>NC_139720.1:31091061-32329811 GCF_964211835.1 Anser anser | reverse complement strand
ATTTCTTCAAAATTTACACTATAGAAATATTAAAATGTATTAATTAGTTCCTTCATGACTAACTAAAAGGAAATCTTCCTTCTAAGTGATTAGGTTTTTCTTCATGATGAGAAGGTGTTAGAGTAAATACATGCTGACACTTTCTTCAAGTTTGGGATTTTCAGGAAAGAGGCTGATCTTTCAAATGAAAACCTGGAAGCAGTTTGGCTGAACCACTTTCTTGGCTCTTTAGAATTTAGACTTTTCAAGAGACCAGTGCCACTCTTAAGTGGAAAGATGCTCTCTTCTCTACCTCTCACCCCTCAAGAAAATCCAATTCAAACGCATTTTTTCCCAACTATTTTTGTCAATAACAAAAAAGCAGATAATGTTGTGTTTATGACACAGTTATGAATTAATGCTTGTGCCATCACCTGAGCTTTCTGTTAGGCAAGATCTGAAACTTCAGAGACATGATTTGAAACTAAGAGAAGCTTGTTCAGAGAAAGACACCATAAACATCAAGTCCACAGGCTGCTTTTGTGAAGTAGAGGAAGCTGCGTTCTTATTTTCACAGTAGAAGAAAGTGAAACAGATGGACCAAGTGGTTTGGCAGAAGCAGAAAGTTTTTATTGTTGGAGAGGATTAGAGTTCAGGAATTTCGGTTTAGTGGCTTGCACACACCCTTCTGACTATTTACTTATTAATTTTTTTTAATAAGGATGTGGTTTGAGATGTAGGATTTCTTGAGGGATTTTTAGGGAGGGAAGGGTGGTAGTCTTGCTTGACAATTTAATTCGTATGTGCTTAATGATATGCACTGGAAATGCAGCACAAACAAGGCTCCAAAGATGAGCTCCAGAAATCTCTCTTCTGCTGGGGAGAGGAATATCTGCAGTGTGTTTGCCTTGGTGAGGAGAAATGTGGTCACGGGTACGTGCTCGTACTCAGGCTTTCCAGTGATTGGAAGTGTTCTGGTGGAAACAAAACAGATCTTCGTGCCGCTCGCCAGGATGAGCACAAGTCTGCATGCTCAGTGAGCCTGTGTCGGGGCTGGGAACGAGAGAGTTTAACCTTTTTGATCTTTGTGAAGCTTTATGAAGAAGAAGCTCTGCGGATGGTTCTCAGTGCAAGTGGAAGACTATTTTCTTCTCGTTTGACAGTCCATGTTGGCTCAGAGCTCTGAAGTGCAGCAAACCAAGAGCTGTACCACCTGGCTGCTAGGTTAGCATTTTAAGAAACGTGGGCCACTTGAAACAAGCCATGGCTCTACACAAACATTTTGGGTCTAGCCATAAAAAATATGTATAGATATAAAACACCACAATTTAAGGCTTGTTGAGCTTGGCAGGGATTTCAGGTTAACTCCTTTCAGGTCAAAATCATCTTGCACCCACACAAACAATTAAGAAGAAAATTATCTGACGTCTATTTGCATGAATTACTCTGGAAACAAATTTTACTCAATACAGAATGAATTATTCCACCATAAAATAGATGCAGGCACTTCTTAGAATAAACTACTTTGCATCTTTTAGCTGTCAGCTTGCTCTTTTACACTATTATTACTTACTTGTCTCAGCCTGCCTGCTGTTGTGTCCTGAAGTGCTCTGGGATCATCTTGCCTGGATATAGTCTTGTCTATCTGTGTGTATATATTATACTGTGTGTGTGTATGTGTACTGATATATAACATACGTGTATGTTTAGTGTATAAGTATAGCGAGAGCGTGCAGCCAAGTGTCTTTGTAGCTCGGTCCCTGTCCCCTCTGCTTCCCAGTGGTGGTGCTTCAAGGCCTTTCCCTCCCTGCACTTCTGAGTCTTGTTCCAGCAATAGTCACCAGGGTGCTGAGCTGTCTCCATTTTGGATCTATTAAAATGAAAGCGGGATTGCATCTGGGCCAGTATTGTGGTAAAGCTGCAAGAAATGAGATGGCCTTGGGTAGAGAAGTCATAAGGCCTACATGTGTCACTTTGAAAATAACCGTGGTTGTGGGGCAGCTCCTCCTTTTGCCAGGCAGGCTGCCAGGGACAGTGTTGCCATCCCAGTGTGGCTGAGAGCTGAAGCCCCATGAGGGCTCAAGCAGAAGGAAGTCTGATGCAAAACCCTGTGGCGGTGCCAGGCGTCCCTGACCCCGGGCAGAGGAGCGAGCTGGCAGCGCTGGGCTGCGTGTAAAGCAGGCTATGTTCTCTGTGGAGCAGCCCATCCTTTCTAACCATGGCATACCACGTTTTTCTGGCTTGCTGCTCTGCCTTTTGGGCCAAGGTGACTCTGCCCAGGAGTGTGTCTTCCATAGGGGCAGCCTCTGGAAATGCTGATGGTGTTACTGAGCCTGTGCCAGGAGCAGCTGATGTCTCGTGGTGCACAGGGCCGGGGTCCTCCATCTTGGTGACTCTGGCACAGCAGGGCACAGTGAGCAGCAGCGGGAGGTTGGCACGGGGCCGTTCTTCTGCCTCCTGCCCTCTGCTCAAGTGGAAAACACCTCAAGGGAGCAGAACGAAGAAAACGTGGTTGTATTGCTTCAAGATGAACTCTTTAACGTGAAGGAAGAGGGGAGGGAAGGGGAAGCGATCTCCAGCAGCCCACAGTGTGCGGTCAGAGCTCTCTTCCCAGTGCTCTTCACTCCATTGTAGTACACTCCGTAAGTAGTTCCAGAGATTTACGTGGCTTAATGGAGGTTGCCTTCTGTTGCCTTTCCCTTCCCTTCCCTTCTCTGTGCAGCAGCCTTGTTTTGGCCTAGGGCTACAGGCCTCCCTGAGAAGCTTTCCTCCCGATTCCTGAGTCCCAGCTCAATCTGCTGCGTTGGTGTTGGCTTTTTCCCAACGCTGCTGGTGCTGACTGTGCTGCTTATTTATCCCATTGGACATCATTAAAATAAGACTTCAGAATCATTTTTTAGGCTGTTTGGCAGATCAGGGCTCATGGTCTCACCAATATGCAAAGGTTTAACTGCAAGCAGTAACCCTTTCTGAGTTTACTCTGATTTTTGTGAAGGACTGAAGTCCTGTTTGAAACTTAAACAGCTTTGCTCTTCTAATATATTTTTTTTTTCTTTGAGCATCTGTTTCCAGATCTGGACTAGCTCTTCTGTCCACCTGGATCCCCCCTCCTGCTGCTGGGTACGGCAGCTGCTCAGCAGGATGGGGCTGGGGGTGGGGAAGGAGGTTGCTTGTTAGATCCCATCCGTCCTTTTGCTGGCAGGAAGACGGTGATTGATCCCATCAGCTTTGACTTGGAGCATTTCTACACCCCAGATGTCTGTTCCCAACATTCCCAAATTGGCTGCACTTCCTTGGAAGCAGAAGTTATGGGGGAATGCGATAGAGACATCCAAGTTCAGCAGCACAAGAGCTATGCAAATGCGACTGTATTGTTGCTGGCCTAAGCTGAATATCCAGCTGCACTGCATCATGTGGATTTATGAGCCTGAGTCTCCACTAGCTCATGAATCTCTGCTCTTGGTCTGTTGCTTGGTGTAGGCACGCACATCTTTGCAGATGCGTGTGTTCAGGGGTCCAGGCTCAGACAGCTGACGCTTCCTATATTTTACCGTTTCCAGCACTGATTCTAGAGCTGTGACTGGCCAAGAGCCCAGCAGCCATATCATGAAGGGCTTGTTGCCCGACACCTTCAGTGACTGAATTTTGAGTCACATATAAGTCTTGGACCCTCCAAACTTTCGAATGGACTAACCTGGTCTTTCACTTCGAAGCATTCTCCCAGGAAAAAAAGTGGTCAACTGTGAACCTCAAAATGCAAACAAAAAACTTTTGTCTTCTTAGTTCCATGAAATAAACCCTCCAACAAGGCTTTTCTAAGGGAGATGTTGCTCATCACTTTCAAAGAACATGAGAAAACCCAAATGGATGATGATGGGGCACCTTAAGATAATGACATTAATGAAGCGATCAACTCTTCTAGATCAGCAGTATTTTAGAAAACCTAATCCATCAGTTTCGGATAAACCCTTACAGACAGACTCTTGCTTTGTTCTGTTCCCAGGACTATCCTGGCTTGCTTATATAACACTATAAAGCTAGGCGTGTGGTATTTTTAATAAACACTTATTCCCGTATCTTGGTCCACTAAAGAGATGTTTCAGGATAAGTTGCACCCTGCAGAATCTAATTTCAATGTTTTGTTTCTGTTTCCTCAAGTGAAGTTACAAGATGAGAGGCTGTGCTGCAGGTCAGGCAGTGTTGTCAAGGAGAGCCATCTAGGTATGAACTGATGAGATCTTAACTCAGCTTTTCAAGGTAGAGCTGTTTTGTCAGTCAGATTCCTGTTTGTGTGTGTGGTGGAGGAGTGGCACTGAATTAACCGTTCTCCACGAGTTAAAAATGACACATGCATCTTATCCTGATGTCCTACAGCTTATTACTGTAAAACTTGCCCAAACCAGTGGACAATAGCTTGATGACTAAACGCCCTGTAAATAACTTGTTTTAAGCAGACTTGTGCAATGTATGTGGCAATTCATGGCTCAGGAGTGCACATAGTACTTACTAAACCTGAAGTATTAATAACAGCACAATGCTAGCTTTTCTTCACGTAAAGCCTACTAAACGTTATTAGATATTTGAGAATCATGGATCATAGTTCTGTGTGTTGGCTCAGATTTTTTTCTAGAGCAAGGAATTAATATGTTGCATCTAATCGCTAACAGAGGGGAACACGTGGATGGACCCTGGCAACTACAGGAGGAATAAGCCCATCTTTTGGCACACTTCTGGTGCCTCCCATGGCAGAGTGCCATGGTGGCTGGCTGGGGAAGTACAGCTGACGTGGCTTGGTATAAAATGTGTTACTATTTTGAAGTGTGCATGCCTAAAACAGGTTTACAGATGCACAGAGACCTGTTCAGGTTACCTCTGACACTCGAGTGCTGGGAGGGCTGAAGAATGGTGGCAGTATTGCCAGTATTCACCTGGCAGTACTGGCTGTCCCCTGAGTATTGCTGTGTATTTCAGGAGCGAAATGAGTTGTTGATAAATGTATGATAAAATGCTCCTTCCTTTTCAGGAGTAAAATGAAAAGAGTTGCTGAAAAATGTAAAAATCTGTACAAAGATTCCTTGCTAATGCCATTATGACAAACTTTATTCCACCTGCTGGAAGGAAACTGCTATGCCAGAAGAAGCAAATTTCTTTTAACAGCATTCATGTCCTCGAAGTAATACAGCTTTCTGATCTAGACAAAGCCTGAAGTACTTGAAATAAGGTGTACAACAAAGCAAACGAAGGGAAATGAAACCACTGACCCTGATTTCAGAACTAGCTTCACATACTCTGATGTTTCTTCTTTTCCTATAAACTATATCAATTTCCTACTGATCTGTTTTTATAAGTCCTGTTACTTCTACAGGACAAGGCAGGCAGGTGGCCTGCCTCTATGAAATGCAGAGGAGAAATCCCTGGCCTATCCAAAGTGTGCTGTGAGTAAAGCATGGCCAGAAAAAAGAAGGTAGTCTTAACTTTTAAGGTTTCCTTAATCCGGTGTTTTTATTACGGGTTGCCAGCATAAACATTTAAAACATCTCTCTGATTCCTCTGATCCTGTTGTCTTTATTCTTCTAAGATGGCTTCTCCTAGGGACTGGAAGGCAGGTACTCATGTTTGTAAATACAAGATGGTCTAAGAGATCAGAGAACTGTGTGTTTTACTGCACTCCTGTGACTAATTGAAAGATAATGCAGTAGAAAGGAGGTGGGAGGGAGAGGACAAAAGAGAACAAGAGAGAATACACGTGTGCAAGTCAGAGCCACAAGCCATTTTCTTTGCTGCCAGGGGCATGGAAGGAGCGGGTATAGAAATGTAAGCTGAGCTAGAATAAAGCCCTCAGACAAAACTGTTTATAACCTGCAAGACAGATCAACCTCAGCCTGTCAGCAGCGGAGATCAAGGTTTTATTTTGCCCTGGTAAGTTTTATTGAAGCTGCAACGTGCCTTTGGTCCTGGGCACCCGCTGGGGAATGCCTGCCCCTTTTGCTGCCTGCTGGCTCGGCCAAGGGAGCTGCAGCCTGCTGCAAGGTGCAGCACCTTGGCACGAGCTGCTCCTACAGCTTTGCTGCTGGGATGGAGGGAGGCATGTGGGGCTCCTTTCCTGGGATCCTGCTGTTGTGTGGTACTGCATCCCAGTGAGTTGTTATAATAGCTTTCATTTGCGTCCCATACCCTTCTCAGCTGTGCTTGCATAAACTGTACAAGGGAGGTCTAAGTGAAAGCTTCCTTTACCCTGGTGAAGATTTAATTTGAGCAGAGTAGAAAAAAAAAAATTAACAAAGTCAGAGCAATCCTTCAGTGAAGATTGATACTAACGCCTAACTCAAATTAAGCTGCTTTCTGGAATTAAATCTTAATTTAATCAAGCTCTATATGCATTTTCAGCAGACGCTTTAGAGTAGATGGCCTTGATTTGCTCTGGGTCACATGTTTACTCCTATGCGTAAACTGTCGCCTGTTGATCAGACAGGAAATGTTTGGGGCTGAAAAGCTTCCTGTGGTGTCCTCATTCATGTGAAAATGAAGCTTCTTGCTGTTGCAATCCTCCCTGGCACGTCTTGCTAGGGGCGTCCCAAGGGTTAGGAGCGAACAGGTCAAGGGAACTGCACTGCAGACGGTCAAAAGAGATTGCAGAGCTCTTTCCAAAGGCTCTGCTCCATCCAAGCAGATGGTTGGCCTGAAAAAATAAGGCTGGGACTCTGGGATGTTTCTCCAAAGAAAAGTGGGGAGGGAACTAAATGCAAAAGGAATTTTAAAAGATGAATGACATGCAAAGTTCTTGCTCTCGGGCAGGGGAGTTTTACTTAAAACGTATGGTTTATGTGCAAGAAAAGGTCATGGATCAAATGCTGGAAAAGGTGTGAAGCTAGTCATCCTAGATCTAGGTAAAGGTACATGTATCCAGCCCTAACACAGACCGACGGGTGTTGGATGACCAAGTACGCTCCTTAATGTGTATGATACGCATCAGATGCTCCTGTGATTTCTGGGGAGTGACCAGCCGGTCAGTGCTGGCCATGCCCAGTCTCCTCAGCTTCATTCCGTGTAGGAAGATAGCGACAAAACCCCGTATCTTGTAAATCACCAGAGGGATTTACAGAAGACCGGCTCTCCTGCCTACGCAGCCTGTGTAAAATGAGTCCAGTCGGGTCATTAGACAGGCAGCTAATCAACAGATCTGCTCATCTGAATGCTCAATCCTGCAAATTCTCCTTGGTGGTGTTGCTGTCCCCGTGTTTTCTCCTGCTGGAAGGAGAGAAGGTTGTGGGATACGAGCACGTTCCCCTGGCTGCAGCTCCCTGTTCCAGCAGGTCAAACCCATCGTGCAGTAACCTCATTTCTTGGTCACGTATGGGCTGCGTCTTATGTTTAAAGCACTACTGATGTGAGCCACTTGTATTACACCTCTTGCAGCTGTTGCGCCTGTCGCTGCTGCCCCTGTATTTTGAACCCTTTCTGAAAAGTGGCCGTGGTGGCAGCAGCAGTGCAAAGCATGCCTGGGTGCAGGCTGGGGTTTGAACACAGCAGAGGTGAGTGGGGAGATGCTGCAGACCTGTCGTACCTCTTGCAAATGTGCTTTTCAGCCCTGATTTTATGTGCATGACGTGAATTACACAAGTAGGCGTTAGGTATTTTTGCCAGGTCCGGCCCAAGCCGGTAGAGAAGACCAGAGAGAGCCCACGGACTAAACTTTGCCACCATCTCTGCAATATTCGGCAGCTGTGCCTGGGGAAACGCGGAGACCTGGCTGGGGAGAAGAGGCACGCGATGGGCTCGCTGCGCTTCCCGTGGCTTTATGCCCCGCTTTTCACTTCCCTCGTGCAGAATCCAACCTCTGCATGAAACAGTCCGGTCGGGTAGCGCTGGCGTACAACACTGGGCAAAATCAAAGCATTTACAACATCTATATCTTTGAAGTGGCTGCTTAATAGTGCCGTTGTCATGCCGGTTGGAGGCAACACTTCTCTTTGCAAGTGAAAGGCTCAGCGGAGCTGGCTGATAAGCGCTGGTGCCCTGCTGTGAAATTGACCCTTTGAACTGGGAAGAATCGCTCCAGATAAGCAAGTAATGGAATTTTTATCGGGTCTCGCTTTTTATTGCAGCGGGCTTAGAGTTGCCAGCCTTTCTATGCGGCAAAAGTGTTTTCCCTGTAGTTTTTGGAGGGGTGTGGTTAACGCAATTGTTGCATTTTAAAGATGCTGCTTGCAGGCTTGGAAGAAACAGCCGTGTCATGCCTACAAGAACAGAAAGGAAGCAATGCCAATATAACTTAAATAACAAACGTCTGTTGATTTAAGAGCTAAACTCGTGAAAGACTGAGCATCCTAACTCCCAAGGAAACAGAGGAGTTACAAGGATATTGGTAGTATTGTTCAAGGACAGATAAAAAGATAACAGTGAAAAAATAAAAAAAAAGCGTAGAAATATTTTACAAACTTCTGTTTTCATTTCACTGTAGAAATAAAGGTTCTCTTTGAATTATTTATGAGTTAAAACTCAGATACATTTGTCTCGAGAAATATAGTGTCTGTCTCAACAACATGACAGTGTTTGCAAGCAGAATGCTGTTAAGCACTGGGCTGCATCTGTGCCAGGGAGAATCTGCTTTCACTTAAAGCAGGAATCAGGCTCTTCGAGGCTCTCCCTTCTAAGCCGTAAAATCGAGCCATTAGACTTTTTGTCTCCAATCCCGGCACCACAAGAGCAAAGGAGAGGACTTCAGACTTGACCCGGCGTTGGGGCTCATTGTGTGCCTGTCCCGAGCTGTTGATGTTTCCAGTCCCACCAGCCCAGGAAACTGAAACGTGGGTCCTAGGGAAAGGCGGCTGCTGTCCGGGGGAGTGTTTGAGTCGGCTTTGTGTGCTCGGGACCAGGATGTGTTGGATTCAGCACGCGCAAGCTGTTTGGCAAAACAGCCTCTTGCTGGCAGACTGCGTGTAAAAATACAGATGGTTTGAGTTCTTAGGCTTGAAACAATAACAGAAGATATGGCTCTATTAAAAACATTGAGCCGAACAGATCCATCTCGTGGACGTCCTTTCACAGAATAAAGGGAAACACGAAGGGAGGGTATTGTGAAGCGACGTGGGAAGCTGTGGAGGGGCAAGCATTGCTCTGAGTAAAAATTCATCAAGTTCAGGCTGACATTCCTCCGTGTCAGGTTTCCCTGTTGGTCTCCCTAAGATACTGGTGGTGGTGGTGGAAAACCTTTCCCTCAAGTAGTTTTATCCCACTTAATTGCTTTTTAAAATGTGCCCCTTATTCCTTGCTAACAATATAGCACAACAGTGCTATATTAATGAATATGTAATGTAAAGAAGGGGGGTAGGGGCTGACATATGGCAAATACATGCGTTAGTTCTGGTAAGCACATGATTCTGAAGATAAACAAAGCTGTTTCCTTATCCTCAGCATGTACTTATTTTGTTTTACTGATAATGTGAAAAAATTAACACTGTTTAACATGATTGAAAACAGCAGTATTCTATGAGATTAATGTCTGCGTGAATGACACTGAAAGTCTTTTTGCCTCTTTGCATTTACCCTAAACTAGAGTTCATCTATAAGCGTAAAATGTGTTTAAAAAATAAAATAAAATCGTCCTGACTCCAAAAAGCATTTTCAGATCTCCAAGTTACTTTTCCTTTTGGTCCTGTAGCGATTTTTTTTATTTGCTTCTCAAATCTGTGTGGCTAAATGCTGTTTTTATTAAAAATCATATTTGTTTCTATCAAAAAGTTTCCAAGTGATGGAAGACTTTGTTTTAATATTTTATAACAGAGGTTTTGTATTGCTGTTTGTAATAATGACTTCCAGCATTCAGGTTGGAATAAATCATATTTCAAATTTTTGTTTTATTAAGAAAATTTTGTAAGCCTGAAAACTGAGGGGTATAAGCCTAAAAAATGAGGAAAGGCAACAGTTATTCTGCTATTACACATTTTATAGGGGCTTAATAATGTTAGTAGAAAACTTCTCCGAATCCCGAGACTTCATCTGTCTGTGCTGCTTTTCATTTTGTGACACGGTCACTGGTTCCCTGACCCTGAAACCAAAAATCAGGCTGGCCCGGTCCATGTTGCCTGGCCCTTGCCCGTAGCAGCACGGTGCAGTGCACCCCACCGCACACACGCCTTTAGTAGAGACACTATTACTTTTTAGTACACCTACCCATGAAACAGGGTAGGTGACTGTAGGCTACTGCTTGAGCTTGTGCCTTGGCCCTGTTTTATTTACTAGCTCAAGGTCAGCTGTGATGTCCTTCCTATCAAAGGACAGCTGAGATACTCTAAATCCCCCTGACTGTAGTGGCTGGCTGTATTTGGCACTGCCCCCAAAGGACGGAGCCACAGCAGTGAACCTCACTGAAGGCTCATGGCAGATGTCTTGCAGGTCTTCCCAGCCCGTGCTCCAACGTCAGTGTTCTCCAGAGCTCTCAGCACTGTCCCGTAGCAAAGATGTTTGGTGTGACCCCCGCACTGCAGGTGGCCAGCAGGGCCGTCCATCCTGGCTGCTCCTGGGGCTTCCTTTCTTTCAATGGTCTGCAGCAGGACAGGAGGTCCTAGGACACCATTCTGCGCAAATAAATGTGCAGTTAGATCGTTACCCGTACACAGGACAGGAGAAGGTCATCTAGGGTGTCAAAGAAGAGCGAGGATGAGGAGGTGCTGCGTGTTGCCCTTTCTGAGGCTGAACTGGGATCCGTGGTCTGTCCAGAAAAAAAGTTGGGTGCCACTGTCTTATGATACTATTGTGGAGGCAAGGTCATCTCAAACTCTTTGCCAGTCATGTTTTAGCAGAGATGTCTTTGTAACCTAGGATCATGGGAGAACAGAAATAAGAGAACATGCAATTTGGGAACCTTTTGTGTGTGTGTTTTTTTTCTCCTTTATCTATTACAATAGACAGGTGATGTATTCTGTGTATGTTGCTTCTTAGCTATTTCCACAGAGAGAGCTGTAGCTGTAAAATCCTTGGCCCCTTGTTATTACGCTACGATGTTCTCCAACAAGGTGACTGTATTTTGACCAGCACAGAAAAAGAAGTGGGCTGTTTTATGCTTCGTCATTGTTCTTCTGATTAACGATATCACTCTAATTTCTTCTAACGCCCCTCATGTAGGGGTTATAGCCGTGTACTTTGAAACAGCTGTACAACTATGACGGTAATTAGATCAATTCCAGTGACCGAACTTGGCCCGCTCTCCCCAGAGAGATTCTGATGTTTTGCCTACATTGGTGCCCAGGAGCAAGTGAAAACTAGGCAGGGGAAAACATGGTATTTAGGTAGAAAAGTGGATGTGTCTTCTGGGCAAGAGATGTAGACCCTGAAATCTTTAGTGACCAAGTTCCAGTCACTCAGAACAAAATCAGCTACTCTCTATTTGTGTTTGGTGGATGCTGATTTATGGGTGAGCAGAGGCAGCAGTGCTTTCGGCATTCTTGCATTCTTGTCCCTTATCCTGAAATATGCTTGCTTGCAAAACATCCAGAATTTCCCCATACATTTGAACACTGTAATATTAATGTCTCCACTGTTGTCATGGAAAGCTTTTCCTTGCCTCCGTTTAATAGTGTCAAAGTAGTGAAATGTTGTTTGTAATACCATGACATGCTGCTTTACAGTGTTGTCAAAGTAGTCTTCAAATAAGTAATCAATCTTTGCAAGACAGGGTAGTGTCAACCCATCTTTCAGATGAGGAAAGCTGACAAAGAACTTAATGGTTCTGCAGGAGATTTGTTAGGAGTCACAGAAAAGTGATACTAAACCTTGATCCATATTCTAGGGTTTAAATTTGAATTGTTCATTCCATTTTCATAGCTGCTGCATCCTTTATTAAATCTTCTTTATAGATCTAATAATGCAGAAGCTTCATCCTGTCTCTTAGATCAGAACTGAAAAGACAATGTGCAAGTGTCTTGCTGGAAAAAATGTGAATTGATTTGATTATTTGATAGTGGGTACACATGCTACTATACAGCTCTGCTTCAGGTAGTCGGCGTTGTCCCCCAGAAATAATGGCCACTGTTCAAGCGGTTCAGTCCTTGATGAGACGGACCATGTGCTTAATTATTGCCCTGCTGTTCGGAGCAGAGATTGGCTTTCTAAACGATGGGATTTGCTTTGGATTCTCATTAAATGTTGTATGCCGTAGTGTAACACACGATATGCCCTGCAGAGTGTCATGTGCTATGATGCTAATCAACATTCAATACCAGAAGAGGAGAGCAGCTGCTCTGCAGTCAGCATGTCTGAACAGTCCTGCACCCAGCAGGGTATCACTTAATTCACGCTAATGGATGAAGAACTGGCCTCATAACACTTATGTAAATGAGGCTAATGATCAGGGAAAAAATGCAAACTAGTTTTCGTTTATTCATGGAGATAGGTATAATTATATGCCATAACTGGATCCAAAATCTCGCTCTCCATTTGTTGACAGTACAAACCGTGAATGGCTCGTTCCACCGTTTGTCTCTTGTGAAGTTACTAACTTCACACAGAAGTTGAAGCATGTATGTTCTTAAGTTCTCATCGAGAGAGTTACAAGGCTTAATGGGGAAAAGCTACAGATAATTGCATCCCCTGAACTTGCCTCAGTCGTTTTCGCTGTGTGGTAACAGATCTCTATTGAAATCCACTGCTGGGGAGGATCAGCATATTGAGGCAGATCCTTGACCTTTTTATGTTAGCTCCACTGTCTTCTGAAGATCAAAGAGAAATCAAGAGGAGGCAATCTGTCCATTGTAGTTGTGGCAGCTGAGTAACAGGATTGTAATTACGTACAAAGGTCTTATTTTAGCAGCTAAACAGTAAAGTACTAGCCACCATCTTCCGTTTCTCCCAGGCTTCTTCCTGCTCCTTGTTAATGAAATCCGTTGTTCCACTTGTGTGTGTGCTGTCCCAGTGGCACAGCTGGTGCCACTTGATCTTTCATGCCTTGAGGAATCAGTCAGCTATGGTGGCATAGTCCAATGGTATCAAGCAAGATTTGGATCTAGCTGCACTTTTAACAAGTCGTCATCTATTTGGGTGCTTCAGACAACACCAAGTACACACTTCTGAACCTACACTACAAGCTAGTTTTGACTACGCAGGTGTTCTCTGCACAGTGATGTGTAATGAAGTAAATCCGGCCTTAGTAGATCTCATTTAGAAGAGGAAGCTGAGTAGCACTTGAGGCTCTGTGTTCTTGGCATAGGCTCTTGGTATTTTCCGTGGTTTAATGTGGTGCGAGCTATAATACATAAAATTCTATGAGAGTTGTTTTCACTCCCACTGAGCATGCATCTCTCTGGACCTTTGCATGGTAAGTCATGCCAAATTTTAGAGGTTATCTGATCAGCATGCTAAGAATTATTTGAGGAAGGACGTTCTGATTTGACTGTATAATGGCACCAAGTTTGTTTAGAAAGCAGTTGTAGTGCTTTCAAGATCAAGATTTCAACAAGGTCAAGATTCTTATTTCAGTAACTGAATTCTTGTTAACGGAATTGTAGCTAGTTTAACTAGATTGTATTTTTAAAAGCCATGTATCATTTTCTCTCTTTTTTTTTTCTTTTTTTTCTTTTTTTCTTCTTAATTTCCCCATTCTGTTTAACAAATTCTTTTAAGGTCATATTTCCAGGAATGAAGCTTCTTCCATTCTGGAAGTATGTATGGGATATCTGCTGATGTCAATGCTGGTGCATATGCGATAGCTGACACTTGTCCAAACCTTCCAAGTAATTCTTGCCCAAATCTCCACCCCTGCTCTTTGTTGGAAAAAAGTGTTTCTTGCTTTAAAACTTACCTGGTGTGAATTTCAGAATACCTTCAGAAGACTAGAGCTGTTGTTATGATGTTGGAAGAAAAGTCCAGGACAGCTGTCAATATATTGCATTTACAAAAACAATATAATTATCACTGACTCATTACTTTTGCATATCAGGGAAAGAGAATTATGAAGGAGTACCACTGAAGAGAAAGTAGATGATGACTGAGGAGGGAGGGATATATGTGAGTGTAACACAAAAATCCAAAGATTACATCAAGTTGGAGAGCTGTGTATGTGGTTGTTGTGAAACATTTATTCTCATCTTTCCTCTGCTTACTAATTGTCTGGGAGTTAAACTTGTCTCAGCAATAATTGTTGTAGACAACAAAGCAAGTCAGGAGAATGGGCAGGTTTAAAGCTACTAAATCGTCTAAAACTAAAACTAACCATACTGACATATGCTCAAGACTTTTTATAGCCTTGGTATGTGACGGTTGCTATTGCTTAGACCTGTAAAAACATTATGTCTTGACAAACCACCTGTCAGATGTATCTGAAACCATACAAAGCAGCTATGACATTCAGAGGTTTTACTTAATAAAACCTTGTTTGTCACAACATAGTCTTTTGCCATTAATTTATGTTGCTATCTCAAATGCTTGCTTTCAAAACCTGTTTAAAAGATACTGAAGCATTATGTAGCGGAAAGGTTGCATATTTTCTGCTGTCTGATCCTGAAAATGGTTGAACTTTTTCCTTATAAGCTGCTGAATTGGAGAAATTAATCTTGAACTATCTTTGAGGAAATGTCTTGACACTTGAGCACTTCTGATGTTGGAACTCACAGCAGTGGTGAAATGCTTCAGTTCATAGTGATTGCGTGACACTTGTTCACTTCTGGTACTCTTTTAAAGCTGGGCATTGCTACTTCATGGCTGCGTGTCCAAAGGAATCCATCTTCATAAGTAAGCTGGTAAGAAAGAAAAGCTGGGACATATTGGCAAGTCCAGGTGGGTGTAGCTTAAAGCTAGGTGGCTGCCAGCAAACTATGAGGTGTCAGGTAATGTCAAACAGTTGCTGTTTCAGCAGCTGACAGTACCGTAAGGACTTAAGAATAAATGGGTGCTTGTACAAAGGTCACTTGCATCAAGAGCTCCAGTTAAGTGTTCCTAAAACTATCTTCACTTGTACTGTATACCTCCTACATAAGGATTTTAATTACTGTGAATAATCTAAAAACTTTGATTCTGAAAAATATGGTTTATATAGTCTTAAGATTCTGCACGTTTCTATGAATATGATTAAGGAAATATGTACTGGAGGCTCCAGACTTGTCTATATTAATGTTGTGTTGGTGATGAGGTGAAGCTTGATATTTAGGGGACTTAAGATCATTTTCCCTGTTGTAGTTATGATTAAATACCTTTCAGTTTGTGTAGAAAGTCTAATGACTGCTAGCCAAAAAAAACGTAATTAAGTTTTATTTGAGTATTGGTTTAGCTGAGATCCTCATTGTTATCCTACTGAAAACCAGGTGTAACTCGCATCTTGAACAGAGGTTGCCTGTCCAACTTGGCCTTGAACTTCAAGCACAGTCAACATTAAGAGAAGGAAAGGAGTACTTTTATGTCTCTACCACCTGATCTAGCTATGTGGTTAAGGGAATACTTGGGAATACAAACTTGTCTCTTTCTAATGTCTTTCAACTGTGTCTCTACTAGGTCTGTTGGGTTTAGTTTTTTGTTTTGTGGTTTTTGTTTGTTTGTTTGTGTTAACTGATCTAGTACTTCTTGGCTAATCTTTCTCCTCGGTTCATACCTTTGTGTCCATAATCCCAACGGCACTTGGCAGGCAACCGAGAGAAACGCTGGTGAAGCTATCTTCCCTGGCTGCTCTTTGATGTGGGTTTGATGTATCAGTGTAGTTATAATAGCTAGCTACTGCCCAGGAGTGGGACCATCCCTCTGTACTTACCTCCCATCCCCTCCCTTGTGCCGACAATTGCACACAACTCATCCTACAATAAACCAGTTCTGGGAGGTGGACCAGCAAAGAAAAACTAATCATACTTAGGGAAAGGAAAAAAAAAAAAAATGAAAGGATGTAACCTCCCAAATCATCATTCCTCATTCTATTAAGTGGAAAGCTCATTTGAGTTTCCCAGAAAACAGGCTGAATCATAATCCTCCTAGGAAAAGAGAAAGCGAGCATAAACCCTGCATGCTTACCCTATATCTTACTTGGCCGTGCAAAGTTAATGTTAGTTAGATGAAGTTTGTACTAAGGTGAAAACCCCTTTAATGTTGATTTTACCTGGCCAGGCCTGTAAACCGGGGCTGCTTTGGTGCCCATCTTAGGGCAATGGGTTACATTCCAGTAGTTCCACTGGGAAACAAGACATGGGGATTTTTATTTTTTTTTTAGCAAGGTGCCAGCTTATGGAGATTTGTAACACATTCAAGAAAGACATGGGAGTAAGGAGGAAAGCCTTCATAGCCATCAAGCCTTCTTACGCACGAAGAAAAAGAAATCTTACAAAAATCAAGAAAGCTGCATTAACAGAAGTGGCATAGGGCATGAACTGGCTGGGCAGAAGATCAATGAACCTTTGCTGGGGCAGAAGCCTGCCCAGCTTTGAGACTGAACTCTGTTTGCTGAGCAAGAAGTGAGAGGATTGTTCCCAGCCTTACCCGGCTGTAATAATTGTTTACCAGTTGATCTTTCTGTGCAAAAAATAACTGAAACACTTATCTTCCTTTGGTGATGCCTTTTAGTAGACTTGAGTGGCCTTCGGTCTTGACAGCCCATATCTCTGGCAGTCTCTTTTTCTCTCTTGCAACTGCTATGCCAAAAGCGAATGAAGGTGTCATGCATCTCCTTATCCATCAGACATATTTTATGTTCCCCTTACATCACTGTGCCTTGAGGTCAGCCTGTGAGGTTCATTCAATAAAATAAACTAATAGTTAATCAATCATTGTTCTGTCCCGTGTGTTTATGGTGCACTGTGCTTTGTATGGGTTTCAGAAAACAGCAGCATAGCACTCTGCTGGCTGCCTGTCTCAGTGACTGCTAGATTTCCCTCCCTCCCCAGTTTTAAGCAACTGGAGGTTAGCACAAATCTTTGCAAACCTCACCTTCGCCTTTAAATTGGGTTTTGTTTTCCCTGGATATAGTGCTGCAGAAGTGGTAGTCAACTTCCATGTCAAACTTTGCCTTCACTTAGGAAAAAAACAGGTGATTGAGAGTAAGTCTGGCTTCAAGGCAGGCTGCTGAAAAGCACAGCCAGCAATGGGGTAGGCCACGTGCAGCTGGAGCACCTGCTCATCCACAAAACTGCTCGATGAGGGTCCAAAGTTCTTTTTTAAATACTGGTTTGTTTCTTTACATGGATGCCCTGCTCCTGGGGTGAGTTGCCCTTGAGTAGAAGAGCCCCGCAGAGTTTCCACCATTTCCTTTTTAAATCTAAATCAATTCCCAAACCAATTTAGGTGAATCGTGATGGGTTCTTTGGCGGTAAGGCCTGAGAACAGAACCTGACACAGATAAGAGTGACATCATTCAACAACCACATAGGCTTTGGCATAATAGTTGGCTTAAAAATACCTCAATAAGCAAACAGCGCATTAGCACTGGCTACGCAACGCCTTCCACGTTGCATAATGGTGTTTGTGCTGGTGTGTTATTAAAAAGCCAGGCAACCATTCCACCCTGCGTCAGCTCCGCTACAGGCAAAGCGTCGCAGGCACAAGTTGTTGCAACTCTCTCCGTCGTGCCTTGCGCTGCCTGGGAAGCGGGCAGTGATTAACCGAGGGCGTTGATGCGGCCGAGATAGGCCGGCTGGTACCGCAGGAGGGTGGCACCTCTAGGCCCCATCGGCCTGCGGCTGCGGCACTGCTGTGGGCCAGGCCTGGAGAGCCACCGGGCCGGGCGCTTGCCCACACCGCGTGCGACTGCGAGCTGTGCAGAGTCAATGAGGATCGAGTCAGATTACTGTCTTCGGAGGAGCCTGTGGGGTTAAGAGTTTCCAGGGACCTGTTTGTTGGTTCAGGAGCAAGTCCTAGCCCGATCCAACACGGAAGGGCATCTTAATGAAACTGGTAATTCTTTGCTGCTGAAGCAAGGTGGAATCGGGGCTTTAAAATGTATTCTGGTCCCCAACTCTAGGAGAAATAGGAAGGGAAATAAGCCAAGAGACACCCTCCCACAGCCCATAGGCCAACATCAGCTGGCTGCTGGTCCCCACCAGGCTCAGCAGGTGGAGATGCGCATGAGCGGGCTGGGCTTTCTGCCTGGTTTGGTGAGCACGACTTCTTTGGCTCGTGATTTGTTGTGTGATGCTAATATTTCCACTTTCTGGAGTTGCGCTGGGCTTTGTCCCTGTGTTGCCAATGACAAGGCAGGCAGGGGACAGGCTGCTAGGATCACAGTGAGGGCAGCAAAGACTGGAAAGTGAGCACCGCAGCTCAGCCACAAACCTATGTGGGGCAAAAATCACCTTTTCCTCATGTTTGCATTTCACATGCGAGCTTCATTTAAATCCCCATCTCTCTCCCTCTCTGTTGCACACCATCACTTGTCTATCAGTCTTTTACAGAGCTGTTTTTCTCTGTGTTTTTAAATTTCACTTAAAAATTAGCAAGGACTCAGATCCCAGAGACGTCAGAACTCCTGTGGTGCCACCTCCATGCCCTTTCTTTGTGGCATCAGAAAGAAAAACATGGGACGAAAGGAAGAGGGGGCCTCAGCGTAGCAGTAAGTGTGCTGGTCTGCCATTTGTAAGTCGTCTCCTGGGAAGTGGGTGGTGAGGAGTAGCTCATGCTGCTCCCTCTCCCCTTCCTCTCTGTGGTTCCTCAGCCCCCTCCCGGTCCTGATGTGGTGGACGTCCCCAAGCCCACGCTGGATCCACTGTGGAGGGCACGTGAGGCAGGCAGGAGGAAGCAGGGCTGGACGTGGAGAGCACATGGAGGTTGCACCTGTGGCTGTAGGCGAAGAGTGGCACAAAGAGGTGTGAACGTGCTCTGTAGGCCTATTACGGTCCTTCAAAGCTCCGGCTTTGCTTTAAAGGCGTCCCGTGCATCAGGTGATTATATATAGCGGTAAAATTGTGCAAACTGTTCCTACATATGAAGGTGTACCTCCACGCTCTTAACCTGGAGGTGGCCTAAGGCCAGGTTTGACAAGGTGCTTAAGTGTCTGGAGCTGCTGATGGATGTCCATGGGGCTTTCAGAACACATCAAAGTAAACATAGATAAATTTCATTTGTGTTTTTGACACGTAGAGTGGTCTTTAAGGGGTCGGACCTATGTTTGCCTTGTGCTAGCATTGGCTGCACAACGGAAACAAACCATCATTTTTTCACTGGGCGGGGGTTTTGCCTAGGGCAGCTTAGACTTCCTTGGGACTGCATCCCTCACCCTGACCTCTTTGCTCCCTCAGGGTATAGACCTGGGGCCACTGAAGGTGCAAAGCATCTGACTGCCTGTAGAGCTCCCAGTGCTACAGCCTGAAGTCAGGGTCATACATGCTCTGGGCATCTTTCCTAAAAGTCCTTGAGGGTACATATGTACTGGAGCACACCAGGCCTGGGCTTTGATTTGTGAACAAACCTTTGGAGAGTAGTCGTAATTCCTGTTCTGTGGACTCTTCCCATGCTGTCAGAAATATGCAAAATCCTTCTTGGCTTGTTTTGTTTCAAAACATGAAACCTGGTTTATTTTGAATAGTTTTCTCATTGAGTTCTCTGAAATAATTATTACTGACAGATTTCTTTTTTTTTTTTGTTCTAGTTCCATTCACCTTACTGCATACTTTCACCTTTCATAGCTGACTCACTTTTTTTTTTTTTTTTTTAATGGACAGATGAGGTGATGCTTAATTAGAAGTCTTGGAGTGAAGGTGGTGATCATTAAAGGGTGATGATGTAGTGGGTGAACTCCTCTGTTTATCCATAGAAATAATCAGGTTTGAGCGATGGGTGTTAATGCCACCGTCCTACCCGGAGAAACTGCCTCTAAAGCACAAGAGGTTAATTCATTCCCTGCTCCTTGGTCTCTCTTCTGTGACTGCCAACAAAGGTAGCAATTACTGGTGTTATCTCAAGGGATGTTCTGTGATGTGGATAATTGCGAACTGTGAAACCCCACTGATACTCTGAGCAAATTTCATACAGGCCAGAGAACACGCATGGCCTGGTCAGTAGTAAAAGAAAGTTGTTACCCAGACTAAATTTGTGCTAAGACCTTGGGGCAAAAGGTTCCATATCCATTACAGATCCCCTCAACCATCCGGTTGTTTGCAGAATTAGCTCTACCCAGACGGATCCAGGAATGTGGAACGTGCCTTAAAGGGCAGGGAGGTTTGTGATCATCTCTCTTTTTTTTTTTTTCTCCTTTTTCTTCTTTTATTTTTTTATGTAACTTCTGTAGCATAGTTTATGCTTGGGATGAAAAGTATGTATGCTGCTGTATTTGTTGTGTAAAAGTAAAAAGTCATAGCAACGCATTTGTTCTGTGGAAAGAGCCTGAATCAAAAGAGATAGCCAAGAAATGACTTGCACAATTTGCAAATGCCCGGGGGAGTTACGATAGTTGATTCTTTAGCCTAACATTCAAGGGTACAATTACGATCCAGTGCTTGAGCACTGAAATGCAGCAATGTGGGATTAGAGAAAACAAAACAAAACAAAACCACCCCAAACCAAGTTGAAAGTGATTGACTACTTGAAACAATTTAGCAAAGGGCTGCAGTGGATTTAACAGGAGTTGTACTGGGTTTTTCTTTACTGGTACTTTTACATCAAAATCAAATGTTTCATTCATGCAGACAGTAATTTTAGGAAAATCTTATGACCACATTGTACATGATTTCAGGCTAGAAGATCACAATAGTTGGTTTTGGCCTGATAATCTTTAAATGCATTGCCCAGAACAATTTAGTAGTTTCTGTGCTCAAGCCAGAAAAACCTGGGAAAAAGAGCAGCGCAGGCAGCTATCTGTGCACGCCCTCAAGCTCTTTGGTCTCAGTGTGTCAGCAAGACTGGGGACAGTCTGGTTGCCCAGAAAGTGGCTTCAGTAGGCTTTCGGTTTAGGAAACTCTGCAAACTTTTCTGTAGCCACTGAGCTGCACAAATCCCAGATGAGATTCTCCTTCTCGCAGCATGCTGTGCAGCCAGGGTGAGTCCTTGCTCTAAGGAGGACTACTGAGCAAAGGTCAGTAAAAAGGAGAAGACAATACTGAAAAAGGAGAAGACAATATATGCAAATTGTTGTTGGTTAATTCAGTCGTCTAGCAGGGAAGAGTAAACATTATTCCTGACACTTCCATTTTTGATTAATGATGAATGGAATTGGCAGATGTTCAGCTGGCCACCAGATGGGGGCTGTTCAGTCCAACAAACAGAGTAGAAACAGTCTGGGTTTTGTAAAGCCAACACTGACAACAGCTCTGAAAAAATCTCTAGTTCATCCAAGCGATGTGCCAACTTTGACCTTAAAACAACTTAGCAGCTTAAGAATCGAGGTGGTACAACCAGTGAGACTGCTTATGGCAGGGAAGTGGGGTGTGGAGGGGCTGTAGGTGGTTTGTTTGCTAGAATTTCAGCAGCTTTTGCCACTGCAGGAGCCACAGCCTGTGTCTTTGATTTGGTGGGGTTGGACCTGTGTGGGACCTCATTCACCTGTTCGCTTGTCAGCCCTAAGGAGGAAGGAACATAAAGAAGACATCGAGGGGCAGCGAAGAGCATTTGCCCAGTGCTGGGGCTGGTGACGTCTGCCATGCAGATTTCGGAAGCCACCCCAGGCCTCTGGCTGTGGCAGTGGCGGTGGTGGTGACAGGGATGGTGGTGGTGTCCCCTCCGCAGGGACACGGGACGGGGTGGCGGGGCTCTGGCAGCCACAACCTGCGTGCTCAGCCCCGCGTCCCTCGTGGGTGCACCAGGAGCGGGGCTGCTGCTCGGGGCCTTCTCTTGCCACCATTTTAGACCGAGGAGCCCTCTTTGGCTACATGTGGCATTTGAAGGCCTGGTGGCCTATCAGGCTGGGATCGGTGACAGGGATCGGCTGTAGCCGGTGGGCTTTTGACGACATTAATTCTGCTCCGTCCCACCACAGCTCAGGGCACTGATGACCAGGCCATGGCCACACGTCTCCAGCTGCAGGGCATGGCGGGGGGCTGCTTTGGGCCAGGGACACCTCGCTAATAAACGACCTTTGCTAATGACTTCCCAAGGGAAACAAAGAGCAGTGGGGAAGGGGTTCATGGGGCTCTCATCTGTTGGCTTAGTGTGGAGCCTGCTTCTCAGAAGCACACGTGGAGACCCCAGCCCCCAGCAGTCAGAAAATGTCGCCAGAGCCGGAACAGCTTGGGCGTCACTGCCCCGGGACAAGGGCTGGGATGCCTCCTTCTCACTTGGGATGCCCTAAAAAGGCGGTGATAGAAAAAGCAGTGATAGCAAAGGCAGTGATAGATTGCCTTTTTTTTTTTTTTTTTTTTTTTTAAGTACACAACGTCGCAGAACAATCGTTTTTCCCGTTCTTATCAACCCCCAGCTCCCCCGGGCGCCTCACGGCGGTCCCGGGGCGGGGGGGGGCGGCGGGGCAGGGGCAGCCCCCGGGGCACACAATGCAGGGTGGGGTGGGAAATCTGTTTCCAGCAGAAGCACGGACAAAAGCGGGCTCGTTAAAAAACACATGTTCGCCGCCTCCCCGCCGCGGAAACCGAGCTCTGCCCGGCACCGGGGGCAGGGGTGTCCCCTCCTCCCGCAGCAGCCGGGGCTAGGGGGATGCCCCGCGGGGGGCCAGGGGCCGGAGCAGGGTGAGGGGCTCGGGGGGGGTGTTTTGGGGAGGAGGAGCCGCTCCGTGCCCGGCCCGCAGCCCCGGGGGAGGGGGCAGCGGGGCGGCGGCACAGGTATCTGCCGGCGGGCGGGCTGAGGAGGGGAAGGAGGAGCCCCCCCCGCCACCCCACCCCTCCTCTCCTCAGCGAGCTTGTGCCTGGCCGCTCCTCCGAGCCGCCCGGGGAGCCCCGCTGCAGCCCGAGGTGAGGAGCGGGGATGCTCTGGAGCGGGGGGCAGTGCTGGGGGGGGCAGGGGCCGGGGGCGCTGCGGGTTTCGTCCCCGGGTCCCCCCGGCGCTGCGGACCCGCTGGGGGGGGAGGCAGCCCTCCTCCGGGGGGCTCCGCCGCCTGCCCCCCCCCGTCCTGGCCGGAGGGGAGCGCCTGGGCTGAGGGGCGAGGGCGTGACAGGGCTATGCGCGGAATTTGGGCGTTACAGCCCCGGCCGGCCCCGTGGCTCCGCGAACACTTTTTTCTTGAAGTGTTTTCGCTGGAAGCCCCCGGCTCAAAGGAGGGCTGTGAGCCCTAACAAAGGCGGGTGTTGTTCGGGAGCCAACAGGTGACGGGGTGAAACCTGAGCGCCTGTGGAAGTCTGGCTGCTGTTTAAAATAGAATTATTAAAAAAAAAAAAAAAAATCAATGGGGGGGCTGTAAAAGGCTGGGATTCTGTCTCGCTGGGGCCGTGCAGGACGTTTTAGGGAGAAGGGGGGGATTCCCTGTGTGTCCCCCCCCCTGCCGTCGGGGGGCGTTGCACGGGGAGGGGGGCCCCAAAAGAAGCAGGTGGCTGTCACCCGCCGAGCCCTGCCGCGGCTGGGGCCGTGTGATACGTGTGATATGCATCTCGCATCCCCTCCGGCCCCGGTGACAAGCTTTCTAACAAAAAAAGTCGTTAACCAATTTGCCCCGCAGGACGCAGTGAGTCCGCAGGGGGTGGGCAAGGAGCTGCGCCCCCCCCCCCCACCTCCCCCCCGGCTGGCACAGCCGGACCCCTTCTGTCCGGTGTGGGGTCGTGGTGGAGAGTGACAGCGAGATGGAGACCCCTGGGCAAGGACAGCCTTGTCCCAGCAAGAGATGGGTCCCCTGGTACCTGAGGTATCTCCATGCAGCTTTTTGGGAGGTAGCATTTGAGCAGAACTGAGGCCCCGAGATGTTCTGCAGCCTACAAAAGCAAAACAAAACTGGCCGTGTGATGTAGATGTCATGGCACGAGTAGAAAGACCACCTTTCTCCCCTTCCCTTAGACAGCATTTATTTTCTCAGCTGTTGTTTATGTTCATCTGAATCCTCCTTAGGATGTAATCATTTTAAACGGCCTCGCTTTGAAGAAGGAGTGCAGTTGGGGGGCTGGGAGGAAGAACCCTGTAGGCTGGAAACGCAAAACCAAATTGCACTCGAGCAGGAGAGGAAGGAGGACTTCCAGAGGAGTAATTGCTGAAATAGTTGGGCAAATAGCTTGCTGTTAAGCCGCGCCGTTTTTAGAAACCTCGCTCTCAGCAACGCCACAATATTTGCAGCGCGGCCGTGTTGGTTTATGGTGTCGTGTCGGGCGGTTTATGGCTTGGTGTTAGCACTATGGTGACGTCTTTCTCTCAAAGTGAATGCTGTCCTTTGGGTTACCTCGGCTCGCTGGGATTTATCGACCTCGCTTTAAACGCTTCCAGTCACCTTGTGTGGGGAGGAGCACTCCCATGGCAAAGTCGCACCTCACAGTTTGAGCTCAGGTATCTTTTTCCTTTATTCTCTACCAGCCGTACTGTCAACCTGCCCTGTGTTGCAGGGAAAATGAGCCTATGGGTCTGTGGTTCTCTTCTCGTACTGCCCAAAATGAACGGGTAAAAGGTGACCCAGGCAGATCAATCTTCATGGAAAAGCTGCGCTGTCTCTCTCTTATCTGCTTTTGGAATTAGGCAGCTGTCTTGCCTTTACGTACCTTTGGTATGCCTGCAATCCGAACAGCACCCAGCACTGCTTCTTGCCATATAGAAGTAGCACATAGCCTTCGTGTTCAGAAATCCTCAGGAAAGTTAATGGGTCTACATCCGTTCAGATTTTATTTTGAACTTTGTTTTTCCTTGTCAGCTGGAGAAATTAAGCCAGCGGAGTTGATCTTCGATCCCACAGAGAGAGGCTCTCGAGCCTCGTTATGGACGCGATGGTGAGCGTTCGCTGTGGTGCGAACAGGCCGGGGTACGCCCAAGGGCTGGCAAGGCTCAGTGTCTCTCTCTGGTGGAATTTAATTTCGGGTTTGCTCCCCACGGCATGGCTGAGGTCACCTTGCCTACTAAAACGTTGACAGAGATGTTTCGTCTGGTGACTCCTTTCGTTCGTGGGTTTTCATGCAGGAGTTGGTGCTTGAAAAGCGGCTGCTTGATCAGCAAGGTTCCCATGACACAAAGCCGTAGGAATTGGGAGCATCAGCTCAGACTTGTTAGTGGCACGTGATCGTACACCGGCCATCTAAGTACCGCAGCAGGGAAATTGCGAGGCAGTGCATCTGCTGCTAGGATCATCTCAGCAGGGCATGGACTTCTCAGCCGTGCCCATCGTGATGATGGGTGGATTTTATTCTTCAGAGCTACTTGGGTATAGACAATGTGGGACACTGATGCTGACCCTGGCATCGCCGTCCTTCTGCAAATGTCAGCACTGTCGCTTTTTTCGCTAGCAGGGATTTCTTAGCTGTATCGCCGTATTGCCCTGTCCCTCCGCACCCCAGTTTCACACAAAGAGTGACAACGAGCATACTGATGGTTGACTTCACTCCCACCGGGATGCGGGCTGGGGAAGCAGTTGTGCATCACTGACTGCCCTATTATTTGTTTGTGAAGGAGGGGGGTCTAGTATGCAGCAGGATGTCTGCCTGCATTTTAAATATTGGATTGAGGATTGAGCTTTTAGAGGTTTGTTTTGTGATTCAACTCATACTTTGCTTTTTCAGTAGACAAACCAGGACTTCCTGTCACTTTTGTAGTAGTGAATAAGGCAACAGAAATCCTTTAATGTGACTGATCCACTAATACTGTCCCGTCACTGACAATGGATATTCGTACCCAGGGCTTTGGCTTCAGCTCGCTAACCAGCCACGAGTGATTGGCACCTCTTTGAAATGATTGAGTTGAAAGGTCAGCTTCTGAGCAGTAGAAGAGCAAAATGAGGGAAAGGTCTCCTAGGGTAAAGTCAAAGGTGTCAGTGGGAGCGCGATCTACCTGTCTCTGGTACTGTTAATATGCAAAATAACAAGTGTAGGGGTTTGGTTTTGCTCGCCGTCCTTGGCAGGGATTGTAACACGTGGTGATGCTAAGCTAAAAAGTTGTTTTGTGAATCTTCAGTTGTTCACCTAGACTAAGATTTCAGAAACTTGCCTGACATCTGACAAGCTCTGTAAGAAGTAGCCTGTTCCCAAAGGGCGGGTTTGCTTGCCCCATAAAATACCAGGTAAATGTTGTATTACAGTACAGCTACGCAGCGTAATCGTAGCGTGTTGGCATCCTAGCAGCACACCAAAAATAGCGCATACATCTTCAAACCGAGAGTTTTGGAGCGAAGTTAACAAGTTAATTTTTTTGAGCGCTGGCCCAGTGGAGCAGTTAAGTAATCCCACCTCGTTTTATTGGGCGTGGGAACGTACAGACATGCCGAAAGCAGGGGCAGATAGAACGCTTACTACCGACCGTCGTCATTTCTCCGAGCTTGTAACTTCACGTGCACGTGGCCGCTTTCTACTGAGCAGGTTTGGGTCTGCGTGATGCACCGGATACCCAGCGTGGCACTCTCAGGGGCCTCGTGTGAAGGAGGGGAAGCCCCCAGTGTGCAGGGAGCAGGATGCCTGGGTACCTGGTCTGGCGTTTTCCTTCCCCCTGCGGTCCAGCAGCAGCTTGTTCCCTCGGATACGGCGGAGATGACGTGGGACCCGCCTGGAGCTTTGAGGTTGCTCTCCCCTTTAGACCCAACAGCAAGGTTATATGTGGAGGGGATGAGGGTTTTCTGCAGCTGCCCAGCAGCTTGGATCTTGTGCTGCATCCGAATTTAAGTGGACAGATGGAGAAAACTGCCTGAAAGGGGGAAGGTGCAGCGCACGCGTAGCGTAGCATGAAGGCAAGCTTGCTTCCAAGCTCAGGTGTTCAGGATGTCTGTCCTGGCAGAGCACATCCTCTCTGGTTTTGGCAGTCTATATTTCACTGAAACTCCTGATCCGAATTTCCTAAGAACTCTTGTTTGAATTAATGTAAGATATTTATCTTAATAAGCATTTTACTGCAGAAAGCTGCGGATGTCGGTGAGAGCCTTCTTTGCCAGTTGTGACTCAAAATGATCCCACTGATATTAAGCTTTGTAGGCTTCATGAATCAACAGAAGCATCTCCCTGTAGGGTTTTAAATTAACAGAACAATCATGATGCATTTTACAGAGCCTAATCTGGCATAATTGGATTTCAGATATTTAACTGGACCAACACCCTTCCGCTCTGATACAGCTAAAACGAGGATCTCAGAGGAATCTAGCAGACATTCATTGCTTTATGCCTACCTTGTTAAAAACAGGATGCTACTTGCACAGCTGTCTTTCCCCACGGATTTCTTTAGTTTTTGACAAGCAGTTTTTGCGTCTTCTGTGTTACTAGATTATTAGTGTCTTCAGATAAGGCTCATCTCATGCATTTTATGAGCTTTTACTCCATAAGTCTTTCCTATTTATGTATACATATAATCTGTAATGTCAGACGAGCAGAAATGTAAAAAGGCGAGTGTTAATACCGAAACAGGTATCGGCTGCCAGGTGTGGTGATGTGTGTCTAGTTTGCTTTTTCTTGGGTAGGTATGTGGTGGTTTTTTTTGTTTTTGAGAACTCATTGGAATACTTCTGAATTGCTTGTAGCAAGTTGTAATGATGCTCCGATAATCTGTGTTCTGGCCAGCACAAGGAATACTAAACTGTTGTAAGACCACTTACGCTGATAATTAGTTGTTGCGTGTTAAAGTTTATTAAAGCTCTGTTAATCTCTTCTTCCAGATCAATTGCTTGATGAGCTGCAGCTGAAATATTTAACGCTTCACACTTATGCCCTTGGAGATGGAGCCCAAAGCTAACAACCTCGTTTTTGGGTGTCAGCGAAGCTCAACGTCTGATGATGACTCTGGCTGTGCCTTGGAAGAATATGCGTGGGTCCCCCCAGGCCTTAGACCAGAGCAGGTACTGACTGTGGTTCTGCGTTATTAAAATAAGCCCCATATAGACTGTCTAAGGGAGTGATAGCAAGTCTTATTGAATCCTTATAATTTAAAACTCAAATTCACCTAGAACCCTCCACCTCGTTTTGTTTCCCATTCCAATGAGGCTGCCTCAAGGGAACTTAATATCCTCAGCATCGAGAAGTTTATATTCCTCAGGATTTTTCAATAAATATGTGCCACAGAGGTATGTACTGTTGAGTCTAAAAGTAGCAGAGAAATCTGCTTTCTCTCTGAAGTAAGCTGTTAGGTTTAATTGAAGCCCGTGGCACGGTGCGATTTGTACAGGCGCAGTTAAGCAGTGACCATCTCTTTACATAATTGGGCATTTGACATCTAGAACGGGAACGCTGCTGCAGCATACATAATGAAGGTATTCTGTCACTGTGACAATTACTAACGTGTTTAACGCTTGTTTAAGTGGCGGTGTGCCTGCCATTTGTTCATGCCGGCATCTCTCCGGTGCCTTCCCTGCAGCCAACGCTTGTGGGCTGGTTGGGCTATTCCTCCCCCTCTCCCTTCTCTTCTTTATCCACTACATCACAATGCAGGGGAAATAAGTGAAATTGCTGATGAGAGAGAGCTGCTATAGGAGATCAAATCAAACCTATCGACGTATTCGTTTACCTGTTGTTATTGTAACTGTGCTGAAGCTGTGCATTCACCATCACCCAGAACTCGGGTGTCCCTGTTGAAGGGGCAGAGAGACTTCCTAGCACGTGCTGGAGGACGCAGAGCTGCTCCTGGCCAGCTGGCAAGTTACTGCAGTCCGTAGTTATGGAGGTGCAAAAGATGCATCCTTTCTGCTGTGCAGAGATTTTTCGTAGCTGTGAATAAAGTCGTGTCAGCGGGAATGGCAAATAACGGGCTATTTTTAGGGAAATTCTTTTTATTGCTTGCTTAAGCATATATATGAATCCCGATGAATCAGACCTTAAGGCAACCAGCAAGCTAATGTTCTGTCAGAACAATTAAGTAAATTCCATAAAATATCCCCATAATCAAGCTAGCTCAAACTCATTAAAGATTTCTTTTTTCGAAGAAGAATGACTTAATTTGAGAACAGGGCAATAAACCGAGAGAAGGGCATAAAGTGTCTTTCAGGCTTAACTTTGTACTGCGTGTCGTTATCTTTTCCTGCAGCTTCTTGAAGTGCAATCAGTACTAAGAGGACTTCTGATGTTTAAATTTTGGTTAAATGAAAGCCAAATAATGTTTCATACAACCTTTCCCATATAATTTTGATTGCTTCCTGACTGATTGCTGCCTCTTTTTCATCTGTCTCACACAGTAATAAGCTGTTGACCTAAGCATTATTTAAATCTGGATGGCAAGTAATATTTTTTGCCAATAGCCGGCTCTTATTTACCGCCCCAGGCCTCGTGACAAGCTGGAAACTGCATAGGAAAAACAATAAATCTGTAGCTGTTCCACAAAAATATTTTTTGCCACCGGGCTTTGTCATAGCGTTCATTACAGTTTTCCTGTCATAATTTTCTTCTGGGGGGAAAAAAAAAAAAAGAGGAGTGAAGATTGATAGGTGTGTACACCCAATATTGATTTCTTTATCAAAAACACGCAGCCCATGAAAATTTCATAGTTCATTTGCATCCGACTGAAATGTGCCTGGATCCAGCCTTCTCCCACGGGAAGGATGTTTCCACCTTCTTACCAAAGGCCACATGGAAGCAATGAAAGCTGATGCTTTGGGTGAACCTGATCAGCGGGGGGCTACAAAACAGCTTTTGTCTCAACAATGTGTAAAATGCACAGAGCGAATTAAATTTGTTTACACAGCGACTGTTTTCTGGAAAGCTTCGTGCCTTGTGTGGTAAATTGTAGAGGGAAACTTGGAATTTCAGCTGGGTTGTTGACCAGCCCTGAAGGGGGTGGGAATAATGAGAACATTAAATGTGCATAATTTACGATACCCCCTAATTGTCACTGCAAATTGCATTCCAGAAAAGCAATTCAGCAGCTTGGTGCTAGTTTTATCAGAGACGAGCCAGGTTTGCTGAGTTGGTTCATCTGGGCCTCGTATTTTCAGCACAAATCCTGTCACAGGTCTAATGTAGCATAGCCTCCTTCCTTCGTAAATGGGACTTGAGATAAAACAGCAGCCGAAGGTCGCGTGCGGTGCTCAGGTGATGTGTGTCTCCTGGTCTGACTTCACATGCTCCCGTGCAGGTACAGCTGTATTTTGCCTGCTTGCCGGAGGAAAAAGTCCCTTACGTGAACAGCCCTGGAGAGAAGCACAGAATTAAACAGCTCCTCTATCAGCTGCCACCCCACGATAACGAGGTAACTGGGGAGCCTGGGGGTGCACGGTCAGGGTTTAGGTCTCTCTCACCTCCTCTGCGTGAATTACCTACCTGCGTGTTTATTACAACCCTAAAACATGGCTTGTGCTGGCATCTGACCTGTGCGCCAGCCCGGCGCGTACACTGAGCCCATTGTCTAGCTCTGCGTTTCGCTGCTGTGCAGATAAGAGCTGTCTGGAAGGACACTGCTTTTTCTTGTCAGGAAGGTTGGTGTCACTGCAATAAACTTAACACAAGTTGCTTTTATAGTGTTTGCAGCCACCCACCAATTACCAGGAACCTACAAATTCCTGGGATTTCATTGTAGCACACAAAAAGGATGCTTTGTGATAGTAAAAGGTTTGCATCTCAGATATGCAGTGCAATTTGGAGCAGAAGTGGAAATAACAAACAAACTCTTTGTAAGAAAAGGGGGCGGGGGTGTCAATGCTTAAGATCTTGCGTACTGCAATATTTAGTTGCAGGCACTTTACCATAAATCTAAAGGACAGTGTTATGGACGAACCTCGGTTACGCTCCTTCCATTATTTTAAGACAGCAGCAGGTTTTGGTTTGGCTTTTTTAAAATGTTATTCCTTGTCTGGACAACGTTTTAGTTTGCAAAATCTCTGTCTATACTAGGTTTGTGTTGTGCCATATTAACTAAATATTAAGGTTGTAGAGAAGACTAGCTAGAGAAGTTCAATGATGATTGCCAGCATGCCTGAAAAAATTCTTGCATATTATGTGCTTGCTCGTTGCGATGTCATTTTAAAAGCTCAGTCTCTAAAGAAAGTTCTTCTGTGTTTTCACTGGAAGGTGAGATACTGCCAGTCTTTAAGCGAAGAAGAAAAGAAGGAGCTGCAGATGTTTAGTTCTCAGCGCAAAAAGGAGGCGCTCGGCCGAGGCACTATTAAACTCCTCTCGAGAGCAGTGATGCATGCAGTTTGCGAACAGGTAACGCTACTGGTGCCACAAGCCAAGCAGCGGTCTCACTAATATCTCAATACTAAATGTAGGCTTATTTCTGCCTATGCCTGAACATACATATATAAATAAATAAGATATAAATATATATAAATAGGATATTTGTGAAACTGCATATGAATAGAAAGAAGGTAGTGCTTGCTTAAGCAAAACAACCTTTAATACTAGCAATGAGCTGAATCTTTGACATATTTGCTACTGCTGTTGACTCACACTAAAATAAAGACACATGAAAAACAGGCATATGTTTCAAAACGTTATTAATTATAAACTTGTATTCACAAAAGTTTTGTTGATGCACAGAATTGTCTAGTCCAAGATTGAAAATATATATTTTTCCCTTCATGTCAAAATTTTGGAATAAAGCCTTCATGTTGGGTTTGGTGTTTTAATTTAGTTTAAATGCCAGAAGCTAGTTGTCTGTGATATGAAGTATGTCCGCTTTCTCTTTTTGTTCCCAGTGTGGTACAAAAGTAAATGGTGGAGAAGTTGCAGTTTTTGCCTCAAGAGCTGGCCCCGGTGTGTGCTGGCATCCATCGTGTTTTGTATGCTTCACGTGTAATGAGCTTCTCGTTGACCTTATCTACTTCTACCAAGATGGAAAAATTCACTGCGGCAGACACCATGCTGAACTTCTTAAGCCTCGATGTTCAGCCTGTGATGAGGTAAAATTTACATTTTACAGTCAAACCACCACCCGTCATTGTTCAGCTAACAAACTGCATCGCTTGCTTGGGCAGTTACTGAAGGCAGGTGCATTCCTTAAAGCAGTAATGACTGTGGTGCATAGATGTGTTGAAAGCTGAGAGGTGTTCCATTTCATGTCAAAACAGTGATACGACAAGCAATGTGATCAAATTTGGAAAACATGTACCTGTTTGTATTTAGAATTGAAACTTGTAGATTGAATTAGAACAAGAATCTGTACAAATATTCCAAAATATCATCATAACAGCAGCTTCTTTGTTGAGTTCTTACCTTCCTTTTTTTTTTTTTTTGCTTTAAAAAGTAGTTTTTTCTTCTTTCTTTGCTGTTTAAGAAAAGCTCAGAATGCCACAGTTGTCTTAGGCAATTGTTGTTTTATCTTTGTACTCAAAAGCCAGATAAACAAAACATTGGTGTGTTAGCTGCACAAATAGGATATTTTGTTTGTTCTAAGTCCTGAGGGGATGTTTTGTCCACTTAATTAAGAGTTCACTTTTCTCTCTGAAAAGATCATTTTTGCTGATGAGTGCACAGAAGCTGAGGGTCGCCACTGGCACATGAAACACTTCTGTTGCCTCGAGTGTGAGACGATCCTGGGAGGCCAGAGGTACATCATGAAGGACGGGCGACCGTTCTGCTGTAACTGTTTTGAATCTCTTTACGCGGAATACTGTGAGACCTGCGGGGAGCACATTGGTAAGTGTGTCCTTTTTAAGTATTAAACTTACATATTAAGGGAAAGACAAATTATGGGGAAAAAAAAAAAATCACATTCCAGAAGCGTGGATCCTGCCAGTAGTTTTTGAGGGAACCCAAAGCATTGCTTTTTCTCCCTTTCCAGGTGTTGACCATGCCCAGATGACCTACGATGGACAGCACTGGCATGCTACGGAGACTTGCTTTTCTTGTGCTCAGTGCAAGACCTCTTTGCTTGGCTGCCCTTTCCTTCCGAAGCAAGGGCAGATCTACTGCTCAAAAACCTGCAGCTTGGGTGAGGACGTTCACGCCTCCGACTCCTCGGATTCCGCGTTCCAGTCTGCTCGATCGAGAGACTCCAGGAGGAGCATTCGCATGGGCAAGAGCAGCCGCTCGGCTGACCAGTGCCGCCAGTCTCTCCTCCTGTCGCCAGCCCTCAACTACAAGTTTCCTGGTCTGTCAGGCAACGCCGATGATACCCTTTCTCGCAAGCTGGATGACTTAAGCCTTTCAAGGGAAGAGGCAAGCTTTGTTAATGAAGACTTCTGGAAAGGAAGAGTAGAGCAAGAAATGCCTGAGGACCCTGAAGAATGGGCTGAACACGAAGACTACATGACTCAGCTGCTTCTGAAGTTTGGTGATAAAAGCCTCTTCCAGCAACCCACTGAGGTAGACATTAGATCAAGCGAACACTGGATTTCTGACAGCATTGTCAAGAGCAAGTTGGACTTGAAAAAAAATAACCCAAGCCTAGCAAGTAAGAAGTATCAATCAGACATGTACTGGGCCCAGTCCCAGGACGGCCTGGGTGACTCCGCGTATGGCAGCCATCCGGGCCCTGCCAGCAGCAGGAAGATCCAGGAGCTAGACATGGAGCATGGGGCGTCGGGATACAAACACGACCAAACACCGTGGTACGGAGGTTCCCTGGAATGTTTGTCTGATCTGAAACAGCAAGAACAAAGCGTTCGAGACTCGATGGATTCTTTGGCTTTGTCCAACATAACAGGTAACGGGGGGAAATTGCATGGCTTTGATGGAGAGGTCAACCAAAGCATGGATGCTGTAGTACTTTGAACTAAGACTGTTCATATTTGTGATTCTTTTAAAAAGCTTTCACAGCAGGAGGTGCATGATATGCTTGATGTACTTTTATCAAGCACACAATTCTTCCATGACATAAACGTATGCTATTTAAATTTTCCTTTCCTTTTGAATTATTTTCTTTGCTTGTAACAACAACAAAAAACACAACAAAATGTAATGTTAAACAGAGTAAGAACAGTCTTGAACTGTGCATTTGTTACATACAAACCACAACTTCAAGCAAATTCTGTACCTTAAATACAAGAAGTTGCATTCTACACTAGGATCATATTAAAGATAATCCACAAAACACTGTAGATAGTTTCCTGATTTGCTTGTAAAAATATGTAGAAAATCTGAAAGGATGGCAGCCTTCTTAGCCTTAGGAAATGAGGTTTATGAGATTATCTTTCTCTGTTGACTGAAGAGAAACTGATAATCCACTTTTGTGAACCTCCTTGTCAAACGCGATTGAAATTAGCTGAAAGGATAAAAGTCAGATATGCAAGTGCATCTGTGTTGTGTGTTAACCTCCCATTCCTATTCCCTACCCCACAGAAAAACAAAACAACAAAAAAGCAGAGAATTAGCTAATAGGACAACTTTTAAAATGTGTCTCTATCTTCTCCATTCCTTTCCTTCTAGCACGAATTATTCTAGCTCCTTGCATAGCTCAGAAGCAGCCACGTGCTGCATTGCCCATGTGGTAAAGCAGGAACTGATGAGGGGAGCTTGGTTCAGGGGGTATGAGAGGAAGAGGAACCAGAAGTACTGCACCTGGGAGGGTCATAGGGCAGATGAAACCCTTGTTCTGGGAATGAACGGTCATTTGACACAAACCTGAAGTAAACCAGGCCAGCTTACTGTTGACATTTTGAGAGTAAAGATCCTTCTTTGAGAGGAAGCAATCCTGGCTTTCCTGTAGCAACAGCTGGAATATTGAACTTAGCCATACCAGAAGCACAGAATATTTTAGCTTTAAAAATGGCAAGCATGGATCGTAATTTAAAGTAATTCTTTTCTTAGTGGCTTGGCTTTATGTGTGTTTTAGCTGTTTAAATATTTTATAATTAAACTTTTTGCATTCTAATGTTAGCTACTTCTTAAATGTTTGAAGTAAAAAACAAAGCTATTGTCGTTATGTGAAGCTAGTCCTTTTGGTAATGGTTCCAAAGAGCAGAACTGGAGTGGCTGAGGCTGGCAGGCCCTGAGGAGCCCACCTGCCCCAGCCCCTGCCCAAGCAGGGACACCCAGAGCGGGCTGCCCAGGGCCACGTCCAGGGGGCTTTGGAAGATCCCCAAGGAGGAGACCCCACGGCCTCTCTGGGCAGCCTGTGCCAGGGCTCAGGCACCTCCCAGCACAGAAGTGCTGCCTGGTGCTCAGGGGGAGCCGCCTGTGCTCCAGTTTGTGCCCACTGCCTAACACTTCAAGGTCTGCTTTCATGAAAACGAATGTTTTTAACGTTTCATTGCAGTACCTCTCTCTCTTCAACGCACCTCTAATTCTCCTTTTCCTCCTTTCTCAACTCCCACCCCAGGGGCTTCAATGGATGGCGAAGGCAAGCCACGGACATCTCTCTATTCTTTGCAAACTTTCCAAGAACTGGAGGTAGAGGACTGTGAGAAGATGAGCAACATGGGAACTCTGAATTCTTCCATGCTCCACCGGAGCACAGAGTCCTTGAAGAGTCTGAGCTCAGAGTTGTGCCAGGAAAAAGCGTTACCAGAGGAGAAGCCAGTGCATATGCCTGTACTGAGAAGATCTAAATCCCAGTCTAGACCACAGCAAGTGAAGTTTTCAGATGATGTTATTGATAATGGCAGTTACGAGAATGTTGAAATTCGACAGCCTCCAATGAGTGAAAGGACTCGCAGGCGTGTTTACCATTTCGAAGAGCGTGGAAATCGGCCTTCTCACCATCGCAGAAGAAGTAGGAAATCTCGTTCAGATAACGCACTTAATTTGGCCACAGAAAGAAGATGCTCTCCAAAAGAGAGATTTCGTTATTACTCTCCTCAGGATCATGAAAAATTTATTCAAAACAAAAGCTCGCGTGAGTTTCGGGCATATATTCAAAACGCGGAGCTGTATGGCCAGTATGCCCATACGAGTTCTGATTATGCACTGCGGAATCAGGTGGTTGATAAATTTTTTGGATTATATGGTGACGAAGATGACTCCTGGTGTTCGACTTCATCCTCATCATCTGATTCTGAAGAGGAAGGGTATTTCCTGGGACAGCCCATTCCCCAGCCACGCTCGCTGAGATATCCATACTATACAGACGACCTTTCTAGTCCAACTACTGCGTTATCTAGTTCTCAGTTTGGACAAAGGACAACCAAATCAAAGAAGAAGAGGGGACACAAAGGGAAAAACTGCATCATTTCTTAATGTGCTTTAACAGTTGGGAAGACCAGTCAACTCTCTAGCTACAGTTGGAACCACATCTTTTTATATTAATAATTGTACTTAGGCAAGTTGCTGAGGTTTTTAACGCTTTGCCAGTGTAAATGATAACTGTACCAGAGTTTACATTGTAAAAGTAACATTCAGAAATGTCACTATGCCAAACGATGACCTGTTCAGATATTGCTAGGTTTACATACGTTTCAGCTGTCACAGTACTGTTATTGCAGTTCTTGATACAGACTTTGTGTAGACATTTATTTTATGCTCTCTATTCACCTATGTTCAGTTATCTGAGAGAGGGGAGTCAGCGAAGATCAATAAATAAAACTGTCAGTCTTGTACTGTAACTATGCCCACAAAGGGTGATCCTCAACTCTTCCTTCTTCTCTCCAATGAAAAGGTGACTCTAGGCTGTGTCCTTTCTTCACTGATAAAACTGATTCTCTTCCTTGAAGTTTCCCTACAAAAACTGGAAGGTGTTTTTTTTTTAAAATTTGGGAAAATGCTGCTTTTCCAAAGAGTCCACTATTAAGGAGGCAAAAATCAGAATACGGGAGCTGAAATGCTTGAGGCCTTGATATATCTTAAAGCAGCACTAAACGGTTTACACACTTAAATTTCATGTTTTTCCTTCTATTTTTTATTTTTTTGAAATAACTCCATCCTGTGTAAGTTGTTTTTTGTGCCTGTCTAAAGGAAGGTATTAATCCAGCTTTTGGAACTGGACCTGACTGCCAGTGAGTACAATGAGTAGTGATGGTTTTTATGTCATTTCCTCCACTCCACTGCATTGAAAGAGAAAGGTACAAATGCTGGAATCCTTTGCTCAGGCACGTAACCCCATTTAAGTCAATGAATCTACTTACATAACAAATACTTTCGTAAGGGCTTAAAGGATTAGGCTCCAGAATTGTGTCTTTTCAGATGTATTATCCAGGTTTTAAAATGTATTAGTTGCAATTCTAAATCAAAAAATAATGATATTTATAACGTAGTATTTCATAGGCTTAAATGTATTCATAATTTAACAGTGCAAATACTAATGTACATATTGTACAGTTAAAATTTTAAAAGCTGAATATTTTTATATCCCTGAATTTGAAGAAGTTTGTTACAATATCAAACTAGATTTGTTAGGGGTTTAACAGCAGCATTATGGATGAAATATTGCTTGTATTTTAGTCAGGGGGTTTAAAAATATTGAAAGATGTTTAGTGCAGAACAGCTTAATTTTGTCTACTAGGTATTGAAAGCTCTGTATGCATGGTGGGGCTATGTAAATACTCTCTAAACTATGGCCCTCTTAATCTTGCAAGTGTTATTTATGGGTCAAGCAAAATGTAAACTATATAAATGTAAAAAAATCACACAAGCCTGGAATATATCAGTACAACAAATATGCAACTCCTGTGGATGTGGATTTCTTTCTTATTATTCCCAACCTTTCCCCAAAACCCTTCCTCGTGTTCACCTACAGCAAGGCAGAGAGATGTGAGGTGGTTCTAGAAGGCAAGGGGGCCTAGCACGTAATCGAGTTGCCTTGAACTCAGATGGAGAGCAGGAGGTATTTCAAATTAAAATAAGCTTCTATCAGTGTTTTAAGTGATTCTGCCCTTTAGGGCAGAATGTTTTTACTGGAATTAATGCGGACAGCTGCCTCTTGAAATAGTAAATGCTAAAACCGTAGTTTTCATCATCTGAACAACGGTAACTGATGAAGTAACAGGTACTTCTTACAAGTTAAAAAAAAACAAACAAAAAGCCTGACCAAATGAACTGTTTGTCATTTCTGAGGACATAACTTTTTGAAATACAAAGTAGCCAGACCTAAGGGAGGGAAGATAGATGGGTAGTGCTCACACCAAATAAAAGGAAGCTATTGCTAAGGCCAAGTCAAAATAGCAGTTACTGGCTGATATTTTCAGGGTAAAATAAGCAAGAGATCCTTTACTCCCAGAGGTGGTATTCACCATATAAGTCACTTTTCTAGTACAAACAAGTCTTGTGTACATGAAAGCTGATCAAAGCAATATCATGCAGCATCGTATGGGCCAATGGGCGGCGTGTGGGCTGCTTCCAGCTGGCCGGCTGCCCTGGTGGCTCAGGCGGTATTTGCTTTCCTAGCAGCTAAATGCCTCCTGTGCTTAACAGTCCAACAGCCAGACTGCGAGGACTGAGAAGGCTTGAGAAGAGAAACTGCCTTGTTGATGCTTTGCCCAGGATACTCGAACAGCGATTGGGACTTTCCGTTCATAACTGCATCTCCAAGTACAGGGAACCAGGACTCTGAAAGGATGTGCTCTGCTGCTACTGCTGGGGCCCATTTGGAGCAAGTGCCTCATGCAGATATGTCCCCACCACTCCTCCTCCTGATCCTACACCATCTAAGGATGCAGCACACGCTCTCTCCCAAAGTGCAAAGGCTTATGGAGTGTTAGATGATAAACATTTTTCCGTAGATTGTTGAATAGTTGTTTAAAAAAAACCAAAAAGTTAACGAGCAGCAACCACAGCCCTAGTACTCTTTATAAGCTATACTCAGAGCATCAACTTGCACAGTACCTCCTCTAAACCTCCAAATAAGTGAGCTGAAAGATGACTCTCTTCCCCTTCCCCTTAGTAAAACAAACAAACAAACCAGGGATAACTTTGGACTAAAGGTTTCATTACTAGAGCAGGGGAAACGCTGCTCTCGCAAAGGCTCCTGGTACTTTACAATGAGTGATGTAACTAATGACACTTCACCCCTTCCCACCACTTTTTTTTTATTGTTATTATTTTTCATCTAGAAGCTTTGGAAGTGGATAGAGGCCTTTTCTTGGGCTCAGCTTTACTCAAAAAAAAATGTAGAGGCACATTTGTCTGTACAAGAGAGTACGTGTGCGGGGGGAGCGGGGTGAAATAAACCTTTGTTTGTATTATGCAGTGCTGCTCTTTTGCTAAACAAACAGCAGCGATTCTTTCCAGCCCAAGGCAAGAGCTGTGAACTCTTCTCCCTCGTGAGCACACCTCGTCAGGGAAGGGAAGGCTGCACAGTACGGTGCCCAGGGCAGCAGTGCTCCTGCGTGGTTACCTTCCCCTGGGTGAGCAGCTTCTTCAGAGCTCGTTCAGCCCTCTCTGCTTTGAGGCACAAAGCTCTCCCTTGCCTCTCCTAGGCTGCAGGACCACAAGTAATTAAGAACACAAGAAACATTTAGAAAGCTGCGTTTTGCTGAGGAACTGAACATTGAGAGACATTCCTGAAAGAATAACAGGTGCTTGCACCCACGCTTAATGAAACGGGTTAGCTTTTTGTAATTCCATCCACTTGAAATATTACTCACTAAGTTGAAGATGGCTATACAACTTTTTAGGTTTTTCAGCTTAACATAAAAAACTTCTATTTCATTATTTTTAAACACTTCTTTTGATAAACGTTTCTAATCCATTCTTCCAGCTTAATAAAAGAAAGGGGTATGGGCTATAGCGTCTGCTACTTGCACTAGACACCGGTACAGTTGCCAAAACTGTAAGTTCTGCTTTGTGTTACTAGAAGGGGTGCAATATTCCAAGTGGAGCTCACACCTTCACAATGGATGGTGAGAAATGCTAGGGCCATACATTACCCTCATCCCCACCAAAAGAGGAAATCCTGCACAAAAAGCACGGTCACAAGGAAGCAGTTCTAATACGTGGGGGCATTAACTCCTTTTCTATCTGTAGTGATGCATTGCTGATCTTCACCCTAACAGCTTAAGTTGCCACCCAAAGCTGCCAACTCACCACTGAGATTGTGTTATCGGCTGAGGCTGGAGCAATGTCCACACTTCATTCCTTCCATTTCCTCTTCCCCTTTTATTCTTTAAAGGGCATCTGCACACTGATGGCTGCTAGGAGTATGTTTTGTTTTCAGCAGCTCCTAATGTGACAAAGAAAAATTCTTCCAGCACAGCATCCGGTTCCTTCCACCAGTGGTTTTCCTGCCCCTTTCCAGCAGCCTCGCTGAGGCTGTACACAAGACCAAGGACAACTTTTACACTGCTATAAAATGAAATTCAAAGCATACATTTCTACAGGAAGCAAGAGTAAAAGCCATGTATCTTGCTCAAGTTAAGTGGCGTAACGTTTTACTTACATCAACATAAAGCGTACATCACAAAAGGTTAGACATGAGCATTCAACATAATGACAAGTATTAAACAGGGGAAAAACAGTTACTCATCACTAACGAATGTGAATTAAACCTTTCATAGAAATAGCATTTATAAAAAAAAATCAAGAGTCTCCTTAGTTTATGAGTAAAATTTAATCCATTAAAAAAATAATATGCTAGGGACAACCTAAATAACTTACTGACCTATCAGCTAATCACAAAAACACAGGAGTATTGGGGGCTTAGGTGTCACTTTATAGAAAAGCACTCAAAAAATCAGACACTTTTAGAAACCTGACTAAATTTCACTAGGAGAACAAAGGAGACTCCTAACACAATGCACAATAACAACAAACTTTTTAAATCAAAAATATATTAATCATGATTTCAGTATTTTTTTTCTTTAGTGTTTCTACCCCAAAGCAGAAACCGCGATGTAACACCCTGAAGACTGACCTGTCCACAGGCAAGCAGCAAAGCCCTGACGGTTACATTCCTGTCTCAGAAGCATAATGTAAATTTGCCTGTGGTTTCACGACTGCTCCTGGCAAGCCAGGCTGTTGCCAAAAGGGGTGGGTCAGGTCTAGCTACCGCACCGCGACAGGTTGCCTTTCCTCCCCCTCTGCCACCTCCAATTAGCATCCGGGAGGCTCGGTGAGCCTTCTCCACTGGCTGCACAGCCCACACAACCCAGCTCCCAACGAGGTAAGCTGCAGGTCATCCCCTTTGAGCAAGGTGAACTCTTCAGAAACCCAACAAAAGCCAATTGCAAAACCACACCCACCTGACATTAAAACTAATCAGGCATCTCAGGAATCTGATGTAACATATATATATTTAACGCACCGTATCAAGATTTGCATGTGTAAGATGCTGTGATATGTACAACGCCTTGTACATGCAAAATCCTTGCCATTTTGTTTACTTTCTTGCAAAGCATTCCTCTGAAACCTTAGAAGCTACTTGATAAGGGGCTGAATTCGGTGACTTTTTCATTTAATACCGTGCACTTCAGAAACGGTGAGCTTTAGTCGCTTGTCCTGTTACAGAGTTTCAAGTTTCTAAATACAAATGTATACAAAACACTCATGTTTACCTCTTTGTGATTATGATTCAAGTTCTCCCTTTCTCCAAACATCCATAAAAAAACAGTATCTCATTAAATGAACACAAATCAACAGTCAGGATACCACCAATGAATCCTAAATTATGTTTCACCTCTAAAAAGTCATCACATAGCACTGGCAGCTTCTTGACTCTAACTCAACAATTTTTCCCCAGCTACGAGTAACTATCAGGTCAAAAATGGCTGCAGACATTACCCAGGATCATTTGGGTTTGAAACGACGATCAATTTGGGGCCTATTTAGAGTTCAACTTCACATTATACCTGATCTGAAGCAACTTGGAGTTACTAAATAAAGAGACGGTCCATGCCCCACCTTGCCATCCCAAATTCCTGCCCCTTCTTGTTGATTACAGAGACTCATAATTGTTAAAACTGATGCACAAAAAGTGGTGAGAAGGCATAAAGGAGAAAAGGGCAAAAGAGGAGACCTTCCCTTGCTCAGTGTCTGCCTGCAGTTACACTCTGTAAGGTATAGTCAGAAAAAAAAAAAAAGAAAAAAGAAAACAGAAAACATTTAATTGCAAATACTAACAGAAAAATTGAATTAATTCTACATAATACTGCTTACTAGTAATGGCTCATGATATGGAAAACACCAAAATATAAAAGGCATTTGCAGAACCTGCAAGTAGAACAAAAATACATCACTTCTTGCATCAAGCAGGCAGAGTTTCTCTGGCAGCCAAAGACCAGGAACAACCCTTGGTGCAATTTTACAGAATGAATTTGAAGTTCAAAATTAAACTATAATAAATAACTTAAATCATAGCTGGGAGCGATTTTGCAAGTCTTCCCTTCCTATTGTATATAGGAAACCAGGACACATTTCTGCGTAAGTTGAGGAACGAAGAACTGCTTCATATTATTTTAATAAAAAATGTTGTTTTGTAGTTACACTTACAAACATCAAAATAGCAGTGTACATACGTAAGACTGAACAGTTTTTCCTCGGTAACTGTGTAAAGGTTTGAAAAATAGTTTGTCACTTTATGATGTTTTTGAAGAGAACATCCTTTTCAAAGGCATTTACGTCAACAAGTACAGGTAGGAAGAATACAACTGTGGAGACCGCGCTGCACAAGGTACAGCTGTCTTAGATGGTAAGAAGAAGCACGGGCCTTGGGTTGAAATCTCCAGCTGGAACTCCTCTTTCCCCGCAAAAAGCAGATTTATGTATTACAGCCTACAAAACGCAGAGATCTAAAACTGTATTTCCGTCCTTAGTAGGGGCCATCTTTGAAAGATTCTGATAACTCCTGGTTGGCGGCATCATACTGGGCAATGAAATGTTTGAGTTCTTCAATGCATCGCTCACCTATCTCGTGCAGATTCTGCCGCAGAGCAAACTGAATGGACTTCTCTAACGATGGATCTTTATCAATTAACATCTTCACTACCATGCCAAAGGTTTCACAGTCTTGTCTGTAGATCTAGGAAGAACACATTTTAGAAAACAATTAAACATGAGACACTGTATGTTAGCACACCAACAGCCTTCATTGAGTTAGGAGCCACCGCAGAGCCAAAACCAAACAAAGAATATTGGATTAACTGAGTTCCAGCTGTAAGAGATACCTGCCTTTTCGTCTCTTCTGACTGGCTTTAATACAAATATAACTAGTTCAGAACTATCTGAATACAAGAAATAACTCTTATCGGAAGAAATGCCAGAAAACGAGAGCAAGTTTCTCTTGCAGCAGTATTTAATACACAATGGCAGAGTAAGGTGCAAATGCTAAAACAGATTTTGTAAAATGATATGTAAAATGAATTTAACTGTGGCGTGCATAGCAATCTCAAGCTCTGTACAATAGTAACTGAGCTTGCAATCTTTCATAATTCTTTAAATACAAGTCACGTTTAAATATTTTCACCAAATTACGTTTGTTTGTTGGATATCATTTTCTCACAGTCCTTGACAATCATAACTTTAAATAGTTCGACTGCACTGGTGATTCAACTGTTAAGGATAAAAGAAACCTTGGTAGGAGTCTTCCAATTTTTTTTTTCCAAATTCCAGCTGGGGTTGGCTATTAATCTAAACACCACCAAAAAAGGAACACGTCAAAGCCTTCCAACTGCTAGAGGAAGATTGTTTTCATAACATTTTGCTTTCTTTAACCAATTTCCTTTTAAAAGATACCATGGATTTCTGCATGAAGACAAGTCAGTTGTATATCTGTACATTTTTTGGAGGAAAAAAACTAAGGTTTTAATATTTCTCAAAGTATGCCTATCTTTTAATATTGTTAGAACTTTTGTCAGATATGTGACCCTTTCTACCCACATTTATCTACATTGTGGACACATATGATACAACTGTATATGCACATTTCCCTAAATTTAAAAAAAAAAAAAAAGGAAAGAGGATGAAAAAACACCCAACCAAATCCCTCCAACCACCACAATATTATTTTTTTTCATATTGACTAGTCATTGGCACCCAGGCATATTCATGTCAGAGAAGCAGGAAAAATACAGACATTCTTCACACAAATTCTATTTACTACTCTCAGAAACACAATGATTTAACATAACACAATTAATAAAGATTGTTATCAGACGTTTGGTAGTATATTCTATGATTCAATAACAGTTCAAAACCAGACCTATTTTTCAAACACTGGTTAGCAAATAAAGGAAAACCTTTTAGGAGAAACTTATTTTAAGAGATATTGTGAAGTCAAAAAGACAAGTGCAATCCAAAACTAATTGGAGCAAAACATTTCAAATGAGGGAACAGTGGGAAAAGGTGTTTTTTTCAGAGACTGGGTTTGTTTCCTGCTTCGTATGCTTAGTTCTCTGGTAGCAAACATCAGTAAGGAACAAAGCCTCTTGCAAAGATCATTTTCTACAGCAAGTGAAATATGGCGCTTGCTAAGAGAAACTCAAAACAGAGCAAATTTTAGTTCTTTTTTTTCTGACTCCTTTCAAGGAAAAAGCTCAGGGAGAATTGCTGTGCAATTAGCCATATGACAGACAGATGGTATTGCATTTTGGGTAACTCAGGCTTTTCAAGCACTTATAGCAGGCTTGCTATCACCTTCACAGAATGATTTTTGAAAGCTTTTATTTTTTTTTGTCCCCAGTGCCATTATATTTTGGGGGAAATGGTTCAAAAAGGTAGTTTGGGTTGTTGTTTTTGTTTTTCTTATTGCATGTCTATTTGTCCTATTTTATCATCTTTCAACGTTCAGACCAAGGATGCGTGAATGGCCTTCCACAGGTAAACTGACCTGGTAACAGGCAGCCTTCACAGTCCACTGTGCAACACCAACACAAGTGGAAACCCAACAGTAATAGAGGGCACAGGTGTGTTGCCCTCTTACACTGCAAGGCACCCCGAGGTACAGCTGAAGGAAGCGCTGTACTTTTAGCTGGTCTTCAAATGAATGGCAAACAGTGCTGTTTGATATTTCTCTCACCCTTCCCAAAAAAACAACCCAGATGAAATTCTCTGACCCTGAGCACACAGAGATTTGCTCAGCCTGTGCACGTTTTCCTTCTACAGTTCCCCAGCAGAGGCCTGGAAGAAGAACCAGGAGGGCCACCGTCATCGTTGTCATGTCTGGAGGCAGAGAAGTCGCTTTGCTGACACGCCGATGTGGAAAGCAAACACCTTCATACCGCAGACGAATGTCTTCAGCACTTCGTAACAAAAGCCTTTAAGAAATGGAATACCTAGCACAGGGGAAGAGGGCAGGAGGTGGAGCAGGAAGGCAATTCTAGCAACAGAAAACAAAGGAAACGGCTCAGCTCCTGTAACAACGCTTGAGTCATTTTCCCTCAACGAGCTTTCTACCCCAGTTGCTAATTCTGATCCTCCTGGTGCAATCTGCCTCCTCCTCAACTGTGCTAATAAACCTATTTATATAGCCGCAATGTAAATTGCATCACTGAAATGATCCCTTTTAAAATTACTTCCCTCCAATTAATGTGATTCAGTGATTCAATTCTAAAAACAGATGCATCAGCACCACGGAAGGAGCTGTGAAGCACAGTTGTGAAGTGGAAATAACTTCATAAACCAGTTTGTTTCTGAAGCCAGTGCATGAAAACCAGCTCTCAGGGAGACGTTACCATGCTTTGCAGAAGGGAACTGAGGCTATCCATTACAAGAATATAGACTCCAGAAGAATATTAATTACAGCTTAATGATACCATCAACTATTCCAAAAAACTGTGAAAGTACTCAGAGCTCTTGAAGAAGAAGGTGGTGGCCTTGCATACTAAAATCCATCTTCTCCATAGAAGATAAGAAGGCTATTTCTGGGAAATAAGCTGAGAAATGATGCTTGAGGAAGAAAGGAAACTGCAGAACAGACTCAAAAAAAAAAAAAAAGCTTTCTGTTAGAGAAGAATACTGTAAGAACTTGTGACCCATAAGGTTTCAAAATACCTATATCTCTAGAATTCCAGCTGATGCTGATTTTGAGTTCAGAGCATGGGACATTCATCTGTAAGCATCTGGCACTGAAACCTGAAAGTGATTCCATGTGTGGGGAAAGAAGAAATAGCGTTTGTATATTGGAAAACAAGAAAGGGAATGATACCAACGACATGATTATTCTGTCTGATATATATGTCAGGTAATCCTGAAAACAGCTAGAGGCATAGGGTGATCATTTACCCAGGCCATAGCCTGCTTTTATTCTCTGATCTAAGCTACAGCACCAGCATAATGAAAAGAACGTGCATCACTCCAGCAAGCAGATTAGGGAGGAGTAGAAACAGCTGTTCCATTCCTAAATATATAGATGTACTTTATACATATATCATATACACACGCACAAATCATATATATATTAGTCTTGATTTACCTACAAAGGAAAAGTATACAAACTGAATTCAAGTTCTCTGAAAAGTTTTCCAAAGTCAGCAAAACGGGGTACCCATGAGCTCTGAGGATCACAAATACGCTTACTTTGTATTACTCTCATGGTATTTTAACATCTTTTCATTCTTACACGATAATAGCCTAGAAGCTCCAGCTGAGTTCAGCTCTTCACTGTGCTAGTCTCTGTAAAAGCATTTGGGCTTTGTCTAAACGCAAATCCAAAAGGTGTGATGCACCTACAACACGTTAGCAAACATTTCATATATTTGAGAAATCTAACCCCAAAGTTGCACAGTTAGAACTGCTTAAATGTAGCTCAAGGCCTGAGCAGACACACACTTCCAGCTAGAGCCATACAGATTTCAGTCCCCCAGGTACCTGTTCTGCCCACCAGCTGGAGGTGACCAAGCCCTCAAACTCCCCAGGCAGAATGAAACTTTTGAGAACTCCCTGTGCAGTTTGCAGAGTTAACCTCAAAGCACCATCACTAGTGATTTAAATTACAATTTATGATACTGGCATGAAAGACATGAAACATACTCTGGATTCTCTTCTACCTCCGCTTTGGGATATTAACCTCTGATGGTGAAGAAGAGGAGCTAAAGCATCCACCTGGGAACTACTGTATTCGTTTCTTATGTGCCTTCTGCAGTGATCAGCTAGCAATGATGTTAGCTTAAACCAAAATATGTGCACTGAATGGCTCAGCTGATGTGTGAGCCATTCAAAAGTTGGTTGTACCTTCAAACCCTGGGCGTGGATGAAATTATACCTAGGTAGGGAATACCTTGATGACATGCCTACTGCTCACTGTCAGTCTGCATCGTTTCCTTTCCATGTCTAGCACAGCACAATGTACTTCCCCAAAACTATTCTGGAGCTGCCCATGCATTTTGCACAACAGAGCCGTTGGACAACATAAACAAACAGCAATGAGAACAGGAATCAGAACTTAGGACTTCCTTCCTTGCAGGACACCGCAGTCTGCAGAAGAGTCAGATAACTCTGACGTCTTGGTCTCAAAGTCTTGCATACCTGGCCAAAAAGCTTAGTTTCAACACCACGGGTAGACATGGTAATCAAGGGGATGTTGCCAGGAAAAACAAGGAAGTTAAAATGGAGATATTCACAAACCTTACTTCGGGCTGTGGTGGTTTCTGCAGCTCGGCTCTACAGCTGGTGCAAAGAAAAGCTTTTTGATTTCTCAAGGTAATCCCGCACAGCTAGAACTACGGCTTCTGCTCCAAGCAGCCATCCTGCTTTCAGCTTGGATACAGTTAGTCTTCTTCCCAGCAGCTGGCATGGTGCTGTGTTTTAGGTTCGGGATGAGAATAACACACTGATGTGTTAGCTGCATGGCTTACACAGAGCCAAGGCCTTTCCAGCTTCTCGTGCTGCCCTGCCAGCGAGGAGGCTGGGGGTGCACAAGGAGCTGGGAGGGGACAGAACCAGCACAGATAACCAGGACTGGCCAAAAGGGATGTTCCATACCATTATGGCACCGTGCTGAACAATAAATGAGGGAGCTGGCTGGTGGGGGCTGCCACTGCTCAGGGACAGGGTGGGCACTGGTCAGCAGGTGGTAAGCAATTGCATTGCGCATCACTTGCTTTGTATATTATTTTACCATTATTACTATGTTTCCCTTCCTCTTCTCCCCTATTAAACTGTCTTCATCTCAGCCCCTGAGCTTTACCTTTCTCCGATTCTCCCCCCCCATCCCATGGAGAGGGAGCGAGCAAACGGCTGTGTGGTGCCCAGCTGCCAGCTGGGTCAAACCACAACAGCAGCCCTTGAGGAAGAGGGAGACAAAAGCAGTTCCCCGACTGCTGGAAACCCCTCAGGAAGGCTGGTGCCACCAGGCTACAAGTCAGCCTGCGTCTCCTGTGGCCCAGTTGTTAGGAAGCACAGCTGAGAAGCAAAGGGGAGATGAAAATTGTTCCTGTGTCAGAAAGGATTCATCTGAGCCTTCTTCTCTCGTTTCTCAGAGACCCGGTCCAACAAACATGCTTTACATAAAAGGTGGATGTGGTTTTGAATGAACGACACTGGCACTTTTTTGAGGGGTGGGGAACATTCTTGGCTTTATGAATACATAAAAAACACTGTACTGAATGGGAATCAGTGAGACACTTGGGGATGCAAGGCTCGAGCAGCTTCGTGCAAGACACGGGCAAATTCATCTCAATACCAGAGGTGGTACTTCTGCTCTCGGACACGAGCATGACATCAGGCACAGCGATGATCACATCCACTGAGTGGCCGTGATGACTTAGCAAGCAAAATCGATGCCCGTGATTTAATCTACCACGTCCAGCTCCTTGCCCGTTTTCATCACGCTCTTTCCTGCCTTCCTGAGTGCTCCTGTCGTTCCCTGCATTTACAGGTTCATCCACCTCCCTCCCCCCCCGCAGCGTTCCTTCCTCACAGCACCAGGACACAGCCGTGGGCTCCCTGAGCAGCCCCTGGACACCCGCAGCCCACCAGCAGTGCTCGGGCTCGCCGTCAGAGGTGGCTCTTCTCAGCTCCTCACCCAGAAGGCCAAAGACCCTCGAGGCTCAGATCAGATGGGGAAGGAGTTAGGGCTGTGGCTCAGAAACCACCTTAAACAGCCTGCAACCCTTAGATCCTAACTCGCCCTTGAGAAGATCCGACATGCCCAGCAATCAGAGCCTCGTATCTCTGAATCATCCGAGTATTCATTTTATATATTATCTTTCAGAAGACAGAAGCTTTTCAGTTACTAAGGAGACGTTTCCCACAAGTATCAGATGCCCCGTGCGAGGAGAGAGGCAACGGGCTCGCTGATGGCTACGTGATTTCCGACAAAGGCACGGCTCGAACTTGCAGAGCACAAGGCTGAGAGCCATACCACATCCCCTCCAGACAGCCCGTTAACGAAGGAGCGAACTGCTTGAAATCCCTCTCGCTTCGTGAAGCCCCAGGGCTCCTCCGCAGAGGTAACAGCTTTTGTTCCCCCGGCTAAACCACGATCGCTAGGTTGGTATAGCCCTCTGGTGGTGCGAGCCAGCTTCTTATTTCCTGTCCTCAGCAGCCCTACAAGAAGGCTGACAAAGCACCCCTCTGTTCGCACAGCCACGTCCACGCCAGCTTTCCCCAGCACGGGCAGACCGACTGCGAGCTGTGTGAAGGGATTGGTAACGTGGACCTAGCTCTACGGTGACCGCGTGTGCCATGAAATGTTAGGTTCTAACTGCGCGCGTACGTACTAGCAAACCGGGAAGCTGGTATACATCCAGTGACCTCAATGCTGCTGGTAACAACGCATTTTCCTTGCCACAGACACCTTCTGAAAGCAGTTACCTCTTTCCCAAACCACTTCTCTTTAATTTACGCACTACCTTAGATTTTTCCTCAAGCATGCAAATTAGCCTTTATTAAACTACCCGAAGCGTACTCTCCTCGAGTACAATAAGCTAATGCTCTGCTGAAGGAGCACAAAGACATTTGCACCCCCGCGGAGGCACTGTAATTGTACTGTTACGTTCATGAGCACAACACAAACTTATTGCTGCACGGTGCCAACAATGCTCGCGACTGCCATCAAACCATTGCAGACAACTCTCGTGATCGAGATATTTAAAATTGGTTTTCAAGCAAGACAAACCGTTTTTCATCAGTACAAAAAGCTAAATTGAAGCACAACAACTTTAATACTTGGTTACAATACAGGCATACAACTTTTAATTATAACGTATCAACAAGTCTATTCTATTCCTTTTTTACACACGCACTAACGATTTTGCCTTGAATCTATGTAATAATTTTTGTACCCTCTAATCAATGTGTTTTTAGGCCAATCAGTTATTCATTGAAATGCAAATTGGGGGAAACAAGTTATTTAATCCACTATAAAATAATGAACAATTTCATGTTAATTTGCTACTTACTGGAGATATGGAAAATATTCAAGTTATTTGCACTTAAATGCAGTTCTGCCTCCCTTCCCACTGAAAGTTTCAAACGCCTGGTTTAATAGATTTAATCTGCTTTCAGAAAGAAATGTTAAAACATTTTTTTGGCATTTAAATACCTGACTGGAAGGTCTGCCAGAAGCCCCTCACGTGGAAAAGATGCTGACACAGCCATCATTTTAGAAATATGAATTCAGATCTGGACTCTGCTTTGCCCCCCCAGGACTGGGGCTGGCGAGAAGCAGGGGGCACGTGAGCCCTGCTCTGAGCCCCAGAGGAGGCAGTCGCTGCTCCCCAGCACCGACCAAGGTGTTTGGCCGATCAACGGTGTCCTGCTTCCCGGACCCAGCACCTCCTGATTTATTTTTTTAATCTGTTCCTCTGATTAATCTGGCAAAAGAAAATGCAGCCTGAAACACCACCACCGCAAGGCTTCCCACTCCACTTTACATTAGGATTTTCTTATGGAGAGAGATGAAAAGTCCCCTATAAAATTGTGTGCCAGGGGCGGGGAGTTGTTTCTGTGTCTGTAACAACCCTCTGCTGAGTTTACACACATTTTCAGGCTGAAATCCCTGAGCAGCTGCCTTGGGCCCTGAGACACAACTCTGGTCTTTTCCGTGCTGCGTAATTCACTGGGAAGAAAACATGCAGGCCAAGTTAGTTACCTCAATGAAGCCATTATCCCCAATTTAAGCTCAAGCCATCATCTGGATTCTCCTTTGCTTCAAAGCACGCCCCTGGTGACACCTCTGCAGTGACAGTGAAGTCATGGGGCTTGCATAGGGTGGAGCGTACTGTAGCTCAGGAGAAGCGTATTGCTGGCTTATCAAAGCCACGCGGCCTTGCCCAGCCACCATCCTCGTACATGTAATTAAAAACAAACAAAAAAAAAGTCTTAAGCACCTCAGCCTCATCCTCCTATGCCTTCTGTTGTGCAGGATTCTGCCTCTGAGCAGAAATGCTTCTAAGCACCACCTCTGTAGAGGAGCACCATTGCTCCCAACTCTTTTCTTTCCTCCTTTCACTGCCCAAACAAAAAATGACACGGCCCTGTGCATTTACTCAACGCTTGTGAAGGAATCCCCAGACGGAACGTGCAGCTTCTGGGTGACACCTGAGCAGAGCCAAAACCAACAAAACACAGAAAGCAATTAAAAAGATGAGTCCGCACCAATTGTAGCCAGTGTTTACAGCTCCGGTTACACAACGAGGACAAATCTGTAGGCTGGGGCTATGTCCTTCTGCACAAGCATAGCAAAGGCTAATTGCGTTGATACCAGTCAGAAACCTGCTCGTAAGAATTATGGGACTGTCTCAACTCTCCTTGAAGTCAAAGCGAAGGGGGAAAGCATATCATCACACACACAACAGTCAGCACACGGCAAGATAAACCTTAACCTGCTCCAACCTGTATTTCCTGGCCTTTACATTAATATCTAGGGAAGTTCAGCAGCAGATCTTTATTTATGAAAGCTTACATTCTCTAAACACTTCCCCATCACTCTAAAATTATTACAAACAAGTTTTCAATAAGGAGTAAGAGGTTTACTTAAAATATATTGCTAGGAAATCCATATATTTACTTTAATAATTTTTAATACTACAGTGGAGGACTTTAAGTGAACGCTTAAATGAGCAAGAATTGATATATAACAAAAATGTGCATAATGATACACTTCATTTAGTTTTACGTTTTGGCAAAGCAAGTGCGTTATTGCTTCTTCCAGAAACGTCTTGCTCAGCCGAGCAAAAGCAGCTCCCATGTGGGAGAGCAAGAACGATTATGTTACATGGTTTTACTGGAGATAATTCTTTACTAAACCAATCGGACCACATAATAACAGCATTCTAACACCAGCTACAGGCCCTCCGAGACTGGCTTGTGTGTGGCCTAGATTTCACAGGCTCCTTTACAACAGATGTGTTGGACGAGGGTAGTGTTACTTCATGTATTAAGCGGTGTGCTCTCGAGGTAAAACAGCAGTATGAGGTTAAGTTCTGCCTCACATATTCTTCTCCCAGAAAGCGTGTGCCCACAGCCAGCAGATTATAAATCTGAATTCAAATAGTCCATAGCAATTACAATTCATCACTTTCTAACCTTTACTAGAAGTGCTGATAATCTCTTGTACCAATTATACCTCTTCAGCTCGTGTAGTCGGATGTCCACTTTCATGTTTAAGAACGTCCAGCTACAAAAAATGTGCAGGTAAGCCCAAAAATTCTCCCAAAAAGCGGTAATTTATATATCTATTAATTTCCTTTTTTTCCCCTCTAATGATCCCAAAGTCTAGAAATTACATTTTCATGGGACCATAAACTAAACAGAAATCCTAAAAACTCCTCTCTCTGAAGGACACTAAAAAATCCCATTGCTTAAAATGCACGAGTTCAGGATTAAACAGGAAATAATCAGCTTTATGCCAAAGGAAGGACCTCACCCTGCAACTTTTTATTTATAAAATACGGAATTGATGGAAAGCTATTTCCTAAATTTGCTCCATGGTAAACTTATTGCTCGATCCAAAACAGGAAGGGCGAAGTTTATCTACAGAAGACTCTGTTTGTCTGTGTTAATTCTCTTGCTAAAAATGCTTTAATAGCTTTCAGTCATGTCCGCTGACCATAAAGGAAAGCTATAACTCATTTAAGGTTCATCAGAAGGGGCTGCATATTAATGGCACTAATTACAACAGAAACCACTCTCATCATAAAAACACACAACCTTTTTCATACAGAAGGTACAGTAGGTTTAAAATCCCCATATACAGACTGTGTCACAGTCAAAATCAGCAATGGAGCATGAATTTTTTGTAAAAAGTGCCTTGAGGTGAACGAATTTTTCCTCAACAGAAATTTTCATGCTTTCAACTTCATCAAATACCCTCAGCTACCAGTATTCTCAAATGCAACACGCTGGATTAAAATGGCTTGGTTTTGGCAGTGGTCAAGAGCGTGGATCACCTATAATTTCTTCAATGGCACAATGTAAGTGAGCAGCTAGAAAAAAAATAATAAAAATAAAGTTTTTTTAATTAAGAACAACTAGCAGATCAGTTGTATGATTAACTGGCTATTGCCCCGTTAGTGTAAGCTCAAAGCTAGTGAAACCATGAGTTTAAGAACCAGCCTTAAACGAGAAGGCTTGCTCACCATCACTGCCTGAGAGCAACCTTTTCATTTTATTTTTTTAAATGGTTAAAAAATAAAGCACTGAAGCAGGTTTAGTTATGCATGCCATAAGACTTTTTTTTCTTTTAATTACATGCACACCATAAAGAAAATACTACAGAAAATAAGTGAAGTACTGTATGTAATGGACAACTTCTTCAGAGAGGAAAAGCAACAGCTGCAAGAAGAAAAACAATTACTTAGATTACCAACATTTTATTACTTAGTTTATGTTAAACCTTAAGGTTTCTGAAAGTTTAGAATTACTTCACACGTTATATTAGCCTCACAAATCAGTTTTATTAGTGCCTCAATAACGGACCTACTTTTTTTTTTAACGTCCAAGTCATGGTCCTGTCTCTACCTCTAAGAAGTCACTCGTCATTTATTCAAGTGCTAATTTCAAATATAAAAATTAATAAAGGAAAAAGTAAATTAAGGCTGTGTTTTGGTTTTATTTATTTTTTCAAGACTCCCATAATTTTTCCCTAGTTTGTGGATGGTGTCTTTTTCCACATGCAGCTGTGACAGCTGAGGAGACTATTCCCCCTTTGCCACCTGTCACCATCCCCATGCCAGAAATCATCACCTCACTGGTTTGTGAGCCAGCACTAAAGAAAGCTGCTCTTAAAATTAAGTTTTAGGCAAAATCAGCCTGATTAGGTCATACGTAGCATATCAGTTGGGCTGCAGGGAGGAATCACCTATTTTGGATGAGAGGGTGATGAGCAGCTATAGATGATGTCTAGAGAGGACATTTAGCCTTACGCTAGTAGGTTAAAAGCCTAGTGTCTTTGGGCTCATTTGGGACATCTTATAGAGCTGCTGCCTAACCTACACAAAGCACACAGGATCTGTGCTTAAACAAGTGTGCATCTTAGCATGCATCTTCAGTCAAAAACCAAGCATCTTAAGAGACAGAACATAAAGCTAGCATAGCCCATAATGGCTGGGAGGGGAGCAGGGGAGAGGAGATCAGAAAAGATATATGATGAAGCCTCATTTCTTATTGCAAACATCTTCCTTCCTTCTGTACTTTTTAGCATCCCACACTCAGACCACCCCTCCTGAATCTGTTCCCACAATTCTATCTATTTCCAATTCAATTGGAAGCAGAAATCCGATCCAAAAATTGGTACAAATAGAAAACATGTCTCGCTAAAGGGAAAGCCACAAGGAGCAGAAATTGTCTTTTATGGTTAGTAAATCATATATCTTAGGGCAGTGATTACCAATTGTGGTCCAAGGGGACACAGAAGTTCAGCATTACTCAGTGGATACACCACTGGCTGTATCCTCGTGTACTTTGAATCAGTTATTGGGTAGGCTGGAGTTATAGCTCATAAGAAAAATTGAAGAATCACAGTTATCAGCTGTTTCAAAAAGCTTGGGAAACACTTGTTTTCATACCACAAGCTATTTTTCCATGTGAAAAATTAGCACATTTTGTATTTTAAAAGATCTTCTGAGACTAAGAACATTGGCTTCCCGTTTCCTCGTTACGTGCCTGTACCAACGCGACAGCCGAGCTGTGCTGCAGCATTTCAGCACAAGAACTGCTACCCATCAAACTCATTAAAGGAATGCCTGCGTTGTTCAGCCCAGTGACACCGAACACTTTCCAGAAGTCGTCTAACGGGGCGACCTGACAGAGGGCAGAGCTGGAATGAACTTGGCAAGGTATGCGAACACACTTGTGACTTTTTGAAGTGTTCGCTTGTCTCCAGGTTCTGGCATCCACTGAAAGGCTTTGATTCTTTCAGAGTCTGGTTTCAGTCAGTCATTATAAAAAGTATTGTGACCTGCAGAAGAAAACTGGGATCAAACACTTTTTTTTTTTTTTGGGGGGGGGGGGGGGGGAAGAAGGGAGAGTTTTGAGAGCTTGAGCTCTGTGTTCTTCAGATATCTTAAAGCAGCTTCCTGTGATCCCTGACATCTATAAATTATGAAAACAGCGTGACATAAATTCACTAAGTCAACAAGTATCAGAGATATTTCCAGTACTCAGGAGGTAGAACTTACAGAACTTATCGCGGAGTTCTAGACTCAGCCCTTTTCAAATTATTTCAAATTCCTTATTTACTTTTAGTGTAAAGCAAGAAAGCTAGTTATACTACCAGTATTTTTTTGCTAGTAATGATGCTAAAGCATCATGTAAATTAACAATTGCATCAATAAAAAAATTAAACAACACTACCATCTCCTTCTATACCAGTTTATCAATCCAATACTGTTAATAATGATGTAATATTTAAACTTTTATATTTTTCTTTTCTGCAAAGCTGATTTTTGTCTACTTTTAGCAAAGCAATGAGAATTCTTGGCAACTGTAATGAAGCAATGTTTTACCGATGAACTTTTGCCAGCTGAATAATTCTTAGTCCATTGAAAAACGCTTGAACTTTTAACAGACTGAATCTGCACTTAGTCTTCCTTTCATGGATTTAAATCTCCTTCTTTCATGTTTTATAATCACTACATTTCTACAGATTTCTGATCCTTAAAAGCAGCATTTTGGGTGCAGGAATTTTAGATTACCACTGTACTGGTTAATAGGGAGGTAATACAAAAGATCTAAACTACATAATGAAACTGGAAGCCATAGTTTCATACATGAAAGTGCTTATTGAATAAAATGTACTGTTACAATATAAACAAGCTTTTTAATGCTGCATCCCTAAGCAGAATAATAGCTGTTGCAGATAAAGGCTGCTGATGCTAAATTGATACGGTGTGTTTTGGGTAAGAACAGCATGGAAAGAGAGCGCTGAAGTCTCTTTTGATAAGCAGAACAGTTTACTGCCTAAGATAAAAATAGGTTTCTAAAGGTCAAACACTTTAATGCAATAGCCAAAAGAAACAGTACCATGCCATTTACCTTTTAACCTTACTCCATACAAGATTACCATGTGCTCTCAAAGATACAGAATAGACAGGGGTTATTCGTACAAACATATCCTGAAAAATAAGGCATTCCTCACTCTGTGCAGCTTTCCAGAACTTTTTTGTTAAAAACCAAAACAAAACAATTCATGCCAGTCAAATTCTAGCTGAACCACGCTGTCTGGAAACAGAATCAAATGAGGAAACAGATTTAATCATCCAGAACAGACCAAGTCAAATTCAATAAAAAACGCAATGAAAATGAATGGCACTTTCTCATTTCATTTAGAAATTCCAGCGGGCCTTTTGTTTTTTAAAATCACATAAGGGTATAAACATTGCAAACTTTCTATTTTCAAGCCCTGACATTTTGTTATTTCAAGGATTAGTATCCACAAAGAATTGATTTACATGCTAAACAAAGGATTATTTCATTTATTGACTTAAAGAGCACCATGAACCCTGTAGGATGATAATGGTAACTTTCATTTTTTTTTAAAAAAAGTTGCCTTTCTTAGGACAAGCCAATAGTTTACATTCTTAACGAAAAAAATACGACCATCACTTTCCATTCATTGGCTTGCAATGCACTGAAACCACATGAGAAAAATGTTGCTTGGTTTTAATATGATTCATTGACTCCCTTCATCTTACCTCAGTTCAGCATTAACCTCTCTTTCACTTGCTCACCTCTTATCTTTGTTCTCTTCAGTTCTATGTTGCTCAGCAAACATTGCTATGGACAAGGCCAAGTCACTCCTCCTGCTCCAAAGACTTCGCAGATGGCCTATACGTATATAACAGGGCACAATTCTTGCTTCTCACTACCCTTACTTCTGCTACCACATTTTACCCAAGTATTCCCTGCTCCTTCCCTGCTCTCATATAATGTAGTTCCTTAAAAAATTCAGAAATTCATTGAAAAATGTTTCACATCAAGTGAATCATTAGAGCGTCCTTGCACTACCTTGCGACATAAAGGCAAATACTTAAGAATGTACATTTCAGGCATTTCTATCAAATACGAAAACATAAAAGGTAACACTTTGGTAAGTAAATGGGAACATTATTTAAAGAACAGAAACAAACACTGAACCCCGCATACGTTACATAGGTATGCACACCTTCTTTCAAAGCCTTCATTTGAAATAACAGATAGCTTTAAGAAATACAGTAAAAAACTAACTTACAAGTTAGACATACAGGCTGAGCAACTCATACTGAAATGAACTGCAAATAAACCAGTGAAAGCTTGTACCCTTATATGCATAAAACCTCACCTGACATTGAGTATTCAGACTTAGCTAACTTGTTACGACCTTGCCTCTTTTAATACCTCAGCCAATCCACAACATAAATAAGCTCATTACTTTATCCCAAACAAACCTATGCATATCTTAATATAACTCTTCAGCAACATGCTAATTTATTTTTCAAGACTACTTGGTCACACTGTATGGAAGGCTTGGTCAAAGAGCAGACTAGAGATAAACTGAAGCCTGAGATAGAGAAATAAGACATGAGCCTTGTTACTCCAAAGACACTAGACTTTCAAAAATGTCCACTATCAGTTTAACAAAAAGGTTACAAGTGATCAAACCCTGCTTTTCCTAAAGTAGAAAGGATCACTTTTATGATGAATGCCTTGACTCAAAAAGAGCGAATAAAATGGCCTATACAACGGGTAAGGGAAGAGGATGGTGCTGCAAACCACGCTACGTTCCTGAAAGCCCCCACCATATACCACAGATCTAAAACAAGTGAGGAGTTACCTTACATTTTCACTGCACCATCGAAAGCAAGTACATGCAAAAATTATGTTTCTCCCATCAATAAAAAAATGTATTTGGATCAATATAGATATACAAAGAGGGAATAATATCTGCAGTAGATGACCCAGTTCTAATCAGAATCATTCCTCTACCTGCTTACCATGACACCAGTAATACCTACACAGATCAAAAGCCTTGAGTCTCAACTCACTATGATGGGAACATGCTTTTCCTGGCAGCAAAAAGCCCAGCCTGCCTAAAATAGAAAGGAATACTCTTAAAACTGAGTTTCTCTAGCTCATAAAAGACAATATCATTACTTTAAATGGAAGGTTTTTTTGACCACCACCCCATTCCCCAAGTACTGGCTGACAAGTGATGTGGAAAATTCACACACCAAGAACGCATGCTATATTTGGTTTAACTAATCTTAAAAGTCTGTCTTATCAAATCACATACAAATTTGCAATTTTAGATTAATCACAGCTGGATTAGGTATGTTAATGACTCGGTACTACATCCATTTTACTGTATATTCACTAGTGTACAGATGATAATTGTCACATTTGGAATGCAGATGCAATTCTCAATCCAAAAGGAGCCTGCAAGAATAACAAGACCAATCATTTTGTTGTATGTATTATGAAACATTTCACTGTGTTATTAAAAGCACACATCACTTATAAATGGGCTCAAGAAACCAACAGCCTGAACCAAACCAAGGGTGAGTCAGAGATCTTTCCACGGCTAGGAGTTCAACATTTAGGTATCCTGTTGCTAGAAACTCAGAGGAAAAAGGCATCGACTGACTTCAGTGAGGCAGGAAACAGAATCTTAGAGTTTATCTTTGCTCCTGATTTTAGAGAAAACATTGCTGCAAGAAAACATCCTACAATAGCAAACTAAGAAAATGGGAAACCATACAGTGAACTACAGTTATGCCTAATCATAAATTTAAGTAAAAACTAAGAAAAATATTTAAAAAATAATCCTGACATTTTTGAGTTATAGCTAGATGTCCACTCAGGCAAACAGGTTAATAATTTCATTTGAAACATTTTTACGTGAAGAAATTATCCGTGTTGTTTTGATTTTTAATTGATGAGAAATAGGGTAAGCCAAAGCAAACAGGAGCACAACCAGCAATGATGTGTTTATCTAATTCTTCAGCGAGCAGTTTCAGGTGTTCAGAGCTGGAACGCTGCACATCCTGCCTCCCGACTGTAGTTTCCCGTGGATGTCCCGAGGGTACAGAGAGGGGAAGACACCAAGCTGGTAGCACCTGACTGCTCCCCACTTGTTTCTGGCGCTAGAAATAGCAACAGGTTTTCTTGCATGATGCAGCGTCTCCACCCTCTAGCCAGTGAGAAACTCCACTGCATTTGCCCATGGGCTTCAGAGCTTCTCCTGGGGAATTAATTCCCATCTCCACCCATGTCCCAATCGTTCCCGATCATTTTCTTTTCCCCACCCTCTTGGCTGCAGTTCCTGATCTCGGCACAAATCTTTTTTTCAACTGCATGTCCAGTCCCACCCTTGCTCATTGCTTTCCATACTCTCAGTTGCCAACTCTAAAACCCTCCTGTCACCGCAAATCCTTTAATCTCTTCCAGACTGCCTCCTCCCTCCAGTTCACAGGTCGCATCATCCCTCAGCTAGACGTAGTTCCAGTCCGCCAATTCCTCAGAAACTCCTGCATCTTTTTGCTCGTGCCTTCTGGATCCTCTCCTGCACCCAGTCTTCCTTCCACCTTCCCTTTAGCACTTCATTGAAAAAAAAAAGAAGTTTTGACAAGGAAGTTTCCTACCTTGACATTCACACACCATCCTATGCTGGTTTCTCTAATCTGTGTGAAAAAAAATGTACTTTTGATTGAGGGGGGAGCACCACTCATTGCCAAGAGCTGGCGAAGGTATAGCCTCCATCCCTCTGCTGGGTGAGACTGCCCCACCAGTGGTCTACTTACAGGCTTCATGGAGGCTGCAACCAGCTCACAGGTCCCCCACAAAATGAACGAAGAGCCAGTATCTTAAACCCTAACAGGGTCTTTGTTGCAACCACCCTACTCAGTGGTAGTGTTCAAAAGGGCATTTGGTTTTACTTCGCTTTCATAGAATCACAGAATATCCTGAGTTGCAAGGACCCAGAAGGATCATCGAGTCCAACTCCTGGTATCGCACAGGTCTACCCAAAAATTCAGACCATGTGACTACGAGCACAGTCCAAATGCTTCGTACTTTGAGCTGTGCCTCTGTGGGGATGTTTCTCTGTAACCGAGTACTTCCAGTTCATCATTGATAAAGAAATGAAGATCAAAAGATTTCTGAACGTTTCATTTTCCTAAAAGTGCAAATATTTTAATGAACTGTAAGAGGTTAGCATTTGAATTGAAAGGGAGCATTTTGTCCACAAAACTGACCTGTCTTCCTATGAAAAACACTGAACATTGTGACTGCTCTTCCCTTTGAGATCTACTCAAGAGCCTTAGGGTCCCAGGCAGCTGGGTACCAGCATAGCTCACAACCAGGTCAGTGCTCCAGCAAACTACCTGGAAGAAGCTGTTACGAGAGTGTCGAGTAAGGCACCAGTCCTCCCAATGAGTAAGTTACCTGAAACGTGCAGAACCAAGGCTATTCAAGTTCAAAGACAGTGAGGTGTCCTACACAAGACAGTTCTGGTCATGGCAGCTTAGACAGAAATTAAACAAATACTTTGAAGAGTTTTATCTTTCCTATTATTCCCCATTGAAAAACAAACAAAAAACCAACTGCAGCACTTGCACAAGAGGATGTTCTCATGTCTCATGAAATGCAATCATACTACGGTCCTTCTCCACTGGAATTCAAAGTTTCTTCTACTGCCTATTTTCATAAAGCTTGTAACAACTAATCATCCTGGGTTATGCCTAAATTGAACTTAGTTGAAACTTGAGAGTAGATTCAAAAGATACACGGCACAGATGCAATGTGGTTGCATAAGCCAGTTTTCCCAGGAAGCCAATTTTCTTTTTTTAAAAAAAGCAATAAAATGGGCAAATTTCCAGTTGTAGGTGCTCACTGAAAAGCCTGTGTCAGCACAGCCTAATCTATTCCAATTTTGTGTTTAAAATGCTTATGCAGAATTTTTCTCTTTAGGTAGCATGTGACTAAAAAAGTTAATATGTGAATTATCTACCACTCTGAGGTGGTGAACTGCTTGTGGGGAGTCATTAAGGCCAAGCAAGTATGCACAGCAATGAAAGTGTTGTAACAAAACAAAGTACTTAAGCTGGTTGGGGGGCAGGAAAGGGGGAAAGATTGCTAACAAGTCAATTAAACCATCTATTAAGGGTTATTAGTGCCAGTCAGAGCAATACACAAAGTTCAATAGTTCAGAAAATTAATGTATAAACAGCCTTAAAGAAGCACGAGAAGCCAGAGATCCATGAACAACATGGCCTATTTCATTTAGTCAGTCTTCAACTTCTGTGATTTGTACAAGTCAGGTGGACTTTATTAGCCTTTCACAGTCAAAGTACCAAGGTAAAACGGGCACATTGCAAAACCTTTGTCCCGTGTCCCAGGGGGAATCTTGTCCCTCATTTATCTGCCACATTTTGTGAAGCGTGCCACCAGACGTTGTGTGTCCGTAGTAGTCTATGACCAGACAGTTACAGAGGACTGAAAGTCACAACGTCAGTGCAAATAAGAGTCAAACAAAACAAGAAAATGATACTTGTGGGCTGGTGATAAATGATGATCTGCATTAGTCATTAACACCCCAAGATAAAAATCTAATGTTTTTATAATCTTAACTTACAGAAATAGTACATGCATAAGGTACTTGTGCAACTAAAGATTTTTTCCATACCATTTAGGAAAGTAAGAGCTAATTCCAGAGACTTTTGGAATTAACTTTCTAAAATAAATAACGTGAAAAAAGAACTGTAAGATTGCCTTATATTTTAAAGGTCAGAGTGTACAAACACTTTCTAAGCCAAGCTTTTAAGATATATATATATATATATAAACACTATGTGCACTCAAAATAATTTGAGCAAAAAACAGATCTCTGTAAATTTCAGCTTTTAAAAAATCATTTGTTTGCTTCCAAAATGCCATCCAATCACTACTATTCACAGGGAAGAATCAGCTATTAAAAAACTGTAGCCTATCCATCTTCAAATCATCTTGAGTTTAGCCTGCTCCTTGGGGCAACTGCCAGCAGAAAGGACATCAGGATAGGGACTGAGATTCAAAATACAAGAAGAAATCGGAATTTTAAAACTATGTGGCAGTCTATCACCAAAATGTCTTTGGATGCAGACGATCCTGTGTTTACAAGGGAATGTCAGTGCTTTATACAAATCAGATTACAAGTGGATCGGAGGATTTAAACTCCGTGCACCGGCAAAGCTGTCATCTACCAAACAAGCTGCTGCTAAACTACGATCAGCCCCAGTCTGTGAAAGAGACCCTCAACAACAAAGCTGTAGGTTCACACTTCAGTGGATTTTCCCTACCTCCAGGTTGTCTGTGCAATGCTCTTCCGTGGCTGGCTGTTCTAGCCTCCTGAGGCCTGGAAGCTCTTATCTATACAGCAGAGATGGAAACTGGCTTCTGTGCTAAACATCAAGGCCCTCCTGTCACCTACCTCTCCGTGGCATTTGCCACTTACCAGGAGGTTTTGTGTTTGCTTAGTTACCCTCTTCCCTATCATCACACATGGTTTTATGAAATTCTCTTTCCCTTTGTGACACTGTTCTCCATGTGCCCTACAAACATCCCATTTTATCTCTAAGTCTTTCAGAAGGTAAACACTCTGACTGTACCAGGAATACAGATGGAGCTAACATGAAATCAGTGTTATGGTGGCAGGGAAAATAGATACTAGAGAGCAGTTCTTTGAGCCAGGGCAATTCCTGAGGCAATTTAAATGTCTGGACCTAACTGTTAGGTATATTGAGCTGACCCTATGCTCGTTTAGTTTTAATCCATGAAGCAATCAATTTCTCAGGCAGCAATGCTGAAACATTCCTCAGAAATTCAGAAGATGTCTTGTTCAAAAGACTTTTTTTTATAAGAGAGAAAAATACTAAGTTCATATCTTAAGCCTCAGTGCCCTGATCCAACTAAGAGAGCATTTTGTCTTTCACCCTTAAAACAGTTCAAAAATAAATCTACGCTGCTATAAGCACTTCTCAAGTCCACCAATACCCTTTTGTTAAAGCAAAAATATGCTGGTTGGAGACAAAGTTGGAGGGCATGAGGCTTCTCTCTTTATCCTTTAAATGAAATTCAAGTTATTAAAAACAGGAAAGAAGAAGGAAAAAAAAAAAAAGAAGAGAAACAGCAACTCTCCCCCTCAAACCATTAACCCTCACCCCCACAGAAACTACTGCTTGTGTTAGGGCTTGGCCTATTCACCATTTCTGTTCTTGTCCTTTAGCTTTCTCAGGAGGTTTTCCTGTGTCATTCCTACTTATCCTTCCAAGCACCTTAACTTGTGACATTCTTTCCAGTAGGCAATTTCTCACAATTAGCTCCTAATTACATATATCAAGGCCCATACATTTTTAGACAGTTTATCCTCTTCCAAGTGTCTTTTCCAATCCTGTTTAAACTTATCTCTTGAAAGCAATACTTCTTAGTCTCTTCAGTATTACAGTTTCCAAGTCTTCTTTCACCCTCTTAGGTTGTAGTTTCTCACAACAGAACAAGACATTTTAAATCAATCATTGCTAGCAGCTGATTGAAAAAAAATACTATTTAATGGATGACTCCTTAGATTTTCACTTTATTCGATAACGAGTGGCCCTCACCTTTCAAATTAGAACAGCTGGACAAAGAGAGAAACTGATACAATTCTCATTCATGCTTTTGTTAGTTTTAACTAAGTTGAGCAATTTTATCAAGTAATTAACTGCTACCATTCTCTCATTTAAGTCTTCCAGAGATCCACCAGCAAACATCGGTAAGCAATCCCCCTTAAGACTGTAAGCAAACAGTCCCTGTTGAGATCGTGGAATCTGCAGTACTGCTCGATCACATAAACGAAGCATCACTGTGTCAAAAATCGTATCGCTGACTCCACAGGTGGAGTTCCCAGTACTAACCAACTTCACAACAATGTGCTTAGCACAGGACAAAAAAATGTTGCATTAAAAAGGCAAGACAAAACAAACTGACACAAAATCTTCCCTAGATAAATAATGATAGAAAGGTGAATTCCATCATCTAATGTATCTGAGTCACTAAGAATGAGGATACCTTACTGTTACATGTGTACAACATTTCTGGTGTTGAATTCTCTTACAAGTATTGCCCTAGGAATGCTTACTTTAAACAAGACTCACTTTTTATCAGCTTTGCAACGAAAAAAACTGCTGGCAAAAAGCTGAAATGTGGTAATACGTTTCCTTATTAAACTATACACCTTCAGGTGCAGAAGTAAAACGAGTGAGTTGCTCTGGTTTTGCATACGCAGCAGTAATTATGAGCGCTGCAGTGCGTACTAAATAACTCATTAATGTCCATGGAAAGGGAAGAGAACACAACTAAACAACTGCAAAGAGGAAGACTGCAACTTCTAAGGTATGGTATCTCAAACACAAGGAAATGAAAGTAGCGAAGCTTTCACACCCCTTTTACAAGTATCCTGCTTTAAATCAGCGTGTGTGTAGGGAGAATCAATGGTACAATGAAGATATTGACCAAAAGCTTTCACGTTCTCCATCGGGCAGTCCCAATAAACATGAAAATGCAGATTTCTAACAAACAGCTCAGACTGAGAAAATTGAAACATTGCAGTACAAAAACCACTTAAGACAAGCATGAATAGTAAGGATGCAAATACACATAAGTTAATTGATTTGAGTTCACAATGCTAAAACTTCAGAAGCTCTAACAAATATTGAAAGACTGTAGAAAAATTAGCAAGTCATAATTAATATGGAAGAAAAAATGCCTAAGAATGTGCAAAAAGTAATAAAATTATTTGTCCTGTATATAAGGACAGTAGTACTCATATAAGGAAATCAGTAAATCACAAAAGGATGAAAAAAGACCATAGGCAGACGATATCATTAAAAGGAATCCTCATCAATTTTTCTGAGATACCAAAAACTGAGACAAAAATTTTCCTGATTAGGAAAAAAAAAAAAAACAACTCTTAACTACCTGTTACATTTAATAAAATAAAATAAAGAACATAAGCTTAGAAGAGGCATGACACATAGTATGCTACCAGACAAATTAGACTGATGAGGAGTTCTTCATTAAGCTCCTGCTACTGTGTACTAAATACTCAAGGTCTGAAGGACAATAGAAAAACTAGGAGGGAACGCAAGATCTACAGCTTCCCCATCTTTTACTCTCATCTGGTTTATTACTCTTGTCTGGTCTCCTCCCATCAGAAACAAAGCACGTCTGACCTCATCCATAATCTGAGCTAATCCTTTAATGTGTTCTCTAGCTACTCCAGTTCCTCTTAGCTCTACTTAACTTACCCACCTCTTAACGCATATTTTAATTAGGAGATTTTTTCTAACACAGATCATTTTGCCTGAAACGAGCAACAGCACAAGCAGACCAGCAAGCTAACCTGAGGAAACTATAACCCGTTTCTCTGGCTCAGCTGAAGACAAAAGAAAAGGTACACCCAAGGTCAGCTTTGACAGCCTCTGCCTTCATTATTCCCTGGATTCCCGTTACTCCAATTTATTCATTTATTTCACTACAACTGCTAAAACTTAAAAGTTTAACCTAACGCACCTAGAACTTGTAAAACTTTTCTGATATACTTACCATAGTTTCTCATTAGCTTACTCCTGGCCAAGATCTGGAAGCTACATCAAATTTACATCCTCTTTCACCTTTACACTGTTGATAACATCAGCCATACATTCCATGAACCCTCTTCCTCAGCCTCTCATACCTCTCTGATCAATCACTTGTTATCCTTCCCAGGGACAGTTTTCTTCTCCAGTTTCTGAAAGAGGTTTACAGTTCTTCAAACCTAGCTCTACCTTATTCATTCTCCCGCTCCACGTGGTCTCAGGAGTTCACGCTGCCTCGCCAACAGGCAAGCTGTTGTGTAAGCTGAAGATTTTTTTTCCCTTTTCCTGTCAAACAGCATAGCATTTAAAGTAAAAATTGGAAGTCCTGGATAAGAGTGTACTCAGCATCCTGGGAACTGGAAAATACATTTTGTATGTAATGCCCGACATCTTCAGTTGCTTTTTTTGGTTTGTTTTTACAGCCCCATTTCTCCCAAAGAATAAAGTAGTAAGCACAAGAGAAGTAACCACCTCTTGTTCCAGGTGCTATACAAACACAGGCAAAGTCTAAGCATCCTACCCTACAAGAACTAACTTGGAAACAGCTGTTCAGTGTACACATTTATAGACTGGACTTTACACCAGAAAGCAGACAAAAAAGAGCACACTGTTAGGCACAGTCAGGTACTGCAACCCCAACCCATCTTCCTTGTTCTGAAACCAGCAATGGGATCAGGATGGGCTGGAAGGTGGGGAGGAAGGCATGCAGCAGATTTTCACACATTGCAGGCACAGTAACAATTTTATCATGATAGAAACGTCTGTGTATTTTCTTTTTTCTGGTGCAACATTAAAACCCAATCACACAGTGGTTCTTCCTTCTTTACATGCACTATATATATATATATGAAGTTTCAAACGTAAGCTTTAGAAAACCTGTGATTTTCAGCATCTTCCAGCAAGAAGGCTGTCCATACGGGTAACAGGTCATTAATTCTATTGAGGGTTGTTAATAAGCAATATTAATTTAGAAAGTCAAGTAAACAAGCAATTAATCTACATGCTTGAACATTTTAAAATATTGTTTGAAAGGGTCCAGTCAGTCAGGTCTAGTAGTAAGCAGTAATTCCATTAAAAAAAAAAAAAGCATTCACAAATGCATTAACTCCTGCTTCCTTCATAGATGCCAGAGCTCTGTGGTAACAGAAGTTTTGAAGTCTGAGTGTCAAATCTTATTCAGAAACATAGGAGGTTTGACTTTTTGCCAAAACCAAGGAAGGTACTTGGCTCATTTGGTAAAATTTGTCTTCAGAAAATAATAGATTTTCAGAGGTAACCCATGTCACTTAAACTTGCATATGCAACATTTAAGAAACTGGACACATAATAATGGACTAGTTAATATAGTGCTGCAGACTTGATGTCTAGACAAGATAAGACATTTCAAGAATCCCTGCTACTCCTGCTTATAAGGAACAACAAAGAGATAGCCTTTTGTGTAACACTGACAGTGAATCGCTCCAATTGGGAACTTAACACCAAGGATTATTTGTCATCACTTCCGAAAAAAAACACACTTCAGCACATTACATGCTAAAAGCATAAGCTGATCCTTAACTATATAAAACCAGAAACTAAACAAGTCAAATATGCATTAGCATATATTGGATATTACGAGATTCAAAAATATTAAAAGTGCACAAAATTGTTACATCAGCAACCTCTGAACATTCATTGACCTTGACCTGCCAATGCAAAATCCTCTGCTACGCTATTTTCAAATACCCAGATCAGTCTTTTAAACATCTACCTAATGGTCGCCTACCCAACCATGCTGAGACAACACACACCACCGCATTTCAAAACTATGATTATGGGGGAAAGAGGGAAAGACATGTTCAAAGGCATTAAGTGCTTAGCTCCCCCCAAAACAGAGCAAAATACCTCGCTATTTTTGTTTTTAAAAACTCTCCAAAGTTTCTGCTTGCTTACAAATGTAGCATTAAAAGCCACATCCTGGATCTAGACCCTACATCACTGAACATATTAAAACAGGAGACACGCTAACACTTCAGAGTTTTCATTCGGTGCAAAGAGGCACAAAGACAAGAAAAAATACACACAAAAAAAAGGAAAATAAAAGTCTATTGAACAAAAAATATTTCTGCTGTGAGTTGAATCTTCAACACAATCAGAAACAAATTATATAAGAGCTTTCTTGGAAATATTTTCTATATTTCATTATAAAGTCAGTCTTCCTTTTCCTGAAGTGTATAAGAACCTACAGTTCACTTTCAAGATTAAATGTTACATCTTTATCAACAACATGGCATGACAAGCAATAGTATTAAAATTGAGTGTTAAGGACTGATTTTACTGTGCAAAATCCAGAAACATACTTTTGGTTAAACAGTAGAAGAAATACAGCATAAATTACATTAAGAAGTTCATCAAAGTACCTTCACAGAGTCACAGTTAACAGTAATTCAGTAAACGGTTCACCACTGGTGTGAAAATTTAGCTCCCATTCCACTCCTTGCTCCCTCTCACCTTCGCTGTCACTATTGGAGAACTCACTCCACACAGAATTAAAACAAGTTTACTTTTAGATCCTGACAATTCAAAGACAATGCAACAGGGTACAACATTTCTACAGAGAGACTGCTTCCAGATACAGCTAGAAAACTTGCTGTGTTTCACAATCATGAAAAACATTAAGGCTATCATACTAATAAATTTTCTGGATGACGTTTAAATTGCTGAACCAGCAATCACTTAAAAATTTCTTGGAAAAACACAGAGATCGCTTTATAGTGCTATGTTTAAATGATTAAATAAATATCTTCTCTAGCTTTAACCTAATTTACAGTACCTGATTTTATAAAAAAAATATTCTTCAGTTGAATTAAATGTACTGAAGATGCTTCCGGTATCATTGTAAAACCTTATTTTAATTCTGTGGAAGTTGGCAGCTTCAATATTCAAATCAACAACAGGAGAAACTGGTTCTGTGAAATCAAAAACTTTTAAAGTTATTCCTCAGGCTTTTCTGAGCGAAACTCCTAAAAGTATTGTTTTATAAAATGTAATCTAGATTCCTGTAGAGATAAGTGTCAACGCTACCAAACATAATAATTTTAGATCGCATTAAAAACAACAATTGTTTTTACGCCCAAATTTTCATCACTCTTGACTATAAGCCTATCTATAGGACCTAGGGGCACATCTTCATGGGAAATAAACCATTCGCAGTTTCACCAGCATCAGCTAAACATTCACAATTGTTCTTTTCAGATAAATCTGCTCTTAGTCTTTTTTTTTTTCCTTCTCTGCTTGTCATTTTTAAATAGTCATAAGTTTATATATTTGGTGGTAGCTGATTTAGGCCATGTACGAACCGGTGATCGACACACAAGGACAGAAACTGCAGCATGACCCTAATCACAGTTATAGCATGCTCTGTCCCAGCCAGACCCAGCACAGACGAAGCCATTTTCACCAGGAAAACCCTTACGCAAAATCAACATTAAAAAAAAAAAAAGAGGAGAAATTTGGTTTTCATGTATCAAGAGAAAGGAACAGTGTTACAGTATAGGAAATGGGCTCCCAGGCAACAGAACAAAAGCCACTAGAGCTAAGATAGAAGAGACCTAGAAGAAACTTTAGTATCTTTTCTCAGGCAGACCAGAGAGCTACTTCCTTGAAGATACTATGAGATGATCAAGAGGGGGATAAGTGATTTGTACTTTCTTTCCACCTATCACAGGCACACACTGAAAACATTGCACAGATCTCGATGCTTGACGAAAATCATCTCTCCTGACCACCTATAAATTTTAAACCCATTTTCCAGAGTTGGGCAGAGTTGTATTGAAAAAGTCAGAAAAATCTCCAAAATTCTACACTGAAAGTAACAAAACTATGGAAACAAAACAGTTTATTTCTTTATGACAAATGAAATATAGTAAGTTACTGGAGTTGATTTCCTTACTGTGGAGTGATATGGCAGTAAAGACTAGTAGATGAATAGCCTTCTATTGAACCTCCTCAAAAACTCAGTATTACAAGAAGAGCAACAAAAATCTTGTTTTGTATTCAATCTAACCCCAAATACTCTACAAAAAAAAGAGAAAAAAACAATTTTCGAACATAATATCCCCCCCTCATCCAGATATAAAACACTGCAGTCAAAGAAAAATGTAAAGATTCTTTATCTTTGAGTAAAGACAGTAGCACTGGATGATTTAAACAAAACCAAACAACAACAACAACAGACAGCTTCTAGTGTTCAATCCCCAAACTGTATATATTCTAGTTATAGAAATTATAGCATAAAAGTCATTTTTGATAATTTGATCTCATGTAAAGCCATATTTTTAATTACATTTGAAATTACCTGTTTATATTTGATTTTGGAACAGTTATTCAAAGCAGCAATCATCCTTTGCTTGCGAAATAACAGGTGCTACATTTAAGTTACAGAAAACTACCACTAATTCCCATGTGCAGATAAATTTCATACTTCTTCAGTAACGTATCTGAATGCATCCCTGTAGATGGAGATGTTATGATCCCATTGCCTCAAAAAATTAGATTACGTTATTATTATGCTCCAAGGAGGATACAAAGAAAGAAATCAAGATATTTGCAGCAGATCAAACCATTGCACAAGCACAAGCACTGTGTTAGTAACAAAACATAAAACCAAAGGGACTCACCTGTTCAATCTCCTTGGTCTTAGTTGCAATTGCTTTGGAGCGGCAAAGAAGCTGGCCATCCTCATATAATTCCGTATTATCCGTTATATTTGTTTCTGTTTCCTCTGTTTGTTCGACATACAATGGAGCTGAAGATCCAGCCTTAAAGGAAAGATAATATTCACAGTTCTGAGAGAAAAAAAATACAAACTCATATGACAGCAAAAGTAAAAACCCAAATACATTCAGTTAAATATGACTTCAATTATCAAGATCATTAGTGAAGTATTATTGCTACAACCTAAAATCCATATTTCTGTAACTGTTAAACAAGTAAAAAACATGACATTATAGAAAATCTGTGACTCAGTCTTAATTGTGTAAGGACAACAATGTCAGATAACCTTTACCTGCCTTTCCTCTGAGAAGAAACTTGTCTATTTAGTATTTATCACAACCAACCAGCAAGAAATCCACAATTAAAGTGGGATTAGCTTTCTGGGAATGGATAAAGGTAACAAAACCAAAGTTAAATAGTCAATGACAAAAATCAGAAAGAACTCTTGCAGCATTCAGTGCTCTGGGTTAAATATTAAAGGAAAAGAGATGCCTATTACATAGCAATAGAAAACATGTGCTTAGAGGATTTCTAATAACATCAGAAATCTTACTGAAGTATCAGATTTCATAGGCTTCCCTCTAATATGGAAATTGAGGCAGTATTCCTGCCCCAAAGAATAGAGACTCACACCTCAAGGAGTCTATACAGAAAACATAAAAAGAGAAGAAATTACTACAGCATATTTAAATGCAATATTACACAACAGATTTGTACAATAGTAGAGTAGAGTAGGGATTTTATTTTTTTTTTGTAGTAAGATTTGAGAATTGAAGTAGATGCATAAAAATTTCATCTGTTCAAAACTGAAGAAGTGGAGAAACTTAAGTAATGTGTAAGAGAAAAGCATTTGGAAAAAAAGAGTTGAAGTGGTCCTATGAGAGTCTGCTCAAAACTCAGAAGCAATATAAACCATGAAGAGCACATCCTGAATCTCTTCACTGCACTAAATCATGAAATGCCTGAGTAGAGGCTGATAAAAAGTTCAGTGCAACACAAGGTTCAACCATTACACACTATGCAAGATAAACAAACTGGAAAAAAAATATGTTGCAATTCATACATGACAGCCTACTAATCAAGGTGAGAAATAGCCTTTCTTCTAGGGCTCTGAATGAAATGCCTCACCTCCTTCATTAGCATTCCTGTGGCACACTTTCTTAGTCAATAAATCATCTCAGACTCCTCCATAATCAACAACAATTGTTTCATTTTGAATCTTTCTCCCACTGCAGAGAGGAAACAACTCTTCTCCATACGGCCCACTCTGTTCTCTCCTCCACTGCATTATCTTCCCTTCATCAAGAACACGAGTGATATTTCTCTTCAGCACTGCTTTCCTGAATCTCTCTACAAATAGAGCTGCCCATGCATATGTTCTCCTCTACAAGACATCCGTGCTTCGATCAGTTTGCTCCTTCTTTTTCCTCATGTCACCGCCTTTTTAAAATTTCTTTTTCCTGGAGTGGCTCTTTTACCTAACTGTATCTTCCTGTTAATATCAAGAAGTTGCTGATAGCTATTACATCAATGGACCTGATCAGAGAATTCTGATAAATGTAGAACCAGTCTGTTTATTTCTCAGATCTAGACCTTCAGTTCCGTAAGTGTGAAATACAAGGAGGAAGTTCAATGCTTCCCAAGACACTTCTATTTTCCTTCAAATCATTTACAAACAAATATAAAATACAAACCCATTAACTATAAAGCTCAAGACACGTGACTTTGGAAAGTAGGTACTATTTTGTTTTTGTAAGACTGTTTCTGAAGTTGAAAAGCAGGCCTGCTGAAATGACGGAAGGATTAAAACAGACTTTATTACAAAAAGAAACAACACTACATGACTTCGATTTGTTTTAAGCAACAAAAGGCAGATGTCTGCATCAAAAGATGCTAGTTAAAAGACACCATGCTTACTAGGTTCTTTCTGCCTTCTCTTTGCAGAAATTACTCTCTACTAATCTTGCCAGCCTTGGCTTTGAAAGTCCTGCCAGTCATATAGTCTTCCTGGGACTAAAAGCCAAGAGACAGAGTAATGTTTGTCAATCTGTTCAGGACAGAAAGGCAGGAAAGTCTCAAAAATGGTTAAGGTATAAAAGGTGATAAGGGCTCTCCCAGAAACCCAGTCCTTTCGCATACGGTGCTGGGCTGAATGCTCACATGATCTGAGAGCCCTAGGCCTCCCATCAGCAATCTCTACTAACCTGCTTTCTCCCACAGTCAGGGATTCAGGTTATCAAGTAGGTCCCATATTTGCCCTAACACAAGATCCACAGCTGAACTGTCCGAGAGCAAGAGGTTTGTCAGTTCCTTGCCAATCTCGCTACAATTAACCTCAGTGGTAAATACTGAACTACTTAGCTTTCTCAATAGGTTATTAATGAACACTCGCAGAGCCTGAGAGCCTGCTCTGTTAGCAGAGCAGTGAAAAATGATCACTGAAAAGGGCTATAATCATACTTCAACATACGGGCAGAAGACAAGGAGTGGCAAGAACAGATGGGTCTAAACTGACAATTAATTAATGCTGAGTATTAACGAAACAAAGGTTTGGGGAAAATAAAAACACCAATCTGTCAACCACGTGCAGTAGCAAGGGTAAAGACCTAATTTTTAAGGTGAAGGAGAATTGCTTCCAAAAAGGAGTACCTGACATGACATGACAGACTGCCATGGCATGGACCTGAATTCAATAAACCAGAGCTTCTCTTCTGGTCTGATGTTTTACGTGAACACTCATGTTTTGACTCAGTAAGCCCTTGCTGGTTTCAGGGAGCTCAGCAGGCAAGCCAACTTACACCAGTGCAACAGTTCCTCGGAGAATCCATGGGAGAGCTAGAGCCTGATTTTGTCAATTGTTGCTCAATATGAATTCAAATCATAGTAACAAAACGCACTATGTTTTTGTGGGTTGGTGTTGTGTTTTTTTTTTTTTATAAAACAACAAATATAGCATCATAAACACAAGGCTTTAGTTTCCCTCTCTCTCCCTTACACCAAAATTTCACAGTACAGGCAGATAATTCCAAGGGTAAATTATAAAATGTGTCTTTCAGGAAAGTGCTGAAAAACTAGAAGCTACTGTTGTAATGTTCATAACAAAATAAATTGATTAATGCTCCTGTCTTACATCATACTCTGTTCTTTCAGGTAAACTGCTTTCATCCACTTTCTCTGCCTTTTCAGCTGCCCACTTGCTTGCGGCTTCTGCAAGTTCCTTTTCTGATAGTCTGTTGCTCTTATCCAAGGCCTGTAGAAAAACATTACAGTGAAAGTTTGAACATGAAGTATATTTCCACATGGAAAAACATCCTCAAAATTAAAATAAACAGTTTTTTACAACATCTTGAAATGGGAAATAAGGAAGCCGAAGATTTCATTTGCTGACTTGCTTAAAAACAAAAAAAGTTCAGGAAAATGTTAAAAAAGCACCATATTTTCAGAATCAGGGTGTTTGTTTTGTTGTTCAAACCTCATGTAACAGAAAAATTTGAGACCAGCTGAGTTTAAAGACAAATGGATCTAATGGATACTATGGAGTAATCAGACACAAGTGTGGATTGACCTTATAATTCAATGCGATTTTCAGGCGTAAAAGGTATTGTGGTTTAACCCATTTGGCAGCTCAGCACCACACAGGCATTTGTTCACCCTCCCCACCCAGTGGGATGGGGGAGAGAACTGGAAAAAAAGGTAAAAGCTTGTGGGTTGAGATAAAGACGGTTTATTAGGACAAAAAAGAAAAAAAAAATTATAATAACAGCAATAATAATGATAATAGTAATAATAACTGCCACTCTGAGATAGATATCAAAAAAGATACAAAAGGCAACTGCCTGAAAAAAGATGCCATAACGTCTACCCAATGGTTGTTCCACCTCAGCATGTAGATGGCCAAAAAAAGCAAACAAGAAAGAAACAAAGAAAAATTTTATCATTAGTTCATTGCAAATTACATAAATGTCCAGAGGAAGCAAATACTCTGCAGTCTGCTATAGGATTCTGTGTCATAAAGACACAATCTTTAACTGAATTCAGAAGAGAAGTGAAATAAAAAATTACAGAATTATAATCTGCAAAGTCAGGAGGTGACAGAGATAAAGAGGAATTCGATATGCAAACAAGGTACTAAGAGGGTTCCTAAGAGGAAGGGGTAATATAACTCCCAGCTCACCTTTCCGAACTACATGATTATTCTTAGACTGATTTCACTATCAACAACTGCTGCCGCCGCAATGTTCTTATTTCCCAAAGTATGCCTAACTTTTGCCCATAATCTGACTTCTTCCTAGCTGCCAGAAAGTCTTGTACTGTGGTTTTATTACAAACCTCTCCATTTCCTCAAATATAGCTCTGCAAAAAGAAATAATCAATATCTTTGTCACCAATTGTTATCTTTGCAAAAAATGAAGATAAAATCTCACATGCCTTACAACGTTTCTACAAGTTGAAAACAGAAACTAGCCACTCTAGTATCTGGAAGACAGCGGAAAAAAAAAAGTTTAATCTCACTAAATTATGTGGGTCACATGTGAATAACATGTATTAAAAATACTGAGTGTATTTTATGTAATAAAGTAGTAGCATTTCCACAGGTACACACTATTAAAGGTAAGAGAAAATTAAAAGAACATGAGCACACTTCTCAAAGGAAAACATTTGAAGCTATTTAGGTTGTAAACTAGCAAGGAATGCACAGCCTTGTGGAAAAAAAACTTTTTTTTTTTAATCAAAAAAGGGTGTCTTTTCACTTTTTATTATGCATAATGCAAGAACAGCAAAAACCTGTCAGTTTTCTGCTATCTTCTCTGGGAAGCTTTCCTTGTCTCACACATCTGTCTTTGGCTTTAATTATGTCGGATACAGCCTCCAAGGTTTGTAGTCCAGAAAGATATTAAAGAAAAACACAAAAGATGTCATGCAGTAGTCAATTAAACAGGTGGTTAAGATCTGATAACACCAGCATGTATTAATTCACAGGCATGAATATGTAAAAAAAATTAATTATAAGATAGATAAAAAAACCTTTTCAGATTTGCATACAGTTAAAGCGAAAAGAGATATTGCTGTGAAAGCATATACCTTTACAAGTATTTCAAAGTTTAATTATTACTTAGAGCAGTGAAAATTATCTCCTTTAATCTAGAAAATGAAGCATACAATTCATTTCTCCGTTCTAGATTGTAAGACCCTCGCCCTAGAGATGTTTATCGTGTTTCGCCCCAACTTTTTCGGTTGATATTTCCACACAAGTGAAGCACTTACACACAGCTTAACTGGTTAGTGTAATCCAGCCATCATCCCAAGAGGCTCCTCTGACAGAAAACAGTACATTACAGGCAGATGTGGGGACTTAAAAGGGACAAGTGATAAAATGTCACTGAAGTAATTCCATTAATTTTTTTAATTCCAATAATTTTTGCAGCTCATGTATACCCAATAAATCCTTGTGTTGTCTGGGGAAGACTTCAATCAAACAAAGTTGCATTTCGTGTGGTCTACATCAAGTGGATATATGCAAACCTCTGGCACCAAAAAAAAATAAAATAAAATAATCAATACAGCATAGATCAGAGCTGACTGGAGAGGAAAGCTACACAAAGAGTACTTTATAGCTCAAGCTCACACTGCATATTAATACCATAGCAAGAGACTTTGCGGTATCTCTTTGTTCTCACAGATTTGTATTAAAGATTTGGTATTAAGCTGTGGGATGTTAAGTCTGTAAGCAAAATAGGTGAACTAATTATAAAGTTTATTTTCTAATCCAGATCAGTGCAACTTGTGCCTAACAGCTTTTATCTTACTTTACTTATTTACATCACTGAAAATAAAATACCTGCCTCCCCCCTTAAGGACATTGGCAATTAACTAGTGCCTAGCACAGCACTTCCAAAAGAGCTGCATAAGGAATAAGTGCTTAGAATGACATAGCACAACCAAAACCTGATTTTTTTTTACCCAGTTAATTATTTCCTTCAGTCTCACCTTCTCACAACAGAAATACCACTCTCCCCCTGCCCCCCCCCCCTTTCTTTTTTAAACATTCCACCGTTTTTTATTAAAAAGACCCCCAAGAACCAGGCTAGTACATCATGCTACTTAGGGTGAATGCTACTTTTTAACAGGACCTTATTCACTCAGAACAATATATAGCATTGTTTCTTTATTTTTTATTAAAGTATTTCTCAGAAACGTAGGGAAAATACTCCTGTGGAAGCTCTCATTTTAACCTCAAATACAATTTGCAGGCAAGCGGTCTGTGATGTGAAAATGTTTTTACTGCCACAGGACAGCCAGAACAAAACTGATTGTTGCTGATTGTTCATTAGCGTTTATTAGTCTGTCTGTTTAACTAATTAGCAAGATTATGTAGTTGGTGCTCAGCCGACAAGATTTTTTTGATGGGAAATTAAACAGCATCATTTAGAATCTTAAAAGACATTTACCAAACTGTTTTGCAATGTGGCTCTCCTCCCAAGGAAATGCTATCATTCTTGCCACATCCCTACGCAGCCCTGCTTCCAAGCCAACTCTTCTGTTCACATTACCTTCCCAATCTGTCAGACACTTCACCTGTTTCCAAATCCAGTCACACCTTAAGAATCACTAAAGGATGGAGTTCGGTGCACGTACATGCATGTCCTATTGATCTTTTGCTCCTAAAATCTGCTTCCCCATTTTTATCCTTGCCATCCCTTTCCTAGCATACTCCAGGCTTCAGAAAATAGTGATTTTAAATCTATTTAAAATGTCCTTTCTCCTAAAATAAGAGGGTGACTACAGAATAAAAAGGGTTGTCAGTGTCATCATTAGATACACAGCATTAGCAGCACCTTCCTGCTAGATAAAGGAAAACCATCCTCTCTGCTGGATTGTAGAGCAATACAAGATGCTCCTTTCCTTAACAGCTGCATACAGTATCTCCTCCCAAGTGAGCAGGAACAAAAATTAATTTCAACAATGAGCAACCTGAAAGCATGGTGAGAAGTACTCAGAAACCAAAATTCACCTTTGATGATGGTACTGCTGTGGAACCTGAAGGTGATGCATCTCTTGACGTTTTCAATGCCTGAACTGAAGTTCTCTCTTTACCTATAATAAAAGAACAAATTAAGAACTGCAAAATTACATTAAATACATATGCTGCAAATTTATTGGTTCTCATAATTTATTGGCAGAAAAACTTCAGTGAAATTTGCTCAACTCAGACATGAAATCTATACCCTCCGCTATCCGATAAATTCTGATAGCGCTTTCTTCTCTTTACAAAGAAAGAAGAGAGAGTTATTATACTTGGCAGATCTAGGAAAACCTTATTACGCAGTATTTAACTGAGGAGCATATCAATATGATTTGGCAAGATGATGTCATTTTACTTTTTAATGTTCCTGTAATAAGCTTAATTCTAGCAGATGAGATGAAGAATTCCTATCTTTTTATTATGTTAGCCACCAATCAATCACTCCAGGAAACCAGGCAGTGTAGGAACTGGTTTAGCAGCCACAGTGCATTGGAAAGCTCTGCAGTGGGAAATCCTGTATTATATGAACCACAGGCTAAATTCTCTTTATATTATCAGAGGTTTTCTTGTAAGCGTTCAAACCAGCAAAATGCCACTTCAGATTTACTACGATAATCACAGTCTGTGCACAGCCTTGCCACAGGCTGGTTACAGGCAGCCCACAGCAGTACAACTGGTTGCAGTGCAGACTACTGGTTTTCAGCCTGTGGTCTACGGATCGCATCTAAAAGGATCTGCAAGAGGTGAACAGGTAAAACAAGTCTGTTGTCAGCAGGCGTAAACTTACTAAACTATTCATCTTCACTGGAAACTGCACGACTGTTCACAAATGGAAAATAATACAGACTTATCTTGGCTTCAGTTAAATTTGTACCAGTTTAATTAAGAAAGGGATGAATTAAAAACAAGTCTATCAAGCATTTATGAAAATTTGGATATAAATTATTTGAGCAGACTTATTTAGGAGAGAACCAATATGGCCTTAAATTAATGAATGCAAGCAATAAAAAGCAATAAAAACATGACATCTCACTCCTAACAGCTGAGCTATTTTCTTTTTTACTCAATGCTATAAATTATGACTGCATAGTGTTGTGTATTTTGAAATACTGCTACCTAAAAAAAAATATAAGGAAAAGTCCATGCAGAATGCATACTTTTCACAATAGGAAATCATAGAATTAGAACCAATGAATTGTTTGGGTTGGAAGGGACCTTAGAGACAACTTAGTCCCAACCCCCTGCCGTGGGCAGGGACATCTCCCACCAGACCAGGTTGCCCAAAGCCCCATCCAGCCTGGCCAACCTGTATGGATATATTTTCCTTATTTTTCACATATTCTCTATGGTGAAAAGTATGCATTTTGCATAGACTTTATGTTTAAGAAAGATTTAAAAAGCTGGTCTTCAACTCTTTCCTCACATTTTCATGTCATCTGTGTAAAGTAGGCTGGTAGCACAAAGCAAAGATCAAACAACTGCTCATCTCTGCACATTGTTAGAGGCAAGTGAGTTACTACCATGATGCTGAAGGCCTACTGATCCATGCAAAAAATCTTCACAGCTACTAACAGGTCTTTCAGAAACGTTACTGAAAATAGCTGGGGAAATTACTTGGACAAAAGTAAGTTTTCTAAAACGCACTTTAGCATGATTTCCAAATCAGGGACTAAATAGAAAACATTTAAAAACATAGCAAGCGGCTGTATTTAAGGATTTCTAGTGGCCATGAAACCAAAGATGAGCTACGAATTACCTTTAACCATGAAAGATCTTTAACAATGAAAAGAACACCAAAAAAAAAGCTGTGCAAAATTAAAAGCTGCTATAAATACAATGCATCTGACAAAAAAAAAAGGTGGAAATAATCACGTCTTTAATCTGTCACACTCCCCAAAGCATAGAACGTCACCCTGACATCACCAAATAACACACAAGTTTTGCTCCTGTGATACCTGCTTTTCAGCCTCATGAGCACCCACATCCTTTCTAAAAAAAATGCACAAACTATTTCATCTCTGCCTTCTACATACCTCCTTCATCACACTGGATTCTTTAGAGATTACCTAACTTGAGTAGATTATATGTTTGTGCTTGAATAGACGGAATTAGTTGAAAGAGGTGGCAGTAAATTAGTCAAAATTAAGAAGAGACAGAAACTGCTGTTTAATTTTGAGGCCCTTTATTCTGAACATACGACTATTCTGAACCCAGAAGCCCCAGCTGAACCATTGAATAGGACACTTTCTAAGTACTGCTGTTTGCATTCCTACATCTCCTTGGCACAGCACTCTAGAGACCCCTTACTGGACTGGCCTGACCAAGCAATGCCACCCTACTTCCTAGATGCTCACCCAACATATCTAGATTGAAAGGGCTCTTCCCATGAGCCCCTTCTGTCCCTCTACTTCAAAAGCTTCTGTATTCCTGTTTCGTTTGTTGAAATCTTGTATTTTTTTTTTTTTATAATTTCTGAATGGCTCGAGAGCATGAAATATTCCTCCTGCAATGGAAGTCATCAGGCCAAACTGATTCAGACAGCATGACTTTAAATAGTATTACAATATTTAAAGTATTAAAAGTTTAGCATGAAATCATATACAATTCACTTATTGAAGAATCCATTTTTCTTAAATGGACAGACTAAAATGTACTGCTGACATATAAGACATAGGTCCCGTTTTATTTTCCTTTTAAATATGTAATAGATGAGCTTACCTAAGACAAATCATATTCAAACAGTATTCTGGAAGTTTTATTTAAAACATTTATATCTTGCAAGTAGATTGTTTTAATTCAGTCATCTGCAGGAACAGATGAAACAGAGTACTATTTTCTGGGGAACAAGCTATTATAGAGAAATAGTCAGTGTACGAGCCATCTGGTCTCTTCATATCGATTAAAAATGGAGAAAGGTGTTTAACCATGGAATTGAAAATAAAACCCCAAAGCCACAGACATAAATATAACCATCTGTCTTGACTGGCATCTTTTCTGTTTTCTGAAGATGTCTGCTTCCACCTCGCCACTTCCACTACTGTTCGAGTAATTCTGCCAATGCACTACAAAGGTGATAGGAGTCAGCTCGGAATTGTAGGAAATGCCATAAACATTTATATGTTTTTCCAAACTTTTTTTTTTTATATGTAACTCCTGGTAATTCTGATCTGTACATCGACAACGCTCTTGCAAATACAATTGAATATCATAATCTTCTCTTCCTCTCCTACATTTACAGGAATTGATATTCGCTGAGTATTATTACTAAACGTTAAAATAATTGCAATGATCACTTAGAAAGCTAATTTGTATTCTACCACTAAGTGAAATAATTCCTCAGTATTTAAACAATGTGAACTGAATTCCACAAGCACCTTTTTGGAAAGAGGAGCTACATAATGGTCTAGTATGCCACGTATCAACTAAAAAAGAAAAACTAATTAATTTAAAAACTACTGTCAAAATGAACAGTAGGTTTGTATAGCTCACTAGAACAACATGTGCAGAAAGGAAAATCAAATCTGATTAATTTACATAAATTGTAGAAACAGCAGTAGCTAAGATTATAACATACTAAAAAAAGGAATTTTGCTTCTTTTTGCAAATTAAATATTTCAGGTTTTCACTTTTAAAACAGATGATTCATTAGATTTCTTTAAAGATTAACAGCTGAGCTTTTATAAACCAAGCTTTTATAAACCAAGACACATTCCTTTTGTTCTTGACTCTACACTTCTTTGAGGAAAGCAAGATTTGAGAGAACCTGACAATGAAATTAAATTGCTAAAAAAAATAAAAAAAATAAAATAATCCACCAGCATCAAAGCCCTAACAACACAGTTCTAAAAACATTTTCAGAAAATATAACAAGTAGCAGCATGCACCTTAATTTCTTCAAATTTTTAATCCCCCTTTTCCCCTGGTTGCAGGAATAAAAGCCTTCATCTGCTACAGCTGACAGCTGAGTTTCTTCTAAGGGAATCCAGAGAAGCACTTAAGAAGTAAAAGAAGCATTTGATGCTAAAATGAAAATAACAAACTATACTGGGAAAAACTGCACAGCTGAGAGTTCTGCAGTCAGTCTAGAGGTGCTGTTGAAATAACACCTACAATCCCACACACGAAATACATAGAGGAACAGACAGTACAATGAAGCAGCTGAAGAGCAGACGTAATTGGTACAAGATGTCTAGTTTTCTCACTGTAAAAGAGCATATGTAAAGAGAAAGGTCGTATAATGAGTTGAAGTTTCACCTCACTAACCAGTTCTCATCATTAATCCAGCATTACCTTGCTGAGAAGAAATATTTCTTTTATGTAAAGATGACATACTTCTGCTATGCTGGGACTGGTGAAAAGGATAGGCTTTGCTTCTTTCAGGAGAGTAGCTCCTGCTGCTGACACTAGAGCCAGATCTGCTGTGCGGAGAATCCCTTCGGCTCACTGGCGATTCCCTGAAGAAAGGAGAGTCCCTCTTATGAGGGGATCGCTCTCTCATATAATGAGAAGGATAGAAGCTTTTTCTTCTGAAGCTGTCTCTGATGTCCCTTTGAAGACAACAGAAAAATAAAAGTTACTTGGTTATCCTTCCATTGTTTGTACAACAGTGCTGGATAATACAACAGCAACCTTTTATGTCTGATAAATACAAACAGATTAGCTGTCATCTGAAGAACAAGTCTGAAACAGTGCTATGTAATGAATAAAAAAGTAGAAAAGTAGAAAAAAAGAATGCATCTTTTCTGTCAAATTTCATTCAACTACATCATAGCTAGAAGCTAACCCCACTTCTGTTACTTGATAATGCAGCTAAAATATAAGAGAACAAGGGATTCAAGAAATTGAGATTCTCACATTTTATTTTCTTCAGATTCACTCCACACTACCTTACCTCGAAACAAAGCCTTACTATCACAATAGGCAAAATGCATACCCAAATATTGCTCACACTATTTGGCTGTTTTTCCATTTTATTTTTCTCTTACCTTTACTTTCATGGGACTATCTCCCTCATTTGACTTTACACACCTTGCTACAGGAAATATCACTGAGGGAGTTCAGTTTATTTCCAGCAAGTACAAAGAAAACTGCAGAATATCTCACCTCATGCTTACGTACCCACCCAAGGTCAAGCCCTGGATGAAAAAAAAAATGTATTTTTATAACTATTTATAAGTCTGTCTTTTGCAATATGCAATATTTACTTCAAACACTTCTGTAAAATGCCACAGACATGCTCAATATTACATGAAATCCATCTGATTTGAAAGTATAATACAGTAAACACTAAAAGGTCCTACTAAATTCATGTATTTTAACTCCAGACCATAACCAAAACATACTGGTTACCTGCAAATTATGTTGATAAACATATGTAAAGATCCAAAAAAACTACCAAATTGGACTTTGACTACAGAATCTCCAACATGCAAGCAAACATGTACTGAACCTAGACCTGTGGCATTTCCCTCAGTCAGAAGACAGATTGTGAGGAGAAGCAAGTGTTTCTCAGCTCCTCTGGCAATCAAAGCATTGGTAAGTAAAAAATAAGGACTTCAAAGCATGTAGAGTGAGCCAGAATGTACCTTTTTCACTGCTTCTCTCTCCTATTTCTCATCATAGTCCAATATTAAAAATAAGGGAATGCCTCCCAAAGACTAGCAAAGATCCGGTGGCCTCGTTTAGCACAATGTAGCTATAGCTAATTTTATGTTGACGGAGAAAAGGAGAAAAGCCCTCTAGTGTACAATTCCTGTAGCATGTTACAGACGCATACTTGTGGTGGCTAACAAAGGACTTCAGTGTGCCAACGGTGTTTTGGACTACTGACACTACGCAGGTAGCACCACAGTAACACGAGCACTCAAGGCCACTCGCACTAACGTGTTTCATACAGTACTGATTTACTTTTGGCATGGAAAGCACGTCTACACGAGTGGTTCTTCTTCAGAGCACAAAAGTCCCACAAACAATACTGAGGTTATTTTACAACAGAAAGATCATGGGGGGAGACAGAGAGGGAAAAGATGTGTTCACATAGACAGTAAAACTGCAGACAATCCTTCAGCTTATTTTTCATATTCCAGATGGAATACAGTATCAGGAAGATAAAAATCATCTATATTTTGAAAGTTTTCATATTAAATGGAAGCATGAACAGAAACAGCTGTCAGCCACTCTGGTTTCCAGTCAAACACTAGTGAGGCAAAGCCAGTTTTTACAGTTCAATAATTATTTCGCTGTTAACAGGCTATAGGCCTTTCCTAGCTATCTTATCTTAGCATACTTTACAGGCCTACATACCGAAACTGCACAAGACAACGTCACAAAGTTTTGTATCTAAACAATTTTAATTTCCTTTCTGAACGTTTCTTCTTCTGTTTATGACACTTCCATCTTCCCAAGCAGGCCACCACAAGACACAATTAACAACTGTTAAATAGTACTCAATATAGCAGTCTCTACACAGTAGCCATTGCACAGATATTTGCACTAACGAATGAATCACGGAAGCATAATCCTCCTGCTCTCTTCAAAGGCCCTAAGAGCAACAGGAGAAACTTTGAACACTACTGTTCAGGAAATGTGTGGAATAACCAGAGACTTTCCAGAAGGAAATAACTGAAATGATCAGGGGCTGAAATAACATGCTTAATGAATAAACACTCTAAACCTTTTGTCTTAAATTTAGGAAAAAGAAATCTGAAGTCAGATGAGTTCTCAGTCCTGTGAGATGTAGGTGAAAATAGGAAAGTCATGCATCACCTACATTAAATATATGAAGGGTTCAAGTAGAAATAAACATAAACTGGAGGAAGAAGGGGAAAAAAAGACAGCTCAGACTTCAATAATGGTAAAAAGACTAGCTCAGCACTTAACTAGTTTGTCTCAGCAAGTCTCCATAAATATTTGATCAAGATGCTCTTTAATGAATAATAAAGAAATACTTATCAGGAACGGTTTCTGTACAGCACACTTTCTATGCAGTTCCCTCCTAATGCTCTCTCTTGGATGTGAAAAAACTGTGCTTCACTGACTGTAGCATCATTCTCATTGATGTTAAACACAGACTTTAACACATCATCCCAGCTTTTAGAGACGCAGCGCAGGACAAAGAGGCATTAGTCTTAACCAACAGTAATTCAGAGTTAGGAACACAACATTACAAAATATTACAGTGGCCAGCAGTCAACAGAAAGCAACTACAAATGTTTTTCTAAACATGTAATTGCACAACACGAGAAAAGATCTATTAGGCAAATTCTGAGATTTTACATGTTATTTGTTGCATTACTCTCTGTAACATACAGAGAGCCTTTGACTTTATTTATTTATTCTTAAAGCTCCAGCTTTCTGGCAGACTGGTACACTGCTTTTATGCCCAAAGCACGTTTTTATGAGCAAGTTATTAAGCCCTAGTATATAGACAAGTTTATTATGGAAAATTTTACAGAGCCCTAGCTATCTAACGCATATAACACTAATATGCACATAACAATTTACAAAATATCACTGGAACACTTTTAAAGAGGAAAACATTTTAAAACCTCATTCTGCAGCAATATTATGCACAGAAAAGGAGAAATTTTATTTATCTGTTTTCATTTCATCACCCTAGCTAATTCTTCACTGGACCCAATCTCATACCCGAACACTCAAGCTATTAACTATATTAAGGCTGTTTTGGACAGCACAGCAACAGCACAGCATTTCTGATGTTTTCCATTAATGTAACAAACCACACTGAACAGAACAAAATAAGCATTGTTTTACCTTTTTTTTCCTTAAATACTTAAACTAACATACACCTGCAATTTGGTAATGAAGGCCCCAATTCAGCAAAGCAGTTAAGCACATGCTTCAGATTCCAACACATACTCAAAAGGTTTATTGAGCAGGGACAATATTTAATAGAGATTCAAAATTTTTGCTCAGCTCTAACTTTAAAATAGAACGACTCCCTCTAATAACAAATAGAGATTAATCCCCTTTAAATAGGATCCCTCTTATCTCCATACTTTGTGTTTACCTCTCACACCTAGCCCTGGAAAGCACGAGTTAGTTCTCCCAGCGGTACTGCAGTAAGAACTATCAGCTTTTTTAACCTCCATGAAACTTGACCACGAAATTCTCACTAAAGCTGGTAAACTTGGATGAGCTCCTGAACTTTTGTAAGTAAATAGCCATATATACACCATCCACCAAGGGCAGCTGAGGGAAGACCATAGGTCTGAGAGTTATTTCAGTTAACCATCAGATCCAGTTCTCTGGAGGGGAAAAAAACAAAGCAAAAAGAAATATAGAACAGGCAAAAGTATGTTTTTTTTTGTTGTTGTTTTGTTTGTTTGTTTGTTTTTGTGTACTAGGAGACCAAGGGAACACAGCACAGGGGAGCTTTTCAGTTGCCAAAGCATAGGAGAGATGATCCTAAGCTATCACTACCGCACTGAGCTCTTCTGCGCTCATTCTCCCCAGCCACTAAGCCCAGCAAACCACTCAGCGCTGGGGGAAACTGAGGGGCTACAGGAAGCCCTCAGTGTGGTACAGATTAAGCTAGGAGAAGCAAAGACTAACACAAACTGCTGTGCCAGTATTGTAATGTGAGAGAACAGAACGGCAAAATTCAATCACCGACTAGATATGAAATGCCTGGAGCGGAGGTGTAATTATGTGAAAGCACACCACATAAGTGCAAATAAGGGAAAAAGCTGCACAATCACAAAAGAAAATATATGAGGAGAGATTAATAATCAATAAGAAAAAGGATGACAACATATATGGATCTGTGAAATAATCTGAGTTTTTTTCTCATTGAAAAATTCTCATTCTCATGCTGCTAGGCAACTGTGTACAAGAACTCATGCTTACTGTTCTCTTTCAAATCTATGGGTTCTTTCAGTAACTCACAGGTGAATCTGGTCTACCACCTAGAAAAAACATCAACCGACAAGTTTACATGACCCATCCCATCTGAGAAAGATTACTGTTATTGCCAAAAGGGTTAAATATTCCATTTATAGGCTTAGGGTCAATTATTAACCTTGCTTTAAAATAACTCACAATTTTGTAAATTGAGGAAAGGATACACATTTCTTAAGACACTGGACTTACGTGCAAAAAGATGGAGCACTTCTCCTACGAATACAGGCTGGGGAAGTTGGGGTTGTTCAGCCTGGAGAAGAGAAGGCTCCAGGGAGACCTTACAGCGGCCTTCCAGTGCCTAAAGGCGGCCTGCAGGAAAGCTGGGGAGGGACTCTTTGGCAGGGGGTGTAGTGATAGGACAAGGGGTAATGGCTTTAAACTAACATAGGGTAGGTTTAGATTAGATATTCATAATACATTTTTTACTGTGAGGGTGGTGAGGCCCTGGAACAGGCTGCCCAGAGAAGCTGTGGGTGCCCCATCCCTGGAGGTGCTCAAGGCCAGGCTGGATGGGGCTTTGGGCAGCCTGGTCTGGTGGGAGGTGTCCCTGCCCATGGCAGGGGGGTGGAGCTGGATGGGCTTTGAGGTCCCTTCCAACTTAAACCATTCTATGATTCTATAAGCTACAACAGACAGAACTTGAACTCTGCTTAACCTTTTCTGTCTCAAAATACGCTGTGGGGGAAAGGGAGAGAGGGAAAAGAAAAAAATACCAACGAAGAACCTTCCTGCCTTCTTTGCCAGGATAAGGCAGGGCTTAGCAGAACTACCAACATGATTCAGCTGACATGGAAAACATTTATCAAAGAATACTACATCCCAGACCTCTAAATTTCTCAAAATTTGCTGCATGTTAAACACCCAAAAAGGAAACATGAAGGGTCAAGAACTCTTCTAGCATTTTCAAAGTAAATCTAGATGGCTGAAGATTCTGGCTACCATCCTCTCTCCCAGAACCCATTCCCTTCCTTTCCAAAGTTTGCAGTATACATTTATGGAACAAACCAGCAATTTACTTTAGCTCTGCTTCATAGACTTTCTATAATCCCTTGTTTTTGTTTAAAGATCTTTATGCTGATTTACCATAACTAAAAACAATAAATTACAGCATTATAGATACAAATAATCACATCTGACTTCATCAACCTTCATTTGAAGATCTGAAATGATGACAGATTTCTTATGACAACTGGTTTTGAACATGATAGCTGAGCAATAACTACAGTCCTTGAAAATGGCAGTTGCTTTAAATGAAATTAACATAATTTGGTCTAGTCAATATAATCTCATTAACAGCTTTTCACATGAAGGTAGAAGGCAATAGGTATTGCAGGACAGTGATAAATCTTGTGAAGAGGATAGCTAGACATACAACATGTATACCAAAAAAGTTAAAAATACAGTACTATAGAAGTCACTGTATGCAAACACCAAAACTCCACACTAATGGCACTTGTCCACCTTATTCAATATGAAATCTATTGAACTCATCTTCCTCCTCCACACCCCCACATATCATGGCAGATGAGGGGAAAAAATAAAAAAATAAGACAACTCGAATATTACAGTGCCATTAGGTAGAAGTGTCTACGTCCATTGATCAAATAGCCAAGCTATGCAGTTCAGCTGAAGCTGGAAATCAGATTACTCCTCTCTTTATCCTCAGAAAAGAGCATCCTCTTTTCTACTGTCATCAAGGATGTAATTTATTAAACTCGCTGGAAGATAAATTTAAGCAATAGAAGTACATTTAGACTTAGACTTTTTCTATTATCTGACAAACTACTGTAAAGCATACCGATTATGACAAAGGAACAAGTAAGAGTTAGAGTCCGTATAAACATAGATTTAATTTCCACATACAACTGTATGAAGAATGAAGACAAAACTATAATGTAAATTAGACAAATTAAGATCAAATCAGACAAAATAGCGACATTCAAATGAATGCAATTTTGGCTTCTCTTCTTTTCAAAAATGACAGCTTAATAAGTCCTATAATTTCCCTACAATAGAAAATGAATCATAGATCTAAAGTTCCAGAGCTCATATTTGCTTAAAGTGGTGCACCAACCTTCAATTTCTAATAACAGCTACAGCAATTTCTTCAGCACAAAATATAGCTGATAAAATATTTATTAACAGACATTACTGTAGGGCCAGATTTCATACTCTTGACTTTATGAGCAGCATATCATCCCAGAACAGTCATGCAGTTCAGACAACAATCTGAATGAATAAACTTCTCAGTATAATAGCAACTGAATCAATTCCTAATCAGATTTAATTCAAAATTGACACCACTCGAATCTTGTATCTCAATATATAAGCTCTAAATTGGAAGAGAGACAGGAAGCAAGATATGTTATCTTCACATACTCTACCCAGATACTGTAACAGACCAGAGAAACTGGTTATCATTATCACTTCCAGAGGAAGTTCTAATGGGACAGACCTTTCTAAATCAGCACTCAGACATCTCACTGTCATTTTACCACAGGCACCAAGACCAGAACATGGGAAAGAACTTTAAAGAGTTTCTCTGTGGTCCCTAAGAGCACAGGGCTGATGGGGTGGGAGACGGAAAAAATTCCCAAGTAGCACAGAAAGCAAACACAATGGAATCGAGAACAAGTATCTAAGGACTGTAACATAGTATGAAACACAAGTAAACAGCTCTGTGGAAGTTTTAAAATAAGTTTATTGTTTGTTTAAAGATCTTCTAAATCAGTGTGAGAAATTACATGAGACGTTGGAGAAAAGTTAATGTTGTTTATAGTCACGCAGCTTTATATTGCCAAGTTCCCAAGCAAAACAAATTGTGGGTGGGTGGCGGGGTTTTTTGGTTGGTTGGTTTGGGGAGTGGTTTTTTTTGTCCTTTTTTTTTTTTCTTCTTAAGAGAACAAACATCTGAGCATTATATTCTTCTAAAAAGAACAGCATATAAGAGAAATGCCAACACACTTCACAGTTGATGTTTGCCATGTTACAAGCAATGCAATGCAGGCAAATGTTTGTCTAACAATATACACACTAAGCACCACAAATAAAGGAAATATTTTTGCACTATATTTTTATGGGCAGAAGTCAGTTGTGTTCAGCATGGTATTATTCTCCTTCCCAAATACTATCTTTAAAATTCTTAAATACAAGAACCCAGAAACCATGAAATACCTGCTAAAGGAGCCCTTAGGACTTCTCATAGGTGTGCTGCAGAATGCCATTACTTCACTGAAATTTAGGAGAAAGCAACAAATAGTGCTTTAAAAAAAAAAAAAGCAACAAATAGTACCAGTATATACTGATTTGACCAACCCTTGCGGTCAATTTTCTAGCACTGTTGATAAAAAGCTGCAAAAGGAAAGAGCAAGTCGTGGAACAGGTTTGTAAGCAGCAATTCCTTATGTCAGTAACACAGATACACAATATCCTTATTATATTTAGTGGTTTGGTTTTTTTTTTCCTCTTTCCAAATTCTTTAATGAGATCTATAAATCAGAAAAAACACTTAATTTTTCTCTACATCAGAAAAACGGTCCCCAAATTTCTGTGTTTTTAGTCTTAAAGTAAGATTTGAAGCAGATAGGTTGATTTGGTTTGATTTGCTTATGCCCCTACAGTTTTGCAATAGCAGTATGGACTTCTGCACAGAAAATTTAAATAAAAGTTTGCAAACTGTCTTTACTTTCAGGTTTCCAAAGATAAAAGCCATTATTATATGTATATGAAGAAAAAGTATATTGGTCATTATTATTTTCTGATCTCATTCCTTCCTGTCAAGTATGTAGCAAGTTTGTTCAAAATCAGAAAGTTCCAACCTAAGGCAGACATTTCCTCTTGTAGATTTATTCAGCTGTCTAGCTTTTTTTTGCCCCCAATTTGCTTTTTTCTTTCACCTTGGTTGTAGTTTACAATCACTATAATATACATGTCCATCTCTCTTTCTTTTTTTTTTTTTTTAAGCCATTTCCCACATACTACAAACAGCACTTACTTAAACATTTAACAGAAAAAAGCCATGCTACTTGGCTAATCTCCGTATTAAAAATCCTTTTGGAACTACTGTATGGCTTCAGTCACTTCGGTGATCTAGTAGCAGCTAACTTCAGAGTGCATACAAGTCGCACTGATTCAAATTGATGCTGCTACAAACCTGATCTTCCTTGAATATGAACCCACATTCTCAGTGGCTGCCTAGCTTGGCACTGATACTTTTTCTCAGGCAATCAAACTGGCAGCAAATTGGTTTTGGTGGGTCAGGATGCAGTGCCAGATCACTGAAGGGTGAAACACGTGAAACAGAAGCAGAAAGAGGGAAGAGCTAGAACAACACGAACCTATATAGGTTTAAACTACTGTGGAAAAATATTTTTGCTGTAGGAAGGATTAGTATCTTTACTGCATTCATGACATCTATTTATGATAAATAAGAGGTTCCTTGGCAGAACTTCAGAGTAGCTAAAGTTAGAAGCACTACGACTAGGTGTTTATATATATTTTCCTAAAAATAATATGTACACATATTTAAGCAACACTAAAAACACAGTATTATGACTAAATAATTAACGTAGCTTCAAAGATAAAATTTTAAACAGAAAACTGTTAAACAGAGACATTTTAGTAAGGGATAAAAGTAACAGCAGCTGAAGAAAGTTTTTGAAGAAAATTATTAATTATCATCTCAACTTCAATCTCCTCTGTTAACGTAATCCTCTGCCTTACTTAGATAATCCTTGTAGAAAATTCTTCCAAAAATGCAAGTACTACAACAAAAATTGTAGAACACATACTGAGTTTCTACCTCATCACACCTGAATTGATCTGAAGGATGAGTTAATGCATTCAAATACCCTTCTTTTCCATTCTACTTCCAAACTGCGTAAACCTGTTCTCAAACAATTTCAGGGAAATTGTCTGGCATACTAGAATAGATAAAGAAGGACGTCAGTTAACACAATGCAACCGCTTCAGTCAAATTTCAGAAGAGAAAGACACTCAGACAGCTGGCTGACACAACACTGTTGAGTGTCACGGCGTTAATATTCACTTGCACTTAGACAAAAGCATTCGTTACCAACTCAAAACTAATATTACAAAGCTTCGTATACAAGGGAAAGAACCTTATACGGTTATGCAAATATATATCAGGAATAGACATCAAGACTAACATTAAGAATAACTTGTTAGCATACAAAAATATCAACACATTTTAGAAATAATACCAGTGGCATGAGATCATGGAGTTGCTTTATTAACGAGCTTTTCCTCATTCGTAGATTGTAACAGACTGTCAACAGCAGGTGGAAACGTTCTATCAAGAACTTTCTCTTTGCAGCAAAATCCTTAACAAAAGGATGCCTCTACTGTTAATAGCACCACATTTGTTTGTATTTACTCTCCTCTACTGAAATTTACAACACATTTCATTGCTTATTTTAAGGGGGGGAAAAAGGGCAGCTTGTATTCATGTAAAGAAACAGCATCTAGACAAAGCTCCTTCTGGTATTCCCACTCTCTCTCAATGGGAATTAAATCCCCTAAACATTTAGTATGTACCAAATGTAACAAGTCCTTGGAACCTATCAGATGAAGCATTTATCTTAAGAGAAATTATGTACAACTCCTCTGTGACGATACTTCCTCCACCTTGAGAAAGACACGACTACGTGCATAAAGCCAATTTGTTGGCTGGTTGTCAAAATGACTTCGATAGATGCCCAACTTAACAGTAGCTGTCTGGACTCGAAGGGAGACTCCCACCTCTTTCCCTCCCCACCGTTTCTCAGTTCCTGGCTGTTTTTCAACATATTTGTAAGGAAGCCCTTCCAGAATAATCAAGTCCTATCCTTGGGAGTTTGTCTTGTTATTTCCCAACAGGGCTTTAACTTGCTAGCTTCATACCATCTCCCACCTGATTATAACGATAGCTTTAAAACCAGAGCAGACGGGCTTGGTTTTAAAAAGTCGTCTTTGAAGTGAGGTGCTACCCAAGATCTTACAGCGTACAGGTACATAAGCTCATCTTTGGGCACGTTGCCCTGTCATACATCATAAACAGAGGGTCTCCTGACAGTTCATTAGCAGTATGTAAACATCACTGATTTAAAAAAAATAAAAATGCTTTTTTCAGAAAGGTGACTAGTTTGAGGTAACAAATCACTGCTGTTTCAAAATGTAACTGAATTTGAACACGTTACTGATTTTTTCCTTATCATAGCATAGTTACTAATAGCTACAGTAAACAGCTATAGCCACTGTTACAAATGTAAGCGATGATACCAATTTCATATGCTAATGTAGGGCCTTACACAAACCACAGTGGGGAACAGTTGTCCACACAAGAAGCCGTAGTTCCTTAAAATACAGCATTTCATTAGATCAAAAGCAAGCTGTATAAACACGATAGCAGTTGAGAACCACCACAATGAGAACCTGTAACTTCTTTGTTACCAATTTTGGAGTGTTTAATGGCTGTCAATTAAATAATTACAAGTCAATTTACTACCTAGGTGTTCTTCATTCAGCAATAATTCGGAGTAGGTTTTTAAACACATCAAAACTTTCCTTGACAAGATTATGACTATCTGTCTTTAGTCCAAAGAATACTTTGTCAGCCCTCAGAGTCACAACACAGAGACCATATTTAAAAGTAACAGAAACATTTCAAGGGACCATCATCAAAGTATGTGAAATACCATATGTGCAGAATCACAGAGTATCTGAGTTGGAAGGGACCCACAAGGATCATCGAGTCCAACTCCTGGGTCCCCAGACAACCACCCAAAAAAATCAGACTACATGTCTGAGAGCATTGTCCAAATGCTTCTGAAATCACCTACTTGTAATAATGCTTTTTGAAAAAAAGCTCACACGGTTTTCTCTTATGGCTCTCAGCAGAAACTAAATCAAAGGCTTAGAGCTGTTCTAAATTTCATATAAAGGGTAAGACCTACCACAAGAGGTTGTATACTCACAAGCCTGGCAAAAAAAAAAAATCAGCTGGTGGGAAACTCTGCTAATTTAACAATTCCCACACACGACCAACTTTGAAGTGTTTTGATCAGAAAAAATGAAGCTCCCATGACCTCACTCCAAACCTAACTACAGCAGCCAGACCTCTCTATTACCAACACCAGTCAAAGCAGTCTCCCAACAGCCAGGAGGAAAATCACAGCTCAAACTCCTACAGGAACTTGCAGGGTCGTGGTTCAATAGCAGGAGTTGACCTCAGAAGCTCATCAGGAGAAATGATTAAAAGAAAAAGAAACTAAATGATCATTACAGCACATATGACACGAAAGTTTGACACCCCACCACCATCACCGCTGCCTCAACCTGAGCTGGAAATTGCACAGGCAATTAAGTCAGAGTTCTTCAGGTCCCCTGAAGAAGAACACGATTATCAACAGGTAATTTTTGAAAGAGAACGTCTCTTTCACAACTGGAATGAAAAACTCTTCAGTGAAATAGGAGAAAACAGGTCTTTAACAAAAATCGCAGTCAACAATTGTGCAAATAAAAATATTGAAAAATGAAAAGCAACCAATCAACAACTTCTAATAGCCGATAGCAAAGTCAACGTTCACCTTATAGAACAGCCCCAGAATTAGCTGAAACACACAAAAACATCCAATTAAAATACAAGGAGTTTTTACCTCTTCCCCCATACTTTTACATTGAAGGATTGGGGCAGAAAAATTCTGCAACTGAAACCTTGTCCAACAAACAGGTATGTTTGAATCGAAACCTTCCTCCCTTCAATTGCGCTGGCCTACAATAGTGCACAGTTCTAAACAGTTCTTAACTAAATGCAGTGTTTTAAAACTGCCCTGTTCTGGCTAAGTGATAGCTGCGTAAGAAGAAACAAGTTCTTAAAATCCATCCAAAATAAACACCTGTGGTCCAAAGAAACCTAAAGGATTCATAATGCATTCAGAGGCATATAATTTTGGCCAAGTAACCAAAAATAAATAAATAAAATAAAATTATCAAACATAAGTCTCAGTTTGCAAAGAAATCAGTTGTCCCCATCGCTAAAGAGCTAAAAAGATGGTGAAGCAGAGAACATCCCAAACATCTTAACTACTGAACTGTTAAAACTGCTGGGTAAGATATGTAGTGTAATGCGATGTCATTAAATATGAGGTGTAAACTGGAACCTACTTTTAACTTATCTATTACCTATTATCTTGTTCCAAAAAAAAAAAAAAAATCAATTCCTCCCTCTCAAAAAATCCTAAGCTAAGGTAAAATACTTTAGCTAGCAGCCTAACACAATGGGTCTTCTGAAGTAGATTTTGACAAACAAGTCCTTGCCTGGAGTTGCAGACAGGTATAACCAACCTCCCACAATGACCTATTGTAAGGAAACTGGAACTTTGTATATGAATAAGCGCAAGTTACTCCAGTAGGTTGTGAATGCCTGAGAGCTTGAATGTTCTGGAAGAAATTTTTTACCCTTTTTTTTTTTCTAAAGGCATGTACTAATGAATATGATTAGAACTCGACTTATCAATCTCCGTCAAAGCAAGACCATTTTCTTTGGGTGGCTGCCATATTTATTTCCCTCCACACGTGTTTTTTAATAAAGAATGAGGTCCTTGTATGGCGTCCCTTAAGACTTGTCAAATATTGCAGCAGAACAACGGACTTATGTACATTTTTAGCACCATCTCATAAATCCCTTTGGTTAAGTTCTCTCCTATAAGCAGGACAAAGATCGGTTTACTTTACAAGAAAGTCTAAATCCAAAGCCTGAAGACCTCCCACAATACAATATGCTGCTTTAAATGAGTACAAAGTATTTAAATAGTTTCACTGTTCCACTTCATTCACTAAAGAATACTTACAGGGGACAAAGCAACAAGCTACCCCCTGTAATAGAAAGCCGATAATGTAAAGGTAAGTGCCTTGTTCTACATCTGGAAAAAAACCTCTCACAGAATCCTCAATATTAAATCCTGCTTTATTAAGAGAATGCTAGTGACCTTTAGCTTCTATCTGGAGATTCTCTTGTCAAAGGTTTTGGTTTAAAATGACCACTCTTGCCCAAGGAATTTTTTTTATTTTTTTTTTAAATGTACAAGCTTTAGGTCACTCCTCTGGAACATCCTACCATCGCATACTGCACCTGCAGGGAGAGAGTCACCAAACGGAACAGCAGTTCAGGCAGAGAGCAGAAAAACACGACTGCTGTACTTCTATCTCCCACTTCGCTACCAATTTTCTCCATGAACTTCAGTAAACACAATCTCACTGTGAAGGTTTGTGTCTATAAATTGGGCTATATAATGCTTTACTACTCTGCAGAGATAATTGGAAGCTTAACGTTCCAAAAAAAAAAGAGAGGAAAGGTAAAGTGACACTGATTTAAAGGATTTCTAAAGCACAATACAGAACTGACTGGTGAATCCCAGTTGTTCAGAGATGGCTAATTGTTTAAAATGAATTTTCAACCCTTTGCCACACAGTTTTATTTAATTTCTAGCATCAAAATTACTTTTTTGTTGTTGTTTAGTATTTCTACTAATTACAAAGTATTTCTTGTACGATCCACAGATCAGTAGATCTGTTTTATGTACAAAAATGCATTAGTATTAAGGACTGGACTTGGATTACTTCTTGATTTCACACAGTAGATGGAAAAGGAAAACATGAAAAAAAGATGGAGTTCAAGTTGCCTTCATTAACACAGGAAAACATGTTCATAACAACAACTAGAGAGGAGATGCTCAATTTTCTGTGTGAGCCACTTCTGTATTATATGAAACACCATTACTACTGATGCAGAATACTCTGTCTACAAATACAGCAATCCTTATTTTCAGAAAATCTGGAACTCAGATAATTTTAAGTCTTAAATTCAATGTTTGTATAGCTCAGATTTACAAGTGCATTATTTTGCAATTTCTCTTTGAAGATGAGTCTTGCCCATCTTAAGTTGCCAAGTTTTGCACATTTGAAGTCTATGAACTCAGTGTGGCTGGAAAAAAGAATGAAGTAATACTCTGAACGCTCTAAAGGATTAAAATTTGGTGTGATTAAACAGCAGCTAACATCTTCTAAAGCATTTCAGACAGAACAGTTCATGTCATTTTATAATAGTGTACATGTATGTGAAATCCATTGTTACGAGGGCTGTACAGAGGAACTGGAACCCTGGAGTTCTTCAGTGCATACTTCTGCAAAGATCTGACATGCATGGAAATAACTCCTTTGAGTGCTCTGAATAAATGAGTTTGATATATCATGAAAGACAAGTAATAACACAGCCCCAGAAGAGTGATCAACATCAGTAAAAGATAACTGTATGAACAAGTCACGTGTTATTTGATCTCTACTCCTCTCCTAGTTTCACAATTCTCATAGCATCAGCGATTGAGACATTACAACTGCCATCACATACACAGATAATTCTCTGCTCGGCACACTAAGACACTCTGCTTTGATGTACAATTCTTCATACATGCCAGCTAGGCTTGCACCAAGAGGCACACAACTTCAAACCAAATTGTGACAGTAAGGTTACAAATCTTACACCAGTTCCTGCAGTTCAGAAATCCAGTAAGAATCCCTTACTGATCAGCCCAGGAGAAAGAGGGCTAGAAACTCATTCGGAAGCCTCTGCCCAGCAGATCCTCCAAATTATTTTTACATATAAAAAGGTATAACCGTAAAGAAGTCACATCAGCATGAGAACTATTCATGGAGCATGGTAGAAAACAGCTAACAGCTCTACAGAACTGAACGGTCCAGAAAAGGGCAAAAGCACCAGTAATGCTCTGCTCAGTGACAGACGATGGGCAAACAACAGCTGCTTAGAAACCAGAGCATAACCGGGTAAGAAGGAAGAAGGCAAGAAGAAAAATACAGCTAAGCCAAGCTGAAGACCCTTAGCAATCCTCGTCACTCATGGAGAATTGCTGCTGGTCAGCTGACATATTACAGCTTACACGTTATGATTGTAAAGTAAGCAAGCACATCGTCTTTATTTACTTATTTATTTAAGGAAAAGGCAAGAAGTTTGAGGAAAGAATAAAAAAAATTTAAAAACTGTTTCTTTAGTATAGGAAGCTTCCACACACACCCCCAAACGCTGCACCATTTAAAGGTTTTTGATTTTCCAAACAAGCAGCCTCTTCTGCTTTGGGAGAATATCAAGTAATGCTTTTCATCAAAGGAAGAGGAGAGGGGGAACAAAAACAGAAAGAGCAAGAGACCAGAAACTACTTTTTGACAGTTAAACTGCTAAAAAAATCAAAGCAGGAAAGTGCAAATGATTAATGCTTAAATAGGAAATGCTAAACGTAATACTGACAGTTTCTTACAGCACACTTTTAGCTGCTGAATGAGTTTTTAAGAATACTCAAGAAAACTCCAATTGATTATTTATGTCAATAAAAGACCTATTCTTTTTTAGAATTCATAGTAACAGTACTGACTACAAAAAAACATTAACTTCACAAGTCTCCTGAGTGTCTTTAGTTTTACAAACCTCACTGTGTACTATGGCCTACCCACATTCCATGCAATTTTTTTTAATTTTATTTTTACGTATTTCTGGTTAAAGTAATCTTACATCTCCTTTTACTACCTCAAAGATAAAAAAAAAAAAAGCACCATTTATACATACTCCACAAAAACTTACACAAAGTATCTTTATCACATCCAAGCATTTCCGCATACAATAATTTCTGAATCTTGGGTTTTATAGTGCAAATGTCTTTGAAACACAAATTAGCTCTTTCACCGAATGAGATGAAATATACCAAGTACTGTACTTTGATCTACTCTGTTGAGATCCACTACAGTTCAGTATGTGCAATACGAGAAAAAACCTAACTATTACCAAGCACATAACGCTGGAAGTGTTGAGCAGTTTCATCACAGAATTTGACATTTAAGGGTATTTACTATTCCCTTGCTCTTATTTACAAGCAGACTGCTGACATAAAGCGTATTTAAGTAATAAATCAGTACGGCTTCATTCAACTGAAAATACATAAGCTCAACTGAACCAAACACGTCTGTGAAGTTCTTCCGTAGCACAGCTGTGTGACAGTCAGACACTCTGAAACCTCTAAGAAAGAATAAGATGGGACTACCACTAACACGTTACTGAAGCCTGCAAAATGAGCTGACATTTTATCCTTGCATTTTAATTGGCAGGAATCAGGAAGCATTTAAGACGATCTTTTTGACCACTGGGTGCCACTCTTGCTCTATGTAAAAATAAGCTGCCTGGCATTAACTCAGTTTTGTGTCCTCTCCTCCCCCCTTTCTTTTTTTTTGGTCTTTTTCCTGTTTGTTGTGTTCTAAAGTACGAGGGAAAGATATAAGAATTTTTACACAGGTTTCCAAAGAACATTTACCTTTCAAAAACCCTTTACAACTGCTTCTAGCCCTAAGAACACAGTTTTGAGAAGAAGTCCTGTGCACACAGACCCTTATCGCATACAAAGGTGTTACAGTATACGAAGCTTTAACAGCAACTTTTCTAACTGACCAGATGTCTATAGCTAACATGTTTACCTTTTTTTTTTCTTTAATGGTACAAACATAGCTTTATGCAGACGGCAGTAAGGAAGAGTTATTCTACGTAGAATGAGGTATTTCTAACTAACACGATGATGTAGTATGCAGAAACGTGGGCCTGCTACAAGAGCAGACACCTTAAGAAGTGGAAACACGGGACATGGCATTCAGAAAGACAGTCATGGGATGATAAGAGATGGGAGCCTGGCACTGGGGACTCCTGGGCTGCAAAGTACTCACAAATGGCCAGACGAACAACACTGGTTTTAGGGGTAACAAAAGGAACAAGCGAAATAGCATCTACCTGTTGTGGTTTAGCCCTGGCAGGCAGCTCAGCCCCACACAGCCACCTGCTCGCTTCCCCACCTCAGCGGGGCAGGGGAAGAGAATCGCAAAGGTGAAAGTGTGAGCACTCATGGGCTGAGACAGAGACAGATCACTCGGCTCTGCATACAAGCACAACAGGGAATTCATGCATTACTTCCCATCGGCAGGCAGGTGTTCAGCCATCCCCAGGAAAGCAGGGCTCACCATGCCTAATGGGTTCTTGGGAAGACAAATCCCATCACTCCAAACATGTCCCCACCTCCTCCTTTACCCCAGCTTTAATTATCCCATATGGTACAGGACATCCCTTTGGTCCATTTGGGTCAGCTGTCCTGGCTGCATCCCCTCCCAGCTCCTTGTGCACCCCCAGCCTCCGTGCTTCTCGTGCTGCCCCACCAGCGAGAAGGCCTTGATCCGTTCATGTCCTGCTCTGCAGCAATTTAAACAGCCATGTGTTATCACCATTATTTTCATCCTAAATCCAAAACACAGCACCATACTAGCTACTGTGAAGAAAATTAACTCTACCCCAGCCAAAGCCAGGACACTAATATATATATATATGTGGCAACATATATGACAAATTTGGCTGTAATGGGGTGCTGTAGACCAATGAAAAAAAAAAAAACAACACAGACATAAAACCCTGTTGACAAAGTGATCCCAGGTGCATCTTAGGGTGAAGCCTAAGCCACCAACATCAACTCCTCCCTGCACAGGAGTAAAGATGCTGACAATTCACTCACTGTTTGACCACCATCATTCATACACAAAGGATCAGGTGAAGAAAGGTTAAGAAACTAAGAAGTGTGCATGCAATAATAACACCTAGAACTGTTACTATTTAACTTCTGCACAGACTTATTCTTCCTGTAATAATTAAATTTGAACTATTAATGATTCTTAGACTGCTAATATTTCCATTATACAACGGAAATATACACTAACAATTAATTCTTGTCTTTATATTTACAGTGAGTTTCCCCCTTGTCCATATAATTTGAGTGTAACACTATCCTTATTTATCATATCAAAAAAATCCCATATCAAACTGCATTGCAGACACATGCATGTTAACCACCCTACTGTTTAATACTATTCCTTACATTTCATAGATGGGAACCTGAGGTACAGACTAAAAATTGGTCACAGAAATTAATTGTATTAAATGTATTAATGTATTAAATGTATTAATTGTATTAATACCTGCTCATCAGTCCAGCTGAGAAAACAGGAAGGTCAGAACAAGGATATGGTGAACTGCATCTACCCACTACCCACCTCAGCAAGATTTTAGATGGTTCAGCTATCTTTCCGTTTGGCCTCAAAGTACTGCAGTCACTGAAGCAAACATTAGACAGACCAAAGAATTCTCTAAGTCATACAAAAAGTGTGACTGACTAGGTAGATGCACTAAATTACTTGCAGTCCCAGGCAAATAATTTTTAACATCTTAAAGATATTATCATTACACGTCCTATCCTTGATAAAAACAAATATTAAAATAAAGACTTCTGTGTCGTTTATTTGTATCTCAAAACAACATAACCAGAAAACACTTTTCCACTATCATCTGTCACTTCAGCAGACATCCTTTCCCATATCCTTATCATTCCACTGCTCTACTCTACAAACTGTTTTGATAACAAAGAAAAATGTTCTACATAGTCACAGTAAGTGTTATGACAGTTTTGATGTCATTATCTGAGCAAAAATAAACAGTAAGGTTAATTAAGGAAAATTCTAAAGAATAAACTGTCAATTAAATTACAGATTGACAAATTTATACAGCAGGAACTCTTCTCTGTTTCTGCATTTAAGCATAAGTACACGAACATCTCCTAGATTCAAAGAGAGACTGATCTGAATATATCTACAGGTTGGAACAGGCTTTTGTGAGGCTATCTCCATAAGACAAAGATTATTAAAACATAACACTTACTTAACCTTTTTCCTGCAGGTAGTGGTATTTATATATCCCTATGCACATGTACATTAAATTTGTAACATAAACAGTTTGTATTTTATTTAACAGACCGGGGTAGCAAAGATGTGAAAGTAGTTTTTTAAAGGTTTTTTACTAGGGAAATAATGGGAAACCCGAATAGATCAGTGGGTTTCTAACAGATGCAACAACAGCATATTGATATTCAGAGCAGGCTTTTAGGTACATTCCAATAGCTCAGATAGAATGACAGCATGTGCACATCACTAACATGCTGTTTCAACCAAATATGCTAAGACAGTTTAGGGAAGGAGAACCTGAACAATACCCTTGCAGTTAAGCAACATTCACAACATTCAATATCTAAAAAACAAACAAACAAAAAAAAAACCTTCCCAGCATAGTTTTAAAATTCAAAATTTAGCTGAACAAGCCTTGATCATTTTGATCATTCTGTTTCAAACAGAAATTACTCTGAGTAGGAGATTGGAACAGACAGCCTCCAAACCTTCCTACGCAGGGCATTGCTGTGAAGTTTTATAAAATACCTGTATTCAGGCTGCCGACTTATAGAATGATCATCCCTTGGCCATCTGTATCCTGATTCATCCTGCAAAACGTACAGAAACAGTTGTTTGAAGTGTATCTCAGCAACAGATGTCAAATACAATGTTTCCAAATGGTACTTATTTTTACTGCGGAACCAAAGCATTTAATGAGCTAAGAGAGTATTAATCGTTCACTGAAAGATTTCCTCTCCGTTTATCCACTCGGCCCCACTCCTATTTTCTTCCTCTATCATTGATAAAAAGAGCAACTTTGAGATGCCATACAAAACAAAAACTTCTTGTATTTTGTATGGTACAAAAATTTCCAAACCATATAAATGGGCTCTGCTTTTAAAATATAAATTTCCTCAGTGAAATATAAATTCTCATCACTAGCTTGGAATTACAGAATTTCAAACAGCTGGGTTGGTGGACTCACAGTAATGACCTTTCAAAGCGATCACAAAGTTTGTGTTTGAGTAGCTATTGAAAAAAAAAAAATCAGCATCATGGCAGAATTTAAATAAGTTAACAACTTTGCAAATTAGAATGCTAGGTAGACAACATTCAACAAGTCGCGTGCGAGCACTTGTTATACACAAAGATTTTGCTATCGTTCTTCTAGTCATCCAGGTAACTTTGCACCACATTACACAGGACTTCTGGCTACTCCTGTTTTCCCAGTTCAGACTCTGAGCTCCCCATAGACCTGGACAAAGGATCATTTCCAAGCCCATACAGTAACTAGGAAACACAAAAAGCAGGCAAAACGCTTATTACAGTATCATCACTGAAGTCTTAGAGGCACAGTAACTGCATAAAAGTATGAAGTAGCAAAACCAGCAATGTTCTGTCTGAAAAAATAATTAATTGTTCAGCATTCAAACCTTTATAAGGTGGCAAACATCATAGTCACAGGAGAAGAATCACCTTATGCACGCCTCGGTGTGGTGGGCCACTTCTTCGTTCATGGGCAAAACTGCGACCCTCTTCGTAGTCCCTGTACTCAACATGGCTGTAATCATCGTACCGACTGTAACTCCCTTCTCCAGGTCTGTCAAGCAGTGGTGGTTTCTTGGGCACGACGTTTACTACTCGATGGTAATCATCCTAAACCACAAAACAAAATCATATTGTTTTTAACATCTGGAAATCTATAGTGAACACACAAGAGTAAAAACAATATGTTATTTCTAAACAGTGGACTGTGATAATCTCAAAGCTGAAATAAGCACAGGGGAACACCATAAAAAGTCACAACAGACTGATGGTGGAATAACTTGTATTTAATTGGACACTATTCCGATGCAATGTTTAGGCATTGCAAGTTTAATTACAAGAAAACAAGAGGAGAAAATATAATGTGGGAGAAAAGAAAAAAGCTCTTAGGTTGAGATAAGGACAGGGAGATTGCTCACCGATTACTGACATGGGCAAAACAGACCCAGCATAAGTCAATAAGGGAGATTAATGTAATTCATTGCCTATTCATAACAAGCTAGAGCAGTGAGAACTGAAAGCAAACTAAAAACACCTTCCTCCACATCCACCGTCTTCTACTTCCTCCCCATCACCAAGCGGTGCAGGGGAATGGGGCTGCGGTCAGTCCCTGAAGCTTCATCCCCACGGCTCCTTCACGGTCCCTCTCTGCCCCTGCTCCACGTGGGGTCCCTCCCACGGGATGCCGTCCTTCCCCAACTGAGCCTGCGGGGGCTGCCCACAGGCAGCAGCTCTTCAAGAACTGCTCCCACCTGGCTCCGTACCACGGGGTCCATCCCCCAGGAGCAAACTGCTCCAGCACGGGTCCCCCACGGGCGGCAGCTCCCCCCAGACCCCCTGCTCCTGCGTGGGCTCCTCTCCACGGGCTGCAGCTCCGGCCCGGGGCCTGCTCCTGCGGGGGCTCTCCATGGGCCGCAGCCTCCTCCAGGCCACATCCACCTGCTCCACCGGGGGCTCCTCCACAGGCTGCAGCGTGGAGATCTGCTCCGTGTGGGACCCATGGGCTGCAGGGGGACAGCCTGCTCCACCAGGGGCCTCTCCACAAGCCGCAGGGGAACTGCTGCTGCCTGCCTGGAGCACCTCCTGCCCTCCTGCTGCACTGACCTGGGGGGCTGCAGGGCTGCTTCTCTCACATTTTCTCACTCCTTGCTCTCCCAGCTGCTGTTATATAGCAGTTTGGTTTTTTCTTCCCTTCCCTAAATCTGCTCTCCCAGAGGCCCAACCAGTGCCACTCACTGGCTTGGCTCTGGCCAGCAGCACGTCCCTTTTGGAGCCGGCTCTGATCTGACACGGGGCAGCTCCTGGTACCTCCTCTTAATGGCCAACCCTGCAGCCCACGTGCTAACAAAACCTTGCCATCTAAGTGTGATACAGAAGACTACATCACACATTTTAACTTTTAAAATAAAATTCCATAATGTATATGCCATGCTTTGTTCCCTGGACAACCTGAAAGATTAATGGAATTTGGAAATGTCACTGCCAAAATGGATAAATTAAATTAGCAATGTGTTAGTCAAGCCAAATATTGATTTTAAAGAAAAAAAACTGTTAAAATATATTCTGTCTTTCCTCATATTCTATTACTGATAAATTTAGTGGAGAAGCATCTGACTAAATACCCTGTAGCAACTTATCTGATTTCTAGTTTGCTGAAAATGCAGGAACTTTGTTGTTGCCTGTGAAGAGCATTAAAAATAACACAGAGAAGCCAAGCACTAATACACTGATCAATGGAGAAAACAGCATAGCTAGTTACCAGTGGTGGCTTGCTTCCTAAAAAACAAGCTAAAAATACAGCACAGGGAACCCAGAAATTATGCTAAATTAGCTACATTATTATACCAAGTTATAAGGTAATTAAAAGTCAGAAAAACAGGCATAGATGAAATTTTATGTTGCAAAACATGTATGCACAGCATGTAGAGAGAAACATTAAAAAGTATTCTTACAGTTCTATTTAAACCATAATAGCTCAAAATGACAAAACTGCAAACTGTTCTGTCTCTTCTTTAGACTTCAGACATAGGGGGGGAAAAAAAGTAATTTCACCTGCTTCTTTGGCACAGATATTTTCTAAAAGCATTCTAAAGTTATTCTACAGAAGAGCAAGCACAGCCTTTGCATTTGTTTTTACAGGCATAACATATAGAAGTAGTCTCCAGGCCTACAAAATAAGACTCCTTTTGGCAATCATTTTCCTGACATGACTCCACAAAATAATTTCTTTAGCAAGTATGTATTTTCAACATTTGCTATAAACATTTGCTTTTATACCATAGTAATAAAAAGATGCATCGGTGACAAGAAGAACACTGCAAGTAGTCATTTAATGACCCCTAATCACTTCAAAGATGTATTAATATACAAAAAAGTTTCTGGAGAAAAACAAAATACAGTATGGCCTCTGCTTTTCCACGAGTTATTAAAAATTCTATGTTTAATTACACAAAGAATTACACTGGTTAAAAAAAATCACTTTATCAAAATATGAGTTCTCTAAACCACTTTCAATAGATTTGAAAATACAACAAGATTTAAACTGATAGGCCTCCTACGATCTCTTTACAGATGTATTTGCTAGACTGTTGACTTGAATGAATGAGAAAAGAACTGAACTTGGAGGTCAAAGAGGAAGATGTGAAGGTTTACCAGAAATTAACTGCCTAAATGCAGCCCTTACATTACAGGTCACTGTATAGTATAATAATTAAGAAACATAGTATACTTACATCAGGATGAATCCTCGGAGGAAGACGTTCTCTTGGAATTCTTTCATAGTCATATCGTCCTTCAGACCACATTTCATCTCTTCGATATGCCACTAAAGACAATAAAAATCCAACTAGTCAAAACCAGACTTGTTATGAATAGATGAAAGGATAGTACGCATAGAAATGACAGGTTCTCTGGCTTCTCCCAAGGTAATAAATTATGTACAAGCTCTGTACACGCCTTTTTTTTTTGTTAAATGACGTCCTTTTAAAAGTAAATCTATCTATTTATAATTAATAAGTAATTAATTTAAGGCAACTAGAAATCAAGATTCTGGTGGCAATATTGTTCAAAACTTCTGCAGTACCAAGAGCCAACATAAACTGCCTCTACGTGTCAAGGGATAAAACTTCAAATAGTCAGAAATTGTAGTAAATAAAACCAAGATCTGTAACAAACTTTTGTTTTAGTTTATATGGAGTTCTGCTATGCACTCTTCACAACTCAGCATGGGCAAGAACTGGAAATTAGTGAAGTATATTCAGCATAAATCCCGGACTTAAGGGTACTGTAAACAACCCTATTGAGATTTACACATAGTGCGAATATCAACTGTAGAAGTAAATTCATACACACACTCCTCATAGCAATTCCGATATTTCTGTGCTAAAAAAAAGACTTGTTTTTTTAAAATGAGTTCAACTCCTCTTTATTAAACTGCAGAGCTCCTACTTTCCTATATAATTTTGATTGAATTATTTCATCATCTTGACCTTCTGGAAACAGGATAAAACACGACATCATTCAGCTAGCACAAAGCTCTGTTTTGAATACATAAATGATATGCATTCTTCACGAGCAGATTTTTCCTTTTTTAAGCCAGCAGAACACACAAACTCCTCTTTCCAGAAAACGGTGACTTCCAAAGTCAAAATTAGTAACTAAAATCATGTGGAAATAAACCATCACCATAAGAGACTCTGCTGTGTTAGACAACACAAACTCAAGGAGCTGAAACCTTTCTGATAATTGTAAAGGTTAAAAAAAGAAGTATATATATAGCTGAAAATAGTTAAGAAATTGCTAGAATTGCATTTCTCAATGTTTCCTTTCACACGGGGTTCTAGCTATTAAAATAATCCACACGAAAAAGAAATAGCAGGACATATTCAAAAGGAGAAATATAAAATGTTATCTACCTTCATAAAAGAAAAATACTCAACTGGAAATGGTCTTATGAGGCTATATAAAAATAAGAATTCTTCCAGATGCCAAGAATCAACAAGATAAAGGGTTTATTAACTGTAATCAGAGGTAAGCACTGCCAATTATAATTTTCTGTGAAAAACAACAAATACTTGCATACTCACTTTTCTGTTAGTTTCAGCAACTGTGCCTCAGAAGACCCATTCAATCACCTGGAAATAGAAAAGAAACTGAAATTAGCAAAAAAAAACATTCAAGCAAGCTCATATGTACATTTCTTGTAAGTAAACCAGACATTTAAAATAGAAATCCTTCAGCTGCCTGTCCCCCATAATCTGTCTGAATTAGTACTGGATATTCACTGTACTTAATTAAGTAAGAACATGAACATCAGAATTTAGAATACCAACAAATTTTCTGTGACAAATTACTATATGTACAACACTTTCTGAAAAAGTTTCTGAGTTTTATTTTCCCTATTATGGTCTTTTACTCACTACCTCAAGTATCAGTTTCTCTTCCATTTATTAGCGGAAGTTATTGGAAATTATCAAAACTGCTTTCTTAGAAACGCTCGGGAAAATATCTAATATATTCACTTAACTTACTTTCATTTAATTGTCTTTCAATATTAATGTGATTAATATTAATTTTATGTTCATTTTGTGTTCACATTTATATTAATATATTAATAATGAGAAAAAAATAAGACTCCACTGCATGTGACCAGAGGTTAATGAAAAGTTTGGTTTAACACATGCTTTGTCTTTAACAATTGCTTAGCAAATCACTAAGAAGCTCTTTCCTGAATAGTGGTAAGCCTTTCCCTTCAGAGCCTTCCACCCTTCCCAACAGCATTGATTGATACAAACTGATCAGAGCATCTTCTTAAAATGCCCCATTTTATAACAGACTTGACGTTAGGTGTGTTCCATAACCGAGACACAAGAGTAGTCTGACGCAGGCACAGAGTATAAAAAGCTGACTGAACCAACAGAGCTGGGCTGGTACTGGTTTTGGTAAGGGTGAGACCGGGAGGGTATGTTGTCCCGGGCCCCTCAGATGGGCTTCGCGCAACAACTGCTAATTCTGAAAGAGCTGCTCGCAACAGTTGTATTTGTTGGTCAGGTGCACCCCTTAGAAGCACTTTTCCTGGTGGTTTTACAGTAACTGCATCTCTTCTCTCTTCATTCTCTTCTTCAGTGACTTTACCTAAAGGCTTAAATGCATGCCAGGGGCTGGGCAGGCATCAACATTTCTCAGGCAGACTGCGTCCCCTCTTCCTTGCATCCCCTGGACCGTGCCCCGTCTGCCCTTACCCTACTCCTCGCTGCCCGCACAGCTCTCTTTTCTTCCTTGCCAAGAGTTACAAGGACAGTAACCGAACACGTCTGTACTTCAAACACACTGGAAGGGACTGAATTAGCGGAGGCAAGACAAAAACCATCACTACACCAGAAGAGCTGCGTGCACCGGTTCTCTCAACGCCTCACCACTGGTACTTTACGCCCGGATGCTCCGTGCTGCCAGCCCTCCATGTCCGAGGTGCCACCCGCATGTAAGTGGATGCTACTCCTCGGTGGAGACCCTCACTTGGTTTTCAGACCTGGGGGGGACATGGGCAACAGGATGAAGACAGTGCCTGGTGGCTTTTAAGAGATGTTGTTTGTTTTGTGGGTTGTTTTTTGTTCATTCATTTGTTTTGATTGCCTTTTTTTTTTTCTTCTTGCATTTTGGCAAATACAGCAATGTCCATGTCCTGCCGCCTGGAACAGTTATGGAAATCGTTAACTGAACACAGCGTTCAAAAAGCAACGCGTCAGAAAAATGCCGTTAAAGCAGGATGCAAGCTTTCACACCACGCTGCTCTGCCAGTTAAGCCACCTCCAACATCCCACTACATAACACTGGCAGCAGGCACCAGCATTCACAGACATGCTCATGGCTTCATGGCTGATAAACACACGACCACGTCCATCACTGCTGTGGGACCATACTGCAACTGGCAAGCATTATCACTACCATTTTGACCAAAAAAAAAGGAAAAAAGGTAGAATATGCCGTCACAAAAGCCAATAAACTGAAGGAAAAATATATAATATATACACAATTATATCAGATAAGAAATTAACAGAAAGGCAAGAAAGGATGGAGAAGGAAAGAGGGAAGGAAAATCTCAGACGTGAGATTTTGCAGTTTGAGGAATAAAATGGAAAAAAATTAATCAGACAGAATCAATTATAAAGCACACTGTCCAGAATGCTGGTAACGACAAAAGGCAGAAAAACAATTTTATAGAGAAGACTAAAACCACAGTTTTTAAGCTGAGACCAATGAAATAAAGTGAGGATGCTTTTGAAAATACCAGAAGAAAAAAAATGCTAAAAAAAAATGCTTGAAGAGAGAAAAGCACATTTTCTATCACCTTGAACCCATTTCATCTGGTTCTACAGAAAAAACTTCACTTTTTACATGATGTGACCTAATCAGAATACAGCTTTAGTAACAACCACGAAGTGTCAAAACTTTTAGGATCAATATAAGAATATTTCATTAACAAGGATTCAAGAAATCAAAGCTTAAGATCTACCTGCTCTCTCAGTACAAAGTTGCTCCAAAACAAAGATTAAAAAAATATGTAACCATTTTTGTTACACCTAACCCCATTGTCACTGATGCTATTTTTTATTAGCACATACACCAAAAGTGGTTGGTATTTCTTTAACATCATGAGGCATAATACCCTGCTATATTCATTTAATCAGCCTCTTCCTTATTTTTGGTCAAAGGTGGCTGTTTTCCCTAAAGCAAATTCCTTATTTTCTCAAATGATGATACTTTAGCGTACACAGAAGCCATTCTATTAATGCAGCACAAGCTGCTCTGCTGTGGCCAGCTGCCAAAATTGGCTTTGCTCCGGTTATCACAGCACTACGTCTTCCTCTACGCTAGTATAACAGATGTAATACAAAAAGGTTTTCTTCATTATGCAGATTACACGGCTCACTTAAACATCAGATTTTTGCACAACTGGGTTTTCTTTGTCAATCTTTTTTTTTTTTTCTGAGGAACATAAACATGTTAAAAATACTAACATGCTGAAGAACACTTCAGTATTCTGCAATATTTTGTACATAATTCTTGTCTGTTTACACTTACTTGAGACATCAATTTTCATCACTGCTAGAAATACCTACTTCATCACCGTCTGTAATTTTCCAGTGTGTGCTATCAACCTTCTACAGAATCTACATTTTTGTTACAAAAACGTGCAGCTTTCTTACCCAGATGGCTACATTTTGCCATATGCAAACAAGAGTCCAGGGGCAGACAACTGCGCTCTTTCTGATGCTATTGGGTTGGGACACACCTGGTTTTGTACTATTATTGTGACAAACCACAACAATTGGTAAATGTAGGCCAGTTTTGTCCTCCTATGCCTTGCCAAATCTCTCAGAAAACATCTTAGATGAGCTTGTAAGAGTAAGACCTAGGAAGGGCCCTCAGGGAATTGTAAATTTAGCAGATTTATCATGGCCCATTTCACAACAGCCAGCCATTGCTGCCTTGAGGACAGGAACAAAGAGACACAATGAAGCTTTTTGTTCCAACCCTTAAAGGCCATATTTGATAGTGCTGCAAACCTATCTGGCATCTCCTAACTAGACAGGAATAAAGATAGGGAAAACTGAGTTTGGGACAAAAGTAGCCTTCTCCTCCTCTCCCCATACTTGGGGCAGGCTGAAAACACTGATTAGATCTCTACTGGCAACATGAAACATCAGAAGTGCAAGAGCAGAGGGAAAAATTCAGCATGATAATAAATAAAATACTGGGAGGGGGGCACTGAGAAAAAGCAGGGTTACAAAGAGAATCCATCTCTACCTAAAAAAAAGTATTAGGCCAAAAGATTTTCAAAAGCAGTTAGAAGCATGACTGCAATAAGTCTAGGCATGTTCCACCTAGGTAAGACACCGACTAACTTGAAATAAGAGGCTTTCTTCCAATCTTTCCTAATGAGTTTACAACAGTTTTGACATAAAATAAGGGTTTAAAAGAAAATATTTTTTAAAAAATCAGTTTAAGAAGGCACTGACTGCAAAAGCCAAATCATCTCCAAACTCAAAAGCAAAAAAAAAAAAACCAACAGAAGTTGAATAAAATTATCAGCAACACGGACCTTCCAATGAGCATTTAAAACCTCTATGGTTCAGTTTTCTAACTATATCACTCTAATATATCTAATATATCAACAGGAGTGAGAAAATGGAGATAATGCTTTGGGAGTTTATATTAACATAAAGACTGATGTATTAGTGGTTACGTTTATGCGAACAGCCGCAGTTACCAACATTTCATCCTTCATCAGTTTCAATGCCATCAAAAAATATTCTGCCAAGCTGCAATGGGACCGCTGTGCTGCCGACACAAACAACTGTACGGATCACCACCCCTGCAGTGCCTTTCCATCCTGTGGCACGAACAATTTGATAACAAAATATGCCAGCTCACCGCATTGTTGCTGTAGCAGGTCAAGACTTGGATGCTTTCAACATTTATGTATGAAAGTATTAACAGATGCTGAATATTTCAGCTGGGCAAATCAATACCTCAAACTCTACTCATCGCTTGCAGAGGTGGTGTGCGCTTCCACATCTTTTTATGTCTTTCCTGCACAGCTTTTGCTCTCTTGAAGTCCTGAACACCTTGGATTAAGAAAAAATATGTATTATAAGACTATCCATCAGAAGTCTAACCTAGGGAAAAGCAGGTTCATTTAAGGAGCATGAGAGCAGTGAAAAACTGTTGTAATAGAACAAAAAGTGTTGTAATACTCGTAAGAGTTTAAATATATTAGGGGATGCTCCCCTGTTAAGCTAAGTGTAACGACTTGTTTTAGAGCTGCTAAGTGACGCATTTAGGCCCCATTTAGCTCTCCAGAAACATAAATAACGAAAAGATGGATCCATGCTACGAGTCGAAGGCAGGTATGCCGCACCCCCACAGCCATGAGGCGCCTCCCCAGCAGCACTCAGGGGTTCGCGCACCCTCCAAACGTTCATTAGCAGTTGGTGTGGATTAAATACCTCCCGTAATTACACCGAGCTAGCGTCCTTCCCGGCAGCAGGGAAAGAACTGAAACCCCAAACCCAAAGCACGTGGGCTTTGTCAACCTTATATATGTGTGTGCGTATGTGTGTTTAAGGTATTTTAAACATATCCTAAACATATATACATATATATATTTTATATATATATATATACATATATATTTAGGTCCTAAATACACACATATTTACATATATATTTAGGATCGTGGTCCCGGTTCCTCCTCTCCCCCCAGAGGACACGGCGAGACCCCCCCCCCCGAGGCCGGGCAGCGCCGGACCCCGGGAGGCTCCGCGGGCGCTCCCCACACCCCCGGCCGCGCCCGGCCCAGCCCGGCCGTGCCCGGCCCCGCTCACCCTCCGCCGCCTCCGGAGCCCCCCGCAGGCCCCCGCCGCCTTCCCACTCTCCGCAGGCGCCCCCGGAAGCGGCCGCCTCGCCTCCCGCAGGCGGCGCTCGGCGCCCCGCGTCAGCGGAAGGGCCGCGCCGGGCCAGGCCGTGCCGTGCCGCGCCGTGCCGGGCTGCCGTAAGATGGCCGCCCGCGAGGGCTGAGCGCCGCCCCGCCGGGGAGCCGCCGCCATCGCCGCCAGGGGTGAGGGGGGCGCGGGGGGCGAGGAGGGGACGGGCCCCCTCCTGGGGACGCGGCCGGGGTGTCTGGGGGGGGGGGGGGGGGTACTGTCGATTTAATTTATCTGTTTGTGACCCTGTGGAGCGTTTGCCTTGTAGTGTTTGAGCGGCTGCGTAGAGATGGGTTCTGCTCTGATAGTTCGTGACGCGTCTCTTGTGTTGTAAACGAGTGCAGCGAGTGATTAATAGCCTTGTATGGGAGCAGAGAGAAAATTAATTCGGTTTCGTGCAATCAAGGATTGTTTTGGGCCGGAAGGGACCTCAGAGCCCACCCAGCTCCACCCCCCTGCCATGGGCAGGGACACCTCCCACCAGACCAGGCTGCCCAAAGCCCCATCCAGCCTGGCCGTGAGCACCTCCAGGGATGGGGCACCCACAGCTGCTCTGGGCATGTGACCAACAGGGGACTTCTCTTCCCTCCTTTACCACAAGCATGTAATTATAAGCTTTAGCCAAGTTACTACCGGAACTAATGCTTTGTTGATTTGGTTCTAAATTCTGTTGGTGCTATGAAATTATTAATAAAACATGGCATTTTAAGCATCAAGATAAAAGAACTTAAGTTGATTGGCCTGAATGATCATGTCTAGAGTGATTTATCCGCAAATCATTTATAAATCTTTAATTCATTAAACCACAAGTCTGACCTTACTGATGCGTATTTAAAACAAACAAGTAAAAAGTTTGTGCGTAAGTTGCAATGTGGATGTTAAGTCATGAAAGTATCAGTGCGTTCAGACTCCCGCCAGCTGATGCTTCAGAGGCATCTGAACTGTTTTGGTGGTGTCCTTGTATGTTCTGGGACAGAGCAGAAAAACCCGTTCATGGAATTAATCATTGTCTTTTCTTCTGGTGTTCTCAACATGAGTGATGGACACTGCATGAGGTATATTGGAATCAAGCAAAGCATACTTGAGTACACGACGTATTTTGCAGGAGACCCAATCATTACATACAGATGGCTCTTGTCAGGGAATGGCTTCTTTGAGTTGTTGGCAAAGACAAAAAAGATTGAATTCCACAAGTCATGGTCATGACAGACAACCTCATCCTGAAAGTTAATATGTGAAAATAATAAATGAAGAAAGCATTAATATTGCAGAGAGGCTGTTAGATTAATGGGGGTTCTGCTAGACCCCATGGAGATAATGTACTGGCTTCCAGCTGATGCTTTAAAGTTAAGTAACCAAGTAATACCTTGAAGATCGGGGAAGCCACATAAAAGCATTCACTAGAAAACAGAAATGTTTCGATTTGTTGAGGGGCTCTAGAGGGTTATAGAAGTCAGGCTGTACGTGGCTCAGGGAGTCCCCTGCGTCAAGTAGAAAGCTCAGATGCTCATTTTGATTTTTATATTTATTTATTTATTTATTATGTTAGCCTGTGAAGTGAAATCCTGGAGAGTAGAGAGACTGGTGATCAAGGAGAAAGAATGTGATGAAAATGTTAAACTTGTGTCAGACTGTTTTATGAAATTAGAAATTTCCTGAAGTAAAAGGACTCTGAGCCTTGGAATGGAGGATTTTCTCATCTAGAGAGTTAAAGCTGGAATTGGCTGGTTTTTACACCCTCCTTTCCCCATAAGCTGGTGAAACTGGTGTGGCAAGGTTGGCATCTGTTAAAGGAAAGAGAAAAAAAAAAACACAAAAAACTATTGTTTGTATCCCTGCAATCACTTCATGGTGGTTTGTTTTAAAAAATAAAGAAGGCAATGTTTTGTAAAGGTTTATGGGAGTGGAAAGAATTGTGGTTGTAGTTGGATCTACAATTGCATTTAGACCATTGTATTCACACAGCCAGAAATCTGCATTTTTAACATGCTCAAGCTTTTTGAGAGATTGGTTTTGGGAAAATCATTATAAAGTATTGCAGTGACCCCTTAGTATTTATAGCAGGACATCCTTCCCGAGGAAGCATTCCCTCCTGGAGTGGTAAATTTGAAACTTTGCCGACTCGAACATGAGAACGGCAGTCACCTTACAGGTACTCTCCATCCTGTTTTATTAAAACTGTGCCTGTCCGACAAGTTAGATGTTAAAAGTCAGATGACTGAAACACCAGCACAGGGGTCCTGAATGATGTGGGTTGCTACAATTATTTGGGCAGTCAGAACCACGGCACTATTTCAGTTAAATTTGTCCGGGGGACTGTTTTTAGCTGTTTTCTCTGCTGTTGCAAAATAACGGTGTTATACCATGATGCAGCACTGGGGTAGCCCTTACCATGTCCTTTGTATTGTGCTGGACATCTGGATTCCTGCGCTTTGAGCCACCTCTTTGTACAGCGCCTCGTCGAGTCGGTTTGGTTAGGCTTGTCAAGGATACTAATGCCAAGCAGCAAGGAATCTGGGGTAATGAATCAAGTCTGCATAACACCAGATGCAATGCGTGGCCTTTGTTGCAAATTTATTCTGTTTTCATTTGCTTAACCTTTATGTTGCCATTTCTACTCGTGCCAAAAAACACAGTCTCTGAACGTGGAAAAACTCAAAATTTGATCACTTAGAAACCGCCGCTTAAACGAGTTGTGATACATTAAACTTGTCAGAAAAGAGAAGCAAAATACTTGAATAATCAGTGTCTACTGGGAGTATTAGGCCTTCAGATGACTGAATCATGAAATGCTAAAAAAAATAACCACCGATGGATTAGAGCCTGACATTAATTTCTTTGTTGACAATTGACCCTTGCATCTGATCAAACTCCCTACCTGGAAAGTCCTCTGAGGTGTTGTGTCTGTTCTATGATGGGTGTTGATTTCTTTAGTTTCTTTCATCCCTTCGTCAGCTTTTGCATTTTAAAATGAATTGGTCTTGCTGAAGAAATGGCTTGAGCCTCAGTGAAGGAGGCAGCTAGGAATCGGGGGGGGGGGGGTACCAAGAAGCAGGAATAACGCTGCAGGAAACTGGCTAAGCAAGCATTAAGCATAGAATCGTTAAGGTTGGAAAAGACCTCCAAGATCATCTGGTCAACCATCCCCCTACCACCAGCGTCACCCACTAAACCATGTCCCTAAGCACCATGTCCAACCTTTCCTTGAGCACCCCCAGGGATGGTGGGCTGCATAGGAAACATTTTTGCTGTACTCTTTGGTGTATTCTCTCATAAGGGCTGTATTTTATTCTGATCTTGTGTTTTACCCATTTTTGGACCAAGCCTTGGCTACAGAATGAATCAGAAGGAAGAAGTTCTTTGCACAGACTTTAGTGCCACTTCAATTTTTTGGGAAAAGTCCAAACATGAGGAAAAACACAGCCTGTTCTCTTTCAAGTTAGTTCAGTTATTCCTTACCTCATATTAGATTATGTGCATGCAGTTATAAGACGGGATGTTTAAAATGTTTTTGAGTGGGTTCATTGATTCTAGACATAGTCTTGGCTCCTTAGTCCCAAGAACTTAGAAGAGGATAGGAAGGAAATTGGCACTGAGATTTCCCTGATTCCTGCCAGTGTGGAACTGCTCGGCCAGGAGATGCCGTCCATAACCAGCTCTGGAAATCTCCAGTTCTAGAGCACTGCGGAAGCATGAGTAATAGATACAAGAGGAAATACTTGCTGCTTTAACAGCGGAGATACACTTTTTAAAGCCAAGGCAGTGTCTTTTTTTTTTTTTCCTTCCTTAACCACAAGTGGTTTATTCTATGTTGAATGTAGCTGAGCTGAAACTAGTATGAAGAATCAAATCATGTAGGTACTTGAACAAAGGTTATAAATATCACATATTAGCCAGAATATTCAGTAAATGGAGATGGAGGCTTACTTCAAGTACACAAACCCATCAGTTTTTTTCATGGCTTATTGATTGACTAGGACAGAGAAAAAATATGCTTTGAATCCAGGGGAGAGGGAAGAACACAAGGGCAAACACTGATTTTATGTAAAATGATAAAAAGGAAATGAAAGCTATGCTTTATTGCAACTTTATCATGACCATCTGGGCTGTGTTTAAAAGAACAATTTGGGGGAGAAAAAAATCTCTCACAACTGCTTTTTAATTTCTGATGTTTTGGATACAGTTTAACTCTTCTCTCTTTCTCCTTTCATCAGAAAAATGAGTGGTGGGTTGGCACCAAGCAAAAGCACTGTGTATGTGTCCAATTTACCCTTTGCTCTGACCAACAATGACCTATACAGGGTAAGTTTTTAAGAGCCATACTGTTCAGACTAAACCGATTGACAACAATTTTGAGTGCAAATACAATATTGATATACGTCTCTTAGAAAAGTTTGTCTTGATAAATTTGTTACTAATGGCATGGAATTGTCTATTGTTAAACCTTTCTGTTTTGTTCTGTTTTTCAGATTTTTTCTAAGTATGGGAAAGTTGTCAAGTAAGTGATCTGATATGGCCAGCTATTTTTGTAGCTTTCATCTTAAATATTTAATGTCTTTGATTCACTGGCATGTCTTGTGCTTTTTATAATTTAAGTATTAAATGTGTAACTATTGAAGGCCTGTTCATTTTTAATAAAGTATAAATTTAACAGCTGGGAGTTCTTGCAGTTGCACACATGCTGCAGGAATATTTGTCTTGCAGACAAGTGCTGTTTTGTTAACGGCTTCTCGAGAGCAAGTAGAATGCTACTGTGTACCAGAGATCTTTTCTCTCAAGTAGTTGAAACAATATTCTTCTAGTCAATGTTGTTTGCTTTCCCTCACCTCAGCCACAGGTGAATAATTATGAGAGTAGGAGCTTCTAAATACGGGAATGAGATGTCACAGCTCTCACATCCAGTTCCCACTATGGCAACATACAGTTCCTCTGTTTGTGGTTCCAGGGGGATTTGTTACTGTGACTGTTTAGTGCTACGTTTAAGATCAGATATAAAGCTGGATAATAACAACTCTTAATATGTGGGCTATTCATGAAAGATTCTTGTGAATACCTGTCTGTGTGTTGAAATGATAGAAATAGATGTCATGGTAAGGAACATGCTCTTTTTTTGTTTGTTTTTAGCTGCTCAGAATAACAAAAGTCTAGACTTCAGATTTTTCAACCAGTAAATATCTGCTGTAACTTTTAGCGGCCACTGCAACAATTTCTGATATGTAGCACTAAGTTCAAAGTTTTTGAAGTCTCCCTAGTGTATTTCAGGTGACAAAATAGCAGGAAATGCCAATCAGACCACAACTTTAGGAAAATATGCATGAGAGGAAAAATCCTTGTGTAGGGCTCTGACAGACGCAGTGACCAGTAAAAGAGGGCAGCTGCACTCTTTGTTTCCAGGCTGGGAGTATCTGACCTGTTTTAGTTCATCTCTGAACTACTAATTTAGAAAAATCCCGAGCCAAAGGTTGTAGTAACATTCGTGCTTAATAGCTGCTGACGGACCTGTTCTCCATAAATTTGTCGCTTTTGGCTTCCTGGCTATCCTTTGGTAAGGAGTTCTACAATCTAAATGTACCTGTGCTGTGTGTGTGTGTAGGGAGTAGGGGTCTTCTACCTTGGCTTTTGAACTTGTTTGGATAGGAAGATGGGAATTGCATGAAGTATTGACGGTATGATACTTTGCTTATTTTAAAGGTGTTGTGGCTGCATACTTTCTCTTTTCCATTATCAATAGTTTCTAGTGTTTTATTTGCTTGTTTCGGGTACCATACACAACAGAAATGGTGTTTTTAGATGCCTGTGCTGAAGAAACCCTGTGCTGCCTGCTTTGTGAAAGTAAATGATTTAGAACTTGCTACTCTATCTGCATAGTTGCTGTTTTCCTTAACCTGTACCTTATTTCATAAAAAAATCACTTATTGATACCTAATTTTTTCTGACATTTTGTCTAGTTACGGCCAGAAATTAAACCAAGTGCAGACTCACAGAATACCATGTGTATATGATACTACCAAGACTACTTTTGTATTTAGCAAAATTTGTTACATAATTCTTTGCAAGCTTACCTGACTCTAAACAGTGCAGATACTATGGGATACTACTGGTGTTTCCATTTCAGTGTGAAACCTGATCCTTGTTAGCCTCAGTTTTCTATCTCTAACTAGTTATTAATTCCTAAGAAAAATCTTTTCAAGTATTAGCTTGATTTCTGGAGATTCTTCTGCCCTCTAATTAAAGTCAGTTTAAACAAGCTTTAATGGGCTTTTCTTGAAGTGTGACTTGACTCAGCAAAATCATGCTGACTTTTCTTCTTCCTTACTACATTTCTCATCCCAGTCTATCCTATTATGACTTTAACTCATTTGTTGAGGTTTTATGCAAAGTCATTCTTCCTACAGTGGCAGATGTAGGGAGGAGTCTATTCTTTTCGTTTTTAACATGTACTTGTGTTTTTACATACATGCAGACTGCCATCCTGTTTCCCGCTGATGTTTTCTAGGACAGAATACAATTGACATAAGATTGAAAGAACTGAGGTTGGGTGGGTTCTTTACCTCTAGTCATTCTGTGGATTTTACTTGGTAAAAGTCTTTCTTAAATTTCTAGATGTGCTACTACATGCATCCGTAACCTGCTTGGACTCCAGCTGGAGATACTTGTAGAACAATACAGCGAAATACCTTAGCTGGTTAGTCCTACAGAGAAGTAGAACTCTGTTTGGATGCAGTTCAGTACACTGCTTTTTCAGCAATTACAGCAATGGTCAAGATTGGTCCCAGATTTTTAAGTTTACCTCCAGTGAGTTTAGTTCCCTCCAGTTACGTTGTCTACAAATGGAGTGTGTTCTCCTTTCTTCAAGTCGTTCAAGGAATAAGCGTGGTACTGGACTGGAATGATGTGGAAAGACTCCACATACTTTTTTTAGATAATCTCCGCTGTACCTCCAAGCACATGCCCTGGTTAGCTGTTCCTTTGAATTTCTTTTTAATGAGCCTTTCTATAGTTAATTATACTTTATTTTCTTTTTGCTATATAGCAAGCTAAGATCCCACTGAGATCTTTCTGGAAAAAAAAGTCTCTAAAACAATTTAAGCATACCAATAATGTGGTTATATGTTTTCAGAGTTACTATTATGAAGGACAAAGACACCAGGAAGAGCAAAGGAGTTGCCTTTATTTTGTTTTTGGATAAAGAATCTGCACAAAACTGTTCTCGGGCACTTAATAACAAACAAGTAAGTTATGGAAAGTTGTTATGGCAGGAAGGTTGGGTTTACAATTCCTAAGTATTTACCTTTTTTTCTATTTTCTGTAGCTGTTTGGAAGAGTAATAAAAGCAAGTATTGCCATTGATAATGGAAGAGCAGCAGAATTCATTCGCAGGCGCAACTACTTTGATAAGTCTAAGTGTTATGAATGTGGGGTGAGTAAAACCAAAAGAAAAGCAACATACTCCATCTTTTGACTTTCAGTTTATTTGTTCTGTTTCACCATTGCTAATCCTACCCATGGTGTTAAAATACTTTTTGCTGTTGATATTATCAACTTGCAGAGCAGTTGTACCATTTTCAAGAATGATGGTACCCTTTTTGCCTTTTATTTGGGATTTTTGGGGTGGAGGAAAATGTGCTTATAATACCTGCTTAACATGCTGATGAGCAGACAGAGCTGAGTAGTAGTATAATGCTGTTTGTGAAGGAAAACCTCTTAATCATTGCTTTGGAATACCTGCTTTTGCTCTACCTTTGGAAATAATAAATGTTGGATACAACTCTTTTTACACAGAACAAGTGTTCTTTGAGTTTCAGGCAACTCCTCGTTTCTTCTGAACACAATAGGCATTGAGATTTGGATTTTATTTAACATCAAAGGCAAACTTGATTTATATTCATAACATTTTTGAGAGCAAAAATGTTGACTCAGTCATATTTCTTAAGCTGCTAATGCTGAGGTTTATATCTTGTCTTGAACATAAACCATGCTGTAGTGTATTCTGATGTTGCAGCAGCCAAAAAAAATCTCTGCCTTGCTCATAGCTTGTTCGGTATTTGCAGTTAAACATGCATATCACCACCGATCTCTTTGTTTCCATGGCAAGCTAATAAAGAAGAGTTTGTCTTCTGTGTGCTTATTCAGCATTCCATTTATCTTGTTAATTGTTTCCATTTTTTTTCCCCATGAACTGTCTTCCATTAACTTCCCTAATGATATGTTTCAACGTGTAGTGGTTGGTAATGATTTTTGTTAACTAATATTTCTTTTTCTACAAGGAAGCAGGACACTTAAGTTATGCTTGTCCTAAAAATATGCTGGGAGAGCGGGAGCCACCAAAGAAAAAAGAAAAGAAGAAGAGAAAGAAAGTAGTTGAACCAGAAGAAATGTATGTACATTTATTTCCATATTAGTACTTCACTTAAGCAGCTTTTTCATACCAAGCACTTAAAATAAAGATCTATGTATTTTTGTTTCCCTGCACAATGAAGTGAGGAGGAAGAAGAAAGTGAAGAGGAAGGAGAAGACCCTGCTCTAGACAGCCTCAGCCAGGCCATAGCTGTCCAGGTACAAAATTGAAGTATTGCATATTTATTTGGAGCTTTATTAATGGAACTTCTCTCAAGCTTCTTCTCAAAAACAATCTTATAGTCTCTAAGATACACTTTTACATCTGTCTGTTCTGTAGCACTTAGGGCACTCTTGCCTGACAGTAGCTGGTGACTATAGTTGAGTTCTTCATATTGCAGGCATGTTCAGTCCTTTTTTTGTTTTAATGTTTCACTATTGCTGTGTTTTTGAATTGCACTTCTTTCTTTCTTTCAAGCTTCTTTGCTGCTTAGTTCCCTGTCATCTCTGCTGTGATGTTCCATTAGGTTTTTGATCCACAAATCCCTCTTTATTCTGATAACTGAGCATCTGGAAAAACAGTTATGCATAAATGAACAGGTACATACTCTGCTCTCACTCACTAGAATATCCTTGAACAACACGTATTTCTGGAGCACTTCCTTTGCCTAATACAGCCTATTGCTGTCTCTAATGGAACTTTCCTCTCAAAACATATTTATTCCAGTTTTTGTTATGTAGATAGGTAGTCTGACAGCTATATTACTGTCTTCTTCAATACTTCTTTACAGGCTTTCGCTTCACTACACATAGCAAGCCTGAACTGATGTTCAAATTTCATGGCCCCCCAGTCCCCAGCTGTTCCTTGCATACCCCCACTGCCTAAAAAGTCCTCAGAGTTTTTAAGATAACTTTGTCCTGAATATGACTTTATAAATATGACTTACCTGACGTTGTCTGAAACAAAAGCTATGCAAATATGCACAATTATTCCCCCCACCCACATCCCAAAGAAACTCCACAATTACAAATAAAGCCTCTAAGTGTAAAGAAAGCAGGAAATATTCCAATTTTTCTCACAATCTAAAGATTTAAAGTGGGATAGCATGTTTCCTAGTAAAAATAGGAAGCATCTATTTCAACCTTCAGTTGAATAACCGTATCTCTGAAGACATTCATTCCATGAATGAGTGACTGCAAAATGCAACAGATGGAAGACTTCTTAGTGGAACAAAGCTGACTCAAAAATGTCAACTTCAAATTCTTTGCATCCTTCGCTTGAAATCTCAACTGCTGTATAGTTCTGTAAGTTTACTGTGTGTGTACAGTTCATCTCGTTGAAAACAGAGGGTACTCCGTGTGGTCTGCATCGGTGCAGAAGACTCTTACTGTCAGCATGTGAAAGCTACTTTCAGAAATGTTTTTTAGTGCATTCATCACACAGTTTATCTGAAAATGGAGTTAAGCCTTCTGAATTCTTTAACTCATGAAATAATTCAAAGCCTGTTAGTAATTAAGATGCATTACAAATAACAGTACTATTTTTTTAATACTAACTAATACTTCTTCCATTGTAGCAAGCCAAAATTGAGGAAGAACAACAAAGATGGACACAGACTGCAGGGGAGTCTTCCATTTCAGATGACTCAAAACGTCCACGGATTAAGAAAAGTGCTTATTTCAGTGATGAGGAAGAACTTAGTGATTAAAATAATATTGTTTTATATGCATATATATAATATATACAGTGTACATTTTGTAAAGTGCAACAAAGTTATCTGTAATACATGTTTTTCTTGGTGTTGAAGACACTGAAAATCATGTTGCAGTTCTACCCTCCCAGCTGAACCTCTCATTTTTTGATCTCTCTCTCTCTCTCTTTCTCTCCCTTCCCCTAACCCACTTTCTGCCCTCAAGGCAGCTTTTTACGAAAGTGATGTGTTTCTATGCTTAAATCCAGAAAAATATCAGGGAGAATGCTTCCTGCAGGTAGTATCTAGACCTGAAATGGGAGTAAAATCTTACATTAGAGGAGTTCTTAAGAGTTTTCCTAAGAGGACTTCCTCTTAGATCACTGTTAGCACCTCTGATGCTTTATTAGTCCATTTATTGTCTGTTTGGAAGCAGTGCTTTAGTAGTGTATGAATAATCTTGCACTAGCTGTCTGCCTAGGGTTGAATTTCAGCCTTAACTGTTGTACTAGTCTTTTAATTCTTCATGCAGTAATATAATAAATTACTGTTACATAAGTTTGGTCTGTGAAATCATTTTGGAGTAAGCAGTATCTCTGTTTTCCAAAATTATATTAAGATGTTCTTCTGTTTTATGTACAGTTTTAGTAATTTGCTGTGCATTTCTTTATTATTTTATAGCCCATATTTAATATAGACTTTGTAGGAGATACAAATTCAAAGCGATATGGTGGTGATATGGTGATTAGGTCACTCTTAAAATCTTCATACTTAATTTTTTTTTAAAAGAATAATAGTTCTGTTGCTCTTGAATTAAAAACAAGAATGGCCATATGTTTTAAAAATGGGTGTGTCCATATGCTTTGATATTCTCTAATCTGATATTTAAAGCCTCCCGCAGTGATAGGGGCTTATGCTGAGCTGTTTGTTCCTCCTGACAGCAGTTTGCGTGCCTAACATGGTAGTTTTAAATACACTTGTATCAAGCATGGATCTCACTCCTATCTAATATTCTTAAGCATCTGAATCTGCTGCAAAACCCAAAGGGCACAAAGTTCTCTCGGTGCCTGAAAAGCAACCTTAATGTATACTTGGAACTGTCACAGTCTCTAAGTGAAGTGTGTTGGCACCCATTTCTCACCTAAAGCTGTTCAAATCTTTTAAATAGGGTGTCCATGTGTAAATCTCTGTAGGATTGTAGTCATCTTCCTGTGACTACCTCCAAAAAGCCACACAGATGCATCAGGATCAGTCCAGAGCCCTGCACGAGCGATCACTCCCAAAAACGCAGACACATGGTGATGGCAATAACCTTTTTAGATTCGCCACTTTGTGTAGTCAAACTTTTCATTTTTAGGAGACACAATATAAAACACATTCACACTTTCACACTTGGAAGAAGAGACCATCTGGCCCCTGTTTCTATTTTCAGCTCTTCTTGTTGCTCATCAGGACTTGGTTTTCTTCCAAATATAGAAAATGTAAATCCAAATATACCATTACATATTTTTAGTTAATGCCAATTTACATTCAGATATATAGCCGACTATTTTAGTATGTGCAAACAAACAAGCCACACATGCATACACCCTTTAAGCAAATATAAAGCAGCTACATTCAGAAGGTCATTCTAGGGTCTTCTGCTGCTACTTTCAGAGAAGTTCAGAAATGAGAATAAGGTAATCAAATGAAATTTTTCTGCGCAAGCTGCACAGTCCACAGAGGTGGGAGACATACAGGGCTTTTTACGTAGGAAGGTCTTAGACTTGGCAGTCCAAGGAATGCTTTTAAGACTTTGTGACTTTCTGCTGAAAGCACAAAATATTCAGGATGGTTAAATTCTGTAAAGCTTCCTTTACAGAATTTTAGATCTCTGGATGCCAAGTACTGAAGTGGTGCTAAAGTGCCAGGTGCAACTTTGCGTTAACAAATGCAAATAGCTGCTCATTGTGTCTAATAATGAAAATTATAATAGTTAAGATTGTGGAGTTCTAAGCTCTGCTAAGGAAAAAAATCTTGCTGCTAGCTTGCTGCTTTTTAAATGGTAGTCTACAGCCAAACTGTAGGCAAATAAGCAGATGAAATCTGAATCTGGGGAAAAAAGAAAGTAAGAAATGGAGAGCAAAACAAGCCAAAAAACGTAATATGCTACTACTGAAAATCAGGGTGTGTGTACTTCTCCGATACTATGTTCAATGCTGTTTTTCAAAAAACAGAAAACCAGAGCATGGCAAAGGACCAGGCTGACGTTGTCCGTAACTTTGATTTGGGGATGTTTGATGGCTTGTAAGAGTTATGCATTCAATGAAGTGATCAGGCAGCGAGTTCCAACAAACTTATTTCATTACGCTCTGCAATCTAGTAATGGATTTCATTGCTGTGGGACTTTTTCAGGGTCATAAGCTTAAAAGGATTAGTCTTATATGCAGAAGGTGATAGTTATTCAAATATGTTAGCTTAACTGCAGTCTCCACTCAGAAATATCCTAAATGACTGACTACCTGTCACTATAAAATATCAAGAGAGATTAACAGCCTAGGAGCGCTTTATTCTTACGTACTTTTCTGTTGTTTCCTATTTGCTACCGGTCTCTTGTCAGAAAGAATAAAACAAAACTGACCCTTGTTCTGACCTAATACAGTACTTTTTCAGGAGTTCCAGTGGCTGAAGCACATTAATATATCTTTCTACTCTGCAGCTTTGGCCTCACTACTTTCCCCAAAGGATTTGCTTTTGTCAGCATGAAGCAGTAGCTCAGTCCAGGCTATTATAACTGACCCGGTGTCATTCCTCCATGCTCTTTTGTTCCAGGCATAAAGTCACCTGAAGAGTCAGGTGCCATCGGAAAAGAAACAGATAAAAATGAGCCTGCTTCTGTGCAGAATTGGTATCTAGAATTCCTTACCTTAAATCATCTTTCTTAAACAGTTTTCTTAACTCCATTTGAACCTTTATTGATTAGCAGTTCTTACAGCTTTTGGCTTGGAGTTGGAGTGTGGAAGAAATCTTCTAGTGCCTAAAACAGGACCTAGAGGGACTATGGAGGAGTGGGATTTTTTCTCTGTGGTCTCCCAAATTATTTTAAGTTTTATACTTTTTTGACAAGATGATGAAGCATGTCTATGTGAGAAATTCAGAATGCTGACATTCGATAACCATTAAGTTAGATAGCATGAGTACCAGTTCTGCTTGCTTAAGTCCAAAATTGTTTTCTGGAGCAACACATGATGCAGCTGCCTCACTCTGGAAAAAGCCCAACGTTTGTCAGCTTAGTCCCTTTTTGATCTTTGAACACCCCGGCACTTGCTCCTGTTCGTACTGAAGCTCACCTACCTCAAGCAGCAGGTTTCCATCGGAGCCTGATCAGAGGTGAGAAGCTAGGCAGAGCATTAACTAGGCTCCTAACTTAGGTCAGGCCAATAGAATAAAAATATTTTTCAAACCCTGAGCGATAGAGTGGTTCTTTGGTCATAGTTTTGTATCTTAAAGCAGCATCTCAGGAAGCAGAAAACAGTTAGCATGGCTCTGGGCCAGACGGATGAGGCTATGTAGGCATATTATTAAGTGAAGAATAAAAGCTGCCTCGTAGCACACCTTCTTGTCACTGTTAGAAAAAACACAGGGTTTTGGGGGTGGGTTGGTTTTTTTCTTTTCCTTTTTTAAGTACTTTGAGGGCATAGCTTAGGCTAGCAAGCTGAGTGCTGGTTTTAGAGTATATGTAATATGGCTATAATTATAAAGAGAATGACAAAAAGTGGCAGACTTTTTTTTTTTTTAAATAATGTCAAAAACTCTGGTCTTTCTGCAAACACCCACTTATTACATTATCTTTCATATTTTCGAAACAGCTTGAAAATTGTTGAAATAATGCTTTCTGGGTCACAGGACCTCTTCTTGTCTATCGAATGGGCTAACAGCCTAGTGTCTGGAAAGCCACTGGAAGATGACTTTTATCTGTCCTTGGTGAAGAAGGGGCTATGGAAGGGGGATAAGGATGACTGGCTTAACTGATTATAAATGGCATTGCTCAGTTTGTGCCTATGCAGCACTTGTTAAACCACTGCAGCTATGAGGCACTGGAGTAATGTAGTCCATGTTCAGCAGGCTCCCGCTATGTGCTTGGCATATTCAGGTTACTACTCTCAGCAGAGCAATAGATGGGACTGTAAATATAAAGAACTATGTCTAGCTAAATAGGTGATGTCTGGAACAAATTGTAAACAGTTTATCTTTGGCTTCTGGGTCACCGTGTTCTCTAGGATAGCCTTTTGTTAATCTGCAGGGATGACTTACTGTAGCACGGGAAGGTGAGCTGTGCGTGCTCTTTTGGCTTTAGTCTTCTCATGCACAAAATATTGAACTGCTTAGAAAAGCTAGATGTAAAGCTTACGTGCTATTTAAAAACAGGTTTTATGAAGTGCTTCTATGAAAAATTAGAAGTACTGGTATAGAGACTTCTTAGATTCCGGTTTCTATTTGGCATTTGCAGTGTCAATATGATAATATTGAAATCGCAGTTCCACCATTGCTCTTCTATAAAAATATTGCAGATACACTCTTCCAGATGTGTTATCTTAAAATAACTTGTATTAGAAAGCTGATTGCCTTTTTATTTTGCGTAGATTGCAAAACTGTTTTTAGGTGTTTTTCTTAAAATGTTCTTCACTAAACAGCTTTGTTTATCTTGCAGATCATAACAGGGTGAGGATTTTTTTTTTTTTTGTAGCTGTTGAAGCCAATATTAAAAAATTCTACATTGTTCCTCCTTTAGAGAAAAAGGTGTAAACTGAAGGGTTTAGCTGCTGTCAGGGTAGATGACCTTGTTTCTTGTATCTACCTTGGTGCCTACAAAAAGCAGCCTAGAAGGGATAAGCTGAGGAGATTCTGTATGTAGAAGAAAGGAGTATTTCTGAAGCTGAAGTATTGCACAGGTTTGTGAAATAACATCTTTTTCAGTGCCAGGGTAACCTTGACCCTGCTGTGCACTCAGACAGATGAGATGTGTGCTTATATATGTATTTAACAAATGCAGTAGGTAATCCAGCAAATAGAGAGTTACAGAAATTATGGTAATAAAATGTGATAAAAATGTGTGCGAAACCCCTAACTGACCCAATGAGGCAACGTAGGTCACAGTGGCTTGAAGAAGTACCACAGCTACTATTACAAGGACTTTTCCTGTCTGATTAAAAGGATTCTCCAGACAATCAGATGCAACTCTGAGATGACGAGTCCATCAAAGGCAACAGCCACAAGCCTCTTTTTCAGAGGAGCCGATCCATGAAAATTCAATTTTATCAATATGCAGCTAAAGAAAATTAGAAGGCATCTAAATTTAGATACTGCATCAAGCTTGGTGCAGTACAGCAAAGCTGTCACTTGGCTGCCGAAGTGAAGCTGCATTATTGTAGCTGTGGGCGTGATGGCTGAGGGCATATACACATTCTGCCCAGTGAACAGGGGAAGGAAGGACCCAAAATACAACCAAAATGGATCCGAAGGACTGTGTGGGTACGCTGTGAATTTCCAAAGAACTGAATGTTGTTTTTAGAGTGAATGGACTAGAATCGAGTGTATTATTTTGTGCTTAATTGAGGAATGAGCGCGTTACATCTGAAAATTGGGAACCTTTCTGGAGGTACAAATCCGTAGTGATGTGCAAGTGCTCAGGGAAGGGAGAGGAACTAAAGGATGATGCAGTTCTACAAAGGACCACACTTGGGATGCCCTTGATGTGTGAATTTGATTAGATGGCAAAGAGCCATCTGCCCATGAAGCCTGGAGCCATGAGGGTGCATAAAAAATGAAATGACTTAGTAGCATATGGCAGTTCGGAAAGATGAGAACATGCAGTACGTGGATGCGATGGCTTTGAGTTCATGAACCATGTATCTGGAATGAGTGATTATAGTCCTTGAAATTATGTTCTTTCGAAGAAAGTTTTTGGAAGTACAACAGCTCGATTTATTTTCATCTGCCGCAGCATAGCGTTTCTGAGAAGTGTTTTTACTGTGGGAGGCTTTCACAGGAAAAGCTTAAATGAGGAAACTCAGTTAATTAAAATCTGGAGCACGGTTCTGCAGCAAGGGTGGGTTCTCTGCGAGTCCCATGCCTGCAGCATCCCAGGGAGTGCAGGGCCCCAGGGCATTATTCATGTTCATCTTTAATTTAGCTGAAGGTGCTGGAGAATGTCCAGGATCCTGTCCATGTGCTGCACAATTTAGGTCAAGCCCACTACAGAGTGCGTGAGTTCAGGACAAAGTAGCCCTGGCAAAACTTTTTAACCTTTTTTTCACCCTTCTGTTCTTTGTGCTAGCTTGGCAGATTTTTTAACTCCATTGCACCCACATTGGGTGCACGCTAAATATTTAAAAAGTGCAAGCTACAATATGTTGTTGCTACTCCTTCCAACATAATGCTGGCAAATATGGTGTGGTGGTTTGGCTTGGGATTTTGTATGAGTACAACCGTTACTTAAACCTTTGACAGCAGACTGGTCGGGAAGGCACTGAGCTCCCCTGTCTGAGTGCAGCAGGAGCACTGCACGCAGATGACTGCTCCTCCAAGGAAGGGGCAAGCAGTAATTATTAAGCAACGGGGACTGGGGGGCAGGCAGGGAGAGAAATGAATAGGCCAAATGTCCATCCACAAGGAGTGTGTATCAACTATGGTAAATATTTTCAGCTGCCTTTCTGCAGATTGCACTCTCAGCAGTACTTTAGATCAGGATTTATGATGGTTAAATGTATGTGGCAGTCAAGGTGTAAATACTAGGTGTAAATACTGACTGCAAAGATTTGATTTCAGTTGCGTGGCTGTTCCAGAAGTACAACAAAAGCACCACACGGATTATATTAATGCAAATGGGACTGGCTACATTTTCACACTTTCTTCATGCTTTAACTGGCTTTTGCTGGGGAGCAATGACACCTGTCTGTTAGTAGCAATGTGTTTTACATAGATGTTACATTTAAATAGATTCTGACAAAAGAGACTTAAATGCAGACAAGACAGTGGCTTTTTGGAAATAAAGAGGGTATGTTATGGATGGGAGGAAAGGATAGAGAACTTCAGAAGATTAAAAAAAAAAAAAAGATTTGGCAGATGAGATTGGGAATATTGGTAGAAGAGAAATCAGCTTCAGAATAAGAGATAAAAGGGAGCAAAACAAGGTCAACCAAAAACCAACAACCACAATCGTCTTTAACATCAGTTCCCCTCCCCATTTAAAGAAGGCTTGTATAGGAAGTGAGTGATTTTATGTATCGCAGGGAAGGTTTGCTTTTCACATTCAACTCTGAACTCAGTTATATGATTTTCTCAGGTGCTGAACTTCACAGTAACATGGAAAAGGTGGATGCAAGGCTCAGGGTGTTTTTTTGTTTTTGTTTTTGTTTTTTTTTAATAAAGCCAAGAATGACTTCCCAGTCCATCCTTCACTTCACCAATTATTTTATCAATTATTGTTCTAAGAGCTCTTTGGCCAATTAACGTCTTCCAGACCTAATGATGCTCCCGAAAACCAATATCTCTTAAACTTATATCCTTGCACTCCTGCCAATCCTTCCCCCATGGGATTTTTACTTCTCAGGACTTTCTCTGTTTTTTCCACCTGCCTGAATGATTCTTATCTCTATTCACTTGACCGTGGATAAGATTTCTGCTGAGGGCTTCTTCTTCATTCATCACTTCCTGTTTGTTCTTCTGTCTGTGATGGAGGTTTCCTCCTTAGGTTTCCAACTCTCTCAAATGAACAAATTTCTGTTCTGGTTTGTTGATGTTGTTTGTTTGTTTTATATTTTTTTCTTTTATTTTAATATGCTGACATCCAGTCTTCAGGCTGGCTTCAGGGTGTCTCACTGTAACTACACTCTACCCACAAGATGCTTTTTTTTTTTTTAAAGAAATTGCTTTCCAGCTATGCCATTTATTTACTTATTCTGTCCAATTGATTTTCCACTTTTCTCTTCATTAACTTCATTTAATATCTAAATAAGGGACTAGGTTTACAACTAAAGGAGATTTTATTCATTCGGGTTCTTTTCCCTTCAGTCAGCTGCTAAAAACGTGAGAGGTTCAATTATCTTCTGTCACATTTAGCCCATCTATTTTTAAATTTTTAATTAACCAGAAACATATAAAATGTTCAAAAAAAATGGACACAAGTCTGGCAGCTGAGGTGAGCAACTAATAATAAAAGTTCATCCTATGTTTTGTTCTAAAATTTCTTGTATTAATAATGAATAAGGAACAAGAAATCCATTCTAAAATTTGCGGCCTGGAAATCTTCCTCTGCCGTCTCTGTTTCTCTCTCTTCTTGCAATATAATTGTTTCAGTTCCTTGTCATAATATGAACAAGTTAAATCGAATTCACTAAGATGATTAAAATATATATGGTCATCATTAACTGAATTATAGCAAAAAACAAGCAATGAATCACATAGGCTAATGTTTGCTGCCATGTTTGATGACAGATGTATCATACTTAGGCTTCTGCTGGTGAGAGAGGCCAACAAACTACATTTCAAATGCCCAGATGTATTCCTTTGTGAGAATACTCAAGCACCAGTTTTATCCTTGCCTCCAGTCCAAGTGATGAATGTTGTTCATTGATTTTTTAAAAAGATGCATTTCATGCCATAGTGTTATGATACGCAGTATTTTTTGATGTTTCTCTCTTAAAAGGTTTATTAGCTATCCCATTATTTTCTTCTTTCTTTCTTTCTTCTTTCCCCCCTGCTTTTCAAGGGTATAAGAGTTCACGATGGAAATCAGCTGATGTTTGGCAGAAAATTCTCATTTTAGAATCAGAGCTTTATTTCTAAAATAGAAAACAACATGGTGGGGAATTTCAGTATCATTTAATATATTTTACTTTGTTTAGAAATAAACATTAACTGATTGTCCCTTTTAACAAGAATAAGAAAACCAGCAGATGGTTATTCCATATTTTGATTCATATTTCTGGAGTTCCTTACTCAGGCTGTTCCCAAGTGTTCATATTTCTTACTAGTACCACTGCATCTGAATACTGATTTCAGGAAACTGCATTTCAACTCAAAGAAAAGAATCACAGGAGGGAACCGAGAGACTCAGAGGAGCCTCAGTAGACTGCTATCATTTACTTGGCATGAATGGTTTGTCAAGAAACAGGCAAGTCATATGAAGCAAACCAGCCACCTTGCTGAGGAGAAATCCCACACGACTGATCATTCATTCTTACCAGTTCCCCAGCCTATTTTTCTCATCCAGAGACTGTGGGTCAGGTTTCACTTAGTAAAAGTACTGCTGATCCTATTAATTTTCAAATAGTGTCACAACAGAATGGAAGCAGTAGGAGATGAGAACTCACAGCTCATGGAAAGTAGTCAAAAGCAAAAACAAAAACAAACAAAAAAAAAACAGTTCCTTAAAGAAGCTGTGATAAAGGCATTATCACGGACTACCACAAAGAGGGGTAAAATGAAGAGTGGAATAAGAGCCCAAGTTAACCAAACCATGAATTCGTCAACTGTGTTAAAACAGAAAAAGAAAAAAGGAACCTAGGTCAGCTTGCTAAGTGTGGTTAGCACAGAGGGATAGAGGCAAAATCAAAAGGTCAGCCAATCAAATGGGAAATAGTAATGAGTTTTGTGTGAGTGACAAGGAAGCGGGAGTATATTCATGGGAAGTTTAAAACCAGGGAGTCGCTCGGTCCATGCGACAGAGATGTCTGACTCCTGGTGGAATCCATCTCCACGAGTAAAGTCAACTGCAGCACGAGCAACAGAGTATGGAAGCTGCATCTGGGAAAGAAGGGGTTAGGGAATACTTAGGTAGATGTTAGGTAGATGTTTTTAACATGGCTGGGCCTCCCAGAGTACACAGAGACCCGGGGCAATTTTAGCAGTTGTCTTTGAGAATTTGTGCTTGCAAACTTACACTCAAATTCTGTTTTAAAAAGTAATGGAGCTGGGGAATTTTAGACCTGTGGTTAAAAACAATCCTGGAATAAAGTTATTGAGTAAGGAGGTGAAAAGTAAAAAAATCAATACAGACTGTAATGAGTCTGATGTCTGTCTATACAAGGGTATAGATTTTACAAGTGAAAGAGAGCTGCTAGATATTGTTTGACTTCATTAAGATGTGTGATATTGTGACATACTGACAGCATGGTCCAAACGCTACTGCTATAATCTGAGTAAAATTTATTTTGGCAAACCAGTCTCAGGAGCTCACAGACAAACTGATGAGACGTATGGAGCAGGGTTCTGCAGAGGTCTGTCATAAATGCAGTACTGTTCAGTGCTCTCTTTAAAACCGTGGATGGCAGAATGGGGAATCTGCTTGTAAAACTTATGAATAGTGAGCATCACGTAGGACACCAGCTGTCTTGGCTTTTCATCTGATACTGCTGAATATTGAATGGACATAAGAATAGCTCTTCCTTCCCTGGCTGTGCCTGATCTAATCAGTTACCTCTGATGACCTCTGCGAGTACCTTCTGCTCAGCCCTTGCTTCTCCCCGTGGTTCTGCCAGCCTGGCAGAGGTTTCTGCCCTCCTCTTGTCACTGTGACTGCATGAACCGAAGTGACCTGTGCCCAGGGCTTTGTGTCTTTGTCCTGCGGGGACATCAGCAAGATGATCAGTAACTAAGCAGCATCTCCAAAGCAGAATATTTTAATAAAGGCTTTTCAGATAAAAAATGTGACTAACCCCCTAAATCTGGTTTTATATACCTGACTATTTTTTCTTGGCTGATCTACATTTACATACCTGACTATATTTTCCTGGCTGATCTACATTTTTAGTAGATTATGTATTTCTTTCCCAGAGAATGATGGGTCTGGTAATGTTTGGGCCAATAACTCTTTGTTTCAGGAAGAGATCCTTTAAAGCTGGCTGGTTTTTTGTTTGTTTGTTTTTGTTGTTGTTTTGGTTTCTTTTGTGTGTGTGTGTAATTTTTTTTTGTTTGGGATTATTATTATTAGTGAGTTTACTTATTATTAATAATAATTATTATTAATAGTAATAATTATTATTAATGATAATTACATTAACAATAATCATTATTTGATCTCTGGAGTCCCTGTCTGGCAAAACAAGACTCTCTTGTCCTTGGAGGCATGTTATAAGATCTTTAAAGCTAATAATCGTCCTCTGTCTTTCAAGGTTATGTTGAAGCCTGGGGCCATAGACTTCTTCCTGCTGGTATTTCCCACAGCTCCCAACAAGCTCCATTACGCCTTTAACTGTGGTGCAAGTATCAATAACCTCCCATCACTAACAAGGTCAAATACTGAATTTATAAAATACTTCAGTCTTCTTAGATCGAGGGCAATCCTACGTTAATCTGCGTTTATACTCCATTCCAGCAACAGCCTGGTGCTCTGGTGAAGTGGTGGGGGAGGCATCCCTTGCCAACGTAGTGAATGCCAAAGCTGAAATACAAATTCCTAGGGCTTGGCCGAGTCCAACCTCTTCAGCCTGATGGCATGGAGTTTAGCAGCATGTGGGGAAAAGAATGAGAAACGGACTCTTAAGCACAAATGAGTGACAAAATTGGAAAAAAGGGTCCTAAAATGTGTTCTTACACTGTAAGATTTCTTGTTAATTGGAAGAGAGACTAGGCTATGGGACCATCATTTAATGAGGAGGTTATGGCAAGCAATTTCCATTAGACACCAAGAGAGAGTAAACCTGGGTGAGATGTTGGTCATGTTCATTACATTTCTTATCTAATTGTGTGATGCTATCAAGCCCTACTCACTGGAAAACCAGCCACTCTCATTATGTATGGAATCGTGGTGCTAAATAACAATGTGGTTAGATTAGAAGAGCCAACGTTTTAACAATTTTGCAGCCTTCCCCTTATGTTTGCAGGGCAGTAAGATGAAAATTTCCAGGTCCTACTCTGATAGATCACAGCTTATAATTATAGTCACGTTGCATGGGAACGTGGGCACACTGCTGGCTAGATTAGAGAAAGAGACAGACAAGATCGAAACCTCCCTGTTATTTTTTTTCCTCTCTTGAGTGTGCTAACGTGCCTATTTTAGGAATGTTGATGAGAATGTCGTCATACTTTTTCTCATCTCCTCACTTTTATAGCTCTGAAGGTTTTAGTCGTTTTGCTTTGTTTCACTTTTAATAAATTTCTCTTTTGTTTGACCCTTATCTATTTCCACCGCATTTGTTTGACTGCACGATACTCCTTTTCTTCCCTCACCAGCCCGAGCTCTCCACCCCCTCCAGTGCTGTCTCCACCTCCCTCCCTGGAGGCAGCCCCTGTCATTATCACCTCTCCTTCACTCCTCTCTTCCCTGACACGAGCGAGAAGCTCGATGACACACAGTTTCCTGCTTAAGAGGAGGCTGTTCATCACCAGCATGCATTTATTTAATAACCCCCTCTCAGGCTTGCAGTTTACTGTGGAAATTATGGGAGCAAAAATCAAGCAGTGTTTCAAGGAGTGGTGAAGTAGTGCTGGGGGTTGACCTGCCATCTCTGGGTCTTGCTCATCAGGGGTGGCAGCACCATGGACTAAAGGGCTGTGGGTCACAGTCTGACAAAGCACTAAACCAGACTTTTGAACCCCTTGCACCAGATCAAAATATTGCAGAAACATAATGAAAAACACTGATCCAGTATAAAGTCACTCCAGAAGGTTAACTCCTCCAAAATGAGGTTATGCTTTTGCTGACTGGCCTATGTATTTTCTTTCCACATGGGTTTTATTATACCTCTCACATCTGTCCATGCATCTTTTTTTTTGGTCAGTTCTTTGCCTGCTTATAGCTGCTTTGCCCAAGAGAAAAGGTGGCTCCTCAAAACGTAGACATTTGGCCTTGTCGCTCCACTTCCTGCAGTTACTGCCACTGGGTCCCTGCAGCCGTCACCTTGGGCCTTGCCTTACACCAGAGGTCTCCGCTGCCGCGGTAGCCAGCAGCAGCACTGCCACCCATACAGACCCCATCGAAGGCCATAGAAATGTCATTTGTGTTCAGTCCTATTAGCTGTGATCCTAAGCAGGTCCCAGAAGACATCTGCTAAGGCTCTGGGGAGAAAAGGCTGGGCAGCAGTCCCTGACTGCCAAAATGGTCACAGATAAGGAATATAGCACCATTGCCTCGTGCTTGCTTAAGGAGAGGAATCAGAAGGACTTGGGTTAGTGGAGCATCTCACCGAGGCTTTGAAGAGAGCCTATAAAAAAACAAAAAATATTAATATATTGTGCAGTGCTGGGGGATGCCCTGGTTGTACCAGAGTGAGCTTGGCTGCAGCCAGTGTGAGAGTGGGGATGTAGCTCCTGAGTACAGCAGGGGCCTGGTGGTACAGCCCCAAGCCTCCCTTCCCCTCCTCTGGAGAAGGGCATCCGTCTGCCATGGTGCTTTGCTTCCTTTTCATGGCAAGTGGTATTTCTGGGGCACGCTGCCAAGCACCAGGGGTTTCTGGAAGGGCTGTCCAGTCTCCTCAGCTCCTGCACCCTGACCTTTCCACAGCAGAGATGCTCCCTTCTGGGAGCTCCCTGGTCCATCCCACCTCAGCAGCTTTGATCATGACCATGTCCCATCCCCATCCCTTTGGTGGCTGAAAGACTACTTCTAAGCACTTTGGTTTTGCTTGTTTCTTCTCTCAAAACCTTTCCCACTGAATAGTTTCTAAAGTGATGGCAGACACGTTCACACATCTCACACACGCCTGGAGCTGTTTATTACCATCGAAAAATGTTTTGGCAGAGGATGGACACAGAACCAACCTTGCTGCCCATCCTTTGTCAGTTTTCAATGATCACATATATTTAACTCAAGTGATACTGGAACTAAGGTGATGGTTTTCTGGTGAACACTAAACCTACTGAGGCACCTTTGTGACCATGATGTGTTCTTGTTAATAACTTCTTTTATTATGTGTTTAATTCCACCTGAAACATAGTTTAGGTACCTTATGTCCGATTATTTACACAAAAGTAAGAACTGCACAGCTGACTTTTAAAAAAGTTACCCCAGCACCCCCAGGTCCTTTTAATGTCTCAGTAGAAAACATTTTCCAAACATTGACCTCAGCTTAGAATCAGCCAGGCCTTCTCAAGATACTGAGTAAATGTATTTAGACAATGCAGACACAATAGTTGCCCACAGGAAGATTGACTGAAATGCTGTCTCCCAAGTCGTGTTGTGCTTATCCCTAACCTCCGAGGAGAGAGAGAGATGAAGAGAGATGTAGTTTCATCCACGTATCCTACTCCATACCTGTTATTACTCGTGACAAGAGAAACTGCAAGGGGAAAAACGCTGAATGTGCACTTCTAAGAGACAGATGCCCCGGAGCAAGAGAAACACAAAGCAGCTCCCACAGGAGAAGAATAGGATTAACAATCTTGATTGTTTTATAATGACCTCTGGTATGTTTTTCCTGTTATGAGGCAAAAAGGAGCTGTTTGCTTCACATAAAAAAAAATGTAGAATCTATCTGTGCTAAAAGGTAAAGAGTGGAGCATAAATAGGTCTGAAATTGAGAGGATGAGTAGGGAAAGAGTTCTGCATGGATTTACCTAGGCATGCTTTAACAATACACTAAGGAAAAAAAAAAAAAAAGCTGAGTTTGAAGCGATTTTTAAATATCTATCGTTTCTGAAGCATATGTATTGTTTTAAATATTAAAGAAAACAGATTCCAACTCTATAGAGGGGCAAGCCAATGGAAGACAGACTAAAAATACTAAGCTAAAAAGGGCAGAAGAAGTTGTAAGTAGCATAAGTTATCTTATAATATTGTATTTTTCCCAGTATAGAGATTGTGGTCAACATGTTCTTCTCCAAGAGTTGTTCATGCTGCACGTAATCTGTCAGAGCTGTGGGCTGCCACCAGAGATGGCAGCCTTCCTCCCTTCATGTCCCCCCTCCCACGTCTGTTCCTGTTCTCCTTGCATCGCATAGAGGGATTATGCAGCTTCAGGGTGAATCAGCTGCACTGATCCAACAGAAAATGAGTGTGTTTTTGGTGGGAGTTTTCTCTGGGCTGACCCAAGAGAACTGACCTGGAGGTAGATGTGGAGGAAGGGGGAGGAAACTGGTGAGTGTGTGGGCAGTGACCCGTTTACTTCTGCCAGCAACATTGCTGTCTGGCTGTCTTAGTCTCAAAACTGGAAAAGCACACAAGGAATGCTGTACTCCACCAATATGCTGCTGGACCAACAGCAAAAGTCTGGGGGAGGAGGAAGTGACAATAAAATGTAACGAGACACGGAGTTCTGAGGGCTTGTAATGCTAAAGCATATGGGTATTTGGAGCATGGGAAACCACTGCCTCGGATCTCTTTGGAGAGCAGGAGGAGCAGGACTCATGCATCTTCTGTAACCTGGTGACCGAGGAGAGTTTTTACTGAGAAAATTAAAATCTCACTTAGCTTCGACCAAGAAACATTAATTGTTTTCTCCTTTGCTGCTGTTCTCATATTTGCTGTTGATCACAATCTAGCAGATGATGTGCTGTGAAAGGTGGAGGCAGCATAAAATGCCTTGCTGAATAATTGATCACCAGCCCTCCAGGCTATGTCCATGGATGAATGCATATGCCAGTTAGGATGACTGTGTCCCCAGTTAATGCTCTTAATTGACAAACACTTGATCTGAATTAAAATTGTATGTTTAAAGACATCTTATTTATGTCAGAAGGGTTTTCATATTTTGCAAGTTTTCTTGTGCATTTTTCTGATTAAATGCAGGCACCCTTAGGCCCTTTTATTCTATGACATTGAGAAATGGGTGTCTTTTTTAAAAACAGTGGTGTAAATCTTGATCGCACTAAATCAATGGGAAAGCTCCCGCTCACCTTCCTGCTGTGCTTTTTCATCCAGTGTGTGTTGCCACCAACGTGTTAGAGCTCCCACATTTTCTTAATAGGAATTAGGGTACCAAATAAAAGCCAATGTATCAGTGCCCTGCATCTCACCCACAAAGGCAACATGAAGCGGTAAAGGGTAGGAGGGATATTGAACTCCGCTGGGAGCAAAGAGCAGAGATTTCCCACCTTTAAGCCCACTCTACAGATTTCTTAGCCCTTCACAAGAATCACAGGAATGTAATACATTTTACCTGAAAATTGCTCTAATACCTAAACGCCCCAAAATTTTAATGTCTGATGTTATGCACGTATTGTCTTCTGGAATTTACTTCAGACTCTGGAAGCAAAAATGAATCTGGAGAAAATAAAAGAGATGGAAAAAAGTCAGCATTTGTAGTGCCAAATGGTATCACTCTATGTGAGCTCTTCTCTCTGCATCCTACCTCCTCCCAGATTCTTCATTGTTGCTGCTCCTGAAATGCGCTGGGTCTGGCTCTCAGAGGCCCTAGGCCATTCTCTTGCCTGCTGCCTTTGGGAGGATTAATAGTTATTTGGAGCCAGCTGCCTGGATTTTCTCCCCATGTGACCGTTCACACAGTCTCATCCAAACTCAGTCATATTTGTTTTACATTTGCTATGATAAGCAGATTTATTATTTCCTATATGAATTGTTAAACATGACCTTGTAAGTCCAAAGTTAACATGAATTGTAAAAGGAGATAAAATCAAAACTCACCATCAATCATTTTATTTTTCAGTTATTTCAAAAGCATTTTTTACTCTTCTTTCACGTCAGAACCTGGTGCAAAGCATATACAGGTGTGTCTACACACATCACACCTACTGCATGCAACCCTCTACATTACAGGAATATTAATTGGGATATAAGGGCCAAGGTGAAGGTTTTGAACGCTAGAAAGTGGCAAGTTTAAGATCCCCTCATTGCTCCTTTTCATCTGTATTCTGTGCACAGCAAGAGAGAGATCCCATGGAGGAGCAGTGCGTGCTGATACTGCATAATGTGCTTTGCATAGGGGACCAAGTCAAGGTCGTACCACTGGCATTGCCTAACTTTTGGGTAGATGACTTTGCTACCCATGTACTACCCTTCTTATGTAGCTTCATTTCTTTTTTACACAAACTTCAAGTTTATTTTAAGGTAGGAAACAACCATTTCATGTGTATCCCAGGCTATGGACAGATACTTTTTCCAGAGCCAGCTGTGTTCGGGTGCAGAGTTATCCTCCCCACAGGTTCCTGGTCACCACCCCTATCCCAGGAAAACTTCCCATGTCCCAGCACCCACCAGCTGACCCGCTGGCTGGTCAGAGAGATACCCCTCCAGCTTAAACAGGGCGAGCACTCCTGCTATGCCTGAGGAACCCAAACAACAGAAGAACAGTGGTCATTTTTTATTTATTTATTTTATTTTTATTTTTCACTTCTAAAGCTATGTAGGTGCTCTTGTGACAAAGGAAAGGCATTTTGCTTGGAAAATATCACAGACTCCAAGTAACTGTGCAACTTCTCAACTAAAAGATAACGATTTTTCAAGGCAAGGATGGATAAAGCCCTGAGCCACCCAGTCTGGCTTCAAAGCTGGCTCTGCTTTGAGCAGGAGGTTGGGCTAGAGATCTCCTGAGGTCCCTTCCAACTTGAATTATCCTGTGATCCTGTGATTTTTTTAAAGTCAAAAATAGCCGGGTATAGGTTTGCAGTCACTAGCGCTATAAAGCAGATGCAAACCATTAGCACCTTGGAGAACTGGAGAATGGTCGGGAGGGCTCCCGTTAGGGCTGAGGCAATCAGGTGCCTGGCGGCCGTGGAGGGATGCCCTCTGCTCTGTCACCCTTTCTGCTTTCTCGTCACTGCTCACCTGTCCCCACGCTGTGTCAGGTCCACTGGCTGAGCTGTGGAAAGCCGGGTTAGAGAGCCCACCTGGCTCACCGCTGGGGCAGACAGCGCCAAAGGCAATAACGTGGGAAAAGGCCAGGGCTGGCCCCAGGAGAGCAGTGCCTTAGCTTCTCATGTCAGCCAGCTGTGGGACCAGTACCGCTTTATGATCGTAGGCTAATGCAGATGTGTCGAGTCACCGTCTGTGTCAGTTCTCCCGCTATCACCTCTAATGATTTAATATAGGGTCTGATCCTTCAGCACTGCAACCCCCTGATGCAGACTGGTCTCTGTGCCTCCATCTTGCAATGTGCAGGGCAAGCGTTCAGCCTGTACGTGGCAGGGATCGAGTCCTGTAACTGCGAGATACTGCGTACATGTCTGCTATTAACTATACGGTAAGCCAAAAGCAGCTCCTCTGCTGGCCAGCGTGCTGCGTGTCTGGAGGCCTCTCCATCTTCTGATTGTGGGTCAGATTTGTGTCCTTTCTGATTACGTTGATAATTTTCTGGAGTGATTTTTAGTGCCTTATTGCTAGGGCTACCTTATTATATCTTTTCCCTCAAACGTAACAGAAAAGAACGATTATTTAAAATTTATTATTTCTCCTGGCATAGAAGAAGAGCAAGCTGGAGAATATTTTGTACTTCATCAGTTAAACATTTACAATAGTAAAGTGAAGCGGTGGTTTTCCTTTTGGCTTTCAGCAGCACATGCAGAACTGTGCAATGATTAGCTTCATATGAAATCAGTGTGAAAGAACAACAGTATTTTTAAGAAGCTGTCAGTGGCTTATCTCACAGCTGGCACCTATTAATACAGTGAGTAATTTCTGCAAACCTAGATAGGCTCCAAAATTAACACTATCCATTAAGAAAGACCATGGAGTCCTATAATTGTGTCAGAATATTTTGGCTGGCAATAAACAAATCATTTTAATGTTTTTTTTCACATCCATTAATGGAGGTTTCTAACCAGAAAAACTGTAAATTTATCTATTTATAATACAACTTAATCCATACATACTTTAACATCATCAAGAAAAATAACATTTTTTCCTATTATTTACACGTCAGTATTTTTTGTGGGAACTCACCCATCTGACACTATTTTCTGTTAATATGCCATGCTAATATGTGCTTTCACCCAACCTTCTCAGACTGTTCAGAAGTGACACAATTACTTCAGACTCAGCAGTGCAGCAATAAATGACAAACTGTCCTCTATCTTGTTTTTGCACACCCACAGAAAACTTCTTCCCTGCAGTTGTTCTCAGAAGACTTGAGATTCCATCTGCTTGTTTTATTTTCCAGGCGGAAAAGAAAAAAAAAAAACACAAAACTACACACACACAAACAATATAAAACTGAAAAGTCTGTATCCATTTAAACCTCTTCAAAACCCAGAGGGAATGCTTTGGTTTAAGCAGAGTCACTGAAGATTTACAATGACAGACAGACAAGAACTCAAAATCTTGGCCAAAGGCTGAGTTAGGATCACATTCAAGCAGCCTGGAAGCTGGGCTAAGCAAGAAAGAGCTTGGGCCCACTGCTTATTCCAGTGCAAACACATAATACTAACTTGAAATTAAGTCTGTCAATCCATTCAGGCAGTAAATTTGACTCTGTTAACTACCAAGAAAAGGTTCTTCAGCTGGGACACTGGGGGAGTATTGAATACTACGCCCCAGTGCTCAGTTGCTAGTTAGGCAGGAAGGCAGGCTGGAGAAAAGGAGAGTATTGCCAGGATTCTGAGGATTTAGGTGTTAAAAGGGCAGCCTGCAATAATAATAATAATAATAATAATAATAATAATAATAATAATAATAATAATAACAAAAAAAAGCCATAACAGCTTCTCTAACTTAGGTCGTTTGCTGAAAGCACCAAAAGATGACAACAACTGCAAGTTACTCGACACATAACAGCTAATAACATTGATTTTTTCTGAAAACATAATTTAATCTTTCTAAGGGGACTTCAATATAAAAGCTAGCAGATGTTACTGGTGTTCTGGAGTAACGTATCTGGGCATCCCAGCTGAAGACCGCTTTTTTCCCTAGTACAGCAATAAGCAATCACCCCAACGCAGCCGAAACGTGCGGTGTATGACTGGCTTTTCCGACTGCTCTGGCTTGGTTTGATTTCAAACAAAAAGAAAGTGAATGAGCACCCCTATTTGAATGTTCAAACTACTTTACGTGCAATAGAAAAAATAACCAACAGCTAATACGTAGTTTGCTACCCTACATATAACATTTGGTTGCTTCTTTAAAAAAGAAAAAAAAAAAAAGGTTTTAAAACGTATATCTAATAAAGTAACTTCATATCTGATAGCTTTTCCAACATATATATGTATACATACATATGTTTGTGCTGACTTACTTTGTATATTACAATGTGTGTCTGACATTTGTTGACTTTTGGAAGGCTCCTGGAATCAGAATATGACCCCTCTTCCTCGCCAATTAAAAATGAAATAAAACGGCAGACAACAAAAGGAAAATTTCACCCACATCATCTTCTGGAGCTGAGTGTCTCTTTCTTTTAACTCCCCGGCTTTCCCGCTGTCCAGGTACAGCTGCAGCACACTCGTATTATCACTGATGCTCCTGCTGTTCATCTTTATGCGGGTAACATTGGCTTTACAACACTTCCCACCTTTGATAGCACTGGAACCAGACATTTCGGGGTTGCTTGTGAACTCAGAGGTTTTGTGTAGCAGCACCATTCACCAGCACATCTAAGACATCGTGATCGGCCTGGCCAGAAATCATTGTTCCAAGCTCTTCGCTGAGGACTTCAAACCGAAGTGGCAGCACGCTGTGAGAGATCATCCTGCCTGGGCCTGCTCTGCCAATCCTTTCTACACCTTCTGAACATCGGGAAAAGCTTATATAATCGGTGTTATCTCCACCAGAGGTGATTTTAGTCACATTTCCAGACCTTGAATGTGCTGCGAGGAACACAGAGTACTGGTGCGTTTCTAGTGCGTGTCTTCTTACGGAGATCTGAGTGAACGCTTCAATACTTAACACTTCTCTGCTTCACACACATCAAAGGTTCAAGACCCATTCTTATGGATTGCGTTACATCACCTACGCTTTGAGTACAGCACTTTTTGAGACAACTTACAGGTACAACATTTAAAATAATTTTTACAAGAAATGTAAAACAAATTTTAAAATTCAGTTACTTTAGAAATGTGCCATTTGCCAGTCTTTTATCTCACTTCTCTGTGCAGTAATGCAAAAATGTAGGACCGTTCAGATTTGCTGTAGGGTTCAAGCTCCTGAAATCCCACGTATAGGCTGCAGCTGGAGGACATACATTGACAGTATGTTATTAACAACTGGCATAGTAATTTCTGTAAGCAATAAGCAGATGCACATCTATATCTGGATGTACAACATCAGAGATAACAAAGCCAAGTGCCACCCTTCCTCACTCCCTGATTTGCATGGTACAGCTTAATTGGGCAAAATCAGTCGGGGACACTGGCCTCATCTGGCAATAGTTCTCTCTGGCAGCACACACAATTATCACCCGGTCCCCAGTGTCACTCTTCTAAAGGACCCCTGTGCCTGGCTGCCAGTCAATTAATGATCAGGTTTGTCATGTCTCTTTGGCCAGTGATACTTCCCCCAGTAATGCAAAGCAGCTGTAGGCCCGGCCTAGTTTATGGCTATGTTGTGTTTGCTTTCCATTGCCGCGTAGCAGCATAAAACAGCAAGCATATGCTGATAAACATGTCTTAAACCACCAAATACTATTTCAATTGAGCCAAGATTCTTCATATGTATCTTTAGTTTATGACAGATATTGTGCCACCGTTCATGTATCTTCTTACTGGGTTTCATCTCTGGTTTTCTTGTTAAATGTTTGTATGTAAAAACCTTTTAAATAAACTCTCCGACAAACATCAATGTTAAATTGGAGTTTATGTTCCTGATCACTGATTTCACTGAAAGTACCCCCAGAGCAGATATGAAGTGCACCCAGTAATGGCTACCAGCCCCGAAGTCTAGATTCCCATTTTCACCGATTTTATCATATCTGCAACTGGTGAACTGAATGTCACATCTTGAATGGACAATACCCAAGGGACTAAGCGTAAATAAGTATTCTCACACTGAAGTCTGCTAGCTATTGCAGGTTGATAACTCAAATGTCAGGTTGCTTTGAATTATAAATGGGATAGTCTGTTTTATTTCTGTACTATCTTATACTTTGATCTATGGATTACAACGCTTCTTAAGAGATACAAATCTGCTGCACATATAGGCACAGAGAGAGAAACTCTTAGAAGGTGTTAGTCTTTTCCATTAATGTTGATGAAAGCGGGCTGTTTGCTTTCCATTACAAAGTGTTTAGTTTACAGAACCTTGTATTCAGACTACCAATTAGTCATGCATATCAAGGTAATCTGATGATTGAAGACTTCTGTGTGTCGATCCCTTGTCCCAGTCAAACCAACTAAAAACTCCCAGTGGTTGGTCCATTACCAGCATGATACACTGAACTTTAAACTATGTCATATTGCTCTTTGAAGCCATATCTTCCTTTGACTGCTACAGTGTGTAAAATGAAAACTGGGAGGATGACACTGTGGTACCCAACTAATTGTATAGCTTCAAAGATTACAGATTAAGTAGATTTGCTTTGGAAGATTAGCCTATCAATAATGCCAGTATTAATGAAAATAATACCCTTCTAACTTTCTTCCAGAACTAGTCTGCCTGCCTTTTTCCTCATATCTAAGAAAAAGTTTTCAAACATCAAGAATTCCATATTCCAAATTCCATTTAAATAATTTATTATCGATGCTGTTTCAAATGCTTGCTTTTGTAGCATTCCGCATTTTCCCTGCTTTGTAAGGATCTTACGATGCCCTTTATTCTTTAAGACTAATCCAAAGAGCTCTATATCCTTGAGCGTTCTGGTCTGTCAGAATGATACCTTATCCTGGCAAATCTCCAGCTGGTATTTCATTTATTTTTAAACAATAGAAACTATTACGATTTTGAACTCCCTTCTCTTAATTCTCATCACACAACCCCAAGCCCACAGCCTAACTCAAACACGACCTTCCCACAACACTGTTTGAAGTCAAGGGATAGTTGGCTTTTGGACATGCCATCAAATTAGAAACTGTGATCTAAAAGCTACAACTTGAATAAACCTCAGTTTGGCAGACCAGGGAGATTATGATTCATGCTTTAATTTTATCTGTCAGGTGCTATTGCAAAGCTATTCTGGCTAGCATCCCAGGCAAATTCTTAAGAAGATAGAACACAGCTCTTCGAACGTGTACACTTTTTAGACTTCTAAGCACTACAACCTCTCTTGTATTTGACCTCCTGAGGTTACTAACAGAACCCAAGTCGATCAATCATTTCCTGCCACTGTCTTGTGAGGTACTTTTTTGTTATGTCTACTATATATTTTGTTATCTTCTTTTAGTTACACAGGGACAGATTCTCATCTGGAATTAATTGTACAGTTCAAACAGTTTGCATAAAGCTGTGCTACCTAACCCAAGCAGAGCATCTAGCTCATTTCACTGCACGTTAATGACACACATGGCTAAAGAGTTTCTGCTACATTTCTTCCTTCTTAACTGTGAAATAGCCTTTTTTTCAACAAATAAATCCAATTACAGGATTTTTTTTTTCTTTCAAAGAATTGAACTACAGATAGAACTACTGAATTTATTGGAAATCTTCTTACATGTGCAGCTAACAAATATTCTGTTGTTACTATGTAAGCCAGGAACTCACATTATTAATTACTTTATCTGCTTAAGTACCTCCCCAAGGATAAGGGGAATTGTAAGAAGCCTTTACTGTATGTTCTACTAGTATAATAAAAAAGATATTTAACACTTCATTCTTAGCAGTATTTATCAATGTTTATATGAAAATGGTAGTAGTTAAATAGACTTACTGAGGACAAATTTGGACATTAAAGTTGACTAGAACGCTACAGAATTTGCAATTAATTAAAACCAGAAGCTTCTAGATAGTCTTTTCATAAATCCACTCCTCAAGAAAATGTAATTCTTCTCCACACCATGTAATTTAATAGAATAAGTATAAGGATTTTATTCTTCTGGGAGAGGTATGTTAAGGCACTACATGTCCTTATGTATTTTGCTAGTGGTGACTAACAAACTGAGGCAGAGATCTGTGGGTACGTTTCAAGGCATAAATCAGAAGCTGTCACGCAAAGCTGACTTAAAGCTTGTGCTTACACTGCCTTGATCCTAATGTTTCTTTGAAGATTTCTTTGTAGTGCCATAACAGAGCATTCTGGGGGTTACTCAGATGCATGTAATGGCTACAGATGATGGTAGCTCCAATTCAGAATGAAGTAGCAAAATTTATCATTTTTTTCAAACTCCCTTTTGTGTAACTCCATTTCTTTTTCCTTTTTAGCAGCCAGAGGGTAGCAGTTTAGCTCGAGAGCTTTTGCATCAGCGGTGTGCCTCTGCAGTGCCAGCCGTACAGCCTCCCCGGTCATTTGCAGGCTCAACAACACGAAGGAGACCGTGCAGTGCAGCTGCTTCGTAAAGAAGCCTGACCTCAGTTTTCAGCTTCCAGTGATGGTGATCTGTGAAGATCGTCTTGATAGCTGCATTTTTTTTTTTTTTTAGGTTTAACTCATTTTAAAAATAGCAGTGCTGCAGGATTAGATGGTCTTTTATTTCAACAATTATTCTCGAATCCCGAACAACTTGGAGTCTTCTCCTTGTGCACTCATCTAACGGGAGGAATCAACACGGATCCGTGCTGACTGACAGGTTCCTCGGGGAGATTTCTTCTTCTCCCAGCCCCAGACCACCTGTCAGTGCAATGGGTTCACTGCAGACAGCACTCTCAACCTGCAGGCGAAGCCTGAGGGTACGCTTCATGTTAATTAAAGAACTTCATTACTGCTTCTCTCGCTCGTTTATATATTTATTTATTTTGAAAAAGAACCACTTTAAAGAGCTTCTACCCAATACTGGGTCTCTGCATGGTCCAGCCCTGCTCTTGGCAGCAGCACAAGTCCAGCAAAAACGATGGAGAGAGAAAGACGAAGGAAGGGGTGGTAAGATGCAGTGCATGGATATTTAGAGATGCTGGCCTTTTGGTGACATCCTTTAGGATAGTGACAAGGAATTGTCTTTTCCTCAGGGGAGATGTTTCCTCGCCTGACCTTGACTCTGAACCCACATGGTGATGTGTTCTATCAATCGCATCTAATCCCTGTGCTGGTTTTGTTCCTTTCTGTTGTTCAGATGCTATATTTTATGCTCATTTAATTAAAAGGATAAAAAAAAAAAAAGGAAAAATGGAAAGTGTAACACTGGGGCTGGAGGCAGAGGATACTGACATGGATTATGTTATGAAAGATACATTTTTTTTTTTGCCAAACTGAGACAAAGCCAGTGATTCCAAGCCAAAAAAAAAAAAAAAAAAAAGTGAGATCTCTTACCAGCATTGGTGCATCTATATTAAACCCATCTTTCCCTTCCTTACCTAGAACAGTGTGGGATTTGGGAAAAGGGGACTCGAGAGAGCTCTCACGGAGATCTCTTACATATTATAATGAAAACGTAATGGCCTGATTTTGAGTATCTTTTAAGATAAATTTGCAGTTCTTTTGAATATTTATATATACACTCATGTCTCTGTCTCTGTGTGTGTATATACATCTATGAGCAGTGAAATGTGCTTTTTACTATACGCAGAGAAGGCATTCTGCTGAAGAAGTCATCATCTTTGTGTGTTTTTCCTTCTGACAGAAGGTTGGTTTGTTCATTCGCTACATTCCATTACATCTAAAAAAAGCAGTACGCTCGCAGTATCCTTTTTCTTCCTCCTGATGCCTCTGTGCTACACATTCACCCTTTCCTCTTACTTTGTCACATGTAATGCCTGTAAGTCAAATTCCGATCTCAAAGTAAATCTGCAGGAATTTCTAAAAGAGATTTACAGGGAGGAGAAGTGAATGGCACCTTTGATCCAAAGGTGGCTTATGGCACTTCTGAGCGCAGCCGTTGCAGAAGGCGTTTGTGTGCTGACTGACATTGCACTGGAGGACTGAGCTGGAGCTGGAACTCGCTTAGGGGCTTTAGTTCCAGTATTTCCTTCTTGCTCTGACAGCTTTTAAAAAATGCTGCGTAGGTTCAGGAAGCTCTGTGACTTTCAGCCATATCCCCTAATCAGACTCAGAATGCTTTAAATATTGCTGTAAAGTGTGAAATCTCCTCTGGGCTGCTGTTCTTCCTTTGGCACTATTTCTACTGGAAGGCTGCCACCTGCACGACACAAAAATAGGAAACTCAACCTCTGGGCAGATTTCAACACTTTAAAAAAAATCTACTAAAAGAGAGTGCATCCGTGAAGGTGAAAAGCAAGCCAGAGAAGAGTGAAACAGATGACAGAAAGGGAAATTGGAGGATGGAGCAGGCAGAATGAGCGGTACAAGACCAGCAAGAAAGATAAACCTTGGATGAAGGAGGAAAAGAAAATAGGAAGTGAAATGAAGGAACGCATAAAGAGGGAAAGGAAAAGGGAAAAAAATAGGAAGATGACAAATAGCAGAGGGAAAGAGGGAGCAAAGTAAAGGGATACAGGCAGATGATGAAATCGAGGAGCAGAGCTGAGCAGATAGACTGAGATCAAGTTATTTTTTTCTCTCCCATAGCCCCAAGGGATCTTGGCTTGCTAATCGAGGTATGTATTCACCCCTGTAACAAGCCTGATCTTATGCTGATATCAGCAAGAACTGTCAGCTGAAGGTAGAGGTTGTTTTTGTTTAAAGAAGCCTCCGCAATGCATACCCATTCCTCCTCTGCAGACTGGCTTGGCCTCAATGACTCCCCCTTAGCAGAGGACATAGTGGACACTACCTCAATGCATCCTGGTGGGAGCCACCAGGGAAGGATTTAGCCCCAAGCTTAAATCATTGATAATGGTAGCTTCAGTCCAGTCCCTTTAATCCCAGAGGTCCAAATTCACAAATTTCTCACCAGGGCTAGTGAGCCTTGTCTCAGGAACAGGTTGCCAAGAGCATTGTGGATGCCCCATCTGTGGAGGTGTTCAAGGCCAGGTTGGATGAGGACCTGGGCAACCTGATCTGGTGGGTGGCATCCCCACCCATGGCAGGGGGGTTGGAACTGGATAATCTTTAAGGTCCCTTCCAACCCAAGCTGTTCTGTGATGCTATGATTTGAACCATTTGCCCTGGAGAAGCCAATCATTAGCTTTTTGTTAGAAGAGAAACTTCCACTGGCTTCTCAAGTCCCCGTGTAGGTTGCATGAACACCTTTCCAGTGTCTGAAGCCGCAGCCTGGAAAACTTTCAACCCAGCATTCACAGGCAGATTTTAGCCCACCTCTCCTATGACAGGTACAATAGAAGATTTAGATATCGTTATTATTTATTAGCAGTCACTAGTGACCTATCTGAAATGAATTATCATCTTCAGTCTAAAAGACTGTTCGTTGCACCACCATGCCAGAAATCTCAGCAAAAGGACCAGAAGCATTTAATGAGTGTTACGAATGTTCTTTAATTCCTAGAGGTGATCCTTTACTCCTTGGATTACCTCTGGGAAAGGCTGAATGGAAAAAACAGGGAAACTTCTACTCTGACTCCTGCCTGTGATGAGGTAGAGGGATGACAAACACTATGAAGCTGAACATTTGTCGTCTTTTAAATTCACTACAAAATCTGCAAAGATAAAAGCTGGGACCAAACCAGTAGTGTAAATGAGAAGTAGGCAGTAACTGAAATAACTGCTGGATAATTACCATGTACCCAAAATTAAGTGGTTTGATAGTTTCATTCCAGCCCATAGAGGACAGATATAAAAAATTACCTCTATGGTGAAATTCTTATTGATCTTCTAATGATCGCCTACACAGACAACTATATGCTGCCAAGGTATAGCCTTAAAGTGTTTTGTGTACAGCGCTCTTTGGTGTATATGTTTGGAGCCAAATTCTCACAACCATGTTATACAGTTCAGTTCTGGCCCTAGAAAAACTCCTGGACTTACCACTGCGTTACTCCAGGTCCATGACAGAGTATCCCTGCTTTCAGGGCCATTCTAGTTGTGTGAAAACTGAAGAACGTGGGGCTGAACCAAGCCTCATGACTGCAACGCTTCCCAAAAGTGATAGCATGTCTGTAGTTCAGGCTTGTACATACAACTAAGTGCAGAATTCTGTAAGACTTGTTTTAGGCTCCCTGGTGTTGTGAGGTAATCCAGATGTGGCCCTGGCCCTTTCTAAAGAAGAATTTCACTCTGTTGCCTCCGCATATGAATAAGAGAAGTGCTCGGAGCCACTGATATTCTTCTGACAGCCTGGATTGACCCAAAGGCTGAGCACACACACTCCAGGTTAACACGGAGGGGCAGTTCTCACTGCCACCAATCGTACCGTCTCTGTTACAGGCATTGAGAGAACGCTGCAGTTACAAGAGCTACTTACCTTCCACGTTTCAAAAGCTCTGAAATACTTGTCTTGCAGTGCAGGAGCACATAGAAGCCCAGACAGGATTCAGATCTCATTATACCAAGCAGGTTAAAAAAACTCACCAGGCAAAGTCCCATGAATGAATCGTGTTGATGTTATTATATCAGTACAACCCGAGCAAAACAGAGATACTGCTCTGGAACAAAGTGGCATTTGCTCCAGTGCAATGTTATATTTAGGTAATTTTTCTCAGTATAAATAGTAATTAAAAGGTGGCTTAACCATAATATAATAATAATAACCTTTATGGAGAGGTTTTCTTTTTTTTAAATTATTTTTATTTTTAAACTCAAGGAGTGATGAAGTGATTATATAATTGATCAAGATACTGGAAAAGCAGCAACTGGCATAGGTGTAATGTGGTCTGCACTGGTTAAGTATTGACTGAATGGCAAGTCTTCATACAGATATATACAGCAATAGCCTGTTGTTAAATAACCCCACATGTGAACATTTTGCTTAGGAGCAACAGCAATTCTTTCTGCAGCAAGAATTTTCACACAAAAAAAGATACTTTAAAATAGCTGCTATCCCCTTTCACAGCCTCTTTATATGAATAAACTTTAAACCGAGAAGTCACGCGTGCCAGAACATGTATACTACAAAATATTGAAAATATTATTAGATCTTTAACTTCCCCAAAGCAATCAGCATAATATCATATTCAATATCATAATCACACCATAAGAGTTTCCCTAATACAGTCCTATAAGTAAGTCAGTTTTAAGAGACCTATCCCTAGCTGGAGAGCAAGAGAGCCTTATGTACAAAGATGTCAAATATATTGCACATGCCTTCTGTCTTAAAGATGAGTTTATTTAGGTGAGCTGAATTAAGATAGAGTGGAAATGACTATTCTGGAACAACCCTATTTATAGACAATACCTATCTTAAAACTAAGGGAACTTAAGATTCACTCATACTCTTTCTTTCCCTGGAACATTTCTGAAGACTGGTAGTACTGACTCCATCAGTTCTGTCATCCAAACCACCTATCGGTGCAGCAATGTGCTGCACAAATATATAACAGAAGACAGATAAGTTTTCTGGGTTCATATAGCTATGACTGAATGACGTACTGTCTGGTTAAGGAATTCTCAGCTTTGTCAGTTTGTAGCAAAGTCCTTCTAACATCAATGTCTCTGTGAAATACTCTCTTGGTTAAGCATTTGACTATTATACACACCTCTGCCATGTGGTTTTCTCCATTATTGCTGGAACAGGTATTCCTGAAAATGGAATCATTGGTTCAAATAGGCTCTCTCAGAAATGAAATGTGATTCCATAAGTGGACAAAGGTCAGTATTTTGAGAGAAGAAAGAAATACAGTTCTCTGAGTTCTCAGTACTCAGAAGTACTCCCACCCAGACTTGCTGGTAATGTGGTACATTTTTGTCCATCCTAGGGCAAAATTCTGTTACTAAGTTCAGGATTTGCTTGGAGTTGTTTAGTCGGACTTTCTTGTGAACTGAAGAACACTACATGCAGCAACTACCCCTCCCCCTTAGTCCTACGACAAACCACCACCATTTCAGTTGTAGAAATGATTTGGGACAGCTTGGAGCTTTCACTGGTGTTTTCTCATGCTCCTATTTGTAGAGAGAAGAAGTTATGAGAAAAATGGCCTTTCTTTCCTCTTAAGTACTTTCCAAGAATAAGACTCATCCTTGCACAGAGAGGGCACCATGACCCAACCACTTGAACTTTTGAACGCCCCAACCTGAATCACCTTGGAGCTCCGAAAACAGGCATTAGTTGGGAGTTCAGTGGGAAAGAGGCCAACTGCTGCTGGGAAAACATCACGATCTTTAAGCACAGTGGTTTGGGTGATGTCCATGCAGCAGAAGGTCTGGAACACGACAACTGGAAAGATTACTCGGCTGTTAGGAATAACATTTGTGGCTGGCAGTTGTGATTCTCCCTGCTGGCTAGGAACGCTTCTCTCCAAGAATAGCTCCTGTGGGATTACAACACATCCCAGTGTTTTGTAACCATCAGTGGCAGTTCTGTATTGTTTCTCATAATCGGTATGGAAACAGTATGCTGTGACAGAGGAAAGGTCAAGAGAAAGAGCTTGTTTCAAAATCACTGCTTTCCGAAAGTGGGGAAATATTTATTTATTTATTTATTTATTTATTTATTTATTTATTTATTTATTTATTTTTGTATGGTGGGGAGAATGCACTGTGTAAAAGGACACAAAGAGACAGGTTTCTCTACTGCTTCCTGTCAAGAGATATCTATCTGGGGAGAGATTCAACCAGGAATGAGAGTTCTCTCATGTACTTGTATGATTGTATAGGGTAGATGTCCCATTCTGGACTATTCATGCAAAGCTCTCTTTATAGTCAACGCAGAAAAATGGACCCCATAGGCATGGAAATCCTGTCTTAGCATCAGATGAATCACCTTCTGGAGGAGCTTGTTTCTCCCTGCAGGGGTTTGGGTCTGGGTGTCTAGTTCATGTAGACATCTGAATTGGGTTTACGTGGCAAGGTTTTGGTATCAGGGGGTTGCAGGGGTGGCCTCTGTGAGCAGAGCCCAGCAGCTGCCCCATCTCAGATCAGAGCCAGCTCCAGATGGCTCCAAAAGGGACGTGCCACTGGCCAGAGCTGAGCCAGTGAGCGACGCTGGTTGGGCCTCTGGGAGAGCAGATTGAAGAAAGAGGAGTGAGAAAATGTGAGAGAGCCAGCCCTGCAGCCCCCAAGGCCAGTGCAGCAGGAGGGCAGGAGGTGCTCCAGGCACGCAGCACAAGTTCCCCTGCGGCCTGTGGAGAGGCCCCTGGTGGAGCAGGCTGTCCCCCTGCAGCCCATGGGTCCCACACGGAGCAGATCTCCACGCTGCAGCCCGTGGAGGAGCCCCCGGTGGAGCAGGTGGATGTGGCCTGGAGGAGGCTGCGGCCCATGGAGAGCCCCCGCAGGAGCAGGCCCCGGGCCGGAGCTGCAGCCCGTGGAGAGGAGCCCACGCAGGAGCAGGGGGTCTGGGGGGAGCTGCCGCCCGTGGGGGACCCGTGCTGGAGCAGTTTGCTCCTGGGGGATGGACCCCGTGGTACGGAGCCATGTGGGAGCAGTTCTTGAAGAGCTGCTGCCTGTGGGCAGCCCCCGCAGGCTCATTTCGGGAAGGACGGCATCCCGTGGGAGGGACCCCGCGGGGAGCAGGGGCAGAGAGGGACCGTGAAGGAGTGGCGGAGATGAAGTGTTAGGGTCTGACCACAGCCCCTGTTCCTTGTCCTCCTGTCCTGTTCCCCTGCACTGCTCAGGGGGGAAGGAGGTAGAAGATGGTGGATGGGGGGAGGTGTTCTCAGTTTGCTTTGTTTCTCACTGTTGTTTGTGATAGGCAATAATTTATATTAACCTCCCTATGTTGAGTCTATTTTGCCCATGACAATAATTGTTGAGTGATCACCCTGTGCTTATCTCAACCCTTGAGCCCTTTCCGTTGTATTTTCTCCCCCTTTCCCTTTGAGGAGGGGGAGTGAGAGAGCAGTTGCGGTGGTGTTCAGCTGCCCAGCTGGGTAAATCCACCGCAAGGTCTAACTACATGCAAATTAATCCAGGCCAGCTGTCTGTGCCAGGCTTGGACCATCCCCAGATGTGCAACCCACACATTTTATTTGTAATTTATGCTAGCCTCTGTGAGTAGCATAAAAATAGAAGAAATTGCAATAGAGGAAGAAAGGGAAAGGCAAGGCAGCTAAAGAAAGAAAAGATCAGAAAGTGGGGAAAATGACAATACTAGTAACAGCATGCAAATGCAGAAGTAAATTAGGATAAATGACCAAATTCAAGTGTGAAATACTACAGAGACTTCAAACTGCTGGTGTACAGGATTACTAGAAAGGCGCAGAAAACAGTGAATCCTGCAAAAGTGTTAGTAGTTTCACATAAATGTAAATGCTCCAAGTAATAGATCTTTCCTTGCTTCTGTAAGAAGATGTCAAACACTTTACCTACATTTTTCTTTTCTTCATCATATCCCAATATTTCTAGCTGAAATTCTTTGACAAGTTGGCATTCAGGAATGGAAAGTTTATCCATTGTTCACTTGCTAAATTTTCAGGAATGTCAACATCTTCAGTTATGCTCATCCACGCACTTGGGTGAAGCTCCCCTTGGGCATATTTTGTTCTCCAAATCCCATCGTCTCTTGACAAAGGCAATGCAGCAAAGACGGTTTTGACCAGCACGATGCTGACCAACACCATCTTATTGTCTGCTTGCACTCTGCCATCTACCTGTGCCTAGCCGCTGGCTGTTGTTACATACTCAGGACATGTGCTCTTTGTTCCGTTTGCACAGCATCTTGCAAAATGGCATCCTAGTCTGTGACTGGGGCTCCTGTGCACGGAGCTAACGCAGGTAACAACTGGTTTGTGTCATGCTGACATGGTGAAACGAGAACCAAGTCGGTGTACGGTTTTACGCGCAAAAGCGGAGCGGTGCACGTGGATGACGGGTGGCAGCGCTCCCCTTGTACACCAGCACCCATCTGCCGGCTGCTTCGCACCGAGGCTTCTCAGCAGCACCCCGCGAAGCGCTCGGTTTCCGCAAAGGACGGCCTGCACCGTCTGGGAAGCCGCTCGGGGCCAACCCAGGCGTTTCCGCCGACACCCAGCAGCCTCCTTCCAGGGCACAGCCGGGCAGGCCCGCGCCCACCGCCCGACCTCCCCACGGAGCCCTTCGGCAGGGCTCAGGCTCGGCCTCGGGGGCCGGCTCCCGGCGGGACAATGGCCGCGGGTCCCCGCGCCGCCGCGCTCCTCCCTCCCTCCCTTCCTTCCCCTTCCCCTGCTCCTTCCCCCTCCGCCGCCCGCCCCGCGCCGCCCCGAGCCTCCACCGCTGCCGGTGGCGGCGGCGGCGAAGCGGCGGCGGAGCGGGGCCCGCCGGGCTCCGCGGCCTGCGGGCGGCCGCTGGTTGGCGGCGGGGGGACACGTGAGGGAGGAGGGGGCAGCGCGGCGGCGGCAGGAGTTTCCCCGACAGCTGGGGGTTGCGGCGGCGGCTCCTCCTCCCCGGGTCCCCGTTAGAGGCTGCGAGCCCCCCGCCCGCGCTGCTCCTTGTTGACAAATACACAAAGGGCCGCGCCGGGGCCGGGCTGGGCACGCGTCTGGAGCCGGCATGGGAGACAAGAAGAGCCCGACCAGGTAGGGGTAGGGGCAGGGGTAGGGGTAGGGGCAGCGGCACTGCCTTCCTCCGCCTCCTCCTCCTCCTCTTCCTCCTCCTCCTCCTCCTCCTCCTCGCCGGGGCCCGGCGGCGATGGCGCCCGGGGAGGGCTGGGGGGGAGAAGGGGGGCGGCGGCGTGAGGGCGGCGAGCCCGGTGTCCCCCCCGGTGCCCCCCCCGCCCGCCTGCCCCCCCCCCCCGCCGTGCCCCCCCCTGCCCGCCCGTGTCCCCCCCGCAGGCCGAAGCGGCAGCCGAAACCCTCCTCGGACGAGGGCTACTGGGACTGCAGCGTCTGCACCTTCCGCAACAGCGCCGAGGCCTTCAAGTGCATGATGTGCGACGTGAGGAAGGGCACCTCCACACGGTGAGTGCCGGGGGAAGGCCCCGCCGGGGGCAGCGGGGCCGTGGAGGGCTGCGGGGGGCTGTAATCGAGGGGGGGGGGACACCGGGAGAGGGGGCCCCCGGCCGGCCCCGCAGCCCCCCGCTACCTGCCTGCCTCTGCGGGGACCGCAGGGCGAGCCCCGGGCGAGGCTGACCCCGCAGAGGCCGTGCCCTGGCCGGGGAAGAGCAGCCCTCCCCGCAGCCTGTCCACGAAGATGCTCGCCCTCAGCCTTTGCCTTGCAGGCTCCTTTTTCCGTGAGTTTAACTTCTCCTCACCAATACCCCCCCCCCCCCCCCTTTTTATTTTATTGTTTGAACTCGCTCTCCGTCGCAGAGCCGTGTTGCCCCAGAGCATCCGTAGGGGCAGGCGATGGCTGTCCTCCTGTCCTCCGATCCGGGAGGAATTAGCTGCCTTGCACCATATGGAGGTGGCACCCCGCGAGGCAGTGACGTCCCAGGAGGACCTTTTCTCTGGGAACCCGTCAGAAAGCTTGCGGTGAATTACCTGGTTCCTGCATCTCTCTGATGTGTCGTTCCGTGTTACGGCCTAAACATGCACGCCTGGGGAATGGAGGCTTTCATAAAACCAACAGGACTGCACTTGTAGCCGTAGTGCGCTAACCAGAGAGAATATTATTAAAGAATCCTTTGTTACCATTATCATACCTATTAGCTAACCCCGTCAGCGAGGGAAGTTTAAGTGGCAATAAAAGTTGCAATCCTATCATAAGCAGCAATTACATTCCAGATATCATTCAAAGCAATACTGAATGTGACTTGCTGCAAACGTTACGTGTTTGAAATGTTACGTGTTGGAAATCCTAAGTGCAAGACTGGGTCAGATTACTTGACAGAAATATTCGTCTTTATTTGTGAAGTTGATTTCCTGGACTTCTGCAAACTCGAATGAATATTGGAAGTACTTCCCGTAACTTCAGGTTTTAATATAGCTATTTTTAAATAAAGAAATCGGTGAGGTGAACGTGCTGAGAGAAATTGCATCTGTCACGTATAGCGTGGCTTCCTGTGACAAGAATGGTGTTGTGCTCGTGTCACAGATAAATGTGTTCAGATTGGTAATATTCAGCAAAATAATATTGCTGAGAGAATGAACGTAAACTGTTTGAAACAGCACAAATGAACGTTACAGCCTGTCTTAACCTCTAGGCAGCTTGATAGGTGAAGTCAATTTAAAATGATGTTTTGTTGCACTAGAAACTCAGTTGGATAAAAGCACTGAAACTAAACAAAAAAAAGTGTGTAAAAAATAATACTGGTTTCTCAGGACTGCTTAGCACTGAGTGAGTTTGTTTGTTTTCCTCCTTTGAATATTTCACAGTTTTCGACTGTTTTAAGAGCTTTTTTTTTTTTTTTCTGGTTACCACTTGCTCCCCCATAGTATTCTGGTCTGTAGAGTTTGAGTTGAGAAACAAAAATCAATGTATCTCCTTAAACTCTGAAACAATGTATAGCTGACTAGGTTTATGGATTTCTTTCCTGTACAGTTTAAATGGGTCGCACTTACACATGCATGTGAAGCCCAGGGTTTATACATGGCGTGAGATAAATACGGGTTGAGCTTTCAGACCAGGCAATTTTAGGCCACGATTCTGAAATTAGATTTGAGCTAGTAAGTAGACCTTTGTGTCTATGGAGAGAGTCATTAGGGTGCCAAAGAGACACAAAAGGCCATTTGGGTGGATTTTTTTTTTTTTTGAAGGAGCTGAAGTACACCAAAGCAGGGCCTTGTTAAAACATTTGCTCGTGCCACCTATGCAACAAAATGTTTTTCACAGTGTTGTTCAGAATAACAGTACTATGGAGTTTGGGTGATGCACTGAATGCTTTTTTTTTTTTTTTCAGTCTTCCATTTTGAATCTTAATATCTATACATATTAAGCTGATGCTTTAGCACAATTCTTAGTGTGCTGAGTTCTTAGTTTGGTAGGGTTTTTTTGTTTATTTGTTTTGGTTTTTAGTTAATGAGACTTATGTGTACAAGACATCGTAAATCAGTGGTTTTTAGTTCAGAGAAATCTGTTTCTTTGTGATAGACGGTTTAAGGTCTGCTCATGAGTGTTAAAACTCACTAAATATAAACAGATTTGTAGGTGGAAAAACAGGCAATCATAGTGAAGTGTAATGTTTTCGAAGGCCACTGGAAATTAGGTTGATTGAAACAGTTGTATTTTGCATATTAATCATGTACAAATAACTTTACAGAAACATTTTTAGGTAAGGTTTGAATGTGTTTTCACTCTTGAATAATTTCTTGTCTCCAAAAGAATTACTTTTTATGCTAAGGGCTAGATATGGATTACAATCTTTAAAACTGGTGGTATTCTTAAGATTAGTGGAATTAATTCTTACGACTTCTGGATCATATTTTAATATACTCTTAGACTGAGCGTTTGAAGCAGATTTTGTCATGGACTTGACGTAGCTTTTTCTTTGGTAGTGTCACCTTGAATGGTTAAATCTGGGTATGCTTGGATAGGGGACATCTGAGAGAAATCCTGGATGCTGCAGGAGGTGGTGTAACTGGCTCCCAAGGTGGCACCCTTTTCTTTGGGTTAGGACCAAACCAGTGCCCCAGCGTGGTGCCAGTTAGATGTGCTATGAGTCAGACGTAGAACCGAGGTCCTGTCTGCCAGCTGGAAATCCCTGTACCTTCTCCTGTAGAACTGCTGCCAGACTTTAATTCGGTAACGTCACCGAGGATCTAAATTTTCCCTGTAGACATGGCTTTCTTATTTACTTTCTAACCTAAAATTGTTCTGTATTGTTGCTTGGGTACTGATAAATTACTATGTTCCTCTTGATAGGAGACTGTGCTGAATATAGTAATTTTCTATATGTGACCTTTAAAACATTTTGAAGTCTTTCTAGATGAAAGATGTTGTACAAATGTAAGGAACCTAGGGCTGTAATAATCATTCCTTACTTGGACAAATCTCCTGCTGAAGTTCATTAGATGTATGAGTAAGGAAAGCTGAATAGAACCTTAACGTCCTGTGTTATAGAGGGCTCTGGTAACGAACTCTATATTTAGGTTGCCTAATAGTTTCCATTATAAAGAATTTGTATGATCTCTTTGAGAAGCCCTATTGTTTGCAAAAGCCATTGAAGTTTGGCAAGAGAAAGAGTCCTTAGGCTAAATAAGTGTTTTGATTGCTTTGCCCCATGAAATTGTTTAAGTTTTCCCGAGATGTAAACATTTGAAAATCATCATTTCCCCTCTGTCACTCGTGTTGTACAGAAGAGTAATTGCTAGAACACCGAGAAAGTCCAGACCCCTGTAAAAGCAACAGTGGCAATGATATTATGTTGAAAACCTGGAAATGAATTATTTGGCTCCCGAAGAGGTTACAGTGTGATTGCCGAATTTGGTCCAACCCTTGCAGTTACCGCTTTCCCAAGAGAAGGCTGCCTCAGCAACTTTACCATTCTGTTTGTTTCTTAACTTCTGGCTCTTCACGGCACTCTCTGAGTCAGAAGTATACCAGTACTGGTGGAACTTCACGAACTGCGCTGGATCCTTGGACTGACCTTACTGCAGCGTTTGCTCCCGGTCGGTCTGTTCCTCAGTAAGGTTTTTAGTTTTTTTTTTCTTGCCAGCTAATATGGCTAGGCATTGTGGTTTGGGCACGTTGCAAGGCTGAAGGTTCAGAGTTCCAGTCGTGCTGGGAAGAAGCATGGAAGAGGACTGGCGTTCTCTCTAAGGGGATGTATCTTACTGCTCTCTCCCGTCTTCTCCATCACATCTCTGCACCGTCTTCCTCATCTCATCTTAATGCTCTTGTTACTCAGTGACAGCATCCGGATCTAAAATTACCTGTCACTTTGCTTTTCTTAATTTGGTTCTTATGCGTGTGTACTGTGGTTTGGTCTCTGCTTGCGTGATCATATTCCCTTTTTCTGTGCTATGACAAGCTGCTCGTTCATCCAGTGGAAAGGACGGGCATCCAGGGGAGTATAATGAGGGAAGAACTGCAAATCTGGCTTTTTAAACTTTGCAGTACTTGCTGTGAAGAAAAAGAGGGGAGTAGGATACACAATCAGTTTTAGGGCTTGATAGGATTTTGTGATTTTTCAGTTCAGAATAAAAGGCGGACTTCCAGGGTATTTTTTCACTAATATACTCCCTACGCTACTAATAGGAGGTTTGTTGTACAAACTACTTAATGCTTCTTATTCTTTTATTTCATTTTATTTTTAGAACTATTTTTTTGCTTTCTTTGAATTCAATAAAGACTTGACTATGAATCTGTGAGGCTATGTGTACATTGTTCAAACCCCATGTATTTTTCTTTTGGCAGGGAGAATGAGACAGAACAGGTACAAGTGACTTCTCTGAAGTTATTATTTTTTATTTTCTTTAGGTATTCCTCTCTGACACATATCTTGGTCCAGCTGCTGTGTGCAATATCACATACATAAAGTAGCCCCTGAAATTTGTAGGCCAGAGTGAGGAGGTCATCTCAGGTCAAGGCGAATTTCTGTGGAGTTGGGATGCCCACGTTTAACCTCTTGTACCGCTGAAATAGAGACACGTATAACCAGCTGAACAGGGCATGGCTTCCACGTCCTGGGCTCTATTGATCTCCATTACTGAATCATTTTCTCTCAGCCTAAGATACGAAAAGGCAACTTTAAATCATACCAGACAAAAGAGTTAATCTGAGATAAAAGCAACCAGGACGCCATCTTTGTGCGTTTTCTTGAGATTTGGGGTGTGCTCCTTGGAGTGTGGCCGTTCGATGCGCGCGAGTATTTTATGTGTCTGACAGTCTCCTAAATATGAGATACAGGTCTCTGCTTGAAGCTGTCATGAGTTTGTTTTGTGCTTTGAGAAGCATAAATAAAGCGCTTAATTTTTTAACTTGGATATCAAGGTCATTTTTCTTCAGAAAATATGTGCAATTTGTTTAGTCATGTACCATCTGGATGTTTATAAGCACAAATCAGTTACATTTAACCAAATCTGGTATTTGTATTTCTGTCGAAATGCTGTGCTGCTGAGGACAGAGTTGGTGCTTATCTGGTATATCTGGTTTAACATGTCTGTTTTACAACAGCTTGCTGAGAACTCTCTTCTGCCTTCCAGTACGCAGCTTCTGGGTGTACACGCATGCGCGTGTCAGGGGAAGGTTGTAAAGGAGAAAAAGAGGAAGAACCGCCTGTCATGCTGATTTTACAAATACATGGCTGAATGGAGCTTAAACTGAAGAGCTGTTCATTACTTGGGTAGTTTGGAGGAGGAAATATTTGCAGGAATGAAGAGAGTGGAAAAGTCATATGTAATCCGTACTTTGCCATGCTCCGTATTACAAGTTTTGTGTTTTGGTTTGAATATGAAATTTTAAGGAAGAGCATGCATAAATAGTTTGCGTTTATTTTGTAGGTAGCCATCAGATAATCTAGTCATTCCGGACGTCAGTACTTAAATTTAAAAGGGTTTTTTTACAAGTAACCTTTGGAATTATTGAACAACTTATTTAGAAATTATTTTCCCTGAAAAGTGCAGTGAAATTTCAGCATTTTGCACATTAATGGTGTTTTGTTTCTCCATATGAAACAATGAAGTAATTTTTATTGATTGCGGTGGCTCTTTTTGATGCAGTTGATGGGCATGGCTTGTTGGAGGAATACAGAACGTAATGGGCAGCCAGTCAAAATGAGCAGCCACGGTTTTGAAAGACTACATAAGCTTCTTTTTTAATACCAATTCTATTGTTAATCTTTGTAGTTATGAACCCGAGAGATACTTTAATCAATTACTCTAAACAGCTCATGAAAAATGTGTTTTTGTTTTTAATCATGAGTTTGGTATTTTTAGGTATCTCTTCTTCCTTTTCCTTTTTCTTATAACTCTTAGTTGGTGTCTGATATACCTTGGCTTTTTTTTTTTTTCACTTTTCTATTTTTAATACATTCTCCTCAGAATGAAACAAACAGGATTTCACTTGATATTAGGCTAAGACCCAGTAGGGCCTGTTTTATGTAACTTTGACAGTTGATTTAAACCTAGGTTAGTTGTTTCTTTCTGTATCGTATTGAATATAATAGTTGTATCAGTAGTCACCTTAGGTCAGAAATTTAGGTAACTGTCATTGTGACTTGGCCTTCTATGTTTATATGCCTTACGTAATTAAAGAAAGAAACATGTAGTAGGAGAAAACCTATGCTGTTATATAAACTTTCTCTCTTGCCCTCCTATGATAGCTAACAATGTCAGAACTGTTGAACAGGAAGAAAAATGTCTTAGATGTATCCAGGATCTCGAACCTCACAGTGGAGTTAGCAGATGTGCCCTCTGGAAAACCGTCTTTGTTAATGGGCACTGCAGGGCCACAGTTAAGAATGGCTTGCTCAGCTGAATTGTACCAAGGCCAAGAATAATAGATTAGCATTTGTCTTCCACACGTACTAAAGTAATACAAGCTTTGAATAGGATTGGGTTCATTTTAGGGATGGTTCTAAGAAGGCTAGCAAGTCTCTCTGTGATCATTTTGATTCTTCTATGTTGTTATAGGAATGCCGGATAGATAAAGTCTTGCTGTGAGCTAGGCCTTCTCCCTGTATTGAAAGAGGATCAGTAAACTTGGGCAATGTCTAACATTATCTTTGTCCTAACAAGTCTCCAGTGGAGGAGACTAACCTACAGCTTGTTTCTAGTACTTTTTATCCTTGATGTTTTTCCAGATACCTAACCTCTCTGCTCAGTAAGATAAGTTGATTTGTACTCCCCCTAGTCCCAATCAATTTTCCAATGTATTTGTAGTTCTTTGGTTATTTGGGTTATGGTCTCCATGTTCACTCACTTGTTCTTGATAAGTCTTTCTCAGAAAAAGAAGATTGCAGCAACCCTTTCAGATAAGCAATGTTTTCTTTTCAGTTTATATCATGATTGTTTATTCTTGACTCTTCAGTTTGCACGCCTGTTTCTTACTATGGAAGCTTAGATTGAGGACATACCTTCAGCTGAGTAATTCCTAGTGTAATGCTTAGTTGGATTATTCCTTTCAACGTTCCTGGTAAATGATGGTGTCTGATGTTGGTACTTCCCTGAACGAGGATTTTCCTTTTGTTCAACAATATCGTGGTGTTGGCTTCTCTGTGCTGTGTGATCTACTAGATCCACTACAGTCTCCTGTCCTTTCATGTCACATTGTTACTCAGGTAGTTTTGTTTTTTATGCAGTTTGGGGCTTTGTGCTGTCTTTCCCGTGATTTTTTTGAGTTGTCTTAACTCAGGATGATCTTGGCTGTTAGTTCTTAGCACCTTTCAGCTTGGTGCTGTTCGCTTGTTCTGTTCTTTATTCCGAATCATGATCAAGTATATTAAATAGTTTAGCTGTAGAATGTCACTATAAATGCTATCCTGCACCTTCAGTTGGTTGTAGAGAGCTATTAAAAACAAACAAATCTGATTTTGAGCTTCATTCTGGACAACTTCATCCTCATCATAATCTAGCTTGAGTGAAAGAATGTATTTTTGATGGTGCTGCAAGTCAAGGCTCGGGTTTGTGTATTGCTTTTCTCCTAGTCACTAGGACAATTAGTCCCTTAGAAAATCTTGAGTGTTTCAAGCCAATTGGCTTTATCCTTTATATCCTCCTAGTTGTTAAATAATTTTCTTCTAGTATCGTTATGAAATTTGAGTTAGGCTGAGTCATTTGTTATTTCCTGCATTTTTATTTGCCAATCTTGTGACTTCTCTTTTCCTTTTTTGGTTCAATTTGTTTCCAAGAGTGCATTTCATTATATGCCGTTGACTGCCACTTACAGCATTCAGTAGTCCGGTCTGTTTCTCATTTGAATTTGTACTCCTAACCCCTCGTTTAATTTGGTTATATGAAATTAAACTTTCATGTGGAGACTGAAGCAAAGAAGCCTTTATGCCTTCTGGTATTTGCTTGCTTGCTTTGTTTGATAATGGATATACGTCTTCCTTTCTATTTCCATGATGAAGTACTTTTCTTTTGGGCATGAGTGGTATGTGCTTCGATATGTTTAGCTTTTTTAACTATTTTTTTGTTAGTGGAAATGTCATCTTTGTTTTCAGGGCCATCAGTGGTATTCTTGCTTATTGTGTCTTTTCTAGAGAAATTAATCAGCTGTCACGGCCTGAAATGTAGTGGCATTTGAATAAAAACCTACAAGAAGACTAAAGACTAAATCCCTTAAAAGAAAAGTCTTGCTGGTAAGAAGGAAGGTCTTGTATCACTTAGAGTGATCAGAAGTTGCATTTTTCTGCCCCATGACTTTTTGTAACAGTTTATCCTTTACTGTTATGACTGCCCACTGTGCCTAGTCCTGTTTAATAAAGCTCGATTCAAGTATCTGTACCTCATCGTGAAAGTCAGGTTAGGACAGTATGCTCTGCAGAAATTTTTCACGTGGTGTCGGATGATGTGTTCTCTTCTTGGCTGGTACAGCTGGCTACAAAATCCTTAAAATGTAGGCTAGTGGGACCAAATATTAAGTGTTCATTTTGTCTGCTTTCATACAGTAGCTTACCCTGGTTTAAGTAGGACAGAGAGATCCTGAGGATTGTCTGTTTTCTCTGAAGTGCGTTCCACTGGTATGTGGTACGTTGATGTAGAGCAGGCTTCAACTTGGAGAGTTGAGCTGCAGAATGTTGTCGGTAGGATTTTGTCTGCCAAACTTCCCATCAGAAGTCAAGTTGAAGACTACAAGATGTGACCTTGAGGTCTGCTACAAGTTTTTTCTTGTTTTCTTAGGAGCTAAGGGGAAAAAAAAGAAAAAACAGAATAATGGAAAGTTTTCCTATTCTAACTTACTGAAAGTCCAGAACTCATCTTTAAGCTTTTCCATAATGCTTGAATATGCTGGATCTGAGCTGCACAGTTCAAATGACAGTGCTCGATTGGAGAAAAAAAGTATATCAGTGGGGGCTTTAAAGTTTATTTTAAAAATATAGTTCCTGACTCTAAAAGCTGGGAAAAGGTTGGTTTGACACGTTCAGAGAAAGGACAGTTGTTTTGTACAAATATCATTGAATTCTGTGATTGGTGTCATGAGCTAGAAGTTCTGTAATTCAATGAGAAGGGAGGAGGAAAAGGTGAAGTCTGATGATGATGGCATCTTTTTCTATTACTGTACATCTTTCCTGAAGAACCTTATGGAGACTTGGTTTTAGAGGGAGCGTGTAGTCTCTTCCCCTCCTTAAGACGGGCATCTTCGTGGGGATGGCTCTGTCTAGAAGTGGAGGAAGCGTCTAGTATGCTACAACCTTCTGGGGAGACCAAGCACAGACACTCTGCAGAACAGGTAGGAAGGGTCCCAAAAAAGCTCCTTCCTGTCTGGTCACATAATTAGTTGTGCCAAGTGTTGACCCTGTTTTGTGCAACAATAACCGTGCTTCTGCAGCATGAACCTCATGTTTTGCATGCGTTTTTTTGCCTAGGTGCAAGAAGCATCACAGTTTCTACAGGAAGGGGACAGAGAAGCAGCCTGGAGGATCCAGTCCTTTGTGGGATTGGAAGTTGGGAGAGGTCACTTCCCCATAAATCCCAAGGATCTAGGGGTCTAAAAAGACTGTGCCCACTGCCTTCTGTGCAGACTCCCAAATATCGCCTCCTCGGGGGATGTTGTTAAGGAAATTGAGTTTCCTGACCCCTGCTCATATATAGCACGTTGTCAACTGGGAAGCACAGATTGGTTGGTGCCCATATGTTTCTCAAACAGGATATTTTCAGTATAGCTATCACTTGTGCTGAGCATCAGTGAGCCACAGTTTGTGGCATATGGAGAAGAATTTCTAATAACAGCATGCGAGAGGCTGAAGCTTTAAAACTGGTTGTTGGAAAATAACGTTTGATGGCTGCTTTAAAAAGTATCCGTGAAGATGAATTTGGGCCTTCTAAAGGTCCCGATACAAATATTTCTTCTTAGGGCAGACAGTTGTGCAGCGTACCCGTAGTCTTCAGGAGGCTTGCTGGCCTCATCTGTTAAATGTCATCTGGAAAATAGGGCATTCCCTTTAAGGGAATGATTAAATAGGGACGCTGCCTCAAGGGGTAGTTTTCTGCACATTTATACAGTGACTGATAAAACCATATGGGTCTTGTAAGTCTATTCTAATTGAATCAGCTTTTATTGAAAGACAGAATTGCTAGAAATGCACCGAATGGATGAATTCCAAGTAAATGATTCACAGTGTAAAACAGCTAGGAATTTAAAAGCCCTGGAAATCGGAGCTGGCTGAAAGTTAGGATTCAAATATATATAGTATGTGTAGAAATGGCATTGTTGCTCTGCAATATGCAGATGGATGTACGTTATGTGCTCCCATACAGACCGCTAGCGCCATTGTTTGCACTGTCATAATTATTCAGTTGTCTTTCTTTGCAGAGGGAGCTTAACGTGCTGTTAACACTCCAGAATATGACAGAAGTGATGGTAATGAGAAAAAATAACTTGGGGTAACAGAGTAAATTATCGATCTTGAAGATGCATTTAATCATGAGCTGCTTCAGTGTGGAAATAAAGACTAGTTTCTCACAAGATGGCTTTGTGTGGTGATTAGCATGAGCATATTCATGTGACACGGCAAGCTAAACGTAGTTTAATCTGGTAGTTTTTATTCTATGAATAGCTTAATAGAGAACTGATGACTGAGAGAGGGTGAGCTGATCTGTGTCAGAATCCACAGAGTGCTTCTCGTGCTAGTGATGTAATTTAATTTCTAGCAACTATTGTATTTGCATTACAAGAAACAGTAATGGGAAATATTTTTTTTTGCTTTTCATAATGTGATTTTAACTGCTGAAAATGTAGAGTGGCATCATTACATGCACTGCTAGCTTCTGTGTAGACCACAGGTTGCAATATCTAATTGGCTGTAGTGTTCACAGGGCTACTTAGTATACACAGTGTTACTGAATCTTTTTATTTTGCTTTGAGTACTATCACTGATGTGCTTATGCAGAAAGGAGTCTTTTTTTTTTCTTCCTCCCCTTGCTCTATCTCCTTTTTGTTATTAGGAGGTAAGTTGTCATCTGGTTGCACTTGATCACAAAACCTCCAATGGTAATGTGACAAAAATTTGTTCTGTTTTTTTAGTGAAGTTGAAAAAGCAGTTTCCTTAGTTCTGGAATATTTTATACTCAATGTTTTGGGAGTACCTAGAAGCTCTTGTAGCACAAGGTGCTGTACAAAGAGCTTGCAGAGTGGACGTGATAGTTGATTAAAAGATAAATGTGATTTTAAAAGTAAGTTTTGCTTGTTTATCCAACCTAGAAAAATTAAAATGTTAGTTGAAAAATTGCTTGGTGGTAGAAAATAGTCTCAAAATTTTGTAGCTACTAATTTGCAAGTATGTGAAATAATGTATTATAAGTTGGCCTGTGTTGTGTGTGTGGAAGTGTGTAACAGTTCTCTAATTATTTGAGAATTAGTATTTTGCATTTGACAAAAACAAGTGAGTAGTCCTCTACTATTGAAGTTTGAAAAATACTTCAGACATTTTGCTTTAAATGCTTATTGTCAAGCTAGTCCTTGAAAAATTCATCATCTTCTTGAGGCAAGAAAATCAGTAAAACTGTAAAGATAGGGACACTTTTTTCTTCTGTTCTGCCAGATTGCCTGTATTTATTCCTTAATGATAGGGGTTTGTGCCTAAGCTAGAAGAAATGGCTTAAACTTTTGCCTTCTCACTTGGAGTTTATTTAGATTCTACCATTCACTATGTGTGAAATACAGTTTAATGACTGTTGATTGTCTGCATTATTACACGAGGACAATTACTGTAATGACTCTGCAGAACTGTATGTATGTTTCAGTTCTGTTGATTTCTTTCTATATTATAAGGAACCTAAGTAACAAGAAACATGCTAAATTTAATTTAGGCCCATTCATTCCATGTAAAGCTGTCAAAGCCATTACAACATCTGTATAAATATGGGCCTCGGTCTTCCAACATTTTGCATGGATTCCTAGTCTTTAAAAAAAAATCTCTTTGAAGTTACAGTCTTTGCAGGCTGAAGTTGGCTCAAAACAGGGAAGATTGGAGTAGCTGTGGATGTTTTTAAACTTTAAGTGAAGTTGCTCACGTTTGCTGTTGTTAAAGGCAAGCATATTAAAGTGGGAGGCAAAAGGGAGCGGAAGGAGTATAGACGCAAAAATCGCTAGCCATATTTTAACATGTTTTGCGGAAACTCTTCGGCAAAAGAGAGAAAACATGCCTGAGGAAGTGGGAAAGCTAATTACCTGATACGTGTAAAGTAACTGCTTATCATTGTATGAGGGTGGGAGGAGGTGTATGATTGAATTACAAAGGATTCACTAACTGGTGGGAGGAAAGGTTAGTTATTTCTTAGGAGCTTCTACTTCAAGGTACCTTATTACTTGTTAAAGAATTCTGAAATATCTCTATTTCCTTTTGGAGCCATTCAGACCTTCAGGCGCCTGACTCCAGATCATCAGTCCCTCATGGAAAAGTCACATTCCAGAGCTGCTGGTTGTAACCTGTCCTGTGATCTTCAGAGTAAAAAGCTTTCTAAGCTCTATTACAAAGTTACAGATAGAACATTGCATAATTGATGTCTTTTCGAAGACAGGCAGGAAGTGTATCATACTACAATATTTAACCATAGCAATACCCTGTAAAAATTGCTTAAATAGAGTCCTTAAGAAATGCTCAAAATGTTCGTACCTACGTGAAGAAGTTCTCCTAATAATATTCATTACGAGTAGTTTTTCCCTTAGAAAATCTACCTAACACCGCTTTTTCATATCCTTATTTTTGTCTAGTTGTTTAGTGTAAAATAACTCTACAGGCATCTTCCAGCTGACTCCCTGTGTGCATCTGCTTGCTTCAGAGATTAGGAATAACTTTTTATTTTTACATTAATTACTCTAATTACTATGTTCAGGCATATTTGAGAATGTGGACCTTAGTTGTTAGAGAAACGAGGACATGCAGAGAGGGAGGTTTGAGTAGAGACTAGCAAGAATGTGATGATTAAGTAGGAAGTGTGCAAAGATAAGCTTTTCTTGAGATTTCAGTAATGACTGTGAACTAGAAAAATGGAGATTAGAGTATTACTGTGGATATCAGATTTCTATTAGCTTCTCGAGACATTAATATTTAGGATAGATGTGAGTGGAAAACTATCTTCAAATAAATGATAAGATATTTAAAGCCTATACATTTGTATTGGGAAATGATTCAGCCTGTTAATGAAAGAACAGAGTAAGGGCTGAATAATTTGACTTTGTTCTCAACAAGATTTTAATGCACTTAAATGAATTCTACTTAGACTTTTGAAAGGCATGTATGATGCAAACATCAGCAAAACAAGACTTCTCGTAGGCTCTGGTTAAAGCTAACCTTGTTGCTTCCACTAGTTTTGTTTAGCTCACAGCAGCATATTGCTAGCTGAGTTACTGAAAATGCAATGAACACTATAAGGTTAATGGTTGCTTTCTTGTTCAAGGAGATTAATTATTTAAGAAAAAATGAACAAGTACTTTAAACAGTAGCTTTGCAGGAGTTTGTCTTTTATTTTTGGTGACCGTTCCGAGAAGTGCTGAGCGGGCAGTCTGTAGCCCTTAGGTGCACGGCTGAGAAGAAAGAAAACGTATGGTTCTCGGTGAGCTGATCCCACAGCTCTTGCACTGTCTTGCAAATGCATTCTAAAAACACTTATGGAAGTGTTCTAAGCTATCTGTTTCAATTGTTGTATTTTAATGTATTTTTGGTTTAGAATTTTAGTTTTAGCTGGTATATTACCAGCTAAACCTTTGTGAAGTTGTTCATGCAAATGATATTTAGGAATGGATTTTTATGAAACTATTTGATTAGGTATCTAATGATAAGGTTTGATGTCCTATAATGGTTTAGAGACTGAAGAGACTGCCATAAGCATCACTAGGCTGGCTTTTTTGTTTGTTTGTTTTGCCGGAAGGCGAGGAAAATACAATAGAGGATAAAGATACAAAGTGATACAGAATATTGACTGCAACAACAATGTGCAGTTCTCAGTACAAATATCTGAAATGTGTTCCAGATCCAGTACCAGAAAAGGTATGTAATGTGCTCTTTTTAGCATATGAAATCATGCTAAACTATATGAAATGTTGAGTAAAAGAGTATAAGAGTATATTGACTTGTGTGAAGTAAAATATGCTTGCTGTTAGCAAATGGGTTGTACGCTTAAAAAATGATCATTGGAAATGCCCCCCACTTTATTTCCTTAATAAAGGCTGAAGCTATAGGAAGGAGGTGACCAAACTTAGCCCATTCAAAGGCCTGTTCTTTATCAGGGATTATTCCTGTTTTCAACAGCAATGCAGTACAAAACACAGACGAGTAAAGATTTTCAGTCTACGTCCCGTCACAAGAATTAAATTTGCTTTTAAAATCTAAGAGAACTGAAGGTTAGAAAAGCTCAGGCATGGTAACAGGGCGCTTCTGAAAGCCTGGCCAGCTGAGGGAACAGCAAAGCCTGGTGGAGGGGGAGTATTAGTAACATGATAGAAATTCGAATTACATTTGAAAAAATGTTGAGTATCTGAACTCAGTCAGCTTCAGAAGCACACAGAAGTCTCACAGTAGCAGATGGAAGGGAGATTCTCAAGTCTTCAGGGTGCTGGAGGTACAATTTTTGCAATACATTTTTTCATAATGATGCAATTCTACAGAAACATCCAGGTGAACAACATACACACAACTCTTGTGGGCTTGATAGGAAGTGAGGAATTTTAAATTCAGTGCAGAGTAAGCTTAGAAGAGTTTGGCAGTGGCTTCAAAAAGCTTGCACTTCAAAAAGGAAACAGACCCCTGAAAAGGGGAGGGAGGACAACAAGATACGATTAAAGTAGGAATTAGTTGTGTCGTGGTAACTGTTTTTATAACATGGTACTGTAGGTGGTATGCTATTCTCAGGTATCAAGCAATTTTATCACTGCCCTGTTGACATATGTTTGATGTGACTGAACCTTCTAGCATGGTTGGATACCTTAACAATCATATGTTTAGTGTACTGGGGATAGTACAGAAGAGTGTATCATTTGGGGGAAAAACAAGAATTTATGTCTGAATCCAAGGGAGAATGGTAGATTGAAAAATGTAGGAAAAATGATTAATCTCGAAATTATTGTTTAATTACTCAAGTAGAAGGTCAACCTGTGTTGAAGGTGCTAGTTTTGAATTGGAGAAGGGTTGGAATGCTTCTTTTGCATTTGGCAGTCATTTTGAGACGTGCCTTAGAGTTTTAATGCTGTTTGAATTGTTAGCATAATATAGCGTGGCCCTACGCATCGCCTTGTTGCTGGAACCATCGGCAGGAGGTTTTCCTCCCCGAGGCTACTGAGCGTTTGCACTGGCTTGGGAACGCGTGTGGCTGGTTACTGCACATCAGCTCACCCACCAGACTTCGTTAGGATGTCGGAATCCTTCATTTCTTCGTGCCTCTGCTAATAAATAGCTGTAGGAGTAGTAGTTAGCTCTGCCGTGATGGAATATCATCAGGAATGATATACTGAAGATTGTGACTCTGATTGCAGCGAATGCCCCCTGAGATGGATGGGCCGTGAGGGTAGGAAGCTCACCTTAAAGGATGAGGTAGACACATGGGACACGTTTTATACGGAATTCAGCGGACAGCAGATCTGTCAGAGGAGGAAACAAGCAGTGTAGTTGTAGGCAAAGGGAAGAAAAGCTCCTGTGACTAAAGTAAGGATGAATGAATGAACAGAAATTTCTAGGTATCCAAATACAAATCCACTGAATTTAGATGTGACTTAAAGGAGAAGTTGCATAAGCTTATATACGCAGGATAACCTGGAAGGGAAAAATCAAACGGGTATTAATCAGAAAATGGAGGCCTTGCCATAATGGTAGTGTTATAGCCATATTTCTTTGCAATTGTTTGTAGTGTGTAGTTTGGGGAAGGTTGTTGTTTAAACGGTCTTCCTTCGCAAGCAGTAAGCAAAGAAGATGGGATATGGGAAAGCTTGCAGTGGTTAGAGGAGCTAATTGGCTTCCCCTTATGCCTAGTGATTAATTTTAGGTATTTTTTTCTTAGAAACTGACAGAGCTTGTCTCCTCATGCTTTGACTGAAGACACTTTATGGGGAACCCCTGACTTTGCTTTCAGAGTTCCTACTACCCTTATCAGAACCGTGACAAGTTTTCTGGGCTTAATCCATAGTGCAGCAGCATACCTGTGTTTATAATGCAGATTTTGGAACAAACTCCAAGATTTTCCCAAGAAGATATAAAGAAAGCTGTGTGTGTGTAGTGTTTGTAAAGGCCAAAGACCTTTACTGTACTGATCCTGTTCTGTTACCAATCAGCATCGCGAGAGTTTGACCAAAGCTGACTTGTCGAAGTGGATTAGTTACTGCTTGTAAGGCCTTTTGGCAATAGTCATTTTGATAATTAATTCTTAAAAACCCTGGAGAGTGAAATTCAGGGCACTGACTGACTAGATTACTGGTTTCCAATCCAATTCTGCCATGCCTTGCTGGTGGGACAGAACAGATTTGAGACCTGTGAAGGAAGATGATGTTCAAAAATATGCCGGGCTCATTACTTGAGTCCTATGCGATGCAGGCCTTAAGGGTAGCCTGTGAACAAGGAGCAGATGATTTGGAAATTGTCTTTAACTTGGGAGCCTTTATCCAGTCCTCCTGAATCACCCGAAAGGGAATATTTTGAAGAATAATGTGGATTTTTAATTCTTGAGGACAGGATTCTGTGACCAAGGGCAAGGCAAAATCAGTAAGGACTCTGTTCCAGATATTTCTAGCCTCTCTTTCTTGAGGGATGAGTCTGCTGTCTTGAACAAAAGGTCAGTGTCTCCCTGCAGGGAAGAGAAGTTTAGATAAATGGTAGTGCTTAGGGACCAGGGGTACCTTTAAATAAAACCTCTTTAAGTCTTTGAAATCTCTCTCTCTCTTTTTTCTTTTTAAGAAGTAAAGCTCTTTTACAGTGGAGGAAAGAAAAAAGATTCATGCACAAAGTTAAAATTATGGAAAGTGAGGAATACCATGTAGAGATTCCACATTTAAAACAGGTGAGAGTTTTGAAGAAACATCACAGGCTTTGTTTTGCTCAGGAGCCAAACACATTCTAGGAATAAACATATGTTTGGAGATAAGGTATAAACCTGACAAATCGAACCAATGAATGAACGATTCCAGGTGTATAGTTACCTGTTCTGTATGACAGTATATCTCCTGTCCACGAACCAAATACAGTACAATACTGCAGTATTGGTGGTTGGTAGGGCAGTTACAACATAACATCCTTCTGCAGGAACAACGCTTCACAGGCAACTTCTTCCTGCTACCTAGGATGGGGCAAGATGCGTATGGCTTTATAGGAAACCGAGGAGTAAGATGAATTTGAAAACAAAATTGTATCAGCTCATTGACAGGGCAGGTAAATAAAACTGTTGTAGAATATTGCTGTAGTTATTGGAGGAAAATGTGGCAAGTAAACTGGCCAGGGCTCAATAGCAGGCTTAAATGTCTGTCTTAACATGTGGTATCCTAAAAGCCTTTAGATATGTTGCACATGTGGAGCTTGCTTTACGAAACAGATAATTTTCCATGTGGGGCAGGATAAGCCTCCAGCAAGGGCTTTTTGTCTGAATTGAAGCCAGGAGGTAGATGGATTTGAAAAGAGGGAAGGGAAGGAACAGGTCATATTAGAATGGATCGAGGTCATCTGTTGAACACCATCTTTCGTCTTGATTGAGAGCTGAGGTTGGCAGCATTTCCTCGGTTTGGAGCCATTTTGTTAAGATTGGAAAGTAGTAATACCTTTGTAGTGGTAAAAGATACAAAGCACAGGACATTTAGCTTCGGGAAAGAGCGTGCCTTTGAATAGTGTGTCCTATATGATAGATTCTTCAGAATATATGGACTCTGTAAACTGAGTATTATATATGACAGTACGCTTTTCCCACAGCGAGTTGAAGAGGTATCTGTGATCAGCACTGAGAATTAATGATACCATCTAGCTTCTCCAGGTGGAAAAGCCTAAGTTCTGAGCTCTGTGATACTGGCAGGATAGAGTACCGGTTCTGCGTGGGCCAGTTCAAGTCCAGCGTGGCTCTCACTGAATCAAAGCGAAGGTGTTGGCTGCTGTAAGGCAGGGCTGTTGATGTCTCCACACTCTGCTGCATGGCCATTCGATTTGGTGGGCTCGGTTAGTGCAGGATATGGGGCTCCAAATGGGTGAGTCCTCACTGAACCCTGCACGCAGGGGAGCATCCTGCTGACATGGGTCCCCAATGAGTCCCACACAGCCCTAGGTAGGTAGATTTGGGGCTGGTTCCTGGAAAACCTGTCACGGTCTGTCCACATCGTGCTCTTTGTTTCCAGACCGTAGCAGATGGGCCCTAGAGCTGCTGTACTGTCAGAATTTGAGCTCGTACACATAGCAGTGCAGAAGTGTTTTATGGACTCCCCATGGCTGTTGAACAGCACTGTGCAAATGTAGCTGTGGCCCATCTGAAATAAATTCATCCAGACGCCAAGATGCTTCAGCATTAGGCCAGTGTTGTTGGCCCACTGCATGCGTGGTGCACGGCCCAGGTGGCTGAGAGTTTGCTGTACTTGTGCTGCCTGTGTTGGTTATTATATTGTACTTCGCTATTTTTCAGCTTGCTTTCAAGTCTGACCTGCTTTCTTGTAATGAGACCAAGTTACCTGCTATTTCAAATGGGTCAAAATTTTATTTATGTAGATTATTGATGACTGCCAGGTGTGGGATATTATGTCCCAAATGACTTATGAGCAGCAAGGTATTGTGTTGAGCTCTGGGAAATGGAAATGGCTTGGGGCATGAGTTCCAGATATCATTTGTGTCTAGTGCACTGCTTATATTCTTGAATTGGAAAATAGGTTTATTTATTTTAAGAATACCAACAAAAAGAACTAGCCTATCCTTCCCAGTATTAAATATCTGCTGCCTTTGGGAGCATCAGTGTTAAATGCATTTCCGCACACAAATCGTAAATAGACAGTCCTCTGCAGCCTCTGCAAATACATCTTCTAAAACAGCAGCAAGATCAAATCCTGTAAAATTAAATGGAGTCACATCCTGCAACAAGAATAGAGTTAAAATAATGACATCCTTGTCAGTTAGAATTAAGGGAATTGTTGGGAAGAAAGAAAAAGTGTATTTGAATGTTTGCATTTCTGTCTACCGGGATTTTAAAAACCTATATATATATATATTTTTTTTTTAAAGGAGATTATAAAGTGTGTGTTTGTATGCAGCACCTTCAAAGTAACATTGGAATGGGATAATAAAACCATGATAGATGCGATTAGAACAGAAGCATCTGTAGAAGTGTGGAAGCTTGTGATGGTAATTTAGAAAGGTGGCACTGGCTGAAAAGGAGAACTAAGGGTTGGAGGAAGAGATGCAGAGTATTTGAAGCTGTGATGTTTAGCAGCTTCTTGGAAGCTCAGTAAATCAGTTTTTGTTGCAGCGTTCAGCACATAAACCTTAAAGTTCTTTCCCTGTTGGAAAGAAATGATAGCATTTTGTATGCTTCTTCTGTATGGTGTTCCTGTTAAGACAACTGAAGTGAAACCAGTGAATAAAAATGCAAAGTTTCGAGCGGCCGACCATGTATGTGAACAGGCGATACATATTGTATTTATGAACATTTCTCCCTGTAGCTCTGGCTTGTTCAGTTGTAAAGCCACTCCTAGTGGGAGGCAACAACCATTGTAATCGTAATGCAGAAGTTTACAGAGCTGCTTCACCTGTTAGCTCAGGTGCTCTTGCATATGCTCAAAAAGCAAACTACCATAAGTATATTGGTAGTTTAATAGTCAACGTTAACGTTATCTGTATTTACTCTGTAGCAGCCTTTTACAAGGACTCTTAACAGTTTTTGAAATCCGGTAGTTTAAATAGACGTATTTTGGCAAATTATCAAAATCAATTTCCTGTTACAGGAATAGTTTTTCTTATGTTTATCTTTCTGCAAGAAACCCTTTCTCTGTATAAGTTCCCTCATGTTTGAATGACATGCTCCAGCTACCACTAAATCACAAACAATTCCATCGGTTTAAAACTTCATGAGTGAAGTTATCTTCTGAAGCCTGTGTGCCTTGCCAACTGCTGGCTTGCAGTTCAGTAGCCCCTTGTTGAGTCCCTGAGGGGAAAAAAAGGGACATGTAAATGACTAAATCATTGCTGAGATGTGAATTTGATTTTGTTGTTGTTTCTATTTTTTATTTTATTTTATTTTATTTTATTTTATGTTTTAAACAAAAATGTTGAACACCTTATTTAAGAAATCTGGAAGTAACAAAGTAGTTAACAAATTATAGAACACAGACGTAACTGATACACAACTTCGGAGATAACTGACATCAAATTAAATGTACATTTGACAGGTGAGGAACTTTAACATTCTTAGGGCAAAGTAATACCCTCAATATGGATGTGCTTCTGCGAGAGAGAGATGCAAAGAGTTGGGCCAAAACTATGTCTCAAGTAAACAGAGGGAAGATGGATGTTTAATCAGGATGAGTATAATAACTCAGTGGAATTCGTTGTCACAGCAGAACCACGTAGAACCTTTTGATTTATTTTTAGTGCATCTTTCCAAACATTATTCTCCAGGCTTTTTTCTTGTGGTCTTTTTGTCTTAACCAACTTCTGTTCCTTGTGGCAAAGATCCTTTTTTTTTCTTTTTTTTTTCTTTTTTTCCTTTTTTCTCCTATTTCATTTTATGGTATTAGACACTAGATAAACAGTGTTATAAACCTAGGACTTAGTTCTAAGCTTAATTTCCCAGCTGTGCTCTAACAGAAATATTCTAGTTTGCCCTCTGGAATTGAAATTGTTGCAAAGTGAGAATTTGTAAAATAGTTGTTTGATTTTTTTTTTCTACCTCCTTACTAAATTTCCATGATTATGGTGTTGTCCACAACCCAGCGCAATAATTAATTCTGTGTGTAGAAATTCACTGCTGCCTTACTTCATAAGTAATACATCAGATTATTCTGTCAGGTCACTGTGTAGCAATGGTGGGATTGTCACCTGGCTGTCACTAGAAATATTAACTCACATAACCCTGTCTCCTGGAGCAGTCTTCCATTCGAGATAGGTGATGAGTTTTGTTTATATATCAGAAATATTTTCTACCCAAAATGATAAGCTTGTGCATCAATTACACCTTGGTTTCTTCCTGTCTTGTTAAGAACTGCTATGACAAGCGCTTGAAACAGTTCTGCGGCAAGTTTTCTAAACAACGTTCTGTGTATTCTGTTCATGTAAACAATTTTTATAGTCCATTGAGTCATTTCAGTGATTTTGCACTCAATCTTTTGTGTGTTTTCCGAGGTACTACTTGCTGTGCTCACCCGAAAAGCACGTGCTCATACATTTGCTAGCTGATATAAACTGGGTAGTTTTCACTAATCCGTTGTTGATCTTTTTCTGTCTGTGAGTTAGCGTGGGCTCAGTTCATGAGTGGGTATTTGGTCATTTAGTTTTTACCCCAAAATTCTTACGTGCTTACATTTCTCGTAGGTTTTATTTTTGCCTTGATTCATTAAGAACTTGCTGTGAAGACTCATGAAATCTCAAATGTCTTGTATCAACTGCCTTTCCTGCACTTTGTGCACTCTTGTAACTTGGCTTTCTCTCTAACTCGAACTACTGCAATCATTACTGAAAATATAAATTGCTAATGGCAGCTCCCTTGATTTTTTTGCTTTTGCTATTTCACTCAGTACTTCGCCTAAGCAAGAAGTGCCAGTAAGGTGATCTTGTGGGTTGGGGTCAATACATGTGCGTAACAGCTGATAGCTTCTGTAGATTTAGTAACTGCTTTGTATTTTTAGAGTATGACAGTGTATATAATTAGTGCTTTTTCTATTTAAAAACAAACAAACAAAGCCACAACACAACTAACAAAATCCAAGAGCTTTGCAGGGTAAACATTTATTTTGGAGTAGAAATTTGCATCTTTAAAATCTTCATAGAATTACAGAACCTTTATTTTTGTGTGTCATGACTGGAAATTTCTTAATTACAAAACCTCAAAATAAAGAAATACATTAGTATTGGACAGAGTAAAAGTGTTTCATTTCACGTTAGAGTTCTCCTATTCTATTAGAAAATACAGTAAAAATGAGAGAATTTCAAAATTACTTGCAGCATTATTAAGCTTCCAGGAGCATCATACTGCTGCTCCTTTTCTCCCTTGGTTTTTGGTTTGCATCAGAATTTGGAAAAGAAACCTGTGCTGTGCATTGTGATGGAATGTGGTTGGAAGCTTCTGTTGCCAGCTTTCAGGGTATATATGTTCTGACAGCTACATCGTACTGCTGTTAACTGAAGTATATATACTTTCTTTTGTGAAGAACTCGATAAAAACAATATACAACTTAACAAGATTTGTCATTGCCTTCGGTGAATTTGTTTGAGCCGAAACACTCAAGTTTTACTCTGTAATGCCAACAGTGGCTTTAGCTCTCATACCTGAAAGGTCATCTTGTTCGCAGTAGGCTCGAAACAGACCCCTTCATCACTCAAGGGGACTGGGAGAGGATGATGAAGTATTCCCTCTGAAAGCTTCATGCTTTGGAGTCTCTGTCTGGATATAACAGTAAGGAGAAGAGGGCACACTGCGAAGTCTTGTCTCTGAATACTTTAAAATGATCATCTCCTTTGTCGACAATGCAAATAAGTGAATCAAAAGGCTATAATGGGTTTAATTTTGATGTGCTATGTAAATGAAGTATTAGCAGCTACATAAGTTTTAGCAGTATTTCTTTTTATAGTGAATATTAATGTTAATAACTGCAGTGTAGAAAGTTTGAGACAGTTGTTGTAAATTCCAAGCGTTATGTTTATATACATTTATATATCTGTGCACACAGGAAACCTCGACCAGTCTCTCAGCTGGTTGCACAACAGGTTCCTCAGCAATTCATGCCCCCTGCGCAATCAAAGAAAGAGAAGAAAGACAAAGTAGAAAAGGAAAAAAGTGAAAAGGAAACAACTAGCAAAAAGAACAGTCATAAGAAAACCAGGTAAAAATTTAAGAAACTTTTTGCAGTGTTGGTAAAACATAATTAAAAAAGAAAATACAAACATGATCTGTGATTTTACTGCTTTATAAGTGCTGTGGCAAACTCTTTTGGACAATAAGGCTAAATATTTACATTGAAGTTTCATTGTTTTAGGATGCCTATTAAATGCAAAGAAAACTTGCAGTTAGTAATTTTAACCAGAAGATGGAGACCAGTTGAATGTAGAGAGAAAGAGTTGGGTATTAAGGGTTTCAGGTGTCTTTTTCACACCATACAAAACTAGGTATGCAAAACATGATCCTAGGATCTGGAAAAAAGAGGGGACCAGAGTGACTAGATTTCATGCAGAAAAATTAAGTGGGAAGGGAGGGAGGGATAGAAAGAACCAGTACCAGATTGCAGAAAAGTGGGAAGGGAACATTGTTATTGCTTCCTTACAGAATTGGAAGAAATTTTTGAAAGAATTGTAGGGGTTGGAAGGGACCTCAAGAGATCATCGGGTCCAACACCCCTGCCAAAGCAGGTTTCCTAGAGCAGGCTGCCCAGGTAGGCATCCAGACGGGCCTTAAATATCTCCAGAGAAGGAGACTCCACAACCTCCCTGGGCAGCCTGTTCCAGTGCTCCGTCACCCTCACTGTGAAGAAGTTCTTTTTGCATGTTGGTGCGGAACTTCCTGTGCTCCATTTTGTGGCCATTGCCCCTTGTCCTGTCCCCACAAACCACTGAAAAGAGGTTGGCCAAATCTCACTGTCTCCCACACTTAAAGACTCAAAGAAAGACTCAACTGGGGTATAAATTAATGTGACAGAGTAAGGTGCGTATGCTACCTAGTGATAAAAATCCCTATGCTACATGATGCTGAAGATGGACTCTTGGAACGGAGAACATGAAACATTACAGTACAGACAAGCAGTTGTAAAAATCATTGCTTTTCCTGTAAGAGCAGGAGAAAGGTGCAAAGTGGAAAACAAAAGCAGTAAATTTAGCCCCCAAATCATCACAGCCTAAGCATAATGTTACTGCAGCAAGAATGTGGTGCCAGAAAGCTTGGCAGTATACAAGACATGTAGTCTAATCAAAAGTGGGAGGAACTATTGATTTTTATTTTTTATTTTTTTGGAAGCATTCCAAAGTAGTCCAGCCAAGAAAGATCCTTTGGGATTAGTTATGCAGAGAAGTAGCAGATGCTTCTCTTGTGCCTGAAATAGGATCATCAGGATGAGAAGCAGGGAGAGATTGTGAGTCGAGAGAGAACAGTCTTTAGGATAGTTATGGTTAGGATTAAGGAGGCTTAAGACGTTCCAACAGGAAGAATGCATTTCTTTTATTTTTTTTTCTTTTCCCAATACTTAAATTTATTAGCTTACCACTTACAGCTGAAGTACTTTGATTATGAAGTATCTGAAGTTAAAATAGTAATTTTTAATGAAGCTAATTAAATATTATAAATTGAAATACAGATGCTTGAATTGCAATAGTACATTAGAACACAAAAGGAAGGTAGGGAAAAAGAGAGAACATTTAAAAAAAATAACTAAAATAAAAGTCTTGGAATGAAATATCAGTATTGAGATTCGCATTAAGAATGGCTACTGGAAATAATACTTGAACACTTCACGCGGTTCTGTTTTTCACAATTAATTCACTAGATAGGATAACAAATTAAGAATGCTTGATTAGTCTAAGCATATTTCTTCAATATCCTTTTGGGAAAGTGATATCCCTTTCTCTTTGCTTGAAAATTTGCTGGAAACTATCGTAAAATCTGAATACACACTAAATATGATTAATAAGCTTCAGGCATGTCACATATGCAGGTTGGTAATGCTGAATTTTTTCGCACTGTTCCCATGTTAGAGAGCAGCAGATTTTTCAGTTCTTTTAGATTCTTCCATCACACTACTTCAGCCTCAGGGGAACAAGATGTCAAATCCTCTGTCTAGTGGAGGAAAGGCACGAGGTGTTTCAGTTGAAGTGACTGGGAACCAATTCTACTTCAAACAAAGTTAGATGATAGGGTAAAGGTTAGGACTTTGCTGTTAGCACACCTGCTAACGTGATGTCATATTAATTTATTTTATTGCAGCTTGAGCTGGTGAAAGCTGTGGAGTCAGTTAAATGCATATAGCTCTGCTGTTCATAACCACTTGTATAAATTCAGCTGCCTCGTGACAGTTTCCCAGGGTTGTCAAAGGAAAATAGTAAATTGAAAGTACTTCATGCTCATCACTAGCAAAAATATGATGTCAGAACATAAGTCAAACTGTTCTTTTATGGTTCTTTATGTTGTGAAAAATCACACAATTGAAAGAATAGATGAAGAGACTTAACCTATCAATGCTGTGTGATTTCTGAGCTCTGTGCATATTTTAAATCACAGCATGTGCCAGGGATATCAGAATTATTCTGTGAACACAAAGGCCAGTTCAAATAATATACTGGCAGTCTCAGTGAGATTTTTAAATGAAATATACCTGCTGCACGTTAACACTTCTGGAATGCAGAATTTTGTAGCTGAAACTGTTGTTGAATTCAAAAGGCACAGATAAGGTTTTTGTACGCTGACATCTTCATTACTGAACACCATTCTCTACCTAGAATCGTTGCTTAAAGCTGCTGCAGAGATGCATCCTTCTCTAGATAAGATTTATAACTTTTTATAGCCAAAATAGTGAAACATGTAATTAAAAAAAAAAAAAACAAAAAAAAAACAAAAAAACACAAAACTCCACGTGTAACACATTTGTGTTATTGTGCAGTTATAAACAATTACCTTATGAATATTTTATAATCTTAGCAGAAGGTGGCAAAGGTAATGTGTTATTTTCACCTATTTTAAAGTAAAACCAGGAAATGCTCTAGCATAAACACTTGTGGCACTTTGTCATCTTGTGTATTACCTGTCCCACAAAGCAGTATTATGCTGATGTTACATGCATATTCTCCAAAGCTCTGAAAAAGTGTGAGATAGACAAGATAATGAGATGGTATGTGTTTTTTTAATATCGTTATTTGCTTTATTTAGGCCACGATTGAAAAATGTGGATCGAAGTAGTGCTCAGCATTTGGAAGTTACTGTTGGAGATTTGACGGTCATAATTACAGACTTTAAGGAGAAAACTAAGTCACCACCTGCTTCTAGCGCTGCTTCTGCAGATCAACACAGTCAGAGTGGTTCTAGCTCTGACAACACAGAGAGGGGAATGTCCAGGTCATCTTCACCCAGAGGAGAAGCTTCATCGCTGAATGGAGAATCTCATTAAAGTTTATTTCCTCCAGTTTCTTTAGTCTCTTCTCTTTAAAACATGCAAATACATAACTTCTGCCACCTGTTACCACATTTTCATGACAGATTATCCATGCACAATTGGTATGTTTACTGGAACATAATTTATGCAGTTTAAAAAGAAGAAAAAAAGTGCAGTGGTAGAAATCATTTAAATGCAATCTAAAAATGCTTACGAAGCATTTTCAGACCAACTTTTTAATCTTCATGTGTAAAGGTGCCATGAAAATGTGGTTTGAATGTTCATATGCAGTGTTATTGGTAAGTCCATTTTCACTTTTAGTTTAGTGAATTCTAACAACTCTTGGAGTCTCTACTATTGGCATGTACTGAATTTAAATTTTTATAACATAGTTCAAGCTGCCTAAATATGTATTATTTGAGAATTGTGAAACATAGTTATATGTATGCAAGTCAAAGATCAACTTAATCAACTATTGCTGCAACAGAATTTTCATAATAATTATCTTCTTAAAAAACACCTGCTGGTACTTGGTGTGGTTAAATAGGAAAAATGTTATTAAATAAAACATTTGTATGAATTTTTGCCAATGTTTGACACATTTTACTAGATTACTGTTAATGAATTATGTTGATGGTTTTACCAATATTTTTTCACACTTAAAACACTTATTGTAATGTTTACAAGCAAAATAGAAAACACATTCTAAACATCAATTGGTTAACTTTACAATTCAGGTGAAGTACTACATTGTCATTGTACACTGGTTTTCTATGTTGTGTAACAAATATTGAACCTCAGATAACTAAGCATTTGGCAAAAACTAACATTTGGAAGCATGAAAGTTTGGAAAAGCTTTAAAAATAACTGAAGTGCAGTTTTCATTTCTGCTTAGTGCTGTTTCCTTGCCCCAAATTTACCTAGTGTCATACAGTCAGTTACCATTTCATTACAGAAATATCAGATGTTGCACAAGAATAAGGAAATAATACTTTTTATTTTTTTTATTTTGAATCAACTTCTTTTGATTTGGCCTATTAGAGAATATTATGTCATAAATCATATAAAAAAGCCTCAGTATCCTACTTTATGGCATTAACTGTCAACATTTACGCACTTAGCAATATACTGATGCAGGGCAGAACTATCTACAATCCCATCTGGTATTATGTAAAATTACCAATAAAATATTTTTGTGAATACAGATTTTTGCATTTTTGTTTACAGCCAATAAGTGTTTTGATACACACGCATCCAATCCATCTATAGATTTAAATTATAGATTCAGGTTCAGTACAGAAGTCCATTTAGCATTTAGCTCCTTCTAGTGAGGTAGTCCACTTACACTCCCGTGATTCTTTTCTTTTTATTTCAAAATATATATTTTTAAGCCCATGTAAAAATTGGATGGACCTTCTTGAATCCAGCCCTAAATTATTACCAACATGTGGCACATCTTTGTAACAGCTAAAGCAATGGATTTTTGTAGCCCCTGACAGTTGTGGTGTTTGGTGGTTTCTTGTAGTAATGTATTTTTCTGTTTTTAATGCAGTACTTCTACAGGCACAACAGTACTGTTCTATTTTGTAAGATGCTAGTTGTGAAATACAGTTAGTTGCATAAAATGAAAGTCTGATGTGATATCTGAGAACATACATACCTCATTCCTTGGTGTTGCTGTTTAAACTTTTTAGACATCGAATGTTAATTATAGGCTATTTCAGATGGATAACTACTGACCTGTTTATTATGTATTCTGCTTTATCTTACTAAATAGGATGTCTGTTCATTGCAATTACTTGGCCAAATCTTAGTATCTGTAAAAACAATGCATTTTAAGGTTCTTAAATGTTTTGGGGACTGGGCTGGTGTTCTGAATAACATACACTAGTTTTTAGAAGAAAAGTACATGCTTCTCAACTTTATTTTTTTATGTTTTATTTTTAGGTGGGACTATTTGCAGAATATACTGATGTAATGGATTACAAGAGAGCTGAAACTGTTTAAAGTAAGCAGTTTAATGATAGAATCTCATTGCAAGATGTTTCATGAAATGTGTTTCTAATTTAAAATGTAATGAATGCTAACACATTTCAGTATTCCTTGCAGACAAATAATAATCTATTACCAGTAGTTCACTAAATGGGAAACTTATTTTCATTTAACTTTATGTGAATAAACCACCCAGCACTGCCAACAAGAGGTCTCTTTGTATCTTCAGAAATAAGTAGCCATTTGGTTTGGAAGGGAAGGAGGATGGAGGGGATTTTACTATGATTCAGCTGTCTCTAGAGAATTATCTCAAAAATATGGTACAAGTATAGTTATTGTCAAAAAGAATGCAAAAAAAAAAGTCTTATGGAAACCACTGTTCTTTATGGAATAAGATGTAGAAAAGCAATTCCTAACCACAGATATAATAGATGCAATGCAAGACAGCTAGGATCTAAAATTTGAGCTGTGGTGGTTCTAACTGAAATACTACATAGCTAGTGTTTACATTGCAGTGGTGCCTACTTTGGCATTAAACAAAGTGAAGATAATTTTTGTCTGTTTGTGATTAAAGGGATGTGACAATAGCGACAGCAGAGTGGACAAATTCTAAGCAGAATATGGCAATTTGACTCTGTTCATAATGTTCTAATTTAAATGAACTTCACTGTCATAATTTCTAAATAATTTCAACGTGTAGTAGTAATCCTAAGTCCTTTTTCTAACTGTAAATATATTTAAAAGCATCTTTACTCCATTTATAAAAAGTGAAAATTTAATGTTGTAATGTGTTTTGATTAGCTATTTTAATCTGTGACTGTTCTCTCCATAAGAATTGTTATTTGTCAAATTCTATATATGCACCAGTCTAGAATAGCCATACATTTTGGGTTGCTCATGAAATGGTGACCCAACAAAGGCAAGCGTGATAGTGTTCCATGTAAATTAGTTCCCTTATGTGCTGATCATCTAGCTTCAGAAAGGAAAAGGGGAAGGAAATGGGGAAAATGACCTATAACTAATTCACTGATAAAGTATGTGACAATTCAGTCTTTTACCTTCCTAACTTTACCACTAACTGTAGGTGGTATATAGAAAAGATGCACAGTTGTAGACTGTGATCTTTTGATTTCTTCTGCAATTAATTTTGCATATTGGAAATAAGCAAAAGTTGTTCTACTTAGTAGCAAGTTAAAGTATGCCATATAAAATCTTGATTCTAACAGCAGTGATAGTAAAAACAAACAAACAAAACCTCTAAAACTTAAATTTCTTGATCTTAGAAGTCTCAAAATCAGAGCTATGACTTAAGGTTTTAAACTAATACATATTTCTCTAGATAGCTCATGTTTTGTGGCAGATTGTAAAATTGCAGAAAATGTTTGGGCTTTGTAATTTGAGCACTTTAATTTTTTAATATTATGGATAGCACATTTTTAGGTAGCCATGTAGGACAGAATGCTTATAATTTATTTCCAGCAGTTCTTTAGAGTGGTCGTGCAAGTCTTGTAGACTTGACACCTGTATGAATCTGCATCTTTGGTTCTTTAATTTTTCTCTCTCCTGTCTCCAAAGCCTGACAGTTTCCCACATTATGCTGATTGACGATTCTTTTGTTATACAGGAGGAATTTGGCATGGAACTATCTATTATGTACTTCTTTGTATATCCAGGGTTCTTTAACTGTATCTGCATGTTTTTCTCTGTCACATGCCTTTAAGTTGACTCTGCTGCCTATTACGCAGAGTCTGGTTATACTTCCCTTCAAATGTCAGAAACAATACGGAAGAGGAGGTGCAACTTAATTGAGTTTCTCCTCCAGCAGTAGCAAGTGCTATGCTTGTAAATTTGTCCTGTGCTAACTCAGGAATAAGATAGATAAGATAAAAAGTTAATGCTGTTTTTGGCTAGTGGACCAGTCAAATATGATATTTTGCAAACATGTTCTTCTATCTTAATGTTAAGATATGGGTGTGCTGGAATACTGTTTGAGTTTTGAAGATTTTTCTTACCTGAAATTCTTCCCCGATTTATGTCAAAGCAGGCTCGGTTTGAAGGGGTGTAACCTCACAAATGAGCAAAAAGTTGTACCATAAAATCAGTCGAACTGAGGAGAGGTCAGCTGGCTTTCTTTTGTACTGTCAAAATTCTAACCAGAGGAGAAAGAGATTTAAGAGATTTGTCTGAGACAACAATCGGATATTGAGCTTAGTTTTGACATCTAAAGAAAAATCAGTGTTTTAATAAGAATTTACAGGATTTAACTATTAAAATATACTCCACAAGTTCATCACATATCAATATTTTTCAGAAATTACTGCAATGTCCTGTCTAGATGGAAATGAATGGAGTAAATAGTGCAACATCAAAGCTTGGCTGTACTCCTGCTAGTAAATGGTACTATCCAACAGAAAGTGACTTTCTGAAGACATGGTGCAGGAAGATTGTGATACGCCGATGTACAAAGCCTAGGAGTTCAGGCGTACTCCTCTCTACATAAAGTATGCCATTGGTTTCAAACAATGAAAGAAAATGCACCAAACAGATTAGCTACAGATCCTAGAGTCTTATTAATGCAGGAGCTGTTTACAGTTTCTGTTTAACTGTGTAGGTGAAAAATAATTCAAACGAACCACCGTTGGATAATACTTAATCCCTCAGAAGATGTTTTCCATCTTAATCTTGCCCCTTTTATTATGAGATACTGATAAAAGCCATCTGAAATAACTTGCTCTGTTCATTGACTCAGAACTGTAAGAGCAGACAGTTTACTGTGCACAGGAAGCTTGAGTTTTACTTTTAAGGTGTTAAGCATGGAAGATGAAGGGCAGATGTGTATTTGATAGCTCGAGTGAGTATTACTAAGAATAGTCACAATAGATTGCTGTGTCATTTAGGGTTTGTAAAAGACAATAATCACTCATTTTTGCCTATGTTTAAGAAGAAAATGACCACCAGAAAAGATACTGTTCTGGTAATAATAATTTAAAGAATAGTTCCAAGATGCTATTTATTCTGTCAAGAGCGTATCTTGATGGAGGTAGAAGTATCTGAGCAAGACATCCTTCAGGAATATGTTGTCAAGATCTAGACCACTTGGAAAAGTTGCCTGATACATCTTTAATTACACTGTTCTCTTCATATAAGTATTGATCTTAGTCAAAGTGCATGCAAACTGAACACGCTCCCGTAAACTTAAAATCTTAAGAAATGTTGCTGTAGACCAATAAGGCTCTAATTTACATTGGAGATACTGAGAAGATGACTGAGGAAAAGAGCATACTAATCTATTTTTTGCATAACCTGTTAAGCATATGATCTTAATATTCCTCTTGTGTGGAGGAGCAAAAGTGTACTCACGAACAAAATACCCATACCCAGTGCTAAAGGAGTCTGGCTTTCTACCCCTTTCCCAAGCTCACTAGGTTCTACAGGTGGCAAATTCTTTTGGTTCAAAGGCAGTCACGGGCACTAGGAAAGGATGGAGTTGTTCAGCCACTTAGCATCAGTTAGTTAAGCAAGATTCTACTTTCTGAATACCCACTTTGGGAATACAGAGGTCTAATTTGGGATTTATATGCATCTAATACATAACTACCATGCCTGAGCATGAAATATTCTATTTCAAGCTGATACTTCTTTTCAGAGAGTAAATCGAAATGCTTCAATGCCAAGTCCAGTTCTTGATGGCACAGATCTCTAAGCAAAAAAATCTGCCATCTGACTGATCATCTCTTACTGTAACAGCCTTCAGCTGTGAGTTAATCTAAGCGAGGGAAATCTCTTAAGGCTACATGTATTTGAGTCTCTCTAGTCCCACCTCTAAAGGAAACAGAATTTTGATTCCTCCTATAGATGTTTTTGAAGTACATCTATAGTGTAAGTGGCTGCAGTAAGTTTGCAATACTGTATTATGCCTGCTTTTGTAAGTAGGAATGTGAGTGCTATTCCGAGTTCTCCCGCTGTATCTTGGTGTTTGTAAGACCAGCGATACGTGGAGCTTGGAGGTCATCTATCAATTTTTTCAGTTGTCTGTGTTTTTGCATAATTGAATTACCGGAGAGATTCTTGCTGAACAGACTTACTTATACGAGTCCTGTACCATTCAAGTATTCTGGCTGAGGTAGCTGCATTCTGGGATGCCAATTACTGGTCTTCACGCCCGTAATCCTGCGAAGGGTCTGATTCTACTGTTGTAAGGCTTCCAAATGCAGAAGAATAAGTAAAATGCTTTCCAGCTGGTGGAGATGTAACACTGCCAGGTAACTACATCTGAAGGGTCTTTTTTTACGAGGTACAAGAAAATATGCTTGGTGCTGGCTGGAGAAAGAGATCGAAGGAAGAGCATGCACAGATGCTGAGGACTACATTTCCTGCAAAAATTCTGAGTAGGGAGCTTCTGTTTCTCATATGTAAACCAACTTCAAAAATCCTCAGTCCAACAAAAGAGGATAAGAGGAAAAAAGAACAAAGAAAATTTATTTTCAGAATAATATCTAGAAGACCCACTGCACGATGGCTTTTTCTTGAGTAGCGTTCCCTTCTCTGTGTACCGTGTTGGAAATGGGCAGTATCTCACACTTCTTATAGGTGCGTTTTGCTGTATAGTTCTTGATAACCGTTGGTTCAGTGACTTTTGGCCAAAAGACAGATGTAGGGTTTTTTTTTTTTTTGGTAAATTTCGTATTAAATACTATGAACATTTCCCTCTTGGGTACAGGTCGTGTATTGAAAGGGCAGTAGTTCTGGTTAAAGAGTTGATCTGGAACAAAAGAGCTTCCTCTTGTATGTTTAGATACAATCCAGTTTTAGAGGCTCTGATTCCTGGACAACTAGAAAAAGGGTAACTTTATGCTGAAAAGGGAGTAAGAACCCAGATGAGAATAGCTGTAGCTTCTGGAAAGAGTTTTGTGGCCTGTAGTTCATATGGCTGTTTTCAGTGATTATTCCACACCTTATCCAGTTAATCTTCAAGTGTTAATAGGGCACCCTCACAGACAAATCAAAATTACCAACAGCACCATCAGATGCTCTTAAAATTTACTAAGTGCCTTATACAGAGCATCAATGAGGCAATGATTCAATTGAAAGGATGTTTGATAAGAGATTTACTCCTCTGGTTGGAGTCACAGGTTATCGGTTGTAACTAAGGCAATGTTCCTGGTTATAACACTAGAATCCTACATTTTCTTGCTCATACAAGTACCTAGTAAGAAGCAGTCCAGAAATTTCTGAGGCTTTCAATTTGTAAAACATAAAATCTTTGGAGGATATATATTTTTTTTTAATGTCAGCTGTGATAGCCTGCTGGAATATCACAGAAGTGAATCAAACTTCTGAGTATTTTTGGATGCTTTCACACTTCTCAATATCCCAGTCAAGGGTAGCGCTACCTTTCTTGGGAAGGGATACAGAAGTTGCTTTTATTCATTGGGTTTATCTAACAATAATTTTTAAGGGTTTCATTGTCAGAAAAAGGGCTTGTTATTTTGAAAATAAAAATTTTACCTGCCAGGTGTCTTCCCCAAAACGAGTAAGTGCCTTTTCTGTTCTGACTCTTAGAAGTATTTTACTTTGTCAGATTGAATTTGAATGTCCTGGATAAACCAACAGAGTACTGAGTGTTACCAATGGCTTGAAATCCTTTCACTGAAAGAACAAGACAGAATGTAAGCCACTTGAATTCTTTTGAGACCTGATGTTATCGGAAGTTTTATAACTGCATATGAATAGTATACTTCTAAGAACAATGTAACTTTTCAGGAACTTGATTAGGAAATAAATATTTATTAAAATAAGTATATTAAATAAATATTTATTTACCAGTTTAAGTAAGGTAGAATGTTACACCATGGGGGCAACAGTCTTGCTGTTAGCAGTCCTGACTACTTAATGGAAAGTAAAATTGAGGCCCTGAGCTCTGACTGTAACAGAATGCATTTGGTGAGAGATTGGGACTGTGAATCTTAGGTCCACGTTCTAATAAAGTAATTCTTCCCACCTAAGTTTTTGCCAATTCTCAAACAGGAAAGAAGGCATGAGCAGATATCAGTAAGAGGACCTCTGGTTTTATTGGTGCTGCTTCCTATCTCTAGAGGACTTCTTTTTTTTTTTTTTAATTTAAACTTTGCTCAGGACTGGTACAGCTGAAAGTATATTTTCCCTTCATTCTTAAGCCTAGATTTTGAATGGAGTTTCTCTGAGACACTTTTGTAGTGAAATCGTATTCCCTACGAACATTGAAGACAAAAATAAACATCTCTGTGAACAAAAGGTTGTGTGTGCTTGTAATTTTTTTAATATATATAATTTTGTTACAACAATGCTACAGGTACTCTAAGCCATATGTAACCATTATATTGGTTTACACTTAAAAGGTCTCTATGCAGCAGACAGAAAATACAGCCTTCATCATGAGATGCTACAATTTCCTGTCTGGTAAACTATGTTCAATTCCAGTTAAACGCTCATTTAAATAAAGATGGCAATACAATGCATTCAGCCAAAGTGCACATATAGTAACCCATTGAGACACTGCCTCAAACTGACCTCTTCCTGACTCCAGTTCAAAGACATTATTAAATGAGCTGAAATTCTGAAAGCTGAGGGGAAGAGGATAGAAAGAAAGAAACAGCAGGATAGTTTTCCAGAATAAATGCTGCCCAATCAGTGGCAATGGAGTTGTTTAAAAATGAACGATTCTATAGTTATTTCGCAATTTTGATGAACATACAATTAGTTTCAGATGAGCATTAAGTAGATGTGTTTGGAGCCCAGAGTAGTGACACACATTTAAATGTCTTCCCCAGGAATAAAGTAATACTTCTTGCCTGTGAAGAACCTGACAGGCAAGTATTTTCAGTGAAAATTTTTGCAGGTGCACTGTATTCGGTCTTGACTGGCAGTGGTGATGCTTAGGGTGCATCATGATAAATGGTAAATAAAATAATTAAATTGCTCAGAACCCTTCTCTGAATGTGTTACTTGTACTAGCTAGGCAAAAGCGCAAGAAATGTAAGTGGACAACTTGGGGATAAATTGTAGCAGATTGTCAGCCAGGGAACCTACTCTCAAAATGCCAGGTGTGCTCTGCTAGCTTACTGGCGTGGGTTATTCACTTCGCCTCTGAGCTGTGGTGCAAGTTGAGATACTCAAGTGCAGCTTCCAAGGCAGCAAGAAACTAAGAAAACATCCATTCTTGCAAAGAAAGTAACAACTGAGGTGAGAAGCTTGAGAAGGCTTAGTCTAAGCAGATTTCATCACATTGTGTACATAGCTGGTTTTTTTTGTTTGTTTGTTTTTCCTAAAACAGATTCTACAAAAAGTGGTCTGTCTCGAGTTAGTTTCAAGCTATGTACAGTTCCAGTGTTCAATTCTGAATTGTTTGATGTTTCTTTTGCTTTGCAGCACGAGGCTGAGATCCTCCAAGCCATTGTTGAAAGGAGCAGGTTCCCTCATAACGCCAGGCAGCGTTTCCCATTTGTGTAGCAGGTGACTGACGTGCTGGCCATGAGTACACGCGCTCATCCTCGCTCCGTGCAGGCAGTATGTGAGGCTGGTGCATCCTCGGGTGCAGAATGTAACGTCATCTTGTGAGTGCTGGGTATAATCCTGAAGCGCAGGCAGCGTGCGGTAGCAAACTGTTTACATAAACGCCAAGCTCAGTATTAGCAGAAATACTGACTTCTACAAAGGAAGGCGATCTTCAATGCATTTGAGATGAAATTGGCATCAGATACTAGAATGGGGCTATTGTCACTAATTAAAGGACTCTAATTTATTCCACTTCCTTCTCTGTTTTAGGAGAACAGAATTGAAAAGAGGAGACCAAGTTGTAAAGCCCTTCTGTCACCCTTCTATTCATTTTTTTCCCTCTGTTGACTGTTCAGTAAGTCCACTACACAATTATGGGTCTGAAGATCAAAACAAATTTCTTAAATTCCACACCCATGTTTTGGCAGCCATGGGAGATCACAGCATTCCGTTTGTGCCTGGTGCCTGGAGAGAGCTTGGTACAGTGTCCAGTTATTTTTTACCCTTTCTTGACCTGAAAGAAAATAAAGGAGTAAAAGAAATGCATCTTTCTAAAATTACAGGGAAAGGAAGGGTGAAAGCTGAGTAATTTCTTAGTGCCATCATGAGTGAGCAATGCTTGGAGGTGTCTCGGATGTTTTGGGTGGAAGTCGTGGGCAGCAGAGCATCTCTTCTGCCCCGTGGCATGGAACAGTTGGCGAATGCAATTCCGAGGACACCAGGGACAATCAGGGTTGTGTCTGTGCTCTGCGGTGGAGTGGCACAGGGCTGTGAAAGGCAAGCTGGCTGCTCACCGTCACTCCTTCAGACATGACAAATTATTGACAAAGTATGAGGATATGTGGTGGCTAAGCCTGTTGTGTACTGTAGGCATTTGTCTGTTACATGGCTGCGCTGTGCAGTTATGAAAGGGGCAGTCAGTACAAAAGGAAGTATTAGCCTCTTCCTGGTATTTCAAGCACTAAGTGCTTTATACAGCTAGTACTTTTGGCTGATCTAATCTGTTCTTTGAATTAGTAATTTCAGCAACAAAGCAATCCCTAGAGAATAAGATGTGGAGAGACAAGCATTAGGACTTTACTTCTATATCCTTGACATGTCCCCTCCGTTGGTTTCAGGGTTAAATCCTGCTTGCTGAGGAGCAGGGAGTTAAGCGAAATAAAAAGACAAAATAACAAGTTGGCTTGGCCAGAAATTGGCAAAGTGAATCAAATCTTCACCTGGTTGACTAACTGACTGCTTTCCAAAGCCTCTCCTTACTGAGTGAACGCCTGTCGTCTTTCCCAGTCCAGGTTATGCTGACTTTTTTACTTTTGGAAATAGGGGCAACTGGCTACCTGCCTCACTGCCTCTAGTGTATCTGGCTTGCACTGCTGAATGGCTTTCAGAGTCCCTGGCAACTCTCCTAAACCTGTGCTTCCTCTTTTCAGAGCAGCTGGTGGTTGTCATCTAACATTTTTTTCATGTTAGCCGTTTGCTAGATGTGATTTCACTCTCCTAGCCATGCAGGCTTTTTTCACTTTGTGAATAAATAAGTAAAACATATAAAATGTTTTCATATCAAATGTAACAAAAAATAATAGATAAAAAAGCAGTGGTTTCCAGTCTGTGGTCTGAGGATCTCACGAGTTAATGTGTTGCTTCTAAAAAAGGGTCTTCAAAAAAGAGTGTAGGATGAGCTACTTATTACAAGCAGCACTGATTTGCTGGGTGGAGTCTGCACTGTTGCTGTAAAGTGGAAAGTACCGTGCAGGATTAATTCCAGATTAGTTGATATGCTTCATTGTAAAAATTAAGCCATAAAGCCAAGTTGTTATTGTGTAGGTTTAGTTAGTAAATATTTTTTCTATTACAAGAAAAACATAACAGTAGATTGTAGAAACTTAAAGACCCTGATTAGGGTGTCAGGGCACTGAAAGCACTTGATGCTGTAGCAAACCATAGCAGGACAAGTTAAGGTCTTTTAACTGGAGTATTTATATATACAAAAACAAACAAACAAAAAACCCAAACCAAATAAAAACAACCATAAAGCCCAGCCTGCTTGACTTATTTCTGTTTTCGTACATGGTACACATTAGCATAAGTAGGTAAGTTTGCTTTGACTCCTTCCAGGAGTATTTTAAACACAAACAGCTGTGCCAGACGCTCCCTGGAGAATTTTAGATGAAGCCAAAGCCTGACACGGAGAATCCCCCTTGGACTGATGTTTTGGAGCTCCCTAGTTAGAAAACTACAGGAAAAGAAAATCTTTGACACACAAATACAGAAAAATATGTAAAAAGAAAATTATCTTTACACTCTTAGAAAGTATTTCTGCCTTTTTTTTTTTTAATGGAGGAAGGCATTAAAAATTGTACTAGGGTGGATATATAGATGCATGCTTATTTATTGAAGACAAGGAAATTGAACTTCCTTAAGATGAACAAGTATTTTAACTCTTAATAGTTTAATAGCTTATGGTTGTTCACTGAGGATTTTAAAGTAAATTGTACTACTGATAAAATAATTTATTCAAATTGAAAGAAACCAGGGAATATTGTAAAGTATCACATCAGTTCCCAAACTGATTTTAAACAAACTGCAATTTGTTTAAATTTGTGTACTACTGCCCTCAGGTACGTATATTCCTAATATGAAGAGTAACTGCAAAATATGGTAAGCTGCTGTTTATAGGCTAAGTAGGTTAAACAGACACTACAATGCAAACAAACGTGAACTAAAAAGAGAAGGAATGAGTGAATATGATAGTACTTTGGTAATCAAAATTGATTTTGAGAATTTTGACGAACTTTTTTTAATGTTGGGGCTGATGTGAGGAAATTTGAAGAGTAGATATGGTAGGAGTGGAAGGCAGCTGTACTAAACTAAATCCTCATCTTAAGAATAAATTTGAAGGAAAGAAAAATGATGTCTGGTACAAACAGAAAAGGGACATTACACCAAGAAGTCTGATGATACCATATGCACAGCACATGGCAGCAAAGCAGTTCCCCCTCCCTTACCCAACCTTACAATCTATCATAGCAAAGTGTTGACACTGCAGGTTGTACGAAAGGGCATGTGAACATCAAAGAAAGTGTCTTTGCCTTTGAAAAACCCTTAACTGGTCTGCACGCTTGGCAGCCTTGACACAAATCTGTCAGCGCAGAATCTTATTGCTTTGCCAACTTAACTAATGGTTTAACTTCCTGAAAGAACAAACCCAGAAGAAATGATGGAAACGCATCTGATTAGGACTGGGCTTTTTCATTAGCAGAAAGTTTGAGTGGAATTTGATTTCTCTCTTTGTTCTCTTGGTTGCATCTGATAATCCCCTTCCATAATTGTGAGTATGTATATATTTTAATTTAAGTTGATCTAATTTATCTCTCGATCTAATGAGTAGTTAGAATTTTGGTTTAATTTTCTGGCATGCATGAACTGCTTTTATGGCCTTTGAACTCATTTACAGAAGTATAGGGTATTTATTCTTTTATAAAATGAGTTGTCCTAAATATTTAACGCCTGTAGTTTTTCTAAGCTTACTGTTTTCTGGATTTAAGGTATTTTCTGGACATAGCAAATAGAACTGAATCCCTTTAAGAGTTACAAAAGCTACCATGGCTAAGTAGCTTTTAATTCCATTCAGGAAAAGGATTTAAAGATTTAAAATTGGAAATAAATGGGGAGAACCTTGTATGTGATTGTGCTTCTTCATGTTTTAACAGTTTTTTTAAAGACTAGCAAACGTTACAGCATAAAATGTTATATATTTCTCATTAATTATGGTGAGTAATAAAGGTATATAATCATTTCTCTTTAAAGAATTTTAAAAGCTGTATTAGATAATTGGATAACTATTGATATTGCTTTTTTTCTCAGAGAAGAAACTTAGGCATGACATTTCAGTCATTTTTCTTTATCTTTGTTATTCACACAGCAGAGTTTGTAGTAAGAAGCTTTTTGCCTCTTATCAGACCAACTGCCAGTTGGATTAAATGCACAGATTTTGCAGTGTAAAAAAAGGCTTGTGTGTGCATAAATTAATCTGATCTTTTCTTGGATTTTTTCTTTCTCCCCAGTTGCATCAGATACCTTAAGAAAAGATACTAACTTTCTCTTTGACCTTGCTTCGGTTATATTTTTAGACCACTGCAGATACATTCTCACTCATTCATTATTCAGGCATTCCTGGACAGCACGGAACGGAGAGAATCCTATAAATTCCTAGCAGGGAAATGGTATGATTGATAATCCGAAAGGATTTTTTTCCCCCCTTATCTCATCTCCCCTTATCACTCTTTATTTCTTCTTTTCTTGTCTAAAAATACACTTTCTTCTTCTGACACATGAAAGTATTGCTGCTGGCCAGCTGCCACACTCATTCTTGGTCCCTGTGTAACACCCTATAGGCTTCATTTTCCTCGACTTGAACACTCCTCAGCTCAGAAGGCAAGTGTCACGCTGCAGTGGGGACTAACCGGACTTCTCTTTTGAGGCCACTGTCAGTAAACGCTCCTTTGTCTCTCTCCTCTCCAACTCACACATTGCTATGAATTTGCCTTTAAAATTGCCCACCTCTCACCACATATCTCAGACTTCCGATTATTTTCTTCAACTATTTTTATGCATCAGTCTGTACAATATAGTATCAGCCTCTTGGCTTTTTGTTTCTTATCTGTACTGAGATCTCCTGGATTAAACAGAAAGCTCTCCTGAGCAGTAAGGGCAAGAAGTCAGGGCTTCATTTATCCATGAAAAGTATTATTTATTACCTGCCACGGGGACTTGGTAGTATATGTCAGGGGGCTGTGAAATGGGACAGTGAGTGACACAGGTCAGGGTGCAGATATACAAGGAGAACAAGACGCCAGGTTTTGATTGTGAGCACAAACACAGGAAAGCTGGCAGAGTGGCGGAGTTCATCCACTGATAAGGGGGATCAAAGCATGGAGGAACAGAAAGCAGGAGGAGCAGAAAGCCCAGCTGCAACACTAAGTGGCACTTCCAGAACTGTTTTTTTTTTTTTTTTCCTTTTTTCTGTCACGTCTGGTAGCACATGGCCTCACTAACATAAATTTCCCTTAGTTCATTAAGCAAATTCTTTTTAGAGTCTTTTTTTTCAAATTTTTTCCTTATTTCATCTATGACTCTCGCAGTGAGTCCATCCCTCATGAGGTCCCTCCATCACCCTGCCATCTTTGGCCATGAATTTTGCCCTTGTGCCCTTGTCACTAAGAAGGCCGATGGTATTCGTGGCTGCGTTAGGCAAAGTGTCACTGAGAGGGAGGATCCTTCCCCTCTGCTCAGCACTGGTGAGGCTGCACCCGGAGAGCTGGGTCCAGTTCTGCCCCCCACAGCACAAGAGACATGGACATAGTGAGGAGGGTCCTACGTAGGGCCAGGAAGATCTCTGAGGGAGTGGAGCACCTCTCCTGTGAGGAGGGGCTGAGAGAGCTGGAGCTGTTCAGCCTGGAGGAGAGGAGGCTCAGGGGGATCTCATCAATGTCCATAAATACCTAAAGGGAGGGTGCAAAGAACATGGAGCCAGGCTTCTTTCAGTTGTGCCCAGTGGCAGGACAAGAGGCAATGGACACAAACTGGAGCACAGGCGGCTCCCCCTGGGCACCAGGCAGCACTTCTGTGCTGGGAGGTGCCTGAGCCCTGGCACAGGCTGCCCAGAGAGGCCGTGGGGTCTCCTCCTGGGGGATCTTCCAAAGCCCCCTGGACGTGGCCCTGGGCAGCCCGCTCTGGGTGTCCCTGCTTGGGCAGGGGCTGGGGCAGGTGGGCTCCTCAGGGCCTGCCAGCCTCAGCCAGTCTGGGATTGTGCAATTCTCATCATTGCTCCTCATCCTCCTTGGTTCCGTTCCTTTCTTAGATTCTGCTTCTTTTCTCAGTTTCAATTTCCCTACTCTTATTTCCTAGTGATCATCCTGATACCTATACCCCAAACATAGCTGAGTACCCAATACTTCACAAGAGCTGCCTTTTTTCCTCATTTCTTTGTTCCTGGGGATGAGGATAGGCAGGACATTTTGGGATTGCACCTCTTCCAGCTACTAGCGTTGCCATTTGGCATTCTGCTTCCCCACCTCTTAAACGGAGCCAAAAAAAAAAAAAAAAGCAGTAAGCTATAGCTGAGGTTTCACAGACATTTACTTCAACATATACCCTCAGGCCCCGCAATCTGTGATCTGCAGTATAACTGATTTTTTAAGCTTTAGTGTAAATCAGATTGCCTTTTTTTTTTTTTTTTTCTTGAAATTCACTGCACGCTCAGATTGCATCTTCAGGAGGAGAAAGGGGGTATTGGACTCGATGATCCTTGAGGGTCCCTTCCCACTCGGATATTCTGTGATTGTATGGTTTGTAACCGAGCTGCCCAGTGAGCACGAGGCAGTGTTGTGGCAGTATCCACGAAGCAGTGTCATTGCAAAAGGTGGCTGTGCGCAAGTCGAAGATGACACTGCAGAAACCCTGACTGATGGCTGTGGGGAAAAGCATCGCCTTCACTGCCCCTTAGACTCTTTTGCTCTTAGGAACGTGGTGGCGTCACCGTCCCTGGGGGTGCTCAAGGAAAGGTTGGATGTGGTGCTTAGGGTCATGGTTCAGTGGGTGACGTTGGTGGCAGGGGGATGGTTGGCCCAGATGATCTCGGAGGTCTTTTCCAACCTTAATGATTCTGTGGTATAATGCAGGTGAGATGTCAATGTGCTTGCAGCTTGACAAGCCAGGCACCTGCCTGGGCCATTTCTTTACTCGGCCTCTTGTCACCGACATGTTTCCCGGACGCCTGGGCAAGGAGGGAGGAAGGGAGGGGAGGAGAGCAGGAGGCCGGGCAGGAGGCAGGGCACCAGGCCCCGCTCCTCCCCCCGGCCCTCCCCTCGCACGCCGGGGCTGGCGCCGCCGCGCCCGTTGGGCCTCGCGCTGCCCGGAGGGCCCCGGCTGCTGCCGGGCGCCGCTGCCGGGGCCGTGGCGGCGGGAGGAGGAGGAGGAGGAGGAGGAGGAGGAGGAGGATGATGCGGCGGCTGGGGCGGGTGGCGCTGCTGTGCCTGGGCTGCGGCGTCTGCTCGCTGCTCTACGGCTTCAGCCAGCTGGCCCTCTCCCTCGAGCAGGAGCCCGGCGGCCGGCAGCGGGACCCGGGACCGGCGGGGAGGAGCGGCGGGGCCGGCAGGTACGGGACGGGGACGGGGGGCGGCTCCCCCCCCCCGCGGTCCTGCGGGGCACCGTGCCGCGGGCGCCCCCGGCTGCTCGGCGCCTCCCGGGCCGGTTACCGGGGCTGGTGGGGCCGAGCCCCGCAGCGGGCAGACAAAGGGAAGGGGCCCGGGGGGCGAGGCCTGGCGGGGGGAGGGCGCTTGGGTTTGCTTCCCCCCCCCCCCCCGGCAAAGTGCTCGGCTCTGAGGCTGGGGTTGGCGACTTTGAGCTCTCGCCTTCAACTTTAATCGGTAATGTTTATGATGAGATAATTAATAAGGTCACTTATGAAGCGAGCATGGTCGGAGAGGTGTAAGGCTGGGCTGCTCTGGCCCTGCGCTGCTGCTGCCGGTCTCCCTTCAGCAGAAAATTTCATGTGCTCAAGTGGGGAGTGGGCCTGAGTTAGTTTGCAGGTTAGTTTCCTGGTCCTGTGCTCCTGGGGTTTGCCGGAGCAGTGGTGCCAGCGAAAACTCTGCGATGGGATCTGCTGCTCAAGCTGCAGAGAGAGCAGGACCAGGCCTTCGTGGGCCAGCTGAAGTCCAGCAGTGTAAATCTCCACCATTTCCAGACCACACAAGTTTGGTGACTGCCTCTCCTTCCCTCTCCGACACCACTTGTGCTCCTGGGGTCGCACAGGTGAGCTCTCCGGGCGTGCTGGCCTGCCCGAAACCACCTGATTTTTGGGCAGCTCAGCTCTCTGAAACGGCTCACCGTGCAATTATGAAAGTGACAGCGCTGGTGCCAAGGAGTTATGGAGGGTGGCAGGATGACAAACTCTGACTTAATCATCTTAAAATATCTTGAAACAGCATTCTGAGTTGCTAGGGGTGGAGTTGGCTGAAATGTGAAACCCAACTGTTGACTGGTGTAACTACTTGAGAGGATGCGTTGGCTTTTTTTTTTTTCTTTCCATGCCTTTGCTTTAGTTCAGATGAATGCAGATTACGACTTGGAAAAACGTGGGGATGTTTGTTCCTCGCTTCTAGTTCAGCATTAAAATTTGTGAGGAGTTGAAATGCGCTAGTTCTAAAGAACATGGTAACTAGAAAAAAGTTTTTTGTAACATTTCATTGGAATAATAAATCAGTTTTAAACAGAAATGTGAGAAAAAATCCTATGTATGATGTTTGTTTTGATAAAGAAAATATTTAATCTACCTGAAGAAAGCTTTTGGTGGGCAAAAGATGATAATTAAATAATTTTGCATTAGCAAACAATGATGTTACTTTCAGGTGGATTGTGGTCCTTAGCAGAAGAACCAAATCTATTTAAAAAGTTATACTTGTTATTATTTTAATATTTGTACTAACATGTAACATTTAAGTTACTTTAACTTGAATACCGGGGGGGAGAACCCCAACAAGGTTCAAGCAGCTTCTTGCTGCATTACAGTGGGATGAGATACAAATCTGCACTGTGTTGCAATTTTGAAAAGCCTTACAGACTGAGAAAGTTACCTTCCAAAGGTCTAAGTGCCATAAATGATTCGTACGCATATAGTTTCGTGAAGACATACCTTTTTGCAAAATCAGTGTCTGTTTGACATCTCTGTGGGAGTTCTTTACCTATAAACTGCTGTCAAAGTAAAGGCTCAGGATGAACATCTTCCCACTGTAAACTGTTGAAGTTTGTATGCTGCTTGTACAAACAGCATTTGCAAAACTTGGGTGCAAGAAGCTGGGTCCCTTAGAACTTAGCCCATTAAAGGCTTTTAAGGAAAACATTTAAGGGACTTTTCACAGGAAAAAATGTATCCTATGGCAGTTGAGAAATGCCACACCAAATATTCCTTAAGATACTTATTTTGGTTATTCTCAGGCATTAGATCATGTTATGCTCTCTTGTGTGATTGATATAAGCATCTTGATGAATGTATGGGTGTATTTCAGGTTTCATACTTCAGCTCTTTCTTTAGTGGAGCCGGAGCCTGATAGCTACAAAGCTGGTTTATGCCTGCTTCTTGTGTACGACAGCAAGGGATTGGTACCCCTGTAGAGTAAATTGTGTTCAGATAACCTTTTCATCCTTCCTGAAGTTCAGTGTTTCATATGCGTTAATAGTAGCTCTCAGCGGTGGGCTCCTTCAGCTGTTTTCACTGTTAGCTTTAAAATACAGTTTAGCAAAGCAAATTCAACTGCCATTGAAAGCATTTATGCACTCAGCAGTGCTTTTCTCTTCTCAGCTGAAAAGGAAACTCTTTTTCCCAAATAAGCTCATTTAGTATATGACATAAGAGCAGAAGGAGCTTAGCCATATTCTGTGATGGGGAAGAAACGTCAAGATTTCTGGTTGTTTTCAGAAGCATGTGAACTGAAAACTGCGAGCTTTGAATAAAGCTTCAGAATACCACACCTGGAAGAATTTTGCAATAGTGATGATGCTTTTAAGTAGAAAATCTTTAATTAAAAGGGAAGTACCATGTTGAAACTAGAATTACAGGTTGAGGCAAGATCCTCCAATAACCATAACAATTCAGAGGAGCTTGTTGGGTAATCACTTTGGTAATGAGTTGTTTGTTTCAAAGGCTACAGTAGCCTGAGGAACAAGATGACTAGAAACTAAAAGCTTGTGTCTTGAAACTTGGTATAAATAGCTGTAGAGCATTTCAAGAATTTCAGTTAAATCCCCAGATTGTCCTTATGATTATTCCAGTGAGAAAAGCAGTAATGAATAGTAAGTAGTCATATATAATAGCTAAATGAACAACAGATCTGAACTTGAAAATAGAGAATGCTTAAGTGTCTACCTCCAGAAGAGACAAAGTCAGTCAAAATTCACTGTGTATAGTCAGCTGTTTTTTTCTTTGCTGGTATGATTTATGGATGAGGAAGGTGGCTGTGGAAAAAATGTACCAAATGTGCATTTATCCACCCTTTTTTTTTTCACGTGTATCATTCAATAATATTATAATCTGCTGTCTGTGGAGTATCCTTTCAAGGCAGTACTCCTCCACATGCTTTCAGATCAGCTAATTAGCAGGCTGTAACTGTGCTTATGAGCAGTGAGTCTTCAGTTAATTTTATCAATATTGCCACTTCAATTAAGCAGATAATCTTCCTCTTTCTATTTGGATCCAAAAGGAGTGCTAATCTAATGGCAAGTTTGTGAAACAGAGCAGGGATCGGTCTGTAGTCAGCTCCATGAACTCAGTGAGGTCAACGAATTTGACCCTATTAAAATTAGACATTTTTTTGTTATGCTCTAGTTTAGCATTTTCATGCAGCCAGGCACACTGTTTTGTGACGTGTAACTGCTGTCTGACTCTCTTGCTCTCTAACTAGACTGGCGAAGGGAGAGTTAAGTGGATTATAGTGCCTGGAAAAGTGCAAGCAGTGTATAACCCAGCAGTTTAGGCAGCAGAGTGGGATGGTTGTGATAGATCTTTCTTCCCTTGCACTGTAGGCAGCTGTTTTCCTGTGTCAGAATGTAACCAGCAGTCTCACCAGAGTGTTTCTCAGCTATTGTACGTTAAGGAATTGGTCTAGGAACTGTCTAAACATTTCAAAATGTGAGTAAAACTTTTAAAAGGATGAAGCATGGAATAATTTGAAGTTGAAACTTCATTTAAAAAAATCATCTGAGTGTGTCAAGTAGCTAAGTTGACTAACAAATGCTGTTTTAAATAAACATGTTATTAGTTGATGAAACAATGTCAAGACTCTTCTAGTAAAAAAGTTTGTCCTGTCAGATGTTTTAACATAAAACTTGGGATCTGCTGCCTCCTGTCTAATAAAGCTATTACTTTTCAGATTAAAATAAATCAAAACAAATTTGGGATATCGTTCAGGAAAAGCTATTCAGAAGAATCAGGGCTTCTCAGTGTGTTTGGGAGTGGAACTGAACAACTCTTATTTCCTAACTTTTTACTCCCGCATGTATGAGCAGGAAGGAAATAAAACTGCAGCCTTCCTGTTTTGCTGCGCCAGTCTTTCTCGGTTACTCGATGCTTGCAGTTTGGTGTTGGGCTGTTAGTGCAGTACTGAAGGGATGCAGCAGCCATGACTCAAGTTAGTTGGCTGCAACCCTGACTATTTGGACATGCTGCTAAATCGTTAGGAAGTTACAGTGGTGTAAGAGATGCCATCTGGACTGAGAAGTATGCTTGAAAGCTATGATCTCCATTAGTAGGAAGCCCACCAGCGTGCTTAACAAAAGGATTTTTTTACCACTGGTTGCTGGGAGATCCTTATGGTGAGAACTGGCCTCGCTTGAGCAGAGGGCCTCAGTCAGTGTGAGGCATGCATTGGTAGGTATTTTGCACATAAATTAAACATTGCTCCAAATCCTTCTTTTCAGGTCAAAATATATACATTTTTGCTATAACTATAAAACTAAATTTTTCTTACTATCTGTGTTGAAACTAAATTACCTGATAGAGGAATTAAATGGATAATTGTCTAGGGGAGAGATACGTAGAACTATTAAACGGAATGTTGAGAATGCTTGTCTGTGCTAACAGTGTTCTTAAAGCTTTGTATTTCTTTGGTGGTTTTTTATTTTTTTTGGCAGTGGTTGGTGTTAGGAGTTGTCCAGCCCAGTAGTCCGGTGGCGAGGCTGATGATGGCAAAGCTGAGCATTAATTCCCGACAGGCGCCCATGCCCACACTACATGCGTATGCATACGGCTGGCCACAGACATCAACACAGAGAAAATAGCTCTTGCACAACCACAGACAGCACAGGTGGCCTGATCCTGTTCCCTCCTCTGGCTAATCAGGGTGGAAGCCTCTTAGTGAAAAGTATGTAAATGTACACAGCGTGGATCCTTGCAGTAACTGGCCTTAGGCACTCAGAGGGGCAGGAGCCAGCTGCTGGACAGGCTGGTCTCCCCTGTCTCTGCCCTGGGCACGCAAACCACCAGGCTTGCGGCCCCGCTGTGGTCGCTGGTACTCAGACTCCCTAAATATACACACCCAGGCACTGATGCGGATCTGTGGATCCCTCCACTAACCGCCCTTAGACACTCAGTCTGTCTGGCAGGCAGATTGCCTGGTCTCCCAGTTGCTTCATGCAAATGGATCTTTCGCAGAGCTGGTCCAGACCTGTGGCCTTAATGTCTAAATGCAACTCGCCAGGCCCCTCTGCTGGCTGACTGGGACCCTCTGGTCCCCCCAGGGGCCACCGCTCAGGCACTGAGACTTCTGGGGCTGGCTTAAACCCCTGACTCTTTCAGTAGCTGTCTCAGGATTTGATCTCTGCAGTCTGGCCCAGACTTGGGGCCTCTCTGTTACCCGACTCCCAAGTCATCTACCCCACCTGTGGGCTAGTCTGGCTTGCTTCTTGCTAGTGTCCGTGTGTACCACCGTGCTTACCCACTCACCGGGTGCACACAGGTCTCTGGTTTCTGGCACCACAGGCTCCTGAGGCCCTGTGACGAGGCTGCCTTTTCAGCTGCTGGCCTCCATGCATGCACACACACAGAGAACAGAGCACCCCTTCACCCAGGAGTATAGAAATTGAGTGTGTTCAGGAGGCTGCCCATCAGGCACACGTGGCCGGCGGTACGCCTGGCAGCCTGTATACATCTCACTGGGCCTTCTCTCTGTTCTCCCTTTCTCCCTTCTCCACAGTTCACCTCAATCCATAGCTTTCCCTGTCTTTGGTCATTCCCCTAAACCTAAAGGTCATTCGTTTAGGATTAAGGTAAAACCTAAAAGGTCATTCCCCCGAACGCCCTTCCCCAGCAGGCCCCCTGCCCCTGCTGGCAGCCCCCTCAGCTGTGGGGTGAGGGAGTGAGGCGGGCCCCGTACCTTCTGCCTCACGGCTGGGAGGAGCTGGGGCAGGGCTGCTTGGTTTGCTGGGTTTCCTCCAGCCTTTCTTTTCTCCTCTGTGTTTATGGAGATTAGCCTTCAACCACACAGCCTGTATCAGGCGGGGCAAAATATCCTAATGCTGAAGGTGACTATTCCTGCCCGACTAGTGTTCTCTCAGGTAACCTGTTTGTTGGACAAAACGCACCTCCTTGGCTTTGTGAATCACTTCTGACACTTTGTTTGTCTTCCAAGCTTTTCTCAAATATTATTCTAGTTTTCAAGTAAAAAAAATACAGTCTTCGTGAATGTCTTTTTTGAATGAGCTTATTGCGAATAGCAATAAGAAAATGCTACCCGTCAGTTTCAGTCTCTTAATCAGTTCTGTGTGAAAGCCGTATGGAATACGGTAGCGTACGGTCCGTTGAGAGATGGGTCTGTTTGCAGGAAAAAGTCTAACATTAGGCAAAGTACATACACCTGCATCTTGGTAACACCTCTCTTTCCAATGGAGTTTATGAATCAAATCCATGGCTGACAACCTTGTCATAGTGCTAAATGGGGTATTGAAGAGGCCTAATGTGGCAGAGAAAGCACTTTGGCATTAATTCAAGCTTGCCTCTTGCCATAGTAGGCTGGATAAGACAGTAGCTCAAGGCAGCTGAGAAAAACACTGCTCTTGTGACAGCTGGAAGAAGAATCCCCTGTAATAATAATACGATAATCTTCCAAACCAGAGACTGTTTTTTTGAGAGTCTTTTAATTTTTTGAGAATCTATTAATTTGACCTCAAAATAATGAGAGTCAGTACAAAAATGTACTGGAGATTGTAAAGATTGTTCTTCAGATAAGCACAAGGTCTTAATGTGCCTTGAAGGTTTTTTTTTTTCTTTTTTTTTTTTGAAACTTCAGAAGTAACAAAGATTAAGGTAAGAGAGAATCTGGCACAGACAACTTGCAGTTTTATACCATTAACTTTCCCCAGAGAAACGCAAATATGCACTTACCCGAATCCGTTACCGTTTTTCGTACCTGGATATTTATTTGTGGATTAGATTTCTCTAATTCTTGCAAACACATGTATCTACAGGATATGAGGATTTCCGGTGATCCCTACCGAAGAACTCAGCCCCACCAACAATTAATGAGGCTTAGTATAATATTTTGTATGTTTATCATTTTTTTTCAAGTGTCAAGAAATTCTACAGCTTGCCATTTTTGATACTACAGTAAATACTAAATGTGATTTTTCACAAAGAATTGGCCTTTGCAGGTGTCAGGTTACCCTGCCGAGATAGTGCTGATTGATTTAAATCTTGCAAAACAAACTTCCAGTACGGTTTTGAGCTGTAGTCCTTTAATCTTTCCATCGTCATTTTTTTGTGTGGTTTTCCTTCTTGCACATTTTTGATTCACAGATACTAATTTTCAGACAAGGGTAAACACCGTTGGCGTCATGTCACCAGGGCATAAAGATGAAGCATAGGAAGTCACTGAACAGTGCATACCTCTTGCTTTGCAGTATTCCCCATGCTCATTTAAGATTTTAAATTGTGATGTTAATTCCCTCAACTGAAACTTTGAACCACGCACTTCTAATGCTCTTTTAAAATATTTCCCGTATTGCTATTTCATAAAATTTAGCGGTGGTCTAGCAAACCTTATTTTTCAGTTGTTAGTGTAGCAGAAGTCAACAAATTAGTAGTCTTGTCATTAGCATGGGGAAGGAAAACTTTTCAGATGTGGTGATTATTTCTGTTTTGTAATAACCTTTGAAATAATGGAATCAATTGGTGCTGAAAGTCCAGTTTTAAATGAGTTTTGCAGGTATGCTCTAAATAGTCATGGATGAATAGGGATTGTGTTTAAATGGACAGTGTAAGTTTGGAATTGAGATGTTCTACTCCTCTGCTTAGGTTAGACAAAGGTACTGCAAAGGTGAGGGAGTTCTTTGCAGCTTTGTGTTGCCTTGGACTTGCACTAAGCAGAGAATGTAGAACAACCTTAAAAAAAATACAGCCCTTTTGTTTCTTTCACTCTAAAAATACGTGGAGAGGAAAGGTGAAAGGATTGGGACTGCTCTTCCTTAAAAGAACCCCTCCTGGTTGACACCTCCTCTTTTGTGTTATCCAAGCTGCATTACATAGGGAGTCTTCTGCCAAGTAATTACCTATTCAAGTTATGTTTGAGCTACAAAATAATCCATTTAACTTTGCCATAAATTCGGTAACATTCATATAGGTTATTTTTGTCTTATCCTGTTAGGTGTAAGAATTTGTCTGTATCTTTCTGGAATTCCTATTGGATGCTGCCCTCTGATGTTTGTGGAATGAACTGCTTTTGGGAAGCTGCTTTTAGGTAGGATCTATTATTAAATAGTACTTTATTATTTGGTTACAGACAGGTGCAGCTACTATAACAACATTTCTCGCTATTTAACAAGGTGACAAAGCAAAATCTTTTGATTGCTTGACATATATTTCACATGCTTGTATTGTGGTTGCCTTTAGATAGGCTTTCTCTTTTTGTTCTATTATGTTTTGAGACGTTGTACAAGAAGTGTTATTACAAAGAATATTTTTTTCAGTTATGTTGCTTCCTTAAATAAATATTTGTTAACATTGGTAAAAAGTCAATCTGAATATATTTTTAAAAGTTACTGATGATTTTTTTTGATAAATAAAACTTGTAGCACAGTAATACCCATGATGTGACTTGTAATCATGACAGGTAAGCTTAGTAGTTAAGTCTTGGGGTTTTTGTTAAAATTCCATATTATATAGAATACGAGGAGGGTACTTCAACCCAAACCACTGAAATGACTACTGTAGAATGCATTTTAAGATACAGTATGTTAAAGCGTATACTGTGTCCTTAGTTTTATCTTTAACAAGAAGTTTAAATGCTTTGATGTGGTTGTTCACTTGCTTTAGGCTGTCAGGTTAGGAAAGTAACTTGTAAAGAAATGGAGGAAGCCTTAATCTTCTTGAGGTATCTTCTCTAACCTGTATAGTTCCCCTCAGTATATAACTAAAGTTTAAAGTTATTTTTTCTTATATCTAAAATTGAAATGATCATCCATTTTGTGAAGCTTTAGCTTCACAAAACTTAAAATGTTACTGAAAATGATAATCATGGGAAAGATTTTAGATCTGTCCCCTATTCCTCTTTGTTTGTGTGCTTTCAGTGCTTTTTAAACTTATCAGTTGCCAAGAAGTTACTTGAAGGTATGGCTTAGATTGATTTTTAGGCTGTTAGTGAAGTACCCAGTTAAACTGGGACTGCTGAGTCTTTCTCCCTGCACTTAGTAGCCAGTGTGTCACCCTCCTTTGGCAGAGGAATTCATCTGAGTTTCCCTTTGGTTTATTTAACTGTCTGAATGGACTCGGTTCACATCCTTTTCCCTTAAGGTTAGCTTTTGGGAGTTTAGCGTCATGAAGTTTAGTGATGTGGGGGTAAACGGAGTGTCAGTGCTGCTGCGGTGGGGGGTGTTAGGGGCTTAGTCTCTCCTTTTTGGAGAGACAGAATGAGATTGTATGCTTTGTTCGTTCATGGACGTCTGAGCCAGTGTAGCAGTTGTGCAGTGCTGAAAGAGGAGAGGGTGGTGTTGTCTTCTGACCCCATTGCCTGTGATGATGTCCCCAAACTCTCCACGATACAATGGAACGCGTTAAACCAGCAGAAAACTTCCCTTCCAGATTTTATGCCAGGCTCAAGGTAAGTGGTGGGATCTTGGAACCAGAATTGGAGAAACACCACGCAGTTCCTTTGCACATACATTAAGCTGTAACACGTTCTGTTCTATTGAGAATGCTGCACCTGCCCAGAGAGGCTGAGGAGTCTCTCTCCTTGGAGCTTTTCCAAAGCCACCTGGACGTAGTCCTGGGCAGCCTGCTCTGGCTATCCCTACTGGAGCAGGGGTTGGAGCAGCCTCAGCTGTTCTGTGGTTCTGTGAATGTTGTGCTGGCTCTAGTGCTTATTTCCTTACTGACCTGTCTTAACTTCAGAGGGGTCCACCTGTCTCCCTCAGACTTTAACTCTTGTTATATTTAATGAGTTCAGTTAGTTTCAGAGAGGTGCAGTGAGTGCCAGAATTTGGGTTTGTGTAAGAAGAGTGGGGAAGATGGCAGAAAGGAGGAGAAAGTGCTCCCTCTTTGGACGGCAGCAAGCAATTCAGTGTCTCAGCATTCAGCCTGTTGCATAAGCCTCATTTCCTCGCATGTGCTGGAATAACAGAAGAGAGTTGCCATTTGGATTCAGCTTCGGATATGAGCTGTAATTTTGCTTTTCTCTCAGAGAAAATAGGTGTATTGCACTAAGTGCATTGATAAGTTGAAGAATTCAGGCCGTTTGTACCATTTTATGCTTCTCAAGTGATATTGAGTCATTCTCAAGTTTGCAGGAAGATTTTGGAGGAAGAGGAATGAACTTAATTCCATGCAAGTTTATTAATTGCTGCAAATGAAATCTAGCATTCTTGTTTCCTGACATCATATGTGTAAAGCCACTTCAAGATTGACTCTTCAAGAAGATAAACTCTTTCTGTAAAGAGGCAACACTGATTGATTTGGATATCTTTTGCAATAAAGGACTGAAACTTCTACCTTATAACCTCTACCTATTACAATTTGATCCTCAGTTCACTGAACCTTTGTGTTATACAACTAAGTATGATTGTTGTAGTGATGTGCAAAATAAAGCAGCATTTTGAAGAGACTGGGATATGAGAAAAACCTAACAGTTATGTATCTTATTGAAATCTTAGGGTAGCTAACTCCACTGCCTATAGACTTGGCAACAAAATAATGGGAGTTCCAATGAGTATGTTTTTAATAGAGATGGCATAGTCTGGTCATTGAACCACACCACCACTTATCTTGAGTATTCTGTTTGGTCTGATTTAATCCATAAAAAGAGAACGGTATTTATCCAAATCATAAATCAGTTTGTGAATAGAGCTTCTGGTGTTCTATGCATGCCATTTCAATAAACGGACCCAAATGAGTTTGTCCAGATGAGCAGACCACATAGACAGAGTTTCTTTGCTAATAGTATATTCATAAATTTTATCTCAATGTAGTATGAGATGGAGTATCTCTTCTCCCTTTATCAGTCAAGTTATTCAGACATTGAAGGTTGTCCTTTATCCTCTAGATTTTTAAATCTTTCTTTTGAAAACCTTCATTTTTTTTTCTGTGTTTATAACTTGCAACTGTTGTCAGCTTTTTTTCTTCTGGACATTGGAACTGCAGGTAATGCATTTATCCATGAGAGAGAACTTGGCATAGACATTTTTGAAATGCAGATTGCTGCATCGTTTTTGTCTGAGTAACTGTATATGTTTAATGCATGAAGTGACAACAAATGTGTGGATTTGTAAGATTCAGGTTTGTACAACAGAAGTGTTGGAGACCCGTAGAGGTCTGGAAGTTCGTAGGAGAGGTGTTCTTAGACACTTCGGTCTGATTCATGGTAGAGCTAATTCAACCTCACTTGCGATCAGTGAGCTCTGAGCAGTTGATGTTTCTAATGATGGTTTATATGGATCTTGTCCCTTTAAGTTAGTCTGAGATCTATTGTCCATGCTGTACATGGGATGGATTTTTGAGCCATTCTGCACCCATGTTTTATATCAACATTGTGATTAACAACACTATTCAGACAGAACGTCTTATGTACAGAATATTTCTTGTTAGCCTTTATTTTAATAGAAGAAGGATGAGGTCAGTTTTTGTTTTTTTGTTTTTTTTTTTTTAACATATAATGGTTAGATTTTATCCAAAATTTAAACAATGCTGATAAAGATAAAATGAGGCTTGGCTTTTGCATGACCTACCTAGATGATTCATGTCCTTTTTGGTGCACCTCTCATGGTGCCCAATGTGACCTGGCAGGTGTGGCTGCTCATCTGTGCAGTAGACTGAGTAAAAAAAAAAAATCTGAGAGGTCATTACTTTGGTTATCTGGTCTGTCTGCTTTCAGTTGTTGGATGTTGTTTCTAAGTGGGTTTTAACTTGCATTGCCTAATTAAAAAGGCATTTCACGTTTCTTGAGTGCATCGAGGTCCTGGTGATATGGATAAATTAAAATGAATTGTGAAAGTCCTGAAAATATCCAGCTCGTTGGAGGATGGGACTTTCAACTTCTCTAGTAGATTTTTAAATGGCTAATTGTAACTTCATACCTAATCTACTAATTGAGTTTGTAATTGAGTAGATGACATTTAGACATCATATGCAGCGGTATCATTAGCGTACTTACACAAAATAAGCTTTGATTAGGGCTTATTTTTAATTCAGTGCTGTGGTAGAAAGTTAAGCTCAGTAAAAACTAGAGTTTTCATCACTTTCAAATCCAGATAATTTCTGTGGTTTCCTTGATCATACTTTCTGTAAATGTGGGAATGATTTCACAGTTGCATTTTGATCAGTGCAGGCTTTGCTGCCTTTTCGCTCTGCCTATTTATTTTTCTTTTTCTGGTGAGTAAAGGCTGCTGGGTCACGCTCTTTAATGCTCAATTGATTTAGATCAAGCACAAAGCATTACAAGAAAAGAGGATGTGATAAGTAAGCCATCCATATTGTATTTACATATCTACCATTTGTTCTTTTGAGATGTGCTGTGGTGCCAGATTTGAAATAATACAGGTTGGTTATATGAAAATTTGTCCTGCATGTTCTATCCAATTTGATTTGTATTTTACATGCCAATTACCAGAAGATTTGTATGGGGAAAATATTTGCAGTGATAATGTGGCTAGCTTTTTATACCAAAAGAGAAAACCCGTTTGCAGTAGGATTTTTTTTTTTGTATGAGTAAAGCAACTTTCAACACAGCTGTGAACCTGGCAATCTAATCCTTGATTGAACAACCAAATGGGAAGTTAGGTTAGTGATGTTGAGGAAGGACTGAGACTTAATTAAGCCACCTTGTTTAGGGAGCCACATATAGCAGGCATGATGTGTGTGGTACAGAGCATATGGGAAAACGATCAAAGAAACACTCTCCCAGAAAAAACATAGGGAAAACTTGTTTGGAGGTAGAATAACTCTTGTTATTTTGCATTCTACACATTCTACAAGAACATTCTACGTGAATGTTCACCTGTAACCTACAAAACAATCCTTACAGTCTAGTATTAGCATCGTGTAATGCAGTGGCGCTTGTACATGAAAACTAGTTGTGCAAGTTGACTGCCCTTTTCTCAGAAAATTACAAATATTTTTAATTGTCCTCTTTGATGAGTCAAAATCTGAAAGGACAACAGCTACTCAGTTGATTTAATGCTTCAGCTATTCATATCACTCTATTCTCAGTAGCTGGATGCTAACCTTTCCTTCCTTGGCTTCCCCAGCCACGTTAAAGGAGTCAGGGAAGACAGCCTGACAGCCAGCGAAGTTGTTCTGGGAGCTTCCTGATAATCTCTAGGCATGTTCTTAGTAGCAGATCAGTGGATGGTAAAAGGAATTCTTATGCACCAGTGTTTTTTTTTTTTAAACACAATTTAAGGTTCCTTAATGACTTTTTGTAATCCAGTGCCACCATATTTGTATGTGCCAAAAAAAAAAAAAGTGGTGGTGAAAAATAAGATTGATTTAAAAAAAAAGATACACCTTTTTTCCCAAGAAGTTCAGCTGAGGTGCACTGAGGGTTTGAGAAGAGCAAACTATTACTTTGTAATTTTAATTGACCTAGAAACGCTCATTTAATATACAGTCTGTCATGTTATACCTCTTTTAAATAAAAGGCAACATCTTGACGGACGGGCTCTGGAAAACCTTGTTGTAGCAGATTCATTGAGCATAACCAGCTACATTCCTCCTAGGTTGCTAATGCCACAGCAGAATTCATCAGGACAGAATGCAGGTCTGCACTTCAACACAGGTACGTCAGGGCATGCCTTGCACCCTAGCTTTTGCTGCTGCTGAGCAGCGTGTTTCAAAGTATGTGGTTTTGCTCTCATAGTGTTTAAGTGGATTGGTTTTTCTTCATATTTTCTAAACTCATTCAAGTATGTGTGGTGCTCTCAGGTGATTTATTTCCTTTTATTTTTACTGACACTGACATGTAATTAGATTTTTTTTTTCTGAGGATACTCTTATTTGTCCCTAAACACCCAAATCTTGTCACTGCTTTCTGCTCAGTATCCTCTGTTGGACTATGGGTGCATTCTTTGCTCTTCCATTTCAATTACCAGAGCTCCACACACACACGAGCTAGGACTCCCACATCAATTTTGGGAGACTTTTTTCTTTACAAGCTAGAATTCTCAAATTTTTCTTGTTAGTCTATCAGAAAGCCTTACTGAAATACGCTCTGTTGTTGTTTTCTCCAGCTTCTGCACTAAGTTTTCTCACACCAAAACATCCAGCTACTGGTAATTAGCAATATGCGTATGAAGATCCGCATTTGTATTTTTGTTTCACATGGTGCCTCTGAACATTTTGTTAAAAGTAAAAAAAAAAAAAAAAAAAAAAAAAATCTGAAACCATTTTTTTTGGAAGTGTCAAACACTTTCAGAACCTTTTTTTTTTTTTTTTGAAGTTCAGTAAGAAGTTCTGCTCTGAGGTTTCCCATCTCTGAAAACTTGCACAGGTTCAGAGAAGTTACCGTTCTTCTAAAGTAAATTTATTTTGCTCGTGGGCAGCTCAGCTACTGCACTGCTGCAAAATCTGTACTGCCTGAGGAAGCTGGTGTCATTAGACAACACGCAACCCACAGTGATGAGAAGTTGCTGTCTAAATGAACAAGGTTTTGCTTTTGCTGTCTTCTGGTGAGGTAACTACCTAACTGACTGCAGCAGAGAGCGATGGAGTGAAGAAGGGGAAGAGGGTTATGGAGGCTGGAAAAGTCAGGAAGGAGAAGTAGAGAAGGGAGCAAGTGAAGGCAGAAGATTTTGAAAGGAATTAGGGGGAAGACTAAAGTCGTGTAGACGTAATATTGAAGAAGGGAATGAGGCGAGTCGTGGCACTGATAACTGGCTCTGCTGGTGGGTTATATTAATGATGAAGGTGAGACTGAAGGGCTCGGGCTGATAAATGCTTCTGGGCAACATAAAGTTTATGCGACTGCTAATGGCAGGAGGAGGGGCAAAAAGTGGCTAAAGGTGCAGGCAGTGGAGGATTAGAAATGAGGTGTAAGGAGTTAGTGTCCCGGGGTGAAGGTGGAACAGTGATTGTCCTCTGGGAGCGGACAGGGGTGTTTGTGGAGGCTGAGGAACAGCCTGAGGCCAGATTGCTTAAAAAAAAAAAAAATAAAGAGGATGTGACTGCCAATGGCCTGTGCGCAGGGAAGTCGAATGCAGCTTCTAATCGCTAGAGGATGTCTCTTCACAGAGTCTGGAGTGAGAGCCACAGCTCTGGAGTTTTGTAACTCCTGCTGTAGTGTGTCTGACACCTACTATGTCTCATACCCTTCTTAGCTGATGATCTCCACGGAGCATGATGGCCCGCTCTTTGAAATGGCTTCTTGCTCCATCTGCTTCGGGGATAAAGCTTTGCATTGGGCCCTTACAGATCTCAGTCCAGCTGTTCCCCATATTGTACAAATGGAAATTCATTTTTTTAGCTTTTTCTAGTTTTTCGCCTTTTCAAAAAAATACTTTCAAGCAGAGATTTGAGAAAATTGAACTCATGGAGTCGTACACACAAAACAGATTAGATGTGGGCAAAGTGAGTGTGAAAGCATTATAACAAGTTTTTTCTTGTGTGGCTTGAAATGTTCTTTTATTTGCAGATGTCACTAGATGTAGAAATAATATTCTTTGAGTCTCCATGTGTTTTAGAGCTGCTTTGGCATAATGTTCATCATACCTTATTGATAGAAAGCCATGTGTTACAAGTGGTTCAGGAACTTGGCTTTCAGCTCTGCAGTGTGTGTAGTTGGTGCCATTATTTATCACACGACCTTGCAATATCAATGCAGGCTCTCATGACTGCAGGGCTTAATTATTGTAATTCCCTTTTCGGTGGATTAGTGATGAGGCTAATCTGGTGCTTGCAGCTTGTTCAGGCTGCAGCAGTGCATTTATTTGTGGATTTCAGCTACTCATCACATTCAGCTTGCTTTGCTTCAGCTGCTTGCTACATGGTGTAAGGTTTAGATTAGCTTTAGGTATACAGGTCTGAATGGGCATGCCTCTGTGACATTTAAAAGTTATATTTTATACATTTTTTCTGTTAAATTGAACTATTTTTTTGAGGTTTTGCTGCAGGACTTCTTCAGTCTGTGGATTAAATCTTCTGAATATAGATGTCTGCATTTATGTATCTGTGTCAAGTAGGTCTTAAACTGTTGTTAAAACTGAAAGAGCATAGAGCGTGACCCAGGTAACTAGCCAGTAAGTGGCTAAGAAGTAAAGGTCTGGTGTTAAAAGCAAAGTGCTAGGCTATCCCAGACATCTGCGTAAGTCTAATAGAACATGGTCTTTGAGATACCCTGTCCTTTTGGGCTGGCCCCTGGAGGTCAGGTGGGATATTCTAGAGCATATTAAATGGCACTGTACCTATGTTAAACAATTGAATCAAGGCCTAGCTATTTATTTTGAAGTAAAATGAATTGCTGTCTAGGGTTCATTGCCTGCTCACCAGATCTCCATTAGCTTTTATGAGAGATTGGACACAATTTTATATGCCAGCGTCATTTAGATACCCAGTTTTGGATCTGAATCCTACCAGTGAGGTCTTTCATCCATGTGATGTTTAGTAACACCTCAAACCTTAAGATTGACTGTATGCTCTAATTGAGGTTTTGTTAATCTTACATCCCCGAGTTGTTGGATTTCTTTTAGTTTTAGGGCCTTTGAACTATTTCAGCTCAGTAACTCAACTGTTATTTACGGTACCAAACTTCAGCAGTTTTACAACAATATCATTGCTTGTATTTTGCTTCAAAGAACTCAAAATAATGTGTGTTGATCTTCCATGCCTTTAAAAAAAAGAAAATATGCATTATATCTTTTGTTGATATAAAATATAACATGTATGCATTTAAATATATTTTAGTTGTGTAAATTAGGTAGAGATTGTGCTAAAAATCAGATCTCTTAATTTGTATTTTGGAGTGCATCTATGGCAAATTTCTACGAATGGGTGGTATGTTTGCCAAGCATTTCTCTACTGTTACTAGTTTGGGAATGTCTTTTCTAACTTTGAAGAATTCTGTGTTTTCAGAACTTGGAAAGCTGTAATTTAAATCTCCAGATGCTCTTAGTTCTATTAGGCCATCTCCTCCCTTAGTTGCATGTGAATAGCTCAAGTGTAGAATATTGTTTTAAAGGTTGGCTTTGAGCTGACGTGTATAAAACATTTGAAAGCTTTTCATAATAGTTAAGTATATGAAAAATAAAAAACACAAAAGAACAGTTTTAGCTTTAATATGCCCACAGTGTTTACTAGCAAGCAAACACTAGTATTTACCTGATGATAATTTTAGCCTGTTGTGTTAAAATAATAGCTTTAAAACATACCTTGTATAATATGTAGCAGGCGCTTTTCACTGTAACTGGTGGCCAAGGGAGAAACGACTCCCCAGCTCTCGCACCTTGCAGTGGTTTGGCCCAAAGATGTGGGCGATGCAGATGATCAGGGTACCTGTGGAATTTGTTGGCACCACTGGGAGCACCAGGACATCCTGCACAGCCATTTGAGCTGTTAGCTTCACCACTTTCCAAACCAAGTTGTGTGCCTGCAGGATGAAAGGAGAGGAGAAATCTTTTTGCATTTTGCAAGTGCTTTGGAGAAACTCTGAAACATGGTTATGATGTAAGGATTTACTGGAGCAGAAGATGGACAAAATATACCTAGATCATGCAAAAACATTATTGAACGCAACTTTTTAAAAGCAGTGATATTTCACTTTTGTTAGAATTAAACTCTTATTTATATATATATATATATAAATATAACACACATCGTGTTTACATATCTGTGATATGTCCAGGGAAAAGGGAGAAAATGAGCTAGTAACTCATGCACGGACTTAAAGTGCTGTCAGCCTTTCACATTTTAATGTAACCTCACACAGCCTTTATTTTAATGTAGTGATTTTGATGGAATTCTTTGCTGGTAATAAATAGTAAGATTGCTAAGAAAATAAATATGCTTTTTGTTTTCATTTGTTTTCTTGTGTGTCTAGTTTCTGTATAGGTCTTCCATCTCTTGTTTCTTCCTCGTGGGGTGGGATGGCGGGAGTGGATATGAGAGTAGTTCAGATTAAACTTAAATCTATGTATGGGGTATAATGCAATTGTTTAGTATGTTCTGTTTAAGTTATCCATTGCTCACTTAATAAGATACAGACTATTTTGTTAAATTACATTCTGCAGAAAATGGTAGAGCTTTTTCTTAAGCCTGTACTAGGAATAATGTCAAATGAAAAACTTATTTTTGTATCAGATATGATTATATGAAAGCACATCCTTCTGAGAAAATGCATCTAGCAGTGGTTGCCTGTGGTGAGAGACTGGAGGAGACCGTTACTATGTTGAGATCAGCCATTATCTTCAGCATCAAACCTCTCCAGTTTCATATTTTTGCTGAGGACCAATTGCATGAGAGTTTCAAAGATATAGTAAGTACCCATGACATTTATTTAATCAATTTTTAGTACAATTGGAGTAATGCCTAACGGTTTCTCTACTACTTGGGTAGTAGTTGTTGAACATAGTGGCAGAAATACAGGGTTCTAAGAAAACATTGAGGTCCTTCACAATGTTCAATGGGTATTTTTTTCCTTCTGAATCAGCCTTACATTGTTTGAACAAAAGGAAACCTTGGTTTGTGAAGATGTTAGATGTGGTTGTCTAATCTTAGCGACTTCCAGTTTATTAATATAATGTTGACGGGAGTGACAGCATTAGAAGCTGACTGGTATATAGCTGTGGAAGATTTTCCTATTTTAGTGCTTAAAATGTCATACTTTGAGTAATTACGGCAAAATTGGGTAAGGCTATTTTGAATTGAGAAAGACTTCATTGATGTTTCTCCTGTGGAAACTAATGGGGAAAAAATGTTTGATGTATTTACTTTTTGTAAATAATAATTACTTTACTTGCACTTGTGTATGTGCTCTGATATGACGTGTTTTATTCATACTGTCCTGCAGATGCCACTTTTTATTCAAGTATTTTAAGTAGTTGACGGATTTTTGTAGTTCAGGGAGCATTTCTGCTTTGGAAGAGAGGTGTTGCAGTGGTATTCAATTATTAATTTAAATGGGAAGTGATTTCTTTTTCATAATAAAATTGAATGCAAGTAATTTTTTCTGTGATCTTTTCATCTAGCTTGATGACTTACCATATGAAGGAAAAATTAATTACACATTATATCCAATAACATTTCCAACTGAGAGTGCGACAGAATGGAAGAAATTGTTTAAACCATGTGCTTCACAAAGGCTGTTCTTGCCAGTAAGTTTCTTCTGTTATTGGACAGCACAGAAGTCTGTGTATCAAGCTATCTTTGTTAATCTAATTTCTGCTTAGTTTTAAATAAAGGACTACTACTCATAAAAGTCACTCTTGTGACCTTCTTAAGAAAAAAAATCCTCTGAAATTACCATTTTTTCTGTGGCACTTTGGAATAAAATTCCTTTTCTCACTTCCTGCATTATGGCACTATATACTTAGCGCTGTAGGTTATGTCATCCTCTTAGAGGTATGAAGGATTTATCACATGTCTCTTCATTTATTTGGAAAGTTTCTTGCTTTCCAAGGTCTGAGAAATGTCAGGAGAATAAATCAAGAAATAGCCTATTGTTACCAGCATGTTTTGTATAGCCTTTTCTTTGCTAATCTAAGATTCTTCAGAAATCATACTTCAGGCTAGATGAATTGTAGCAGTGGCAGCTATCTCCCAAATACTGTCACTTCTTGGGGATCCTTACATTTCTCCCATTGTTTGAATAGATGTATAGCAAAGCAAGAGAAAGACGCAGGAAGGTAGGAGCTTTTTTTATTCCAATATTTCACCTGGCCCACAAGCTACTCCTGAGAACCCCAGGATATAAAATACAGACTTTGCTTTACTTTCCTATGTAAAACCTGTTTCACCCTAAAAAACTTCTTCAAAATGGGACAAAGGGAAATAATATCAAATTCCTGACTGTGAGCCATCAGTCTAGCATGAACGAATTTGCATGTGACCAAAATGTATTAAAATGTGTAAACTGCAGTAACTTCTGTTTTATGAAGAGAAGTTCAATAAAACTGTTTTCTTTTTTTTTTCTCACAGTTAATCCTCAAAAACGTGGATTCATTACTGTATGTTGATACTGACATCCTGTTCTTGAGACCTGTTGATGATATTTGGTCTTTTCTGAGAAAGTTCAACTCCACCCAGATTGCTGCAATGGCACCAGAACACGAAGAACCTCGTATCGGGTGGTACAATCGCTTTGCTCGGCATCCCTATTATGGAGTAACTGGAATAAATTCTGGAGTCATGTTAATGAATATGACACGTATCAGAAGAAAGTATTTCAAGGTATGTATGTTGTCTTTGTTGCAATTTTTGTTCTTCTACAACTTTTAATTCCAATCCTGTTTGAAATCCACCTGGGACAGTATTTTTCAAAACATTTTTCTTGTAACTGGAAAGATGATCTAAAAATAAGCTGTGTCTAAAATGGTATCTAACTTCTATTTTTTTTAAATGTCATTCACTGCAAGGCTTGAAATTCTTGCATTGTAAGTCCGTTTGTTTTATTTTTCTTTAGTTCTGCAATATCATGTGACTGGATACAGTCTGTTGCTATAAATTACATTTCTCAGTAGATAGTCTACTATTCTTTCGTCACTGCAGAGATCCTCAGAAAACAGTTTATGTATACAGTAAACTAACTTTAAAAATGTGTGTATGAAGTAATATGACCAGGAGGTGGTGCTAAAGCATTTAGTAACTTATTTTAACTGTACTATTTGTAAATTTTGATCTTTGAAATTGTAACCAGGTGATGATCAACTTAAGTACCTTTTGGTTTACTTTGCAGTCTTAATTTCTATAGAGAAATAACTTCATTTAAGTCCTAACGCAGCATGTGCAGCAACAGAAGCGGTTGTTGCTTCACAGATTTTTCCGATATGCTTCAAATACAAATACAGAAGCAGTATTGTGTGATTATGCTAGGGGAAAAAGTACTTCTCTCTGTTCTACTTTATTTTTATTAAATCTGCATTGAAATAAAGCGTTTGGTTAGGAAAAATAAGCCTACAGCCAAAAACTATGGGAAGGTACAGCCTTAAGAGTGGCAATATAAATTTGCAGTACCTGTTACCTTTTTCACCCATTTCCAATTTAAGAAGTGTTTGGCTTCCATCTTAACATGCTTGCAATGCCTTGTTATGGAAATACAGGGAACTTGAGAAAAATAAGGAATAGACTGCCTCGGCTGTAGTTAAAGTATAAAGTTACTGTAGCTGTAACTTTCCCAGCTCTAACTGTAACTAAGCAGATACCTGTCTTGCTTGATACAGAAGTAAAAAAATAAAAAATAAAAAATAAAAAGATGTCTACCAGGTCTGCTTGGCCTAATGGTCCTAATGGTTCCTGGTCCTAATATCTTTATCTTTTCTGTGTTTTATGAAACTGCGTGCAGGTATATGCTATAAATAGAGGCACTGCATACATACTCATGTGTACACATACTTGTACAAGCACATGTGAATATAGTGTGATCATTGCACAGTGCATAGCTGGAGATAAGACTAAAACTGGATAAAGAAGCTTCAGGTGTTTTGTGCCTGCCTGGTGTCATCTTTGCAATGCAGCAGTTAGGAGATAGGATGTAGAATATGCAAGAATATTTAGGAGATGGAAGAGGTAATGTCATGTGACTTTTTATATTTGTATGCATATAGTGGATTTATATACGTTTGGTGGATGTAATCTTTCTGGATTTCAGTCAGGGCTTTGATATTGTCCCTCGCAGCATCCTTCTGGACAAACTGATGAACTGTGAGATGAACAGGTTCATGCTACACGGGGTGATAACTCCAGATAGTGTGTACAAAGGAGAGGTTTGTGTTTAGACAAAAACAGAGAGTCAATAAGACCTAAGTCATTATATACAATTTTTGTGACCACTCAGTATTGCTTAAGGCTGTAGTTCTGAGAAATGTGGTAAGCCAGTGCAGAAGCTAATTCCTTCTTGAAGGAAGGTTACCATCTCTTTTCAGCAGCTTTTCACTGCTTTTCTTGCTTGCTTTGTCCTTGCCTCTGTTGTTTGTTGGACCCTTCCATGATCCAACTAAATTTGGTAACAGGTGAGAAAAGAAATCCTTCTGCTGGTTTAGTTAAGTAAATCACTGCTGTCACCAAAAAAAAATAATAAAAAAATTAAATAGTAAAATAACCAAGTGTTAGGCACTACAGTGCTAACACAAGAACAGGATGGAGTCATGTAACCATAAGGAAGAGAACTCGCTCTCATATAGCATTAATGAAATTATAAATTGGTCAATGGTTTGTGGAACTACACTTACAGTTTCTTTAGATATTACTTTACGATTGAGTATGTTTCCTCAACTTTATATCCTCCTACAAGTATTAAGAGGAAGATGACCAAACGTTGTTCCAGACAAAATGTGATAGCTCTTCTGACTTCAGGCTTAGCCAGACAGAAGTCTTTTGGGACAGAATTCAGTAATGATCAAACTAATTAAAGCAAAGTATATTATCCAAAAACACTTAAGATACTATCTTAAGATTCCACTTAAGATACCATCTTAACATTCTTATGGATATTTTGCTTGTACTTCTGATCTTACACATTTTGTTCCACTCAAAAAAGCTGCCATTTGGAGGGTTCATAGAGCTTGTCTGTATCAGATTGATGGTATCACAGAGTACCACAGAATTTTATTTTTTTGGTAAACCTCTCTAACCTTGTTTCTAATTTGTTGGATATTGGAGATATGGTTTATATTCTCAAATCCTTTAAGGATAAACTTAGTTATTAATTTCATATTTACTTGAGTAACTTTTACTTGAGTAAATTCTATTATCAGTTCTGATCAAGCTCGAGCATTCTGCTTCTCACTCTGACCTCACTTTTTACAGAAGGAGGTTATGTAACTGTTCAAGTAATTTCTCCTCCTCAGTGATTCCTACACTGGTTTCATTACACATCAGGGTTAATAAATTAATATTTAATTATTTTCTATTTATGCAAAGGTTACCGAAACATTAGAATTTCCAATTCTTATATCTAATAACACTATCTGTCTAGTAGTATTGCTTCTAGACGTCTGGCGAGGTGATATATTCTCTTACCTGCTTTTTATCTCCTTGGGATATACTCTGCATTTCACTGCTATTAAAACTATACAAGCTAAATGAAAATCATATGAATTAATGGTTTTAACAATATTAAGTAATATTATGGGTTGCTCTAAAACTTTTTTTTTTTTGCTTCTTTATACTCTTATCATAGTTATTCTGGTAATGGAATTAAATTAGCTCACGGTTGTTGATTCTTAGCATTGAGTACAAGTTCAAACCTTAGGTCAATATTCCGTGGATGGCAAAGTCCATGTGAGGGACTAATCTCTGTGCTTCAGTCTAATAGATTTGCTTTTGAAGGGTTTCAGCCTGGTATTTGGTCTGAGTTTTCTTTTGTTTAATCACATTGCACTGAGCCTAATGATAATTCTTGATAGAGACAAATTATCTTGTGCATTTCTTATGCCTGCTATTGTCAAATACCTGCAAGCAATCATAGTCATTTTTTAAGGGCAGAAGGGACCGCAATATCATTCTGTTTGGCTTCTTACATAATATAACCTATAGATCTTTTTTTGTATTAATTCCTGTCTGAAATCTGATAGCATTTCTGTTTTAGTATACATTTCTGAAAGCCCTTCATAGTTGATGGCTGAAATGATTTGAGGAAAGGCTAAAAGCTGAACTGCTAATGTTTCTCCTTTCTAGTCTGTCAGTGGAAAGCTTGTAGGGGAAGGTCTTTGGTATAATTCTAAAACTGAATGTTGTATCCCAGGTAGTCTTTTCTGTTTCGTAATGTGGTGGGTTTGTATTCAAATTCCAAACAATACTGGAGTTTTCTTTTTTTTTTTTTTTTAATGACTTGATTAGAAAGAATCATGACTATAATCCTGTAGTCATTCAGGATTCTTCTCCCTTTGAGACCTATTGTTACTCTATCCTCAATCTCCAAACTCACGTAGAAAGTACAGAGTGAGCAGCCTTGTTCCTTTTTTGTTGTAGTTGAGCTTAAAGGTGGTGTAAAGATATGAAATTAGCTTTAGAATATGTAACTTTTTATACCGCAAATAATAACTTCTTGTGGTAATCTGGAGCTCAGCGTAGGCCAGGTCACTCCAAGTAGCACCTCCTGAGCTAAGCATTAGAAGAACTTTTTCTTTTCCTTTGGGCTGTGATTTTGCTTAATCAACAATTTGGGAAATTAGCAACAGCTGTTGGTTTAGAGTCATGCTGCCTTTTGCAAGAGAAAAGTTGTGCCTTTGCTGTGGAAGTTGAAGTTCAGTAACTAAAAAAAACTCAATGAAAATTCTTTCAAAACCTTTGAAGGATGTATGTGGTTTTATACCTTGCTTTATAGCTAGTCTTTTTAGCTGTGTTTGGAATTATTTAATAACTTTTATATTGATCATTTTGAAACTTTTAAAGGCAGCTTTAAAACCTGTGTATGCTATCAGTTTGTGATAAAGATGGAGAAAGCGTGAAATCTGAAGTGTGGAGATTTAAACAGTGCCCATCTACTTGGCACACATCTATTAAAATCTGGTTTTGTGTTAGATTCTACTGCTGTATAAAACAACAAAACAACAACACAAAAAAACCTTGCTGTTTCTTAGAAGTAATAGTTTAAGATGTTTTAGAGGAAGATTTTAAGACAATTTAATATGGAATAGTAGGAAATGTGTATAGTTTTGCTTATGGTAAGTTAATTAAACGAGAAATAAAGTATATTGGAAATGTCCATAACTGTGTTTTCCCTAAATGTGGTCATTTAAAAAATAAATAAATGTATAAACATGTATAAAACGTTTGAGACTTGTAGCTTTGGAAAGCAAATTACAAATTCTATTGGGCATTTCTTTCTTCATAGGTATAGTTATCTTGAATGCATAAATGTTGTTCTTTGTTTAACAGAACGACATGACAACAGTCCGGTTACAGTGGGGAGAAATTCTTATGCCTCTGCTAAAGAAGTACAAATTAAACATAACATGGGGTGATCAGGATCTACTGAACATTATGTTTTTTCACAATCCAGGTAAATCCACATTAATTTTAAGTCTAGCATAACAAAGTTGATTTTTTGTTTGACATTTAAAAAATGAGAAAAATAGTTTTAGCAGACTTTTCAGTGGAAATGTGCAAGAGACTTTTCTTTTTTTTTCCTTTTCTAAAAACGTTTTTTTAAGTTGAGAAATAAAATTGAAGCTTGCTAGAGTTTGACTTGTTGTTTTAAAACAACTGTACAGAAATTCATGAAGTACTATTAACAAAAAAAATAATAAAAAAAACAGAAAAATGAATGCATCTCCTGAAAAAATGTTGATACTTAATCCAGAGCTTGCTTTTTTTTTTTTTTTTTTTTTTTTTTTTTTTTTTTTTTTTTTACAGAAAGTCTGTATGTCTTTCCTTGCCAATGGAATTATCGGCCTGACCACTGCATTTATGGAAGCAATTGTAAGGAAGCTGAAGAAGAAGGTATATTTATTCTTCATGGAAACAGAGGTGTTTACCATGATGATAAACAACCAACATTTAGGGCTGTCTATGAAGCAATAAAAAATGTAAGTGTGTCCAGCATTTTACTTTGTACGAAGTTATTTTGTATGTATTTTATCTACAATGCTGCATGTACTTTATTGGTTTGGTTGATACCTTCCTTGCAACAAAGTAATGTTTTTCCTCTTTGAAGTATTTTTTTAAGCATTTCACCAGTTTGTGGTTTACTGTTTGGATAGAATTCCAGTTTATTCATCTTGTGACTAACATCATCTGAAATAGTGTGGGCTATATCTAGGTTAGGATTCTAAAATGTTACCTGTAACTGTAATGTTTGAAAAACTTTTTTTCCCGTTCATTTACTAAGTATGTTTAGTGAACTGTTTGTACAGGCATGTGGAGATTGCCCTAAGCTTTATTTTTCTGGAGATTTTAGAAAACAGAAAGAACCCTTTTTCCTCCCAAAGTTTTTATACGCTTGCTGCAACGTTTTAACATTTAATTTGCATGGTAGAAAATACTTTTTTTTTAATGATTTTTTTCACCTTTTCTAGAGATTTCAGTGTATTAATATGTTGCTGTTCCTTTAAATAGTAAATGCAACAACTTCTTTTCATTCTGCAAATAAGTCATCTAATAAACTATTTATCACTACATTGGTATACTCACTGAAGAGCTGTAAAATTTAGTACTGATGCACATTTTAATGTAGCAGGCTATTGTGTGCATATAACCTTCAGAAATCAATAGTATATTTTAATGGTGCTTTATCACGTGTTGTCATATGGATATAAAAATGAGAAAAAGTACTTATGGGGGTCTGAGAATACATCGCAGGGAAAGTGAATGTGTCTCCATAAAAATAAGATTTCTTTGTTTCCTTTGAGCATTGTCAAAAACAGAAGAAAAAAATATTTGTTTTTATTTATAATGCCATTTGCTTTATGTATATGTCAGAGAAAGTGTATAGAACACTGCTGATCCAGTGGTAATAAGGTGAACAAAATTGTTACTTTGAAATGCTGTTTAGCTTTTCATTTTTTTATTTAAAAAATATGGCACTATAGTATTAATGACTTCTTTATTTCATGTCCGTGTTAAACATAGTATGTGTTTAACCATCATTCAATTTAATGAAACTTTCTGCTTTCAGTAGTACTACTTGCTTGTCATACTGTTGTTTCATGATAATTTGATAAGTTGTACTCCTTAAATTTTAAGTCGTTCAGGAAAGTTGCTGGTCAACAAAGAAATAACTAGAAATCATTTTAGATTTGAAATTTTTTAATTTTAAAAGGTAATTTTAGACGTCCTCCATGCTTATGGAATTCATTTGCTTATTTTAAAACAAAAGTTCGCTTGTTAGGCATGCTATTGAAATCATTTGAGAATATTTATATACCTCAGATATCATTTTTCAAATAGTTCTCAGAAGAGTTCTTTGAAGATCTTTTTTTATTGGTTATTAAATGTTTTAAAGGCCTTTTAATAAAATCGTTTAGTAGCTCTGAAAAATGACAGTGTTCTATTATTAACTTAAATGTTTTCTTATCTTTACAGTATACGTTTGGAGATGATCTAGTTCATTCCCTGTTGCGGCCCCTAGAACTGGAGTTACAGAAAACAATGCATACATACTGTGGAAGAGTATACAAAGTGTTCATAAAGCAGCTAAAGAAAAGCATAAGGGACTTGTCTGTCAGAAGATCAAAGGGAAGGTGATTCTAACTGCAAGCTCTTAAATCAAGAGACTGAATTAACATACTGGTCAAAAGGTGCAACAGTTCTAATGTGGCTTGAATCGGCTCTTAATGTGCCCAGATAAGAGTTTACTAGAATACGTAAAAATGAAGAAAATATTCATGTAATGAAGAACCGTGACTTTTTCTGCAAAGGTGATTTTTGGCTCTTTTGAAGTTTAATCACTGCTAGTGTTTATCTTGGATCTGATGATTTGGGTGATACTGACTTCTAAGGTCAGTAGTTTTAGTCTGCTTAATTCAGTTATCTCTAATGATCAAACAAACAAGGGAGAGGTGAAGATGGCTCAATTTGGAAGTGTACCTCATTGTCTAAAATCCTGTTAAACTGTGAATGTAGCAATAACCAAGTCAGCAGCACTAACTTCACTTTAAAGGTGTGAGCACAAAGTTGTTTACAAGTGCAGAAAATACTCTGTTTTCAAAGAAATGTGATATTAATCATTGACAATCTGTGTGCCTTTATGTTCATCTCTTACATGTTGGAATCCTGTTTTGACAATCTTGTTTTGCTTATTGTAGATGTAAACTGCACACTATAAATAGGATTTTCTGAGACATGGATAGTATGTGATACTAGTTTTCTCTATCTGTAGATATTGAGACTTTTAAAAATATAACAGCATTTGTTTTAGTATTGTTGAGCCATCTATCCCAAATGATATATCCCAGTTGAGGGGGTTTATATTTTAGCAACAATTCAATATGAAGTTATTTTTCTTACAACACTTTCTAAAACTTAAATGGTTTTGCAGCTTTATAGGATGTTTTGGAAGTAGAAAAAATGGTGGAAAGCTGCCTCTGTTGTATTTTTATACTAAGAATCATTACTTGATGATTGTTACAGAGTATTTAGTACCTAAAATTGAAGAACTGTAGTAAAAGTTCTGATATTTCATCAGATTGTATATTAGATAGTTTTTTTTTTTTTGAGATATATCCTGCATATTTTTTAATAACATGGCTTTAAAATAGTTTTGGGCCAGACCCTTGACTGTATGCATTAATGTCAATAAGGTGATACTGATTTACAACAGATAAGGATTAGGCTTTCTTTAGATATATTAGTGAAAAAAACATGTTCTGTTTATGTAATCAAATTCCTTTTTAGAGAGAAGCATGAAGAAAAAGGCTGACTTGTAATGTTACAGTAAAATATTTAAACATGCATGGTATGAAATGTATTTGTAAAGTATATTTGAACTGAACTTGGATGAACTGAGATGAAGTCTTCATAAAGTAAGTTTTCAGATTCCAGAAGATTCAGATTCCTGCGTGGTGAACCTTGGAGGATCCACTCACTGACTTGCACCTTCATCCCAACTACATTTGAGAAGTTTAATTTTTGTGGCTGTTTCTTTGCCAAAGGCAGACTGGCTCTGAATCTCAGATCCATGTGAGCTGAGCTGGATGAATGCTTTAGCAGTACAGAAGCACACTCCATTGTAAGCAGAGTTTGTATTCTGCTCCTAATCTCCCTGCTGGCTCAGGGTGTAAATTTGTGTGATGGTAAACAGAAAGTCTGCTGCGCATGTAGTTACTGTTTCTTTTCCTTGTTATATGTAATCTTTCGAAGTCTGAAACTCTAGAAATCCATGTGAAGGTGAATACTGTTATTGTCTGATTTTACAGCATGCAATACATTATTTTTTTACATAAATACTGATTTTATATCAAGCTGTCTTCAGTTTCGTTTTTTCACTTGTACTGTGTTTGTGTTTACAAATTCTTTCCTTTGGCCTGTTTTTTTCTGCATTTTTTCAGAAACTTTCAGTTTGGAGTTGATTTTTAGTATGGTGTATGCATGTGAAGACACTGCTTAAAACCCAGTGAACTATTTTAGAAAAAAAAAAGTGTAATGTGAACATTAGCAGCAACCTTTCCAGTTAAATTTCAGTTCATGGGATTAGAGTAAAAAGGTTAATATTGGAATTTATCATAGAATAAAAAATCTTACTTGGTTCTTATTTCAAGACACATTTACTTAGCATTTTATAAATAGCAAGAAAATACTGGCATATACCATTGACTTTGTGTACATATATAAATTTAAGCTTCTCACCCTCAACTCTTCATTCCCAAGTAACTCACACAAACAGTTTAGAAAACTTTAAAACAAAACAAACAAACAAAAAAAACCATACACCAAAGTGCTGAGTAGCTTCCATAAGTACCTCTCCAGAGTATTTGTTTTTGAATATGAATATCTTTGTAATTCTATAATCACTATTAAGTTTAGAAAAATGATCTACCTTGAAACACAAATCTGATTTACAGAGAAAGCCATTGGAGACAGTAATAATGAAGACAAAAAAAAAAAACCAAGTACTATGGTAGGAAACTAGCTGTACTCTGAAGCATTTCAATGCTTGGTTTCTAAAGTTATATACATATAAATGTATAAACTTAAATTTAGTCTGTAAATCTATGTTGCTGCCTAGTTCTAGAAACTTTTTTTTTTTTTTGCAGACATGGTAAATAACTGAATAGGGCCATATGAATTATAGAATTTTAGAAATCCCATTTTTATTCTATTATAATATTTAATGCTGATAGGTTTTATTGAAAAATGTAAACATGCACATTCAGGTTAAATTAAGATAGATCTATCTTCATAGTGTTTGATTTCTCTTTTGACTTGTTACCATTATTAAATCTATATTTAGAAGGGGTCACAGTCTCATGGTAGAAGAGTTCTGTTTGAAGATGTGTTCTCATTTATATGAAATCCTATCTATCTTTGTAGGTGGCATGAAATGCCAGCTATCCATTAATGATACCGAAACATCCTTATATATGGAACTTGTACCTATGCCTTTTAATAAGACTGTATAAGCCTTATGAAAGTCTTTCCACTTACTTTTTCTGAATTTTGGAAAAATTACAAATAACATTGTTTTTAATTTTTTAAATTGTTTTTAATTGTTTAAAAATGTTTTAAATTGTTTTTAAGCTTTTGATTTGAATTTAGAAAAGTTAAGAAAAGAGGTTTAGAAGGAAAAAAATTCAAAACAGACTTTAAAGTAATAAGGAACTGCCTTTTGATGTTTTTGATCTAAATTTTGTCGATCTATAAACCTCTAGCAAATTGCTGTTTGGAAAACACAGGTGTCAGCCTTTTTCAATTTATACCAGGTTTCTGTCTATACTAAACATATTCCACCCACACCAGGTTTCCACACTTTAGTCTGGGAAATTTCCATAACAGATGACTGAGAAGTCAGTCACCTTTCTTCTCCTCCTCCAAATTAAACTTCCCATCTAGACGGCATGGAAGAAGAAATAAATGCAGTGTAATGGTAGAAGGAGAGAAGGGTCTACATGGATTTAGAAACAGAATATGTGAGGCAAAGATGGTATAATGAAATGACTTCTGTTTTTTTCCTGCCTTGTTTATAAGGGGGTCTCCAAACACATGAGAATGTCTAGAACATCCATTATTTAGTAGTCTTAAGCTGTTTTACATTGCCTTCTTTCTGTTTCAAATTAAAATATCTACAACTATCAAGCAGTTTTAACAGTATCTGTTTTATTAACTAAATAAAACTATTTTTCACCCATTTAAGTGATGTATTCCTATATAATGTTAACTAATGTATAAGCTACTTGTCTCCAATTATTTTTTTAATAAATTTTTATTTTGAGTAACTAGTATTTTCACTTTGTCTGCTGTCATATCTGATGTCATCATAATTCTAGCTTTCCTGCCCACTTTTCTGCTTTCTAAAAGGATGGAACTTAGAATAGCTCCAGTCATTTTGTGTATTAAAATAAGTTGCAGAGAACTATAATGTGAGGGTATGGCTTTTTCTTTATTAGTAGGAAGTGGATTCTTTTGTAGCACAGTACAAGTATGAAGAAAGGGGAAGATAGTTCTTTTCACCACGGATCTTGGAACAGATCTTAGATCTCAGATGTCTGATGCTCTGTCGCTATCAGCTTTAGCACTTCTTCCTGTGCACAGAAACACTCAGAAGGAATGTCATAACTCATATTTTTCAAAAGGAACCTTATATATGTTTCTAATCTCTTTGGATCTTCTAAAGATATATCCGTTCTCTTCTGATTTTTTTTTTAACTTCAGCTCTGTCAAGTTGAATTTATACAAGTTAGAGAAGAAATTTTGCACAAATAACAGCTAGGTTATTTGCTCAAGCTGCCCAGGTGAGCAAAGCATGAACCCATAAGTCAAATTTAAAACAAATAAATTAAACAATAGTGTACATACGTTAGGTTCCCTCTAAAAAGAAAAAAAAAAAAAAAGAAAAATAGAAGTTCAAGTTTACATTTATAACTTACTTACTTTCTATGGAGGCAAAGGAGCAGGCTATCCCTGTGTGTTAAAAGACAAGCCAGCAGGGGAGAAGACCGGCCTGTCTGAACGCAGAGCTGTGCCTAGAGCTTAGGAAGGAAAAGAGGGTTTATGACCTTTGGAAGAAGGAGCAGGCCACTCAGTAGGGCTTCAAAGACATCATGAAGCTGTGCAGGGAGAAAATTAGAAGGGCCAAAGCCCAGCTGGAGCTCAATCTGGCTAATGCCATTAAGGACAAAAACAAACGTTTATATACATACATAAGAAAAGGAGGATTAAGCAGAATCTCCCTACTTTATTGGACGTGGGGGGGAACAGTGACAAGAGATGAGGAAAGGGCTGAGGTACTTAATGTCTTCTTTGCCTCAGTCTGTAATAGTAGGACCAGTTGTTCTCTGGGTACCCAGCCTCCTGAGCTAGAAGATAGGAACAGGAAGAAGAATGAAGCCGTCATAACCAACCCATGAGGTAATGGTTAATGACCTGCTACACCACTTAGATGTATGCAAGTCTGTGGGTCCAGATGGGATCCACCCAAGGGCAGTGAAGGAGCTGGTGGAAGTGCTCATCAAGCCACTTTCCATCATTTATCAGTAGTCTTAGCTATCAGGAGAATTCCCAGTTGACTGTCAGCTAGCAAATATGATGCGCATCTACAAGAAGGGCTGGAAGGAGGATCCAGGGGACTACAGCCCTGTCAGTTGGACCTCTGTGCTGGGGAAGCTTATAGAGCAGCTTATCTTGAGTGTGATCACACAGCACTTATAGGACAACCAGATGGTCAGGCCCAGTCAGCATGGATTTATCAAAGGCAGGTCCTGCTTGACAAACCTGATTTCCCTCTACGACAGGGTGACCCGCGTAGTGGATGAGGGAAAGGCTGTGGATGTGGTCTACCTACACTTCAGCAAGGCCTTTGAATCCCACAGCATTTTTCTGGGGAAACTGCTCGTGGCTTGGACAGATGTACGCTTTGCTGGGTTAAAAACTGGCTGGGTGGCCAGACCCAAAGAGTAGTGGTGAAATAGTGAAAAGTAGTGGAGTTAAATCCAGCTGGAGGCTGATCACTAATGGTGTCCCTCAGGGCTCAGTACTGGGGCCAGTTCTCTTCAATATCTTCATCGACGATCTGGATGAGGGGATCGAGTGCACCCTCAGTATGTTCGCTGACGGCACCAAGTTAGGTGGGAGTGTTGATCTGCTTGAGGGTAGGAAGGCTCTGGAGAGGGATCTGGATAGTCTGGAGGCCAAGGCCAACTGTATGAGGTTCAACAAGGCTAAGTGCTGGGTCCTGCACTTGGGGCACAACAACCGCATGTGGCGCTACAGTCTGTGAGAAGGGTGGTTGGAAAGCTGCCCGGTGGAAAGGGACCTGGGTGTGTTGGTCTATAGTTGGGGAATGTGAGCAAGCAGTGTGCCCAGGTGGCCAAGAAGGCCAACGGCATCCTAGCTTGTGTCAGAAACAGTGTGACCAGCAGGACCAGGGAGGTGATCATCCCCCTGTACTCGTCTCTGGTAAGGCTGCACCTCGAGTACTGTGTTCAGTTTTGGGACCCTCAGTACAAGAAGGACGTCAAGGTGCTGGAGTGTGTCCAGAGAATGGCAACGAAGCTGGTGAGGGGTCTAGAGAACAAGTCTTACGAGGAGCGGCTGAGGGAACTGGGGTTGTTTAGCCTAGAGAAAATGAGGCTTAGAGGAGACCTGATCATTCTCTACAACTGCCTCAAAGGAGGTTTGTGGTGGGGTGGGGATTGGTCTCTTCTCCCAAGCACCAAGTGATAAGACAAGAGGAAATGGCTTCAAGTTGCACCAGGGGAGGTTTGGGTTGGGTATTAGGAAAAATTTCTTCACTTAAGGGCTTGTGAAGCATTGGAACAGGCTGCCCAGGGAAGTGGTTGAGTCACCATCACTGGAGGTATTCAAAAGACATGTAGATGTGGTGTTTAGGGACATGGTTTAGTGGTAGATCTGGCAGTGCTAGGTTAAAGGTTGGATTCATGATCTTAGAGGTCTTTTCCAATGTAAATGATTTGATGATTCGATGATTCTGTATTTCAATTAATTGCCCAAGCTTTAACAATGACGGGTAATTTTCAGTAGAAATGTAGGTTACCTCACAGTTGCCTAGTTGTAATCCTAGTAGATTAATGGAGATTATTACTCAGCTTTAAAAACAGAAGATATTTGCAGAGATTATACTGAAATTTTCACTTGAGGAAGTGAGGAGAAATTTTCATTGTGAAGTAGTTCTCAAAATATCCACTTAGCTAGCCACTTAGTGGATCTATATTAGAACAGCTTGTGCTCCGAGATATTCAGGAAATTTCAGATTTGTGGTTCTCCAATGCTTTTTTTAAGCCCTTGTGGGCCTATTAAAATTTTAAGTTTCTGGAAGTAATATCAAGCAACCAGGAATTATTGAATTAAAGAAGTTATATTTTGTTTCTTCAGTTTTACTGTTACTTTCTGCAGAGCAGCAGTCAATTCTTTAGAGAATCCTCATTTAAACTTATGAATGTGCATCTTCCTGAATATTTGATAGGAAATTTCCACGTTTTTTCTTTTTCCTTCTCTCTCCTCCCTGCACAGCTTTTAAAAGATAATCGCTATGCTCTTCTTTCATTTGAATGCTTTCAATTTTTTCTTTTATGTCCGTATCTTATGAATCTTAATGTTCTGCCAGTCACATGCAGACATATTTCACTACAGCAGTTCACATTAAATCAATTTGTAATGTTCATATGAATTGCTTTAAAATACAAAAGTAGATGTAGAAGTTATCGTAAACTGAAAATTTTTGTCATTGAGTTAATGAGTATTTAGGGCATATTTTTTTCAGGTTTTAAAGAAAATGAAAGCAATATTATCAGTTTTAACTCCTAATTTACAATTAGAAAATTAATTTTTAGTCAAAGCTGATATTTTTAGTATTAAAAATCTGTAATTTTTAGTGTAGCTGATAATAATGCTAACCTACTGTTTCTCACTGAGCAGGTGATGCATAGGGGGCACTGCTTGCCGCTTAGATATTGTGAATTTCAGAACTAATGCAGTTTCTGACCAGCCATTGGTACTCATATTTTGTCATCTAAAAGTATTCCCTTATGTTTCATTTTATGGTTTCATTTTACATTTTTATGCCATGGTTAATGCTACCCAAGATGAGTCAGGACTGCGAATCTAAAACCAAGAAATAAAATCCACTTTGCTATTCAGGGTATGAGTGTTATGCACTGTATTTGTCTCTTGATTAGTTGTTCTTTGTACCAGTTTAGTAAGTAACCTAGATATTTTGGGAGTTTACTGCCTGTCATGAGTGATCAGCTTTGCTGTTTGCTGCCTCCTTTCTCTACTACCCCTCTACTACCATTGCTGCCCATCTGATTGACGAATTGCTGTCACTCCATGTGTTCGTCTCACAATGATATTTCTGGATCTTGGTTGCTGGTACGCCATTAGCTAACATTGCTTTTGCCACCAGGTATATGTTTTCAGAAATGGGCCTTTCCGGTTAACAAGCAAACTATTTCAAGCCAGACGGGTACCTGGGGTGGGCACGCCGCTTTCTCCACAGTGCGAATCAATGAGCACACATCTGGGCACAGAAGTATGCTATTGACTCAAAGTAGCTCCTAAGCAGTGTCGTATATTTCTTGTCTGTAGCTTGGGGAGAAAACTTAGTTTTCCCTTCAACTTTATGTAGACTACTACAAAATTTGATACTTGTTTTTCTCTATGGACAAAGGCTTTTTACTAGAAGCATGCCTTAGGAAGAAAGCTTGGCCCATGGAGCGGTACAGTTAAACAGAGATGATCTGAACCTTTCTGCTTGCCTGAGGCAGACAGGCTCAGCAGGGCTTTGGAGAACAGCAGGAACAAAAGAGAAGTGCTGGGGCAAAGAGTGTGCACTGGGGTGCTTGGTCTCTGTTCTGCTCCTGTAGGTGCTGGGCAGCCTCTGAGGGAAAAGTCTTCAGTAGACTCTTTCACTTTTCGCACATGTACAAAGACAGAAAAGTGGCTTATGACTTCAAAAAGCCCAAACAAAATTTTAGGATTACAGGATACAATTGAGAGTACACAGTGCGTAAAACTGTTCTAGCTGAAAATGTAACAGCTGCAAATAGCCCATTGAAACGTGTAGGTTTTTGAGAAGTACCTTCTTCACTGGTCCAAATAAACAATGAGTATAACTGAGAAAAAATATGTGATGGTGGGATATTGCTCAAAAACTAGATCAGTAACTAATTTTTGTAATAATCCTGTTGGCCTACTTTGATCTGCCCTTGGCCAGAATAATGGGATGTAATTAATAAAAACTGATTTAACTTGAAAAGATAAAGGTTTAACAGTTCACAGCTATTTAAATATATATATAAAGAGAGAGAACTTCCTCCATTTTTGCTGTCTTAGAGACCTAAGCCGTGTCTAAGTTAATTAGAGGTTGCTTTGTTAATGTACATTTGTCTGAGAGTACACTGGGAAGAACTTCCATTAAAAATGCTTTTGTATTTTTACCATTTTCAGAGTCTAAGGTTGAGTTTTACCTTCTTGCAAAATAGATGTATTTTGTACATGTTATAAAAAAATCCAATTGCTTTGGAAGTAATGTTTTTGTAGACTAGACACATTATCCACTTAGTCTCTGAAAATACATAATTTTTAAGGAATAGATTATATGGTGCATTGGACCTACTACCACATTTCCTTTTTGTGTAAATTACGACTCTTTGAGGATCCAAACATTTATTTTTGTGTCAGCAAATCAAGACTCCATTATCCAAAACAACACTGAAAAGAGGAGTTTTGAAATAGTTCTTTCATGGTATTCACTAGCATGTCTGTGAGCATTAAAGGACACGAACATAACTGCGTCTCTTAAATGGAAGCATTTGGCAGAACTGTGCCTGGTTGAAATCACTAGGACACTGCCTTAAAATACTACATAAGCACAAAGGACGTGTGGTGATGTACAGCCTTTAACAAGACGGATGAATGCAGGCCTTCTGACCTCATGTAGAAAATCTCAAAAATCCTTCCCTAATTAGTTTTACTCCTAAAAGCAAAAGTTCCAGAAGCTCCTTGAAGTCCGCCAGGGATTTCACTATTGTTATTGATTTAATATGGAAGTGCTCAGATACTGTAGCAATGGATGGCAGCATAAAGCACTGATAAATCGATTAATAGAGCTTAGCCTTGGGGTGTGTATTAGTTCATCTAGTCTGATCTCTCATATATCACAAGCCATTAAATTTCACCCTGTTGCCTCTATACTGAACCCAATAATTTGTTTGACTAAAGCATAAGTTGTGTTCAGCTAAATCATACCTTTCAGAAAAATGTCCAGTATTGGTTTGAAAGCATGAAGAGGCAAAATACTTTCCTTCACCAGTTTGTTGCAATGTTTCATTTTTCTCATGGTTATGAATGTGTCTCACTTCTCATTTGAATTTCTCTGGCATTAGCTTCCAGCCATTGATTCTCTTTATGTCTCTCTCCCCTGTGTTAAAGAGCTCCTTAATACCCTGCAGCTTTTCCTCATGGAGGTACTTAGACATCGTAATCAAATCACTTCCCAGTTTCCTTTTGGATAAGTCAAACAAATTGAGATCATGAACTCCGTCTCACTAAAATGTGTCATTCAATTTTCGTGGCTCTTATTTCTACCTTCCCCAATTTTCCAGAGTCCTCCTTAAAACAGGGGCAAAGGGATGGTATACAGGATTTCAGTATAGAGGACTTGGTAATTTTAATACAGAGGTAAAACCTTCCTGAATTTGTACATTAAGTGCTCATGTTAGCTTACTTTTTATTCCTGGGATAAGATCTACATTTCTAGATGTGGTGTCATTTGTCTTTGTTAAAATAAACTGTGGTGCCATTTCACAACAGCAATGCAGACTCATCTGTATGACTGATGTTGTTATCCCAGTTTATCATCTTGCAAGATGTTGTCATCTGCAAGCTTATCAGCAGAGATTTTATATTTAAATCCAAATCACCAATAGAAGATTTTAATAGTGTTATGTCCTTTACAACATCACTGGAAACAACTCTTTGATAATGCTTTCCTTCAAAGCTTATTGCTTCAGAGTGGTCAGTTAATCTTGCAAGATTTTGTTGTCTCTGTTTTTTCTCTGCCTGGCAAAATTTCAACTCCAGGGAATAAAGAAATATACTGAGGAATAAAAATCTGATTTATTTTCCCGGGAACCACATTAATTACTTCTGCTTGTAGTATTTCTAGTTTCCAGTTAAATTATAGTTAATTATTTTGCAACTTTTATAATAACTTTTATGTCAGAATAATCTCATGGTAGTCTGGCTACGAGTAACACAGTCATTTTATCTCCCAGTTTGAATAATATTAAAGTTATTTAATTTATCTTTCAGAATTTTCTGGAAATGCAAAGATTTATTGGAACTATTAACAACAGCATTCTTCAGGGTATTCTTTTATGGTTTCTTACTGTAAATTGTCTGAATCTACTGATTATGAAATATTTATATATTTCAATGTTTGTTTAACTTTCTTGTGGTTTGTTAAGGGACTAGAAAGTAATTTCAACATCCTCATGTGATGCAAATATATTTTATCTCTGAATACAGAATACTTAACTGAATGCTTTTTCATTATCAACAACGTTATCATTAGCAATAAAACCAATTTTATTTCTTTTGCTCTTTATATATCCCAAAAAAATCAGCATTGTATTCTTAGTCCTTGATACTGTTGATTATATCCTTTTTTTTCCTTTTCTTTTTTTTTTTTCTTTTTTTTTCTTCCCTGCTGATGTACTACTTACCAGTTTTGCAATATGAACATTATGGTAACTCCTACATCATTTAGTCATTTGTACTTTTTCCTTTTGTTACTTTTATCTTGCTGAAACTCCACTTGGAAGAATCTTCTTTGTGCCGCTCTGTAAGATGCTTGTCTGCTAGCCGGAGTTACTGGGCAAAGCTGGATTATCTGCAGTTACTCTGTGCCTTTTCACCTCCAGGTCTGGTGAAACTTTCATTAACCCTTAACTTTCAAGTCTTGAACTTGTGTGTTCACACAGAGAATAAGCAACAGACCAACCAACTTGCTATAGCAGATTTCCTGCAGGACAATCAGCAGTTTTCAAGTCTATTATAGTCAGTGCACAGGAGGGAGGGAGATGTGATTGGGGAGAGAACTGTTGCCTGATAAATGGCCATTTCAAGTGAGTTCATGTTGGTAAGCACAGATGCCATAATATCATAGAGATGATGTCTTGCAGATGTGTTGGAGTGACATCTTGTTGTTGAAAAGAGGGGATACCCCACTCCTTTATTCCCTTTGGGATCATGCTGTGAGGTTCAGAAACGCTGTGATATGGTATTAAATCAAACAAAAAATAAATGCCTTCTTCCCCCATCCTCTTAATTTTGTGCAAAAAAAAGCTACATGTACACCCCAGTATTTGTTGTAATATCCTGATTGAATGTAGGTGTAACAGAGAAAAAGTAACTTCTGAAACTTGAATGCCTGACGCTAGCAAATACCACGCATTTTTGAAAGATGTAAAATAGGTGGTCAGCTGAATAGCAAGAAAAGTATTTCAGAGCCTTAGCAGCAGAGATCAAATGCAAGGTAGGAAGAGTATCAAAGTAGCTCCTAGAATTTCTAAAACACACAGAATCCTGGAAGGGTTCAAGTTGGAAGGGACCTCTGCAGGCCACGTGGTTCAGCCCCTTGCTCAAGTGGAGACACCCAGGACCACATCCAGGCAGCTCTTGAAGATCACCGAGGAGGGAGATTTCACTACCTCAATGTTCCTTTGCTCCATCACCTGAAGTGCTTTTTGATGCTCAGAGGGAACCTCCTGTGTTTCAGTCAATGTGCATTGCTTCCTGTTAGAAATTGTTAATACTGTTGAAAACCAGACCTTTCAGAGAGTGTGCGTGTGTACTGGGTTTACGTGGCAAGCTTTGGGGCTTCAGGGGTGGCCTCTGTGAGAAGAAGCCAGCAGCTGCCCTGTGTTAGATAAGGGCCAGTTTCAACTGGCTCCAAAGGGACCCACTGCAGGCAAGAGACAAGCCAATAAGTGGTTTGTGCATCTGGGGGACCAGTTTTAAGAAATGGGGAAGAATTGCTGTACAGCAGCAGCTGGGAGAGAGAGGAGTGAGAACCAGCCCTGCAGCCCCCAAAGTCAGCGCAGAATGACGGCAGGAGGTGCTCCAGGCACGCCGCAGCAGTTCCCCTGCGGCCTGTGGAGAGGCCCCTGGTGGAGCAGGCTGTCCCCCTGCAGCCCATGGGTCCCACACGGAGCAGATCTCCACGCTGCAGCCCGTGGAGGAGCCCCCGGTGGAGCAGGTGGATGTGGCCTGGAGGAGGCTGCGGCCCATGGAGAGCCCCCGCAGGAGCAGGCCCCGGGCCGGAGCTGCAGCCCGTGGAGAGGAGCCCACGCAGGAGCAGGGGGCCTGGGGGGAGCTGCCGCCCGTGGGGGACCCGTGCTGGAGCAGTTTGCTCCTGGGGGATGGACCCCGTGGTACGGAGCCGTGTGGGAGCAGTTCTTGAAGAGCTGCTGCCTGTGGGCAGCCCCCGCAGGCTCAGTTGGGGAAGGACGGCATCCCGTGGGAGGGACCCCGCGGGGAGCAGGGGCAGAGAGTGACACGGAGCGGCGGAGACGAAGCTTCAGGGACTGACTGCAGCCCCCATTCACCATTCGCTATTCCCCTGTGCTGCACTTGGGGAGGGGTTGGAAGAGGGCGGATGGGGAAAAGGTGTTTTTAGTTTTGTTTGTTTGTTTCTCACTGCTCTAGCTTGTTAGTAATAGGTAATAAATTTCATTAATCTCACTATGCTGAATCTGTGTTGCCTGTCACGATAACTGTTGAGTGATCTCCCTGTCCTTATCTCAACCCCTGAGCCCTTTGCATCGTATTTTCTCCCCCTTTCCCTTTGAGGAGGGGGAGTGAGAGAGTGGTTGTGGTGGAGCTCAGCTGCCCAGCTGAGTAAAACCACCTCAGCATGATGCCCATTGCCTTCAGACTGCAACAAGGAAAAATTTTGCTGACCAGTCTAGTACCTGTTTCAGAACAGAGTTTGTCTTGCAGGTTTTTTCCTGCTTAAAGTTAACTGTGTAATTATATCTCAGCAAATTAGTAGGAAATATACAGATGATTAACTTGGGAAGAAGAGACATCCTATTTCTTTGCAAATGATTCTCCTGCAGTGAAGAAACTATCCTTATAATGGTACAGTCAGAATTATTTCCATTGGAGTGCTCTAGCTTTTGCCTGCATTGCCCTTACTGGCCAGTAGAAGATTATTTCTCAAATGGCAATCCTCTAAGTTGCAGCCTTGTATTAACATAGAAGTATGCAATTATTCCTGATGGTCTATGTATAGTTATATTGGATATTGTGTTCTGCAGTTATGTAGAGTTATTTCCGTTCTTTCCATGTAAAATTAAGCTACCACTTAATTCTGTTTTCTCACTTCAATAATATTAAGATGATACTCATCATTTTGTGGCGGAAGAGGATTTTTTGGCTTTTATTTCTACAATATGCCAGATACTGCTGTTCAGATATTCTTTGGTGCCACATTATGAAGGAGAATGTGCATGTGCAAGTAGTACAGTTCCTTTATTGAAGACATCAAGCTGGATTCATATCATCAAGCTTCTCTGGACTGACAGTGGTAGACCACCATTTAAATGAAGGAGGAAAATAGGGATTTCCAGACTTGTGCAATATAATTAATCTCATCCTAAGGTAGACATCTAAAGTAAATCAAATAAATTGCAGTCTTAAAGTGCTTGTTTTTCCCCATTGATAGAAAGAGTCTAGGAAGCTCACTCAAAAACAAGTGTCAAAATGTGAACTCCTCATGTGAGCTAAGGTGAATCCCAGACAAAACTGCATGCATTTAAGATTAATTCCTTGCCATTCCAACTATTTTTGAATGTGTTCAGGAAAGAATATTAGCTTTTTGAAATATGTTTCTTTGATAATGTTGGAATAATTTAATTAGTAAGTGTTGGTCTGTGGTTAACAGGATCACTAGATAGTGTGATATGTTTCTGTTTCCTAACTGAGCAGGATTGCATCCTGTAATCAGGTGCAAATAGAAATACGATTTCAAATTATTTTTTCCCCAACTAGTATATTTTTAAAATCCACTTTGTGTTCTTGTGAATATTCTTGTTAGCGAACTCAACAGTGAACTAAGACTAATCAAACCAAATTAACTTCAGCCAACTGACTGTTATAGTATCCACACACTGCATGTAGGAAGATATCACCAGTTTGATATTTGTTGTTGATATGTGAATTATGATTACCTCTACACCTATTCCTCAGAATTTCTAATTCTGGCTCACAGTTTCAGTTTCCTAATATACTCTTGATCAGAAAAGAAGGCCATTATGTAGCTATTGCATTAATAAAATTAGAAGTTTGAACTTCAGAGTCTTGTATGAGGCCTTTCTATCTTTAATTTCTGGGAAGGAATCCATCTAGCCCAACAAAATTGGTTAGTAAGTTTATTTTTTCACTTCTGCTCTGAGTGAGCTCATAAATACTGGTGGACATCAGCTTGAAAAAGAAATGCCAAATTGTCATATTCGAGATCTGCATTCATTTTCAGCATTGTGGAAACTAACAGTATTCACTGCTTCCCACCTACTATCTCGTTACCCAGGCCTTAGTAGAAGCTTGTATCAAAAAAGCTGTGGAAATAAATCTCCTTTTCATCTTGTTGAAAGAGTAAATCTCAAGGACATGGAGGGGATTTATTAAGTAGTTGAAAGAACTTTAAAAGAAAAAAAAAAGACAACTATGTGGTTAATGACATCAAGTCATCCTTATCCTGAAAAAATCTTGATGATATAAAAATCAGTAAAGATAGTGCCTATTTGACTTAAAAATCATGTGCTTCTGGTCAACGGAGTTGCTTAAAATTAGAGATGGATTTACTGACAAAAGCATCAAAAGGCTTGTCAAATTCAGGTCAAAAGACCACAGTGAATTACACCTACCTCACAGAAAGCCTTTGCAGGTTCAACATGGAGCATGTTTGCCAGGGACGTGACAGCACCATCACCATCTCTTTCTGCATTGGATGACCAGTCAGGAAAATAATTTTTTTTCATTCAGGTAGCTTTTGAAGTTCTTCCACATCTTTATCTTGTCCCATTTCCATCTTCAGAGTTTAGTTTTGCAAATCTGGATGTGTATTGACCAGCGTCAATCTCCCCAAAGGTCATTTCAAGGCTCTTAAAAGCACTTAGGCTTCATGTAGTAACATTATATGACTTTCTATATGCAGTTTGCTCTTTGTGCCAACCATAGCACCCAGATTTGTTTTTATTCTGTTTCCTTACACTTTGAAGTAACATGTGATAATGTCAGTGTCAGTGTGGGTGTAGTCAGAGGTTCCTTCCAGGGGTTCTTCAACCCAGAGGATGGTCACAGGGGAGTTGGCCAGGTTACCCTTCCCACCATGACAGACATCTCCAGGTAGCCCCCTTCAGTTGCCTAGACATTCAACACATTTAGTTGATCAAACATCAATATTTGCATGTAAATATCCTCAAACTACAAACAGAGTGGAAGGCTCTTCCTAATGCTTATGGCAAAGTCAACTCAACACAGAAATTCTGTGGTAATTTCCCTTAGGCAGCAAATCTCTGGAGTGTGTGGAGCCAAACTTCTAATCAGTCATCCACTACTGCGTAACCATAAGTTTTAGATCACCAGGTCACGAATGGGTAACAACATCTGATTCTCCACATGGGGATAGCCTCACATTGATTCCTCTGCAGCCTGGGAGGCCAAAATCTTTTTGCCTGAGCTGTCTCATTCTTGAGGCCTCTCAGACAACTTTCTGGACTGGCCTCTCCCAGTCCCTCTCAGCCAGAGAGTATTACCGTAGGTGAGTAATTAAGCATCCTAATTACCCTGTGCTCCCACAGAATTCTCTTTCCTCTGCCTCCTTCATTCTTCTATAGAGTTACCACAATTTCTACCTTTTGATAGCAGTCTTTAAGACTTCTGTCCCTGAAACTTAAGCATCTTCATGTTGTGGAAAGCTGTTGTGGATATTCCCGGTAATTAGAGCGGTTTTGTTCGTGCATAGTGAGAAATGGCTGTGTCAACAACCAAAAAGACACTATGTGGTGCACATATACAAAAAGTGGTCTAAGTTTTGGGGTTAGCATGTGGGCAGAGACCTGTTTTCCTCAGGGAAACCACCATATCAATTTAGGATATATGGAAAAACTAAAAAAAATAAGAACTTTTCCATTAACTCAGTAAAAATTATTTTGGCAGTCATTTTTGTCTTTACATCTGCTTGTAGAAATGTTTTTTGTTTTCTTCCATGATTTTGTAATACATTTGCTTCAAGGCATCTTCACCAACACACAAGGTGAAGCTGAAAATCCAGTACCATAAAATCTGAATGTGGGGTTAAGGTTAAGAAGGTTAACGGGACTCTTGTGGCTAATCTCTTGTGCCAGATTTTTCTAGGAAATGGTTTCAGGAAAAGTCACTAAATATGAAAAGGATTACACCTTGTGCAGGGAGGATAAGATGTTGAAAGGTCTCTGTGTTTAAGCATGGGTGTACTCTTACTACAATATGCACGTGAATATAAAAACCAAATGCATTGTGAAGAATATTCACTTAGGAATAAGCTGTCTTCCCTTTCCATCATTTGAAGGACTCTGTCAGAAATGACTGAAATGTTTGTGAGGTTGCCATACTTAAATGAAAGGTGCTTTTTTGACAGGAGATCGCCACTCTACCAGAGTGCTGCTTCTCCTTTCATCATTTTTCTTCCCATTGCAGATTCCTTTGACTGGCAGCTGAAATCGAGAACTTTCTGACATCAGAATGTGTCTAACAAGCAAGTCTCATTAAAACCAAGCAAGCATATGCCTATCTTAGAGGCTAACACAAAGTCTAGTTACAGTAGCCCTTCTTCACTATTTCCACTCCTAAATTTCCTAAGATTGTGGAAGTAGTTTGTGGGTAGATTAAGTGTTGTTTTTTCCTTTGGTACAACCAGATGCTTCATTTTGCACAGGACTGGCTCCTGCCAGCACAGAGCCACGCGCCTGCTCCCACCACCAGCAGAGCTGCTGCCTCCTGCTGCCACACCAGCCCTGGCTTTAGTGGCTTGGTGTGGAAAGCTGCCCCGGCACATCATGGGCACGGGCACTGAGGGTCCCCTGTCTTTGGGAGGAGTCAACGGTGCCTGATGGATTGCAGTCCCATGGTCCTATTTATATGGTCCGTCATACACTTGAAGGCGTCCTTGTGGGATATCAGGTTGCGATGGTTTTATTCCGTGCCATTCCTTTCTCATCTGGCGACTACAATAAATCACCATTTGTTTGTTTGTTTATTTTCTCTGGAGAATGCAGCAATTATATTTAATAACTACAACAGTTGCCAGGAATGCCTGTTTGGGCCTCTTTCTATGAGTCCATTTTGTGTCAAACTGGTTCTCTTTGTAACAGATCCTGGTTTGGTGCTTTGCTGCTTTGAATAACAGTTTATTTGCTTTGCATTTGTCGATAATGAAGTAGCCAAAAGTCACCTTTAGTACTTTCCTTAAAGTAACTAATCTCTTGATACCCTGGGGCTTTGAATCGATGGCCTTAAATCAATATTTTCTATATAAAGTTATTGTTTTTCTTCACCCTACACACTGTGGACTGGAAATCGATGGGGTACATTTGTGAATTTTACAGAACATTGGATAGGCAGAGATTATACGTTATGCCCTTTTGGGAAATGCACAAAGGGAATTAAGTGGCACTCTTCTCAATAAAACCTCAAGTAACTATCCCCATTTTCATACAGTTTTGTTCTTAAATATCTCTTGGGCACTAATTGAATAGGAAACAGCATTTTATTTTTCAGGACGCAATGAAGTCTCGAACACCAATTAAAAGACAGAATATTTGGGTGGTCTTTAATAATGTAATTGGTTCTGAGGACAGGGAGAGTTCACAAACTGCTTTGCATTTCTTTCACATTCAGTCTTAATTTTAAGAGACCATTACTGCTTACAGTAATCTAGGAGTCCTAGATTCAGCAGAATCTCAGGGGAAGGAGAGAGCAACAGTGCAACTTTAATAGCATCAGATGTGTTTTTGTCTCAGGCTTTTTGTTTTGCTTCCTAAATTTGTTATATTAAGAGTATTACTACGAGCTGTGTTCTTTGAACTCCATTTCATCTATACTTTTTAAGAGATGTTATTTGGCCTGAAACTGAGTTTTCTAAGAAAACACATATTAATTTTACATAATATTACTTTCTTTTATTTCATGAAATTAACACATTCCTGTGGTTTGGAGTAAAACAGAAGGAACATGAGCAGGTTTTTGATGCTCAAAGCCTTCATTTTGTTAAAGAAGACTTTCACATTGTTTTATTATTTTTTTTCCCCTTGAAAATGTTTGATAAAATGGTGTACAATTTAAGCTGCTCAGCCACTGCAATAAAGTGATACAAACTAAGAAAAATGAAAACAATGACAATTCAGCATCTGTAAGAAGTAGCAAGTCTCTAGCCCTCTAAATGAAATTTATTTTGAGATAAAGTAATGAATGAAAAACACCTCAGGTGTTAATATTTTGTGCCTGTATCTTTTGAATTAGATACTGACTTTATCTATGTCTTGGGCTGGAAAGGATGTTCTTGTATAATTTAAAAGGTGGAAAACAATTCCCATGCAAAATCCAACAGCAAGGAAAACAGCTCCAAATGTCAGTACATAAAACAATAATACATCTTTAGCTTTGCATTAATACAAAATTAGGCCACATATCTTGAATACTAGGAAGAGAAATCACATTTCTGTATTTCTCCTGTGACTTAATGAACCCCGTGAAGGCACACTATGAAGATGGAGAGTTGGAAGGGTACTGCAGTGTTCTGCTTCCTTCTTATGGTTTGGCTCTCAGTTTTACGGTGAGGTCTGCCTGCTTTTTTTTTTTTTTAATTATTATTAATATTTTCCTAGTTTCCTAGTTAAGTCTTTGCTACAACCACTTAGGGTTTAGCTGTTAAAGTAAAACCCAGCTGTTAGTCTCCTCTGGACTATGTATCTTAGGCTGCTCTTCCATTTGATCTCCTCTCTGGATTTAGCTGCCTCTTTCCTTGCCTCTGATGATCATCTTGGGGTGTTGCTGACAGAGCCACTTCCAGGGCAGGCAGTTCCTCCTGGGACTTCCAGAAGTGTCCACCTGTACTCAGTGCTCTCTGCCAGCCCTTCCCCACCAGTACACACATGGTTGGTGCTCCTCAGTTGTTTCAGCCTCTCCTCGTGCATTGCTGCTACTGCAGGCTGCCAGTTCTTCACAGTAAAGGCTTCTGTGCCTTAACTCAGAGTGAGTACAACTGTCGTGTAAATAGTATCTTGAGATGGCAGCACCCACACAGTCCACAAGAAATGGTAAAGATTCAGAGGCCGCTCCATCCAAAGTAGGCTGGTGTTAGCAGCAGCCTCTGAAGGCTTCTCTCTGAACCAGACTGGGACTGCCTTTTGATTTTGGGGTTTATCCAGGCACTTTTGTAAAGTGGATTGAACAGTGAGTTGTAGATCTCTTTGGCCTTCTATTAGAGCTACCTGTCTTGGTAATGATTGATATGAAATAAGTTATGCAAAGAACTCTAATTTCTTGTCAGAGGCTTGTAGAAGGACAGACAGTGACAAAGTACAGCTTTTTCCTCTGAGAGTAGGAGTCAGAAATGCCTTGTATTTCTTCTGGCTGGTCAATGCAATAAACTATCCTTAGCCATCAAGGCCTTGATTTAGTGCTCAGTGAGAACAATAAAAACATTTCTACTGCTCTTAAGAGAAGGGAGAGTTTGAATCAGCCTTTCCCCGAGGATTGCTGAAACCAAGCTAAATGAGCTGCAGGACTGAAGTGAGCAGAGTATCGCCTGCCTTCTCCACAGAGATGTGAAAGAAGCAGAGCAGTGTTGTTGTGGAACTCATATATGGGCTCGTATCTTGGTTTGTATGTCAAACCTCTCATGTTCACTGGTTCTGCATCACGAGTGATGGTGGGGTGGAGATGGGCAGCGCGTCTGGCTGCCTGGTGCTGGCTGCAAGGCTGCGTGGTCTGCACAGCTTTGGGAGGCGGGGGGCTGGAAATCCCCCCTGCTGCGAAATTAAGTACAAGGCAGAATGTATGCAATGGGTTTTTCAGCTTTTCATGGGCAATTTCTTTTTCTTAATAGCAACAGCAATAGTTAATAGTTAAGCAAACTGTCTCCATGTAGTCTGTCTTTTAAGGGGGTTTCTGAATCTGCCCTTGGACTTGCATTTTCTGTTCTGCCAGAAGATGAGGTCAGGCAAGTGCAGAGCCGGACGAGGTCAGCAGTGATGGCCATCAGTCCAGATGTGCTGGATATCGGCTTCATGTGCAGGGTGGGTGGACAAATGACATTTCATGGTCAGGTCTGCAGTTGTGGTTCTGCTGCTTTCCTCCCTCAGACTGATGGGTTACTGGCTGCTCAGAGCTAATGCTCTAGATGCATGTTTGAATAGTCTCTTCATTTATGATTTATATCAGGGTTCATCTGCTGATAAAGGACATGTAGCTTTTGGTCTTAGTTCTTCTTAAGCTCTCTAAACATGTAACACTCTTCTGCCTCATTTTTTGAAGGCGTGACTGCCTGGACCAGCCACAAGCTCTGAGTGCCACTAGTGCAGTGTTGCTCTTTTAGCCTGAAGGTCCTGAGCTGCTGCTAGCAAGTGTCATCTGACGGGAGGGAAAAGCACACCTCAAAGCATATCTCTTAGAGGAGTCTTGTTAAAATACAAAGGTGAAACTTCTTTATTTTATTCTATTTAATTTTATTTTTTTTTTATATTTTTTTTTTAATTTTTTTAAATTTTTTTTCTTCTTCCAAACATCAGGGAATCCTGTTTTGGTAGCTTAGATATTTCAGGTAGTAGGTTAGTCACCCAGTTCCCAAGGTAGTTTACTGAGAGAATGATTTAGCACAGGAATTTTTCCCAGTGGATGTTTCCCCTTGTTTCTTTCAGATATTTCCTCTAATCAAAGGGTTTCAGTACTGCAGGTGGGCACAGGTACCACCCGCGGCGCACACACTGGGTGGGATGCCACTGCGTGCAGAGCAGAAGCTGCCCATGCCACTGCAGGTGCACATCGCCAGTGCCACTGCCACAGGGATCCAGAAAGATCCCTGTGAACCCCAGGCTGTGCCATGTCAGATCCAGGTGTATGAACACATCTTGCATACCCAAGTGTGCTCAGCCCTTCATGCCGTACTTGAAGCTGACCTGCAAGCTCTCTGGCACTTGCATTAGTTGTGTTGCCTGTGTGACCTTTTAAACAAAGACTGGAACAAAAAAGAAGTGTAGATATTTAATCTTTTTTCAGCACCACCTGTCAGTAGGTTTTCTTCTTCACTTCTGGCTGAGGTATTTCCATAGAAAACTTTCATGTTACTTGTAATCCTTCTTGTCTGTGACTTTATCATTTTCTGATTTAGTTGTTCCATTTTTGTTGTTTTCTTTTACATTCTTTTATTGGTAATAATTTAACCTGGTTTCCTCTGTCTGTACACTTACTCATGTTTGAGATCCCTGAAGAAGACATGAATTGACCAAACTGACCCTTATGACTATGCTTTGTGCCTTTACTTTACATTAGGATAATTTGTGCTTGCGTGTAATATCCTGACCTTCTTTTGCAATTTATTTCCTAAGAAACCTCCCTGATCAGTTACTGAGGTTTTTTTTTTTTTTTTTGGTTCTTTCTCAGAGTTCATTGTTTTTACTTCATTCTGGGCTGCCTGACATAGAACAGTGGAGAAAAATATCCTTTCCCCCTGGAGAGAGTGTCCAGGGCAGAAAGAAGAATGTGTGGGGACACTGGGCTATGTGGTTGTCTTGCTTCCAGCTTCTGCTTGCATTTCTTATTTAATTCATTACCATCCGTCTGCCTGAGAGGCATGCCAGATTGTCCTCTTGCCTTCATTCTTGCCCGTCCTGTGATGCTATAATGAACAGTTACTCCCTCTTTATTTGTACCACTCTGCCAGGTTGGTATTTTTATGCAGATCTTTGCAACAGCGCCAGTAATTCCAATCCTGTTCCCTAAGCAAGCCTTCATTCATAGAAGCCTCATTTTTATAGCAGTCTTCTCACACAACAAAGAAGCCAAAGCCTTCTCAGTAACACTGTGGACATGTGCTAATCTTCAAGAGGCTCTTCATCCCATTATAACTTTTTCTTGCAAACGAAAATTTTCGTAGCAGGCTGCACCACCTGCTAGGCTCGTGACTCACATCCACTACCTGTTGGTCTCGGAGCTGTTGTTGATGGCATCATTAGTGCTCATCTGGATAGCCCAGTATTTAGTGGATGAGCTCCTTTTCTGAGTGACAGATAAAGGAAGATGGTGCATGTCTTGGGATGTCAGGTTTAGGGACTGTCCCTCATCCTCTTCAGGACTGAGAAAGGGCCACCCCACTCCTTGTTAGATCTGAGTTGGTGGCTTCGAACTGCACAGTCCTTAGAAGAAGCAGCTTTTCCATACCTACTGGGGTGATGGTCTTGATTTTGATTTGGACAGCTGGTAATCTGAAAAGTTTTTTTTTTTTTTTTTTTTTTCTACTTTGGACAGAAACTCTCCGTCACCCATGTACTCAGCAGTGGCTCACGAGGCCGTGTCAGATGGCAGGTTACCCCCAGGCTTGCTGGGCCTCTGTGGAGTCACCAGCACCCCTTGTCCTGACTCTCTCAGTCTCTGCAGAATGCAAGGGGTATGCCCAAGCCTGATTTGCTTTTGAGACTCCAATGAAAACTTAAACTATCCCAAATAAAAGCCTCCCAAAATGCTCATCTTTGAATGACTACCAGTCCCTCATAAGTGATGAGGAATTACACAAAGATGTTGACAGTGGCCTTTCTGCCACTAAATCTTTCTTCTTTGGAGAAAGATCTGCAGGCTCTGTGAGCAGAAATAAGGGCAACATCACCTCTGGGGTTTGATTTTGCCTGTAAAGTTGAGGCAGTCAGATTCTGTAGTGCTAAAAACCACAGCCATGCCTACCTCTCCAAAGAAACAATATTCCTCACTTTATTTCCTTTCTGTAGCTTTTGATGGCTAACTGAATCCTGTCTCTTCGTGTCTCTTTCTAATTATAGTCTGCGTCTATCTCAAGCTTGCAGTCACACAATGCTGTATGACAACAGCCCTTTGTACGTCCTAGCTGTTTGGAAAGCTTAAAGCAGGGTTTGGTTTGCAGTTTTTGTTCCTGCTGTGTGTTCTGAAACATTTGCATGGCTGTACAGCAGATGGTGCTCTGCTTCCCTTTCTTCTTGCACAGACTACCGTCATTGGCTAAACTTTTCAAAAGAAGGTTGAGGATTATTAGTATTTTTTTCTGCATTGGCTGAGCAATTGGAGTTACATATTTTCAGAGATGGTTTACTTAGCCATGTACTGATTTTTTTTAAAGGTGCATGAAAGCATAAAGTCTGTGGGTTAATTTACAATACTAATCCATTTTCCCTGCACATTTAGAGAAAAACACTGACTTATTTATTAAGGGATACATTTCACATATGCAAAAACAGTACCCGTTTCAAATGAATGATCCTTTACTAAAATGAATGAATTGAAAAGAAAATACTGGTTGAATTTAAGTTATTAATTCAGTGAAACCAGCAGAACCTCTAAAGCAAGGATTTTCACAGCTTAATTAACCAAAATGTTTATCCAGCTACCTGAAGTTGGATACAATAAAGAAGTGTTCACTGGTTTTACGCTGAATAGTTGAATTCCTGCTTTAGCTCTTTCAGCAGACAGAACGTTATTTTCTGATGCTTAGTGCAGTTAGCCCAGACATTCTGCGGGCTGTTTCACAAGTAAGCTCTTAGACAACTAGAAGTGGTGTTGAAAAAGTCAAATCCATTTCAAGGATTTGGTGAGAAACACTGCCGTAAGCTTTGAAATATTGCAGACTGCAGTAATACCATAGTAATCTTCAACAGTATTAACAGCTTAAACAGGCAAGCCTATATAAATTGGCTTAAAACCAATCAGGGAGTACAACTTCACTAATTCAAACTAATAACTCTGTGGGCTGTATTGTGGATTATCGGATGTTGCAAATTAGGAAGTAAAAGCATGATGCAAAGCTCATGGAAATCAAAGTAAAAACTTCCATTGAAATTACTTTGTTTGCATTATCCCCTTACATGAATTTCCATAACAAAGATATCAAGGAAATTGAAGCACAATAGGTAACATTTATTTTGACAATTTTACTTCACTTGCTGTCATTTATGATGCTACCTATTTCACTGTGCAGTACTGTACTTGATAAAAATGTATTGCTATTTGTGTGATAGCAGATTTAAGAATATCAAGCATTGATCTGAGCCCAGATACTGTACAGGCACACACCAAAAGGACATTCCTTGACCTCAGTGCTCGACATCTTGCCAGTGTGAGGCTGTCTTATGAGCAATCTGTTGATATTAAATTTTTCTGAGGTGATGATAGTCTATGTATGGTATTTCTGATAGGAATATCTGCATTTGTAATTCAAAAAGAAAAAAAAACACCACCACCAACAAAACTATAACAATAGTTTTCTTCATTCAGAATCATAGAGTCAGTTAACTATGAAAAGGTAAAGCAAAATTCTATTTCTCTCAGCATACCATTTTTTTTTAAATATATCCAAAGCAAATATGTCCCACACTATATTTTCTATTTAAAAATATATGTATGCTTTTATTTTTCTTTTGAGGTGGGAGGTAATGGCAGTATAAATATCATCAGTAAGAGAGTGAAAAAATCTATTTTTATCTTTTCAAATAATGAAATAAATATGATTTTCTGTCTTGGAAATTTTTTTCCCAAGCTATCATCTAAGGCATGTATCTTCTGATTGCTGAAAGTAAAATATTAAATATACATATATTGAACCATGTGCTTTACCTCTGTATTAGAACTAGAAGGAGCAAACCATAAGGAACAAGAAAAAAGTGGGTGATAAATTTCTTCCCCATACTCACATGTTTTCATGTGTAGATTTATAATAATGAAGTATTACCTCTGTGTATAATTTCCATAGAGCTGGGAATCGGGACAGTTACCTTGGACAACTCTGGTTAAGGTAGGATCAATCTGGATTGTTAGCAGAGGGAATATGGGAAAAGAATGAGGGAGATGGCAGAAGTGAATCGTGCATTGTGTTCACCGGAAAGGGTTTGAATCTGGGACTGAAGGAGCTCCGGATCTCACCCCTGCCTGGCCTTCAGGCCAGTACAATGTTACTGTATATATATTGCATATATGAGCTGTACTGCTGCCTTCACAGAATGAAAATGGTAAGTGAGTGGCTTGCTTCTCTTCCCCCAGAAAGAAATGCTTGTAGATGTAGAGAACAGCAATCCAACTCCCTTTGAGGCCCCACTGAATTCAATGTGGATAGGTTTTAATCCAGTGCAAAATGTTGATAACTCTATTCCTCCCTTCTTGGTTGATTTGATGAAAATTAGCTTTCAACATTCACATCTTATCAAATCATGAGATAGAATTATGTGCAAGCATGAAAAAGATGACACCTTATTCTATAAATACACACTTGGTAGTAACTTTCAGATTATGTTAGCCAAGTTCACACAGTATTAGTCAAATCCCTGTCATTAAGAAATGGTATTTCATAAGAAAGCTGATAATAGGATACAAAGATCCTAATATGATTAGATGATGACTTGTTAATGGGAATTCTTTTTTGTCATAACCAGTGATTTTCAGTTTACTCTAATAAAGATGATCTCTCTGATGGGGGATGATAATATAATGAAAACCTAGGAATGGTGTAAAAAAATAAAATGAAGATTCAACAGTACAGTCAATAATTTTGTAGATCCAGGTTAATTAAATTTTAAGGACATAGTTTGGGAAAGAAAGGGGGGCAGAGAGAGAGAGAGAGAGAGAGAGAGAGAGAGAGAGGACGACTGTAAGGCAGAGCCAATGGATCTGCCGTGACAACAAAAACACTGTGTGCTGCCTACTTGTCAAAGCCCTGCTTGGCTCCTATGGGTTTGGGATGATTTTCTTCCAAAGCACTGCTAAAATCAAATCAGGGCTTTATACTGGAAGCTTTGCGCCCTCCAGAGCAGAGCAGTGGATGGCAGACCTAGTCCATTTATATGAGCTGACCAACATAACTGCATAACTTTCCCATCAACATTTTCACCTTAGCTTAATAAGACTAGCTCAAAATTCCTCTGGCTTGTTTGGCTTTCTTTCAAGTATGCTAAACCAAAAAAAGGCCAGATTTTATTAGTTACCATTTTTTGTGCATATTTCTGAAGAGGGAACGTAATGTAATGTTTGTGAGAGTGAAAGAAATGTACATTTAAATTGCCTTAGCAACGCTTGTTGTTTTCTCTTATCTCCCATCCCAGCACTTATTAGGACTCAGACCATGGATTAAGAAAGGACTTTTTCCTTATGGATTGCACACACAAATTATGTTGGTACATCAGTCTTCACCAATGGAAGTTAGCTGCACTTAGGATACTTCTTTCATGAACTGTCTTTAATGTAGGAGGAGTGTCGTCTAAACGATTTGGGCTCCTGAGTGAAGACTTAGACAATTTTTAAAAGAAAAAACACTGTAGTCTCTGAATGTCAAAGCTGTGATTAAAGAGCAAAAAGCTGACATGGATACCATTGTAATAGGGTATGTCTCAGTAGGAACCCACTGCCTCCATCAGCTTTTTACGATTTTTGTATTGCTAATATGATACGAAATGCACCACTAGGAATACTGTCAAATATCAGACTATTATTTCATAAATTATTACTGTATTACCCTCTAAATGTCCCAATGAGCATAACAGCACAAAAATATGATGTAAAAACAATAAAACTGTGCAAACAGCAATTACCGAACAGTTAGATGCATACAACTTTTTTTATTCCTTTTTCCTTATTTCTGTCTTGAATAAATAAACAGTTTGCAACTGATAGGGTCATTCAACCACCTCTGAGATGTCATTACTTCTGAATTGGAACAGGGTAGCTAATTAGTGGTAGGAATGTGATGTGACAGGTTTTAAGAGTGGGTAAACTGGAGAATGACTTTTGATATTCAAATTTGCTCTCATCTTGTCTCCATATTCTGCTGCTGGCACTAACAAAAGATGAGAAATACATCTCATCAAGCCTGTGGAAGGTCTGAGAACTCACACATCTCCTTCTCAGCACTCCATCTATGAGCCAGTTGGAGTGAAGAAAACTTTGCCCAAGAAAGATGACAAAAATATAAGGAGGATGGGGAGGATGCTTTCATATTCTTTCATGTTTTTGGGAAGTCATAGAGCACAGCACTGTAGAAGCCATCACCTCTGAAGGAGGAAGAAGTTTCATCAGTCAGTGCTTGTGTCCCTAGCCTGCTGATCCTGTGGCCTCATAAAACCTGCCTATCTATTTCATGGGAAACACTGCAAGTTTGATCAAATTCCCATTATGAGCTAATACATCAAAAAGTGTTTTCAGATTTCAAGAATGTGAAATGAAGATGAAATCAAAATTCTGGAAAATATATTCTGAGATTGTCCCCCCCCCCCGCTCATTTTCCTTCATATTGTGCTAATAATTCACTCTGAATATGTGGAAATAAAAAGGTTTGTTTTTTTTTCTTTTTAAAGAAAAATTAAATATTCCTCTTCAAAAAAAAATATTTGAAATGTTTTTTTTGTTCCTTATCTGAAAATAATTTTCAATGAAAATTAGGCTGATATTTTGTTAAAAAAAAAAAAAAAAAAGAAACAATTTAACCATTGGCAAAACAGCATTTTCCAACAGAGAAAAGCTTTATCATAAGATTTATGACTGTATCATTCATTCAGAATAATTTAAATAAAAATAGGAAGGTTACAGCTTATATGATTCATCTGAAGGTGAGAAGTTCTATTTTAAAACTGTGTCAAAGTTCATTTGGGAGATACTGACTCATCTTTAGAGATAGCCCAGAATATAAATAATGTCCTGGCAAACAGTATTAATAATGTGTTCCACAGAGATATCATTAATAATTACAGTTTATATGTCTATGACTCCAAGAAAAGGTTCTTACGGTGCAATAAACCAGAGAAGGAAGCTCAACTAGTTTATGACTTCATTAAAACTGTGAACTATAATTGTAACCTTGCAATCAGCAAATGCAAATGCTCTATTTACAATACTGCTACCTTTATTTTACAGGCAACTTTCTCTTCAGAGGAGGAGAGCTTATCCTATTTTTCTTGACTTTCAGTTGATTCTTTGGAAATAAACTAATAGCATGGAAATGGAATTGGGATTATGGAAAGTATCTGATGCCCTTTTCTCACATTTATGATGTGCTTTAAGCAACAGCCTTGGTTGTAAAATACAAAAGGGCTAAATGGATGTAGTTGTCATGAGAGTATGTGTGTCCAGATTGCCAGCCAGAAAACTGTCACTGATAGTTGGGGTATAATTGACCACTGTGTATGATAAACACATTATCGATTGATTAATGTGACCTTGTTGTATTTGAAATGTCAAAGAGGAAAATTGAGTTGTCATTCTATATCATGTTCTTTTCAAGTAACAGATAAATATTATAATTAATGACTTTCCACTAAGGTTATCTAAAAAATTTAGAGAATATTAAATATCACATTATTCACAGTCATCATATGTGAATATATTATTGATGATTATCGATAAATCTTTGTTTATATGAAACAGGCCCCAAAATAAGTTTGCATACTTAAATAATTTCTCTTTCACGATATATGTATTCTAATGACTTTTTTTTTTTTTGAAGTTTAACTTAGTGAATTGACTGAATTCACCAAATTCCTTCTACAATTTAGTAAGGTTTCATTTGTCTTTAGTCCATGGCAAGCTGTAATATTGATTTAGAGGGCTTAGGTTTGTTTCTGTTGAAGTCAATTGTAAAATTCCTGTTGACTAGAAAAAGATCAAGAAATGACCCATACAATTTCTTGCTGCTGTTTTTCAGTGTTTATGCAAAAGAATCTTGAATTTTCTCAGGTAGTAGAAAAAAAAATGTGCTTTAACAAATGAATTTCCAAAATTTTTTTTTGAGCTTTGAAGTAAAATTCAAAGAATCCTCCAAGGTTAAAACAAAACCAAAAAGCATCTGCTGCAAGACACTGAATAGTTATAGTGTTTTATACTGTTTGTATGAAGTATACCTGTGAAGGGGCCTGCCTAACAGTAGAAGAGTTTTCTGCCAGAAGATACACCACCATCTCAGTCTCTAGCATTTTGCAGGGAAAAGAAACATTGTGGCAAAAATATCAATAATAAAATGCTTAACCAAATTGTTTCAACCTTCATATTTAAATTTGGCAAAGATTGATTTTATGTCATTATCCTTCCTGAAGCACCATAGAAGAATGTTGCAAAGGCCCTGAAGACCCTTTGAGGGGGGTGAAAAAAGGCTGGTGATCAAACCTACCTTCCCTCTCATGTGCTGAGTTAGAATGGAAGGCAAAAACTGTGTGTAATTCATATACATTTTGCATGCAAAAAGGTCCCAGTAACAGAGTTCTTGGTCCTAAGAATGTTAAAAAAGACAAAGCATCTTCCTGAAACTCAAGAAAGCACAATTCAAATGATGAATTCAGAAGCTCTCACAGTTTTGCCTTTAGTGTTGGTGACCCTACTACTTCAGCGCAGCAGTATCTGTAATCCTCACAAAGGCCAGATCTGTTCCTCTTAACCCTGAACCATCTCATCATCACCCCTGAATCATCTGCAGCTGTCGGGGAACTGCCACTGGATATTCTGTGAAACTCCTGACTGCATTTTTACCTCTCTATTTTTTCCCCAATAGTGGGATGTTTGCACACAAGCACAAATGTGCGGGGGTGGTTGATGAAGGGAGCGTAGGATCCGTCGGATGGGAGGGGACATCAGGAGGACACCTCACGTAGTCTCCTCCTGCTTGCGCTAGTTAAATGAGTGGTGGGAACAAACAGGTGCTGACCCTGCCTCTGAACACAGCCATCAGGAACCCACTTACCAGAAAGCTTCTTGATCTTCCTGAGGGCTGGAAAACAAAACCATATCTTTATAAATAAGGGGCAACCAGTTGTCCGACACAGTTGAGCACTCTGGGTAATGTTTTGAGCAAATGTTTAATTACAAAAGGATGGTGTCTAAATTGTCATAATTAATCTGAACCTGTGCTAGAGTTCACAGCAGCCAAGACTTTTTACACTGGCGAATCACTCTCATTGAAATACTCTGTGCTTAAATAGCAGGAAAAGCTGCTATTAGAAATCTCTGTAATAGCTTTTATGAAAGCTCTGGCTAATTTAGAGCCCAATTAAACCCAGAAATCCAATTATTTCTGAATAACATAATTGCAAGAAAGTAACTAGCATTGTAAGTATGCACTAGCTATTATGGAAGATGCTTTAATAAAAGAAAATCAGTTCTGAGCCACTGAAAAGATGTGTTCGTTATCATAAGGATTGTCTGTAAATTTCACAATTCTTCTATATTCACTGCTCTGCATCAAGGGGAAGTAAACCCTCTTCTTGGTGCCCTGTAACTAGTACTATGTGCATTTCTACAGGGTCCTTCTGGAGAGCAGATGAAGAAGCTAGAGCAGAGCTACTTATACAGCTGCTTGGATAACATCTGTTGAATGATGTAAGTAAAATGTAAGTGTAAGTCAGTCAGTAAAATCAGAGTCCATCCAATGTCCCCACCCCATCCCTGCCATAAAAAGCAAAGGAAGATTGCTGTGATTTTAGCATTAAAAAAGATACAATCTGTTAAAAAACAAAACAACAACAAAAAAAAATGAACATTTCGGATGTAAAATAACAATAAGGATGGTGCTAGAAATTGAAAGCCTTAATGTAAATAAGCAGCAGTTTGATAACACGTGCCTGAACATATTATCAAACGGAAAGGGAAACCACATTCAGCTGGTAGGTATATAGACTGATGTTCAGTAATTATTAATTAACCATGGGTGTAATTGTGAGCTTGGCCACCTACGTGCACAGAAAGGTTAGAGAAGTAAGGGAGACCAAGCTACAGACTCTTAATTTTTCTGTAAAATCAATTTCACTTGAGTGAAAGTTTGTCATGTTGAAAATTAGATTACCAATTTCATAACAGTCTATGTCCTGAAAGACAACGTGAATAAAGCACTGACCCTAGGGGAAAGTGGAAAGAGGAGAAAGAATGGCCTATTGAAAGAGTAAGGACATTTCAATTTGTTATATATGTTAACAAATTATATATTTTCTGCTCACTCAAACAAAATATTTTTGTAAGATAGTTGAGTTCCATTAAAGAAATACTAAAAATGTAAATTCCTTCAAATGGGCAGAGTTCTGGTACAACAAGGTTATCAGCCCAACATATCTTTACTGTCTTTACTGTATATAAAGCTTTGCATTTAGTATTTCCCAGTTTGGTGAAGGCCAAAGTCATCAAGGTCATTCAAGCTAGAAGACTTTTTTTTTTGGTGGCATGTTTTTTTTTTTTTTTTTTTAAAAGACATCTGAATTATGAGCACTTAAAAAACCAACTCTGTACAGAGTTAGCAGAAGGAATTTATGATTTCAATTCTGGAAACATGATCAAAGAAAAGAAAGTCTAATTCTAAAGTGAAAATTAAGAAAAGAAAGTGCTCATCTTCCAGTAGAATATAAACCCCTATTTGGCATGCTCAAAAATAGTAACTTTATTTAATATGTGTTGGGAAATAATTACCCTGAAGGGAATCAGATACACAAAATGTAAGGTGCTAGTTTTACGTTTTGATTTTAGAAGGTTAGTAGACCTTTAGGATTTACAAAAATAACTTAGTGTGTACTGTTTAGGAACTGTGCTCATGATCCCAATTTGAGACCATTTTGGTGCTAGAAAAATATTTCTTTGTTTGTAATGCTTTTAGCATGAGGAAATCTTTGAAAACTGTATCTACAATATGAAGGGTTTCTCCAAAGATGATCAAATCAATGGTCAGGAAAAGGTTACACAAATAGAATGCATTAGCATTGTCTCCTTGGTAAAACAAACTCAAGAAATTATCTCAGAGAAATTGAATGATTTTACTATTGCAAAGCATAATGCTTTGTGTGGTTAGAGGAACTCAGCCAGAATCCGGTTTCAGTGAATTATAGGTCTTTATAACCAAGTACTTTGTTGATTTTTTTTTTAATTTGGTGTTGGCATCATGTCAAATTTACATGTTTGAGGTATAATTAGGCAGTCTGATTACAAAAAATCAACTGTAATTTAAAAATATAAATTAACATAAAATGACAAGCATTAAAAGTTAATATCAACTCAATGTTCACTCTTTTGCATTCAAATGACTTTTATTAAGTTATTAAGGCCATCTAAATATCGGTATAATTCTCAGCTAATAAGCTACAAGTTTCATAATCTCCCTGTCTCCTTACCCCTCCATTAGGTCTATTGTTTCTCTTCAGTTTGTTATTCCAATAAAGCATTTTAGAATTATATTATTTCATTTTTCACCTAAAACGTGTAAATTGAGTTTAGAAAAACAATTCTCTTGCAAGCCAGACCTTGGGTGACCAAGTGCTGTGCTGATTCTAAATGCACTGGCCCATGGCCTTTCTTTGAAATACACAGAACAAAGCAATATCTGAATTTAAACAAGGAAATCAAGCCAATTCGCTTAGAATTATGATGGTTGCTTTTCTAATGCATATTCAGAGTGCTAGAAAAGAAAGTATGAAATTTAATTGTACTATAAAACTGTCAGAAGAAAATATATACTGAATATCAAGCAGCATTACAGTTCTTCAGTAGTGATAATTTCTGGAAAACTTTTTATTTAAGGAATCGCTACATTTTTAATGTTATATTTCTAGACAAAGAGCAGTTCTAAGAGTGTTATCACTGAAAAAAGTGACAAAACCAAATATAATGCATTTTGTTCATTCTATAGAGCAAGACACAGAATGTTCCCACAAATACTCAGTGTTACCAGTCTGTTTAGAACAAAAGTCAAAACATCCAAAGGCATAAAGCATCTCATGTAGTATTTTCTGTTTTTACAGAAATAAAAACCTGTAGCAGTCTGCAAACAACAAAACCACAGAAGAATCAACTGATATTTGCAAGGGCTCTTTGGAGAATTTGTATTATTTATGTTCCAGAGACCATAATCATAAAATTTAAACTATACCCCATTACATGTGGAAATGCACCTTAGCATAACTTCTATTACACTGACACTGATTTGTTTTGTGTGCACACATGAACTCAGCCATTGAAACTACCTTTTATCTTCAAGTCTCTTTAAGAAAGTAAAATTAATGGCTGATATATACAAAATATAATTCTTGTATATATGCCAAGACATGTGTGCACATACATTTCCACCAAGACATCTCTGAAAAATGAGTTTGCATTTTTAGTAAAATGTTTTTACATCGGTGAGAGGAAATCCTGCATGGATCTGACTGAAATTTTCTGCAGACCAAGGAAACAATCCTGAGCTGACTTGGTTGGGCTTTGAATGGTGTCCTGACTGCTACTACTGATTTCACAAAGCTGAAGGCATAAATGAACCCATTAGGGAATCAGGAAGTTAAATTTACTGATCATGCTTCTAGTCACATACATTTAAGTGCATAGCTAGTTACTGTAATCAACTATGATAACAACTAATGATACAAAACCATTAAAAGGAAATAATATTAATGATATTTTATCATGTCACTGCACCTGTACTAAGTCTAAAGGAAAGAAGATACTGTACTCCTCACCATTACCCATGGCATTTTTTTTTCAAAAAAGAGACCCTATTGTGGAGTCAGTATTTCTAGCATACTTGCTTATTAATTTTTTCTTAAGAGACAGGTACTATTTGTGTGCCATTTTTGTGGATGGCAATATGAAAAGAGGTTCTTTGTTACTGGTGCCTTAATTTCAACAGCACAGGATTCAGTTTGAAAATCTGTTCGTATTCATTTTGGTTGTCATTATGCAAAGCTTTCCTTCTCTTCCCTGTACACAGGTGCGGCTATGGAGGAGTTTTGTTTGTTATATTAATATCTCTGTTCAGCGCTGATTGAAAGCAGGAGGTGCAGAGGTGTGTGGAAGCAGCCTACCTGTTACGGTCACAAGGAAGAAAACCTCCAAGTGGAAGTCCTTGATCCAGATGGTGCTGGTATGGTGCAGTTTTCCTCCTTCCTTATGAGAAATTCAGTGCCTGAATTTGGAGGAAGAGGCTTATGAGGAACTCTGGGATCTGTCTCCAGCTGCCTTCTTCCTAGCTGAGAAGTCTTTCCCATCACTTGCTGGTTACGTTGTGGATGATCCCTGTCAGCTGTGGGAGGTTTAGTGAATATACCTAAAGAAGCAAAAACTGCTGACAAAACCAGAATAATCTGATGAGTGATGATGATTTGGAATGCTGGCAGAGATTGGTATTTTCATAATAAGGGATTTACTAGTCTACATAAGTTTCTCCTTGACAAGATTTGTATTATTTGCACTGGCTTGCAAGCCATTCCTAAGCAAGTGCCTTGGGTGTTTAGGCTACAGTGGGATGTATTCAAGGGTTAAATTTTTAGCACGGTGTTTTGCTTTTCAGTATGCTGAAACAGAGAGCAGTCTCCCTGTCAAATCAACGAGAAATCACGCCGAATGCTGGATACACAGGTGCCTCTACCCTCAGGCCACTGGTCCAAATCCAGCTCAGCATCCAGTCCTGCTCAGTTCCGAAGGCTGTAACTAAGTGACGGGTGTCTGGTGGCCTGGGCTTAATGAGGAAGCTGTACCAGCCCTATTTGAGTGGAAAGGTGCTGAAATGCCTCCTAACTGATACCTTTCTACTGCAGAAATACACAGTGCTTAAATGCCTCTGGAGAGTAAAACGTTGTTTTAAACCCAAAACAAGTCCTTCCATAGCATGTTTTCTTTAAGGCACAGGCTTATTTGCCAAACCTTGGTCTTACACCTTTACTGAAGGATAACAGGATTCTCTACCAGACTTTTTCCAAGAGCACTGAATATGTTTTGAACGAAAATATTTACATTTTTCCAACACATACTAAGAAAATAATATCTTACTAGCCTTATGCAATTCACCTATTATATCTTCGATATCCTTTTTTCTCATAAGTAGTCTTTAGGTTTTGGAAAGTACCTATGGTCATGTTTGTTTACTAAAGCCCGTGGATCCTCCAAGGAGGTGAGAATCTGAGAGATGCAAAAGGCGCCATGAAAAAGATGAACGGAGAGGGAAGCTTGGGCAAGACCAGTGTGAAATAATCAAGTCATGGTGATTCATGTTTTTATATTATATCATGTTTCTCTATTGTGCACAGACTTTGCAATTTTCTGTATTATTATTGTTATTATTATTATTTCAACCAAAACACCATAGACCATTAAAAAAACCTGTCGCTCATCTGAGAGGTGGAGGTTTAAGCATGGAGATAAGGAAGAGATATATGGATAAAAGGCAGAAAGTACATTATGTAAGGTAGAAGCATATGGAGCATTCGTGCTGACAGGGCAGTCTGAGAACTTGCTTAACAGCTCCCCAAAGAAATCCATTCTTGCAGACTATTTCCAGACACTCCTCCACTCCCTACCTCTGCAAGAGAGGACACACTCAAATACTGTTTTATCTTCTGATGGCTGGAGCTGGGTGCACTGTTTTGCAGGTAATCTACCTCACGAGTTTCACCAGACTAAGTACTGAGTGGTACACTCTAGAACCAACACACTTGTTAGCTGGGAAAGGACTCCCCTTAGCTTCTTTAAGAGCAAAACACAGATCATTTGCAGTACAATAGAGATATGGAAACTGCCTTATTTATTAAAAGTGTGGTAGCGTGCTTGATTACATTTACATTCATAGTTAATTCCCGACACTGCTGAACATATGAAAAGATAATTATGACAATGGTGCCAGTTATTTTTAAATGGCTATATGAATATACATTTTTTAAATGACAACGTTAAGTGCATATCTTTATCAAATGAAAAATGTATGTCTGTTATTCATTCATTAGCAAAAATTTGCATCCACAGTAAAATGACTGTGGCTTTGACTGAAGGAAGATTTGTCACACCTCTAAAGCAGAAGTGCAGGATGAAGCGGAGATATTCTCTGAGTTTTTGTTGGCAGTGTGCTAAAACTGTGAGTAACACAGCGGGGAGTGCTGAGGACTCTGAAGATTCCCAGTGCCCACAACCCAGATGTTATTCATGGCTCTGCTACTCCCGTTAGCAGAAGGTAAACGTGTTTGTGTAAGGAAAGGGCAAACGGATCACTCCATGTGTATTGAATCTTTTAAAAATCCATAAATGAAAATATACATTGAGTTACATTTCAAAGCATGGCTCTTTTCAAAGCAAAAGTATGTTCTGAGACCCTCTAGTTAAGCTTCTAATCTCTTAATCTGTTGTGAAAAATATTGCTGAGCTTCCTTTCAATGCAATGCAAGAGTTAGAAGGTTGAGCAATACGATTTCTGACCTGTTTGTCACACGAGGCCACTTATTGAGAGGGAAAAGGCTTGTGTTTACTTAGCTTAAGAGAAGTTCAGTGTCCGGCATGAAGTACTGAAGAAATCTGAGTACGCAAATGTGTCTAAAGTGTAAAAGAAATGCTTGTGACTCTCAGGCTGGCAGGCAAATTATCAGAAGAGAAAGCACCAACTATATGTATAGGATGGGGGAACGTCATGCTGGAATGCATGATGGAAAGGGTCTCCAGCAGTGTGGTTTCTATTTGCAATGCTAGTTTCCTATTCTGGAACCTCCGAGCAGCAGCAACTTTAAAAACACTCTTCAAAAATCTCTTTCATCATTTACACTGAACTGACTCGGGGTGGAGACAGTTATAAAACAAACGTCCTAACACACTGACTGCCAGTGTGCTGGCACCATAGCCTGAGAGCATGCACGCCCTTCAAGCCTTCAGGAATTTGTTGGTTTTGTGTGATTCCATGAAAAACCTTAATGTTGATTTTTTTTCTTTTGGCTAGTTCCAAATAATTTATTATTGTTATTATTATTTTTTTTTCCCCAGACAGTCCTATGAAGTACTTAATGCTGGACTAAGACCTTAACATTGAACATATTGGTTTAATTAGTGAACTTCTGGGGTGAACTTCTACGTGCTGTCACTAAGCTGTCTTTGTGGCATTTCATTGATGCAGGACCACATTGATTCCTAGATAGTTATGGGCAAATCCCTTTGAAGTCAGAGAGCAGTCACAGACACACTGAAGGCAAAAATGATGTCCCTTAAAATGGCAGTTTGTAAAACACTTCTGAAGCCATTTTTTTGTGTTTTGCTGAAAGCTGGACCTTCTTCAGGTTGGGTGACAGTGCAGAGAGAACACATTTTTTTTTTCCAAAAAAATCTTCAGAATTTGTTTCTATATAGTATAATAACAAAATAATAACCTTCCAACTCATTCCAACTTACAAGTCATTGGCAGTTTTGCTAGCGACATTCAATGGCAATTGGGTCAGCCTCACAGTTAGAGGAACTGTTACAATAACAGCTAAGGGAAATGACAGGAATGAACCATCCTGGTCCCTAAAGACTTTAAATCCCCCAAACATTTGCTTTATCCTTGTTCTCTTTTGGGGGCTGAGTGGAATTCGTCCTTGTTCCTGGACTTGCAGTAGAGCTCAGCTGCCTGGGTGATTGCACAGGGGATTTGGAGATCAATCAGGACCCAAACCCAAGCCTCAGCTCCTCAGTTCCTCTCCACAATAAGTGATTCTTTTATATAAAAAGGCAGGAAGCTATTCCATTGAAATCAATGACAAAACTCCTGCTGCTCCAAGAGAGGTTGAATTTCATTCTAAAAGGAGTGGGTATATTTAATGTTGCTGAAATGAAAAGTTTCAGTGGGACTAGTAAACCACATTTTGACTGCTCCTGGACAGCACCTCAAATAAAAACTAATTTCATGATTCTAATCACAAACAAACTAATTCTAATCACAAACAAACAAACAAATAAATAAAAATGAGATGGGCTTAAAAATTCTGAGAGATATAAAAAAAGAAAAACCTATTTTAAAATCAGCAAGTACAAGTTTGGGCTGGAGGTTGCCTATTCAAACCCACCTGAAAGTCCCAAAATAAGGTTATTGACACAAGCTATGTTGCCCCAGTCAATGCACTGTGTGTACATGCATTGGTACATGTTGGGGGTTGACCCTACAGCCAAGAACCCACACAACTGCTCACTCACTCCACTCTCCCAAATTGTGTCTCTTCCAAAATTCTTGCCCACCTTCCACTTACTGGCTCTGGGAGGGTGGGAGCAGAGTGGGAAAGAGAGACAGCCTTGACACAATCTGAGCACTGCTCGGCAATAGCCAAACGAGTGGTGTGTTATCAACACTGCTTTAAGCACAAATCCCAAACACAGCACAATACAGGATGTTACGAAGGAAGATAACTTCATCTTGGCCAGACCTACTGCAGTATGACGTGGTGTCTAATAGCGTTATGCTGGGAGTAAGCAAAAGCCTCACTGAAGCCCTCATTAATTTGACATAACTAACAAAATTGATCTTGTTCTTTATGGAATAAGGAGAGGAGACAATGTTGTTGTCTCCCAGAGCCCAGTGATACCTTCAAACCTGGTACTGATATTGAGCCAGGGGATCTCAGGTGAGGCTTCTGTGGGATTTCATGGACTAAATCTATGCACAGTGACTCTGACACTTCCAGTTCACATCACACTGAGTGTGCATAAGCCATCTGTGTGCCGCACATGTAGTTAATCAGCCAGACCCTGGGGCTGCCAGATTTCTGGCTAGTCAGACGAAGCTACTGTGTAGGTGTTCCCATAAATTGCCACATGGCTGGAAGTCCACTAAATGCAACAATCTCTTTCCTCCCACAAATTCTTCTCCGTTAAAATTTTCCAGAAAAAAAAAATATCAAAAAAACACCATTTACAGCAGGCAGACTGATCTATAGTAGCTGTGCTTTCAAGAGCATTTTCAGTTTTACAGTTTAATGGTTCAGGGACGTGGGTGTATGACAGAAGGGAAGCAACCTGTTTGCTTTATACATAGAAGCAGTGGTTACTCTAGTGCTTTTTAGTCGATGTACCCAGATTTCTCAACAGAAAAATTTATAGTGGATTTTTGTGAATGGGTGTGTGCTTATAGTGGAGGTTTGAAAGAACAAGATAATACAACATAGGAATTGTACAGATCATTCATTCCAAAGATAATACTAAGAAGATGAGACTCTCAAAACCAATGGTCATTATGTTGTGAAAAGCCTAATTTTCTCATGTGCTGCTTTGCAGACACTCTGTGCTGATCCCTGTGAGCTTAGGTAGCTAGTAAAACCTGCCCTGGAGACTTCTGCCCAGACATGCAAGTGCACAGCAGCTCTGTAGCACATTTACTTAACTTTTTGATCGATATGAAAGATCTACTTTGTTGAGTTTCAGCATGGATGAGGGTGGGGGCACACAATTGCACCATAAATTCCCACCATTCACTTGGGCAAAGAAAGCACAGGACAGCCAGTGCTGGGACTTACATTCTCTTGTGCATTGCTTTTCCAGCCTGTGTTTCTTTATGTCTAAGTTGCTTTGGGGACAGGAGGGAAGTCCTGCTGAGGAGGGCTGTAAGGACACTGTGTACTTCCAGCTCCCATGTGCTGCAGTGGTGGCTTTCTCCTCTCAGCATAAGAGGGAAGTGAGGCACAGAAAGTTTGTCAGTGGCTGTAAGGCTGTGGCAGTGATGCTATGCCCAAAGGTTGTAAGGCTGCAGCAGGGCAGTATAGCCGGCGTAAGAAATGCCTTGCACAGGAAAAAAGACAAGATAGAGCCAGCAGGTAAAACACTACATGACCCTGGTATAAAATATCAGGTAATATTTCTAGGACACATTGCAGAGTATAAAGAAGGCTGGAACAGATATTTAATCCTGTGTGTACTCACAGAAATAGGACAATTTTTATTTTTATTATTTTTTTTTTCTGCCAAAGAAACTCAGATCACACAAATATATGTTTCCCTCTAACTTCTTCTGTTTCTAACAGAAATAATCCATCAAGCCCTTGAAAACCGGCTACCTGCTTGGAGTAACAATGACACAGTCAGAAGCAGTTTTTTTTTTTTTCCAGAGAATCTGGAGTTTGTGCAGTGCAGAGAATAGTGAATCAAGGCAAGAAGGAATCTAGAGCTTCTCTAAAAGGGCTGTACTGTAGTTCATTTATTAGTCTAGGCATGCGAAACATCTTTTGATGCAGGCTGGATCCTCACCATCAGCTTCAACACCTTGTCTGCGCTCACCGGGGTATCAGTTTGTAAAACCCCTTGGCTCTCAGAAGATAGATTTTTTTTTTTTTTTTTTTAATCAATGTGCAAGTCTTGCAAGTAAAGCTTGGGGCATGAGGCACAGACAGGAGAGAGGAGAAACTGAGGTTGCACAAAAATACCATAAATCTTGTATTTCCTAATTTTTACAAATGTTTTATTATAATTTCAGTAATGCTTCAACACCATCAAGGAGGGGGAAAAAGGCAGAAAAGATAGGCTAGGAGAATTCAAAGGTTTGGAAAAGTAAATTAGAAAAAATTCTTTCCCAAACAGAGTTTAACATTGTTGGGAGCGGGCTGATGGGTGGCAGGAGACAGCATTTTTACTTGTGGGTGGAAGTCAATAAACAACACTCATGCAGAAACCCGTGCTTTACTAGCTGTGCTGTGCATTCATTTGTTTGCATGTATTTTTCATACTACTCATGAAAGTCCCATCTGAAAGCACTTTTCAAAAGGATTAAAGCCCATGGCCATGGATTAGTACTGTTTCATACCCAGAGAGAGCGAGTTATTGATTCAGAAAAATACAGCTTTTGATTTCATTGAATGTGAATATGTGTCTATTAATATTTATACACTCCTCTGGAGGTGCATGGTGCTGTGCAGACTACTGAGTCAACAAGGTCCCTGTCCTAAGATGCTTACAAGACAGGTAACACAATGAATTATGACACAGGCTAAGAAGGGTCAGATAGAAGGTGAAAGAGGAAAGGAAATGACAGAAAGCAAAAGAAAGTGAATTTGTTTCTTGAAAGAGACATTGTTTACAAAGCACGGTCATCAGGTAATTTGACTCCCTTTGGCTTTTATTTTGGATTTATTTTTCACTTTGTTTTATTATGTTTAATAATCGGGCATGGGTGAGATAGTGCATAACGCTAGAGCTGAGATTAATGATGAAAGACTAAGAGAAAGCTGTGGCTCTCGAGGAGGGATTTGAGGAAGAAAAGCATTTGGTTTTTCACTCATTAGAAGCAGACAAGCTCAGGCACAGATGAGTTTCACACTTGTGCTAAACTTTAAATTAACCACATGTGTAAGTCTTTGTGGGAATAGGGGACTAATTGGGTAAATTAGAATACAATTAACTGTGAAGTCTGGCTAGCACTAGCTGACAATATTTGAAGAGTGAAAGAGCTGGGAAATTCTACATAGTTAAAAAAAGAAAAAAAGCTATAAAGACATTTTAGGAGGGGAGGGGTGACATTACAGGATGGATGCTAGCAACAGAATCAGAGATGTGTTTGGTGCTCTGTACTGTTGTTGTAACCTTACTTGGCTATACTAATTTTTCTTCCAAGATTTGTTTCAGTTCTCTCTTCTGAACTAAGCCTGTTACTGACCCCCAGAAACCTTCATCCCAAGACATCATAAACAGAAGGATGCTGTACTGCTGTACTGCTCCTGAATTAGCAAAGCTGGGTAAGTTAACAAACACATTCTCCAAACTTTATCATGTCTCCTGGAAAGTCCTAAATGGTTTTAATTAGTTTGGGAAATGACCACAGTTATCCAAGTGCTGGAGCTTTGTGGGCATATTTCCTGAGCATTCAAGCATCCAATGAAAGATGGGTGAAAAATTATGCCAGAACTTTCTAAGAGATACCAGGTAGGCTATTATAACCGTACATAAAATTTAGTATACTTTAGAAAACAGCCTCTTTACAAAGAGGCTTCCGCCTGTCAAAGAAGTAAAAAATGTTCTTCATATTTTTGGAATTGTCTCAGATTTAATGAACTCTTAAAATAATACCTGTATTTCCTAAGACTATCCATCAGAGAAGGCAATTTTTAAATATATATATATATATATTTAATGCCTGTTATATGCAGAAAGCTGGTCTTCCTGTCGTTAAGTCTTATGCTATTTGCAAAACAGGTAATGATGGAAAGTCTCAAAATATTTTATCTTTTGGTGGATGACATGGAAGAGTCAGACCCTGTATTTGGATCTGTTTGACTTTCTTTTGCTAAATTCCCATCACATTCCAGTATGTAAAGGACTATGTTCATAAAGAAGATCTCTGACTGAAGGAGGAATAACATATACTGAAATATCTCCAGTGATGGGACTGCTTGGAATAAGAAACTTCTTAATTCAGTAGTGTTAATGTTTTACATGCTTGGTGTTAAGAGAGAATAATGTATGTGGAAACTACTTTGAGCATCTTATGTTAACTCTTATTTTATTTTTATTTCCAAGAAAATAAAAATAAAGTAGTGCATTTAAATGTCCAGACCAATAGAACTCTTGCTCTTCTTACAGCCAAATAATTATTCCTGATCTCTGTTTTGCCTTTTTTTCTGAATGTACATCCAGCAAAACATATGACTATATATATGCACAGGTTATATGGGCATATATATATAGGCATAATCAAAGACCATCATATTCTATTCTAATATCCCAAGTTAGAGTCATAACTTTCATGAATCTGAAGAGGACTATATTTATCTGCATAGAGTATAAATTATGTTGAAAACAATAGTTAAGACATGCTTCAATAAAACATAAAAATCACATTACCTGAGTCAAAACTACCTCTGTTACTTTCACCTTCCTCCCAGACTTGCCTTATCACTGAAGAACTGACCAATCCCATTAGACAATTTTGAAAAAGCAAATTTGAAAACTGGTAACATTAGTTTCACCATGATCTTAGGAGAAATCTTTTGGAAAAAAAAAAAAGTATTTTCAACACAGTTTCCATTTTTTTTTTTTTTTTTTTTTTCAGAATTTTCACAGAGGCTAAAAATTTAACTCATCAAATTCCCCATTTAACAACGTAACCTTTTCTGAATGTACCTTGGTTTGGCTGTGATCGTTTTTTATTAATCATACTCCACACATGTTCTTTTGCATACTCTCAATTTCAAGAACCCCCTTGCCCTGTCAAATACCCATCTAGGAGATATCAGTGAAATCAAGGTCTCCTGCTTCAATACAGGCTTAACAATACAGGTGAGGGCTCCACTGCCTGTTCCCAAAGACTAGTTAATAAAGCCTCCAGTAATGCTTTTTAATGTATTATCTGAATTTTACGATGGTTAAAATTCACTTAAGAGTCACCTCTGATTTTTATTCACAAGATATTAAGAATTACAAAAGGATGATGATGATGATCATATAACACAATCTTAACACATTCATGAATGCTATGTCAATAAATGTAAGCTGCTATTGCAGTGAATGCTCTTATTTTATTGTACTTGGGCTGCTGTGCATTATGTTCTCTTACTCCCATTTGTGCTTTCCAATTGCAATCCTCTATACTTTCCAAATTAAAGTAAATTCTCCCTTTGCTAGAATCTCAATTAACTGCTTTTCATTAATCTCCTTTGTATTGTATTGCTTTAAAAAATCAGATGCGAAAGATTAATCTGATATTACTATGAATTATACTAATGGCAATGAAAGGCTTGAATAATACCAATTGTATATGCTCTGGAATATAAATTCCTATGTGCAGAGTATTTCACCATTGGATTTAGTTACAGTAGATGAAATCATGATGTATACACCCGGGGTGTGTTTGCAGTTTAAGCAGGGCATTTCCATTGTTGTCAACAAAGAACAAGACTTACACAGCTAAAGTAAGGGTAAAATTTCTGCCCCATAATTTTCCAGTGATTTAAAATTTAAGTATACTGAAATACCTTTTTAAAAGATGTGTTTTCACAATAAGCATTAAAGAAAACTCCAACCTCTGACAGTCGTAAATAGGACTGTTTTTGCTGACATTAACATCAGTTCTTAATGTAGATTCCAGCATTTGGCTAATTTAAAATTTATTTTTAAACTGCTGAGAGGTTTATATTTGGAAACAGCTGCTGATCATGGCCCTGTAGCTACCTTTAGCAATGTTTTATTATCTTGACTAAGCTCATAATGGTGATTCTCTGCTCTACCACTGACATCTTAATGGCTTCCTCACCAATACTGATGTTGTAGGAAGTGTATGGGACTGACTTTTACATCTATAATGATATGGTAATGTGAGCCATTACAATGTCAGTGGTGGTTTATTGGCATTGTGGTTTAAGATTATGAGGGCATTACAGTGCCATTGCAAACAAATACTGCTGTTTTTAAAATAAGCAGATGAAACGCAGAAAGGTGACAAAATAGTTGTAATATTAAACTCACAATAGCAAGATATAGTTTGCTTAAGGCAGCCACTACCCTAAAATTCATCTGTTATCAGCATAATTCAGCAATACATACTGTGCAGTCATCTGTTGGAGATTCCACAGCATCAGGCAGAAATAGCAAATGACCCAGGGTAAATACATTTGCCCATTTTGTGTTTTATAGAATTCAGCCTAATTTTAGACTGTATCAGTTGGAGGATCAGAGCCTGCAGTCAGAAACCATCTGATGCTGGGGAGATCTCTGAAATTTCAAAGCCAATAAAATATAAAACAAAATGGTCTTTTTCTTTTTTTTTTCCTTCTTCTTCTTCCAAGAGGAGGACTGTTAGAACAGAAGTGGGAAACGACAGAAAGCAGACAACATTGTCTGGTAAGAGCTTTGTAGATCAAACCAGCAGATCTGTGAACATGAACTCAGGCTAGACTGCAAACTGACCTGAAATTCACATATGACCTTGAGGTTTCCAGAGAAGGATTTTGAAAAGCATTTGAGAAAAGTCTGTTCCCATGGAGTCCATGTTTACATGCTGCATCAGGCTTTCTTATCTAAACTCTTCCCAGGGAAGAAAATGAAAAGAACAATTTTCAGTTGGGTTGATAGTAGGTACTTTGATTAATACTTTGCTGGACAGTTAGAGCAGGCATAGCAAAGAACCACTAAGAAAAACCCCAAAGAAATTTGTTTTACATTGATTTCATGTTCCGAGGGACATAGTCAATTTTGTCTCATAAGAATATAACAGCCTTCTTTACATAAAAAAGTACAGTGGCACAATAGGAATAGATCTACAAAGCAAATCAGTTGGTGCTGCAGACCGTGCATCCACGTTTTGTGTTTTTACTGAAGAGTTGTTTGGATCAGATTCTTCAAGTCTGGAGGACTGAATGCTGATTAACGGTTGGAGAACAGTAGGTGTATTTCTGAAGTGCATCCTCAGATCTCGTTTCATCTCAAATAAATCCTGTCCACGTTTGTGTGTGTTAGCACCACAAAATTAAGCATACTTAAGTGAGGGCAATTGTGAGATTCACTTCAAAAATATGTTCCTGATCTCAGCTAAATATTAATGGAGATGCACCAAGTGAGTTCCATGCTCCTGATCCAATCCTAAAAACTATCTCAGCACTGAATTTGAGGACAGGATTTGTTCTTCACAGTGCTCCGAGAACAACAAGAGTGAAGGCAAAAAGAGACGGCAATCATAAGGATGTACTATGATGTACAGAACAAGGGGCAGAGGAGTCAGATGAGCATTTGGTGTTGAGCATAAGACCCTGTCATCACTGACCTTCCAAAATTCTGAATATTCCTACTGTGGAGCTGATCATTGCATCTTAAAAATAGCTGAGATGTTTATTACCACTGCTGCTTTTATTCAATGATGTATGTAAATAATTCTTGTTTTTCTCAGAAGGATTTACAAAGAAGTCATGTCATCTCTCAGCCTTTCAACAGTGGATTGCCATGGCCAGACTTCTTCACAACCTATCTGAAGGTGGACTTTCTGTATCTCGCTCACCTTTGCAGTCCCTACCACACTGGTGAGCCCTGTGGGATGTACCTCCCTTCCTGGAGCTTGGCTGTGCTGGAAATGTTGATGTATCCTTAGATTCCTTTTGTGTCTCTTCATGGCCATAGTATATTAGCACATCACAGTGAACATGTGTTTACCTAGTATACCCAGGTCATTCTTTTTCTGTCTTATTCTAATAGGAGTGCTCCAAGCTTTTAACAGAAACTTTTTTTTTTTTTTTGGTAATAGAATATCTTTACAGGCATGGCCTTTCATTCCTATTATTAAATTCCCTCTATTAATCAAATCTTCAAGGTTACACAGTCCCTGCACTATGGCACTGCACTCTGGAACTTTTCGGCAAAGAATGCCTCAGCAAATTTTGGCAGAGTCCTGGTTCTTCCTGTGCCTTGATTATGAATGAAATTCCCTCCAGCCCAGTAGTGCATATTTCATTAAAAGCTGTGTCACCTCTCCTTCAGCTAGTTAGTTATGCAATATTGAATTCTGTTATTAATGCCCATCTTTTCTTCTTTAATAATTTCCCATTTGACATTTAGCTTATACTTCACTGTAGACCCTTGATGTCTGTACTGTGTTTAATTTGTATAGAAAATAACATACAATATCTAAGAGTTTAATATGTAAACTGCTAAGCAGATGATATTAGCAAGTTTAACTATTTTCAGTGTATGCATTTTATTTCTACTGTGAAGCATCATATGGAAACCCGAGGTGCATGAATGGGTCAACAACTCTAGCCACGCATCTTCCAATTAATCACAGGCAGTGGTGGACATTTTACCACTGAAATACTTTGGGTATCCAGAAAATTTGAAGAATCTGGAGGCACGAAAAATTAGAAGCACCTCTTGAGTAGCCTGGCCTGAGAATGAGAGAGATGGTGAATAAACTTCTCTTCATTCCACATTCCTTATTTTTTTCAGATTAGACATGTTTTTCCAGTTTTTGGTTTAGTGGTTTAGTTATCAAAGATATTTCTAAATGTCTTATTATCATGAAATTAAAAAAAAAAAATACATAGCATTGTTTTTTATATTAAACTCACCCTGGTTACATCAAAGGTGTAACACTTCTTCCAAGGTCCAGAGTTGCGCTATGGCACATAACTTAGGAATCTGCAGAGTTCTGTACAGCAGGAAAACAAACCAACAGGTCAGCAACTATTGCTTGATTGCTAAAGGACTGAACTGTTGGCTATTTGAAGGTAACAGACAATTCACAGGCAATTCTGTGACAATTGTCTTCACAGACAATTTACCACCAGCAGAAAGGTTTTGCCTTCAAAAGAAGAGTTAGCTGTGTGTATTTGTTGAGAATAGATGACTGACTTGGGTAAAAGGATGTTTCCTTATAATGGCCCTTAAAAGTTACTGGATATGAGAAGATGACAATGACCCCTCGAGTGTATTCTTTCATATTGAAACAGACTGAATGGTAGATGAGTAGCATGAAGAGCTTCAATTCTCCTGCAGGAGGAATATGGCTGTATGAACCTTGTAGAGGCAGGGGTTTATCCACCCCAAGCACAAGACCTTTACATCATAGCTTGAGAAACGTCTGAGGATGGTGGCTGCAGGAGGGCTCTGGAGATTTTCTGCTTGGGTCTTTGCACTCTTGTTTAAGAAGGAATTAAACCCTAGGTGAGAGTTTGTGAGATGGCACTGACTAATTTATTTTTGTTACTAAATCCTGGATGGACTATGATATGATTGGAAATTAATCCTCAACGCTAGAAATAATGGCTAGAGCTCAGGAAGAAAAAGAGGGTTTATGACTTTTGGAAGAAGGGGCAGGACACTCAGGAGAACTACAAAGATGTGAGGCTGTGCAGGGAGAAAATTAGAAGGGCCAAAGCCCAGCTGGAGCTCAATCTGGCTAATGCCATTACAAAACCAAATATTTTTATAAATACATAAACCAGAAAATGAGGACTAAGCAGAATCTCCATCCTTTATTAGGATGGGGAAAGATAGTGACAGGAGATGAGGAAAGAGTTGATGTACTTAATGCCTTCGTTGCCTTTAGTAGTAGGACCAGTTCTCTGAGTACCCAGACCCCTGAGCTAGAAGATAGAAACAAGAAGCAGAGTGAAGCCCTCATAATCCATGAGGTAATTGGACCTGTGAGGCCAGTGGAACTGGACTGGTACCTTCTTTCTGAGACTGGCACAAGCTTTTGTCATACCAATGGTGACAGGAGTACCATTACAGTTACCATGTATCCAAGGAAGGAAAGTTCAGAACAATAGGAAATTCTTAAAAGTAGAGATGGGAGTTACTGGCAGGAATTTGACTGAAGGAGCTCTGTGGAGGTGAGCCAAAGGAGAACGTGCATTGTTCTTCAGCAATGTGGGAACCCAGGGGTCTTCTCTCTGGACAAGAGGTGGAAAATGCCACGCTTCCAGCAAAATGCCCATTGCAGCTTTGTGGTGTCGGACTAGCAATCACAGCACTTCTAACAACCCATTTGTAAAAACAGCCACTCTGAAGAGAGACATTTACGCAGGAAACCTCCAGTAGTGCAAAAGGCAAGATGTATGGAAAAAAACAGAGGGGGGTGCCAGCAAAACTGAAAAGAGAGGCTTAGAGGCTAGAGTAGGAAACCTACTGAGTGGCATAATATGTCTGGCATGGAGATACATATGTATAGCTACTCATCAGACCTCTCCCTTTTCCTCCATCTCAGCAAGAGGCAGCTAGTTATCTCACCCACTGACCTGTGTCTGTCAGCAGGCTGCTCAGCACAGGCAGTCGGGAAACTAATTCTTCTCTGCAATGGGAGAGCTGGAAGTGCTATGACACAATCAAATAAATGTACGAGCAGAGCTAAGAGCCTGCCTGCAACGCCTGGAAAAAGCTTCACTGGTTTCTTCAGTCCTTGCATCCAGCTGAGGACAAACAGTCTGAGCTCTGTAAGCTCAGCTGGAGGGCAGCAACCAACAGAAGCTGCCCAGTGAAGGGCAGGAGACACGGAGGAGGGCACTGGCGGGCTGTGGTGTGGAGTGTGCTTCTGGGGTGCCAGTAAAACCCCTGCCACCCTACTTGCCTCTCAGTGAAACAAAACTGAGTTTGGCAGCTTACAATCTCCTTTCCAAGACCCAAGCTGTCACTAGCATGCAGCCGTGTTTTCACAAGCATCATTTGCTTTTGGAAGTGTTGCTAAATTGTTCTGCAAACCCACCCACAAAAGAATGTTTTTAAAGAAGGCTAAATTTCCTTGTAAGAGACAGTCTACAGGTCTATTTTCCAGACTGAGCTGGAGAGGGAGAAGTTCAGCAATTTCAAATCTCTATCTTTTTAGCTGGTCTGCTCAGATTGCTAGTGGTGAGGCTGCTTCCTGGGCTCCACAAGCCTCACCCACAAGATCTAGCCTGGGAAACCATCAGCTCATTTCAGACACCAGCAGGCCATAGTAAAGCCATTAGACAATAACGATTTTCAATAGCTGCTAGATTGGATTAAGTTCCAACCAGTGACCTAAAGTTGAAAGGCTGTAGCACTCCTCAAGAGGACCCGTGGTCTTGTTACTCCAATGAAGACTGTGTACATTAGCATATTCTCACATGGATATGCATGCACAAATAAATCAAGATATAAAAGTAAAGAGTCAGTATCCTGCTTCAGCCCTAGGGGGCAAGATGTGCTCGGTTAGCCCACCAGTGCAACACAGAAAGCCAGAGGTAGGTCTCCAGTACCTGTGGAGCTCAAACAGAGTCTGTTATTGTCCACTGGGGCTTCGTAACTTCAAATAAAAGATTATTCCAAAAACAACATGACCTTTTAGTTTAGAAATATTGGATAAATGGAAATGAAAAGTCCAACACACCCAGTCAGATATGGAGAACTTCTGAAAGAATATGAAGTGTATATTTTACTTTTTTATTATTTATTTATTGTTTAGAAAATCATGGTTTTCATAGAACCGTGGAACGGCTTGGGTTGGAAGGGACCTTAAAGATCGTCTAGTTCCATCTCCCCTGCCATGGGCAGAGATGCCACCCACTAGAGCAGGTTGCCCAGGGCCTTGTCCAACCTGGCCTTGAACATCTCCAGGGATGGGGCACCCACAGCTTCTCTGGACAGGCTGTGCCAGTGCCTCGCCACCCACAGAACCAAGAATTTCCTCCTAACATCTAATCTAAATCTCCCCTCTTTTAGTTTAAAACTCTTGACAAGGCAAAATTGAGGGTGGCAATCTCCAAAGTGCCTGAATGATTATGCTGGGTTATTTCTGAAAATAAATAAATAAAAAAAATAGAAGATGTAGCATAAGACAGGAAAAAACAAAGATCAGTTAAAGTTGTGGCTGCAATACTATCTGCCACTTCTGAGAGATAGGATCAGAACGAAATACAGAGAAACCACAACATTTCTGAAGAGAAACCTGGAGCTAGGACCAAAAGAAAAAGTGTTGTACTCACGCATCTGACTGTGGCAGGCAGGATGACTGTGGCAGTTAGCATGATGTCTTAGGAATAACATCAGGCTCTGCTGTCCAAGGCTGCCAGACCCTATTCAACCAAAGGAGGGACGTGGAGGTCAGACTGTGAGAGTAGGTGCTCTGTTTAGGAACAGCAACTACCTCTGTCCATAGATTAAAACAGGACCTGAGGATTCTCAATATGGGACTTTCAAAACCTCCCAGAGGTTAGGTTGCCTAATTCCTCATAATTTTAATATGACTTGACTTCTGAATCCCTCAAGATTAATAGTGTTGCTAATCTTCAAAGAAAAATCCCTTTATATTTCACTCCTGAAAATCTTTGAGTGAGTATTTTGAGGTGGAGTTGGTATTATATTAAGAGTATTTAGGAAAAAAAATATAAATCTTGACTGAGGTAGCGAGCATTTTGTCTTGTTTGCATATTGCACACACTTCTACACATCAGCCACAGGGTAATTCATCATGTGGTTAGGGATTTTCATTTGGGACTTTGTGTATTTCTAGTATCTGTAATCTTTCCTTTCATTTACCTGTAGTACATTCAGACACCTTTGGTCTTTTGGTCTTTAGTTTACTACAGAGTGCTGAGAAATACTTTGTTGTCACTGGTAAGCAGGGCTTTGTGAGCCAGATGTCCCAGGAACAGCAGACCTACAAAGACCCAAGCTTTTTGTAGTTCTAGATTTTTTTTTTTTTTGGTAGACTAAAGAGTTTTTCCATATTGTCTGTGATCACTGGGGACTAGGTGATCCATGCAGTCTCTTGCAGACCTGTGTTCCCAGAAATGCATGATGCTTTTAAACAGCTGCTTCATGCCTAAAATGGCAAGTGCTTCCTGTCTGTCTTATCTTAACTTACTAATTATGAGCTTATCGAATATACCAGTACCATAAGTCAAATGGCTAAACTTTCAAGTTCTGCATTTCAGTAACAACATTAACTTGAAGCTGGTAGTTGGTCTGGATAATGGCTGGCTAGTGAGAGCATTAAATAGCTGTAGCAAATCTTGTTAGCTATAAATACCTTGAGAAAAAACACTATACTGCTGATAACAACTGCTTTATCAAGAATTATCGATAAAAGGATTTTTAAAGAATAAGAAAATCACTCAAGTGAAAGAAGAGTTTTTTTTTTAATTATTATTATTATTATTATTTTACTTCCTCTCAGAGCTTTCAGGATCATTGGAGATGATACGGACAATTTTTATGAAATGGGAAGCTGACATTGAGAATTGTTCAGTTTCAAGATGCTGGGTCGGGCAGCTGGTGTGTAATCTGGTTGGAAGGAGGTCTGTGCTGTGTCAGAACAGGAACTACACAATCTGTATCCACTCTCTCTCTCTTTCTCTCTCTCTTTTTTTTTTTTTTAAAGATGGAAATAAGTACAACAAATGCTTGGAATTAGAAGTTCAATATTAAATGTGTTAAATTGCTTGAAGGGTTATGCTTCTTTTCATTCTGGCTACAAATATTGAGAAGCTGTGTTACTGGAGAAAGTCTATGCTGACACCCAGATAAGCCCGGCTGCTGATGTACAGCAGTGGTTTTACTTCCTAGCAATTTAAGGAAGAACAAGTAGCCCAGAAAGGCTCAGAATATAAAGGCTGTGTCTGGACTGCAGCTAAAGGGAGCAGAATAGGCAACAGGCTCAGATCTATGCCTTTCAGAAGTTTCCCAACAATTTCTATGTATTTTACTTTTATTTTCTTACATTTTTATATATAGACAGCTGTGATTATGTGACTTTTACACAGAAACAAATAAGAGGCTGTCATGAACTCTACTCTCTTGAATCCCTTAACTCTCAAGCTGGAGGTGGTGGATAGATACCTTATAGAAGGGGGAACAGGAGAAAAGCAAAGCAACTCTGTTTGAAAGCTGCTTTAGGTGACCCAAGGACTACACATTTGCAGAAATCTGTAAGCAGCACTCTGGTGTCAATTCAGTGGCCCAACACAAAAAGAGCAATCAGGCCAAGGAAATGTTAGGGTATGGCAACACACATTTCCCAAGAAATCAAAGCATAAATGCCTCTTCTATTTGAACTCTGTAGTTGTTCTCCACTACTAAGTTTTTGCAGTGCTTCAACATGCATTACAGAAAAAAAAACCAGCAGACTACCTTACAAAAATCAAGGCTGACTAAATCCATAGTTAGGGTCTGTATTCAGAAAGATTTCTTAAATCTACTAAAGACCCAAGAATTGAAGTTTTGCACCTGCTAGTCACCAAGGCAAGTTCTTGCCATTTGAGAGGTAAAGTTTGCATTCTTAATTTTGTTCCTCCTTTGATAAGGCACTCTAACTGATTGCAGAGCAATACCAGCTACGTCAAGACATTTGTTTAAGATCTGGCAGCTGTAACAAGCAAGCCCAATGATTGAATGGGGCAGGGGAGCCGTGCTAAATGGTTAAACCTCTCCCGTGGCTGACTGACATTTGGCAAATACAGCCACATTCTCTTATTGATGTGCTTACTAACTTCCTTGAATGTTATTGGAAAAGATACATGCTCACTGAGGAATGAAAAAAGACATAGCTCATTTAAAACAGATTCTTGCTGCGCATGTTCTAGCACATTTCTTCTCGCAGCTGAGAGCCACAGGCTTGTTCATGTCTTCTGTACTCGTCAACTGTGACTGGGTTTCTTGAGTAATGTGTTGCTCAAAAATGTATTTTAATGTTTTCCTTTGCTTTTTCTTTTCCTGCACCATAGTTTAATCATTATAACTTTTATTTTCAGAAAAAAATGCCTTCAGTGAAACATTCATGAAGGAGGACAGAGATTGTGTAATATTCTCTAGCAACATGCATGAACAGGGGTTGGCTGTGTATCGCGGAGGGATTGGAAAGGAACTGGAGAGACTTTTGTTGTTGTTTTCAAAATGTTTAATTGTCACAATACTCTTTTACATTTAGCTTAATTTTGCAGCTAATGGTTTGCACTGCTGAAGAAGCAGGCTACATTATAGAATGGCAATTGTTTAAATGCCACCGGTTTAATTGGGTATTCTTTTCCATAGATCAAAAGAATTAAGTCATTCTTTGCGATACATTCTAGTAAAGAGCAGCCTGCTTGGAGACTTGAAAAAAAGGAAGAAAAAGAAAGAAAAGACTGCATGGTGTCGATACTAATTTTTGTTTCATGTCTATTCCCTCAATGAGATGAAATCTTTTTTTTCTTTTTTTTTTTTTGGGGGGGGGCGGGAGGTATGCTAGCATTTATGAATGTACAGTGTGGCCCTCATGTGACAGGCTTGCTAAGAAAACCTATAATGAATGGATGCACAATGGGGCTCTTCCGGTGTGAGGGAAAATATTCTTTTCTTAAAGTGATAAAAGGAACCTTAGACTGCCTGAGCACAGAGATAGCTCACCGGCCAAGCCTGCAACGTGTTCATGGGAGGTCCATCCTTGCTCACCATCACACAGACCTTGTCTCCCATGTTGAGACAGCCTGTGATCTCTCTCCCACTCTCAGATCTGCTGAGCCAAATAGCTATGTCCACGGAAACCACAGTTTGTGGTTATTTGATCTGTGAGCTGAGTCTGCCCAGGTAAGTGGCAGGATCTGAGATGAGCCTTCCCACTGACAGCTTCGGTGCTTGTGGTCTGCCACAGCTGGCGGGCAGGAGGAGAGCATCCGTAGCTTCAGCTCCAGTCCAGCATCCGCAGCTTCAGCTCCAGACCTTCATCCACACCTCCTGGGCTGGGGTTGGGATGTGAGGAGCCTTGCCAAAAACTGCTGGTGCCACACAGGCAGGGGAGAGAAGCATGGGAAAGGTGTGGGAGGGAGCTGCTGCTGGAGATGGGAGCGTCCCCAGCACCCCCAGGCAGGGCAGCTCTGGCAAGGCAAGCTGGCTCCGAGCTGCCCATAGATCTCAGTCTATCCCTGGGAGGTTGTGTGTGACACAAGTAAGGCATGTTCCCAAACTGCAAGTCTCTGAATGCAAGTTTTCAGCCTAGAAATGGTCTCAGATGAGTCTGGTAGGAATAAGCACGATGTGTGCACAGGTGAGTCACTGTGTTAGACTGCTGCTGGGGACCTGTGCTCCCACAGAGGTAACTCCTCTCTTTAATATTAAAGGTCCCAAATCTTGTCGGTATATTGACTTATTCATTAGTAGTTTGTATGTATGAATAATTCACTATCTACATACTATATCTCTACTTTAAATGCATTACAAAGCATATATTAGACAGAGATTGACCTCTACTGTGGTTAACATTAAGATTTATTGTTCCAGGAAGCTCCAGATATATTGACTTGAATCAGAGCCTGGAGGTTCAATTAAAGTTGATACTGTATTAACAAAAGGCCACAAGTCACATTTCTTCTTCACTCTGCTTTGTGAAGGATTTTAGTTCTCTTTCTTCATTTTTTTTTTTTCCAATGAGGCTGGACTGTAACTGTAATCATAAGCAGTTTGCCTAGCTCAGCGTAGCCTTCCTGGTTTATTTAGCTGCCTCTGGGATCCTCGCTAAATCATTATTAATGGGATGCCTTGCTCTAGCCTGAAAATAATATTTGTGTTTTCATCTGCTCTAAAAAAATGCTTTCCTTTCTAAATCCATTATTTCAGTGTAACGTAGCAGATTCTCTGCCTTTTTGCTTTTAACCCAAGAGCAGGCCTCATATAAAAAAGAAAAAACTTATTCCAGTGTGTTAAAATGGAATGGGATTGCTAACAATAAGGCAAGAGTGGGGACAAAGCACTTTGAATTTGCCTCCTCTTCTGTCCTTCAGCGCTGAAATTAAACAAGGAAAGAAGATTTTGCAGACAGGCTGGGGGAGTACAACCTCCTCTCTAGCTGCTGCATCTGATAATGTTCCCATTTCCCTGGTGATCATTAGTGTGACCTTCTTATTCATTTTCTTTTTCTTAAAAAAAATAAAAAATAAAAAAAATGCTCTGGTATCTTTGCACTCTCATCATGTGCTGCACATTTCATTGCTAAGCAACAATCAGCAGTGCACAGCCCAGGCACCACGTACCCGTTTCTCACTTCCACCCCTAAAACGCAGCATCTTTCACTCAGTGTGGCTGAAGCTGATGCTCTGAGGACCTGCTCCTGAAGCAGATGAGCTCACATGCACAGCGTGTCAGCTCTGTAATAGTGCACTCTTGAGGAAGCAGTCCTTAGCCAGGCACTCACACTGCCACCCACACACAAGTGAGGAGGGCATGCGAAGGGCCAGAGCCATGCCCAAAGAACCACAACGATCTTCATCTAAGGATGAGAACTGTCGTGGAAAGAGTAGTTATGAAAACCAGGGAAGAGAGGAAAGTAAAGGCTGCTGCATGAAAGTAAAGGCGTGTTACTTGGAGTGCACGAGTGCTTTACTTCCAGTAGCACACAGCTAAAATAAAGGAAACCAAGGCCCATTCAATGGGAAATGGACTGAACAGGATCTTTAAATCATGGCTGTTAGCAGGAGGGTTATTAAGAAATTTACATTTGCTGAGGAAAGCAGCTTTTTTCTCAGTACATAAATGTAGATGTCTTCAGAAGAGAATTAAGTCCTAACCACAAAACACAAAACCTGGGGTAAGAAGTAGTGTTTTCATGACAAAAAAAAGTTTTTCTTCTTGAAGAGTCCACTGAAAAAGTCCCCATATACAGGTCACTCAATGCCTTGAACCTTTCCAGCTTTAGTCCTGGTAAAACAGTATTTCTTCTGATTTGGATTCTGAATTCTTAGATTTATTACAACACAGAGAGGTCACAGAGAAGAAAATCAAACTGGCTATCCAGGCAGATTGCCACAGCCTCCGACTCTGCCACCTGATTTTGATCAGAGACTCCACCATAAAGGGGGTTGAATGCAGTGAAGGAGACTAAAGTCAAGGAAATGTGGTACAAATCAAGTATCTCTTCAGCCACTCTAGTGGCTTCTTACACCATTATCAACCCAAAGATATGCTGTTAGCAATATCGTGTAGGTAAAAGGCAACCAGAAGTTGATACTAGCTGATACAAATGGGTGATTTGCTGTAAGCAGTAGTTAGCTATCCCCATGAGGTCACTCATGGTTACACTTAGCTGGAGTGCCTGAACCTATTAATAAATCTTGCTCAAAGTTCAGGTCCTGGTCTCTCAGCATTTGCTTATGACTCTCAGTGGGAAGTGGTGTAAGATTCTTTGTATGGGACCACAGGGAAAAATTCAGCTTCTTGCCCAATATAAAGCAAGCGGGAGAAATTCCAGTACCTGCAGGACAGATTCCTGATAATGAAGGGTGTCTGATATATTGTTTGCTGTAATGGATGGCTCCAAGCAAAGTATTCTCAGACTGCTTTTAAGGACCTGGTTTAATTGCTTCATCTTGCACTCAGCTTGTGGTATATGTGGCATCCCCCTGATTGTAAAGGTCTAGGAGTAGATAACTACAAACCACAGGCCATTATCTATAGTTTTTCTTCACGATGAAACTCCGCTGGGCAGATGGGGACTTTCAAACCCATTCCTCCTCTTCTGGTCATGACAAGTCCCCAGGGAGCATGCTCTCGCCCTGTCTCAGCTAGGGTTTATGGTATGCTATTGCTCTTGCTAACAACATCTACCTAACATGTTCTAAAAGTCTGCCCTTGAGAAGGATAGGTCCCTTAGCACACATGGAACTGGTGCATGACTCTTCCTAATGGAAGAGGCTGCACAGTAGCTGTTCCCATCCTCTCCTTATCTTGAAAGATGTGAACATTTAGTATTTGGCTCATTCTTTAAAATACAGATTTTCATAACTTAACTGGATGTGCAAGTATTTTAGATCTCATCATAAATATTCCAGAAAGCATGACTTTTGAGTGGCATGATACTGGATCTACAAGAACAGTGCATCTGGTTCTACTTCAAAGGCAAGAAAGTCTGTCTTACAAATGACTATATTATTAGCAGAATTATAGTAATGTTTCTATTTCTTGTAATAATTTGGGTTAACATTTTAGCAGGTAGGCAAGTGGTAAAACCCTGATTAATTCCTTTAAGCACACTGGTGCAACAGCAGTTTCAAGACATCACCACAGTCCTGTGTGTCTGCGGTACATTTTGAGGCTCTTCTGTGTCCTGTTTTTAGCTGGAAATAACAAACTACTCCAATTTCTATCAAGACGCAAGTATAACCTCAGGTACCTGCTACGTTTTGTGCAGGTAGCACGGACCAAAAAATCATTCTTTTACCACAAGCAAATAGTTACAGCATGCAAACCTCACTTTGACCAAGCCTTTGGCATAGCACACGGAGGCTATCTAACAAGGAACTGACATTGCTCCTCACTCCCATAAAGAGCTCCTCTTGCTGACCCTGGCCTGACATGCTGGTCTGACATGCTGGGGTGGGCCTGAGGCTATGGCGGCTCATGCAGGGCGTGTTGATTTTGTTAGAAGCGGCCAAGGACATTAATATGCATTTGCCCATGGCTGGGTGGTCTTGCCATGGCATCGTACAATCTCAGTTTAAAATGCGGTTGATAGGGAGGTAGCTTGCTGACCTGTGAAGGCAAAATAATGTTTGTCTAGCAGGCTGTGTCTAGCAGGTGTATTAACCTCTGGCAGTCCCTCTGCAGAAAGTGTGAGCCATAACCTCCTGCTCTAAATGTGCTGCTGTGCTCCGTGATTCTTGTCTAAGAAGAGAACTCCAAGGGCAGAGATCGTAATGATGCCCCAGCTGTGCATGGGTCAAATCCACAGATGAAGAAAACCATGTGCTACCTCCAGAACTGCCTGCAAACTAAAAGCTCAAAAAAAAAAAAAACAATATTACAGACTATTTCATTTTATTTTTTACAGGCTCTGGAAAAATTGGGGTTGGAAGATCTCTGAACTAAAATTCTCTGATAACATTTTTTCGTCAGGCTTTTCAATACACATTTTTTTTGCAATTCTTCACTGAGACTTTGAAACAAGTAAGCTATTAGAGCCTTAACTTCTTTGTTTATAATGGAAATGCTCACTGACCCTTGACTATAGAGGTGCTCTTGCACTGTTGTAATAAACACCAGGCATATCTAACATATGTGCAATCCAGGAATGCGCTGGCTCCTTGCCAGAACACTACTTTATGCCTGGTATCTAATCCTGCTGTGGCAAAAACAGTTGGGGATTTAGATATATTGGGAGCAGTTTTCTCTGTTAAACACCTATATGTGTAACTAAAATGGTACTTCTCTTTACATTTTAATTGTTCCAAAGAGCTGAGAATAATATGTTTACTTTTCTATTTTTTTTTTTTCGCTTTTCTAAAAGCATCTTTATCCTCTTCAGTTCTCCTTCAGAAATTAGCAGAAAGTCTTTTGCAAGATGTTGCGAAGAATGTATGTGAGCTCCTCTCTCGATTGAAATTGGTGGGAATTTTGTCACTGTCTTTCATAGTGCCAAACTTATCTGTGGGAATTTTCAGCCCTGATTGATAAGCTTTTCAAATAACTGTAGCTCAGTACTTTTTTCTGGCTGTGGAAAACTGCTTGTCAGCTAGGATGAGCCAGTCTAAATGTCTGGTGTCCCAACACCCTCCTGATTGCAGGCTGTGTTCTCCTACTGATCTCCTCATGCAGTAAAACAAAACAAAACAAAACAAAACAAAAACAACCAACCAAACCAATTAACCAAAACCAACAACAACTAAACACAACAAAAAATAAAACAAAACCAAATAAGCTCACAAAAATAAAGACAAGAGGTGAAACAACCCATCCTACCTCCCTTCCACCCAATCCCTCCAGATTTCTGCTGGGTTAGTGAGTTGAAATGGGCTCCTCAAGATGTCAAGGAGGGGCAGAGGCATGGAGGCAGATGGAGGAAAAGCAAGTGGGGGAGCAGGGAGATTCTCTGGGAGCCCTTGAGCTCTTACAGCAGCTCCATTGCCACATGAAACAGCACCCTTGGATGTTTCCTACAAGTCAAGGCATTCTTGCATCTCTTCAGTGAGGAGTATCTGGATGCCCTTCTCTGTGTGTCCTTTTTACAGCCCTGACCTTTGCCGTGGAGATACCCCATGGCCTCACCTCCTCCCCATTCCTCTTGGGTCTCCTCTGAACAGGGGCAGCCTATGGATGGACATCGCTTCTGCCCCTCAGTGGTGCACCAAGTCTTTGCCTTGCTCTGAGGTGAGTGGCAAAGCTGTGCACCGCCAGAAATGCACAGCCTGTGTAAACCAGACATCTGGGCAGAGATCAAGAGGAGGCCAGTGCATTAAAAAACATTGGTGTTCAGCTGGGACTTCAAGAGGAGCCAGAACCTAGATCTGGGTGAATTTGGATGAATTTCACCCCATTTGCTGTTTATATTCAACTCACCTTCCTTCCCCTGCCATGTATCTGGGGTTATGCATACGAGGGAGCAGGATGGATTGATTCTGATTTTTAGAACTGCCTACTGGCATTTGTGAACATTTTACAAATGCTGAAAATATTTCCGGCTTGGCTGGGAATTTTCTGACGTGTTGGTATTTGCAGTCCATTAAGATGAAGGGTTGGCAGTTGTCACCAGCATCTAGAGCTCTGTAGTTTCTTTAGCCTATCTGGAGCTTTGATCTACAACAGCACAGATGAAAAAGTGTTAAATCAACATATATAAATATACCTTCCCCCCAGAATTCATAACTGTCCTTATGACCTCAGCCTTGGACCTTTCCTGAAGTTTAATGACCAGTTGGGGTTAATGGCCCAAAGTTCCACCTCAGGCTATTAACACTCTCAGGCAGTCATTAATTCTCACAAAACACTCAGGGCCTTTATTGCTGTTGCTTAAGTGATGCTCAAATGCCTGTGAATATTTACACCCCTGCTGTGGATGCAAGAAATAGGACCTGTGCACAGTATTTCAGATGCCTCACTGTTCAAAAAGGCCTCAGTACCTGGTAGCAATCGCTTCCACAAGCGATCCAATAAGCAACTTCAAGATACTACACTGAGTAGTTATCTAAAATTGTGGTTTGTTGTATAGTTGTGCATATTGCTTTAAAAATAATGAATGTAGAGGCAGATTCCCTGCCCTGAGGACCTTACTGCCTGAAGTCCTAATTACAAAAACCTTTTAAATATATGCTTAAGTTCATCTTTATTTAGAATAGTTGCAGGTGGTAACATGCATTTGATTGCTGTTATACAGATACTTCTAAATTTAAGCTGATATTGCTTACAAAATATATTCATCATAACACCTTATGTTTAATGCTTTCAGTGAGATGAGATGCAGGACTGGGCTGCTCAAGCTCCCTGCCACAGCATGTCCTTTTCCAAGAAGACATCATTGTAGAGGCCAACAGGTTACTTAAGCAGACAGTTTTTGAAAAGACAATGTTGTTTAATACTTCTGTATTTAGTAAGGAACATTGGACTGGCCTTGTGGAGCACTGAGTCAACTTTCAGTTCTCTTGAGCAGAAGAGGTTTAACACCAGTGTCAGATCATTGTTAATGAACTGACTTGGCTCAGCTTCGGGGGTTCTAATCCCACCAACCATCTCAATGGCTGTTTTGTGAACCTCACTGCTTTGTGGACTATAAGCCTTCTTTATGCTATGGGGCATCTTCCCATTTCCATTACCCTGTGAGGTTGTTTTATTCTTAGACGAAGGCATTAGACTGCTTACTACAGGTGGGATGGGAGCTACTGACTGTCCTCCTGACAACACATGAAAAGCTCCTCCTCCACAGGAAAGAGTTTTTAACTGGCACCCATTTAGGTCAGGACCTTGCTGCTGGTGTTATGCTGTATATCCCCTCTGCTGGTTGTAGGGCTTTTGGTTTGACATTTTGCTTCCACAATGAACCATCCAGAGCCATGGTTACACACCATGTTTGGAAATGACATCTGGGTGTGTTTCTGTATTCCTTCATTCTTTTCTTTTTGTTCTGGGATCTCTTTGCATTCTGTAATCTTCCCCCCCCCCCCCCCCCATTTACATATTTATTTTAAAGTCATGGATGACTATATTGCAATGGATAGATATTCCAGAATGTTTTCTTGTAGTAATTTTGTACTTTTTAATGAGTTTTCTGTAATGAGTCATATTTCTTCTCCATTTTCTTCTTTACAGATATCATTAGTAGTGTCATCAAGACTGGCATATGTTTTCGACACAGATCTCTTGATTCCGGTTCTGACTCTACTACAGATGCTTCCTTATGACTCAGCCAAGTTACGTAACCACTAAATATAAAAGGATAACAGCATTTTGCTAACGTTTAGGCCATTTAGACATTAAGATCTATTAACATTTTTAACAGTTCAGATACGAAGTGACCCTAAGACGTGCCTTCATGTTTGATTAATTTTTCTAGCTGTACCAGTTGACCTAATAAAAATATTATCTGAATGTGCAAACCCTTCCTGCTTGTATCCTTATACCTCCTTTACTACAGCAAAGTGCCTGTAGTGTAACTGAAATAGGTACTTACTAGGGGAAATACAGACACTTACACTAAGAAACAAGGAGCAGCCAGAAAATGCGCTCTATTTTTGTCTGAGACATGGGCCATGTGAAATAGCATTTTGTGATGTTAATTCTCTGATAAAACAATCTTTGCCTAAATAGAGGCTGATCCCAAGGTTATGAGCATCATATAAACACTTAGAAAGGGCAGAAAGGAATATAGAATTTTTAATGAATTATCAACTAAAGTTTTAAAGAAAAAAATACAATTTAAAAAGTAATAGCAGTAGTAGTAGTAATCTACCACCAGTGGGCAGAGATGAATGTTACAGAAAGGGCCTTCCTAGGAAGAAGAATCTTTTCTAGGAAGGGGCTCCCCCTGAATGTTTTAACCATGACTTTCCTAAGACAAAATCTGCTGTAATATAAAGGAAGAGCTCCAAACTGCAAGACAATGCATAGGAAAAAGAAGGGAAACTGGGGAGATACCTATACTACCATCACCTTCTTATGATATAAAGAAAGTAAAATCAAGTGAGGATATCCAAAGACAAAGGAATATCAGATAGAAGGAGGAATACAGGAGGAGAAATGCCCCCAAATCCCAGTGACTGGATAGAAAATGAATCAGTGCCAATACTGTACTTAACCTACCTAGGAAACCAGGTGAAGTGAGGCAGTGATAACAAATGCAAAAAAGCAACCTGCGCATGAAGATGGAAGAATTTATATTATTGGAGCATGACATGAAACAGGATATTAGAGGTAGCAAAAAAATGATAGAATACTAATTGCAACTGGAGTGCAGGTACTGCAGGGTGCCCTCCGTCAAAGAAATGTAGAAGGAATTGTTCAGATGTGGTAGCATTATGTATTAAGAGTATGGCTGGCAGTGAAGAAATCTTAATTAGTAATATGGATATTAGAGGATTAGTCTGTGTCAAAATATATGTTAGGAAAAAATTCTGAAAGAGATTGTAGAAGGAAAGGCATGGGGTTCTACAGTGAACATCAGACCTGAGATTGCATCAGTATCATGAGAGAGATAAGCTACTAGGGTATTGTATCATTGTGGGAGACTCTAAATTTCACAGCTAGTGACTGGAGAAGAGACGGTATAACCACTGTAGAATCTAGTAATTTTGAAAGTAGAAGTTGAACCCCTGAGAGATTATAGTATTTTAAGTTGGTGATGGACAAGTAGTGAAAATCTTATAGAAAAACTAGTAGAGAAAATAATATGCTATCAAGTGATGACAGCACTGACCGCGTTTCACTTTAAATGAAACAGCAGTATATCCAAAGGTAAGCTGGTATCTAGGGCTTTTAACTGTAAAAAGGCAGACTACATTATAGCAAAGCAGTCTGAAGAGCAATGGCACTGAAATGGGGTAGAATGCAGGTTTGTGATTCATATTGCCAGGCATAAGGACACCAGATCTTGATGGCCAAATAATTCTATTAAATAGGCTACTGAGATTTGCCAAATAATCTTCAAAAATCAAAAAGGATTTGCTCAGAAAAAGAAGCCAGAAGTTGGAGGATTGAAAGTAAAAGATCAGAATACAATCTGTGAAAACTCAGGATAATTTAGTCATTGTGAAATCAGAAGCAAGGCTTATAGATCCTCTAGTTATAGTGAATAAAGAACTAGACAAATGTAAGGGTGTTATTTAAAGCTATTTTAGGGATGGCCCCCCAAAACAATTAATACTTTTTGTCTGCCTCTGAAGATGAGTAAGTAGAACACAGATGCAATAAGAGGATTGCTTATGGGAAATAGGTTTATGGAAAGGCCCTATGGAGTTTGGATCAAGACACATCAAGCTGGTACGTCTACCTGAATGAAGACAAGTAAGTGTGGCAACTTCAGTTAAAAAAGGGTGCTAAGAAAGGGCAACCTATCAACTATAGACCAACTATTTTGAAACGCAAGATTTTAGGAAGAACGAAAGACAAGAAGAGAAATAACAGATGCCTTAAAATAAAACACTGATTTACTAAGAGGACCAAATTTCAAGTTACCTCAGTCATTGATTTATTTTGCTAAGGGAAGCACAGTAACACAGTAACCTACCTTTCTTCTATAAGATATTTCATGGAATTGATTCATGTTCTGTGAGATGAAAATTAGTGCAAGGAACCATCCAAAGAGCAGACAGTGGCAGATTGTGCCGAACAGGAAATTAACACTCAAGAGTAAGATTCCAAATGAAGTGCCTTAAATACTTTCATTAATGGCCAAGAAGTGGGTGTACACTAATTAAATGTATTGAAGGCACACAGGTGGGAAGCATCCCAGTAGGACTCTGGTTAACTTGCAGCTCACAGTAAAAGGGTGGGGTTGGCTGAACTAGGACAAAATCCAAGGTGATACATTTAAAACACAATAGCAAGAATGCTTGCTACCCATTGAAAATGGGAAGAAAAAGGGAGAAAAAAAAAAAAGGTGGATTTGTATTTGTCAGGCCCTGGATGTTTCTGAGCCATTGGTGAGATATGATGCATCTCATGAGAAAAAAAAAAAAGGAGAGAGGAAGATTATAGGCAGCGACAAGAGAAGTAATTCCAGTAGAGAGAGGGAAGCACTGCTGCACTGTAATATGTTACCTGGAACCCCTATGCATGGTTTTGGTTGCCTACATTCAAGAAAGAAAAAATCAAACAAAGAGGTGCAGAGAAGTGCTGCATCACTATATGACAGGAAAAGAAAGCTTATCATACAGGACTAAGGTGGGGTCTGTTGGGTGTTGTTAGCCAAACAAAAACCAGACATAGATAGGATTACTGCCTATAAATGCACTGAGGTGTTAAAACCAAGGAAGAGAAAGCACTTTAGTTGAAAGGGCAATGCTGACACACACACACAAAAGCCCAGGAATAAATATACTCTAGAAATTAAAAAGAGGCTACTATTTACTTATGCAGTTTGCTATGGTCAAAACCCTGTCTGCTTTTAAGATGGACCTTGATAAAAGGTGAAGGGGATTATACACATTACCAGAAATATCAAAGGACTGGATATATGACCCAAGAAGTCCTCCCAGCTTGTCTGTGACTTTTTAAAATTTCTGAAATAAGAAAATGTCATACTTGGAATATGGTCATTGGACCTAGAAAAAAGTTATTATCTCAGTTGAGCTGAGCTTAGTTTAAGTAAAAATATTTGCAAAAAAGAATAAGACTTGTGTTCTTTTGGGGAAGCCACACACTGAAATTTCTCTGTAAAGGTTTGAAATCAGAAGAATTGCTCCTTCAGAAACAGCACTTTCTGGCTGAACATCCCTCCGTGTGCAGAGCACTGTTTCCTAGCAACTACTAAGGACCACTGGCTTTATAAATCAATCTCTGCCAGAATATCACAGAAACCACGATAAACGGGAAACATTTAGTAGTCAGAAGGCTTTCTACTTCCTCCACTTTCTGATTTGCACAGAAAACTCTTTTAAAGGAGTAGATAATATCAGCATCTCTTCATAAGTGAACTGAATTTAAAACCTGTTTCAGGTGGCTTGTTTTTCAGCTCCCCTGGGGTACATGTCCACATGTCCATGAAAGGTCCGTCTTCAAGATGTCAGTTACTGGCTTTCTCAGAGACAAAATTATCTGAAACTTCATTTGAAATGAAAATAAAAAAGAGAAAAAAAGAAAAAAAGAAAAAAAGAAAAAAAGAAAAAAAATGCAGATAAAATAGGAATGAATAGCATTGGATAAAACTCCAAAGAGCACGGGGAAGAGAGGGAGTGATAACAATCAGTCAAAGCCTGCGGATGTGACTCTACCCGTCTATGCAGTAAATTATCTTCCAGTGTCATGTTCATTTATAAAATTTAAATAATCTGATTGACAGCAACATTCATTTCTTTTGATTTTTTTTTCACTTTTAAATATTTCTACTCATTTCTCAGTTCATCTATTGTCCACACTTTACAAGCTTCCAGCATCTGCTGATGCAGCTAATGGGCTGAACCTGCATCTACCATGTTGTTAGTTCACTGGAAAATCCCATTTTCCTTTCATGTAATGCACAGGAGAACATTTCATTAGGGTTTTGTTTCAGAAATACACCAGAGGTTTTGTCACTCTGGTAACACTGGGTTTACAAAGTGAAAGCTCCCAACATGTAAGGGGAGAAAAAGGCTCTCCTAGTGCATTTAAAAATTATTGAAAGGCTCATTAAATAAACAGTATGTTCATCTATATTATTACTGCATGTTTCAACAGCCCAATGGGACAAAATAGCTTCCATCTTTGGGAATAGTATTAATTACTTAATTTTCAGCACAGAGTGGTGTCCATCATGAAATCACAGCACCAATCTGAGAACGCTCTGCATATCATTTTGCCATCAACACTGTCAGGACAAGAGTGGTGGGTGACTTAAGGGTGAGTTTGAAAAAGAGAGTACTCAGGATACTAAACTCTGACTGATGGCAGCAGTTGACAGATCTGATGCTTAGATTGTAAACTCTTTAAGGTGGGAAATTGCTTATATATCACAGAAAAGAAGCCATACGCATTTGTGGTATCATATAAATAGTAGGCAGTCATTCTGCTTCTGAGCTGGAAGTAAAATTAGGAAGGGCTAACATTTTCCTTTTCAAAATTTTCCTCTGCTTTTAGAAACTTTTTAGGAGATTATTTTTTTCACAAAACTAATTCTGTTTTGTTATAATTAGTAATGTATTGTTGTAGGCTCAGAAGTTATTTCCCCTTTTACTTGTACTGTTTATAACCAGCTGATTCATTCTATTCAGAGATGAGACTGTGTTACACTGGCATCTCAAATTATTCTTTGCCTTTTTTGTTGTTGAGTTCTTTTGAAGAAGATGTGTTTATGGCACCATTGTTCAATCAACAAAGTATGCAATTACAAATCTTTGGTCTTCTGGTGTACTTAGCAAATCTTTTCAGTGTACAATTTACCACCTGTGGCTTTTCTTCATCTCTGAAAAATGCTATTATCTTAAATGGCCTATTTCTAATTGCAGTGTGTTTAATTGCTTGGATACACAAGGGTCTGTGTTGACTACTGTTGTTTTCTGGACATGTTCAGAAAAAATGGGTATCTGTGTACAGATGTCTCTAGAAGGGGCAGGAATTTTACTGCACATTTCTCCTTAATGGTAACGGCTGTCAGCAGGTTTATGATAACATTCGTGGAATTATTACCCTCCTGAGAAGTATTTCCATTCCAGACCATCTCTATGGGAGATCTCTATAAAGATGTTACCCTGCCATATCTCTTCTCCTTGGTACTCCATTTGAAATGTGTGGTGTCACTGGAAAACTATCTTGAGCCAAGTGTGCTTCTGCTGGCTTCGGAAAACTGCTTGACAGTGGTATACATGACTATATTTCTTTATTCTAAGAAGGAAGATGAAAAAAAATCATTCAAAAGAGAGAAGGGAGATGGCCTTGTAAACAGAAAGCACCTGGAAGCATGCTCAGTTACTCTAAATGTATGGTGTCATTGTTATTTGTAGAGACATGTTACTAATTTGCAAACATTTGGAGAACTGTCAAATGTTTGTGTGAATATTTATGAGTTCTCTGTGTTTCACCGCTTTTAGCACAGGTGGTCATTTGACCAAAAATGTCCCTCTAGGAAAAGTACTATTTGTTGTTCATCATTCATCTTCCTATTGTGTAAATAGTTTGCCATCCAGTTAGAGAACAAAATAAGTAGCCTGTGATATGGGACACAGAGCAACTCTTGCAATGGACAGCTGAATGAATAGCTTCAAGCAAGTCACATGCAGAAAATTATTTCTCTCAGCAACTAAACAAATGTTTATCAACTGTAAGGCTTCCAGGGCAAACGTTATCTTATTTATTTATTTGCTTATTTATTCATCCTCTATGACAATGGGATCATAAACCTTGTAAAGGTCTGCAGGCATTAATATAATAAAAGTATACAATAATAGAAAATAATAAATCCCATTTAAGAAACCCCTATTGGATAGTAGAGATCTCAGAAATAAAGATATATTAGAAACAAATTTCCTACAAGTAGATTTACCTTAAAATAAAGAATTACCAAATCCTTCTTGATTTACTGATAAGTACTCAAACTAAACAAGATTCTACTAAGACAGATTGTAAGATTTCACTCCATAGACTGGGAATTTATATTTTAACAAAACCAGAAGAGAGTCTACAGAACTGTGAGCTGTGTGAAATGAGCTCCAGGAAGTATTTTTAATGATCATGAAAAAGAGAAAATGTTTCAGCACACAGATCTAAAACCTTTGAAACATATTTGGTTTTTTATATTTTAATTCTACCTTCCAACCATTAATGTTCAGTGACTATAAAGTTAAAGAGAAGTAGAAGCCTATTTAGAGATATTTTTTTGGATAAATCTCTTATCACACCAAGGGGGAGCCTGCTGCATAATTTGAGCTTGCATTGTGACTACTCACACACCATATGTTGATCACCGGAGATTACATACGCATATATGTTACATTCTGCAGTTACAAATGTTAATAGTTAACAATATTTAATGAATTAGGTTTATGAGCTGTCATAGTTCTATTAGGTTTATTCATGTCTTTGCAAAATATATATATAAAAGAATATTTTACTGTTTTCTCGTAAACTTCTGAGCCTTTGTTAGCAGAGGTTGATTTCAAGCTGAGGGGGAAACTTTGTAATCAGAGATGACAGGAGTAATAAATCAGTTTTTTTTACGAGTCTTCTAGAGAGCTAGAACCCCCAAACAAAGACATTTAAATACAATAACTGAAGAGATGATTCATTTCAATCTTGGCAAACCCCCACCCTCCCATCTCCAAAGGAACCTATGATAAGTCAGCCTTGTCCTGATTTGGTTTCTATGGAACTAATGTTCAGAGGTCTTTCTTTCCTGTCTTTCAGATGTTTGACTGGAAGACAGATAGCACTCATGGTAGGGAATTGTGGTCAAGATCTTGAGGCCTCCTGGGTCTGGAAGATGTCTGTTTTTCAGGTTTTCTCCATCCAACTCCGAGGTGAAATCCCAAGGGATTTTACTAAATCATTTTCTGTAAATATGCTGGGTTTATGCTCTTAATACTGTTACCCCTGCAAAGACAAAGTTAGCTGCACAAGTGTCTTTCCCGGTGTGTACCCAAGACCATCAGTGAATAAAGCTCCTTACCAAATTGCTTCTTCAGTGCTTCCCAACCTGCTGCCTGGAGTCCTGGTCAGCACAAGGAAGGGAATTTAGACAGGCTCTTAGGTTGGGTTTCCTTTACACGGTCCTGAACCAAGCCTCGGGTGTCTGCCTTGGGGCAGGCTGAATTGGTCTCGTGGCTCTGAGGCTCTCCAGGCTGCACAGGAGGTAGGTAAGCTCCAAAGACTGCAAAGGGAGCTGACCTACCCAGTGCACACCCAAACTCTGCCTTGGCTCTCCCTGCACCTTTTCTCAAAACTTACTCTTTCTTTATCTAACAGCTTCTAGGGTACTTTTTTGGAGATACTCAAGAAGGCACAGTGCTCCTTCAGAAACATATCTTCAGAAAATTATTTCTGCATTCCATTCAGGCATACACATCAGCCCATCAACATCTAGTTTTAAGTGTCAGTGTCCTAAAAGGTAATTTGTCCCATCTCATGGGTTCAGTTCTTCCACATACAGTCAAGCATGTCAGCAACATAAACCATTTTTATTAGCATCAACATCAGCAGTAACCTTACAATTACCTGAATTACCTAATCCTGATCTCATCCTTGCTCCAGGGCCCCAGAAGGTGAAGTTTGCCTCAAATGGAGAAGAGTGCTACTGTGGAAGATGAAGGAGCTAGTAATATGCACATGGAATATGCAGGTTCTTCTCACAATTATGCTATTGTTTACTAAGAGAAAAGTGTCTAAGAGTGGGGGTGGGCAGCACACTAGTGGCATCCTTGGCAAAGCTGATCTAACTGTTCTTTGTGCTGTCAGGAGATGCACATCAGCTATGAGAGATATTGCACTGCTCCCGTAATAGCTGCTGCTTCTGTACAGCCTGGGGGAAAATGTCACCTTTCTCACCAGCTTCCTCACACTTCAACATACAGAGCCAGCACGAGTTATTTTTGTAGGAACTTCTAAATTTTGCTTTGGTTTCACACAGCCAGACTGAGAGTAGGACCCGTTCTCATTTTACTCACACTTCTCAACAGCTTCGGAGACATCTTTCTTACTGCATACAACTTCTACTTTTTGTATAGAAGTGGTAAAATTCAGACTTTTTTTTTTTTTTTTTTTAGGGTGGGGTAAAAAACACAAGGCAAAGATCAGTTTGGAGCAGACTTCAAATTCACTTGAATGCTGCACAAAGATGGTGATGGAAAAAGATGTAGCAATCCAATCCCACTGAAACTGATGGAAATATGGCTTCAAGAGTCGTTGAATTTGGGCTTACTGAAGAGCAATTAAAACTCACTGTTTTTCACAGAAGATGGTCCTGCCTTGAAGCCAGGCAAACAAACCAAACACAGGCTAGTAAATCCTCTCCTGGATAATGATGGCTCTCTGTTTATCAGCCTGTTAAATTTTCTGTTTATCAGCACCAGGTTGCTGCTGGACTCTTTTGATTCTGAGTGTTAGTGTGTGATCAGATGCTGCCTTTGTCCAGCTTTAATTACGCATGAAACCTGAACAAGCAGACAATAATGGATAGAATTTATTCCATTGTTTTAAAATAGGGTTGTGTAATTTTGTGGAAGACCAAGAGAAATCACAATTGCTGCTTTAATGTCAAACGTAAAAAACACAGTCATGTTTGGCCATAAAAATAGGTCTCTTCATCTTTTTTTTTTTTTTTTTGACTTTTTTTTTTTCCTAGTTGCTGCAGCATCTGTTTTTAACAATCTCCTGGTGAGGCAGATAAGCTGCTAATTCTATTAATGTTGCTATCAAAATCTGTAAAGTAACTGAAGCTTCCAATTTAGTGATTTATTATCCTGCACAAGGTAGGCAGAGTGTGTCTTTCATGTTCCATAATCAACACTAGAAGACCATTAGACTTGTAAAGAAGAAACTTCCCGCTAACCATTTCTGCTTGCATAAAACTCTTGATCAAAAAAATGAAGTGTCATTTTCCTTGATTGAGATCAATTTTAAATAATAAAGAATCCAAATAAATTCACATAGGAATGGACTCCACTGATGTCTGCTTGTGTTGATGCAATAGCCTGGACATTTCAGAGAGGTCAGAAATACATTAGATATAGAAAATGCTGCTAACTCTTAAAAATGGAGCACATTACTTGTTCTCAGGCTTCCCAGTCTGAAGGGAGATTATCAGAACCAAACCCAGACTTTCTTTGTACATACTTTTCAATCCCCTCACATCAAGCATTTGCTAATATAACTCCACCAATTTTATGGAGATATTGTTGTAGGAAACAAGGGAGCATGCTTAACCAGTAGCTCTTCTAAGCACATCCTGAGGAAGCTCTCTAGGAGCTTTACAAATCTTGTACTTAAGTTATATAGAGAAAAAGGTCTAATTGTTCAGTCAGATCTTAAAAAAAAATCATCTATGCATGGACAGGCATGTGATCAGGTCAGAACGACTTCAGTACAGGCATGTGGAGATTAGTCAGATACAACTGTTATTTGTAAAGGCTATACGGTGCCTGCCAGATTGCAGGAAACAAACACTGATGGCAATTGCTTAAGTCATAAATTGGATGTTATCAATGCCTGGTATTTCCTCTGGGATTGGGGAAAAGTTCACGAATATTTGTTGAGATCCTAGTGCAATCGCAAGTATAATCACTGTCATCCCCTCCAGATATTGATTAGCTGAAGACTCACCTTTTTTGTGCTTTTGTTGTATGATGAAACTGAAAAAATTCCAGCCAAACTTTTGCTGGTACTCTCAGCATATGTTGCTACACATATTGGTTGATCCATGGAGTTGCTTAAAAAATACACATGCACTCACTAAATATAAATGTGTCTGCAAGGAATAGATTAAAAAGTTGGATTTTATAGAAATTAGTTCTCTGGATAGAAGGATGCTATCAACTGATTTTATTTATGCCTTTAATTCGTGCAAAGGATGCTTCAAACAATATTCTGTACATGCATAAATCCAATCTATGTTAACTGGAGGAGATATAAAATATAATCCCCATTATTTGTAGTCACTGAAGAACTACTTCTAACAAATTTGCTGATGTTTCTCCTTAGGTTTGCAAGTGGCCTGTCCTAACATTATCTTTAATCACAATTTTCTAAATGAATGCCCAACATTTTCCTTAAAAAGACTCCATGGCAATATTTTGCTAATATGCAATCACAACTATTTTAATAGTGGTGAAAAAATTCCCATATATATATCAGTTTGGGACTTGTCACTCTGATAACAGCAGGCAGTATTTTTAGTACTGGTCTTGCTGTTTAGGGGATGGTATTACCGCTTCAGGAAATTCTGATTTTTGGCATGTGGTATGACCACCTTCTGTTGGTTTATTGTATTAAATGAAAACACTTTCAGTTCTATAATGCATAATATTTCTAATGTGATCTACATCAAAATGGGAAATGAACTCTGTAAGGATCGAGAGGAGATAACAGTACAGTTGAAATTGTTCTTGCAGTTCTTAAGACATTTTTTCTTTCTGAATCTCAGTGATATGAATGCAATGCTGAAATTACCTTTTACAATCAGCATTACTCAGAGTCTTGAGGACTGTGCTGTATTTATCCCACTGTACCACCAATATATGATGATTTAGACATTTGTTTTGGCTTTTAATCTTTGCTCATATATATACACCTCCAAAATAAAAATCAGTGGAGTATGCACACTCATAAATCTGTCTAGACTTCCACTCTTCTGAGATATTTCAGAAAAGGCTTGACGCTTGTAATCAGAAATAGGTCTGGATGCTGCCTTCAATTCATTCAATAACTGCCCTTTCACCCCCCAGCCATTACCTTTTTCCTCTTTGGATCATTTTTAAGCCTGAAAGTAGCAAGGAGAGGGGAACTCGTTTGAAGCTGCTTGAGGAAGAGGACTGGCAGTAGTAGGAGCTGCACTGCTAGTCAAAACATCAGTTATTTTCTTCTACACTGAAAGCGCGCTGATTTAATATATTTAATGTACTTGTGCTGTAATGAACATTGCACATTTTGCACTCCTCAGAGCTTCCCCTCTCTAAACCCTGTGAGAGGCTCTTATTCCATCTTTCCAGATGCTGCCATCTCGCACGCCTTCTTAGCTCTGTCCTGGGGAGGCTTTGCTGGGCTTACCAAGTCTGGTGGGAAGAGGCCTGGGGGCAATCTAACAACTGCTTGCAAATACTTATATGCATTTTCAAAGATGACAGATGCAAGCATTCTTGCTGAAATAGCTAGTGATATAGTATGGGGTAGTGGCCACAAATTATGGCTCATGATTTTTAGTCAGGACATTAAGAAAAACTTCTTCATCAGGAGGACAGTGCAGCACTGAACACGTTACCCAGAGAGGCTCTGAAATTTCCATCCCAGGAGGTTTTCAAGACTGGACACAACAAAACCATCGTTGACCAGAAGTAGTGGTGGCATAAGTCTGCTGTACATGGGAGGGTGGACTAGATAACCCCCGGAGAAACCTTCCAGCCAACATGTCAGTGGCTCTATACCTGTCTGGATTACAGGACTGTACAATAAGCAGAGGTTATCATCCCTATATGTTGTGAACTCCAGACCCTAAACAGAACCTTAGCTATAATCAGTGACAGCTCCTGACTATCAAATTAAACACAGGACTAGCATTCCTACTGTCATCTTAGTCGTGCAACTTCCACAGAGCCCAGAAGTTGGCCTTGCCCTCCAGCTATCAGTGAAATCCTAGACTGTTGGCTGGGGCCAACAGAGATGAATTCTCTCTGTTTCTGGTGTAGAAAATGCTTGTTGGATTTTTGTGTTAAGGATAGAGCAGGGACATAAGGATTTGAAGAACTGGATTTTTTTTTTCTTTCCGAATCTCATAAGGTTAGCAAGGTAGTGTAAGAGTGGGAGCCAGTAAAGCCAGGGTTAAGATCAGTGATAGTAAGAGCTAAAGTTGCAGACCGTAGATCCTGCAGAGGTAGGATAAGGCAACAGCAGAAGGAAAATATTAACAAACGTTTGGGCAAGTGACATTTTCTTGTTGAGACTAAATTTAGGTTTAGGGTTAGACATCTGAAAAACAAAAGCTGAAGAAGTATTTCTGGGCCATGTAAGATCATTAGGGCTAAAATAGGATAACCCCTTGTTGAATGGCATTGATTAATTCCACTGTGAACATTGTCATTAAAGTTAACATTGGAGCTAGGAGCAGGGCTGGTAGAGGATTTTGTCTTCCTGTAAGATCCAGGAAAGCTCACAGCATGCCATTATTGTGTTGGCTGGTACATGCTTGGTCCTCAGGCTGCTGGAGATCACTGCATCATTGTTGCCTCCTCAGGTTTAGGAGGAGAGCTCACGTCAGTGAGCCTGAATAGTTGTTGGTATTGTTAGCTCTAGTCAGACTACTGGATCTTATCCAGTGATCTTATCATGTGTTGTGATAAGAGATGCGTTACTCTTAGTTCCCAGTTATGTCTAGAGTATCTTGTATCTCTGGGTTCTCCAAAACCCACAGGACTAGAAAGGTTAGTCTTTGGAAGGGGAAATGGCCCTGTGATACTTGTGATGTAGGTAGGAGCTGACAAGGGTGCCCTCGTGTCCTCCAAGTAGGACATCTGTCCTGCTCCACACACTGCATGGAAATTGTGAGATGCAGCCTGCCCCAGCAGCCCAGGGCTCCCTCTGCTTTGATCAGCTACTCTCAGTGAAACTAAATCAAAGGTAGCTACTCGATGATGCAGACGTACTTGTCTGGGAAGGACTGGACCTCTAGCGCAGAGTTTTGAGTTCATAGGACTCTTCTTTCCCATCTTTCTTCTCTGTATTTAAATAGCATTAAAATACAAAGAAAGGGGAAAAAATCACATGCTACATGAAGAAAGGCAGCACTGAAAAAGTGTTGCAGTACGTCTGGCTGGGCAAATATTCAGCTAAGCCAATGTTATATAGGGTGCATCCAGTACAGAGTTCATGCTTTGAAACACAAAAATTACCTTTGTATAATCTATTTGTGCAGCTCCATTGGTCGATAATTCCTATTTAACCCAAAGAAAATGTCCCACTTGAAAGGAGTGATTTCAGTTTAGTTACTCTGGATTTGAACAGTGTATCTGAGACCAGAACCCGGCCCAGAGGCTATAGGAATAAATGGGATTGGGAAAATATATTGTTTTGAAAAGGAAAAGGTAATTTGATATACTGAGCAACAGGAGAACTATTACTGTGATTGAAGGCTTATTTTCCTTTTAAATTTGTGTTTGCTGGATGTATTATTTATTGCTGGGATATGGTAGATTATTAGATTTTTCAAGATCATTTTGGTATCTGATTATTAAGCCAAGTTGCCCTTTTGAGACTTTACTCGATACGGTGCTACAATGCCTTTTTCATTGGCTTGTGTTCTTTAGAAAAATAAACACATTGTTGTTATTACTTACATTGAAAAATAAAAGTTATATTGTACTGGGAAATATTCTTCTGAAATGATATGTTCTTACTCTTTGAAAGGTAAAAGTAAAAATTAAACGCAGATGCCATTTTTTTTTCTAATTTAGGAAGTTTTGAAGCTCTAATTAAATAACTGACTAAGTATTCAGAGCTTTCTTCCTGTTCTGTGCTTTCTTAAGTTGTAATTTTCTTGCCACCTGTTTATTTTTTTCAAGCTGCTTATTCCATATCTGGTATATTTCTTTGTATTTGGTCATACTGCAGTAAGCACAGCTCTAATGGCCTAATTTTAAATGACAACTTAAGATTATCACTAGATATTAGTTATGCTCACACAATAAGCCTTTTAAGTTCTTGCCAGATGGAGCAGACAAATCATTAGAAGTTATCCAGCAGACACCAGTGTCAGAGAGCCATAGATTTATCTCTTTCATTTGCCTTTGGGTAAAAAAACACAGAACATTTTCTGTTGAAGTCTGTTTTGACAGAACTGGCCTAAAACCGTTTGATGAACAGTCCTCTGTCAGAGACCAGTTTCATTCTACTGAAACAGTTTGTGACATCACATCCATTTCTAGCATTTTTTTTTTTAATGGGAAAATTTTGAAATGAGGTTTGACTTTCCCATTTTATTTTGTGATGATTTTAAGTTAGTACATTTTACTTTGTAGCTGAAGTAGCTGAAGAGTATACATCTAGTCATATATCATTGCACGGTGGACAGGTAACATTGGAACTTGGCTACATACAATGAGCTCAGAGACTGTGTCTGTGCTTTTGGGGAGAAAAGGACTCAAACGGATGTCTTCAGAGCTAGCCAGGACTGATTATACATCAGTGTTCAAGACATGAAATGTTCTCATTTCAGAGAGATGACAAAGGCAGGAGTTGCTTGCTTGGGAGAGAGGCATGGCTTTTTTTTATTGTTTTGGTGGCAGAACAAGAGTCAACAGGCACAAACTAAAACATGACAGGTTCTGTCTGGACACCAGGCAGCACTTCTGTGCTGGGAGGTGCCTGAGCACTGGCACAGGCTGCCCAGAGAGGCTGTGGGGTCTCCTCCTCGGGGATCTTCCAAAGCCCCCTGGACGTGGCCCTGGGCAGCCTGCTCTGGGTGTCCCTGTTTGGACAGGGACTGGAGCAGGTGGGCTCCTGAGGGCCTGCCAGCCTCAGCCATTCTGTTCGCCTCTTTCAGGTAAGTCTTAGCAATGTGTGTCATTCAGTTTTAGGTGAAATTACCAGGAGGAAATTGAGAATGTGCTGCTCTATCCCTGTCAGGTAGTTACATACTGGCTAATCCCATGTCTTCAGTTAAAGTTTCCCACCATCAATAAGTGAAAAGGTTCCCTAACATGAGACTGCATTTAGATGAGGATCTGGAAAATTTGGATTTATTTCCATCCATATTAAGGGCATCCACAACTTCACTGGCACAGGTTGCCCAGAGAAGCTGTGGGTGCCCCATCCCTGGAGGTGTTCAAGGCCAGGCTGGATGGGGCTTTGGGTAATCTGGTCTAGTGGCAGGTGTTCCTGCCCATGTCAGGGGGGTTGGAATTAGATGATCTTTAAGGTCCCTTCCAGCCCAAACCATTCTCTGAATCTATGATTTCCACATAAGCAAAAATTTACTAAGTCCCACTGTTTGAAGGGGACGGGCAAAAGCTATTTCTGAACTAGTTCTAGTAGCCCTGAACGTCCTTCCTGCAGTGAAGGAGGTGGGAGAGTGATGTTGGCAAGCTGTCCTGAGCAGCAGCATGGTGGCAGAGGGAGGCTGTTGGAATAGCTGTGAACAAGTGGGCCTGAAGTGATGCTGCGTGTAGGACTCCAGAGAGCCATCAGGACGCTTCTGTCACTAGCTGCAATAGGCTGAGGGGCTTTTGTGGGTAGGCATGGCCCTGAGCATAAGTCCCTAAATCCCTATCAAGGCCACGGGGCCTCTAACTAGACTGTTTTCTCCCCAAAAGCAGACTTTGCAATCTGTTCTGTCTCCTGCATGTGCGTGTTTGGAGGGGAATCAGAGTGAGCATGATAAAAGAAAGCAATTAGAATCAGCTACGGTGCTACTTGCATGCAATGTTAAAGAGTCTTGCTATCTCTTTTTCTAGTTCTAACCACACATAAATTCATTTAATATTTAAAGAACTCCTAACCTTTGACACTGATAATCATTTAATTTTTCAAATATATTTATAATGAAAGTTTGACTGCCAGTAAATCTTTTCCAGGAGGTACAAGATGTATGGGAGAGAAAAAAAGATGCAGAGGAACTGGAGAAAGAACACAAGGTTGATAACAGAATGGGCTGCAGCCAAACTTGTGTGTTTACACATGAGAAAAAACAGGAGTGACATTTCTTCCCCAGTACTTCAGCGAACTTAATGTTTTTTCTTTTGTTCTGGAAAAAATCTCCGTGTTGCATCTCCCAAGGCAGAATGTGAAATCCCACTATTACAGAGAAAAAAAAAAAAAAAAGGTGAAAACTTGGGAAGAAAACATGGGAGGGATGAACTGAGAACACAACAACTGTATTTTCCTGTCTCTTTCTGATCCTCTATTGTTTGCTCATCCTCCCCCTACCTCAAACAGGCCTAACCCCAATTTATCTGTGGTGTTTAACCAGTTTTTACTTTATTTTCCCTTTTATTGCTCTCAGAAGGCTACACTGGCTGAAGGCGTGTCTGTTTCTATATCTAATCTATATCTATATCTTCTATATCTTTATATCTATCTACATCTATCCATATCTATATCAAATGTATATCTAATCAGATCAGCCCTGCCTGTAAGCAGAACAAAAGAAAAGAGGTTTGCTAGTCAATGCAGAGAACAAATGATCAAGGCAGGATCCTTTGATCGCCTGTGAAGCAGACTACTTTCCATTCTCCCTCTTTCCATTCTCTGTCCCTGACACAGGTCCTGCACACACTACAGCTTTTCTAACTCAGGCTCAGTTCTTTCCTGAGTGTGGCACCAGTATGGAACTAATTAGACTCATTCCCTTTCGTGACACACAAATTAATTGCTTTGCATCCTCTCCCATCCCTGCCTCCCTTAGTTATCATCCCCTACACCACTCCCACCTTCTTGTTCTGCTGATCCCACTGATATGGCCACAATTCATTAAAGCGACTTCCCATTTAATTCTTCCTTCCTGGCTGTCATGTCAAAGCAGGGGGTGAACTGAGTGACCCCTTCCTGATTTTGCCATAGAATCACAGAATCAAGGCTCAAAAAGACCTCAAAGATCATCTGGTCCAACCATTCCCCTACCACCAATGTCACCCAATAAACCATGTCCCAAAGTACACAATTTCCAACCTTTTCTTAAACACCCCAAGGCATGGTGACTGCACCACCTCCCTGGGCAACCCATTCCAATGCCTAACTACCCCTTCTGACAATAAATTTCTCCTAATTTCCAGCCTGAACTTCCCCTGGCACAACTTGAGGCACATGGGGTCAGTTTTCTCATAATAAATCATCTGTCTGGAATTACAACATGTTGCCTGGTGATACACCCAGTTTAGACTTGGATGTCTATACAAAGAAGGCTTTTGGCAGTGGATACCCACTTTGCTTGTCTTCTCTCTCAAATGTTATTTGGCTGACTGAGTTACCACTCTTCGTCACTGTGTAAAGACCGTTGGCTTCTTACGGTTTAACTTAGAAATGCCCATTTCTTTACATTCATGTATATGAGACTTAAGGGATATTTATTATTTAAGATAACAGAAGCTGACAAATTGCTTTGCAGAAATATCCCTGCTTTCTGTGCAAAAGAGTGGTGGGGTCTGTAAAATCACAGGCGGGGAGTCCATACCAAAAACTGCTTAGGAGAACCTGGAGTAGGTATGGTTGCTTGTTCACATCCCCCAAATCTACCGAACACCCCATAAAGTAAGTTTTGAAAATTCCTTTCTAGTTGCAGAGAATAACGTGGAATGATTTTCCAGGACCATATTCATTAGGAGCAAGGAGCAAATTGTGAGGAGGCAAGGTTTAGGGGCTTCAATTTATCTCCACATTTTGAGCGGCATGTGTCAGGTGCAGTAGCTCTTTCCTGGGGCTGGGAACAGACATCCTTGCTGCAGAAGTGGTGAGCTCCTCAGGCTGACACGTTGGCCAAAGGCAGGCAATGATTTATCGAACCTACTCAGAGGATGAACAATGAGTCGAGTGAGCTTTCTTAAACAGGGTCAGTGTTATGACCAGCAGGCTGAATAATCCACCCCACTGCAAACACAAGTTGTTTTTTAGGAGTGAGAATTATAGCACTGCTCCAAACTCTCTTTGGAGAAACAAATACTCATCTGCTATTACCAGCAGGGTTAACGAAGCCAGAGTACTGTCACTGCAAATGATTTTTTCATGTGTGTCAACACAGGAACACAGGAACAGAAATGTTTGTGAGAAAGTGTCTGTGAGAAAGAGACAATTTTTTTTGCCTCTGGCAATGCAGCCTTCCCCGTCGCTGTGCCACCAGTCACAGAGAGGGTGTTTGTGTGCCAGGGAGCTGGCAGCAGCCACCCCGGAGGGTTGAGTCCCACTGTGACAGCTCCTCTCCAGCCCCTCCTGAGCTGGGACAGGCAGGGTTCAAAAGCATTTCCACGGGGTGCAACAACAGAGCAGGCACGGGTGTTCAGTTCACTGTGCCTTAAAATCATGCACTGTGTTTCCCTCCCCTATATCTGAGTGTGTTTTGGCTTAAACTCTGGAGGATGACACCAGTTCTGAAGCCGCAGTCACTTCTACATGCACACTTGTGTCAGGGAGGGTCCAGAAGACAGCAGCTCTTCAAGTTTAATCATCCAGGACTGTTCTGTCCTTTTCATAAATCAAGTTGCTGTTCTGGAAAGCTGGAGTGTGACTGGGGCATTACATGTAGAAACATGGAAAAAAATATCACCAAGATCAACATCTCCTTCCCCAGCCCTGGAGTCCTCCACAGAATCTAACTAAACCTGCCATGTTAGAGTCAGAGACTGAACATTAACACTTTTTAAAATCCAGCCTTTTCCTATATCAAATGCAGTGTTATACATAGCACATGTTTCTAGAGCTTCCACTGTGGAGGAAAGCATTACCCCACTATGTTCAAAGTCAAATCTGGCCAGCATATGATGACATGCTATACCAGTGCTTCAAATTCATAAGCCGGGATTCTCTGCGGGGGAACTTAGTACTAAAAGAAGTCCCACTGAGATAACTTCAGTTCCGTATTCATTCTGTTCAAACTCAGGCCGACTGATGTTTGCAAACTCAAGGATGAGTTTGGCTTCCTCATCTGTTTCAAAGATGGCCACATTACTGTGGTGGGCTGGTGGTTCAGCGAGCCTTGCTGGCTGTTCTTGGGCAGGTACAGAAATGCTCTGCTCTGCCGCCAAAGGTATGTATATAGATGGGGAGGCAGTGAGAAGATGTGATAGTGGAGCTCTTTCCCACATTTGCTACATCTGGAAAAGGATGTATTGGTCTGTGGCCTCAATTTTAATTTGATAGTCATATGAAGAAAAAAAAAATCTTTAAAACTTTTAAACATCTCCTATCATTGCAGAAGTGCAAGAGATTCAATCCCCCTCCCAAACAGCAGACATGGAAACTTAGAGACTGCCAACATGTCCAGAAGAACTAGGGGAGGATATGTTCAATCAACACAACAATATCACCTTAGGCTTTTATCCCGGAATGTATGGAAAAAAAAATTCCACATACATAAGACCTTGGTTACTGGTCTGGCACAGCATATTTTTATTACATATAAAATTCCATTTTTATTAGCATATTCCATTATATATCTTCACAGAAACAAGAGTTTCCCTTTCATAAGATTATCTTTTCCTCCATATTGAAAAAAAAAAAGATAAACATGGAAATTTTTTTTTTTGATTTCTCATAAAATATGCATATTACATTAGTGCCCAGAAACTCAGCTAGCAGTGTCAATGTAATTCGTACGTATTGGATAGTATTGACTAATCTGGTATTCTGGCACAGAAGAGGATTTGCATATTATGTTCACCACAAGAACATTTTATACCCATGATAATCTGAAGGGCTTCAACATGGTAATACCACCAATGCAGTGACTAAACAGGCAATACAACAACATGTGCTTTGCAGTAATTCATAGGTAGCCAAAGGACTTAAAAAAATGATTAAGGCAAAGTTAGCAGATTAGTCCCTGACAGCGCAGTTGTTCTTTTCCAGAAAATACTGAATAGTTTTTCATTAAAACATGTACAATTTAAAGATTCCTACATGACTTTTGTATTCAGGTAAGAAGCCAGAGCTTCACTGGAAAAGAGAAAAGAGCAGCGTCTGTGTCAAAACCGCCTCTACTTGCTTTGGAGCTGTGGGCACTGGATGTAACCTCTCCTACATGTAAGGAAGGCGTTCAGGCAAGCTGTACAGAAGCTGCTCCCAGAGCATAAAACTCCTCTGATAAAAGGCTGAGTAATGGATGAATAATTCAGGTGTACATGATGTACAGAGTTGAGCATTTCTGACTAGGCTGTGAAAGCTACATTTCTTCTGTCTTATACCATTTATATGACAGTAGTAATTCTGTATCTAATTTTTAGAAGAAAAGCCACTTACATAAAAAGCAAATTAATTGTGCATTTTTCCAGAATAGAATAATTCATTCCTCTGTATACTTTCAGTTATGCAGGTGAGCACTGCAGAAAAACTGTGGCTGTTCAGGGAAATATTACAGACCATTTTGAAATACCTTTTTTGACCCAAGCTTTATCTCTGTGGTCGTGTGTCTTTGTCCCAGTGCTCACAGTCTTATCACATGAAAGGATCTCTTCAGATACATGACATTTTTGCAAAAATATATTGTATTAATCAGTTCTGGGTTATAAAGTTTCTAAAACTTGACACCAATCTATGCACAAAGGGAAGCAGGGATGGAGGAAGAGAAGAGGAGAAGGGAAGGAAGGAAAGGTAGAAGGACCCTTCTGAAAAGCCCAAGTTCCTCTGAAATCTTGTTTCCTGCTTCAGACAATTTCTCCTTCACTCTTCTGCCTAGGCTGGATCGAAGCAGATGGCTTTTGGGAAAAACGTAAGTTTTGTATTTTCCCAGTTTCTAAAGCCTGATAACATTTTTAATATCTAAAATTAGCTGAATAGGGAAGGAACAAAAACTCTCTTCTTTCTGCCTATCCATTGATTCATAAAGAACAGAGTCCTCTGGTATAATATTACACTCTGACCCACACTGATGTGAGAAGCTGTTTGTTGCTTTAGGAATCATTTGACTTATGTAAATATTAACCAACTTTATTCTATATATAAAAGAAGACTTATAACAAAGACTGTGTATTATACAAACATTGCACTATACTTGATCACTTTTAAACCCCATTAAAACAAACTGTGTTTTCCCTGTATGTAGAATGACTCTCTCAGAAGACTCTATTTTATTCATTGCATTTGGCAGTCACAGCCACATAGTAAATGATCACATTATATGCAGCATCCTAATGTTGTGCAGAATGTAAATGCTGAGGAGGATAATGAATAGGGCAATTGGAGAACAAAATTACATTTCCTACTCACGGCTCTGATCAGCCCTAGTTAGCATGCTCATAAGTAAAGAGTTAGTTATGCGAAGATGGCTGGTGATTACATGAGTGAAGAAACACATTTGTTTCAACCATCAGAAGACTGGTAAATAGATGGGTGTGTTAGTGCTCCCAGTGGGTGGGATGTGCAGGTGAACGCCATGCAGAAAGGGAGCTGTCTTTTTGTTAGAAGATATTGAATAGACGTAGTTCACTGAAAGGTCTTTTCTGTTGTCAAAGCAGTTTCTGCATGCCACTGAAGATATTTTTCTTCCATGCATTCAGATCTCTGACTTGACCTCCAAGGAAATTTGCTTTAAGAGTCTTTATCTGATAATTTTTCTTTGAGATATTTAACTTCTGAAGTAACTTGGAGAATCAAGAAGTGTCAATGCTGTTTAAGCAAACTAAACCAACTCCATGTTATTTGTATATTTTTACCTCTAAAATGACTCTCCCACTTGCGAATAAGAAACTTGTACTGACTTTTATTTGCAGAGCCTTTTATGTGCTTTTATTTATGTATTATATTAATTACATTAATTATATTATATTTCAGTACAAGAGCTTTCCAAATTCTCTCACACTTCTGAGTTCTTCATGTTCACATTTTTGGCCAAGAACCAGCAACTGAATGTCTCAGCTAGAAGGTAAAGCTTTGAAAGGGTAAAGAGGCATAATTCATGAGCCAGATTCATGTCCTTGTCAACAGCTGCTGCTCTGCTACAGCAACAAATTGCACATTGTCTCAGATGTGAAGGACTTTGCACAACCAAAAGCTGCCTTTGGATGGAGTAGAAGGAGGGAATTGATTAAAAAAAAAAAAAAAAGAGAGAGAGAGAGAGAGTGATTGGATTGGTTTGGTTTTCATATCAGCTCCAACAAACACAGCTTGCTGTCGCACTGCAATGAGTGTGACGGCAGATTTTTACCACATAGTAATATCCTGCAACAATTTATTCTTCCCAAATGCTAAAACACTGCTTTGGAGACCCAATGAAGTAGGTGTTATAGACATGAGTAATGCTGGAGCAGAAGCCCTTAATGTGCACCACTCATGTGGAATAATATTGTCCTAAGCCACTCTCTGTAACCCTGCAGTGATGGCGTGGAGTCCATACCTCAGTTCCACGACACTGGGTTTCCTGGGAGCTCCACTATGTGGGAAGAGCTAGAAAAGTACATCCGAATGAACTAAAAGTATTAGTTAAGATGGGTCTGTTAAACTGCATTAACCCCCGTTATAGACATTCTTATGTAGCGTTAAAACAACCCTAATTCTATTCAGCTTAACTCGTTCTGGCAGTGAAGTAAAGAGAACTGACTTGCACTAGTCAAGTGCTGAGCACCTGCCGAATTCAGGCACTGTGCACATCTCTTAGCCCATACCTGCACGGATCTCAATACCTGTCCCAGGCTGAATATCCCTTAAATTCACTTGGGCCATTCATATATTTGGCATGTCTACTGAGATTTTACCTGAGAACATCTTTGATGATTGCCTGTTTACACCAGAAAAGATTAATTTTTGCAATGATGCAGCTATGTTATTTCTTTTATACACTGCATTTTGCATCACTGTCTGGTTTCTTAAATTTTGTCAACATCATCTGTATGCTTCTTATTCATTTTAGCACAGACACTTAAAATAATATTGTTCTCCTTAAAATAACTGAGAAAATATTTGTCGTATGTGTCCATAAATGATGCTGTGTATTTCACAAGACAGACATCAAAAGGATCATGAAGCCCTCAAACACCTTGACTTGACTGTATTAAGCCACTTTGCACTGATGTGGTGTATTTTTATCCCTTTAAGCTCTCTACTCCTTGGGCAAAATACACTGTTACAGAGTTCATCTCATGGTGGAGGGCACTGTGCCAGCTTATGCTAGGACATTCATATCACACATCCTGGAATCGCCATTCATTCTAGTGCTGATTTTTCTCATCAGTTTTTCCTAGTCCCATAGATCATGAGGATTCCGTTTGGGTGGTAGTGCTGCTCTTCTCCCACATGTTCTTAGAAAGGAAAATGAGCTCCTTTAGCTGGAGTAGATAGCCCCAGGAAATTAGGCACACTCTACTTTCAGTCCCTTCTTTTTGCCAGTGATGGACAGCAGAAACATGCAAGTAGCAGCATCCCTGCTATTTGAAGGGTTTCTGGGGTAGAATAGAGGCAAGGACATGAGTACAGCAAGGCCAAGGGTAGTGGAGTGGGATAGGCTAAGTTACAGAAAATAATGTATAATGGGGCATAAAACTAATAGTTTTGATGTTGCAATTATATTGAAGTCTATTAGTTCAGATACTGTTTGGGACTGTGGAGGTTCAGAAAGCTGCTACCATGGAAATTCTGTATAACCCTATGGATCAAAAAACTTATTTTCTCTCTTTCTGAAATAAATATCTAAACAAAATAAATATGTCTCCAACAAGCATGAAGAGGTGATGTATTTTCAACTATAACTAACAGCTCTGAAGCAAGTTGCTTTTACTGATAAATTAGTAGCTGCTAATGTAAGAATTCTTACATCTCCAATCCTTTTTATGTTTTGTAACAATAATTGTGCTGCAGATGACAGCTAGTGCCAAGATGTTAACCACTTGTTCCTTCTTCTTCTGATTTGTGTAAATTAAATTAGGCACATAGACTTAGATTAATATTTCTGCAGAACTCTTTTCTCTGCCTAAAATGCAGAGGCTGCACTCATTTTTATTACTGGGATCTGACAGCTGCCCCTTGCATAGTGGCTTTGGATTAATGTTTCATGGAGACAAATATATTTTCCTCAACGAGTGCGGGGTGCTGCCATTAGATTGTCCATGTTAATAGAAATTGCATTCACACTTCAACAGAGTACATTCTATATAATCACAATTTCTTAGCTAACTAAATACAAAATGGGAGATAATCTAATGGCTGCAAAAACAGTTGCACATTTCATACAATATTCCCTTAACTGAATGTAAGAATTTTAAAGATCATGGGCCTGATACTGCCTCAATCAGAAATCAGTATAGAGTTCTTGATGATTTTGAATGTAAATTGACTCAACCCCCAAATTTTTGCCTCATCTTTCCTTTCTCTCTGTGCCACTTGGAGATTTGAGAACTCACTTAACTATAGCTAAGCCACATTGTGCCATTTTCCAAGTCATTTTCAAGTGAGTGTGCATGTTTTCTCTTTCACACCTTCTGTACTAAGCTGGTGGAGCAAAGAATCCTGGAAAACTTTTCCTAATGTATAATGGACAAGAAGGTGACTGGGAATAATCAGCATGAATTTAGGAAGAGGAAATCATGTCTGACCAACCTGATAGTCTTCTGTGATGAGATGACTGGCTTGGTGGATGAGGGAAGAGCAGTGGATTTTGCTTGTCTTGACTTTGGTAAGGCTTTCAACACTGTCTCCCATAACACCCTCATAGACAGACTGATGAATCACCAGTTTGATGAATCAGTACAGGCAAGACAATTGGACAGCGAGGTGGATTGAAAACTAGCTGAACTGTCAGGCTCAAGGAGTTGTGATCAGCTGCACATATCCACCTGGAGGCCAAGAGACATGGAGCTCCTGGAGACAGTCCAATGAAGGACCACAAAAGTGCTTAAGGGCCAAAGCATCTCTCCCATGATAAAAAACAGGAAGATGGGTCTCTTCAGACTAAAGAAGAGAAGACTCAGGGGGGAACTTATTTAGTGAGTAACTTGTGTGATGGGAGCATGTTAATAGATGGAGCTAGACTCTTCCCAGTGATGCCCAGTTAATGGACAAAGATCAATGAACACAAACTGAAATACAAGAGATTCCATTTAAACATAAGAAAAAGCATTTTTACAGTGAGGGTGTTTAAACATTGGAACAGGTTGCCCAGAGAGAGTGTGGAGCATTCATCTTTGGCGATATACAAAACCTGCCTTGAAATTTGCTTTGAGCAACCTGCTTTAGCTGACCCTGCTTTAAGCAGAGGGTTTGGATTAGACAATCTCCAGAGATCTCTTCCAACCTCCACTACTCTGTGATTATGTTTCTGTCAAAATGGAAATTTCTGCATCTATCTTCAGTATATTTCACATTAACAAGAATCTCCTATACAAATTTCCATGCTGCCCAGGTCTGAAATTCCTAAATTGCCAATGATAATCAAAGTACAATATATATATTAAATTATTATGTATTTTAAGACAACAATATAGCCGTCATTGTCTAGTTATTTGACATGGTGAGTTATTCTGAATTAAACAGTGACAAAATGAACATCTGAATCATGCTACCAGTTACTTAATTTACATCATGAGCAACACCAGAAAGCTCCATTTGCCAGTACTGCATGAGCCTCTGATACAGTGCAGAAAGTTATATGGAAATATGAGATGAATATTAGGCAAGCTGATCATAAAAGAAAGCAATGTATTTACCAGTATTATTTACACATGTACCTTTACATATCAGAAGTCATATTTTCCTGCGTCTCCTGGAATATCCTGCAGCATCTTGGAGGAAGAACTGTTCAGCATCTCTTGCTTGACTTACTGAAAGTTACTCTCCCTGATCAGGGAGCTCTGGAACAGGATGAAAGCAACTTGCTCCACTGAACCAAATTACCGTACCATTAAGATACGAATGGTTATTTGTGGGGCACTCCCAAAGATTAGTTGGAGCTGACTAGGTTGGTACCCAAGAATAAATCAAGGTAGAATAAATAACTGTTAATAAAGACTCCTTTTCACTACACTAACTGAATTAATTTATATTGTCAATTTACTTGTCTGCTGGTTGCTGTTCTGATTCAATTAAAACTCTTTTCATGAATTAAAAAGGCAGAATCACCTTATTGGATTGTGGGAAACATGTTGTTTACCTGAGTTATTAATAACACCTCATATTATTAAACCTGGAAGAAATTCTGTAAGCTAATTCACTATCCCCATGTTGCAGTTCATCATATTTAGCAGTAAATTAAAAAAAATATATATCATTTTTCATGAGTCCAAATCTCTCTTGAACTACCCTTTTGGGCCTATTCCATTTCACACAGAAATCAGGGCAAAAGTTCTATTGTTCTGAGTGAGATCTGGACCAGGCCTTCAGGACTACTTGAGAGAATATGTAGTTGCAGGATTAGGCCCTTTCTTGTTTGGACCCATTAGGGCAACACTGCTTTTTCAACAAATGCTGAAGTACATCTTAATGCCCCTATTTGCTGTGTACTTTGTTTGTATTCCCAAGAAACTGAGAAAAAGGTTAAATAAAAAAAAAACTACATTTTTCTCCAAATGAAATTTCCAGAAATAAATAGTTCTGTCTAAATCCTTTTAGTCATTGTTTTAACAAAAGCCTTTTGCCTTTTTTCAACCTAATTTTTCCTTTTTCTCTGTCTCAGTTTGGTTTTAAAGTTTGGTTTAAAATTTAACAGTTTAGTTTTATTAGCTGTGTGAAATATATAAGAGCTTCAGGTTATTTGAGAAAAATCTGAAATAAATAAAAAATCACTACCGTTAAAGCATTACCCCCCCCCCCCCCCCCCCAAACCAGATATTAATCTAAGGAGCAAAACATTAATAAACTTTTATTAAGAATTTAGTTCTTTTGATTCCAAACTAAATCATAGGTCTACCTTGTTGAAAGGTAAAGATGGCTCATCTGTTAAATAGCTACTGAAGCTTGATGATATATGATGATTAATTGTAATATGCAAAGTCAGCCCCAGGTGTCCAGACCTCATAAAGCCAAAGATGACACTAGTGGGTTATTAGCTCCCATCATAATGGTAAAATAAGCCAACTTGTGAGTTAATTATCAATTATTATATTATTTTATGTATGTGATTACAGTGAGTGTTCTGATGGTATATAAAAAGAGAGTTTAGCTATTCATGTTTTCATTTGTAGTCATTCATTTGTTTTGATTTGAAAATGTAATGCTTGATTTGATAGCAAATCTAAAAAATATGGTTCCAGACTCTGTATGAATTTTACTGTATTACTTGCTTTGGCAGTCCCTAGGAAGGTATTTATTTCTTTCCTCCTTGTCAATAATGAATGACCCTACATAGCAGAAACCTTATTAGAGTCTATGTTTAATGATTGCCCTAGTGATATGAGTGGCCTGATAACAAATTGAAATGTCAGACACTCCATGACCCTCAGATAATATTGAAATCTGCCAGCCCCTATTAAAATGCCTTCAAACTATATTATCCTGTGGTAATAGATCAGTTCCTTACCCCAACTAATATAGTTATCATGTGGGACACTGGAGCATGATCCTTTTAATCAAAGAAGTCAAAAAAGCAGTAGAACAGTGGGTAAAAATGAGGTATTGTCATAGCAAGTCATGATGAACCCTCTTCATTAAGGTTGAAACCTACATGGGAAGAAGGAAGGCTGTGATTGATATTCACTCTGGTGTGTCATACTGTAAAGAGAAAGAAGTAATTTTCAGATTTGAATGAATAGGATTTTCTCTCTCCCCCTCCTCCTCCCCGCCCCTAACCTCTGTTTTAATGGATTACTTTATTGCATAAGCCATACTCTACCTTTATAGATCTAAGTGTTATCCAACGTGCTCTTGTGCTGTTGTAAGAAAAAAAAACACAAAAGAAACAGAATGTCTTTTTCATTGTTATTTCCAATGGCTCCCCCAGCATTTTTACATGAAGAACATGGCAGTAGTTTTTTTCCATTTCCAAATACATAGAATAAGGAATATCAATAAAAAAATAATGATCATCATCATAATTATAACAATGATAGTAAAAATAACAGCAATTTTAATAATTGTAAAACCAGTATTACATCCTTCCTCCTTAGGACTTGCCCCTCACTGAATTATGTTAATGTGCAGAGGTCATATTTTCACTGCATACATAATTGCACCTGAACTGGTGCTTTCTGCATAGATTTACCCGTAAGATTAGAATGATAAAGAGAACTCTTGGTAATCTCAGTCTGTCTCAAAGCACTTGATCTTCTTAGAGATAATATGAACCTGTCTTTCTGCTGTGGATGATGCTGAATTGTACTCGCCTGTGGGGTTCTATGATCCTACAATACTTTCTCCCATTTCTTACCACAGAAATGAAGACATATTTAGACAAGGAGTCCACGAAGTTTTAACCTTCTGGTCCTCCAGTCTTTTAAGGGAGATCAAGGAAATTGTGGCCTTCTGAGCCAGAGCATAACTCTGGGCTAGCACTTAATATGTTTACATGTATATACCAAGAATCCTAAGGCTGAATTTCAAACCTAGTGACTTTCCAGCTGATGTACCTCTGGGACTGACTACAGCTACTGTGCTGAAACCCCTAGAACTGTCTGAATGATGCATTTCATACGATACACAAGGTAAAACCTACTTGCCAAGTGGACTGGTCCTGGGACCATGTACTTTTCTCCCCACTTCCAAATACTGTATAAGCTCTTGCAGTAAAGCACTTGTGACTGATGTCAGGCAAAGCAAACTGTCCAGCGTCTTTCCTAGGGGAGTCCTGACATCATGGGCAAAGTAAGGGTGATGTGTAGGAAGGAGGTCAGTGCTGAGCCTGAGCCCAGGTTTTCACACAGCTGAGTATGGGAACCTTCTGGGTTTCAGAATTGTAGGATTTGGATTTAAAGTTCCTATGCCATAAATTCCTAGATGCAAAATCAGGATGATAGCATTCTTTATCTACTAAGGATATGTACGTGAGCACATACCACTTGTGTGGAAGGGAACATCAGCTGGCTTCTGTTCCTTCTTCCCTTTCCCACAGTAACCCCCTCTAGCAGTACATTCTCCTACATGCTCTCCACCCTGCCCCATTGCCTCATCATGTTTGACCTCTAAACAAAAGTTTTGGATGACCCTTTGATCAAACTATTGAATTGTAACTCCCAGTTGTCTTTTCACTACTGATCTATTTTAAATTACATCCCAGTGCAGAGAGTACTTACTGGGGTCTCCAAAGCTCGCACAGGCATTATTGACCCTGACTCGTAGCTATGACCAAGAGGATCAAAGTTACAATCTGGCTCCAGAAAGATCCTCTGCAAGAGCTGAAAACCACAAGACGATTTTGGCAGGAGGCTGTGGGTTTTATAAGAAATATAGTTAAATTCAGCTCTGTTCTGAAAAACTGACTTTGTAAAAATAACTCCATGATATATATATATATGTATATATTTATCAAATACATCTAGCTTGCAAATAAAAAGACGTATATTGTATCTGCCAGTCCTGCAAACTCACTCTAGGTTTTTACTGCCAGCCATAGCTTCCCTCCATTCCACCTATAAGTAGCAGCAGGCTCCATGAGCCCTCCTTGAGATGAATGTAGCACACTTCTTTCAAACTGTGTTGTCAGTGACACCTCTGCAGCTCCCTTAACGTCAGTGGTTTTCCACAGGTAAAGCCAACAGAGCTTACGAATATTTCATTAATGAAGTACAAGGCCCTATAGCTACTGGCTCTTTGCTACCTTACTGTTCAGAGACAGCAGTAGGGAAAAAAGAAAAAAAAAAGAAACAAGCTCTAAAAATCAGTTATATCTTCATCATGTGTTGTATTCATATTGGAAGAATTCTACAGAAATTCCTTCCATTGTTTAATGGGCCTGAATTGCTTCTGACTATCTGAAAAATACATAACAGCTTGATTTGTTTTCCCCTGGGCTGGCTTTTGATGGTGAGCTGCATTTGGAGGGGCCTTATCCTACAGTGAAATCTGAAAGAAGAGTGAGGCAGCACGGCCTCAGGGCCAGGCTGGGACATACCCTGTTTCCACAAAGATGCATTTCTCAGCACTCTGCCAGGAGCTCTGGTGAGTTGCTTTTGGAGCTGAAGGCAGTGAGAGGACTTACAGGGTATAAAGCATAAGCACAATGCAGAATCAACCTCAGGGTTCACATATGTATACTACTGAGTGCAGAAATGCTAATCATTTGGATTTTCAAATTAAAATTTCAAATCTACAAGCCAAGAATATTTGAGTAAAAATGCTTATGGTAAAATTTTCCAGCTGAGATATGCTTATGGAATTCTTTCCTATAACACTTCTGAATGCAGAAATAGTCATACAAGGCACAACTACCCTTAGACAAATAAAGAACATGCTTTACCATAGATATGATTTTTCTTTTCACACTGTTGTCCAGCTTCCCTGCAGCTCTTAATATTAGTAAACTTGAAAGACCAGGAAAAAACAATCTATTTTTATCCTATTCTAATGTACCCGATCAGCTTGGTTAGAGACCAAAGGATGTTCTTAAACATTCTTTCTTATTTTTGCATTCAACATTCTGCATTAATCCACTTTCTTGACCTGAACTTTTGTTGAGTATCCTTTAGATTTTGTCATGTAGTTCTTCGCATAGGGTAAATTATACTTTACAAAAATCCTCCTGTTTTGGTAATTTTCCTTTCATCCCTGGTGGCCATTTTCACTCTTGCTGTATCTATTGTGAGATGACATATGTAACCTTTGGGCATGTAGAATATTAATTCACCTTTGATCACATTCCCCTGTGTATCATTCCCCACAGCTTTCTGATTTTCTTCCAAAATCAACTCTGAAGCAATTCAACATCTTCATTTTTACTCGTGATCAGTTTGATCAGTTCACTTTAGTTTTAGTTATCAGCACCTGCTCTGTTAATTTTTGTGTTTGTTATTTGTTTGTGTAGTTGGTTTTGTTTTGTTTTGTCTTGTTTTACTTTGTTCCTGTGTTTGGGTGCCTATCCTTTACAAATTTCTTCTTTTGCTACTTTTTGGTTTTATTTCCCTGAATCCCCATCCACTTCAGAGAAATAAACATCAGAGAACAGCTGTAAAACTGATCTCCCAAACTTACTGTAAGACATATCAAAGGAGGAAAAGGCTTTTTGCATCATCACCTTCCTGTCAATGCAGGACTTCTCTTGAGTGATTTTGCTAGCCATCCCTACTTAAAAATGTCCCACAAGTAAGACCTTCAACTCCTTCAGAGGCTACAACTACTCTACTGTATTAAATGGCTATTTTTGGTCTTGTGCCTTAATCAAGATGACAGTAGGACTATCCCTGAGTCCCTTTGCAGAATGTGGTTGCTCCTTTTCCAGTCACATGTAGATCCTTCCCTCACCGTCACACACTGTTAGCTCATGTAACTATCCTTTGTTGGTCACTTTCTACCATCTTGAATTACTGTTGTTGTTCTTCTCAAGCTCACTCTACCTTGTCAGTCTTCAGATTCTGTATTCTGCACACCGGAGACATTTTACACACCACAAGATATCTGTAGAAATTTCCCCTCAAGAATACATCTGAGTTAAGGGAATGTCACGTGTATTTGTCTTGAAGTTAATTGTTATCCTGAATAAAATCCCACAGCCTGAATCTCTCTGTCCATTTCCTTTCTGTTCCATGAGCCAGTGCCTCTGCCTATGCAGCCCACAATTGCGTTACCCTTTTGCACCCATCCTGCAGGGAATGCTCATGTGTAATTTGTTGCCCACTGTCGCCTTGAGGTTTTTCCCTTCTATTGAATTTGTGGCTTCCCCCAGCCCAAGTTATTCTTCCCCTGTGGCATGCATTAGCTTGCATTTTTACAAGCTGAATCTCATTTTGCTATTCTCAGCCTGTATTTCTCTGAGCTGCTTTATATTACATTTCTTGATCCTGACTTGTATAATATTTCCCAATTTAACATCATCTGCAAATTTAATGAATGTGGTTTTATTCTTCTGTCTTCATGATTATTAATAAAGGTATTAAGTAAATATTGGTCTAACAATACGGCTCTGTGGCATTGCACACCCCCCTTCACGTCTGCACCCCTTTTCCCTGCACCCCAAGCAGTCTTCATTGCACTGTCTGGCAGTACTCTTTCCTTTCAGCAGCTCTACTTCCATGCTTTGCTTTCATCTACATAAATGTAGTTTAAATTTTCACATGCTATATTGCTGGTTTACCAAAATCCACATCTTTGGATTTACAGGTTTTGCTAGCATGGCAGCACATGAGCAGCACAGACTCCAAGCATACATTTTTTTTTTTTTTTAATTATATATATATTTTTACAGGTATAGTTTATTCTCTGGACACAAAAGAAGGCAAGGTGATCTGGTAGGTGAATCATTAGCAGCATCACCTTCAGCAAAATGCAACCAATTTTCTGTTCAGCCCCAGACTGCTCACATGCCCTTGGCAAATTGCATCTCTCTATAAAATGGATCTATGTCATTGAATGTGTAGAATATTTTGAGGCACAGAGATGGTAGCATGGACAGGCTAATTTTAACTGAAAGTTATCTTCTAACTCTTGCATCGCAGACGTAGTTCATGTTTCTAATAAGTAATCTCTTCCCTTCTTTAAGTAAGTGAAATTTTTACAAAAGCAATGCAGTGGCAAACATAGGCCTCTAGGTATTATTTCCAAAATATTCTATCGTACATTCCAACTATGGTGTTGATTGCTCCATCAACCAAATGCACAAGACTTTTGGAAAGTATAACAAGTCTGCATACTCTTATGCCTGTGCAGCACTTCACCTTTCCTCTCTGTTATTCTGTTGTCAAAAAATAGATTAAAAAACAAGAGTATATTTCAGTCTCTCAAACATTTTTGTGCCTGGTTATTTTTAAAACATCTTTTTCTTTCTTGCTTTCTTCCCCATTTTTTTTTTCTCATTGATATATTTATAACTGTGCTTCTCTTTTCATCTATACCTGCAGCTGGAATTTACTCTCACTTTTTCCTTTCTTAGCTGTGGTTGAGTATTCTTGCTTCATTGCCTCCTTCCTTTTTCATTTCTAGTTGACAGCATCATTGTAAATGTGAACTAAAAAGAAAATTGGAAATTCTGTTTACTTCACTACTGTGCACTGAAGGCTCCACCTATGGAGTCTAACAGAGACGCTTATAATGAGAATACCCTGCACCAACAGACATGTCTTTTCTCTGCAGATCTCAACATGTCTTGCAGGGATGTTTAGCATTGCTGTTGTGTTGCTGCACAAAGGTGGCCTTGAAGAGATTGAGAGCACAGGACAAGATTCATTGGTGTTACTATATCATGTATGCATTTCAAATCTTATTTCTTATTTATCTCTACTTATCACCCTTTTTATTCTTGAGGTAAATCCAGATCCTTTTCCATCAAATGTGTAATGCTTTTTCTGACTAAACTTAATGTATATGGTGAGGTGAAAAAGACTTCCTGAGGCTAGACTTAGAATTTGTTGCAAATATCTGTAGTGGAGTTATGTCCTATTTCCAGGGATCTGTGCATGGGAGGAAGCAAATCTAAGCATGTGTTCAGTGGAACTCAGGTGTAAATCACCATGAAAATGTCTGCTGCTTTAAAGTACTGCTTCCATTTTGGGAGTATTTCTGGAAGATTGGGCCTAAAAGAAGGTAAGTAATAGAAGGAATGACTTCATTTTTGCCTGATCTATGAGATCTGTACCTTTCTGAACAGTAAGAATTATTTCTAGCAAGTTACACTCATAGGTTTTTGGTGGCCATGGCAACTAAGATCCTCATCTACCCCACAAAAGGTGAATAAAGAGAAGCTAAACTTTTCTGTTACCCTGCCTCTCCATGTGCATTTCTGTTCCCCCACCTCTAGGTTTTGTACAATCTCCTTCAGATTTTTCCCTAACCATAACCTGGAGGGATGAACTTCAGCAGTGAGGTTCCTTGTTTTGTTATATTTGCTGAAATTGCCCACCTGTATTTACTCTTTATGATGATGGCTTTCTCAAATTAAAATATCAGTGAGACATATAGAGAACAGTGAAGTGAAACCATGGCCAGTCCTCTGGGAAATGCAAAGACCATCCTCCTACTGATTAATCCAGAACCCATTACTCCTTTTCAGCTATTATGTTTCTATACCTGAAAGCAAAGTCTTTCTTCAAAAAAGTCTGCTTTTATAAAGCAGAGAAACTCATTCACAGGAATGGGAAGAGCTTTAGCATTTCCTAGCAGAAAAGCAAAGAATGAAGATAATCTTTTATATTTTTTTCCGCTTCTAAAAATGTGTAAGTCTAACTAAATATGTCCATCAACACTTTAACACATGCCACCAGCTTGTCCAAAGGTAATGTCACTATTGACTTGGCAGACCTGTAACTAATAATCTAAAAGTGAAATTCCTTGTTTAATTAGCTGTGTCTTAAATCACCCTTTTCCCCATTGTAATAATTAGTGGATAGCTATACTGATAGTTACCTGTTAATTTATAAATCTCTCATCATCTGTTATCTTTGAATTTGCTGATTTGTTTCTGTATGAAAACACAGCTATTATCTTTTTTTTTTTTTTTTTTAAAAAAAAAAGGACAGCCAGAGAAAGAATCAGAAAGAGACAGTTATCTTTGGAAATAAGGAACAAATGGGGAGACAGTTGGGAGCAGGCCCCTCTTTTAAGTTCTAGGTGACTGCATTATCTTTAGGAAGAAGTGAAGCATTGAAGACTGGAGACAGTGAAAAGTGTTGTGAATTTCCTGCCAAACATTCATATTACCTGGATTTCTGAGGAAGCATTGTTTGTGTTCAATTTAAATTTTAAAAGATCCAATATACCAGTTAATAGATTTTTTTTTTTTTTTAACTTGGAAAAATCCTTCAAAATGCACACAAGCAGAGCTTTGGAGGAAAGATTATGCCAATTTTTTGTACAGAGGGTGTTTGTGAAAGAGACCACATGCATTCTCAGTCTGGCAGGGTGAGATATGATGCAACGATGAAGGTGGTAATGCATCCTGTTTTTGTGTGAAACTATCCACTCTGAGATGCTGAAGTGACTGAGATTACTTGGCTGATTTTTCAGCAAAGTCTCACCCATGGTGCTGTTGGGTTGCATTTGGCAGCAATTCCACCCTCAGAAATTGTCAGGCAAAACACAAGACACCTCTTGTACTGAAATATTGTGGGATGGGGCCATGGTAGAAAACCTGTCCACCAGAAGGCTTATTGTTCTTGAACATTTAGAGTAATTGTCACATCTGAAGGTAGCATTGTTGTATGTCTCTGGAAAAGGAAGACTGTTGCTATGAGTTAAATTCTGTAAATATATTTGGGAAAATGGTTATTTAAAGAGACAGAATATCATTTAATGAAGGCCAGAAGGAAAATATGAACAAATCTGATACAATTTGCCATGACGCTATCTACCTTCTTCAGGTTCTTCTTTCTGGATAGTGTTGGCCCCTGCTTCTCTAGCCTACTCATACAATAAAAGTAGTGAGGCCAGGATTTTGTCTGCTGCCTTTTTGATATATTTGTTGAGTAAAATAAAGGATTAACTGCTTTAGAAGATAGATTTCCATCAGGGCCTTAGAGATGGGGATCCTGGAGTGTTATAAAAGAGATACGGCCTCCTTCCTGACCAGCCTGACAGTATCAAAGTTAGGAAATACTGTGTCTCCTGAGAGAAAGTGATCTCTGCTTTCCAGAGAGGTAAGATGTTCTCTATGCCTTATCTTTCTTATCTGTCTTTCCTATATCCAGCTATATTCATGTGAATGTGATACAGGCCTGGGACTACTCTCATGAAATATACATTTTTGTGTCAACTTATTTCTCCTGAGTTGTATGATTTAACCTTGTTGGGGGTATATCTGTAAAATAAATTCCCACATTTTAACAGATATAGAGAGAATGAGTCTAAATATTAGGCTTTCTCTGTGTACAGGCACAAAAATAATATTGCCTGGCCTAAACTATATCTCTGCCCTTCAAAAGCCCATCTGAGACTAATTGTACCTGCCTAGCTAAATCAAAACAGAGTGAGAGCTTGTTGCAAGAGATGGGATTAGAGGCTATGACTGAAGTATCTCAGGTCTCCCTGATCAAGGCAAGCTATAGTGTAGCCATCAGAAAAGAAAGAAAGCAGATGAGAGCGACTATGACTAAGAATCAACATCACAGATATAATGTTATAGGCAGGGAAGACCTTTTGCCATACGCTTTGTGAACAAATTCCATTCAGGTTGTGTTGTGCACTTGCAGCAATGCTTGTATTTCTATGTGAATAGAAACACCTCTTTATGCAAAGGCATTCCAAGGGAACAAAATTTAAATCAAAATAGACCACACTTTTCTGAAGGTTTAAAATCATAAAAAAATAGTTTATTCTAGCAATAATCCCCTTAGAATTGGTTATTACCACTATTAATGACTTTCCAGTTAGAATATTAACAACCCATAACCAAAATCTGCTGGTAATGAATGATTTCAAAGGGTATTATTGCTTAATTAATGATACTTCACCTACCTGCAGTCAGCTTTGTAAGTACCCATTTTACTGTATATTTCAGGATGCTAAAACCAGTTATTACATGTGAAGGAAACATCACAAAAAGAGACAGAGGAGATACTTATTTTCTGGTTGTTTTGCATTTTGTGGCCTGTAACCTAACTTGCATCGGAATTTTCTTGTCTCCTATTAAAATACAGCTTCTTATTAGGAATTTTATGTGCAGTGAAATTGCATGTTGAAACTGTATAATGAAAAGCAATGCCTGCTTTTGGGAGAGGCTGGTTGATGGAAATTTAAAATATATATTTTCAATCATTGTTTTATAGATCACCTGTTTTTCCCCCTCCTTGATCTGAATGACAATTTCTTTCACAATACCCCAATTTCATGCTTTGGTTTGTCATGTCCTATTTAGAAGCCTTGTTTGATGTCTTGATACCATGATCACATTTGTTTGCAATTTACAATTCATGTTAATTTAAAAGGATAAGTTTGAGAAATACAACTGGTGACATGAAGTAAGCTGAAATAGGGTCACTGGATGTCTCATCCTGGGTCACAGGATGACTACAAGCTGTGAAGGGAGTGATAACATTTTGGTATACTTATTAAAAAGTCACAAACTTTGATTTCCTGTGGGTTGCTGGGGGGTCCACTCTTCCCTGTGCCTGTAGATGTTATGCTTAGGAATAAGACATAGTGCAAATCCTTTGTAACAAGCGTATCAGCAGTCTCATTCCTGTTTGCTGCTGTACTGCGTCATACCCTGAACAACAAAACTGGGAAAACTCTTTCATGCACAGACTCTCAGGGTGTACCAAACTAACCATGTTGGCATTTTGTGGCTTTGACATCTTCAGTCCTCCTATGACTAAGGATTCTCAGGGGTCAGTCTCACATACCCTTTCAAAAGTAATCTTATTCACTCAAGTGCTTCCACTTCTCAGTAGTAGAGCAGTTCTGGGGACTGTAAAGATTATTATTCCTTTGACCATAAATCTGACTGAGCTCAAGCTTTTAGGTAATAATTTCTTTGAAGGAGATTTATTTATTTATTCATTTATTTTAAATGTAGCATCTCATGGAATTCTTGAAAAAAATATTCTAGTGTATTTCTGGTATTCATTCTTCTTCAGTAGAATACTTCAGAAAATGCAAAACTCGAGTTTATACAACTTCACACTGAATAGCACTTTAACTTTCCACTTAGTAAAATTTTCCTTTAAAGTCAATTTTGATCTGTTCTTCTGAACATCTCTCTAGCCTGTCTTATTTCTAGACCCCTCAGCTGAGAGACTAAGAGCTTCACAAAGAACACAGGGAGGAGTTCAGTGCACACACAGATGGTAAAAGCTCAGATGAAATTAAAATTAAAAAAGTATTTAAATTAAAGATAATCTTTCATTGTCTAAGAAAATAGGGTAGCCATACAACAGTGTGGTTGTTCCTTGCACTCCTGTGGGCATTATTGCTTTCATTTAAACAAATTTTGGGCTACCAAAAGATGATAATTTTAATTTGAGATGAAGGTCTACCATCTGTGTACATAGTGGACTCCTCTCCCTTATGTATTATCTACGCAAATAACACCCATTTTATTGTATGGGGAATGTGATGAAGATAATAAAAGTGAATAGAGCCAGGTGCTGATCAAACAGATGTTATTTTAGTCTGACTTCTACCTGGTTCATCAGCGTGCTTCAACACAGACATACATCACTCCCAACATTCTAAGCCTGAGCTAACCATACTGGTTTGCATTGTGATTTACTGGGTGAACACAAAGGAATAAATAGAGGTTACCACACTCGGGTGTTTTTTGTTGCAGATTTCTGGAGGTGAAAAACTATACACAGCTCCAATGGGTCACTCACCTTTGTCAGTCAGTCTTCCAAAAATCTCAGAAGTTAATTTTTTGTCTCTACTGACATTTTCAAACCAGTGAGGTGAGGGGAACAGCATACAGATGCTGTGAAACATTTACACAACCTGCTCTGTAAAATCCAGCAATACTGCATAATCTTTATCTGAACTTCTTCAGATATAAAGTTAAATATCTCAATATAGCCCATGTGGAATGTAGGCTAAAGCTAATTTTAATGCTAAACTAAACACACTTTGAATCCATTTCAGTGAGATGGTTTAATTAACTAGGCCACTTCCCCTAGCCCCCTGTACTCAATGCAAATTAATGGCACTCAGAATACACATTCTCTCAGTGTCTTGCTGCTGTTTGCTGCCTATGAATCCTATCTCCCATCCCACACCTTGCACTTACACGAATGATTAACTACCTCCAGAACTCATTTCCTCCTAAGTGGCTTCACAGTATTTTTCTTCTGTGGGTGAGCCAGCACAAAACCATTCTCAAAGGTGTCAGTACTATTGTGCCAGTCATTGTTTCTGATAGCTCATGCTAAAATATAAAATACAAAAGAAATTTTTTATTACCTACTTACTTCATACTCTATCACTTACCCAAGGGCAAAGATGAGGGTTTTTTTCATATTAAAAATGGTCTGTTATCTTTGTGTGGAGGTGGGGGTAGGAGTTTTAGGCAGACTCAGAAATGAGCACTTGTTTAATATAGCAGGCAGGTAAAGACAGTCTGAGAAATGATGCAATATTTTGCAGGGACAGGGAGCAGCTCCTCTTCTAAATGTGAACGCTGTTGAGGCCATTATATAGACCAGTCACTAAAACACTCTTGTGCCTTGTGTCGCAAAGAGGGAGTGCAATATAAGAGCTGGATTTTCTGCTTCATGAGATTCCCACATGTAAACCTTTTTTTTTTTTTTTTTCCTTTTTTTTTTTTCTTTTACCAGGAGGGAATAAGAAACAGGACTTTGAAAATCATTTCAAGTCAAATCCTGACAAAATCCAACCTTCAGAGTTCTCACCTGAAGAGCACTGCCAAAATGTCAAGTTGAGATGAAACCCTGACAGGTCACTTTGGTGTGGGCTGTAGAAAGAGACCTTTGAAAAGCTGTCTTTGTTTCCACACACGCATCAGATACAAAATCCTATTCTTGCTCTTAAGCTCTTAGCCGCTGATATTAGCTCTTCAGTTGTAATCCTGGAGGCCCCTAGCAGACAGTGCAGCTCTGTCAACTGGGCACTCTATTAAATCCTTGTAACAGAGAGTTACTACCCCAAGGGACCTCACATTAAAAGGGCAACAGGACACTGGAGATGATGTGGGAAATGCCACTGTACTTAACGAGACTGAAGCAAAAGCCATCCAGGTCCTTTCTTCCAGCACTGGCAACAAGCAGAGGCTCTGATACAGAGACACGAGTTCTCAGCGGGTCCGAAAGAGGCAAGATCTAATGCAGTTGGTCTGCACATGTACAGCAAGCTGAAGGCACTGAGCTTTCCTGCAATTGCAATGGAGATTGCTGTGGAAGTGTACCATTTTCTGGTAGAAACTAATCCTGATTGGAATTCATCACAGGAAACACTGATTCACTGTTGCCTGCATGTCATAACATCTGGGCTTCTCAAATGTTTATGCTATATTAAAAAGTTATGATACAACTGAAGAATTTCTCAGAAATATTTGATTGAAAATATAAGAATGTTTTTTTTTTTTTTTCCCCCTTTTACTTTGCAACATATTCCTGATGTGATCCTCGTGGAATTATTTGGCACTGGATCTGATGTTTTGTCTTTAATTTTAGAAATTTGCTTTTCACATATGTCACAAGTAGTCACTCCTCCTTAAATCTCTGAAGAGTTTATATTCAGTGTTATGTAAACTGTCTGTTACAAAGAAACACGGTGTTTCACATGTGCAAGCGAATCAATCTCACGTTTCCAAAAACGAGATCCTACAGGATTCAGCTGGTTCTAGACCCAGGCCATGGCCACCCACACTCTTTCTCACTGCTCTGCCCACCTGTCTGTATGGTGGATCACTGAGATGGTTTCATTTCTTTAAGGAGGGGACATGGAGGCATTGTCTGCAAGGACATGGTTTTGACCATGTAGAGCCCTTCACACTCTTGCCCATCACCATGTAGGGAATACAGCTGGGCAGCCCTGTCTGACCCATTTACCTCTTCTAGACTCCTCCACTCACTAAGCAGCTCCCACAAAAAGCAGTAGTTGATATCAGAGTTGATAAAGAGGGAAAATATTGGGCTGTATCTGATATACAGCTCTACCTATTGTACAACTGGTATGCAGTCACAACCAACACTGCTAACTGCAGAACAGCCCAGGGATCATTTATGTCTGACATTTTCTCCAAGCACCTACTGCTGTGTGGTTCCTTTAAGCCAATACAAGCATACTTATTATTATTGCTTGTTATGGCAACAAATTCAGTGATGTTTTATGTATTGCCAACACAGCTGATTGGCATGAAATAAAAACAGCCGGTGAAGACAAATAAGGCTAGTTGAACAAGGTAAAGTTTATTAATTTTTTAATGTTTTTTTTTTCCTGAATAGGAGGGTGGGTTAACTATCTGTTGGAAAGGCAGTGTAAATCAGCTCACATCACACCTTGTAGAAGAAGAGAAAAGATGTGTCTCTAGAAGGAAAAGCAATCAACAGAAGGGGTGGAGAAAAAATATAAATCAGGATGTTTTATGCTTTATTCCACCCTGTTGTTGATTGCTTTTCCTTCTGTAACCTCCCTCCCTCCTTCTCCCCCTTCCCCTGTCCTTCATTAGTAACTCAGCTTACATCTGCACATACCTTCTCACATCATTTGAACACCTTACAAAAGTAAAAGCATAGTTTATAGGATGGGTTGAGTGTTGTGTTACTTCTCTTTTCATTTCTGTCTTGACAGGGCAATGTCACAGAAAGTTTTGAAACAATAACAACTCACATTGAATTTGCACTTTGCTACTGAGCTGTGTACTAGAGCTTGCTGGACTTTGTTTCTAAAACGTCCAAATCCCAGTGACTCTGCACCATGTGAGTGCAAGGCCACACTGATGATGCCTTCTGAAGAATATTTGCAGTCCTCGACATGGACATCATCCCAGCCCAAGGCATTACCAGGAAGAGACCATCTTGCTTATGTAACTGCTAATATGACTTGTCTTGGGACTGAGACAAAAAGTAGGGTCCTATGCCAGGACAGATTCTGCTTTTCTCGACTGCATGTTTCTTTTTCTGCCCATTAGTTTCCAGTGTCAAATTGCTGTTCTTCATTTTTTTATCATGTGTTGAAACACCTGTTTTGAAGAGACCTGCCACTGAGATTGTATACCTTTCTTTTCTACAATCTCTATTTGAAAGGATAATTTTAGTGGGATCCCAACTGTTAGGCTCTGTCTCTGAGTGATTTTATGACAATGCATGACAGCTGCAGTCTTACCAATTCCATTTAAATTTTGTGGAGAAATTGCAAAATTCATACATGTTCCTTGTGATGAAACTGAAATAAGAAACTTCAGCTCTGTCTTTATAATCCTCTTAGGAGAAGTATGATAGTGCTCATCTGGATATACCATTATCAGGCACAAATACATGTTGGTGTTTCTGAGAGGAAGAATCAAGAGCTGCGTTACAATGCTAAGTTAAGGTACATAATGATGTATGTACTTGTGCTAACACATCTGCTAGATACACAATATATATTTCAGAGGGGTGAATATAGTCAATGAAAATAGAAAACAATCTGTGGGTAATGACAAAGATGATCTCAGCTTGTCTTCTTTTCCTGCAAATCTTGCTTAGGTGGCATGCTTAAAGAGTGCAATCAACAGATTTTCAATAAAAACTTTTAAATTTGTGGGCCTCAAACTGACAGATACTATCCATAGGACAATAAGGTCTAAATGGGAAATATAAGTTAAGATTGTTTCATTCCTTAATTCAGAGAGCAACTTTACTTTTCAGCCCTGTTTATTGAGAACATATTTCACAATGCTGCTTAGGTGATATCACAGTTTTATGTCGAAACATGAACATAGCTGCTGTAATATGGCCTGATTTACAGAACATCCATGAGGACAAGCAAAAGCAACATCACATTTCATGGATTTTTTTTTCCTGTGGGGAAACAAATACTTTAAAGAAAATAATATATAGTGAAGTCACACATGAGACTGCAGAGCTTGGTCCTTTGTTATAAATCCTACAGTGGTTCCCTTACTCCAAGGTGAACAGGTCTAGGTGGAAGATGATATTGCTCCAGAATGATGTATTCATCCATGCTTTTAAAATAGACTTAGGAGCTCCATCACTGATTGCTGTCAGTGGCAGTTTTTTGTGCTTCCTTTGGAGCTCAGCTTTTGGGATTGTCTTCCTAATCATATGGGATAAATTTCAAAATTTGTATAAATCAAAAATGTACAATTTATACAACTTTTTTTGTCTTCCCACCACGTTCTTAAAATACTTCCAAGCAAGGCTGGATTTAATTAGAAAGGATGCAAATATTCCTATTCTCATATTACAGATGGACAAATGAAGGCATGAATGAGTTTCCTGATCTGTGTAATGGTGACTTATGAGGTTTTGGCAAAAACAGGGAAGGAATCCAGATGAACAGGAAAGGAACAGTCTTCCTGTTACAAGCACACGAAATATTCATTTCTTGATGATCTCTTATAGAAAAGATCTAGGTGATTAAGAGGATAGATGGGGAAATGTAATATAAATGTCTTTATATATATGTATGTATACATATATATGTATGACATCCAAAATGCCTGTATCATTCCATGTTTGTACTACTTTTTAAAATTTACACTCAAAAAATCCCCCAAATATTATTACAATGTGCTGGTAGGTAATCTTGCCCATGAGGTATTTTAGTTGTTAAAAATAAACAGCTTAATGATGCATCATTTTTTTTCCCTTTCCCTTTTAAAAAGTATTTAACCCTTTCTATCACAAGAACTATGCTGCTTAGTACAGAGAAAGAGACAATAGAGAGGAAAGGAATACTTATTTTCTTTCTCTTTATATGCTTTCAGAGTTGAGACATAAATTACAGTGAAGTTAACAAACACCAAAACCCTTTGACATTTGACACAAGAGCCTTTTCTCTTTAATTTGGCATCCTAATAATACTTGGAGTCCCTTCGTTCGAGCAAGTCACTGGCAGATGCTTTATTGTGTCTGTTGTTTCTCCTCTGGGGCTGTACATTAGGTTAAAATATCACAAATAGCTGCTATTAAAGTGTGAGTCACAGTAGCTATAATTTTTCATGACAGCCAAAGAAAATGTGACATGTGTAGGAAACTCTGTCATTGATGCTAACACTCAGATCTTCAGGCAAATGTTTAATGACATACTCAGCATGCTGTGCAAACTCCGTTGTCTACCAAACAAAAGGTTACTACTAGAGAACTATAAATATTCGGAAATGTCACTAAACAATAGGAGCTCTTTTCTTCCTGATCACTGAAGGCAAGATAGGAATCAGGCTGATATGAACTGCATAAAAAGGAGGCTTTTTACATATGCAGTTATTTTTGTTTGACTCCTGCAAATATTCTGTTTTAGAATATCCGCTGTCTGTGCTTAGTGCAGAGCCATGGCTTTCCTCTTTTGTTTTGATTTAAGCTGTTGTCTGGCAGTAAGCATCCAGGCTTACTACTGTTCAACTGCTTTTATTCTACTGCACGGGGAAGTAGGAGATAACTAACACACACACACACCCTCTGAGACTGCACAGCACAAAGCAAGAAACCCTTTCTGCAGGCAGGCCCTGTGCTACCTGCAACATTGGAGTAAGCTTTCCTGGGCTCATGCTCACTGTCATTTACCTTCAGACACCATGTAATGACTCAACCTTTGTGATTACATTTAGAAACAGGGCTATCTTAGCAACATCCCAATGACACATAAGGTATAGAGAACACCTGGGACTTACGGATTTTAACACAAGTGATGTAAAGTGGTGCAATGTGAGCTAGAATTCATAAGGACACGTGTAATATTGCAAAATAAGCTTATAGCCATTGAAAGTCACTTCCAATTATCAGCTGTATGAAAGGGAATAAAAGGAGATTGTTCCATTTCATCCACAAAGACCAGCAAACCTGCAAAGAGCAGACCTGGAAGTACAGCATAAATATGGCAAGGGAACTCTTCTATAGTGTTGTAAAATGCCATGGAAACTGCCCACTTGGCTTCCCTCTGCTTCATGCAAGGGGCAATTGATTTTGCCTTTTACTGCGTGAGAGTGAGTGTCCAGTGGCGAAGCAGAGATGGGTTTTCGAACTGCTCAAATGTATGATGGGTCTTAATCACAGTGTTATGACAGGTTAAGAGCTTAAACCTGCACAGCTTTGAGATGATGAAGCTGCCTGGGGATGGGAACTCACTGCAGCATATTAGCACCTAAATCAGGGTTATGAAATCCTGGGCAAGGAGCGAACTGAACAAAAAGCAAGAGCAGAATGTACAGATATCCCTACGGATTAAAGCGGGGGAAACAATTTGAAAGATTTCTGTTCTTGGAGGGCAAGGATTGCTGACTGATTTCTGCATCTCCAGATAAAGTGACAGAGGTTTCGATGTTTTAATTTAAACAGGAAAAATATCACTGGCGATGAACTCACTTTTTTAGGCTGTCTCTGCAGTTCCTGTGATGGGGAGCTAGGGACCTGTAGGATTCACTGCAATACTGTTACAAACCCCAGCTCGGGGAAAAGCCAGGGCCTTTGCAGCAGTAAACATCAGGGCTGCCATGAAGCACGTCGTATTTCCACCAGGCCAAAATGGGTTGCTACAGCCAATGCTGTTTAGATAGGTGCTTGGATATCCCACAGTCTGCCTTTTTGTGTATCTGAAGTGCACGGCTGGGTTACCAAGTCATCCGAAAAGCAACGTGAGTGTGAGTCTGGGCTCTCAGTCAAAGCACAGAGTGGGGTGTTCCTTATGTTATGAGCTTCTCCGCCCTCCATGGGAGCCCTCCCTCAGCTTTTTTGCCCTTAGTGTCAGCATTGCTTTAGTCCAATGGGTAACATACAGCAAAGGGCAAATTTATAGTAGATGATAACAGTGATGTTTTTTTCACAGTTTTCAAAGCAGGCTCAGTGGCTGACTCTTGGAGGCTGTGGATATCTGTCTCCAGATGACTGTTTTGGGAGACTAAGCCCTTGTGAGCTTTGTGTAGATTGGACAGAGATATGCAAAACCCAAAGAAAGATTGGATTTAAGATTCACCTGTCTCCTCAGAATTTCCTAAATACATATTTATATAATGTCTTTCTGATCCCTGTGACACTGCTTAACTCTCTATATACATCTTCACAACAGCCAGGGAAAGCATGTCGGGCAGCCTCATCACAGGAAGATGAGGCTGAGGAGAAAGAAAAGAAGCTGAGCAATCTGAGACTGAGTGCAAGAGCCTAATGAATAACTTTCTGCAGTGCTAGTAGAAGGCTGGGAAGAAAGGGCAGGGAAGGAAAAAGAAGGCATTTCTTCTATTCTGTACTGGAAGCATGGGAACTAGAAGGATGGATGAAGACACAGACAAACTTCAAAGAAAAGCAGAATGCAAGGTTAGTCATTTTTTCATATTCATATGGCAGGAGAGGCATAAATGAGAAATAAGCTCAACTATGGGATTTTGTATGTTGGCAAAAGGAGAAGCGTGAGCTCTTAGACCTGTGTCTGAGTGACCAGCTTTAAGAAGGTAAAGGGGATTGGGACTGAAGATGCCTCTTTCTTAGAACTTCTGTGTTATTTGCATGTAGGAGACCCATGAGGATGCAGCCACAAATGATGTGTCCCAAACTGGACCAGAGAGGCTGAACTCACCCTATTACAGCCTGAAAAGTTCAGAAATGTAAAAGAAAAAAAAATAAATAGGAGAAGCTGTGCAGAGCAGGAGGTATGCCTTGAAGGCTGTAGTAGTTTTCTGAAGCAACCATCAGTATGCCAATTTTAATGATTTTTTGAGAATGCAGGACATCCCAAAGCCCCGCCTAAATATGTCTAGTGATCCCTGATGCCAGTGTTCTTGTACATAGGTGTGCTTCTGATATTACCAATGCCTTTGCAAGTGGCCAGAGAGAAGCACTGGGACTCCAGGAGGTCCCAGAGGCCTAACATTGTTCTGCAAACAAAGTACAACAGAGGAAGATTGGCAGACATTAGAGAATTACTGTCTGAGCTAACATCAATGGAAGCTTTGATGCAAGCCTCTTTCAGGGAATTACAATAAAAGGTAGAGTGACTGAGGTTGAGGCAGGCTTAAACAAGCATTCAGATACAGTTACAGATACAGATAAGAGCCTTCAGGAGCTTGAAAGCAAGGACCTAAAAACTAGATAATTTGGAGAGTTGAGGGAGAAGAAATAACACTGGATTGAAAGAAATCCCAGACCAGGCTGACATAAAGAATGTGGAACTCTTAAAATTTAAAAAAAAAAAAGAAAAAAAAAGTTAAACTTCTGCAAAAGGAACCCCTGAGAGAGGGAAGAGAGGGAGAGAGAATTTCCTGGGTATACGTAGGTGGGGAATGTCATACACATTGCAGACAGCTGTGTGTTCTATGTGTTTTCACTCTAGTGCCATGTTTTTGCCACTATACCACATGCTACACTGTACTAGTTAAAAGACAATGAGCACTTAACAGGAATCATTAAACTGAAAAAGAACATAACCTATTCAGTTCCTATGAGAAACGAGCAATGAGTTCAGCAGAACATGAGAGGAAGCACTGATCAGAGAGAAAAGATACCCAGAAACGAAGGGAGAAGCTTAAATAAACCTAGCTTGCTACTCAGCATTTGGGGACAGAGGTGCCCCAAAACGACAAGCCCAAGCAGCCAAGACACTGAACTAGAAGCTTTCTGGAGTGATACAGAAGTACCTGCTGAAGGTAAGGGAGCTGAGTGCCATGCTGTTGTACTGGGACATGAGTTCCTTACCTCTGTACTACCGTGGAGCCCATAGCCAGCTCTTCATGACAGATAGCCACACAATTTTTTCAGTAGCACCAAACATGGCTCATTTACCCCTGTAAAAATGCAACAGCTTAGAATAGAGGAAGAGGAGATGACCACGTCCAAACACATCTGCCAGCACTGAGATCACTTGCCCACAAAATCAAGAGACCTGAGGGGTTTCTAAACCACTTTTCTGACCTTAGGAAGCCTGCATCCAGCACAGTTTTTGATGGATTTTCATAATTTTTTTTTTTCAATTTTCTACTCCAAAGTCTTGCTTTAAAACCAGGAAATGGTCCCAGGAGCAGTGATTAAAATGTTGGCCCCTTCTCTCATGAAGAATTACCCATACAGTTATGAAAGGAAGGTGCATTCCTAGCTCTATAATATATATATATAATAATATATAATATATATATATAATATATATTATATATATATATATATATATATATTTTTTTTTCCCCTGGGCACTGGCACAACCTTCAAAGGCAAAGAAGTCAGGACTAAGACCTCCTCCCTAGAAAACTAGCTACTCTTACAGCACCAGCATAGAACAGAGAAATCTGAATCCTTTCAGGTAGGAGAAGGACTTGAGCAGGTTTCCCTTCTCCTGCAAGAATGTGCCAGCCAAGGTTTAGTTGACGCAAGGAACATTTACACGGAGACTGTTAGGATTGCAGTTTTACATAGTTTTGAATAATTTCTTCCTAAATCTCCCTTAGGTGCTTAAAATCCTTCCTTGACCCTAATTGGCCCATTACCACCGTTTGTCTTCAGCAAAACAAAAAGAATTGCCATTCCCAACACTTAGAGGGATATTGTGAGGGGTGTTAAACAGGCATACCATGTTTCATTTGCAAGGGGTTATTCCCATTTAGGCAAAACTGATAGGATGGACAAAGAAGTTTTAAAAGATAAAGCTATAGGCAAGGTTAAGAGCTGACATCACAGTAATTCAAATCCTGGGTGAAAAACAGCTAGGAAAGCTTAACAGAAATAAATATGAAGGAATATGTGAGGAAACGGTAGAAGACAAAAAAAGCAGAAAAAAAAAAAAAGCCTTACTGAGGCATTAAATAAAGTAAGGCTTTGGCTCACAACCCTGTTAAGTTGGTTTCCTGGAATCCCAGCAAATTTCTAAATCAATAGAAGCCCATCTTTAATTGACTTGAAACTTAAAAAAGACAAATTTGATTTTCCCTTTCAGAGGCCTGTCTGCTCGTTCAATATTGATGTTGAGATATTCACCAATGTGTTGGCTAATAGGTTGGACTCTGCTGTGTGATTAGTCAGTGGAGACCAGAGGAACTTTTTTCAAGGGCGTTAGTTAACACATAATGCAGGAAGAGGTGTAAGGGTATAAAAGGTATGCCACTGTCCTGTGATGCAAAGCAAGTCTTAAAAGGAGCTGAATTAAGTAATTTAAAGAGGAGTACTGGTTTGTGTGGATAATGGGAAAACATCATGTTTTAGATCAATAGCTACAGTTCCATTACAAAACCCCTTAGGTTGGAGTCAAGGTTAACCACAGCTCTTTATATTTTCAGCATATACTTCCTTTTTATAGTGGCCCTGTAACCCTTGCAGAAATTATCACAAAAATCACATCTTGCAGGTATAAATTGTAGACGGCTTGGAGAATAATGTCATGCGGAATATAAATGACATTTTAATGATGATTGCTGATCCTTTTCTTATGCAGACCATTGTAATGAAAGAAATTAGGAAAGAATTTGTGAAGTTTATAGAAGATCCAGGGCTGAGTCAATTATACCAAACTTCTAGCATTAGTGTTTCAAACAAGTCAGGCTACTCACAAATCATTACAAGACAAATGTGAACTCAGTGAGAAAAATCTTAATCAAATCCTGAGGGGTCTCTAGTATCTCTCTCCTGGGAAAGACATGATGCAAATTACAATTGTATTGAAAAAAAAAAAAAAAGAAAAGAAAAAAAAAAAAGGAGGGGGTGAGATTTAATACAAAGGAACAAGCTAATAATACTCTGAATCACTAAAATGGCAAAAGTGAATCTTCTCACCATGATTATTACTTCAGACACTTTCACCATCTCTCCTTATTCACTTGGAGAGGAGCTGTAGTCCTCCATTTTATATATCATTTAAACAGAAGAGTAAGTCATACTCAGCTCGAATAATTAATGTAGGGCAGAACCGAGGAGAAGAACAAAAGACATTTAGAGTCTTAATCCTCACTGACTGCGAGTGGTGCCGAATCATAATGCATCCCTTTGGAAAAGCCCCCAGTACACAGCCCAGGTGATTTATACATCTGCTCCCCTATCAGCTAATACTCCAATAGTGTAAGAGCATTAAAGGAAAATTTGAAACAAAACAATCCTTTTTCCCTTAGATGTACTTAATGCCAGTAGAGTTTAATTAAGCTATGGATGTAGCTAGGCTCTAAACAACTCCCCAGTGGGTCCTGGAGGGTTGGCCAGACACAGAATAGAAATGGTCAGAGTATTTTGAATAATCAAGAAAAAAAAAAAAGCAAATATTTAACATTCTTTGCAGAAACAAAAAATCTTCAGTGCTTTTATTTTGGAAACAGAGGAATGTTTTTCAAGCAGGGGCATTGCAGTATCTCCAAAATGCAACATGCTCTTTTGCAATCTGCCAGGCAGATGGACACAGAGCCAAGTGGTCCACGCAGCCAGCTTGCTGCCAGGATGGGGGCCAGCAAGGAGCCAGCCGTCTGTGAAATGGGGGCGACAGCCAGCCAGGAGTAGCTGTTTCCCAAGGCTTCTTATTGCCCACCAGTCTTTTTGCTGGGAATACAGCATCCCAGGAATCTGGGAGTCCACCAGCCTACCTGGCCAACTCTAGAGCCCTCCAGGGTCTGAGGACAGCTTTCAGAGCAGCCTGCTAATACACTTGTTGAGGCAGTGAGTGGAAATAGACTCACTGCTATCTTTGTTTGTCTTTTTAGATGACAGCTGAGAAGCTGGTGAAGTGAAAATGGGTGAAATTTGGGTGGTGCTCCCCACTCAGGGGAAAAAATAAACTTGAAATTGTCTGACCTGCTTTAAATTGCAAAGTATTTAGGGAGCTGTGCCATATTCATGTCTGGAAGTTGTGAAATGCTCTTCCAGCTTCTGGATGATATGTCTGACATGTCATTTGAGGGATGCCTGACAGTTTTAGAAACAGATCTCTAAAACTCCCACTTTCAAGCTAGAACCTTGTCATTGCTCTGGATCTTCACAGTGGTACAAAAAAGGCAATAAATTCCTAGCTAAAGACTCTGCTCACCTGTCCTTAGGCTGAGCAAGGACTGCATATCCCAGGACTGCATGTCCCAGTCCCACACAGAGCCGCTGGAGTAAAGGACTAACCAGAACAATGGTTGGGAACAGCTCGCCTGCAGACACCACTCACAGAGGTGATGTCAGAACTGCAGCTCTTGTATCAAAAACTCTTACCAGTTGCACCAGAATAATGTGCATTTCACCAAATAAATCAACAGTTTACTGTCTGTACCCCTGGTAGTCTGTGCTGTAGAATCAAACTCCAGAGGCTGAAAATGTTTTCATTCGAGAAACAAAGGAATGCATTCCCCCTCCCAATTAAAAGTGGATTCATCTCCATAGGTTTACGCATTACTAACAATGACTCCACACAGGCTCTGTAGAGGCACAGGTCAGGACTGGAGGCAAGGTCTAAGAGGCAGACACACAAAGGGGTTCCCTGAAGGCTTTTTAAGTTTCAGTCCTCAGAAATCCCTGGCTACGTGCCAACTGCTGGAAGTTTTCACCCACAAGCTGCCAGGAGGTGCCCACCAGCCAGGGCCTCATCTCATGGCTCTGCCCACCTAGATTCACAAAATAGCCACGTGTGAAGGACAGCATCTCTCACATAGTGAGCTCTCCAAAACAAGCAGAGAATGCAAGAGCATTGCCTTAGATTACACACCTTTCCATCCTAAAAATTTAGGCAGTGCAACATTTAATGTTTGTGCGTAGATTTAGCCATAGGGCTGCTGCTTTCTGGCCTGAGATTTTCTGCCAAATACCTGTTAGAACAGCTACACACAGCTCAGCACTGTTTTCCCATGAATACTGAAATTGCACTTCTCTCATGCGATTTAACACATTAACCAGTGAGTTTTTTTACAAGCTGGTCTGTTAAGCAGAAACATGCATGCTGAGTTCTGAATCCTAAGCATCAAATCATTTTCCATAGCTTCCTTAGTGCTCCATATCCCAAATTATCTTGTGGCTAGTGAAGCTGTGGTCAGTTGCCCATGATAAGTTTTTGCCCTTCAGTTCTTCATGTGTGTAACGGAAGCAGAGGAGAAATGCAGGTGTAGGGTAAAACAAGTTTAATTTAGTGTGACAAATAACACATGGAATTTCTTTCATGGATTATTCATTTTATATTTAATGCAATAATAATCTCATTTTTTAAAATTTACCTGAAGCTGCAGCATTTCCAGTTTGCTGTGTTAGAAGTCAGAGAATCCAGGGACACTTACTGCATAATTTAGGTCCCGTTTGTCACAGATTGCACAGGGTCTTACCCATTGGAGTTATGGGGAAACAGATAATTAACAAGATCTATGGTAACTTCAAGGTGGTTACTGGATGGGAGCTGCCTTCTAGCAGACACTAAAGACAGGGGCAGTGAAAACCTAATTAGCATTCAAAAATACTTTAAACAAGGGATGTCACAGTCTGGGCAAAAAGGGGAGATAGTTACACTTCCGCCTAACTATATAGCTACATAAAATAACCATATAAATGATAATGGGCTATATTCTGCACAAAAGAAGACAGCCTTTGAATAAAGAAGACACTTAATTGTACATGCATCTTTCAGTATTAGTGAATATCTCCTGAACTAATCTGCATCCCACAAGTCTGGTTTGGGGACTAAAATTCTGATGAATTAATGGATCAGTTTTTTTCACTGCTGTCAATTTCCAGAAGCCAGCAGACAATTCCATTTTATCCATATGTGGATATAGGAGAAGGCTCTTGGTTAAGGCGGTAATTAATGCAACATGGTAATTAGTGCCATAACCAAGGATTACAAAGCTGAATGTTACTGGTACAGATGAGAGGACTTTTCAGGTTGCAATGTGAAGAAAGGGCAGAAAAAAAATCCTGCAAGAATCAGCAGTAGAGCCCTGGATCTCTTCTGTCTTTGCTCATGGCTACTACAAAATATCATCTTTTATTTGCTTTGGTATAATATCGTTATGTGAGATAGATTTAGCTGGGGTAACAATTATAGACTATTGCTCAGTTTAAGACAATAATCTTCTGACATTTTGCCACAGGTAGAAAAGGGATGAAAGGTTTAACTCAAACAGTTTGACCATATGATTGACCTAAAGCTACTGAGATTTACAGAAATATTTTCATTAATTCTGTAGTATCTGGATCAGCAACTAGTTCAAGGCATAGAAAAAGCATGCCTGCTCTCAGCTTGTTGTCATCAGGGCCCAGTATCCATGAACAGATGCTAGAACAACAAAGGCTGAATTGTTATTTTTTTTCTGTTCCTACAGGGATGGGATCCTGATCTCCGTGCTTCCAATTGAAATTAAGATATTTCTAACAGCAAGCAGGACTTACAAAATGGAAGGCAGTATTAAATGTTAAAGCAGTTATCCAGTCCTATAGCCAGATGAATGACAGTGTGGAATAGTTTTATTTAAGCAACCAGAGCTATACAGAAAAATGGTTGGGCTATGTTCCCATGACAGTGCCAATACTGTCACATGCTGATTCAAATTTACATGGTATAATTTGCTGTTCAACGTCATCCCAATTCTGATCTTGATGACAATAATGTAATTTTGGATTTCAAGATCATCTTTTTCCCCTCCTTCAGGCCAAAGACAAAGAAGAATGTTTGGTTCCAAATCACTAATAGCTTTTGCTCAAAGGTCTGGTATAAAACAAATAAATACACCAGACTGGCATTTATTTCCTGATTATATGCAGCAAATAAACCTTCACCTTTTTAAAACAAAAATTATTATTATATTGACATTAGAAAGCCCTCTAAAGCATTCAAGTGTGCTTACACAATGTGACCTCAAGCTAAAGGTGGACCAACCATAGATAATTGAGTCCATGGGTCTTGCAATAAATAAGACCTCTTAATTATTTAATGCTTTTATGCTAATTGCATTATTTACTAATTAGAAGAGCCTGATATTTACAGAGATCATCACTCTGTGTGTGCACAGAAACATGGAGAATAATGATGCTCCACTCTTCCTTCCCTGACACAGGTGGCTTCACACCCCATTGCCCTTCAGGGAGCAGGGCTGGGTAGGGAGAGCGGGCAGAGGAAAGGGCACCACATTGCTGCCACAGCAACGTGACACTGGATGGAGGCGTTGCTCCTTCTGCCATCAGCACCATAGGCTTACCATCACTGCCTGAGATTGATGTAGCAGTCTGAATCTTACATCTGCAGGGGACTTTTTTTTTTTTTTTCTGAATAAAGACTAGCTGGAGTAGTCGGGAAAGTATTAAACTAAGGTAGAATAATAAGGAAGGCTGGCAAGTAGTAGAGATTCTTAGTATGATTGTGTGTGCTCTAAGGGTTTCCTTCAACAGTTAGTACAAGGTCATTAAAGTTTCTAAAACAAATCAAAAATGAAAATATTCTAACTCAGAAGTTGTTGAAAATTGAATTTATTTTCAGCTTTATTGTGGTAGGTGAAGACTAATTAGTCACTGAAATGGAAGATTATTGTTGCAGAGAGACCAAAATTATGGCATGATTATTTTTATTGTGTTCAAAAAGTAAGGCAGATCCAATCTGGAACACACACAGCTGGTGTTTTTGAAGGAGTCAAATTTTCAATGGGAGTAGCACTAACTGGAAGAGCACTAACTGGAAGAAAAACCTTTGCTTGTAAACATTAATTTAGATATCTTCCAGAAGGTGTGTTATATCACAAGAAAGCTGTGATTCCACAATCAAAAGAAAAAGTAACTTTGTCTCTATACCCTTCTACTGTAGGGATAAAATGAAAGAGGCTTTCACAAATGGGGGAAATCCAACAAAATGTAGCACATGAGAAAAGAAAGAAATGGACAATACTTCATATAATTTATGAAGTGTACGTAACTGATAAGAGAGGTGAATGACATCATGGATTTGTCTCTGGACTACCTAAAAAGGAGATTTTAAAAAGTATATAAGGAGCAAATGAAATCTGAGAAATAACATAAGCCCAGTACAAGGTATAGATGATAGAACCATTAATAAGCAGAGGAAATGCAGGAGTGTACAATAAATAAATCCCTATTCTGTATTCAAAATGAAGCAAGAAGAAGTGCTTCTTTCACATGAAGATGATGGAGTACTCAGTAAGGAACTAAGAAATATATTGGAGACAAAAAACAAACAAACAAACAAACAAAACTTTGTACAGTGTTTAAATCATTTAAAATCATCAGGCCTGGATAATATACCTAAAACTACCAAAGAATTACTTGAAGAGATTTCTGCCCAGAGCACAAGCAAAAAACTGGTAGGTTGGAAACAAGCTGATCTTAAAAGAGTTGTGAATTTACTGAGGCACAAAAAATCTCTAGGACAATCAGTCCCAGACAGAATAATACTAAATGAGATTCAGGTAATTGTGACAATAAACATGTCTTTGTAATAACCTCAATTACATGTGTGGGAATTGCCCGTTTGGTTGATAACATCCATTCTGGTGAAACAGACTTTTGTAAGGCATTTGCCTTGTTACTGCCAGGCTTTCTGCTTAAAGGTAGCACCACAAAAAATCAGTGTATGTAACAGTAAATGGATTAAGATTTGGCTAGTAGATGTCTGTGAAAGTTGCTGTCAATAATCATCTCTGGAAGTGTACTTTTTTTGAGGTGTTTTACAAGATCATTACAGAATCCTGTGGTAGTCAATGTTATAGAAGTAAACACAATACTACCACTAAAAAATGTTCACTAGCATAACAATTGTCAGAACTGCATGCAATTTGGTGGGAGGGTACTTGTAGAGAGGAATGTAAATGACCTGCCAAGCTGACCCCTCTTGAAACAAATTGCGGTGTAATATAAAAAAATATGAAGTTATGAACAAAATATGCAGGGCAGATTTAAAGAGAGTTAGAGGTACCTCAACACTGTGGCTTTATTTTTGGATTTAACAACTCTTTGGTTTTCTCACATGCCTATCTTGAAGTTATATCTTCTCAGATGTCCAGGTACAGGCACAGGCTGAAGCAGTACTCAGAATATAGGTTGTAGAATAGTGTTTCAATGAGATTACTTTTAATAATAAAAAAACTAATGTGCAACAATAACTTTTAAAGAAATTATCTTCCACTAACTCACTCTCTCTACTAGTACATGGGACTCATCAATTCAATTAAAGTTTGGAAACTGGCCAGCATGAAAAAATGTTTGCATGCAGTTACAAGTATGAGATGTTTGCAAAACTTTAGCTGTCATGACGAAGCTCTAATTAAAATGAAAATCAAGAAACTAGTGACTCCTTTCCTAAATGTCTTAAGTGCAAAATGACACTTTTTTTTTTTTTTGACTCAACAGGTCTCACTAACAAATGTTAGTAAAATATCTGGTAGAATGACTCATGCCAGTGAGACAGATGACAAAATATCATTATCCAAATTTTGAAGAAGAGAAAAATAGAATCAAAGGAAGCCTAAGGATCCAATCCAGAAAAGTTCCAGTTTTCTCCAAGTTTGCAGCCATTAAAGAGAATTGAAGATGCTCATTTCTTTGCTGAAATTAATTGCTGCCACAAAACATTGTCGGTGCCAAAATATTAATGGGTTCAAAAAGCAATTGAAAACATTACTGAAATAGAGACTGTCAATTAACAATGGAGATGTGGTTCAGGCTCAGGAAATTTAAGAATATGAGGAAGCAGCACAGTATTCTTCCTCTTGTCTTATATTTTCGTGCTCATCCAAGATATTGGGGAATATGAACGCTTTTGTCAGACCCAGTATAATCATTCATATGTTCTTGTTATGATCTGTACCTCCTCAGAGAATCTATGCAAAGTTTCAATGGATTTCAGTTCTGAAAAAAAAAAAAAAAAAGTACATCAAGTGTCAACTGAGTTACCTGGGGTTGTTGCCTTGCAAAAGGCTTTCTCTATAAATTATTGCACACCAAGCATGCAGCAAAGTAAGCTTCTAGGGAAATAAATGATCCAAGAACATTTTAACTATATCAGGATTACTTACTCCAGGGATTTAGCTGAAGCAGAAGGATTTGCATGGCACGAAGATCCTGAGAAGCCTCTCAACAGTAACATGTTTTTCTTTCACATGGTGTGTGGTCCAGCAGATGCTGCTCTGTGTTTCTATTTTTTCAACAGTTCAAATTTTTGGAAGCCACTAAGTTAGCTTGAAAGCCAGATATATTTGTAAAAAAAATCTGTATATCTTTTAAGGGCAGTCTTGGAAGAAATAACAATTCAGAAGGGTTAGGTAGTGCTCCCATTCTGTTCTTGAAAAGCCAGGAATTTGTAGCACAGAGATGAGGATAACACTTCCACACTTGAAGAGTGATGCAAGTATTCAGATTTACTGTAGATCATGATGCAGGATAATGTAATAGGAGCTTTTTAAACATACTTTTGATTTCATTTAGTTACCTATTCTGGAGACCATAGGTATGGCAATGTTGGTCAACACTGCTTGATGTATTGGCAGTTCTCTGACAGGTCTGGAAAGACAGTATAATGTGGGCATTATTCACCTCCATTTGCTTTAGGTCATGCATTATTCTCCAGTTCATGGCTTCATAAAGCTGTGGAATAGCCTTTCTCTAGGAGAACTCATGAAAAAAAGAACATAGTAAAAAGGGTTAGTTGTAGCCATAAATATGATAAATGGCTTGCTAGAAACTACATTAAATAGCAGCAATATCAGTCCAGAGATGAGTTCTGCAACATTCTTATGGCAAGCCTGTGTGGATGGATGATTCACTATGCGCTTGCTTTTCATGGACATCATTTAATGGAATGTCCTGTGTCACTAGTCATTTGCACTACAACTATGGAAGACTTGTGTGTTGCTCTTTAAGATTTCATTGCACTTTCCTCATTCTCCAAACCTCTATTAAATGATGGGAAATGAAATCAGATGTGGTACAATTTGGGCTTCCCACTCCTTTCTGTGGTTCTTTATCCAGATTCTTTTGACTGCCCAATTTATTTATTTTTATTTTTTTTTAAATTTTATAGTCTTTGTCCAATTATGAGTTTTTTTTTTTTTTTTTTTTTTTCCCAGTGTAATTCTCTGTACTGTAATCCTCCAGACAGCAAGTCTGGCTTCTCAGATTAGTGCTGAGTCCTGTAGCAAGATCCTGACTACTCAGATACAAACAATGCCCACATTTTGTTCAGTGGCTCTATTTTCAAAGCACTCCAGGGAGCCTAACTGAAAACCTGTCTAGCACATAGGCTCATGAAGCAACAGTTCCCTGTCTGCATAGAGTTAGTCCTTGTCAGAACTCTCTACCATCCTGGCCCACCACTGTGTTTAAAACTGAAAGGAAATCTACACACAAAACTTAATAAAAAGTTGAGTTCACATCAGGAATGCCTCCTGTTGTATTTTTCCCAAGGATGTATCTTCTAAATACCAACTTCAACTACTGGTATACTATAGATAAAGAAACTCGCACATCCTGTTAAGCAACTTTTGCTTAACAGTGAAAACTACAGAGGGGAAAAAATAAAATAAGAGAGCAAGTCTCAGTGAAGAAAGCAAACTGAAGTATTACTGATTAGAGACTCCTGTGGGGGGAAAAAGTTATAACAAGGCAAGAAATAGCACTTCTTCTGACAGTGATAGAAAAGATTTGAAAATGGTAACAGAAAATCTACTCTCAGGATGACTTATTACCATAAGTAATAAATCTGTTCCATGAGATCATAGCCTATATGAGGATTTTTGCCTAAGAGTTGCTTGCAGCGATGCATCTCATTCAGCCCGTTAGCCTTGCTGATGCACCAAACTTGACCCTGGGTCTTAGAAATGTATTCACTATCAGTCAAGCTTGTTCACATTAATGTAGACCACTTTTGTTTATCATAGTGATATCCTTCATTTATATTTATTGCGTGCTGCCTCCTTTAGTTGAGCTTTGACCTCAGATTGACCCAGATATGCACATACTGTACACTGAGGTACTGTTACTTTTGTGGCTAGCATTGACTGAAGAGCAGACCAGAAAAGTCACTTGGGGCCAGGCTACACGGGAAAAAAAAATAATAAATTAAAAAAAAAAAAAAGAACAGACATATCAAATTGCAGTTAAATCCAGCCACATTATTTACAACATCTCACACAATATTTTTATGCCTCAGGGCATTTATAGCAATTATTCAATACAAAGTGTATATTATTTTAACCCCTCATTATAACAGATTTGACAGATTGTATTCTGGCTCAGTAATCATCACTGAAGCTATCCTGAGGCCTGTCTCAATGTTTAGAGGTGATGTGAGAAATCTTCAGCCAGTAATCCCAATTTGTAAAACCAGCAGGTTGGATTTGGCTCCAGTTACTTACCTAACACACCTTCAGTGAGGTATAAATAAAACAGACATGCCTTAGTTTTCATGGTGCAGAGCTAGGTGAGAGAATGCTGTACAGGTGTTGGCTGATCCCTCCTGCTCAGGATATGATTCAAGCCCCTACCTGAGAGTACTATGCTGGGAGGATTTGTCAGAGTAAAGAGAGGTAAGAAATCATCCATGATCTCTTTTCGGTAAGGTTTCATAGCATTCAGTCTGTGGGAAGCCTATTTTCTGCTTCTTCCGAACTACGAATATAACAGGACAATTGATAGCAACCAAGGTACTGAGGCATAAGGAGTTACCAGTTGGCAAGATATGCTATGCTACCTAATTGCACAGATGCTCTTTGTCTGTTACAAGTGAGGAGTGAAATGTGCTAGCTGAAATTATGAAGGCAGTTTGTATTAGAAATAAATATTTTGTTTCACTTAGCCTCATCCTAATGTTACTTACACAAAATGGCTAAAGTGACCCTTGCAGTGATTTAAGCTAATGCTTTTTTGTCCCATGTTTAGGTGACATATCCACACATAGCCAGCCACTGCAGCTCAGTGACAAATGGCAATCTACTAAGCTGTGCAAACTCATTTGTTTATGGTCATCTGCTCATACCTGATATTTGTTTTACCTTGTGTCGAAAAAACAAACAAGCAAACAAACAAAAAACAACAACAAACAAAAAACCAACGAACCAAAAAAACAAAACAAAGAAAGAAAGAAAGAAACAAACAAAAAACAGGAAATGGGTAGGCTTTGAAATTAGGAGAACAGAAGCTTTTGGTAAGTTTAAATGGGATTCCCATATCCTTACCCTGAATAGTGTATGGATTAAGAAATATGGGCAATGTAGCAGAGGCTGGAGAACACAAGCATGACATTGTTTATTCAAGCTCAATGCACTTAGTGGGCTATAATACCAAGCATCAACCTTTTGCTGCTGCTGTTGTTGAGTTCTTTATCTTGGCCATAGTCAGAGGTTTGCAGTTCTAGGATAGGAGGAGGCTATTAGTGGAACTAACATGGCTTTTCTATTTGATTTTCCACTCCTGCATGCTTATAGCTTTTATATATTGGTTAGCAAAACACATGAAGAAACTGGTGCTATGCTCTTTGGAAATATCTGAGTCTACTCAGGTTCAAGTTCTTTCTCCCTTTGCACAATGGCCAATGTGGTGTATGACTACATCTCCTGCAAGGATTTTAGACTTCACAGATGGCCATGATCCATAATAGAAGTAAAAGGAGAAGTAAAGAAATGGAGACATTTAACTGTTAGAGTACATTTCTTAAGAGTAATCTTAGGGGTCAGATTCTACATCACTCTGCGTTGTATGCACTTAGTTACACCAGTGGAAATTGTAAAGGAGATGTAATTTGCTTCCTGCTCATTACAACAGCACTTTACTTTACAATACCAGACACTGCTGTAAGGGGCTATTGAAGAATCATACCAGAAGATTTTTTTTTCCTTATAAAGGAGAAATGGTCTTCTGAAAGAAACAGTACAAGTGTCATTGCCTGGACTTTCTCTCTTTAAATCAGCACTGGGAAAGACTTGAAAATGTATAGTAGTCTGGTGACCTGGGAGTCCTCTCTGCAAGCTCTAATTTTTGTGATCAAGAAGAGGAGGGATGTATATGGTACTGAATTATGCTCAAGGCACAAGGATTCCTGGAACTGATCACCTCTCCCAGGAAAACGTTCATCTAAAAGGTTTTTCAATACTTCTTACTAACAAGTTTGACAAGTGAAATTCAGGAGTTTCTCTGAAGTCTTGCTGATGTTGATAATATTTATTATCACAAATGTCAAGTTACTGTCCCAGTTGCTTTATTATTGCACTTCTCTTGTGTGACCTTCCACTAGATTACTAGTCTGCAGTTGTCTGTGATACTTCAGAGGGTTCAGCATGAACTTCCTGTGGTGAAGGGACAGTAAATGATTAGAAATTCTCTATCTCTGCAAACCATATGGTAGGCTGCACAAGGACCATTAATACGACTCCATTCTGGAGTTGCTTTCCCCCTCGTTTTCCTCTCTAATCTTTGACCTGAGCAGCTCAGACTGAATGCTTGGGATGCCTTTCTGATAGTTTTCAGGGAGTTTAGGTGCTTGCAACCTGAGTGACTCAGGTGTCAAAGGTTGTATGCTTACCTTTGGAGGCACTATATATATTCAGATACTCCTTTCAGATCTGAGAAATAAGGTCTCTTTCATGGCCCACTCGACTCTGAACAATGTTGCCAATTTACAGGTTGACTCTACTTTTCAAGGATTCCGACTATATATTAAATCCCTTTAACAATTCTTTGAAATTTCTGAGCAAACAGCGGGGAAAGGAGAAGGACAATGTTTCTTTGATAATTGTGTCTTAAAACACTATTTAATATGGTGGTGAAGAATTTGAGAATCTGCTTCCCCTCTGCTTTTCTCTGAGATGGCCATATACATCTATGGAAAGAGGGTGTTGAACACATTGTCCACCTTGATAGCATTTTAAATTATGTTTGTTTTGTGTGGGCTTCCATAATAGAACAATGCAGGAGCCTTGGAGAACAAGTGTATGTGTGATTTTGATAAACAGCATTAGTAAATGGGAATTTTTTATAATTAGATTTGCTTTCCTCATATCCCAGCAATAGCACAACCTACTCTCCTGCTGCTATCACTGGCTATAGCAGATGATTTCAACAGTATTTCATGGGGTCTTCTCAGATATGACAAATATCTTAGAATCAGGAAAAGCACAAAAGACATCTACTATTTTATGGTGCCTCCTTAATTTTAACTGTTATCAAAGCTTCAGTAACTGTGTCTGTATCTTTTTGGCAAGCTCACACAATCAGCCACATTCTTTCAACTCACCTACTTTCAATATGGGAATATCATGTTCTTATGAAATTGTTAACCATTAATATGCATGGTGTTGAAATATTAACCCATTTTGTCTCTCCAGGGCATTATCATCAACAAATTGAGAAGGACTTAAAATGTACGTGTGGAGACAGATACAATATGTAGCACACCAACCAGTGACATAAAACAAGCTCTGAAGAGACCCATCCTTTAAATATGTAATAAGTAACTGGAATGAGAGTTAGAGATGGAGTGTTTAGCGAGCAATCTTTCACAGTGAGACAGGAAGATGTAAAAAAGGACAGCCGTTGCTGCACCGGCAATTGTTTTATCCTGGAAGACACATAAGTTATAATGGAAATACCATAATGAACTTACCACATAGATGAGCTAAATTGGAAAAGAACTCCCACCAAAATGCATTATGCTAATCTCCTTTTTCACATCTCACTTATGCTTCTGCAAAAACACCAATCTTCTTGCCCTCAACTGTCTTAACATTTGCTTCCTTAGTCTGGAAAATAAATTCTAGTCTGAAGGATAAGCCTTCAGTGAGTTTCTGCATCTCCCCAGATCATTACATTGGCAGATATATAAAATTCCTCTTGTGTCAAGAAAACCAAAATACACCAAAACACTTTTCTGACAGCCAGAAAATTCTGGTTGTATCTCCAGTGTTGTCTGTCTATAAGAGGAAAATGATACCTGCCATTAACTTTCTCTGGAGAAGGCTAAGCTATAAGCCAAAATCAGAATTCTTGAGGTGTTAGCTGCTTTATTTTGGTGTTTGGTTTTGTTTTGTTTTAGAGGATGGTGGCTATTAATACTTAGCTTTAGCAATCAGTGTGTATCTCTAGGCTGTTTTTTGTCTGATTCCTTGCAAAGAGTGGATGAGGTGAGCATCCTAGGGATGATAAACCTGAGATACAAAAGGTTTCTATCTTGCTTGCAAGCTTCCAACTTCCATCTCTGTGAGGTACTGGGGTAGCCAGATAATGCTGAGAGGAAAAAAAAAATAAAATAAAATAAAAAAAAGGCAGTAAATCATAAAGAAGATCACAGTTTGAACATTTTTGTCTTTCATTTATCTGACAATGTGTTAGATGTGTTCAGATACCATTATTTCTGGAATGTCCATGACACACAGCTCTGATAATTAAAAGAGATATCTTGCCCTTAACCTCTCATTTTCACAGTGAGCGTGTTAAAATGAAGCATTACCCAATTGTTAAGTCTAGATATTGATTATTTCAAGCTGTATATGGGCTAATATTGTTTTCCTTGTGGACAGACTAATGTTTTTGTCCTCAACAAAGGACAAACAGATGTACATTTCTTCTTCAGAGCTCAGAGATTAATTTTCAGAAGGAAACTGGACAAAATAACTTGTACTACTGCTAAGCAGTTTCTTTCTTCCTTTTCTTTCTTCTCTTAACGAAGGGACCAGTTACAGCACAATGCTTCCATTCTTACCACACGAAAGGTAGAAAGCAGCTGCTTCCATGGAGGAGGAAACACATGCTTTGTAGAATAAAGAAAGCTTGTGCACTTTTTATTAAAAACTGCGTTTTACAACTGAAACATAATCTGCAGATGGAACAGCTGATATGGCTATTTTGCTGGTTGTTAAAGAGTTTATCCTACATTAAATTGACTCCCATGGGTTTAATTTTTCAGTGCTGTTACAACCACCAACCTTTCTTATTGAGAAGGTCAATAGGCACGATATGAAGTCTTGTAAATCATTGCCTTGCTATTTTTGTAATATATAATGTGACCCTATTCACACACCTTAAAAATTATAAACCAGAGCACATACTGTATATCAAACAAATAAATCAGCTGCTATAAATATAGTCTTCCTTTTGGTTCTGGACAGATTAATTCTACAGCATTTCATATGTTTTAAATTGTTTTTGGCTTCACAGGCAAGGTCTGCTTTTGTATTCAGAGAGCAAAGACCCTGGATTTAATCTATTTAAAAAGCTTAATAGAGCTGAAGTGACCCCAGAAGCATATTTTAAAATGATTCCACTAAAAGCCTTAATGACTATAAACATTAAATAAATTAAGTGATTATATTGAGGAAAAAAAAAAAAAAAGCTAGTCAGCTGTTAGAAACTTCTAAAGTGAAATTTTGAAAAGGAGAAGAAACAAAGAGAATTAAACACAACCGTGACCTGATAGCCTATTTAGTGCTCCAGATATGTTTTTCCCTCAGGTGTATTTATTACCCATGTTTCACATACAAACTGAAAGTCTTGATACAGCATATAGGGAAACTGAGTCACTGAGGAATTTGTTTCATAATAGAAAACTGCACTCTTTTAAGAAGAAATTTATTTTCATCAGGAGACTGTTTCCTCAGCTATGCAGCAAAGCAGAATATTTATACCTCATGTTCTTGTGTGGTTTCCTCCATGCCTATTACCATCTTCATTTAGGTATGTCTCAGGCTCATGCCTAGAAACCTCAAACATCTGCATCCCAACAAAGTCAACAGTGAGCAATAGATATCCACGGTCATGCTTAGTATCCCAACAATTTTCCTAGTCCCAAGGAATTCTGCCTCCACTGTCAGAAGAAAAGGCATTGATTAGAGGCATTTGAAAAGGAACATATATAAGAAAGAGAAAAATCAGAATTAAGGCACTACAGTTTTTTAAAAGGTAGAGCTCTGAAACCCATTAGATGTTATGTTTCTGCTGTGCCAGTTCTACCCTGCAGAAAAGATTCCTCAAACTCCCCTTGGTCGTGGTCTAACAGACAAACAACTCCTGCCTTGGAAACTGGCAGTTTGGCTGGAGGAAAAGAGGTGGTGTACATGTGTGCATGTGTATGTGCGGTGACCACCTTGCAGGTGCCTTACATGACGCCAGCAAAATCCACCTTGCTGAGCTGAACCAACAAGGATATTCCTATTGAATTTCAGATGGGTAAGTGTCCTATGAAGGCTTCATCGCTGCTCTGGTGATGAGATCGTCCTGCTACTGATTAAGCTGAAAAAGTTAAAGGTGAGAATTTGCCTGTTATATACTCGCATGTTTTTATATATATATATTTAAATATATTTTATATATTTTATCATGTCTTCATCAGCTTATTGTTCTAATAATTTCTTTGTCTTTTCTTCCTCTACCTCCCTTGCCCCAGGATTTTTACTTGTCAAAATAAACACTCATGATTCATGCTCACTACACTTTCCAAGGCGTCTGAGAGACACTGTTCTGGCTGAAATTCCAGTGAGAATCTGGAGTAAAACAACACTGAGGTTGTTAGATAAGCAACGGTCCTGTAGGGTCCAAGCCACCCGGGAAGTGTTGTTTATTGGGGAACCAGCCCTTGCCCTAGCTCAGTGAAAAAAATGAGATTGTGTACAGCTTCCTGCATTGTACTTTCATCCTTGTACAAGGCCAGCCAAAATCTGACATGACATAAAATGCTTTCCCACGAGAAGCATTGGATAGATCTATAGGTTCTGTCTAGGCAGGCAGCCAAGTTGTGATCTGTAAAATTCCCTCATACAGACTTGCATTATTTCTTCAGAGAAACCCTTTTTCTGGTAAGTTACAACTGACACTGTCTTACAAAAAATAGGGATCAAATTGTGATGTAGTTATAATTATCTTCTGTTTTGGGGAAAAGAGGCTACTTCTTGTCCGTGGTTCACTTGATATAAGGGCCAAAAAGTTTGAATTCAGTGATCTCATGATCTAGTCGGGTCTACTTACATTGATTATTCTAGTCATTTTAACTCATAAAAATAATCTGTATGCTCACATTTACCTTTTTTTTATTATTATTATCATTTTTTTTTCAGGCAGCAAAATTCCTTTGATTTAAACATCTAAGACTTTTCTCCTTCCTTTTCCTCCACTTCTTCAGGGAGCTTCCCCAAAAGGGTTGTCAGATCAGCCCTTCAACTCCTTTCATTTTCTCTACAGTTCTTCCAAATATGTAAAGTAGACCTGGATCCTGATCTGACTTATGTTTTATATTTCATTTCAGATCATGTTTAGAGAGTGAGCCGTAACACAAAATGCTGGGAGTCCATGAGTTGCACTGAACAATATAGATCTAGAGAAGATTTTTTTTTGTTACATTTTAAAATATACATAAAAAAATACAATATACAACAAGCAAACAAACAAACAAACAAAAAAAACAACCAACCAACCAACCAACCAAAAAAAGCAGAAAGAAAGAAAAAAAAGGTAAAACTTAATTACTGAATGCACACAACTGAAAAGCACCAAATAATTTTGTTTCTGAATCTCATCTGAAATGTTTCTGAAATTTAAATGCAGGTATTGTGATTTTGGCATAAAATGTATATATATATATACATATTTTTTTTTTTTCCTGTGGCATTCTCATTAGCTATCAGCATACCATTTGTTGTCTGGATCTAAAACAATAGGCAACTAAAAATAAACACCTATATGTTTTTCATTTGACAATCCAATTAATCTTGGTTGCATTCATAGAAGTTTAGTGAAGGTGTTTTTATAAGAAATGGGAATAATAACACATGCTTGAAAGAAGCAGTGAGCAGTGCACAGTCGCAGCCTTCTCCCAGGCCAGTCTCTGTACAGTCTTGGGCCAAAGTCCTGAATCTTCTCTGATCAGGAGCAGCCCACCAGGCAGGTGACTGACGGATGGAAAGGGATCGCGAGGAAATGGTGACACAACATAATCAACATGATGAGAAATGGGTTTCCTATGCCCAAACCCACTGCACCTTCAAAAATGGAAGCAGCTTCATTGTCTTCTTTCTCTTTGTTTTCCATTTTTCCAAGCAACACCCGCAAAAAGAAACCCAATCCCATAACCCTGAGACCTTTCGGGTTTTTATTCCAAAACAAGGCTAGTCCCAAAAGTTTCAGATCGGTATAAAAACAGTACCTCAGTCAATGACATAACCCACCAGTTTTGAAGCTAAGATTATTTGTGGGGGTCTGGAATGAAGTGCGTTTTTCAATATAGCTACAATAGGCTACAACATGTAAAGTATTTCATGTATCAGAGTTTTGCTTGAGACATTCTGTGGAAATTTTGTCAGTGTTTTAATAATACAACATCTAGCACATCACAGTATGCCATGATATTTCAATTGTCACACAAAGAATAAAAGTATTAAATAAGTGAACAGTTAGTATAATAATAAAACCCTGGGTAAGCATTTTTGGTAATATAAACAAGGAAAATCAAGACTGGATCATATATTAATTAGCAGAACAAGAAGGATAATTGCCTTAATCAAATTTCCTTTAGAAGTATGTTCTATATAATGAAATATACATGTTCTGTATGATAGGAAAATACGTTGCCATTGTCTGTTCACATGTTTACTGATAATGAAATATCCACAATCCAGCAACAGTCATGTAAGTAGTTGTGTTTTGACTATCTCAACTTCAGGATTTTAAGATGTCAGCAATAATTATATGGTATATTCATTTATTTTTCTGTGTTACAGAATATGCAGTTGACTTTGAATGACATTAACAAGCCTGAAACCTTGTTCAAGCTTTCAAAGTATTTCACAATATTAAATACTCATTTCTTACAGCTTTTTTTAAAATAGAAATTCAGGAACACTGGGGTTTTCCATTGAAAGTAGATGTTCTAATATATACAGTGATGTTCCTAGATAATTATGTAATTTAAAATGTAGTTCAGAATCTGAACTAACCTGCCCTCTCTAATCCGTGATTCAAAGGATGTTGGATGTTAAAAGAATTTTGTTAGCTGAAGCAATGTCATATTGATTGAGCGTAATAGTCTTTTGGGAAATTTCTCAGATGTTTAATCAAAACAGGAGCTCCCAAGGGCGCAGGAAGTTCCTGTTCTGCCCTGCTGGCGGTGGAGGCCACAACGAGGTCTTTTTATACATCCAGGTGAAGATTCACAATATGCATTTTATGCGAGCCTCAGAAATGATAGAGTGCTGAAAAAATCTTAATTGCTCATTCTTTGACTTCCACCCCAGGGATTCACAGGTATCAATGTACAACCCCTGGCTCTGTCTCCCTATTGTTTGCACTCCTGAAGACATATATGCCACACTGAGATAATGCTTGGGAAGTTTTATCACATTGTGCTTTCTCATCCCACAAGGAAATCACCTTCCCTGTGGACACCTGCTTTCATTTGCAGCTGGACAAACAGGAGCATGCAGGTGGTGGAGCTGAGGGCTCCTCTCTCCCTTCCTGCATCTCATGGGCAGAGCCAACTTTTCTGGTGGTTTGTGGCCCTGCCAGTCTTCCTCTACCAGCACCCTTTGCCTTATGCTGTGTAATCATTAAGTACTCTGTTGCTCCATGGGGGAAAGCTGGGCCAGGGAGTGCATGCTAAGGTGAGGTGCTTCAGCAGCAGAGCTTGCAGTGGCCTTCAGTCAGGAGAGTGGGGAGATGGGGAGAGCCCAGCAGGCCCGTGGTGGAGCAGCTGTGCTGCACACCACTGCAGAACGAGTGGGGTGTGTTGAGGGAGTTTTTCTCTCTCAACTCTGAGAGAATTCAGATCCATCACACTGAATATTACTTAGGACCTACACATGCACAGCTGGAGTTGTGATAGCCTTCACAAAAGCAATTTTTGTTTTATTTATTTTTAGCTTCACAAAAGGTGCCCTATTGACTTATCTCAGTGCAATTTAATAAAATGCACACAGATCTGCCTCTTTTCAAATGCAAAAGACAGAGAGATGATTGGAATGGAGATTCCCAACAACTCTCCTTCCCCTTCTTGGAGAAAGGTAACATCCTGCACCATGCTGGAAAGGCGGCTGAAGTCTGGTGGCTCCCCAAACACACCACGGCCTCTCTCTGCAGAAGGGCTCTGCTGCCAGTGAAATACAGGGACTGGTAATGCCAGCATTTCTCTTGACCCCAGCTGCCATGAAAGATCATGGGGTGGAAGGTGGGATCCCAGGCAGCCAGGTCCCAAGCTGTATTTGTCACGAGTAGGGGCAGCATTTCCTATTGCATCCAAAAGCAAATAGGAAGCAAAAGTGTTTGGTGAAAAACTGACTTAATTTAAGCAGCTGGATGCTAGCCATTACCAGCAGGACAGTGCCATTACGATCAAGGTCACTGGAAGTCTAAGGTAGCCCCCGGGAAAATGCATACTGAGAGGGGCTTCAGGATGGAGACTGCTGTATCTGCCCTGTGGTCAGTGGTTAAAGAAGCAGGCTTCCTGCTCCTGACTCCTTCAGCTGTATCCCCAGTAAATATAAAGAGTCTGATTTAAAGCAAGAGGCTTGAATTTCGTTGCCTAAAAGGTGATTCAGGAAATTTTTATTTTCAGAGATGTTGAGCAGCTGCAGCTTCACTGGCCCTCGAAGGGTGGTTGCCACTGAGGAGATGCAGGAGTACATCAGCCTTGAAACCCAGCCACCTAGTTATTGCACTGGGCTTGGATTTTGATGCTTCATTTAGGCAACCAGAGTTAAATTAATATGACCTTTAACCTTGAACTCTGTGTTTCAGTTTCACCTTCCATGAAGTAGTAATAACACCTATGGTGTTTCAAATATAATAAGGAAACAGCTCTGCAATGCACTTCATTGCATAATTGCACATTTTTATTGTTTGTATATTCAACAACAATATAACATGCCATTACAGGACACTGTAAATTCTTATTATACTGCTATCTTTCCTTTTTCTAGGGTAAGCTATGCATTGATGATATATGCATATGTATATTAAAATGCCCTTGAGAAATAAAATAACATGTGAAACTCATTTTTTATTTTCCAGTATACTTCATAACACTTTCTTCAGATTTCGTCCTTTGGATGGATTCCTAGTTTATCTTATGTGTGAGAAATGACCTTATAACCTATGTGTGACAGTTGTTTAGGTTTTATTAAGTGCCCTGCTCATTGGTAGCAGTGGGGCATTACTCACACATATTTGGGTGCTACTACAGAAAGCCAAGGAAAATTATTATTATTCTATATTTACCTACGTGCTTTCCAATTGCCCCATGGTACTTGGAATTATCTTGCACCAGGGTAGGTTTGCTTTTAAATTGGAAAAGGATATAAGTGTTTTTTTCTCTGCATTTGGCTCTCGTTCTCTGTGCTTTGGAACAGGCAGCTCTCATTTCTGAAAACAGTTTGCTAGCCCTTTAATTGGCTCCTGTTTAAAGGAATATTTTTATGTGGAAGCTGCTGCCTGTATGAAGAATGAGGAGGTAAATTGATTTCCATATAGAGTTCAAGGAAAGCTGTCAGAAGAGGAGGAAGCACATAGCTGGCATTGATCCTCTGAAGGATTCCTCTGCTGGAAATCATAGAAAGAACTAAACCTAGATGAGTTTACAAATAATGTTAATTTTAAAATTATTCTAAAGCATTTTTATTGCTATTATTATGAGAGAGGTTTAACATAACTTTTCCTATTTTCAATCTCAAATGCCAGCAATAATGACACCGTCCAAGAGAATGATATTCATTATAGTGCCCTGGGGCTGTGCACTCTCCTCACCTGCTTTATCTCTGACTCTCTTGTCTGGTTTTAATTTAGCATTAGGTGCAATGTGATTGTCCTTGCACAGGATACAAGCCATTGCACACACACTGACTTTTCTGAAAGAAGTTAAGAGTCTGAAAAAGCACCTTTGGCCAAGGTAGCGTCCACAGCAATGAAAGTGCCAGCTGTTTCGTAAGCACCACTGATGTAAGACTATTGGAAAGGGTAGTGCTCTAAATCACAAATAGGAGCTTTGGCTGAAGACAAAATGAAGTGAACGATTAGTATTCCTGGCATAATGGAGTACAACAACAAACAGTGCAATAGGTGCTCCATATTATTAAAAGGTATTGTGATAAGGTTTCTTCTGCATACACAAAGAGAGTATTATGCAGAGCAGGGTATTCATCCAATTTATTTTTCATGCCTTTTATTGACAAATAGCTAATGAGAATTACTCACATTTCCACTGTATCTTATCAAGCATTGCTAATAAAAAGCCCCTCTGTTCCTCATGTAGATTGCATCATTTCATAAAATTTTCAGTAGCCTATGACTTACTAAATAAAGTTGTCACTCAAGCCTCGTTTCCCACACGACTGCAAAGAATCAAAATGGACACTGAATTAATGCTGAATATTGTCTGTGTTTGATGAGGTCTCTGCAAGATCTCTGTTCTGTCACCTTTAATGCACTCTGCTTGAGGGACTTACCTGATTTCTTAGTCTTTCCAGTAAAGATGAGATACCACAAATCTGTCCCTGGCCTCATCTAATTTATGCCTTTGAAATCTTTTTTTTCAGGAGTGAAGAGAAATTAAAAAAAAAAAAAAAAGAGAGAGAGAGAGATCCGTCACTATGTTACTAGAATTCAAGTCAGAGTTGCTTGCAAAAACAGAAGAATAAGCATTGTGCTTTATTTGTTCTGGGCTTGAAATAGTATAATGGAAGTGTTATTTTACTTAGTATTATAACTGGGTGTCAGAGACTCAGAAAAGAAAAAATCAGCCTAAAGGCACTGGGATTTTTTCATGAGATCTATGAGTGCAGAAAGACATAGTAACTGCAATACAGTATTTACAACTTTGTAAATCCATAAGATGCATTTCCATTTTGCAATTGCTATAGAGCTGTATAATACAGCAAGACAGCAGTAATTCTGCACCCAGTTCCTTAAAATTTTCCTTTATAAATGATTCCTGCAATTTGCATGTGCTGAACCTCTCACACCTGTGCAAATGTTGCAAGTTTTCCCTAGTCTTTGGGTGGAAGTGCTCAGGTTTGTCCTCAGGGATGTTCTGTTGGTATGTCATGTTTTGATGTGCACAGGGTGCAGACATGGAACGGCAGCTGGGTCTCCCACCTCCAGTGGGCTCTTCTTGAGCCAGAGAATATGATGTCTTGTAAGGATGCCTTCTCTCTTAGATACAGCAATCTGGCAACATCTCCTACAGCAGGGGATTAGCACATGGCTTGGGAGGTGGGAAAACCTGGGCAGCTGAGATCTTTAAATCTTATCTCATGATTGTGTGTCCAAGAGCTGAGATACTGCATAAGGAATGGAGATCACATCTTTCACCTGGGTTTTGTAGGACAAAGATGTAGGACATGCGACATGTGGGTGCATGTGCAAGGAAAAGGCTCAGAAGAGCTCAGAGGCATTTCCCTGATGTCCACTCTGAAGCACCCGCACCTCAGAGAAGGTCAGGGTTAACAGTCACCCTTTCTTTTCCATGCCTATCAGCTAAGTTTTCCAAGTCCCCATGCGGAGCTTTAGATGTCATGAATGCTGGTAAGGCTCACCTGGATGTGCCTGGTCATCTGCAGAGAGGTGGGTTCCATCAGCAAGGAGACCTGGCAGCAGTACATATGAACACACACTGGAGGCTGCACTCAGCCTGCTGCCACTCCTAACTCCTTTTGTGCCTGTAGCCTTTTGTCTCCAATTTCTAACCCTTCCTGCATCACCGAACATCAAATACCATGTTTCATTGTTTACTATTTAATCATATGCTGTGTTTTTTATAGCCTTATTGCCCCCAAGTTACAACTTTCCTGAATAACATCTGCCCTGTCTGTTTGTGCAGGTGAATTTCTTGTCTCCTATCTTGCTCCTATTTAGGGTCTCAAAGCCACCCAAAACAGAACAAGAAACCATTAACATTCTTCAAGGACAAATTGTATGCAGGAAGCCAGGATGCTCTGCTGTGTGTCAGTAAAAAGAAGTGCTGTCACCAATGAGAGGGCTATAAACTATAGCACTATTTTTTAAGCTGTTGCATCCTGAAATGCAGTATTAATTTTATTTATTTATTTATTTGATGATTAGCAGTGCATAGACATTAAATAAAACCCCTTCCAGTTTACAATGCCATGCCCTCTTTTTAGCATCGTGCCTGCTACATACAAATGATTCCCATCTCCCCTGAATGCTCGTGATGAAGTACAAAATCTGTCCTATGCCACATCATTTTCAAGCATGCTAAAAGCATACTGAAGTAAGCACAGAATTCATATTGCTGTGCATGACTGGGATGAGCTATAACTATAGTACTAGATCTGTCAGGCTTATGATTTACTCTATCAAAAATGTTATTTTGTTTTAGGCTATTATTTGGAGATCTTGCTATAGGAATCATAACTATAGCTCTCAATTACAGCTGAATTCTAAATTGTAGGCAATCTCAGCTAATAATAAAAATATTTGATGACACAGGTCTTCTTGTTGGATAATACACACAAGGGGGTTCGTTAACCATCCCGAGTTTTGCCTCAAGCTGTGTAAGTGCCTTGTGGAAGATATTAATTTCATGTGTTAATGTTTGTGTCATCAGATGTTCTTATTTACACATTGGGACCCTGCTAATTTTCACACTGTGCTTAGAAGCATAGTTTCTATGAGTTTATAGCATTAAACATGTAACTTCTTGCTACCATTAGTGAAGCCATCTTCATAAGCGCTGTTTGGTCACATTTATTCGAAGTTCAGAACTACTGCTTTTCTTTGATTTACTTATATTTTTTCCCCATGAACTTTGTCTGTGTTTAACACAGCATTATATCGATCTGTCCTGCGGCACCCGTGGAGGAAGCGTGAGCCACCTGCTCACTGCAGTAAAGTGTCCTCCCCAAAGAGCCTCAAGAGAACACAGCCAGGACACTGCAGGACGCCTAAGATGAGAGTGCTTGGGTGGAAGGGGTGGCTGAAGTAAGAGAGAAATAGTGCTCTGCAGTCACTATGAGATGAGCTCACTTTGAGAAGCAGTGTGTTTTGGAAGCCTGTGCAAATACTCTGTGCATGTGTGTGCTTGTGCACGTTGCCTTTGTCATATCTTACTGAAGTAAAAAAACCATGAACCCAGAATATGTCCATATGGTCAAGCTTGTTCACTCCCCAGAGGCCCTTGGTTATTACACTGAATGCCTGGAAATTAATCCACAGCCTCTGAATCACAACAAACTAGATAGGTCTGTTGGGAGGCAAACTTGGACACAGATCAGAGGATAATGTGTGCCAGACACCTCACCCCAGTGAGGACACGCAGACGTGTGCAGATGTGAACTAATGCACACCACATAACTGGGGACCAGGACTTCCATAAGGACAGTATGGACAGTTTGGAGAGAGTTGCACTGAAGTCACTTGGTGAATGAGACAATGGGCATTGGTCCTGGGGGTGAAAGGTCTAGAAAGAGGCAACCAGGAATGAAACAATGTTACAGTCCATTAAGATATAGCATTAAGATATATGAAGAGCTGAATTTTCTGACTGGTGAGGGAGCTCTGCCCAGGCTACAGGTCTACATGTGTGCGTGCAACGTGAAAGGGTACCAGCAATGTGCATCTTCTGCATTTCTTCTAAGAAGAGCCTTTTGCTAAAGCCAAAGCTTTGGACTACATGGATCTATTGGGCTGGGTCCTAACAAAACAATCTGGAGAGCTAAACTGTACGAAACCATTTGTTAACCCACCTAATTGCTTAATAAAATATGTCAGGGCCAAGCCTGATGTTCTCCTGATCCATATTGGGCTATTGTCTTAAACTGGTCAAGTGGTGCTTATTGATTGCTTCTAACACATCTACCTGTATAAGAAACTGAGACTGGTAGGAAGGTTCTTTATGCTGATTTGTACTTCTTTCTGTCACAACACCCTGAAGCTCCAAACATGGTCTGGAGATGACTGGCCTCAGCAAACAGACAATATCCACATGTGATCTGATTTTCACGCAGTCTCTGAGGTAGAGCTTGATCTGTGTTTGATGTGGTTCTCACAAAAGAGAGAATTAGTATGCAGCAAAGCACAGGCACACAGAGAGCTGGACACTGTTCAGATTTAATGTTTCTCTGTTTCTAATTTATTAATCCAGTACAGATGCACCTGTTTCTTTTCAGCAAAGTCCTATTCTCTCCCCAGTTTTCCACTTGCGCTGCCAGAGGCACAAAGTGAATAGCTGGCTTGCCAAAGTGTACACAGTGCACAATGGCTGGGGAAGGATTAGGACCTAAAGCAGTCATAACCTTGTTTAAACACAGATGTATTCCTGCACTCTGTAACTGTGAAGCTATAAAATCATTGCATTTTATGTCACCATTAATGTTTAGACTGAAGAGTGGATAAGATGTTTTGGTATTGAGGCAGAGAACAAGAAATCAAAGGACACTATTTCTTCATGGTTCTGTCATGGGCTTCTGTGTAAGCTCAGAGAAGTTGCATGGACCACGGTTTTCAACCCTGGCCTCATGAAGATCTCTCCAAACCACCACCAGTTCTGCTTGACACCTACTTGAACCTACACTGAGTCTTAAGCATCCTACACGTGCAGCCCAGCACTCCCCAGCCTTGTTGATTTTGTACAGATAGGCTAGCACATCCCCCCCGACACCCATCACCCATACACATCCTACTGCTGAGAGCTGCTTGGAAAGAGAATTAAAAGACACTTCTTCTGGCAAGGAGCAGTACAACAGCTGACTGCCAAAGCAATTTTTTTTTCTTTGTGCAGTTACTAATCATCAGCTCAGGGACCTCTCTTTTACATCTATCCACTGTGAGCTTGCTGGAAACCAACAAGCCAAAATGAACTCTTTTGAGATTATCTTTTAAGGACCCTCCCTCCCCGCAGTGTGACTGAAATTCAGCTGAAGCTGCCAGCTTCCCTAGTTTCAAGTATGAATAACAAGGTTTGGCATGGCTTATCCTTCTTACACAATCAGAAAACACTTTTCTGCTTTTAAGTGTTGCATGGCTTTTTTGAGGAGACTTTCAATATCTGTCTGGGGAAGGACTGCATCCGCAGATGCTGTGTTTGAGGATGAGGGAACATGTGAGGAAAGTAAATCAGAGACACTAAATCTTCCAAGGGATTTCATTCAGTTAATGTCCTTCCAATAGCAGCAAGAAAAATTCCTGTGACCCAGCCAGGGCTCTGAGAGGCAGAGGCAACCCCTTGGCCACCTTTCCTGGGAGGAAAACCAGCTGCTGAGCCCCCAGCCACCACCACCATTGTAACTTTTTCCACCTTCTCAAGGTCAGTGAGCAGCATCCTTCTGCACCAAGGAAACCTGCTTGAGGGTATCTCACCCAATGCCAGCAATGCTCAAAGCAAGATGACAGTGCAGAATACATGCTTTTTGCTTTTCTATTCGTCAGATACTGCTTGTGCTAATGAAATTGCAATTCATTCTGAGCAGGGATAGGATCAGCAAGCAAACTTACTGTGGAAATCAGTTTAAATATTTAGTCACTTTGGTTATTGAAATAAGAACTCTGAACAATTAGTGAACCTTTGTAGTAGTCTTGTGGGGGAAATACTCAGTCTGTGGAATATATGGGTGTTCTGGGCTGCTGTGGAATAAATACAACTTTGCTCTAACATTGTAACTAAACAGTTTCTGAAAAATAACAGAATAAACCATATTAAAAAACCCTTTACCCCAGGCTATTATAATGAAGAAAAAGTGTTCCAAATGTGAACTAATGAAGTACAAAGTAATGAATATTTAATTTGTATAATTTACCAAAGCGCAGTTAGGAATCCAAGCAACATTCTTCATAACCACAGTGTTCATTAGGCCTTTACTGTAACTTGCATGCAATCATTACATTTTTTTCCTGTATTACTATTACTATGGTATTACACAAAGGTGAATGAACATCTCATGAGAGTGTCTGGAAGGTTCAAGGGAAGAAAGGAAACGAGGAAGGCAGCGGTGTCTATTAAATTTAAATAAGCTACCTGTTTACAGTGAAAAGAGATAAAAGACTAAGCGCAGCAGAAGAGCAACCGAGAAAAGGAATAGAAAAGGTAATTGAGTTTTACCTTATGGGCTTCTTCACTTGGCAGTGTGAATATTATTGAATTAGCCCTATTACTATAAAGATTACACAAAAGCAGAACAGTGTGAAGGCTTGGTATGAAACTTTAACAATATCAATGGAGGTGAGATAAGTGCTACCAAAACTGTGCACAGGAATGTATCAGATAAAGAATATCATCTTTTTTTTTTTTTTCTTTTTTTTTTTCTTTTCAATAGAACTGAACTACAGTGTGATGTGAATTTTAATAGGAGCACACAGAAAAATGAAAATGTGAACAGCAAAAAAGTCCATGCACAAAGGGAAGGATTTCACAGCCACAGCCTGTACAGTAAATATCAAGAGGTGAAATATTTGTATTAAAGGGAAAGTCCCTCATACCATACCTTTATTTAATAGACTATCCCTTGCCACATCCTCTCAGTCTCCAGCTTACCAAGTTGATGCTGTCTCAAGGTCGCATATTTACCTGGAATATGTATTTCACATTGTTTTATAGACTCAAAGTGAGAATTAAATGTCAGCAGATTTACATTTCCAAATTTGGATCTAAAATTATGTTTTTGTCTGACTGCAGAAAAGTGAACCAGAGTTTTGCATTGCTTCACCCTCTTTTCCAACACTTCTTTCCTCATACTCTTACCCAAATTTATATCTGCTCCTTATAAATAATGTACTTAGTTACTGAAAGACTTCTCAATACAATGTTTGAATAATCTCTGGAATCACAGCACAACACACCCACACTCATTATTTCACACTTTTCTTCTAGAAGGTAGTGGGAGTTTCCTGTAAAAATAATTGAGTTAAAATTAGGCTGTATTTTTCTTTCCGCATTTAAGCAGAAGTGTGGGGCTGCTGGACAGCAGTAGCCATCCCCACACCAGGCGTCCCAATTACCATAAGAAGTACTGGTGCCTCAGGCTGGCAAGGAAGCCTAATCAGGTATTAAAAAGAACATGCTTTCAACAAATTATGTGTCCCAGCAGTGTAAATATGCAGCATGCTGTGCTCTGCATTTTGCCTTTCCCCCTCCCTGAATGCAAGAGCGGAGTGCCCTTGTCACGGGTCTCCCCCATCTATTCCCATGCCTTGCTCCCTGATGTAAGCCAGCAAAGCAGGTGGGCCTGGGGAAAGCCCTGTGAGTCCTGTGGGATTCCTGCCCGCCTGACGGGGAAGCAGGTGAGCAGTTGCACAGCCCCTGAGCATCTTGATGGGTGGGCACAGGAAGGGCCCAGCAGGGTGCTGGGCGCACACCCCCGCAGTCTGGCTGGTGGTTTGCAGAAGGGGAGCGTGCAAATGGGGAGCCACGGGGGACTAATGGCAGAGGGTAAAGCAGTTAAAAAAATGAAATTAGAAGAGAGATACAAACCGCCATCTAAAAATAGCCAGTGATAACTCTTGAAAGTAATTATATCTGAACGGACAATACTCAGGTTTCAGCACAGTTATTTCTCTCATTATCTTCAAGTAATTAAACAGAAAAATGAGTGATTCGCATCCTTTTGTACCTTGGAAAGACCAACAGTGATGCAACGCTAGGGAAGCTAAAGCGAGGCACATTACATCTCCACACACCAAGACACAAAGGGATGCTCACTGTGATACCAAAAAACAAAACGAGCTGAGTGCATCGAAGCAGCTGGAGAACAGGGATGTGTTAGTGACCACGCTGCTCACGAGTGTATTCACCGGATATTGAAAGACCAGTTTAAGTTATTGCCTCAATTTACAGCGGCCTTAGCTTCCACACGCCTGAATAGGGTGATACCACTCCTGTAAGGATGGTGCAGATTTGTTCAGGTAGCAAGCTGTGTCAGACTGTCACCTGTTTCAAAGCAATGCACTGGTATGATTTTCTGGGAATCAGACAACACTTTTGGTTTATACACTACAGCATAATCCTACCAAACATTGTCCTCTGGGGCATGACAGATTTCGTATGTGTCTTTGGAGAATTTTTGCAAAGACAGAGGCTGGAAGGTGACCTCTGTGTGACTCCATGGACCAGGTTTACCTGAGGTAGAGTGCTCTGTCACCACCTGCAGAGTTGTGGTGCAATGGGAGGAGTGGCTGTGACACCTTACAGCCTCCCAGCTGCTTTATAAGCTGTACCAAGCCCAACTGTAACCCTCTGCTGACATTGCTTTTTATTATTCTTCTCCACCTTCTTTTCCTCCCCATCTATTCCTGTCTCCAACTCTTCCCTCTCATTTTTTTCTCCTCCCTGCACCTACTCCTCTAGATAGGTTTGTCTCCTACCCAGCCCAGCTTTGTGTGTGGCATTGGTGAGGAAATCATGACTCTGATCACCAGGTTAACAGCCCATGAGATTCACAGGAGGCCTATGATGACAACAGTTGCTTCATACTCTTGGCAGTGTCAACAATAAAAAGTGTGAAAACAGGGATTAGGCAGTCTTCTAATTTGCCAGACAACACAGCAAGACCAGGTTTTGCATTGTCCAGGCTGTTACTAGGGAAAAGACGTCACAAAGGAAACTTGGCGAGACAAAGAGGTGGGTTTGCAAGGCCAACAGTGCTGAAGAGGCATGAGCTGGGCATAGTGAGGAGAGGAGAGGTATGGCCAGGACAGCTGGTACCAGGGCAGAAAGTGGCTCCTCCTGAGCATTTGACTTCCAGTCAGCACTGAAATGCATTTCAGTCAAAACCAAATGCCAAAATTGGAGCTAAAATTCAGCCAAATGTCTATTCTTCTGCTGAAATTACAGCTGAATGTTTGTGAGTGGGACAGTAGAGGAACAGCTGGAAGGAAAGCTTGGTGCAAAATGGCAAATTTTCATTGTTGCTACAGAGAGGGTAGCAATCATCCAACCATTAACATCTGAAATTATGTCAAAAATGAGGGGAATGGCTACTACATGAGCTAAGGATCCAGAATATCCAGCCTCACCTTATAGGTTTGCTGTGGCCCTCCACTAGCCATAACAGTAACTTTCGACTGGATTATTTCACAGGGAAAAGCTTCTGGCTTCCTAAAAATAATCCAACATCTGCCATGTTTGTATTGGAACAACTGGTGACAGGTTCTGCTTGACATGGAGTGGGATATTATTCCTTATGGTTAAACCATGGATGAAAAGGGAACCTCTTTCACTACCTCCAGTGGTTCTTTGGTCCAGTTGGGCGGTGGTCCTCATGGGAACAGCAGCCTGAGTGTGGCATTTGGTGTTTCACCCCTAAGACTGTTCAGCAATGCTACATTCCTTACGCTCAGCAGGGCTGGCCACATGCCGATTTCTTTTAAAGCAGAATTCTTACGAGAAATGCTTCCCTATTGTAGCTCTAGATATATACTCAATTAGACTGGGGAGTAGGTTGTTTGTACTGACTCCTTACCAGCCACTACGGTAGGAGAGCCCCTAATTCCCTGCCTGCCCCCTCCTGCAGAAACTGGGAGAAGGGCACACAAGACAAATGGGGTGACACTGCAGACTTGAGGTAAGCCTCACTCAGATGGGAAGATTAAATGCAATTTGCTATTCACATCAAAATGACTTTGGAGAAACATTCTATAGATGTTAGAAATTTCATCAGTTTATTTTTATCATATGTAAGCATATTCCTTCTCCTTTCCTGAACATAAATGAACTGGTTTAATCCTGCTCTTTTTCATCGAATAGAATTATTATTCCATTTGCATCTCCCCTGCTGCTTCATATCACCACCGAGTATTTATTGAGAACCAGTAAAATTCATGGATTTTGCTTGCTTGCCAGGTACAGAAAAATACAGAAAGAGGTAAATGACAAACTTTTGTGCTTACTCAACAGGGAATGCTATGATTGTAACAGACTATTACATTATGTAAAAAAGTAGTGAAATTGTTGAAATGAGGCACAAATTTTCACATCTCATGACCCAATCTTGTGAAGTGTTGCTGTTGCAATTTCCAAAAAGAACGTGGGATGATAAGCAAGAAGATGGTGGCAGTTTACATTGCACAATACCATGTTATGGGAAGCACTCAGGACCAAAAAGCAGCAATTTTCAGTCTTATCTGCCAAAATATAATAAGTTTCCTGGGGAAATACAGATGTTTTATAGCAAATTTAAGCCCTTAATCAACAGAATCTCTTTAGCCTGCCTCCCCATACCAATTTCCTTTTCTGTCTACTCTCTCTCTCTCTCCTTTTTTTTTCCCCATTTTCTCATGATTCCTCCAAAATGTTCAAATGATTCCATTGCTCTAGGGACTTATTTGTTAAAAATCTGTTCTCCAAAAGAGAGGATAGAGACACCAGGTTCTCAAAGATACATTACATTCAATTATCTTTGGAAGGATGTAGGCTCATGGTAGCATGTTTGATATGTGTAACTTCAAAATTTATGTTGTAAGACTGCTCAGAAATGGAATACTATTTATTATGCATGGAAATTTCTCAGCTCATTTTACTAGTGAACACTTTTTGCAAATGAGCAAACGATTTTGATCATTTTGTTTCAGCCTTATGACCCCGTCTTAGGTATAACTACCTATATAAAATCTTTAATAAATTTAAAAATACTACATTGATTTTTCAAACATTTGATGATACGTAGGAGTTATCCAAGTTGTGAAAAATGTGAATAGAAATCTGCCATTCCAGAAGTAATTAAGCATGTTGTATTCAGGTGTTAGTAACATAAGTGAGCCAAAAGTTGTAAATCACATTTTTAGCTCTGCTTGATACTGAGATTATACTTGCAAGCCTAGTCTCTGGCTCCAGAAAAAGACTATCTTTGTTTCTTTCCCACAAAAATGTTTTACTGTCACACCAGGAAAGATAAGGCCCACATAGATTACTTGAAGGATTTTTCATTGCTTCCAAAAGTGTTAAATTAATACACTGTGCGCACTGTATTTCCTAAAGAGAAAAGCACCAGGTTCCTTATTCTACCTGATTACAGCAGAAATAAAACTACAAAAATGAACACAGGGTACTTCATGCTTGAGGAAAGATATTATTACCTCATTAAGAAATGATATCCTGGTAGCTCAGAGAAAAATAAATAAATAAATAAAAACACTCCAAAATTACAGAACTAAAAAAAAAGCAGAGCAAAACTCTCAAATAATAAGAATTATAGAATCATAGAATCATTAAGGTTGGAAAAGACCTTCCAGATCATTTGGTCCAACCATCACCCTACCACCAATATCACCCACTAAACCATGCCCTAAGCACCAGGTCCAACCTTTCCTTGAACACCCCCAGGGATGGTGACTCTACCACCTCCCTGAACGGGTGTTCCAATGCCTGACTACTTTTTGAGAAGAAATGTCTCCTAATTTCCAATCCGAACCTCCCCTGGCACAACTTGAGACTATTCCCTCTAGTCCTATCATTAGTTACCTGTGAGAAGAGGCTGACCCCCAGCTCCCCATACCTTCCTTTCAGGCAGTTGCAGAGAGCAGTAAGGCCTCCCCTGAGCCTCCTCTTCTCCAGACTAAACAACCCCAGTTCCCTCAGCCTCTCCTCACAGGACTTGTGTTCCAGGCCCTTCACCAGCTTTGTAGCCCTTCCCTGGACATGCTCGAGCACCTCGATGTCCTTCCTGTAGTGAGGGGCCCAAAACTGAACACAGAACTCAAGGTGCGGCCTCACCAGAGCAGAGTACAGGGGGATGATCACCTCCCTGGTCCTGCTGGCTATGATATTTCTGATACAAGCCAGGATGCTGTTGGCCTTCTTGGCCACCTGGACACACTGCCGGCTCATGTTCAGTTGAGCATTGGCCAACACCCTCAGATCCTTTTCCTCTGCACAGCTTTCCAGCTACTCTGCCCCAAGCCTGTAGAGCTGCATGGGGTTGCTGTGCCCCAAGTGCAGGACCTGGCACTTAGCCTTGTTGAACCTCATCCCATTGGCCTTTGTCCATTGACCCATCCTGTCCAGGTCCCTCTACAGAGCCTTCCTACCCTCCGGCAGATCAGCACTTCCCCCAACTTGGTATCATCTGCAGACTTACTGAGGGTGCACTCAATTCCCTCATCCAAATCATCAATAAAGTTATTAAAGAGGATGGGCCCCAACACTGACCACTGGGGAACACCACTGGTGACCAGTCACCAGCTGGATTTCACTGCATTCACCACTACTCTACTCTGTATGTTTTATTTGATGTGAGTACTTTATAAGTATGAACACAAACTGGCATTTGTGCCTCAAAGTGCCACTTTGCATCCGTAATAAAGGATTATTTAAAGATTTTTGCATATACTCTTGGCCTGTGTGTTTGAGTGTGTGTCTGTGTCTGTGCATACATACAAATATATATAAATATTTTTTATGTATATACATCCATACATATTTTTTTTCCCAGCCCTAGTTTTGTGGAGTGCACTGAGTATCCTCTCCCTCATTCTCTCTTTTTTATAAAGTCACAAGGAGCTAGAAAGCTATGCCCAAGTCCAGCTTTCACATACAACATCATATGTAAAATGCTGATCAGTCACAAAAAGGAGGAGAGTTTGTGCACACACAAAGAACGTCTGGCAAATTACAACAGATTCACTGCCCTCATTATCTCCATCAGTGATATTCAGTAGGCAGTAATGTTTGTGGCCTGACATTGTGAAGACCAATTCAAGATGTTTGATAACATAGGACCATTGTGTAAAATCTTTTGATCAGCCATGCAGAGAAATGATAGGCACCTCCGCATTGATGGCTTGGGAAGACCATGTAAATCTGCAGAACTCACAGAACATAGGAAGATGCACAAGATGGGAGATGGAAAACGTGCATTACACAATGGTTGAGTTTAAACCAGCAAGTAGTACAGTAGCTTAAATGTGTTTTCAGTTAAACATACATACCTTCAGTATTTGTTGCTCTGGATATAAACTTTTAGAAACATTCTGAGTAGGATGAATGTGAAGGTCTGAGAAAGCAATTCTCTAAAGATCCCACAAGAATGAATGATGTGGAGGAAAATAGAGAGGAGGAGTTGTAACGTGACCCTAACTTACTCATCACCTGCACAGATTATAGGCAAATCTGTAGTGGGATATTTGTACTCCAGTCTCTGACTTTCTGGAAGGAGAGAGCCTGAACACGCATGGATTTCTCAGGCATATACTCTATCTATTTTTCTGGCTCATCCTAATCTCTGTAGGGATGAGCTGAGTTGGAGCTTTGGCTGAAATAATATTTTGCAAAGCAAAGAAAAAGGCTGCAAGTTATGGGAGGTGCTGTGCCCACCTTACTCTTCACCCCACTGAATAGTCATGGTCATAACTGAGAAAGCACAAAGAAATGACTATGTCATTACCCAGGAGATACAGACAGTTTGCTGAAATGACCTTCCATTGTCCTTGAAAACTAGGCCATTCTCACTGGATGAACATAGAAAGCTGACTGCAAACTTTCATACAGATACCTGTCTGCAATAAACATGTGGGAGCATACTTGGCCCTGCCCAAAACTTGAAGCTGAAGTAACTGATTTTATTATTTTCTCAGGACTGATTCTTTGAAGCACTGGCATTTTATTACACTTCTTATTTCAGCCAGGGAATTCATAGTAAACAATTCACCACATGATCTCCAGTGAATATCAGAGTCTCATTTGTAATGAAATGAATTAAATGTGCCAAAAGTTAAAAAAAAAAAAAAGAGTATGTGTGTGTAAAACAAACCTTTGTCTTTGAAATTAACTAGTTTCAAAACATCTCTTACACCAAAGCAGAGCAAAACAGGAAAGCAAAGCAAACAAGGAACCTGGAGAGACGTGAGAAGATGGAACCAGACCAAACGACAGATCACAAACCTGGGGAATCAAGTAATATGCAAATAGTGGTAATCAACAAGGATAACAGGAAAAGCATGATCAAAGCTAAGCTATTCTGATATGAATGACTCCTACGGCATGCTAGAAGTGCATTAGCACCCTATAACCACAATAAAGAGCCCAACAAAGTAATTTGTATCAAAGAGTAGCATGCAGAAAGAAAGAATACATAATAAAGTAACACATGGTAAGCAGGTTCCACCTCTTGCCTACAATTAACTCAAGAAAGTGAAAAATGGTCTCACTGAGATGCATGACATTAAAGTAAAATTTATATATATATAAAAACCAGCAGCCAATATTCTGCATAAAAGTGTTGAAAACATTTGAAGAACTCAAAACATGATGAAGCATAGGAAGGCTCCCATGATCTATGGAACTAATCAAGCCAGGTTTCCTAGGGATTCTCTATGTTCCTTACCTTCTCTGGTAATAAAACTTGTTTCTCAGGTTCCTACAAATCCCACTGCCACCATTCCCTTTGCAGCATTTGAAGTCCCATCCACACAGCAATCACTTGGTATTCTCATTGTCCTTCCACCCCTCTTACAGTCCCACAGTACAGTAACAACTCCCTGACAACACCCTCACACTTCTCCCCAGCTACCTTCCTTGTCACCTGCACCCTTCAGTGATACCCTCCAGCATGTCCCACATTCCTGGCATCCCCATTTGAAGAAGTCCTTTTCAGTCCCATGTTTCTTGTGCTTCACAGAGTCACAGACTAGTTGAGATCAGAAGGACATCTAGCCCAACCTCCCTGTCCAGGCAGGGTCAAGTAGATCAGGTTGCTCAGCACCATATTGAAACCCCATCTGGGTTTTGAACACCTCTGGGGGTGGAGACTGCACAGCCTCTGGGCAACATGTCCAGTGCTTGACCATGGTCATAGGAAAAAAAAATAATCATATTTTTAAGTGGAATCAACTATAAAATAATCTAGCCACAGAGGCCGAAATCTATGTTTTCTACTAAATGTGCTCCACCTGAGGGCTACGCAGAGGCTGGAAAGTGCTGTGCCCTGGTCCAGGGTCTGACTGGTCACATGCATGGACAGCTGGCAGCCTTTTAGCTGCTAAGTAGACCAAATACAACCATCAATGGGTGAACTCCCAGTACCTTCCCTTGGTTCCTGGCTTAATAAGGTCCTTTCTTCTACACAGCCATCAACTCAGATGTCTCAGACATGTAACTGTGCTTTGACTTGGCTTAAACTGGCATGGGTTCAAAAGCTTTTAGAAGTTTTAACAAAAAATGCCCAAGCTTAAATGAGAGGGTTTATCCCTTCCCATTGACAATATTTTTAAATTAGTCTCTAAAGCTTCTTTTATGTTTCTAAAATCAGGTGGGAAGAATTAGGCCTACATGTAATGTAAGCAGACAGATACAGGCTGCAGTGAGAGTAAAAATATGAGGCTGGAGATGGTCTGGTGACCCAAAGGGACATTTCATGCACTCAAGACAGGTATTATCACCACCTCTCCTCAGCCATGGACAATACTTCAGAATCAATAATAACATAAGCTCTAAAATAAATAAATAAATAAAAATAAAAGAGCATGCTCCAAAAATCTTTAACAATGCAATGTATTCCATAAAGAATACAGTTCCTGGGAGTTGTACTTTTTAACTAAGCTTTCAGAGAGCAACACAGAATTTGAGCAAAAGAAAAGAAGTGTTGTGCCAAATCAGGAATACGTGATAAATCAGTGAATGGCAGGGAGTACCCCTTAAGCTCAAAGACTATTTTTTCTCCTTCCAAGGAATCTGCAGAATAAGATTTATATAAAAATAGTTCATAATAAAAAGCAGGTTGCCTGGGGAAAAGAGTAAAACTGTTCTAAAATAGCATCCGAATCTATGAATGGAATGAACTAATTTAATAACACTGAAAAATATTGCAGAAACCAGCTTCCAGCTGAGACAAGTTTAGTAAAGCTCCTACTGGCTTAGTATTTTGGCTCACCTGGTGGAAATGCCATGAGGGTCTCAGCTGGAGCCTCAGCTGTGCTAATGTGCAGGCCATACATTGGAAGTCCAGATACCAGATGGGGGACTTTGCTAACTGCTTAAATCGGCTCTCATGGCTGGCCACCAGTTGGCAAGCACAGGAGCAATTCTAGGTTTGCATTATGCTAAGAAGTATAATAGCAATGGGGTGAAATGAAATGCATGATAACAAAGGTAACCTTATTTCTTCTCAAGCAAATACAGAGGTATTTGGTTTCTGTGTGGTTTTGTATTTCCCATCAAAATCTGACATGGGGTGACACATTTTAAAGACAATGTAAATGAAAACATACTATACACATATGTACACAGACTTTTAGCTAAAATACTGGAACGCAGGAAAAGCTATTGATATTTACATGTTTTGGAATCCTGACTCTGGGAAAACTACACATTGAATTTATGTCCTTTGCTGTTTTAACATTTTGAAACTTTTTATAAAGCTATGTTTCATTGATTTGGGAGTCAGATATCTATCTTTGAGAAGCATCAGGGTTTTTTTAGCTTAAAACTTCTGCAAAGCTGAACACATATTTTTGCAAGGATACTGTTGTATGGCCAGATTAAAACAATTGCACAGCCAGGACAGTCTCCACTCCAAGATTCATTATTTCAAATGCAATCCTTTGCTTGCTGTTCAAAACATCTCCTAGACCAGAGCTGGAAACCTGAGCAACTCAGAGTGCAAGGGGTGTCCTGCTGTTACATACCTAAATGTCTTTTCAGTTGGCTGCTAAACTGGCGTTTTAGGCTACTAAGTCCAACCTGGTTGGTGGTAGTACAATAATTTCTATTGCACTTGGCACAGCATTGCAGAAGGCCTTCCAGTTCTGCTGCAGTCTTCGGAAGGCAGACTTTCATTACTGTGAAGGCTTCTGAATCTCCTGGGAAGACCTCATGGATACTTTTGTCCATGTCACATACGTCAAAGGGAACAAATCTGGTAATTCCAATTAGTTTATGTATTTCTGTAACCAGATGATGTGTATTAAGTTATTGATGAAAAGTAGACAATGCACTAGAAAAGTAGATAATATACTAGAAAAAATATGTTTTATCAGGAAGATATCAAAAATGAAAACTATTTCCACACCACTTTACTTTATCACTATATATTACTATCTTAATCTTTTACTTACTTTTATCTACTTACTATTTTACTATCATTTTATCACCATCCTTTCCAGTTCTTCCCCCCTAAAATTCACAAGCCATGCCAGGAGAATTTGGATCAGGATGCAATACAGCTGACTCCCTTCTCCCTTTGTGCTTATTGGAACAAGAATGATGAATATCAATGCCCCAGGCTGTGGTGGCATTTGGATTGCAGCTGATTCCAAATCTGGACATCAAGTTGAAGATTTTTAGAGCTATCTAGGGGCATCTATCTCACTTCCAGCTTTCAGATTTTAGCTAAACAGAGACCTTGTGTATTCTTAGAACTGAGTTACCTTTCCTGAAAAATGAAAGATTTTTATGCCTTTGAAAGGGATTAAACCTTTAGTCTGCAGTAAGCAATACGTAAACTGGATGAATTTGAGACTTAAAGCATCCACCAGCAACTCTATAAATTATAGAAGAAAATAAATCAAGGCCAGCATCTCAACATGAAAACTCAGAAGAAAGCTCTCTGAGAGAATTAGTAACTTTGCTGATAACTAGTTTTGATTTGTGAACCAAAAGGATATCATCATGTAGAGAAGAGGCAAAAAGTCCTCAAGTGGAACAATTAAATACTGATCAATAGTGACATAATGACAGAACAGTTTTCCAAATCTCTGGAGATGCCTAACCTTTCTCTTTATTAAGTAAAGATAATGTACAATTGCAGTGCTTAATTATTTGCAAAGGTTCTTTGTATTTTCTGTCTCTGTAAAAAAATTCTATTCTAAATTGATTTCATTTTAGCATTTTTTTTTTCAAACCTCAAAATTATATCTTTTCATGTTTTCTAATTTTATGTGGTATTGAACATTTCTGTTACCTTTCCCCATATCTCACAGTTTTGGGCATGATTTTTGGGCATGATTGGCCTGGGTTAAAACAACATCACAGCCATACCTAGTGTCTTTATGTCTAGGTCAACACCCAAGTTTGTCTTTCTACTCATTCAGCCACACATTCAGTGCAAAGGACAAATGCCATCACCACTGCACTTTGCCTGAACAGCAACAGCACCCCTCTCCTGTGCAGGCATCAGTGCAAGGTGCTTGGAGCTCCTTGTCCCAGGGATGTTCTGGTGCTGAACAGGGACAAGCTTTGCAACTGCAGCTGCTGGTAGGGACATGTAGATTGGTCAGGCATAAGTCTGGAGCTAAAACAGTTCTTAGGAACCCTTATGCTGACTTCTATGAACCATCTCTGCAGCCTGGATCTACGTGGCATGAGCTTTGTAGTGCATACCATAATTCACACAGTCTCTCTGGGACTTTGGTGGAGCTCTCTTCCTTGACAGGCAGGCAAGATTTCCTCTAGAGAAAGCCAGGACACAGGGGAGACTGTACTCCTTCATCCAGATCTCCTCCCAGCTGCCCGTGGGGATCTAGCATAGGATCCTAGCACAGACCATGCAGTTGATGAAGAGGACCTGATTCACCCTTGGGAAGAGCTAGTCTCCCCTGGGAGTTCAGTGACCTTTGGGTAAGGGGGCTCCTCTCCTAAAACCTCGCAGTTAGGAGGGATGAATTCAGACAGCCTTTTCTGCACAGCACCCTTTGGTGGGGCTGATACAGAATACAACCAGGTTTAACTCAGCCTGTCAGGTTAACAAAGCCTGTTTAAAGAATCAGATATGCATTAAAAGAAACATAGTGAGATTTTCCTTAAAATGAAGGGGTTTTGTAACATTTTTACAGCTCAAGAACAGACCTTGCACTTAACAAAAAAGCACAGTGAATATTGCCTTCTTGTTTACCAGGCATTGAACCATTAGTATTTATTTATTTATTTGTACACATCAGGTTTTCCTTTGTAAATGCACACATTTTCCCTTATTTTAGTACAAATGTTCTTATTTTCTGCTACAAGATGAAAGTCAGTCATATCATTAAAAAATCCTCTGTATGATGTATATGTTTCCAAGAGTGCCCCCAAATGAATTTTAATGTACAGAAAATTTGCATTTCTTCTGCTGCTAAAGAGGAGCAGGAGTATAATCTCAGCCTTATCTTGATTTATACTTTATGGGTATGTACATAAAAGAACATAAATACTATTACTGCAATTTTGTATCAGATTTCATGCATTTTTTTTTCTGCTTCTTACTAGTGCTTCCCAATTTCATATGCCTGCTGTTTTCCTCATGAAAGAAATGAGCATATTGGTATAAAATATTACATCAAATACCCCTATGAACATGTGCTCCTGTTTCCTGGATTTTAGGAAACAAAGAGATGTTTCCAACCTTTTCCTGTGCTACAGAGAGAGGGGATGAACAGCTTTGGTTAATATCTTTTTAGTGCTGATAGATATAAAAATGTGAGCTGCATCTCTGCTTCCTTTATACATTAAAACAGGAATGAGGAGTGCTCAGGAACAGAAGGAAGTGGAGTTAAAGGAATAAGGTTGTTTGGCAGCGTAACTAGAAAAGTCCTGAGCTTTGGAGTTGGTAATAATACTGGGATAAATGTAACTAACAGTATCGCTATCATCTGCAACTGTGGAAAGGTTTGGGGGGTGTGTGTGTGTGAAGAAAATAAAGGAAGAGTTGTGGATGTATTTTTTTACATACAGTGGTAGTTTATATCCTAAGATTGCTGTTGGAGCAGAAACCATATTTCACATTAATATCACTTAATATGTTATTCATTGCCTTGGGCTCCAGAAACGAGCAGTGAATTAGGTCACGGTGAATAAATACCTATCAGTGTCCATCAAGTGACATTCCTCATCTCTTTTCCCTCTTTCTTCTTTTCATGCGGTATCAAAATCTCATTCAGTTGTTTATCAGGCAGTACATGACAGAGCCAACCTTTTTGGGGGTGGCTATAAATACAGAGCTCCCATTACAGCTGGAGTCAACCTCAATACCAGCATAAGGCTGATGTAAATCCCCCTCAGGTACGAGCTGCGTTTGGTCAAATGAACATGATCTCAGTGACCCTGAGCCAGGAACCTCCCAGTGACATGGCACGGGGCTGGCACCAGCGGGGGTCTCTGTGCTGCACCCAGGTCCAAAGCCCCGTCCCTTCCCTCCCACTGCCCACTCGTCCACCAGGGTTGATTTTAGCAAACATTGGCTCACAAAGAACAGCCTCTCAAGCTGCTCATCAGCAACCTGATAGCCGCCTTATTTTTGTAAAAAATGATTCTATTTTCTTTTTTATCTCATGTCCTTCGCCTCAGACAGTTGTTGATATATTGCTATTTTGATGTACACTGACATATGGCTCCTGAAGTACTAAATAAGTGATTCAGGCTGCTGCAACAGTTAATTTATACCCTGCAGACACAACCTTAGCTCCTGCTGACGCCCGGGCTGTGTGCAGGTGACACTGCCTTGTGCGAGAGGCAGTTTCGCCGCCCTCAGCACTGCTGGATAATAGAGGCTTAGCAATCTGTCTAATCAAATTCTGATCGGAGCATTAAAATGAATGTGAGAGTGGAGTGTTGTAATGATAATTAGGGATCTGCAGCACCATCCAATTTTTCCCATCATATTTACAGCAATTCTTCCAATAATTAACTGTTGCACTTACCAGGACAAGATTAGTGGTCTGCACCTAGCCATGCAATAGTGTTATATTGCTTTATTGACTGCTGATGCCTGTCCCAGTGGCTGCTGTGCTGAGTTCAGTGAAAGTATGGTATGTGCACTGTGCTGGCCAACAGAGAGAAAAATCAGCAGGAACTACCAAACAAAGAAGTGAACAGTCGTATGGAAAGTTTTCTGGGAAAACAGAGATTTATGCTCACAATATGTTTTGTTTTGTTTTTTTTTTTTTTTTTAAAAAAAAAAGGCTTCTGTGGGATATTTTTGATCAGCTGATGAGGTGATATTACCCTTTTGTCTCGTGGCTGGAATGAGAACTAGTTTTGCTGATATGGTTTCCCAATAGGGAAAAGTTCTCTTTAAATATCTAGTTAGAGACCTGTTACTATTTTAGGGGAATGCCCTGAAGGCCTCTACCTTGTCCCTTCTATTTATGCATTTATACTGCTTTAGTTAAGACTGTGACAGCACTTCTGTCATACCTACTGCATTTTCCAGAGGCCATGGGATCTTTTTTTAACACTGCAATGTGGCCATAAAAATGTGCTTTGAGCTGCAACCTGTACTATGAGAATTGAGACAAAAAGCAGACTCATTTCACCAAATTAAGCCTCCCCATCCCAAACAGTTTTTTGTTTGTTTGTTTGTTTTTTTGAAGTTCATGAATACATTTCACTGACTGGGATGAAATTTAACTGGACTAGCCCTGAGCAAGAGTTCACAATAGTGCAGGGAGCATGTACGCATTCACTGAAGAAAAATGTCTGCCTTTCTTTACTGCCAGGAAAATAGAGGTAAAAACCCACCTTTCAATAACAACAAGCTTGCTGGAGAGTGGAAAAAGGTTGACACACCAAGCTAAAATCCCTATTCCAGCTCTGCAATCAGATCTGTATGCTGTGAGGCTCCCTGTGTGAAGCAATGTAATCCATTTGAAATGTTGTTCCTTTGTTTTGCATCCCCTGGCTTCCCAGCAGCTGGCTGACAACATCGTGTCACTGAGCACTAAAAAGCTGAACCACCATGCCCCGGTCCAACAATGACTGGAAGAACATTTATGGTGTTGATGTTTAAATGGGTAGTATTGCGGTCTTGCTATATGTGGGTTTTATGAGACATCAGAGAGATGTTCTATGCCCATGACATCTGACTTGGCTTTGCTTCATTCCTTCAGTGCAGACAGTTCCCAGCTTTACTTTGCAGGGTGTACTTAGGCGAACCTCCCTGTTTGAAGCATGTAGCAAATCTCTGTATTATTTATTTCTGTATTATTCTCCATATTATGCAGTATTGTATTGATATGACAAGAGTTTTAATGAAGTAAGCTGAAATGTTCTTCTGCCTCATCCACAAAGGTCTTATTTTTCAAAGAAAATGTGTGCAAGCGGACAAGAGACAAGCAGTCCAGAAAGCTGAAGTGAATCAATGAAAGGCGCGAGGTCAACAAGAGTAAGATACAGCACAATAAACCACCATGTGGCTGGTTTCACTCAGAAATAAAATGCCCTTAACTTGTGCCTTAAGTCTAGAAGAGATTCAGTGTACGCATGCTGACTTTACAAATTTAATTCATGAACATAACCTTCTCTATGTCCCTGTGCAGACGAGCCCTAGTGAACACACCTAATGACTATGTAAATTAATCCAGATCTCTGCAGGTGCTTGTGCCACAAACTGATATTTGTTCTTTCAACCATACTTGGATAAAGGGGCAAACTTTGTACCCAGGAAAAGTTTCCACTGAATTTTAAGGAAGGACTGATCCTGACTTCAGATCCTGGTCTTCAGAACGAGAGGGTTTTTTGTAGGGAGGAGTCCTAGAGTCTCTTGGCCAGTGTCTGTAGGAATGATTAGAAGTAGGAAATTAGATGACAGATATAATTAATGGGGTGCAAACCGGTAAGTAAAATCAATAAAAATGTTGGAATGTTGCACTGAAGACAAAAATAAAGAAAGGTAAGTATTCAAAGAAGGAAAGATTTATTTTCCCCTTCAGTAAACAAATTAGGCTTGTTGGGAATTTGCAGATACTGGACAAGACTTGGGGCTGTTTCAAAGGAAGAAGTTTAATTTTTAACTACAGCAGGCTGAAACAGTTGGACATTTCTAAAGAACTCTTTCTTTCTCAAACAAAGACCAAACCCAGAACTAGCTAGCAACTACAGCTCCGGGGGATGTGCAGGAGAAAGTTGCAATGTCACAATGCCTGAGCACAAACCCCCCCCCCAAAAAAAAAAAAAAAAAAAAGATTTACTGCCTCTGGCGTATCTCCTGACCAAAGGAGGGTGGAATCCATTGAAACCACCCTAACAGCCTGAAGGGGCTAAGGGGCAAATCAGGAGAGAAGGAAGAGTTATAAAGTTGGCCATGAAGCAGAGTGGTAAATGAAGAGCTAGTTGGTTTATGGTTCATGTTTACTCAATACCAGTTGTACCAGGTTGTGCTATTTAACGTGACACTCTGTGTAACCACAGGGAGCCTCCCTTTTATTGTGGAAGGGATGCTGGAGACAACTACACTTACAAGTATGGTAATTTATGCTACTCTGTGGTGTCTCAGCAGTCTTTTCTACACAACATCTGAGGGTTTGAATAATTTCTTACTGTCCCTAGAAATTATCTAGGGTGTACAAAATATACAAGGAGATTGTGGTTAAAGCCGGGGTAGCTCTAGCTGGCAAATATGTTAGAGAGAAATTGGTATTGCTGCCCATTGCTTAAAGCCACTGGGCACGATGTTTGGCAGACTGATTTGACTGTGTTCTTTTGTCTTTTCCCATGGATAATTTTTATCTCCCCTTGCTTCAAAAGCTAACTCGCTTCCTTTGAAGGACAGTAAGCTTGACAAGCCAAGCTTCTTGAACTTAAACCCAGCATGGCTATCCCCTGACTGAATCAGCTTTAACTTGAATTTTGTCTCTCTAATATTTCACACCGTTTCAATTACACTCCACAGCAGCTGAGAACTATGTGAATTCTAGTGCTAAATTTAATCAAGTGCTCTTCCAAGGTGGAAGAGAACGTATCTTCAGAATTAATGGAAAGAGACAAATGAAATCAATCCCTAGGATCTTGGTTCTGTCCACTCTGTACTAGAGGACATCCCAGAGAAAAGACCTTCAGTAGCAACTGAAGCCTGAAGTCTGATAATGTGAAAACTTAAAACTGCAAGGTATGAAACCCATGAAGAATGGAACACTTTGCCTGGACTGTAGAATCAACAAGAATTTAATAAGTTAATCAGATCATCACCGTTCCAGTGCACATAAATTTGAATTGTTCCCCCATTATGAAGTGCTTGTCTGTAAATTATTGCAGAGAAAGCCATTTTCAAATTAATGTTTGAGCTATTAGAAAATACAAAGGGCATTTTCATTAATTGGAGGCAGCTTTTCTTCCTCTCTCTTTATCATTACCTTTGTTACCCAGAATCAGTTTAGTGTTGAAATTTATTGACGTGTATGATTCAGTGGCATTATTTGTTTAGAATTTGTCCTATACCTGGTGGAATAAACTCATTAAGTGTAAATGAATAGTTATGTAGTCATCATCTGAAATGAGTCACTGCAGTTCTCTGAAGTCATTACAGTGCCTTTGAACACAGCTGGAAAGAGAGCCTCTGTGAAGGTTACAACTTCTCCCTCAGATTTTAACCACTGTTAATTTCCATTCTTTCCTTGGAATGAGTTCTTGTTTAAGGACAGTGGGACTCATTTTTCAGCAGAAGACTGGGACTCCCTATTTTACCAAGAATGTATCAAGATCATGTATAAAATGTTCCATATTGCTCCTGCCACAACGCATTTTTTTCAAGTTATGTAGAAGCCGGGATTCAGAAAGAATTGTTTGGGAAAACAAGAACATGGTTTGGGAAAAAAGCTGCTTTAAAATCACCGTTTGGGGAGATAAATAAGAACACAGCTTCTTCTACAGCTGATAAATTCCCAGCCATTGAAGGTCAAAGGAAGAGAAGGGGCTGCAGATTGCAGGACATAGTGTAGGATTTCTATTTCAGTAAAACTCTCCACAAGGACAGGAATTCTTCGTTGAGGTTAGAGTTCCTGTAAAAGAATGTGTATAAAATTAAGGCTAACATGGGCATGACCCTCTTTTTTGGGGGAAATAAATGTCTCCACAGACTTTTCTTACCTGTTTGGATACTTCTTAATATAGGTAAACTGACCTATGTTTTGATAGTACACTTACTGTCTTAGCCACCTATTTCGATATCCAGCATCAGAGGTACTCGTCAGGTGCTGGTACTAATGCAATATGAACAGACAGAGAATTCCTACTCACTTCTGCTGGCAACTGTAATATCTCGTGGCACAAATGGTAAATCTATATAAACGAATACAACCTGTTTCAAAGCCAAAATGTATCACACTGCCTTCAGCATAAGCCTTCTGAAAGTCCTATTGCTTGAAAGCAGTTTTACTGAGAATGCTATATGCTAGGAAATGGTGAGGAAAAAAATCCTGCTAAAACTGACAGTATCTAATCATCTTGCTCAGAGCTCTGAACAGCTCAGTTACTTGAGTTTTTCATCTAAATAAGCTTAATATATTTTGCAAGCATGCTGTCTGTGTTTCTTCTCCCTGCTTGCACAAAAGCTGAGTTCATTTGTCATGAGGCCAGGGACATCCATGAAGGGAATATCAGATGTCTGTGGCTTTTGTAATATTGCCCTCAGGCCAATGCATTCCAAAATAAGTTGGACTCCCTCCACCTGTTTTTACAATGCTTGTTGAGTGCAGGTATGGTTGCAACAGTGTTTACACAAGATCTGAACCAATGCCCACTGAACTCAGCAGGAGTTTTTCTTTCAAGTTCTGGGAATTTCATATCTTGCCTACAGTCATGGCAACTTCACTTTAGAAAACTTAACAGGAATTAGTTCTAATTTCTCCACCACCACCTCCCTTTCTTTTCCTTTATTTTCCTTTATTTATTTTATTTTATTTTATTTTATTTTATTTTATTTTATTTTATTTTATTTTATTTTATTTTATTTTAATTTTATTTTATTTTATTATTTTATTTTGTTTTGTTTTGTTTTGTTTTGTTTGTTTTATTTTTATTTTATTTTATTTTATTTATTATTTTATTTTACTGGAACAGGAATGTAATTAAGGACTCAGGGAGACATTTGAAATGCAACCAATGAGACATTTGATATAGTGTAAGTAAAGTTTGCTTCAATTAGGAATGGAGAATTGTGTTATACAGCACATTAAATGGCACATTAGCAGATGTAAATGTTTCCATCAAATTAAAGTTGGCTAGTTTGCTTGTTAGATTACTTTTTTTTTTTTTTTCAGTAATTCTGTAGTATTCTGGTTTTCAACAGCACAGAGAGAAGAACTGATCTCACTTTTCCTTTATACATGTGCGTTTTTCGATGTGGACAAATGTAGTTTTTACGCTAGGGAATACTGGACCAGAGCATGCAATACAACACATGAAGGCAGCAGATATAGGAAAGGTTCTTTTAAATAGCACAGGTCTTTCCCAGAAAAAAATATTTCAATGTCTAAAATTCTAATTCATATTAGATGTATTTTGCAGACTGATTCAAATATTACTTCCACAGATAGCATCCATATTTTAAGAATTCACCATCTCCTGGAAGGGAGAAAATGAAAAGCTGAATAGTTGAAAGGGTATTTACAGTAGAAGAGCAGCAACGCAAAATGAGTAACCTCAACTTGGTTCAAATATGCTTATTCCCCAAAAGAATTTCCCAGGGAGAGACATTCCTGTAGAAAGGCAGCCCTCCAGCACAGGAGGGCAAAGCAGGAGTCAGGAAATCAATGTGGCAGGTAGTGCCGAAGCAGGAAGGGCTTATTGCTGTGCCTCCATCCACGATAGATTACCTCACTGTGAAGGCAAGGAGATTTGTTTGTAGCAAAGCTACACCTCAGGCAAAATGACCTCCCAAAGCCCTCTGCTCCCGAAAGCCTCCACCACTGTAACTAGAAGACTATGGGAAGACAAAATACAAGAAGGCCCTGAGTTATACAGGTCTGTTCTCTGCACCACTATTGCCCCTAGGACGCCCTTCCTAAACCTCCATCCCAGCCTCTCTATTAAACCTACATCAGAGTCTTTGAGCTTAACTTTCCACAGGATAGAAGCTCAAAACCTGTTGATACCTCAGGTGATAATTTTGCACCGTGAGCCACCTGAGCTGATTACCTAGACTGCTTTGGCCTCTGAAGGGCCAGGAGGGCATCTGCTTTCTGATCTTGTCCTGGCAAAGCTGCACTTGGAGTTGCAATTAATTATTGCAATTAATCAGAGAACCCACTGAGATTACGGCCTGTGGCTAACACTGTGTAGCAGGATGTCTGACATGCTCGTGGCCCTCAGGAAGGCTCCAGCACTAGTGTCATTAGTGTGTCTCCTAAAGCACTGAAGGTCCTTGCTCTCAGGGCAGGCTCACCAGCGAAATGTCTCAGGTATCTCAGCAATGAGATGTACAGAACACAAAACCCAAGGCTTAGCACCATCTGAAACATCAGGGATGGGTCACACACGTTAGCCCCACTCTCCTTTGAATGGGGTGAATTAGATGATTACATATTTTGTGGTGGCTAGGTGGCACTCAGCACATCACTGGAAAATGCTGCAAAGGCAGCCTTTCTGCACATCCTGCCCCTCCTGAAACACTGATGCTGTCCTGCAGACCCGAGTTAGATAGCTGTGACAGAGTTTTGCATCCTCTGATGCCACAAAACAGAGCAACTCTGGTGTTACGAAGCACAAGTCCTTGTCTGTGAGACTGAGTGAGGCTCCTTGCTTGCTGCTTCTCCAGAACTTCTGCTCTTGCATTACCACCCACACCATGGCCAGCCTCCACACAAGCCAGAGGCAGGGCTACCCTACCAGTCTGTGTGAAGTAGTCAGGATTCCTCTTGGTGCTTCTCTTTATGTTTTACCTTCACATTTCTCCAAGGTTCCTCACACGGCCATGATAGGTTGTAATATGATCAGTTATTCACTCAGCCAGCATTGAATGAACTCACTGCACAGTAATATTCTCCTATTTTTTAGTATCTTTTATGTTCATTTGCCTTGTAGATAAGTCACTCAGAAATGAGAAATGAAGAGTAAACTCATCCTTTCAGAAGGATCATAAGACAGTTCTCATTTCCTGATTTGAAGACTTCTGATCTTAAACAGAGGAAAAACCCTAGCAAAACCATTCCTTTGCTTATAGCTCTCATTCATCTCAGTGTGCAAAGTTATTTCATTAGAAGCTGCAGCAGCTTAATCGAGCAGCCTTTGAAACACAAAGACTTCTGACTCAAACGGAGTTAACAGAATTATTTTTTACCATAGCTCCCATAATGTTTAAAGTCATTCACGTTTCCACAGAGTGCTCACTGATGATTATGAGCAATGAAGCTTTGGATCCAGTTATACCTGCGCTTCCATCTGCTGTTACAGAAACCAATTCTGTCATTGTTACTTTCTTGTTAATGACCTACTTCTTGAACTCATTAAAGATACCTGTTCCTCTCACACTCTTCTTCATTGGTGGTGTCAATGAAATAGCTGCCTTTGTATTCAAACCTCCCGAGCACGAAAATTGCCAGTTGAATTATGTCTGTCCTGGGTGTTGAGCTGGAGAGGAAAAACACATTCATTTTCTACAGCTTGTAATGAACTGATTCTCCGGTTGTTGAGGCACATCATCCAACAGCTACTCTTGGTTTGGAAGGATATTTTTATATTCATTGGCATGTCATTAATGACACACTTATCTTTGGATTTCTGGGGAAGGATCCCACGTTCAGCCAGTTCTTGCTTCATTTGCTTATTCTCAGCAAAATTTGATTTGTTCCAACAATGCAACACCCACCAGGACACTATTCACCTGCTTCTTCCTCCCTTTTCAAGGATTTTACAAACTGCAGTCGAGGACTATTCAGAGGATGTTTCCTCCCCTCCTACTACTTGAAGGTTATTTTCAGGTTACTTTGGACATTTCCGTGTGAGCTGCAGTGCTGCTTCACATTACCCTGTTGCTCAGAGCAACTCTGCATGACATTTGAAACTCAAGAACTTGTCTTTAACCAGCATCAGCAAAACTCATGACCCCATCCTTTCTAAAAGTGCATTTCTTTCTCTTCCCCTCCCCAACCCCCCAGAGCTCAGGCTAAATTACTCATGTCCCTGTATCTCTCTAACCTCTTTTACTCAGCCTCAGGGTTTTTTCCCCAGCAACTTCTCTCCTTTATCTACAGAGGCTGAGCTTTTCTACCTTCTGCTCTCAGTGCCACATGTCTGGAAGACAAGGAATCTGTAACACGTCCTTGTCCTCTGCCTGGACTGCGTTTCCACGCGTGTATTAGGTAACACTCCCCCTTTTGGCAAATGAATCTGGGACAGTGGAAAGCAGAACTCTCTGTCCACCATCACCTCTACCTGGCGCTGACCACTGCAGCTCCTGGGCCACTGCTCTCTATCCTGTTCTATCGCATGGTCAAATCTAGAGAAAGTAGGCAGATGTAGGAATGGAGACCAACAGTGCTCACCAGCCCCTTCAAACTGGAATGTAGTCTGTTACTTTCACTTCCCCCAGCACGCCTTCCCTAATTTCCTATTTCTACTGAAGCAGAAGGGCAAGGCAAAGACAGAAGAGAGCTGCTGACCTCTTTTACATGGTGGGGGGACTAGTGATACATCTCAGTTTACTTTTTGGACTTGCTGATTTGCAGTGCATAAATAGATGGGAGCTGTCAATACTTTAACACCTGATGGGGAAACTGGAGTGAGCTTAGCTGGCTGGAATACCATAATTGGGTAGCTGAAGGCATTTCTCCTCTCCAGGCAACAATGACAGGAACATTTTATGTGATCTCCTTTCTCTTTACTACTTTCAAAGCAAAGAACATGGTTGAAAGAAATACGTGTGTGTGACAGATTATAGTAATGTGACTAAGGATTGTAGTCAGTTTATATATGCACTGACATGTTGGTTGCAGTTGGGTGGAAGTGGTGGTAATGATGAATTTTGTTCAGGACATTTGGTAAAATGTTCTGAAATATTAAAATGAAAAAATCTAGTAATGACTCTGTTTTTATACTTTCACACAAAGCAATAGCTATTCTGTGTTTTTATTTTTGCATTTGAAAGCAGATTTTCAATAACAAAGATGGACTCAGTCCAAGGCAGATCATACATACAGTTAAAAGCTACGTAATAAAAGGAAGAGATAAGACCTTTCATCACAGATGTGCAATAGGAAGTCATAAGGAAAAATGAAAAAATAATTTGTTGTCTCTTCCACCCACCTTAATCTCCTTGTTTGACCTAATCTAACTAGGTTTAGCTCACTTTGTTGTTCCTAGAGAATATTACTGAATATGCTAAAAGTGAATGGTACATTCACTGTATTGGTACGACCTGCACCACAGTGACAAAAACACACACCTCTCTCATCCTGCAGATAATTTTTCTATCTCTTATCCTTCTAGGTAGGCCTATTTTTATTTATTTTTTTTTCTGTCACATGATTATACATTTGGACTGCACAAATAGTATGATAAAAGCAATAAAAAAGAATGTACTGAAATTTCAATATTAACCCAATAAACACTGAATGTGGTGATGTTCCTTGTCTACAATGGTGCTACTATTTCAAAGAAGTAATAGTAAACACAAATGAAAAATGTCTTTTATCTCAGCTAGCCCTGTTCTTTAAGTGTAAAAAATACTGAAAAAAAAAAACCAACAATGTGCACATTTTATTTATTTCCTGTTCTAAAGAAGGGTTGGGCATGTCTTTCCTACATTTCTTAGGACCTGAATGATCCAGGAATAGCCAAACAGCCAAGGTTCCCACTCCGTGGGCAGGAGTTGTAGCTGCCAAGCCCTTTGCAGAGGGTAATTGCCACTGCTGTTCTTTTTCCCGGTGACCACCTTTTTCAAACATGGTTTGAGCGATCTGCAAAGTTGATTTGCTCCTGCAGTGAGTGAGGTTGGGGCTTTTTGAGATGGACTTGCATTTCTGAAGTCAATCACTTGTCATCTCAAAGGGACACCAGTAGCCAGTAAATTCACCCTTGCTAAAGCACAGGGTTCACCTGCTTTTCCCTTGGACTAGCTGCTGGATAAACAAAAAGTGATCTACAGGTTGCTCCAGAAATGAAGAAAAAAAAAAAAAAAAGCAAACAAAAATCCCTAGGTTAGAATTAGGTTTGATGAGAGAGTTTGTGCTTACTGTTCTCAAGGATCTAAATTGTTCCAACTAATTGAGTGAAAATCTTCAGATTTTGGACCAGTTTTTTGGACCAGATAAGCATGCTCAATTGAATCAAAGGGGCAACTAGCACTGATAGTTAGGCATCCATGAGTTTGTAGAAAGAGCACACTTTCATCTTTCTTTCATCTTTATTACTTTTCAAAGGAGAAAATTAGTATATGCAATGACTCTATACCTTTGGGTTTCCAAAGTAATTGATGAAGAGATAAAGACTGTGTGGCGAAAGAGCATGAGTCAATTCTGGATGTATCATTTTGATTACAGAACTGACACAGTGCATAGTGGAACTTCTACTGCACCTTTGAAGCTACCAAAATGAGAAAGAGTTTTTGGAAGATCTTTTTTACACTGAAGATGGAGATGTTTTAAAAAACTTGCCTTAAACATCTTCCCCATACTGGTCTACCATAAAACTTTGCTCTAGCTACTGACTATCTTTATAACACTAATGACTATTAAAAAGACCAAACAGCTGCATTTATTATATTTGGTCAAGCTATAAATATGTACATCCAAGAAGGATGACAGGCAATTTAGTAAATTAATGGTGATTGGATTTAATTTTGCAGTGTTTACATTTTCTTCAGTTCATCATAATGCTGTACAGCATAATTCCCTGAGGAAGGTACCAATCTCTTAGTATTCCATTTCTTTACCCATTTGTAGTCATAGACATTTAGTGAAAATAATAATAATAAAAACACAGCAATATCCTTCACCACCCCAGTGAACACAGAAATTAATAATCTCAGAGAGTTTGTATTCAACCTGACACAGCAAGCGATGCAAATATGGTACAAAGTCTATCTTTACATTTATTTGCAAATGTGTATAGATATGCTTCATATAAATTAATCCTCTATTTCATTATAAGGAAGGAATTATGTCTGTGGTCAAAAGGGTGGGGTACAGTTAATCTGATTTAGCACAGCATGTGAAAAATTAATTGAAAGTCAGAACTCCATAGTGTTTATTATAAAGTAATTTCACACCAGCTCAGGATTAGCATGGTAACAGGTGACAATAGGTCATTACTATGTTAATTGAAAGACAGCATGATTTTGAGAAAAAAAAAAAAAGGGTTAGACACAAAATGAAATGAAAAGGAAAAATATTAAAATGCAGTATTTTATCTAGGATTGGGCTGTAGTTCTGCAGGACATGTCCTAGGGAGAAGATGTCTTCTGAAAAGAACTCATTGGCTTTGGGGTGATAACCTGGCATTGTTCACCGTGCCGTGAAGCGTGGTGGATGTTCATGCGTGTCCTTCTCTCCCCCCACAAGTCAAGGCAGCTGCCTCTCTTTCCACAAGAGCTGGCTGTGTCTCCGAAAGCGTGGCCTGACATTTCCAGCATGCTCACGCTGCTCACTAGCCCAGGCACGCGGCAGTGAAGACTCATGTATTTACCTTGCTTGCTCTGAGGCAGCGTGGGGGCCTACAAAGCCGCTGGGAGCCATGACATTTTGTAGCAGTGTTTAACAGCAGAGAAAACTCCATTTGTGTTCCTCGACAAGAGGATTAATAAAATAAAAAGACTTTCAAACCACCAATAACCTGTCACTTCGATAGCACGCTGAAGCATGAAGCTGGGGCAAACTCAACCTTCCACTTGAGCTGCCAGGCCATTATCCAGGCTTTGAATGGGAACAGGTGCCACCGTGCTTGGGGATGCCCTATTGTGCAGCATGACGGACAGGCGGACGGAGCTCAGCATCTCCCATTAAGTGCTCGGATCTGAGTAAGCAGTGCTGAGCCACAGGCTTCAGCCCGCTGCAAGGAATAGGGAAACTATTTTCTCATTTTATTAGCATAATAGTGGAATGTGTTAAATCAGTTGTGTGGGCAGAAGATCATTCCACAGATCCTCCTGTTGACAGAATACAAAGGGCACTATGTGCACTTGCATGTAGGTAAGCAAGACAGAAAGGACTCTGCATTAACTGCAGTCACCATAAAAGGACCTTTGCTAATGGCATGTTATAATTTAAACAAGGATCCTTTCTGAAACCAAAATAATATGACTATGTAATGAAGCTAGCTGCCTTGCTCAAAGTAAATGGAAATTCAGTGGCACAGCTGGGACCTGAAAATGGGAAACAGTGATTTTATTTCCTGGAAGAAGAATTTAACCTCTTCAGATACCCACATGCAGCCTGATACATGAGCTGATGAGGAACGTGACCTTTCTGCTCACTCTGCTTCAGAAAAGTTTGCAATCCAGCCTGACACAATCTGTTGTAATATGTTAATTTCGATGCAGTTCTGCCAAAAATACTAAGGGTGATCTCTGAGACCTTTACGTTGCACAATAAAATCCTTCCAGACTTCGCTCTCATCTCAAAACATCCCGATTAAGGTGCCTACTTTTCTAATAAAGGTCAAAAGAACGGAAAGTGTCAGTGTTCTTTGATTATTTACTACAAAGGAAAGCACTGAGACAGAAGATGGTACCTTTGCATTCAGTGCATGGCACAGGGTGACATGCTCTGCTAAGACAGAGAGCAAAAGGCAAATGCTGATCCTAAACTGACTACTGACCATCATCTGCAAACCTCACCTACTACAGAGCTAAGTCAGTAACTCAATACGCATCTCCCTGCAGTCAGATGGAAGAGGAACCTGCTCACCAATCATACAAAAAAGCAATATAATAGCAGTATTTGCATATCAGCAACAGGAAATCTCTCAGGAGTTAGGACAAAACATGGCCCCAGGTCTGACTATGGCCAGGAGAATTTTTTTCTTGATAGGACAGGGAGTAATGATGTGGGAGGGGAAAGGAACAGCTTCCGCTCTCCAAATACAACATTATAAAAGTATGTTAGAGCTGGTGGTTTATTTGGTGGCTCACTTTAGATTGGTTTGTCATGTCTTTGCAGCTCAGTGACAGCAAGTCAAAGTCTTCAGTTGCTCACTCAGGCTTTTGCAATGCGCAGCTCTGCTCTGAAGCTATTCCTACACTGCAGTCGGCTTGGGTTGTGAGGACCTGCCTCAGTCCAGCTGAACTGCAAGCAGCAGTGCTGCAAACCACACCCAGTTGACCCCATCCACCAGAGCCGAGCCCTGAGCATCCTGAAAGCACATCCCACATTCCTCATGACAATTCACCAAGCCACCACACGTCTTCCCCCGGGGAACTGCAGGAGAAATTCTCTGTTTGCCTGGGAGCACAGGGAGACTTTGGGAGCATTACCAACTCAGCCCACTCAGTCTAAAAGCAGGACTTTCTGATTTCTCATTTCTACCCCCAGCGGGGCCACCCAGCAGCTTTCAGCAGCGCCAAGGGATTTTAGCATGCGTCTGTAGGGATTAAGGGGCCTCACACAAGGTGCTGGGAATTCTCTGCCAAAATGGCACAACCAACATGTACCCTCCCCTTTGGTTTGCTGTGATGAGGGCTGCTTTCTGGCCAGCACACAGAAACAAAATTGCTACAGGCAAGAGTAGAGCTGAGGGTCTTTGAGATGACAATGACAGCACTGCTGTTTCAAAGGGCTACTGTTTCTCTTCCTGACGTGTTCTCTTCTTTGCTCTCCATTCAGTTAAAAGGAAAAGAAAAAGGAAGATCCCCCTGAACTCCCAAGCAACAAAGAGAGGCGGGAAGAGTGTATTATAAACTGGCTAGCAAAAAGGATGAGACAAAACAAGAAGAAATTGCAATATGGAGCTGCAGCAAATATGATCTTTCTGTATTCATTTGTTCTGCTGTCTCGTTTACTCTCCTGTTCTGTGATCTTTAGAAGTAACAGTTCAATTTAAACTCTTTTCAGGAAGGGCTCTGTCTTCTCACCTTTCCGTACACCTCAAGGATAGGTTACACAGCCTGTGTTGTGGCTTTGTCCTTTCTAGATGAGGGATATGTTGATTTGGTTTCAGCCCATTAACTCTCTAAGGAATCTCTTCCAGCTTAGCAGTCTGCAAGACTGGAATTGCCCATAATTCAGGATCAAGGCTTTTCTTTCTTATTGAAAGTCTGGAAGGGTGTCCTGGAAGGTGCAGACACTACAAGGAAGCCCAAGGAACTGCAGGGTTTACTCCACGGAAAATGAGCATCCTCTCTTAGGATAATGAAATCTTGTGTATAGCATTTGGTGTTCTGGGATTCATAAAGGTTATCAGGCAGGCATTTATAATAAAAGTTCTTCCTGCTTTTCCTGGCATGCATTGGGAAGATGGGAGTGTTATCAGCCTGACATTTCTGTCAGAACTGGTATTTGAACCACTGGATGATTCTGACAAATGCCACCGCTGTCATCTGCTGTTCATTTTTAATTATATCTGACTGAAGCTTTCAATGGCAGCAAGCAGAAAACTTAATTAGTTGGTTTAAAGGCTGATCTTCAAAGTTTGAGGAATCCAAACAGCTTTGCAGCATTTCTGTACTGAGGCTGCCATTTTAAATCTGACGTTGTAAGTCAGAAGAATTAATGGTCCTACTCATAGGAAAGAAAAACAGAGGAAGACTTACAGGGATATACGTCAACAAAATACACCGCTTCTGTGCGAGACATGTCAGCGAGGCAACTTTGTGTCTCAGAAACTGCTGTGCTGGCTCACAGGTGGGTCTCAGACAAATGGTAGCTGAACGCAGGCAAAAGATCGGGTGCTCATGGGAACGCGCAGCAAATGAACATCTGTTACCTTAGACAGAATGTATACGTTTATTCCGCAGCAGACTGCAAGCATTGCACTATTTGGAAAGACTGAGAGGCTGGCGTTTTCTCACACACCAATGCACTGTTCAAACAAGCTGCTTAAAAGAAGATTGCATTAACAATTTATACCACCTCTCTGTTTGCTTTCAGAGTGTTAATATGATTATATTTCTACATTATATGCTGGAAAAAACAAGCATTTGTAAAATGCAATGTCAAACCACTAATATGATGCAATTAGAAGCTAACATTACTTTCACATACTGGTTGCAGGTTGCCTGTGGGGAAAAAACAACAGCTGAAAATACGCTGTTTTGTTCCAGAAATTCCAGGGCTGTGGGTTTGGACACTTAATCCAACTGCCTCATGGAGATGTGGATTGGTAGAAGATGGACTTGGCCTGTTGGTTAGCTTGCATGGTCTGGAATGGCACTCACTGCTCATAGGGTAGCTGTGCTCATATCCATTAGGGTATTGCTAAATTTCATCTTTTGAAAGGAACGGACTGCATATCCTACATAAAATGTGCCAAAAGCTCTGTGCTTGTGAGCTGCAGTCAGAAGCCAAAGCACTGTATGACATACAGCCAACTGGATTGATTTCTCTCATTGGCTTCCCCTGCACTCACAAGCTTTGTGTTTAGCATTGTTTAGCATTAGCAAAGTTAGCACTGATCACGGAATTGCAGAGGCTGGAAGACACCTCTGGAGATCACCCTGCTCACAGCAGGTCAGTTAGAGAAAATTGTTCATGGATGTGCCCAGCTAGTTTTTGACTGTCTCCAAGGGTGGAGACTACACAACCTTTTTGGGCTACCTGTGTCAGTGTTTGATCACCCTCATCATCATAAAAAAAAAAAAAAAAAAGAAAAAAAAAGAAAAAAAAGGTTATTCTTATGTTTAAACAGCTTTTCCCATTTTAAAATTTGTGCCTGCTGTCTCTTATTCTGTTTCTGGTCACCTGAGTCTGCCGCCTTTATTATTGCCCATCAGGTATTTATACACACTGAGCAGATCCTCCTAAGCTGTCTCCTCTCCAGGCTGAATTGTCCCAGCTCTCTCAGCCTCTCCTTTTATGAAAGATGCTCCAGTTCCTTAATCATGTTTGTGGCCCTTCACTAGACTCATTCCTGTATGTTTTTGTCTGTCTTGTGGGGGGGAGTCCAGGACTGGACACAGTTCTCTCAGTGTGGTCAGAGCACACTGCTGACTCATGTTCAACTTGGTGTCCACCAGGACCCGCTAGGTGTTTTTCTGCCAATCTGCTTTCCAGCTGGTCACCCCTCTGCTTGTGCTGGTACCTGGGGTTGTTCCTGCCCAGGTGCAGGACTTGGCATTTCCCCTCGTTGACCTTCAAGAGATTCCCATTGCCCCATTTCTCCAGACTGCTGAGGACCCCTTGAATGGCAACAAAACCAACTGGTGTGTCAACCAACTTCACTAGCCTTCATCTACAAGCAGAGGGGATCTTTCTTCCATCACTCTGCTGTGCCATCAATGGGCAATAAAAAGCCCCTCCTGCTGTGAGGGCAGCCTCACGCTGACCTGGGATGCCACTTCTCTCCTCTATCCAGGAGGGACAGTGTTCTTGATGATTCAACAGTCAAGGTGAAAATAAATAAATACCACAACTACCTTCCCCATTTTGTACAGGTATTTGGGCTAAATAAGCTCTAAGTCTCCCCTGAAACTTGCATTATACATTTTGCTTTGGGTAATATTTTAGCCAAGGGCTATAAAGGCAGTGTACTTACTGAAGAAGTTTTGTTTACCTTTGATATTCTAGACCACATATTAGCCTAGAAACCAACATTTTGCAGACCATATGTGATAAGGAAAATGACATTTTCCATTTCTATTATTGGTTGAAAAGTCAGATTACACTACTTTTAAGTTTTGTTGTTGTTGTTGTTTTTCCTTGCATGTATTTAAGCACATATTACCACAATTAATGTATTAACACAATTCTGTACTTGCTAAAGCACTGGTTTGGGTCTATGCAGCAGGCAGCTGTTTTGTCAGAGAAAAAAAGCTGTTTGAACAGCCCAAGGGAATGACAGCTGACAACCTAAAACTATCAGGTCCCAGACTGTTGGATTTGAACTGAATCAAATTTATCAGTCTGTTACTATGCCTAACAAAGTCTAAGACATTAGCCAGACACAGAATGCCCTATATGAATTAACAGCCTCCTCAGTGAGAGTGTTATGGGGATTTCAGCATACTGTTGTATTCCACAGCATTTTGCCATTACCAAAACAGTTTTCTTGCCAGCAGAAAACTGTACTGCAGTTGCAGTAGGTTCCACCATAGGATGGTGCATTGGGTTTACATGGCAAGGTTTTGGTAGCAGGGGGCTGCAGGGGTGGCCTCTGTGAGAAGAATATGGAAGCTGCCCCATGTTAGATAAGAGACAGTTTCAGACAGCTCCAAAAGGACCCACTGCAGGCCAGAGCCAAGTCAATAAGCAATGTTGTTTGTGCATCTGGAAGAGCAGAATTAAGAAAGGGGGAAAAATTGCTGCACAATAGCAGCTGGGAGAGAGAGGTGAGAAAATGTGAGAGAAGCAGCCCAGCAGGCCCCCAGGTCAGTGCAGCAGGAGGGCAGGAGGTGCTCCAGGCACGCAGCACAAGTTCCCCTGCGGCCTGTGGAGAGGCCCCTGGTGGAGCAGGCTGTCCCCCTGCAGCCCATGGGTCCCACACGGAGCAGATCTCCACGCTGCAGCCCGTGGAGGAGCCCCCGGTGGAGCAGGTGGATGTGGCCTGGAGGAGGCTGCGGCCCATGGAGAGCCCCCGCAGGAGCAGGCCCCGGGCCGGAGCTGCAGCCCGTGGAGAGGAGCCCACGCAGGAGCAGGGGGTCTGGGGGGAGCTGCCGCCCGTGGGGGGACCCGTGCTGGAGCAGTTTGCTCCTGGGGGATGGGCCCCGTGGTACGGAGCCGTGTGGGAGCAGTTCTCGAAGAGCTGCTGCCTGTGGGCAGCCCCCGCAGGCTCAGTTGGGGAAGGACGGCATCCCGTGGGAGGGACCCCACGGGGAGCAGGGGCAGGGAGGGACCGTGAAGGAGCGGAGGAGACGAAGCGTCAGGGACTGACTGCAGCCCCCATTTCCCGTTCCCCTGCACTGCTCAGGGGCAGGAGGTAGAATAGGGTGGATGGGGGGAAGGTGTTTTTAGGTTTTTGTTTGTTTGTTTCTCACTGGTCTAGCCTGTTAGTAATAGGTACCAAATTTCATTAATCTCCCTATGCTGAGTTTGTTTTGCCCATGACTGGGCATGGGCAAAACATGATGGGCAGCTGAGTGATCTCCCTGTCCTTATCTCAACACTTGAGTCCTTTCCATTGTATTTGCTCCCCCTTTTCCTTTGAGGAGGGGGAGTGAGAGAGCAGCTGTGGTGGAGCTCAGCTGCCTAACTGAGTAAAATCACCACAGATGGTGAGGAGCTTATGGGGTTATGGGTCTATGTGTGGAGTACAGGTTATGTGGATTAGGTAAAAACATCAGGATCCAAGGTCTAAATGCTAATTATTTCAAGCACAAAATATTCTTTCATATGTGGAAAAGCAAAATTTTTTAACAGTATCACAGACTTCTCTTACCATCACCAAGCAGCTGCCTCACTGATTTGACCAGGGATGTAGAGCAGTCAGGTTCCTCATACAGACAACAGCACTGTTTCTGTACAGGTATGACCTCCTGTAACACGGTAGTTTGATACCAGACTGTGGAGGATAAATTCTCGCAAAGGATACAAGAAATCACTTTCTTGCTGCATAAGTGCTGGAACTACTTCTTCTGTCCTCCAGTTGGAAGACACTGTACCATGCTTGTGCTTTAGCAAGACTGCAAAGGAATGGAGTAATTACAGAATCTGCTACATGTTCCCCATGTATTTCTTTCTTACTCCTCGTGCCCTGACCTTAGCAGTTCAAGGAGGGCTTTTCCTGTCTCTTTGCATGGCTGTCACACATCAAAACTCTTAGGTCACATTCATACATTTTTGTGTTTCAATTTTGTTTCACTGTCATGTTCACAACTGAATAGCTCAGTGCTGCAGCATCCTGCTGAAGGCAGGAGGAAATTACTTCTGCCTCACAGCTGTCAAAAATCTGTGTCCTACCACAGACCAGCTCCTTGCAAGGCCCTTCCGTGGCTGTTGTTCACTGAGGGGATGTCCCCAGACCCAGTAACCTACACGCATATTTCTACGTACAGCTTAGACACAGATATTCAAGACTATATACACTATACAAAACAACATGGGAAACTACTTTTGGGGCAGATAAATAATACAGGTTATAAAATAAGGGTCAGAAGACCTACCTTGAGCTTCCCAAGTTGGCCACATCAGAGATTACTCCTCTTGCTTGTCTGTCATGATATCTGAACACAAGCTTTTATGTTTGGACAGAAGTAGCTTTCAAGAAAACAGGGCACTGTGGCACCAGCCACCAGAAACATGAATGATTTCAAACGTATAGCCTATTTTAAACACACCTGCTTCCAGATCTTCAGCTGTACAGCTGGTCTCTACAATGCAATGAAGTATTCAGGGTTATGTAGTGAGTGTCAGCAACCAGACACACAGATATTGGGTAAGGGGGTTGTAGAGGGGTTTTATAGTTTTATAGCTTTTTACTTGAAAATGTGGACGTGCAGAACATGGTGCACTAAGCTTGGGCACATCTTTGGCCTGGGTTTTGGTCGCACACACACACACCTCTCTTCAGGGGTGAAGAGGGTAGGGTGAAACCCATCCCTTTTGCAACTTTCCATTTCCCATTGTCATAAAATGTCTGAAAAAGCCTCAGGAGGAGATAACGCCTCTACCAGATGATTTCGTAATGAGGACTGCAGGAAACTTTTGCCGTGTTATCTAGAGCACTTACATTTCACTGGAGGAACATTTAATTTAATAAATTATTTGAGGTTTTTTGCTCACTTTTATGCTGCTAATCCTCAGAGTTCTTTCAGGGGTGTGAACAACAGAAAATTCAAGTAAGATGTATACTGAAGCAAGGTTTGGTGGTTTTTAATGACGAGTGCAGGGGACTCCTCACACCAAATTCACAGATTGCTCTTAGATAAGATCTCCAGCTCCATGGGGTTTCACAAGCTTTGGTGTTTTTTCTCAAACCCACCTCGCAAGTCAAGCAGCTTCCTTTCTCAAGGAAGCAAAACTAGAGTTCATGGAAACTACCCATGTAAAATCCACTGCCTAAAGTATACTAAGGCTTCCTGAGAAGCTGGGGACTGAAATGGTCATATGGCCTAAGTGTCTTGCTGAAGCTCCCAGGACTCAGTGATTCCCCTTTCATCCTAAATAATGCACATGCCAATGGCAGTACCATATTTTGGCAAAAGCTTCTGATAAATCTGTCCCTTTGCTCAATTATGGCTGTAGCTCTTGCCAGTGCAGACTCAGCCTTTTGGCTCAGTTGTCATTCTCCATCATCCAGCTAATGCAGTTATTTCTGTATTATAGGCCCATTATTTTACACTGAAGATACCTGGTTAATATATTAGCTAAAGGGATGCTGAGAATAGTCCGTTGCCTTTAGCAAGGAATATTGGATGCTTTTGTCTTTGAAAAGTCCCACTGGTCTTTCCTTTGTGAATGGCTGTAAATTGCTTACTGGAACAAAAATGCCACTTTTTGTCCAATTCTTTCTTGATTTTACCCAAGAGGTACATAGCAGAGGTTGATTAAATCACTTGGTGTTGCTCTCTGTCTAAAAGAGACACACGGATCTCAGCATATGCATTCTAGAGTCCATAAAAGAAGACAAAAAGTTTTGCATTCCCAGTTACCTGTTGTCCACCCCATTTTTGAAGGGCATTTACATATTTTAAGACAGACGTTTTTTTTCAGTTAAGGCTATGCAAATGTTAGAGGCTCAGTCTGAACCAGCTGTCTCCACAGGACAGCCATCCTAAAGAGGGAGTTCATCTTTTAAAGGTGTCTCTTCTCTACTCCTGGAGCTAATTTAAATTCCTAATCTAGATGACTACTTTAATTAGTATCTCAACTTTGAGGTCACTTAAGTAAAGCTAGGTGAGGTAATGCCCAATGAAGCCTGCAAAATATTTACATATATTTTTTTTTCTTTTAGGCAAAACCTTCTTTTAATTTTGGAGGACAGGCAAATCCTGAGGAGCATCTTCTTGGTGCTAGAGAATCCAGAGGTGATGATAGTGCTAAAACAATATAAAAGAAAACAAGAATAACTGTGTTTTCCTTTAGAAAATTTATTTCCTTCCCAAACCTCTCCAAAATTCCCAGTAAACATCCACACATTTGGGAGTGGGAGCCATTTCAGATCTGCTTCCATTTCTCAGTTAACATGACCACAAAAACTAGAGGGGATTTTACTCATTTTCATACCAGCAGAAATGGTGAGGCATTCAAGCTTGCACTTGAGAACTGAGATGAGGTAAAATATAAGATATTCTGTAAATATAAACTCTTTAAAATAAAATGATACAGATGACATAAAAGTATAAAAACTGTTACTGACATGAATAATTCACTAACTATTGCATGGTATAAGTCACCAACTAATGTGTATTACGTGCCATTTAATAGTGGATGTATTTGAAGAAATATGGAAATTGGAATACTTTAATAACTTTCTATATGAAAGATGATGAGACTGCCTAAATGATTAAGAGGAAGATATGTTATAATGAACTAAAGCCACTCGAGTGTAAGGTAATTTTAATTCAAATCTCCATCTGCTTATGTATAATTAAGACTCATTTAACAAGTTAATGCCTAACAGAGAGAACTGATAAGTTTGGTATTAAAGAGCTTAAGAGAAGTAAATTAAACTGTCTAGTTTGAGGAGCTTTCATTTGAATTCCCTGTACCTGAACCAAAACACAATCTTCCAGGGGCATTTCTTTACCCTGACCGTGCAGCAAGGTACCAAACCTGGAGAGAAAAAGGAGGCAACAAAGCAGAATATCCTTTTTATATTTTAATTTTTGATATCATGTCAAGTCAGGAGTTTGACAGCATCTTTGCTGACATGAATATTTATACTGTTCAACCTGCTCACTATATAGTATCTATACACCATTGAGAAGACACTTTGCATGCCATCAAAAATATTTATGCATTGCAGAGATTGCCAGTGGGGTTAAATAACCTATGAAAATAAGAGGGTTGCCTTTGAAGTGCAAAGAAGTAATATTTTAATCAGTAGTAAATTTTATGTGATATTCACCCGCTTAACTTTCTATTTCATTCATTCTTCAAATATCTTTCCTGCAAGGTCCAGTAGTCAAAACAGTGACTTCAACCTTTTCATCTTTCATCATGCAATTTTAATTTTTTTTTTTGGCTTCTTATCCACTGTCAAGATGAGAGTTTCCTATATTCACTTCACACTTAAAATTCCCTGTGCTTTCAATTTTTTTTGTCACTGGAGCCAGACATCGGCTTTGATTGCTCCTAGCACTCAGCAATAAGTTAAACACTTTGAGGAATGTATTGCGAGAACAAATGCCACAGCTTGTCCAATGCTTATTGCAGTATAGCTGTTTTCAAATGAAGTAAGACAAAGAAATAAAGCTATGAGGTTTGATGACCAATACCCTATCTGTCTCAGTAAGTGACCAACACAGGACATTGTTGCAATATTTGAAGCCTACTGTTTTGTTCCTATGCCAAAGCAGACTTACTAATGACATGTTTTAGCATCAGTCTAAGAGCAGAAAAATCAGGGACTGAATTGTTTAAAAGTATATAAAAGAATACAACTGATGTCTGGCTTCTAAAATTGAGACTGGGGCAATGGAGGTCCTTAAAATTCAAAAGGAAGTGAAATGTTCCTTTCTTTACACATCTATAGGTTAATGCAATGTACCTTTTGTAGTCTCTCCATTATCAAAGCATTTGGATTAGTATGCATTATGCATGTTACCGTATGTCTCACAAACAAGGGAGCATATATTTTAAAAGGTCTTCCTTTCCTCCAAGGCTTAAAAAATGCATTCTGTACAGAAATGTCCGCAAAGACATTTGCATCACTTCAGCAGAATGAGCTTCAAGTGGCATAGGAAGGGTACAGAACCAAATAATCTAAAACTGACTAAAGATGGAAACCGACAATTACAGTAAGGCAAATGGTTCCATTTGTGCTGATAAGATGATCTATGAGAAAAAACAAACAAACAAACAAAAAAACAACACAAAACACCTTTGTTTAGTGAAAGCCCCCAATATTTATCTTTCGAGTTCAAAAAAGTCCTGTTTCTAGAAGAAAGAGGAAAGAAAGTAAGAAGGAATGATGGAAAGAGGAGCAAAGGAACAAGACTTAAAAATGCAACATGAGTTTACAGTGCCAGGAAATTAAAATTTTAGACAAATTTTAAATCCAAATGCACACACACACATAAAGTTAGAAGTTCATACCTACACCATGTAGTGGTCTGTAGTGGGAGGGAGCATCCATCAGATTTGAATGCCGTTCTTGAACCGTACATCTTTTCTCTGTGAAATACTGCTGACACCCCCCCATTCCCTCTTTCCTGAGTATATCCCAGAATAAGTTGCGCTGAGACACCCCAAACATCCTGGATGGCACTGTCGCTTCTGGCTATTGGGATGACTGTTTCATGGGACATCTTTGTTTCGTTGCTGTAGAAAAGAACTTTCAGCAGGGAACATCAGTGTGAGACTAATTAGTTAGTAAAGACTCAGTCCCATGCTCTGCCCCTTCCCATGGTCTAGTGAGTGTGAAAAGCAGCACATCTATCTGGATGTAACTCAACCATCAGTCTTACTTTACAGTTTGTATTGGTAGTTAATATCATCCTGGTAGCTCAACCCACAGCTACCGCACAAATGGTATATGAGACAATCCCTTCTTTGCAGCTACTTCATCTCCTTGGTAAAATAATTAATTAAATAAATAAAAACATATATTTCTAAATATCTGTCTAATGTGTGTCACTGGCGAAACAGCTTTTGTTATCAAGGCACAAGAAGAATCCTTACACATGGTCTTTGGGAATCTCAGGAACGGGTAACTTTTAAACTCTCAAGTAGTCTTCACCATCTAAGCACTCTTTACAACAGGGTAATTCCACTTCTTAATCTCACTGGTATCAGTGTTTCACGCAGCCATCCAAATGCCCTTTTTCCCTGTCTCAGAGCCCGATGATGTGGGTGAGGGAAGTCAAGCTCCTTAATCTCCAGGAGGAGGCAAAGCTGCATGTAGCTGAAGGTTCTCACAGAAAGAGCCTTTCCCCAGGAGGACAGAAACCTGCTGGCTCCCAGGGAGGGCCCAGGGTCTATACTTGGGCTGGCTGCCCTGCCACCCACACCCCAAATTCCCAGGTTGTGCCTAGTCTCAGAGGTGCCATCCAACGCCAGTCAGCTGTCCACGTAGGAATTCACATTTGGGAGAGATTAATGACGTCTGAAAACCCGGGCAAAACTTACACATGCTGCAGCTATCTGTAAATAAAAGTGAAGTGTTTAGCCTCACAAATGCAGCAGTAGGCATCCAAGAGGAATGCTCCTCTTTAAACAAAGAAACGTGCTTCAGAGCAAAGGCATTTAAAGAAAAAGCCTGCTCATGATCCCTCTGTAAATGTATTTTCTCCACCAGCAGGCGTTACCCAACCTGCCTCTCTCACAGCACACCACCACCAGGTTTGTGACAGCTGCTCTGTTTTGCTTTAGCCAAACACTACTCCTCAGCATGTTCATTTTATCCTGGCTCCTCAAGAGCATTTAATGCCCTGAAAAAAAGCAGTAGGCCCATAAAATGGATATTAATAGAGCACTTAACACATACATGTTTGTGATTAGCAGCTTAAAGGTTAAGGGCCCAAATAAAACAAAAACAGCTCCAGTCTTGAGCCAGGAGGTATTTTAGCAAACCAGACATGTCACACACCAAGGATGCTGTTCTATAATTTGTAGAAATGTGTTTTGGATATAAAACTTTTTTTTTTTTTTTTAGGAAAGTCAGACATCATGATATTAATGAGTAATTCAATCCCCACAAGTTTAGAAAGCATAATGCTAACGTTGCTGCATCATCTCTTCTGAGATCCACGTAGCAGGGCAATGCATCAAACATAGACTAGTTTCCATCTCTCTTCCCATTCAATTCAGATAGTGTTGGTGGTCTCTTTCTTTTAAAAAGCATAATAGCCTGACTTAGGTGGTTTAGTTCATTGTCTAAAAATATCATTTTCCCTTTAGGGATACTTACATTGGAGAGGAAGATCCAGTGAATCCACAAATTCTAACCTTACCTATGGTGGCAGTACAGTTTTCAAGTGACACGATAACTATTTTTACATGGCCATCTTGCTGGCTTCATAGGAAGAATTACCTCCCGCTGGTCCCAGCTGGGTCCTAGCATTGGGGGAGGGATAAGTGGGCTATTAACTCCTTCTCCAGCTGTGATGTGGCCGTGATAACACACCTATTTCTGCCTTTTGCTCCTCATCCCAGAGCTGCAAGCAACAATCAGGCAAGAGCTGGTCTTATTCCAGTTGGAAAGCGTTTTTATTTCTTATGTTCCTTCATAAAAAAATAAAAATAAAAAACAGTGGCTTATCTGTTCTCATAACAGATAAGCCACTTTTCTTTAAAGATTTATGACAACATGAAAAGTATTTTGTTTCTTCTCTTTAAACATGCCTCAGTGCTAAAATGTTATTTTCCTCATTAAGAAGGGATGACACTTGGAAAAAAGTATAGTGGGGATAAACAGCATGTGGGATGTCAGCCTTGGATTTCACTGATACAGAACTGCTGGGATGAGGGAGTGCAACACCGAGTCCTGCCCCACAGAGAACCAGCTGTAAGCAGCAAAACCCTCGGCTACCTCTCAGCCCCTCTGCATCACCAGCCCAGCCCGGCTCTAGGGCCGCGTGGTTATTTTCCACCTTAGCAGAAAGGATCGAGGCATTTCATCAGGGCAAAACTCAACACTTCTCCCAAAGACTGCTTAGGGGAGAAAGGAAATGTCACTTAATAACCATAGCTACAGGCTAGCAGAGAAGAGAAAAACATGGAAAAATGCCGGATGAAGGATTTGGCAGGGAAATGCTGATTTCAGCAGGTGAAGAAGGAGGGAAAAGATGGGCAGCTCTGGCAGGCAGTGGCAGCGTGCTGAGCTAGAAACTGTGTCACAGCATGCCACCAGGAGGGACGGGCACAGCAGGACCTTGGCTTTATGGTGGGCACTGGGCCAGCCCTGACAATGGCCTGGCAAAGACTTTTTTTTGGGGTGGAAGGTGTGTGTGTGTGTTGTTGTTTATATTATTATTTTAATGGTTTTATTAGTTAATATCAATATAGATCCTTTCGGTTTTGCTGCTCTTGTATACAGTTATCTAAACTGTCAGTTTAATCCCTATGATTTTACTGCCTTTTTTTTTTCTCCCAGAATAAAATATTGCTGTATCATCTCTCAATCTTCACTTTGTCTCTTACTAATTTTCAATAGATCTCCTCAGATTTGCATTTCCATTTACAGCATCTTAATATATCATCTCTACAAATATTGTTTGTTTCCCTAGTTATTCTCTATTACTTAAAATCCCCATCCAGCTAGGTCTTTTCTCTAATTAGACATGGATTTTCCTGATTTTATTTCTCGATGATCAAAATAATGACTTTAAATTTTCTGAAGATTCTCATTTTTCTCTGAATTTGGGCAACACAATATTTAGTATGAGAGGAGTTCTGAGTCATGATTTAATAATGGGGAGAAAAGAAATCCTGTATTTAAAAGAAAGGCATAGCAATAGCTATTATCCAGAACTGATAGCAGTTGAATTCTGATTAGGAATGAGACCTGTTTTTAGAATTGTGTTCACTGAAATACAACAAGAGTGAAATCTCCATGCATTGATGTCTCCAACAGAAGGATGTGTATCTTTCTAGATGACTTAGGTTTGTCAAAGACAGTTTACTGGATTTGTTGGAGGGACAATCTGGTGAAAGGCCCTTGACGCTATATTCTATCACCCTATGATCCTTTCTGGTGTTGGATTCCACCCTTTTCCTAAGTTAATAAGAAAAAATTGAAGTATTCTTCTTTATGTACAAACAGCTATATGTTTAGCAGAGGATGTAGGATGGTGCTTCCCTGAGTCTGATATGGAAAATATTCTGATTATCAAATTGTGAACTGTGAGTGGCATAATTTTCCTAAGCACTCAGGGAGCAGCATTCTTATTGTATTTACGTGCCTAGAGATGCAGAGAGCGCTGCCACTGCTTACTGGTGCCAAAAGTGGCTAAAAAACAAATGACTGTTTTCCAGAATTAGAGACTTTGAAATAATCTGTCTTTCTGCATATTTAAGCATGTCTTTTAAAACCTGATGCCAAGTGACTTCAGCACCTAATACTGTTACCAAAAACATTTCCATCAGTTAAGAACCCCTGTGACTCATGGGCAGGGATTAAAAAAAATGGGGATATTGAACAATGGCTTCAAAACCCTAGTGGCTGCCCAGGACTAGCCACTTCAGTTTGCCATGACTCACTGGGCTGCCAGCAGCAGCAGCTAAGAAGATGCCCCAGTGGTAACCTAGGTGCCTCTGCCACAAAAAGAGACAAGGACTCCATTGGGCACTCAGACAGCAAGTTGCCCTTGCTCCTGAGCACCAGTTAGCTCCCCGTGGGGCTCTTTCAAACTACCTGGATGCTCCTCAACAGCAAAATTAAAACCTGAACTAATTTAGATGTTTTTCATTCTCTATTTTTTCTTAACTTATCATCTATGAAAACGTCAGTGACAACCACCACTAGTTTTCATGCATGAGATTTGGCTCAAAGTTAGTCATGTGCTCTGGTTATGTTTTCTATGTGTAGAATGAATAGCAAGCTTTGTCAGAAAAAGGACCCACAGTAATGACCTGACAGCACAAAGCACAGCAATGTATCAATCAATCATTCAATCAACTAATAATAGCAGGTAAGAAAAAGAAAAAGAAAAAGAAAAAAAAAGAAAAAAAAGAAAAAGAAATAAAAGAGAAGAGAAGAGAAGAGAAGAGAAGAGAGGAAAGAGAGGAAAGAGAGGAAAGAGAGGAAAGAGAGGAAAGAGAGGAAAGAGAGGAAAGGGAGGAAAGGGAGGAAAGGGAGGAAAGGGAGGAAAGGGAGGAAAGGGAGGAAAGGGAGGAAAGGGAGGAAAGGGAGGAAAGGGAGGAAAGGGAGGAAAGGGAGGAAAGGGAGGAAAGGGAGGAAAGGGAGGAAAGGGAGGAAAGGGAGGAAAGGGAGGAAAGGGAGGAAAGGGAGGAAAGGGAGGAAAGGGAGGAAAGGGAGGAAAGGGAGGAAAGGGAGGAAAGGGAGGAAAGGGAGGAAAGGGAGGAAAGGGAGGAAAGGGAGGAAAGGGAGGAAAGGGAGGAAAGGGAGGAAAGGGAGGAAAGAGAGGAAAGAGGAAAGGAAAGGAAAGGAAAGGAAAGGAAAGGAAAGGAAAGGAAAGGAAAGGAAAGGAAAGGAAAGGAAAGGAAAGGAAAGGAAAGGAAAGGAAAGGAAAGGAAAGGAAAGGAAAGGAAAGGAAAGGAAAGGAAAGGAAAGGAAAGGAAAGGAAAGGAAAGGAAAGGAAAGGAAAGGAAAGGAAAGGAAAGGAAAGGAAAGGAAAGGAAAGGAAAGGAAAGGAAAGGAAAGGAAAGGAAAGGAAAGGAAAGGAAAGGAAAGGAAAGAGCCACACACTGATGTGTATTCTGGAAAAAAAAAAAAAAGCTAATTCATAAGAACTAGCCAATGGAATGATGGAATCATGTCTTGTGTTTTTGAAATCTCTATATGCTGTAAAAATCATGCATGGTGAAACAAATCATCCTTTAAAGGCAGATGGTCAATTGAAATCAAACTCTTGACCTTTTTTTTCTTAAAGATAAGCAATAATTTATTTCTCTTTCATCTTCACAATTATCACAGACTGCCTAGCTACATGACCAATGCCACTACAGAACACAGGAGAATTGCCCACCTACACTTTACTTGGACAAATACAATTGCAATTTACAGATTAAATGTACTGTACAATGTGTTGTTGGAAAAGGTCATTCTAATCTATATGACGAGATGTGACATATGATTTATAAACAGATGCAATCTACAATGTAAAACTTCAACAATTTGTTAAGCCAAGAATACAGTATAAAGCATTTTGTTTTGGTATTGTATTGTTACTAAAGTAGAAAAAAGAAAACTAGAGAAATAAACCCAGATCTGAACTTACAGAATATGTATTAGGTTAAGAAATTAATTGGTTTCTCCACTTTTTTTTGTTTGTTTTGCTTTTCTTTTTCATTTTTTTTTTCTACAAATGAGTAATATGAATATATTGCAGGATAAGGAAAGACTGCCAGATAAAGAAGGTACCGTTATATGAAAAACAAATGAAAAATTACCAGGTAATTTTGCTTACAAAAAAGGTCAAACTATAAACAGTCACAAAATATATAAAAATGCCACATTGAACGAGGCAATCGTACTCTACCTAAACTGGTAGTATACTCTCTGAAAGAAGTTGCGTTCATACAGTAGTAACTGATAAAAAGGCATTGTGCACTCTTGTGCCGTCTGGAGATTTAGCACCATGTGTCATCAGTTCTTGGATTGTCATCCAGTTGTCCAAGATTTTCTTGTTTCTCTTTTTCATCATCTTTTTGTGACTCAGTTCAATAATGTTAATTTCCTTTTTGCCCTCGCTGCCACTCTGCGGACTTTCCTTGAGACACTCCAGCCTGCTACGCATCATGAACTCCCGTCGCCTCCTCTGCTCCTTAGCTCGCACCAAATGCTGCTTCCGCTCTTCTTTGCTCCAGTAGCGACCCATCTTCATCTCACTCATTGTATCATCATCTGTCGTCATTCCACTGCGCTCCTCTTTAATTTTTAAGGCACGTTCCTTCAGGATTCTGTCTCGAACTGGTCTCTTTGTGATATATCTCGTCCCATCGCTCCTTATTTTCACTTTCCATTCCATCTTAGGCTCTGCACACTTCTGTGAGTCTTTGCACATGCTCACCAGGCTGAGTTGGCTTTGGGCGTACTCCACAGCTGACTTCTGCTGGATCAGCTGCATGTAGCTTTGATAATGCTTTGCATGAGCAGGTATATTCCCATACCTGTAAGAAGAGCTGTGATATGGGGACAGGTAGGGAATGTGCTCGCTGCTCTGCTTTTCTTGGTCTGTGAATTTGCCACTTTCTGATGCCAGCACGGTGTCTTCAGCAGCACTGTTTTGTTCAGTAGTTTTGGTTTTGGCTGAGGTTGTCTCCTTGTTGCTTTGTCCTGAGGATGACTGATTAGCCACAATTGTGCTCCTCAGGTTCTTCCTGTTGGTGATGCTGATCATCCGCTGGAGAGAGTTGTCAGGGGATCGCTCCACGGTCAAGGGAGTGCTCCTGCAACTTTCTGCCGTGTTGTAGGCACTGGAGCTGTCCTTGTCGGACTTCTCAGGGTGCTCCATGATGTCATCCAGTTTGCCTCTTTGCACATCTATGCTGGTGTTGTAATTCCTGAACCCTTCATCATGTAAAGCCCAAATGTCTCCGTACTGATCCCTCACCTTTTGGAGTCGGTGAGCTTGCATAATATTCTGACATTCGAGTTCAATGTTCCTCAGTTCCTCATTGAGCAGTTGTAGCTCATGCTCCACCCCGTCTTGCTCTCTTCTGTTGCACTCTATTGTGCTGCTCGAGTAATACAGGTCGTACTCCCCATGGTTTCGAATCTTGCACTTCAGTTCCAGCAGCTGTCGAAACCTTTCACATTCCTCCTCCGGGTTCCCTATGAAATCAGACTCAACGTATTCCCCCGACAAAAAGCTTTCATTGCACTGGAGCTCAACACTTCCTAACGTATCCTGGCTGTGACCCAGCTCCTGTTTGCACTGCAGGGTAGCGCTGTTCTGCTCCTCAGGTGCATTTTCTTGCTCCGAGCTCTCATCATTACGCAAACTTTCATCTGTAGGTCCCACCCCACTGTCCTTTTCATGATTGTTGGATGATGAGGTTGCAGTGTCTGTAGTTCCATCCTCTTCCTCATGTTTCTTTGGCTAAACAAAGGAGCAAACCAAAGGGATTATCAAACACAGATCACATTACTTGAGAATATTTTCCAGCTCTGTTTTGCTTAAACAGCTGGGATCTGATTTAAGCTGAATTAAAACAGATCACTAAACAGCAGTCCTACTGCTCATGGCTTTTAAACATTTCTGAGAGTCATGCTGTGGTGGCCATACTGAGTGAAGCAGATGAATTACAGCACTAGTCACATATCTTCTAAAGTCTGGAAAGAAATATTTCCCTCTCTAGCTAAGCCATCTCTTCTCAGTGCTTAAAGATAATGATCACCAGATGGTGCACTGTTTTTGATTCTGGATTATGGCCAGAGACTGGTGGAGTTGAAATCTTCTCAAACTTGGGGAAAAAGCTTCAGTGCTGCTATCACTTCAGAAAAAATAGAGTATCAAACCAATCAAACAATGACTGGTGCAATCTAAGAGGGTATAAAAAGACTACTTTCATCAATGGGACTTTTTTTTTTTTTTTTAAACTAGTGGACTCTGTGTGCTCCATGGAGATGGGGCGGGGGGGGGGGTGGGGGCGGGGGGGGATATGAAGCCTGCAGAGGGCCAGCCTGTTCTGCTACACCCTCCATGGCCCTCTCTCACATTTCTTGCTTTCAGTAATATTTTTCTGTAAGACTATTCATTTTGAATTCCAGGATTTTGCTCAAGTAGACCTCCCTCACATCCCTGGAGACCATTTCTATTCCCTAGTTGGAGTTTATATTCCACAGAAATAAAAACAGCCTTTTACCATTAAGTGTAGAACAACACTGAGTGCTTGCCATGGGCCTAATGTCAAGCTTTTAGGCTGTTGTTTTTTAATTCACACCCCACTCTTTGTACCTAACCTATTTATATTCTTTTATATTCAAAGAATGTGAGATAATGTCTCTCTGAAGAGACACATGCTTTTTATTTTTCAAACTGGATGTGAAAAGAATTTCCACCTACTCCCCTTACAGCGCAATCATACAGAGTGCAATTTATATGGCCTGTTTGCCAAATATCTAAGTGCACATAGTATCAACCAAATGCTTTTTCTCTTTTAGGAGGTATAATTGCATAATTATGTATAATGGTAGTAATAATCAGGAGAAAAAAGGTATAGTGCACCCAATGAAAGGGAACAAACTCAAAGAGGCCACTGTCATAATTCCCTTTTTCTCTTCTTTGACAGACAGTAAAACAGGATGAAATGTGTCTCCTATCTCCTCCTTTTCCCCTCTTCATGTGCACTCCATGATCACACACCCTTCAGCTGGTTTCCTTTCTTCAAATGCAAGAAAAAATAATGGCCTAGTCTCAGAAAAACAAAGATAACCCCCGCCCTCAAATACAAAGTAATAGTGGAATAAAATAAATCTTGAAAGAAACACAGTATCCAGAGACTCCAGTGTTTGTGACAGACCAGTTAAAAATCTCTGAAAGGATGTTTTAACAGTGTTTTCTCAGACAAGACTTGCAAAGGAAAACTTCTCTTTAGAATAGTAGCACACATTTTGTACTCATCCTTTTGCACACACAGCTCATGCACTCATCATGCACAAAATGTATGATAACTGTTTAATTCTCATGCACCTTTGGTAGCCACACCTGCAATGTGTCAATTATTGTCTCTTCGCAAATGGGGGAGAAATTTCCCCCTTGAATTTTAAACATCATGGGACGGAATGTGTTCAGAGTTATTCAAGGGATTGTATAAAGGTTCAACGTTTCTTGATGTTGTAGGGTCAGAAATTTCTGGAAACTAGAGTTTGAAACTCTAAGGGACAAAATGTCATGAAAATTCTGCAAGTTTGTAAAATTCACTGGTACATATTTTTCCTATCTGAGATTCTCTTAGATCTTTCTATTTAGCCACTAAAAAGCAAAGGTATCTTGTTGTTACAGGAGGAAGGAATATGAAGAGTAGTACCAATAACACTCTAAATAACTAACTATGGCAGAATTGTTCTATAACTATCATTTACCTACTCCTTATTTCTTCAACTTATGCATTGCTGTGAGATAGCATAAAGTATACTGGAAGGGTTTGTTATTTTATTTTATTTTATTTTATTATTTTATTTTATTTTATTTTTGTTTTGTTTTATTAAGGCTTGTATATTTTTCCAAAGTGGCTGCAACAATTTGGTTTCATTTTTATGAGTATCTGGAGAAGTGGTGGGAACATACTGTCTTCATGCATTAGCTGTTTTTTTTTTTTAGAGCGACAAAATTTCATATTTTGCAGGGAGAAAAAAATTCAATGTCTACAGAATTCTTCAAGAAAACCAAGGGTAACCAGAAGAAGAGCAACCCAACCAGGTAAGTGCATTCACCAGGAATGCCAGAGATTTGGGTTTAATTTCATATTTTTCTCATTTACCTCTTCCAGGTGAGTGCTGCTACATAAGCTATTCTGGTCCCTTCTCTCACCTGTTTTGGAACTGCTCCAGTTTGTATTCACCTCTGCTGTCCCCAGATTTTTCAGCAGAGAAGTGACTCCAGTCTGGGTCATCTACACTGCACTCTGGAGACAGCACAGTGTCATCCATGATTCTCACTGATCTGGAAAATGTTTAACAACTGACACGAGGGACAACAGCTCCTTCAGACCCCGGGACAGCCTTGCTGCAGAACGGCTAGCAATTTGGGTGCCTGCCCCAAATGTAGGGCTCCATCTACCCTTGTGAAGGAGGAGGGCTATTATCCACTTGCTGACCCTGAGGGGAAGCAACATAGAACAACTTGCATTCAATTGACTAAACAAATGTTACCCCCTAAACAGGGTGGCTTATACATACTGTGTGTGCACAGTTACATAGCTTCCAAAAGCTGAGCCACATGATGCTACTAGAGCTTCCTCTGCTGTCTCCATCGTGGCACCACACCAGCAAAGCATGTCTGGGCACATCTGAAAAATCCTTTGTATCTATAAAAATCCTTTGTATCTGTAAAAATCCTAATGTATCTATTTGCACAGTGTTTGAAAGAGACTTTACAGTTTGGGCCCACAGAATCAACACTTTGAGAATTAGTGTCTTTTGTTCTCCTCACCACTTATCAACAATTTAAATTTTGCTTCTTCAACTTCCACATGCTCTAGACAGAGTGAACATAAGACACTGCCATCTACTATCCATAATTAATGCACACACACGATGTAATCAAAGCAAAATCCATCTTTCCAGTCTCAAAGAAATCAAATGGGTGGGACTGAGCTGATCAAAAGTGTCTATAGTACAGACACCTGAATGTCAGGTAGTCATCTGGGGTTCTCCACTCTGTCATGAAGAAACAAATGTCTGTACAGTCATATTCTTCTCAATCTAAAGCAGACATCCAAAGTAAGTTAAATACTTTCCCAGGATGTGGATATGTGCAAATAGTTCAATTAAGAAAACTGCAAGTAATACAGATATTTATTGTCTGTATGTTTTTGAGATACATCTAAAAAAATCCACTCTGACTCAAGTAAGATAGTGCCTTGCTTTTGTATTCTGGACTTGTCATCTTTTCCAGGGCCCCTGAACATGTTCAGACTGAGCAGTCTTTTACACCATGAAATTATTTTAATTTTATTTTGAAAACTAGCAAGCTTAATATCAGGTTACGTCCCTTTTGAAAAACAAGAGATGGTCTCCAATTACCAATGCACTGCTTTTGTCAGTGTTATCTATTATCTATTCCAAACAAAGTGTTTGTTTTTAAATGTACATTGTCAATCTCTGCTACAATTATTTCTGTTTGAAATACCAAAGGGCTCCTTAGGCCTCATCTTTGCAGTGAGAACTCAGATAATGAGAACGCGAACCTGGCGGTGCGTACAATCAAGCAATAAATGAACCTCAAAAGATTCTGCATTTCAGCTCCAGCAAGCATTCATGCCTATAAAATGGCTAATCTTGCAGGAATTCAAGCACTGTTCTATTCTCATTTTCAACTTAGGATGTATACTGGGACTCAAAACCCAGGCTGCTACTAAAGTTTGAAAGCAGTGAGATTCAGTCAAGGGTTTTAATAAATCTAGCTGCTGGGCTCCCCGGTCAGCCTCTGACAGTGAAAGGAAGGCTGACCACAATGAGGGGAATTGCCAGTGGCAGGCTGTGAGACACCCCTGTCACTGGGGAAGGCTGGGATTGATTTCAGTGGCGCATTAGAAGGGAAAATGCTCTTCTGCAAACAATGCTGTTCTTTTGAAACAGGCCTCAAAAAGGAATTTCCCCCAGATATTTTTACTGCATTACAGCTTTGAATGAACTACAATGAATTACTCTACACAATTCTTTCTTTTCTTAATAGGTTTTGATATATTCCATGATACTGATAAGAATTTCTGTATGGCAAATCTATGGTATTCTTGTAAAAGTTATCAGTGCTGCACAATGGGCCACGATGTTCTGATGGGGAAGGAATACAATGAGTTATAAGAAATAGAGAATTACATCTTTCCTCTAGGTTTATTGGACTATCCTATACAGAGAAGATACAATTCTTGATTAAATTCCATAGAGTGGCTCAAAAACACAAAGAAGACATGACCGTCTACTTAATTCTATACTATTCTTCATTATAAACTGTACCATGTTTTTCTGTGACAGCTTGTACTACACGTTAAAATGGCATTCGGTAAAAAACACTCATATTTGTAAGGACAGTCTGCTATGATGTGCATTCTTTCCTGCAGCTCACAATATTCATGATGACAAACAATTATGAAGCCAGAGGACTGTGTCCTGGTTCACAAAAATTAAGCCTGGTGTTGGAGCAAAATCTCCATGGCCAACCAGGGAGCTTGAAGCTACTCTGCTTGGCTACTTGCAGCTGCAACAAGAGCAGTTTCATTACACCAATGTATTATGTGATTCACTCCAGGAAACCGCTAGGTTTTCTAGCCTAACAAGGAGTAAAGAACTAGTTTTCTGACTTGCCGAGTCACTACATAGAGTCTAGAAACAGCAGCTGTCACAAATTACTGATGCCCCATTACACATCCAGCTGCATTTGGTTGATTCAATTACTCATCAGAAGGGCAAAGAACTGGCTGGCTGTCCTAGAATTACTTCAAGCAATGCAATGTCAGACACCTATAGAGTACAACTGACCATAATCTTTTCAAGTGTAGCTCTCTTCTACCTTAATATAAAATCTCAACAGGGGAAAAAATACTCAGTATAAGATCTCAATGGAAAAAAAAAAAACACACACACAAAAAAAACTCAACTGGTTTGATGAAACAACCTCATAGAACATCACTGTTCAGTAATTAACACTAACCGCAACCCAAATCCAGTGAAAAAGTCAAGGTTTGACAGGATACTGGGAGTGGAAAATCACAACTGTGAAGTGATTTCGGAGGTCCGAAAATGTTGTGTCAGGGTTTAAAAGGGGTCTGTAGGCAGACCTGCTCAAGAATTTCCTCCAGAAGTGGGTGAAGATAGCACTGCACAAAGTAAAATGCTTTGCAAAGAACAAGTGTTCTTTGTGACAGGAAATCTTTGGGTATCTAAGATAAAATTTCTGGTTAAAAAAATAAAAAGATGCCAGATCTCAGTTCAAATTAGCTAGCAGTGCAGTATTTAGCACATTTGACCTGGGAAAGCAAGGCTTGTATCACTGCCTGGAAAAGAGGATCATAACTAAAAGGCCATTATACATTCCATTGCAAGTCTCCCTTCACCTCTGATACCAGAGTTATTCCGCTTTGTGCGATTAATTAAATGCTTATAAGATCAAGGATTTGTAATCTGATCTATCATATTCCAGATAATAGACTTAATTGCTGAGCTATTCTGTCAGTGTCTCTGTCCCAATGAATATTTAATTTGTGTAAAGTGAATGGCTTTAATGGGAGTTATCATCAGCACCAAAGCAAGAAGGGAGGTGGGGATAGAACAGGCTAGAAGCAAGTTGAGGCCCCCAGCGAGGACTTGGCAGTGCAGGATTTGAAGCCAGGTCTCCCCTTAGCCAAATAAGTTCCCTGGTTTCCAGAAGAAGGAAGGCTTTCAGCCTCTCTCCCTCTCTTCACTTCAAAGAAAAATGCCTCAGGCTTTGCTTTCGAACAATTCAGAATGGGGAAAAAAATCAAGTTACAGATTTCTGTGGGTAGAAAAAGAGTTTCTCCCCAGTGACACATATACAGAAGCCAGGAGATGAGGTGGGATGTTATGTGCTCGGCTCCACATGGGTGTGCATGCTGACAGATCATCTGGTTCAGGTGTGGATAAGGTCACTTACGCCTTCCACAAAAAAAAAAAAAAAAAAAAAAACGAACTGAGAAGATTCCCTGATGAAACTGTACTGCTGAGAGTGCACATGTATCGTCGCCGCAGCCCCATGACTAACAGCACATATGGGCATGTAAAAGTTAGGATAACAGCAAGCTGAGACTATATTAACAGTATGCTTCTTTGCCTCCATTAACAAAACAAATGATGAACTGTGCACTGTTGGTGTAAGAAAAATACTCTTGTATTACCAAAACACCTGTTGTTTCTTTTAAACACCGTAATCTAAAAGTTAGATTACACACTGCACAGGCCAGCTCATACCTTGCAAATGTACAAGAGGAGCACCTGTCCCTGTTCAGAGCTCTACATGTCACATTAATACAATCCATTAAAAAAAGACATAAAATATAACAACATAAACCCCAAACACTTCAGAATTAAAGAAAGTAAGAAATAATATTCTGAGAGCTCAGAGAAAATGAGAAATCTGCACTTATCACAGTTTTCTAAATTGTTTGCTAACTTGGCCCAAACATCTATTGTTCTGCTTTGACCTACAGCACACTGGAGTTCAGAGCATCCGAGAGAAAAAATTCTATCAAAGCTTTTGACTCCACTTTACAGCATGCCATTTCATTCTCTATTAGTAACAAGGTATGCCTAGCAAAATTTCAAATAACACATTTAGTGGCAGTCCTACCTGCTCCACCTCATTGGCTGTGTACTGCATCGCTTCATTATGCTGCTCTTCCAACATTTCTAAGTTCAACTCCTCCAAGAATTCATTCCTTTCATCATCCAGCCACCCTTCCTCCAGCTGCAAAGAATACATTAGTACATTATATTATGTCAGCAAGGATGCACGCTAAAATAGGGTAAACCCAAATGGCAATGCTTGACTAGTTCTTTTTATCATAATGATTCACTTCAGAAAGCCAGGCGGTAGGAGTCCGCTTCTCAAAAAAGGAGGAAGAAAAAGAAGGATAAAAAATGGGACTCTTATGCCTTTTATCCTTTCTTGAAACAGTATGACTGATTTTCTCTCATAATGAAGGAGACTGCACAGCACAGACATTATTTCTTTTCAAAAGGTATGAAAGGCAGAGCGCATAATCCTGAAGCTGTCATGTTCATTACCGCCAAGAGCCACAGCGCCAAAAGAGTGGCAATGTTACTAATAGGGCCATGAGACAACTGGGCTCTTTCCTTTAACAACCTCCGCCCCAGTGCTGTGCCCTAGCGCTGCATCCTTGATAGATGCCTTGTGTTGCATTTCTACTACAGTTTTCCCATTGATCTTCCAGGTAAACAAACAAACAGAGGAAGGTGACAGACAGATGCAGTGACTTGAAGGGCGGTTATTTTTGTTCTTTCAGCTTGCCTGGAAACAAGCCTCAACTGTTTGTTTGTGTTTTTCCCTAAGTGTAAAATAATACTTTGACATTTGGTGAAGGTAGTGTTGCAAAAGGACAAGAAGGGACACTTTTCTGTCAAGTTAGTATATCCTCTCTCTTCTCCACAACCCTGCATTGGGTTTACGTCGCAAGACCAAACAACCTTTGGAGCTTTATTGTTCTTGCTTGCCTTTTTTTTTCCCAGGGAAAGCATGAACACAGTCTTTCTCTACCATAAAGGATGCAATTTAATTTCTCACATTTGATGAAATTGCAGAGATAACCAAATTGGGAGGATGAAAGATGAATCTCACTTGGGTAAATCTGCTGCTTTGATCATGGTAGACCCTGTGCCTAACTTAATGTGAATCCTTATGTTATAGTTTTTAGAATAACAATAATATATGCCTTAGCATACACATGCACTACATACATTCCGCGCACATACACATGTGAATGCACATGCCTGTGCCATTTGTTTCCATATTAAACAGGTTATGTGCTCCTCTGGTACTCTGCTTCAGAACTTAATTATCCATCAGTATTCACTGCACAAATAAATGGTCAAAGAAGTTTTTTTTCCCTGTTTCTGAATGAATGTGCTCAGCAGTCAGCCTTTGAGAATGCAATACTGCCATTACCATTTTCTATCTAAAAATAAAAGCCTGCTTAATCCTTTTCTCTTTTACCAGAGTCAAAGCAAAACAGCTACCTGATATCAGTTTGTGGACAGCATGATTTCTGATATACTACGGCTACTTCTTCAGTTTTGCCTAATTATGTTCTCAGAACACAATTTAAACTAAATTAAACTAAGCAACAACAAAAACATCACGAACGAAAACACACTATTTTGTGTGATATGAAAGTAGCATCTACATGGGAAGCTATACTGATATGCATAAGTAATTCCTTATCTTATATTGATATATTTTTTTCATGTTCACCAATCTAAATAAATACAGACAACTAACTTTCCTTGTGCAAGCATTTTCTCAGTCAGTGGGTTTCTTATCCCTACAGAAAAAAAAAATATCTTAGGGAAAAATCATTAAGAATAATATTGAAAAAGCCTTTCAAAACTTCTGCAACTTCCAATGCATGCTACGATTTTGCAATATAAACTGATGCACAGCTTTTTTTTTTTTTTTGCTATACTTTTTGTCATCATTTTTATGGGAGCTGTTTAGATTGATGAAAAACATAAAGGAAATAAATGCTGAAATTGTGAATCTTATGTAAGTACTGGATTGAAGTAGAGATTCCAAGCGGCACTGAATTACACTTACTCAATTTAATTTATACAGAGTATGCAGCTAGCGAGACCGAGAAATATCAGATCAATAGCATGAGAGACAAATGGCAACATAACCAACTTTGCTTGAATTGCTGACAGATGGAGAGAACAGTGACAATATAATGTCTCTTTTGTTTTGCAATGGCTTATAAACAGAATATAAGGGGAAGTACAAAAAGTACTTTTCTTCCAGTCTACCTCTCCTTAGTTTGATGATCAACCTAACACCTTCCGCTACAATGACATAAAACATTCTTGTCATGGCATAATTTTATTTTTAACACCATTGAAATATTCCTAAAAGCTTTTGAAAATGTACTTCCTGAGATATGATTTGTAATGTACAACCTTTTTTTTTTTTTTTTTTTTTTGTGACCAGGGCCCTTTGAAAACAATTAGACCCAGAGCTCATGAATGGTGTTGTAGTGAAATTCCCATAACTGGCACATAAATGAACAGTTTACAAGTTTACATTCTTGCTTACAAGTGCATGGGATAAAAAGGGCCATCAGCAGTGAAAAACTACAGCTTTGTGTAAGCTCATATAAATGACTGAGGTAAGCATGGGAAGTTTATTCCCAGAACAAAAAAGAATCATCAAACAAGTAATGCATAGTTTTCAAGTTCTACTTCATATTTTACTAATATCATATTAGTGCTCTCAGCTTTATTTGTATATCTGCTTACTTTGTCTGCTGGAAAGGAATTGCCTAGCTTTGGGCTAACAAGCCCTGGTAATAACATATTATTTTCTTTGTTGGCTAAAAAAGGGGCAAAGTTCTGCAATTATCTTTTGCCTCCTTTTGTCAGGAACCTTGGCATTCCTATTTCTCAGCAGTTCATTACTTACGGTGATAGTGAATGTACAGTATAACCCAGGTCTTGGCTCAGTGCATCTATTTACTCTAACCTGCAACTCTGGTCTTGCTACCAGCAACACAATTTTCTTGCATTCATCGCTGGAGAGCAATGCTACTGCCTCTTCCCGATTCTGGACATCTTGGCCATTAATCTAGAAAACAAATGAAAGTGGCACATTAGTTTCTATTTCCACAAAGCAACACACAATAAAGGGCAAATATCAGCTCATTTGTGGTGAATGTATGGACAATGAAACTTGCACAACGGGCTCATCTTCAGCCCCTCAGTGGTAAGTGCCTTCACTCAATTATGCGCTTACTGTAAGAGCCATATCGATCGTTGAAGGATGGCGGACATCAGAGGAAGCAGTTATGTTCATAAATGTCCAACCTGCGCCCTGGTAACATACATCTAGCAACACAATTAACCAGCCCCTGACAGGTGACGTTCATCTTTCTCCGTTCAGAGTAATGGAAGTGTCACTCTGAGATAATAGTGCTGGTGGAAGCAAGACTGGTAATACCACAGCTGAAATCAGTCACACTGTGTGCTTGTACAGAGCCAATTAGAGAGCTGCAGCATTATCTCTCACCAGGCAATACTTACAGGCCACTGCTTATTGCTGCTCCATTTAATCATTTTATATTTGTGTGGACAGCTTAGTATCCAGAGCCACACAAAACATATGTATCCCCCTTACAAGGGGATAATCAAAATAAAAGCAGTTTGTGTTTTTTGTGCTATCTCTCTGCTGTTCCGTCACCTCATCGGAACAGCCACATCCATGACTACATCATAACAAACACGTTTTACATTGTCCAAAACCCCTTCTAGGGGGAATCAAATACGAACTGTATTTTCCGTATGTATTTACTTTTGTCCAACCGATATCAGAAGAAGTGGATTATTCTCATTGTGGCAGCAAAAAAAAACAAACCAAACCAAACAAACAAAAAACTGGTCTATTTGAAATTGGGTGAAAACAAAACTGGAAAGCAGAACAAACTCAGGATATTCTTTGATTACAGGGAAATAAAACCTTGCCCAATATTTAATCTCTTGCAAGGGTTCAGTTTCAAAGTAGCAGGAACTTTTTGGCTGGAAAGAGCAAGTCCTATTTCTGCATGCATATTTGGCCTGAAAACTCTGACACAAAATCACAGCTTTAATTGAGATTAAAGAAAACCCTGTGTACCCTGGACATCCAACTGGCAATGAATAAATGTCTGAGACACTACACTGGCTTCACAAAGGGATAACTGTGGTCTGTAGGAGACCGGTCAATTATTTGGTGACACAGAGCTGCCCTAACCCAAAAAGCGGCACCACAGCCACAGAAAGCCAGGAGCAGATCTCCAGCTTGTCCAAATGCCCCAAGCCACAGTGGCTGCTCCAGCAAGTCCTATCATCTGGGCAACTGCCCCTTGTCCCACCCCAGAGACCACAGCCCTGCTGTCCCCACACTAGCAGCACATCACTGGGGAATGAGCAGGATGTCAGCCTGTCCCATGGACAGCTCGCCCCTGGAGACACCATTTATTAGCCTGGAGGTTCAAAGCTAAAAATAGCAGAAATTTAGGCAAGCCTCACTAGGACTGTCCTCATAAAACCTTTCCCTTGACTTCATAATATTTGATGTGAAATACCCAGACTTTTCTCAGATGCTTAAGAGGGCTGCGAAGGTGACGGGAGAGGTGTGAGGTTTTTGAGAATGAGAAGGGGACAGTTCCAGTCTTGTGAGGAAATCTGCTGTAATTTTCTGAGAAATACACAAAACACTATCCCCCCACAGCCTTAACCAATGCCATCTGCTGCCCACAGAAAATGCCCCCATGCTCACAGAGTCTTCTTTCTCCCAGCCTCAGTGTAATCCCCTGTAATGACACTGTCAGCTTCTATTTCTCTGAGTTATCTCATCAATAAGAGTAGATAGAGGGTCAATGTGTTTTCAGATATGAAAGTAAACCCCACATAACTCTCTGGGTGTTAACTTTAATGATCAAACTCATAGCTATATATCAGCACTGACATTAAAGTAATGCTCCAGCCTACAAAAAGACGGCAGAATTACCTATGCTTTCTCTCACCCCTGGACTCTTTACTCACAACTGAAATGAATTTCATTAGGAATTTGAGAATGTTTGCCTGAATTGCTCTTGGCTCCCCACTTCACACAGAAATTTTGGAAAGAAAGGAAAATAGCAGGAAATTAATCTACCCTCTATTTACTTACTTTAAAGTGCATAGAGGAAGAATGAAAGTGGTTTCTACTTGGTTGAATAAACAAGGTTAATATTTTTTTTAATGATTTCTGAAAGTTAAAAATACCACTATATTCTGTTTGCTTCCTTCAATGGATATTCTATAGCAAGACGCAGAAGACAGCGCACTGACTTTTCCAGTCCTACTCTCAGTCTGTAACGTGGTCCCACAGCCCCATCACCCCTCGCACCATGGCATTTGTGTCTTCTGGTGGGCACCCTGACAACATTTTCACATCCTCAGCTGCACAGAGAATAAACCAGCAGCCCTGAGTGAGCCCTGGCGTTAAAATGTAGCTTATTATTTCCTCTCTGAAAGATGGGCTACTTTGGTAAACCAGCTTCTAGATCCTGTTGTGCTCAGGAGATTAGCTACAATCCCAAACCTGATACCAGGGTAAGAAATACAGCTACAGGTTTCAGCAAAGAGGTTTCCTGCAGAAATGAGAAGACTGATGGGAAGGAACAGGCTAAGCTTGCGACAACCAGAAAGCACATGTGCAAGTATTAATGAAAGGCCATTACGGAACTGTTTATAGAAAAACAACCTGTCGTTACCAGGAGCTACTTCTGGGACTTCAGTGAAAAACAAAACAAAACAAACAAACAAATAAAAAAGTCAAAATAAAAGGGAAATTGACTGGAAACCAGAACTAAAATGATATAATATAGCAGTTTCCAATTTACTGATTTTTGGTATCTGTTTTGTCATTACTTCAAAACATAGTATTCACTGCCAGTTCAGAACACAAACCTACTGCCATTCCAGCTATTTTCCTCTCTGTGCTGTGACATTGCCCTCCCTCCCTCTTCCAGACCTCGCCTACGGGCACCGTGCTTTATTGCACAAACCTATCTGCAGGACAGCTGCAGGGGCAGCTCTCTAAATGAGAAGATCAATAGAAACCAAGGGGGAAGAAAAAAGCCAAGATGGTGGATCAGCCAAGAACTCAGAAAAGCAATGTATTTTTGGTGGAGGAAAGAAAATATTAACAAAAGTCTAGTAAACCCCCTGCTCAAGTACATTCAAGATCATCCTTTATGAACAGCATGTCTTTTGTATAAAAACTCTTGCCATCAATGCTCAGCGTGAGTTAGGCTTACACAAATTTATGCAATCGGTGAATGATCAGCAAGTTTCTGACACCTGTATTTATGTTTGCAGGATCCCTATTTAGAATTTGACATGAACTGAGATGAACACAGAGAAAATGAGATTTGCTAATAAATACGGCAAAGAAAGACACAGGATATAAGGGCATGAGCCAGAACAAGTTTGTCATTCTCATTTTTCAATACGCACGCTCTAGCTCCCAGCTATTGTGTTAAAAAACAGACAGACATGGATTTTCTCATCGATCACAGTAACAAAGAGAACTACCTTCCCTCATTAACAGTCCACAGAGAAGACAGCACTGCACGTTTGTCTGAAGAAAGAGTTTAGGAAAGGGTCTATTGTCACATACTTGCAAAATACGGTCTCCTTCACGGATCCGGCCGTCTCTGGCAGCAATGCTGTTTGGATCAACCTGCATAGGACAATATTCAATAACAGCAGATGAAAATATTTTTACCAGAAACCAATCAGTGCTGCTGAATTTAATAAACTGCCATTTTTACTCTGTACAGAGGTAATTTAAACCTTCCTTTACAGTCCTGTGAACTCAACCATTTTTTAAATAATTGTATAATCTTGTTTCAGATAAAAGCCTAAAGACAGAAGGGGTCAGAAGCATATGATTTTCAGATTAATACTCTTCTATGCCACCATCAGGCATTAACCTTCAGCTGTCAGAGCACTAAGAATTAACAACAGAGTCCCTGTGCTTTGGAAGTTCGCTATGGACTGAGGTGATTCTGCAGCAGCTGATACCTCCATAAAAATGGGCCTGTATTTGGGAAAGATGCAGGCTTATTTTTCTTGCATGAAAATATTTACTGTGAAATGATTGCTTCAGTGTTCAATCTGTTATTTCCTCTGGAATTTTGCAGTTCTCAAGGAGACAGGAAGAAAAAAAGGGATCTATTTTGTATAGATCATTCACAGGTTCTGTATAAAGCTTCTGCTCTAAGCTAGTTAATTTTAAGTTTGTTTAACCTAAATAGATGTTTAGGGCTCCATTAACAGTTTATCAAAGTCACTATAGCTCATCTTTGAGCAATGACCTACTGTTCATTGCAGGGCAATACAATCTATCACCTTTCACTTGATGGTTATCTTAAATCATTTATTTTGCTTCATCATGCCATAAGCTATTTTTTCAAACCAAGCGTTTGAGTTTAGCATCTGGTTTGCAGGTTACATCCTCTACAGCTGTTAGATATTATTTTCTTCTTGTGAACTGTCATAGAAAAAAAATGATTCCTAAATGTTTAATCAAGTACAAAAGACGACATAATTACATTCACTTTAAAAGGTCTGAGAAATTCCTACCATGCAGGAAAAACACCACATTTCAGATATAATTCTGGATTGTATTAGGAGGTTCCTGCATTTTCTTTCTCCTTACAAGGTCAAATAAACTTTAACAGCCACACCTACATAACTGTTGAAAGACTTATTCTTGGGTGGTTTTACACTAATTCCTCATTCTAGTTCCAGGGCTGTGCTTTTCAGCTTGACATTGCTGCTGACCTGCAAATGAATGACTTTCTTCATCCCTGTTTATTGATAAGTAGGAGAAAACTCTCTACGGATTCACTTTGTCCATGAGCTTCACTCAGAATTTGGTACAACATGTCACAAAAGCGACAAAGTTTATGGGAATTCAGAATTCAAATTATTGGGAATCCACTTCATCCAGGACAACCACCAGTGAGTTTGGACTCACAAGAGTTCTGCTTTATTCAGGGAAACAACCCTCTATGAGTCCCAAAGGTGGGAGTCAAAGGAAATTAACTGGAAGCCTTCTGGACTGACACTGTGAAACACTAACACCTTGTGATATGTGCTGCATGCCATGTTTTACTGGTACATCAATGAAAACTGAGGGATCCACCCATCTCAATATCCAGTACTCTATCTTTTGTTTGACCAAAAATAAATAAATAAATAAATAAATAAATACATACATACATACATACATAAATATTAGGAGAGATCAGTCTTTTTGATGCATTCCCCTCCCAGGCTACTCCCTTTATCCACCTGTGGCATGTCTGTGATACCATAACTGTACCAAAACCACAAATAATAGAATAAGGATTGTCCACTGCTACGATTACTGAGGCTGTGATGGGGGAAATGCAAGCAGGGTGTGCAGCAGGCTTTCACCTTAAAAACTCTGCCTACTTTCCCACATAAGGGCAATTTTCTTTCAAAATTCCATCCGTGCTCAGGCTGCTTTACACTTCCCTAACTATGATGTTTTAGTTAAAAGCACTCAGATTAGAGAAGTGAGCTAGTAATAATTACAGTACTTGGGCAACATAATTTAAACTGATAATCTAAATGAATTGGAAGTGACATGTGCTGGCTGACGGCCGACATTTCCGCAGCCTGGTCTCAGAGCACTTGCTCTCACATTCCCCGATGTGCTCCCCCCACCTCAGTGCCACGTCTTTACCTCGCTGACGTAGATCCCTGTGTCTTCCTCGTCGTCAGTTCTGTAGCAGACAGTCAGCCCCAGCTTCTCCTGGCTGCTAATGCGGCACAGCTCCACCTCCTACAAGAAAGCACATGGCCTCACATGATGGCTTTTGCCAAAGTTGGAAAAAATTACGTGACACAAAGGAGCGCTGAGTCACCAAATCCCTCCTGCCCAGCCATGGAGAAGTGACAGTCCTTCCTCAGTATGGTAAATCTCATGCCTACATGTCAAGATGTATCAGAGAAACTGCAGAAGTTGCAACCGCCCAGTCTCAAGACACTTCATTTTGTGTGCTTCTTTTAGGGAGAAAAATACTCTGTGAATTAAGGAAATTCCAACAGATCACAGGTTCAAGCTATGCAGAAATCATTCAGGAAGATATGTCTAATTGAAAAATATGGATGTGCATTGATTTTGCAGGTCTTTTTTTGCCTTTGGATAATAGGAGCTGACTTACAGTATAGTAATTTAGTCATTTCATAGTCATTTCATAGTCATTTCAGTCCTACCATGCCAATTATTGACTTATAGGATAGAGGACAGGCTGGCTACATGTCAATCAATCCGTCACACCATCAACACTCCCTTCCAACAGCAATCCAAAACATAAAGCAAAACCACAGCCTTCCATTAATATCACTATTCATTCCCCAGCCAGCTTAGTGCCATACTTTCCTTGCAGAAGTTGTTAGGTAATAGAAGGATGCTTCAAGGAATTTCCTGTGGAGCTGAACAGCCATGGCATCCTCCTCAATTGTGAGATGATGCAGAAAACATATTTTTAGTGCCAGATGTCCCAGCAGTGGCGTCTCATGAAAAGTGCAAGTTTTAGGGCAGATGGTGCAGTGATAACTACTACACACACACATTTGAGTTAAGCATCCTTTAGGGTTTCACAGGGGAATCATTCACAAAAATGCAAGGCTGTACTTGGTTTCAACACTGTGAAGCAAATAATTGCAATAAAGCACGATGAATCCTATAACACAGAGTATTAGCTTGGTTGCAAATGGAAAACTTCAGCTGATATGGGTATTTAAAAGGAGTTTGTAGATGACATTTGGAGCTTAACAGCTTCTGCTTCTTATAAACATAAAAAAAAATGGAAAAAAAAAAGGAGAGAGAAAGAGACAAGAGAATCCTTCATAATACACTTTTCAGACTTGATACAGTGCAGAGTCACACATTCAGCAAGCATTAGGACAACCTCTAGAGCACAAGTCTCTCCCAGGGCACATGGACACCGCTGTGTCTGTTCTCTCCAGTTCTCCTGCAGCAGCAAACAGAGCCCAGTGCCAGGCTGTGGGGAGGGAAGCTGCATCCCTTGCTGCCTGAAACAGCCATGCACCACAAGCGCATACTTCCCCCTTTGGCTGGCAGGGAAGAGGAAATACCCGAGGAAATACCAGAAAGTACTGCCACTCAGGTATTGAACTTGTAGGTCAGTGACAGTGACTTGGCTGTGCCACAGGTCCAGTACTTTCCTCAGACTTAGACTTTGGTTCTCTGTCTGTGATAAGGAGTTTGTCTCTCCCCATCCTCTGAGAAGTCGCAGAGATCAACCCACAAATGGGCACGCAGCAGGGAGGGCTTACTACTGTGCCCAATGGACGTGTGGGGACCAAGCATCAAAACGCCACAACTTACTGAAACCCCCCCCCGGTCACATACTTAGGTTAGCCACCGAACACTGCACACTTTGCATTTCACAGAGTGCACTGCTGGGCTTGATCCCTTGCTCCCTCACCAATGCACAAATCTACACAGGCTCAGAACCTGCATAAACTATGTAAACTTATTGCTGGACTTTGAACATTCAACGTCTTAGTAAGAAAGTGTCAAAAATACCATGAAACTTGTAGTATTCTTTAGCTTTTCATAAGTATGACAGTCACTTTAAATAGCTTATCATGTGGTAAGAAATCGAATTAGTCGCCAGTACATGCTTTATACATGAAAGAAGTTTGAAAGAAGAAACATGAGACCGTATTTTATTAAGGAAGAGAATTACAGTGACCTGATTTTGGCATTGGGAGTGAAAATATGTATACTGAAGGGAGGCCTATTCAAAACCCATAATAATTGATGCCTCCGGAGGGAAAGAACACTTGACTAGAACTGTAATATTAGGGAGGAATTACAGTAACAAAACAGCTTCAATTACAGCAACAAGGTATACTTTTAAGGAATAAAGAAGCTTGCAGTCCCTTAGAGGCCTATAAGGAAGCCTAAATACACCATAAAGGGCTGAGTCTGGGACCTTTAAATCAAGGCAAATGAGGAGCTGTACACGAGCTGAAATCCATTGACTTTCATTGTCCTGCCGGCACCACCCCCCCTCTCCCCATGATGAGGCTGGTCAGGGACCCCGAGGACCGCTCCGAGCGTAATTTCTTCAGCCAGGAATGACCTTGATGCTCTTGTGGATGATTTGTCTCAAAATGTTTGTTATTATAAAGTTGTACAAATGTTTCAGGCCACAAATGAGCTGAATCCTTTCAGCGTGCACTGGGTCAATGAGCAGCATAATTTAACCATTTAGGGCATGAAAGTGAAGGAAAATGAGGGCAACTCTAGAGGCTCCATCCTGGGAATGCAGGAGGTTTGCTAAAACCTTCTCTGGGAACTGGCTGCTGACAAACACCATTGACAAATATCCACCGACTGGGATACAGCACGCCTGGCTGTGCACAGTGCTTGCATTGCCACAGCCTTCGTTTCTTTTCCCTGTAACAGACCTCAGAGCTGAGATCTGTACTCAGAAGTCTTGGGACTACTCCTTTCCTAAATGACTGTGCAAGGTGTAGTTTGATGACAGTGTGTGTGGCTGTGGCCGCTTACAAGCAGTAGATACCCACAGTAGTACTCAGGGACAAAAGCTGATTGCCTGATAAACATTTCAGGTTTTTCAGTCTAGACTCAAGAACACACTCAAGTAATATTTCATTCAGACTAAGGATGAAGTTGGATGAGGTCTCTTGCTTTGCACAAAAGCCATTCCAAATAAGTACGCTTTCTCCATTGTGCATCTGCAGTGTTAACCTCACGACATCTTTTTATAGCAAACACAACACATTCTGATCACTTTCAGGGCTAAAAACTTATTTTTATAAAACATTAAATCATCTCTAAGATCTAAAGTCCACAAGCTCAGTCTAGCTGGTGACTAACATGCACATCTGAAACAACTTCAAGAGAACAGCAGCAACAGAGACACGAGAGAACCTGGACCCTCATGGTCAGAAGCATTTGACATTTCATTTTGTGACAGATACTTTAAATTTTTTTTTTTCTCTTTTTTTCTCCCTACTGGTCTTAAACAAAAGAAACAGTAAGTTTGGCAGCAGTAATGATATTGTAAGGATGTGATCTCCTTTTAAATCCCTTTAGATACACACATGCATATAGTTGCTTTCTTCTACCTTTTGGGGTTTTGTGTGTGAGCATGTAGGAACTGAACTGTCTTCAGATTTCAGCATTTTAAAAATCTGTGAGAAATAATATTTGGGGATTCATGAAGTGTGCTGTCAGACAGATGGTGGAAGGAGAGGGACTGAGGAGGGCGCTCAGGAGATGACAGCCTCCCCCTCTTTTGGGCACTCTGGGGGCAGCCGCCTCTCAACATGAAGGTATCTGCTGCCAAGTGACAGAAAGCAATGCCAAATTGCTAAATCTTTGACTTGCTGCTTCTTTCCTCTGTGTGGGCAGAACAATAACTCAGTGCTTTGCAATGGTGAAGACAATACTTTTAGGAAAATAATTTATAGCAAAACCCTTTAAAGATAGGCTTGGAAATTAAAATAAGAAAGACTAGAATTTAAATTTAGAAGGTAGACCATTTCTTCAGACATGGAAAAGACAGCAAAAGGGTAGAGGTCGTGCTCTTGAAGGACTGAAAACTAGTTATGTTGGTTGTTCTCTAAAGCGATGGAGTGGTTAGTGGCTGCAACCTCTGGCTCACAGTTAAAGGCCATCTTTTGCTTCAGTCATGGGAAAACCAGTTTACAGGCTGTCAGCCCCAGGAGACATAAGGCCAAACAGGGAGCTGTCACCTCTTTGGGGTGGGAAGGCTAGGTTAATACTGTCATTTCTCTCGAGTGGTAGAGAAGTAGGTTATAAATGTCATCTAATGACCTGGTGGCTTCCTAGAATTGCTGAAAATGGGTAAGGAACATTAAAGGAGACCTTGGTAAATGTTTGCATCAGTTTGCAGTTACCGTAGGTCTTTCTACTAAAAGCTAGATTACAATGAATAAAGCTGACAGCCTGTTAGAAAGCAGAGCATGAACCCTTCAGTGGCTTTTCTTGAAGAACCCTTTGGAGGTAAAAAGAGCTCTGAACTCCTCACATTTTTCTGCCACACACTGGTAAACAGATTACAACCTAAGAGGGAGGTTGGTGAAGTTTCTTCTCGCCGCACTTGTCAAGATGTTGACAAGTTATCTATCCAATGACCCTATGCTGGAATAATTGCACACATGGAAAGCTTACTTTGCGCCATTTTAACTTGCTGATCCCTCTGACAGTGGCCTCTGGGAGGCCATGCACATCTGTGAATCCTCCCTTGACTTCCTGTCAGGATTGGTTACTCCCTGTTAAACCCATTTATACTGTGGCAGAGCTCTGCTCCTGCCTCACCAGTGCCTGTCAGCCCCTCTCATCACCCTTCATCCTGTTCCATCCCATCATGGCACTCCTCGCCACAGACACAACCCTCTGTCCTCACCCTCAAAGCCCTTCTCAGTTCACTCTTTTCCAAAGTGATCCCTCACCTGTATTTGCACAGGCAGCAGCTTCACTCACCCTTTTCTCCCATTCCTCCCAGGCACATCCAATCTCAGTAAATGCCGATATTCACATAGCCCCTGCATCACCTTATTTTTACTGTCACATTATAAACCATCCTGTTATCATGCCTATAAAAATCTGTAAAGTAATTACTGACTGGTAAGCAAGAAATCCCATCTACTAAAGTGACTGCTTCACTATGTATAAATCACGAATACAGCTCAGCACTGCTGAAATCAGGAGCTGGACTTGATGATCATTGTGGGTCACTTCTTATCCCTAACTGGGGATGTTCTATGATTCTATGAAGCAACTTATTATTACAGCCACTTTGTTCTCTTTCCTCCCTCTCAGCCTCCAATCCTTCATATGTCTGTCTTCTTACACTTCTGTGTGCTGCAAAGAAATTTTTGTACAGGTGGGAAATGAGTCAAACAAGAAATTAGAGCTTAATATAAACTAGTTACAATGGATGGCAAGCTATTCTTTTTTCCATGGTTGGAGCTTCTCAAAACCCAAACAAGTACTTCCAGTGTTTGGAAGCAACTGGGTGGTCTTGAAGCTCAGAATAAACTTGAGATCTGACATGTCCCCCGCCAAGAACTGAAGAAGAATGAGTGGATTTGGGGAATCTCTGACACATTTTGTGATAGTATTATTTGTGTTAAATTTGACCTACTGCATCCATAGAATGAGTAAAGACATTGAGTTCTTTACATAGAACTTTACATAGAGCAGTTCTTGGGCTGCTCTAGTGCAAAGGAGGTTTAAGGAGAATAACACTGACTGACCTAACTGTAACGGATTTAGTGTCCAGTTGATGGACACTATAATATTGTCTTGTATCCTTTTTTGTCCATTTTTCATTTCCATCCACTCATGACTTACTAACTGTGAAATGCATTAAGACCAGTTTACTGTATTTACTGTAGACTATTTTAACTCAGAAGAGTTAATCAATAATTCAACATTATCCTATAGTATCGTAAATGGAAACACTACATTTAGCTACCTCATATCCAAACATGGTGTCCTAGAATGGAAGATTCCAGATACTATGCAGACAAAATAAAACAAACAAACAAAAAAAACCCTTGAAGATCCCCTTTACAATTACTTTGTATAAGGAAACATGCAGACCCATTTCCAGAATTTAAACTCCCCCCTCCCCCCCAGCCCCGAAAAATTGTATGCATTTTAGATTACTGGGCACACATTTGAAATTCTTACCTGGAAGATGATACCTGGAAGATACTGGGGAAGAGAATTTTCCCTACTTTCTCAAATTCACCATCATTTTGAAAAATATTTAATGGTCTTTCCTTGTAGGATGGTCTTTTCATTGGTTTCCAAAAATTTTCTGCCTCTAAGTCTTAAACAAAAGCTTTGACCAATTAGAAATTCTCACAACATTAGCATTTCCTGATATAAGTTCAAAAATCAATAATGTATGGAACATAGCATTAAATATTAATAAAGTTCAACAACTTAAATATAAATCTTAGAGACTAATTTGGAATCTATTCCCTGTTCACTTGCAACTGCTTTGATGTGGGCACTTCACATAACTTTTTGTGACTTATTTTCTTCATCTGTGAAAAAGGACTGCAATGCAAACAGCACAAGAATAGCATAACATAAAGAAATAAATTATTATAGAGTGTTTGAGAAGCACTGTAGAAATATTATAAATATTCTATGTCATTCCATTATTCTCTGGCTGTATAGCAATTGTTGCACACTACTATAAGGACCAAAAGACTATCAGAATTGTATTAGCTATTGTGTTCCCCTCACCTGTACAGTATAACTGAGTAGTATGTCCCTTGAACGCTGCTAACACCATTAGAGGGGGCAGCATAGAATCAAAATACAACACATCTACCCCCCCGCGAAATGCTTGTGATCATTTCAGTTAATATTTAAGTCCTCGTTACAATGAGGAAATTACCTCACTGACAAGATGTAGTCAAATATGAAATTAATTTTAATCAGTGTTATGCTTTACAGTAATGGAAATATGATATTTTAAAACCTGTTATTCATAATTCAGGGATTGTATTTTTCTGACATGGTAAGTTGGAGGATCCTAAACACATTCTGTTCATGATACAGTTGAATATTTCATCTCTTAGCATTAACTACCATCTACCCTGTTCCACTGAACTCTATTACCTTTAGTTGAAAAGAATGCCAGTTTTTAATGCTCGTTATATGTTCTGTGTAGTCTAGCCTGCAAAACCAAAACACTGTGCTCCTGTGCTCTATTCCTTCTCTCCTTTGAACAACTATTTCTGAATGAAAAAAAAAAAAGGAAGTTTTGGTATTTACAAGAATGAAATCTCCAGGTTTTAAATTAGGAGCCAACTCAACACTACATATATAGCTTTTAGAAAGGGAAGTCACTACAGCCTGTGGGAGGATTCCTACTTCACCAGAAGAAAGATAAAAAGCTGTCAGTCTGAAAAAAGTCTTTGTGTGGTGAAACATATGATAGAACTGAGATATACTCTATCCTAAAATGTATGAAAAAGCTGAGTCTTGGCACAAATCTCAATTCAAGCCCACAATAAAATAACATGTACTAAGGTAGTAGAATTCAGAGTCAGGCAGTGCATTGCTGTGGGGTCAGCAATTTTTCTGTACCATACGATGATTATTAGTATCTCTTGGATCAAAATAAGATTACAAACTGTTACTAGTTGCTATTATTGCAACATCAGAGAAAAAGAAAAAAGTCATAGCCACCCAGAACAATACAGGTATTACCAATTAGTGAATTATTGCCCATCTCTAAATTGCAGTAAGTGGCCACGTGCATATTCTCAAGCAACTCCAGGTGTGAACTGAAACACCTTTATGTTCTATCCTCTTACAGACCATTATCAGGCAGAGCTCCAAAGGGTTTACACAATTTATCTCACAGCTGGCATGACCTAAGAGTTTGCAAATGCTAAATTAACAAGGTTTAGCTGACAGTTTATCTTTTTTCCTCTTTTTTTTTTTTTTTCATAAGCATCTGTAAAGTGGTATTTTAGTACCAGGCTAGTTATTCTACATTGTACCCTTGATTTCACCTTCAGAAGAAATCAAGGCTTACTGAATGCAATGAATACGCCCAATATCTGATAACCCCAGGTGAAGGAGGGTAATATTTTCCATAAATTTTAAGAACAAAACCAATGTAATAGAGCAAAATAAGAAAATACTTATCTCTATCTCTGCTTTTCCTTTTCATCTGTAGTAATATCCAAGTAACTGTTTTAATGTTCATTTTGTTAATGGCATAATTAACAGAATGATTAACTGAGTGAATGAAGCAGAAAAGGCCAAGAACAGAGTACTTACAGAACAGATCAATGAAGAATTAACTGAGAAAGTACATTAAGGTCTGACTTATTTTAATAAATCGTTTATACTTAAAAAAAAAATCGTCATTCATCTGAACTAGTGTCATTCTTCTGAAGCATCAAACAGAAGTGCAAAGGGACTACAGACACCTTAAAATTGAAGTTCATTCTTCAGTATCTTCCTGTGCTGACATCTTTATGGGTGAGATCAACATCCAGTTTATACGCATAGTTGAATTGTGGCTGCTCTTTACACTTTCAGTCAGGGTTACTATAAGAAGGTCGTCCTAGCAAAGTCAGATTGATTTTATCAGCTTCTTTCTAGTTGTTTCCGTAAACTATGGAAACCAAGAAAAGCCTGCTCCTAGTCTCATTATTTTGTTTAATAATCCCATTTTAGCAGTTCGTATTTCATTCCTAGGAATGATGGTGAGCACCCATACATTTATCAGGCAGAGCTCAAAATGGCAGAGCATCCTAGCACTCTATCACCAATCATATTCACTTTCTTGGTTTTATTCTCCATGTAGCTAGAAGGATACGCCTTATCCAGACTGCCAAATCACCCGTCATTTAGGTTGCTACCTTCTATAGTATTTAATCTTCATAATGCCTCCTACTCTTCATCACTGGCAAGTAATCATGCTCATGAAATAAAAACAAATAATACAAACAGAATCAGAGTTATCCCTCCATTCTTACAGGAACAGGCTGACAGTTCGATCTAATGAAGTCCTAGGAGGGTAAAGAGCTAACAGTGGAGCTTCTACAAAGAAAAATTTAACTCAAGTTCAGAAGCGATGAGAATGGTATTACGTGTTACATAAAAGTATACGCTGCAAGTGAGTGTGGGTATAAAACAGAGGAAACAGTCTGGGTTTGCAACAACAACAACAAAGCCCCAGCAGTAGAATATATGGTGTTCTTCAGAGTTTCTTTTAAAACACCTATTATTTCACCTCTGAATTTGTTCTATGCAACCAGAAATGTGACTGTCACATACAATCAGGGTATGGATAACAGGCAAGACTACACACTTAAAAGAGAAGCTTGGTGTTTCAAAGAAGTGTTACATTACACTTCCCCAAATCATGTTTCCAAATCATGTTAGGCATGTCCTTTGTTTAGCAGCAACATCTCTAACAATGACCAGAAGTAATTTTATGAAATTCAGAAAAAGATGTGCAAATCCTAGTATCACTAGAAATCATCAATTATATTAAATACAATCTTTTTTTCCCCCTCGAGAGCTACTAATCTCTGTTTAGATGAAGAGAGTCTGCAGTGCTACCAAAGTTCAATTAACAAAGTGATTTCTTTTTAAGTTAGCTATTTTGTATTCAGATTTGAGAGGCGTTAAATATTTAATTGTTTACATGTATCTTCACGTGTCTGTGTGGAGGGAAGGGAAGGGAGTGCATCTAAGTTTATTTATAAATGTATATAGTTAAATACTATGTGCATACATGTATCTATGCATGTGTGCATATGTACCTATGTAAGTAGGTGCCAGGCAGGTCAGTCACACTGCAGAAGAGTCTCCCTTAGTAATCATCAAACACTAAATCATTAAGAGCATGATTGCAACTCCTAAAATCATAGAGATATATTTCTCACCTATAGTGGGAACGCAAAGTGTCTGATGATGCCACAATCCACAAAACCAGAGCAGGGACATTTACAGCCATCTCGGGACTCTACTTTTTAATGGTGAACCATGTGGAAACCAATTATTTATTAATAACAGCAATAGCAGAAATAGCAAAATGAAACAAGAATTTTCAGTCTGCTGAAAAAGTTCACCTGCCAAAAGCTACATCAGTAAAACAAAAAAACCCTTAACTTCACCTCCCTGATGCCTGTGCGTATAGCATGGGCTATGATAAAGAAACAGCTCACAGGAGAGATTACATAAAGGAAATGGCTATGACTGCAGCTTTCTTAAGTACATTAATAAAAAAAGCTCAAAAATGCCTGGGATTCTGGGACTGCCAGACTGAAGGCAAGCTATACAGCAGGCAAACAAAGGCTTCATAGACCTGGGAACTATCATAAGGCCATCAGGAGTTACGCTCCCTTGTCAAAAGGATTTTCCAGGAAATACGTTAATGCCTATGTAACGGAGGCTAATTGTAGGATATGTAGCCGAAGTATTCAGCGTGAAGCAGTGTGTGATTAAACTGCCCTCCACTTCACAGGTCACTGCAGGATACTCTTGCATTTTTTCCACAAACAATAAACTTATATCAAAATGTTTGTGGATTTGATTTACAAACACTGACCACTTCCACTGGAGAAAGAATGCTTTCATCAAAAAGGCCCTTAAAAGGCTCTTAACTCCTCAGGCACCTTCACCATGGCAGGTAATAAGCATCCCATGATTTTAGCAGATTACATTTCAGTTTTAGAAGCTATTTTGTAAATGAAAATGGAGATTTGGTAAAGATCAAGATTTTGGTTTTAAAGCTACTGATGTTCTTGACTTGTGAAAAGAACTTAAAGAAGTAAGTTATTCTTTTTTCCTTCTCTAACACTCCCAGTGTGTTCTTTTATGCAGATTTTACATAGACAGGCACATCCACAATGTACTTGGGGGCTATTTGGATGGAAATAGAAAAGCTATGGAGCAAGACAGAGCCAGCCTAGATGTAAACAAGCTGGAACTGCTGGCAGCTGTGCTGTTACAAATAAAATTGCATTCCCCACTGTCTTCTCACTTATCAATTTTGACAGAAGACCGTCCTGACTTCTCATAAACAGCATCGAAAAGGACAAATCACATTGGGTGTCAGATTTGCCAGAATGGATTTGGTTGGTAGCTTACCACAAAGAAACAGAGGGTTATCTCCATTCCACATGGTGGGGAGAAACAATGCTCTGTCCAAGGGGTGGGGGCTCTACTTTCTAGGATAAAGTCTCATTTAATCCTGATATTTTGAAGTCTGTTTTAGATTTGAGAATCTCTGATACAAGATTTGTTTACATCAAAACAGAAAGGAAAAATATCAGCAAGCATTTCTCAAATGCATAATACAAACACAAATACAACATAGAATGAGAAATATTTAAAAACAAAATTACTTTCCTGCTGATCCCTGCTTTATAGCTACACTTAGAGCCACATGCTGCTTTGTATCCAGACAAAGAATGTTCTGGGACAGCAGGATGCTGTAGACAATGATACCATTGTTTAAAAAAAAAAAAAAAAAAGAAAGAAAAAAAAGAAAGAAAGAAAGAAAAAAGAGTAGTAGCAGAAAAAAGCAGAATTAGCATGCTGACGCATAGGTACCTAATAATAAAATATCATCTTGCAACTGTGTAAGCAGAATTTGGCCCTGTAGCTGACGAATCCTTTGACAAAGAAGTTCCACTGGATATGGCAATTCCTTCTCCCCTTTCATCTCCGGAGGGTAAATTTTTGGTGCATACTGCACTCCTATGTAGCAAACCAAACAACGGAGTAACTTAAAGCACATCAAGCCTGCCGGTGCATACTCAGCATGTCTGATGCGAGATGATCAGTAGTAGTCTGATGTCCGTGAGTGGGAGGGGGAAGACACCCAAGTGTCAGCTGAGACTCCCAATGGGTGAGGACAGGGGGCGGACAGCAGTCGCAGAGCAGATGGGGCCATGGGCTGGATGAAAGATGGAGCTGGAGGGCGCCATGAACGTGAGAAACCTTTGATCACTGCTTTGTGAACAAATTTAGCATTGCCGTGGGAGGAAGGGTATAAGCATATGGGGATGAGATAAACACAATGTCTAACTGTGGGCCTCCCAGCCTTGGTATGGCCTTTCTGACTTGCTTCTAAAGGATGTTTTAAGCCTTGAGCTTAAAGACACATGGTGGACTTTACAGTGACTGTATCTCATACGGAAGTCAAAGAGGAAAAAAAAACAAAAAACATGAAAAAACAAACTCTTTACAGATTATAGACTTCCTGCCTCTAAAAGGCAAAACAGCTGTCAGTATATCCTCCAGTAAGTCACAAACATCCACTTGAGCTTCAGTTTTCCCCCTCAGCTAGCATGCATAAATACCGAACCTTCAGATCCTTGTCAAAAGACAAATCCAAAAATCAACTCCTATAGGAAGCATTAAACATGAAATATACTACTACTACTACTAAAAAATAAATAAATAAAAAAGAAGAAAAAGAAAAAAAGCTATTATCTGAATGATCATGCTTACTGAAAGGTAAAATGTCCTCAGCTTATTTTGTTATTTCAAACAAGTCATGATCTTACTTTTCCACCTAAATCTTCTACCTCCCTATTCATTCTCTTTGTTTCTTTTCTTTGCTCATGGTGCCGTTTGAACGCTACCTCAACTAATGCTAAGTAGAAATACTTAATGATATGCATATATTTTCCTATGTTATATTTGTATAAATGTTTTCACCTGCTTGAGACCCAACAGCCCTTCTGCTATGTTCTGTACTTGAGAAAAGCATGAATTCTTGCTTCCTAGCAAAGAGATCCATGATGAACTGCTCAGATACAGCATTTCTCAGTAGTCAGCCTTGGTCTTCACTTTCAGTCTTTCACTCAATAAATGTGTGAAGCTGCAAGGATATGAGAAGAGTTTAAAGTATAATTAACTAGCTGATGATATGCAGCTAAGGGTTTCCTTTTCACTGATCTTAGATTCTACATTCTCACTTTCTTCTCCTTGAACAAAGTAGGTGGGAATAACACAGATGATAGAAACTGAACCTTATGGTAAAATGAGATAAGCAGACCGGAGTAGTAGCTATTCCATTGTGCAGTGTGTGTGAACATACTAAAATGTCACACTGGCTTGCAGCCTCCATATTCCAAAGAAGACATTTGCTTTTGGACAATTTTGATGAAAATAAAAGAAGGAGATTTATTATTAAATGTATTTGAAGAAAAAAAAAATCTCATTTTTCATTAAAGCTCTTATCCTGACCTCCACATTGAAACTATTTGGCTTTCAATATCGAAAAATAAGAGACTCAGCTAAGAAATCAGACAGATTTCAGCTAAGAAAACTAACAAATTCAAACTTTACCAGTCAAATTCGGGGCTTGGGGGCTATCCGGATATTGCTTCCAGATCTGTTTTCCAGTGTAAATGGCTTTGACATGAAATGTTTGAGTAGACCTTCTCTTGGTTATCAGATGGGAATATAGAAATCTGCATCTGGATAGAAGTCCATTAGCTAATTATGTGGATGGAGCACATCTCTGATGAGGGAAGGCTGGGAGAACCACATTCAGTTAGGCTTTTAAAAAGAAGGGTCTCCTTAATAAGGAGGTCTTATTGCTTCCTTCAAGTAGCAAATGCAAAGGTCCAGGCAAGTTACAAGCACTCTTCCTGGAAGTGCACAGCGACAGCCACAGGGGACAACAGACACAAGTTGCTACGCATGAAATTTCAGTTAGGTATCAAAAAAGTACTTCTTAGCATGAGGGTAGTCAAACACTAGAAAGAGTTGTCCAGAGACGTAGAATGTCCACTTTTAGAGCTATTCTGATTTCAGCTGGATGACATCCTGAGCAGTATGGCCTAAGTTGGTCCTTGTTTCAGCAGGGGTTTGGACTACATCATCTCCTTGTTTAAGTACTCCATAGTTCTATAGATTCTTGGGTGTATACTATAAACTATAGTACCAACAATATCACCTATATAATCAACATCCACATCTTTGCCCCTCTAGGATAGGTTCTCTTTGAAATTTCCGGTCTTGCCTTATACAAGGGTATTTGAAAGCAACTTAGAAATTTAGTTTCCTGAGGGGAATGTAACCATATGAACACATGACATCAGTGCTAAAATCTTTGCAGTGACTTCTACATTTCTGTTTACCATCCATGAAGATTTAAGTCTGGAAGGGATCCAACACATACTAAAGCTCTATGTACTGTGAAACCAGTCTCAGCACTTGAGATGGTCAGATATATCCTCCTCTGTCCACGAATGCCCTCTTTGATACATAGATTGATCTTCTCAGGAGAAGATCCCAATGTCTGGAATTTTCCTGACTCCAGTGATATAAAAGTATTCAAATCTGATAAGCTTTGAGGGGTAGAGGAAAACCTTTGGAAAGTTAGGATTATGATAAGATCAGGAACTTCACTCATGCAGTAGATAACTCTTCCCCTTCCAAAAAAAAAACAGATATGCTGCAGCTGTTTCTAAACCAAACTCCCAGCAATGGTAAGTGTATTGAAGAGCCCCTTAATAGTTCAGAGCTCTTTCTAAGCTGTAGCAGGTGCCTTTTTCTAACAGACAAACCTTAGATACACAAAGTGCAGAGGTTTATGGATTGACATAGCTGCAGTTCAAATCAGCTGAGAATCACTTGGTAAAATTAGCTTTCACGTTTCACAATAAATTTCACTTATTGCAGGTAAAGTCATCCTTTATTTTTGTTTTATTTCAAAATGTTACTGCCCAGCACTTGGCTCTGTAAACATCGTTATTGCTGCTGCCTGCCTGCTTTGGGCCTGAGACGTGTCAGAAGATTTATCTGCCTCATCAGCACTTTCTAAACATCCAGGCAGCCAATCGAAATGGGGAGGCATAACAGATGTGCCAACATCTGCTGCAGCAAACATTTATCTGGACAGCAGAACACATAGCTGTAGATTCAAACTCCAAACTAGTTACAATGCTACACATATGGACATCCTTGATCTACAACTGTGTGAAGGCTATTTTGAAATATTAATTAAAAACAAGTTGAAAATGTTATTTTTCCATTTTAGACAGCTGTGAGAAATATACTTTCCTGTCATTCAGTTTATGCTTTTCCAGTACAATAAATACAAAATACCATGAAAAAAGCTAAATTTAAAGTCGGACTAATAAAATTAGAAATTCTTAGAAAGCACAAATCTAAAATTCCACCTACATACATATTAGAATATGTATAGTTAAAATATGCAATTTTTATATAAATCAAGCACATGAAGTGATATGTGCCGACTTTAAAAACACATTTTCATTTTCCTGGCACCAAAACAAGGTCTATGGGCACCATATCCATGCTGAGTTTCAGCTGTTCAAACTTCTGTTACCCGTAGAAATGTCCTCCATCCCCAAACACGTACTTGCATAGATTGACAATATCATGAGATGAAATACAAAGCAAATTCATCATCTGCTTTTTTGATGCACAGTACAGTCTCACCTGTGTTCCTGCTCACCAAACCATGCCCTCCAGGAAAGACTATCACATTCTCTTTGAAGAGCTGCCTCATTAAATAAAAAAGCAAACTTCCAGAGAAAAGACCTTGCCTGCTTTTTGATTTCTCCTCAGAAGGCCCAGCATGCATAATATTGAAACCTTGTTTAAAGTCCATTTTCCTGTAAAAGGTTCCCATCTTACTAGAGGGATTTGGTCCTTGCTTCCTGTGCTCTTGAAGTTCCTAAGATACTATGCTTTAAAAGTGACATTATAAGTAATATACAAAAGAAACTGTTTTCTCCTGTCCTTTGTCTGTATAGCCAGATTCCATGTCTCCAAGACATACTACACACACTTTCAAACAGGAAGAATATGAAAAATAGCATTAATAAAAGTCTTAGAAATGTTTTCACTGTAAAGCGTATATGGAGCTATGTGGTATAATGCTATAAAAACTGTCTACACAAAACACTTATCCAAAACAAAAGATTTATAACCCACAGATTTCCATAAATATGAAAATACTGCCAGCACCTTCTTCTTCCTTCACTGAGTGAAAAACACATGCCATATGTTGTAATGTTGCCCAACAATAAAGTGCTGCTGAACTAAGCTCACTTTTCTTCATTTTCAAGGGAAAACACAAGCCCTGACAACAAGGAAGAATTTTTATTAGCTTTCAGGTGAAGTGAGGAGTAACACTGCGTTTGTTTTATGAAATCATGAAACAAAATGAATATCAGTGACTTGATATATTTTCCTCCTGTTTTAAAACACAGGAAATGGTAATAACTTTGATAAATTTGCCCATGTCAGTTTTGTGTCTTTTTCTCGCTGTTCTCTCATGATGCTCTATAGTTGGGGACACAATTCAAGCCATTAAATTGGGATATTCATTACTTATGGGAGGTGAGATAACAGCAACTTCGTCTGCTTTGAATGTCAGATTTTTGTGATGAGATACAACTCAAAATTAACAAAAAACTATGGCAGAAACTAGCCTGATATCCTCCTCCATCTAAATGATCAAATGACTAACAAGAAGAAGAGTGATTTAATGAAAAAAAAAAAAAAAAAAAGCATTAGAAGTAAAGACTCTTGTGTTTTACTGCCAGTTCTGTCACTGACTGACTTGGCAAGTCAATCAATACTACCGTCCTTAGTTCACCTGCTTGTGAATTCCCGTAGCAATGCAGGATATAGTAATACTGAAGTACCCTCGTGGAATGATGTTAAGTCTAATTAATTTATACTTGAAAACTGACTGCAATTCTTAAAAGGCAGGTGGAAAAAAAAAAAGTAAAGGAATGCTTCTTTTTTTACCACGTTTTTTCTTAATTACAAGTACAATTAGTCATAGTTTGGAAGAAATTCCATACTTATTATTGGCTATGGGTAGATTACAGTGACTTAACTCCCCAGGGGTTTTAAAAATAAAAATACTAGTGAAAATACCAGAAAAAATATAAGTGCTGCAGTATGATAAATGCATTGTAAAAGAGTCTTATTTTATTTATTACACAGTGCTACTCGATGATTTACAGAAAAAAATATGCCAGTGCCGTTTCTCCATTTTAACTGTCACCTTTCCAATTTAATAGTCCACAGTGAGAGGCAGAGGGATCACAGGCTAGGTATTAGTAGCTCGGAACTACTTTCAAGTTTAAATGAAAAAATCTCAAGGAATGCTTTAAAAAGCCCTAACTATTGTAGTGTTTTCACAGATCCGACTGAAACATCTATAATAATCTATTTACTAGGCAAAAAGAATTCCTTGCAAGCTTTCCACTTATTAGCTTTAAAAGATAGTCTGTATTTTTCTTTGTATTTCTGTGATTTTCCAGATCACAGGCACACATATGCGTGTTCATTTCCTTCACCATGCTCCTTAAGAGGTGTTAGTTAATATCAAAAATTACCACAAAATACCTGAATAACCATTTTGGTATAACGTCTGTATGCTGTGGGGCATCCAGTATTGAGCAGTAACTTCTAGGCAGTTACAAACTGCTGGTCAGAAAACAGATGTAGGGCAGTAACTCCCAGTTTATCTGAGCCCACTCTGACTTGTCAGTTCAGTCCTTGCCCCCGCAAAGCGCTAGTAGCAGGCATGTAGCAAGCAGTACTTGCTCAGTCACCTAAAACCTACAGCACATTTACCAGCAAGCCTTTTCACATTTCCTCTCTCACACCAGTCAGGTCTGACTGCAATGGAAAGATACAACGTTGTCCAAGACTTTGGCTCTTCTACATTGCAACACCTACGTCTTTATTAGGATTCTGCCTGTATAACATCGTATTTCTTGAAGCCTTCTCTTTTCAATTATATCTGGTGGTTGCTGAATTTGAAATCTGCCTTTTATTCGCTGAGGGCTCTTTTCTGATTCATCCCAAGTTTTGAGAGGCTCAGGAAAAAAGAATCCTATCCCAGCAGAAAATGCAGAAGAAAAAAGTGCAATCTGATAGCAAGTGACAAAGGTATTAGAGTGGTTCTGCTCATTCATGTCACTGCCATTGTATCTGCACGTGGCTGGAACTTGCCTTGTGTGATCCCCACCAAAACAGGATTTCTCTCTCTCTCTCTCTCTCTCTCTCCTCTTTATATTATAAAATAAGAACATGACTTTATAGCTGTAAAGAGAAAATCCATGCTACATGTAACGGATTTTGGGAAAATTATTATCTCAGAAATGTTTTCAATTTTGCTGCTTATGAATCTTTTGGATTAGCTTCTTCATACAGAAACACTCATCAGGTAACAAAACAAAAGAGCCTGACTAGCTACCAGAAGCACTGGCAGCGTGTGCACAGACGCTGCTTCCATAAAAACTGTTTATTCAGGTGTTAGCAATTGAAGCAGGAGCTCCAATTGCATTGCCACAAGCGCCCATAATGTTCGCAAAGGGGAGTTTGCAGGCTATCACAGCTCTGAAGGGAGCTGTTACCGACTATCAGCTCTGTAATCCTCATGTTAAAAAGGCCCTAAATATGTATTTATGAGATAGACAGATCCATTTGGTTTATTGGTTAAAAAATCCCTGTGTTGGAGAGGCCTTAAATATGAATTCACAATGCAGGCAGGTCTGTCTTGGCCTATCACAGCAAGGGTAGACCTTCCAGAAAGGCGCTGGTGGCTATGCTTTTGCAGGGCTTAGGGCCTGCTCCACAAATATTTTTGCCTTCGAGTGACTTTATCTGGATCAACAGCATCACTCAGATTACTAATCTGAACAAAACTACTTCTTTTGTTCTGAAAAGACACCAATACAACTGACCACTTCCAAAATGTTATGTCACAGAAAAAGGAAAATAAAATTTGCACCTGAAATAGCAACCTTCCTTCATACAGATATAATACTTATGAGTGTTATTGGAATAGCAAACCAAAGCTTTACTGCTGCATAGCATCTGATAGGATATTCAAAAATGGTGAGAGAAATTAACAGGATAAAATTCTCCCCTATGGGAGTTTTATAGGTTTCAGTGAGAAGAGATATATACAAAACCTCACTCATAGGCAATTCCCCAAATTTTCTAGCTGTTCTCTCTGCCAGCTCCATTTTTAGTAATTTGTTAAAACAGCCAACAGTATCTGATCCAGAAATGCTTAGGTCAATAGGAAACCTCAGCAATTTCAATGGGTTTGGATCAGGTCAGTGGTATACTTAAAGGGCTAATCTACATTTACAGTTAGCAGATTTATGAGTGCAAATACTTATCAACACATTTAAATGAACGGCTGTGCATAGCCATAAATTAGCACTTACATTCAATGTGCAGACACACACATTTATTTCCTTATCCTGACTAAAAATCTGGCCCTTGAAACTGCAAACTACGAGCTTAAGACTACTCCTTTTTGACACAAGGTATTAACCAACCCTTGGAGCGCTACGGGTTGCTCTACTTAGGAGAAGATATTGATGATGCAATCAAGCATCGTTCGTATGAATTTTCTAGTTTCTAGAAGTTCTATTTTCTGGGGCATAGGAGGAATCAAAATGACAGGTGTTCTCAGATTGCTTTTTCTCAAGAAAATATAACCGTGCTCTTCCGTGGATGCCATTCCTGGTAGGACCTCTGACCCTTTCATTGTTTGGACACAAAAGATTTTACAAAAGTTTGCCATGGAAAAAAATTACCTGCACATCTCATGTGCATGTCTGTTGGTTTAGTGACATACACCAACTTCTTGAGCAAAAAACATCTATTCTTCCTAGAAAAACAAAGGAGCTCGATGGGTTCAAACACCTGAAGTAAAAAGCATCAAGAGTACCCCCATAATTTCATATAGTGTCAAGTCAACCCTTAGCAACTTCTCCCAGGTACTGCTTCAACCTGTCAGCACAAGCATTTACTTACATTAAAACAGGATTCATCAGACACAGACAGGCTAACATAATGGTTCATTCTGCATTTTTCACTCTGAAAATGCTAATCCTGGCATCCAGCAAGAAACATGTGTGTGTATATATATATATATATATGTCTTTTCCTATCTTAGATACACAAGATTTTAGAAATTGTAATTTTGATGAGATATCATGTCTCATGGCAGAAACCAATCATCTCCCATTTTCACTCTTCTCAAAGTCTACTTCTGAACACAGAAGTTATGAAGGTTTCTGCCCTAGGATAAGGAACCGTTGACTAAACCATGCTATCTACTTGTAACATTTTATTTTCTTCTGTTTGCTCTTTTTGGAAGGCAGTCTCCTCAGAGTGAATATGTAGGACCAGACATTAGTGATGTGCTCCTTTGTCCAGCATTGTCCTTACATTTTTTTTTTAATTTTTTATTTTTTTACCAATTTATTTCACTGTTCCACCATGTAACTGTTGTTTTTCCCTTTATTTTTGTATTACTGGTAATGTTCCCAACTAAGTATATGATGCTTCTCTCTCCTTGATAGCAGGTTCAGAAATGTTATTAAAGCAGCACACATCCATTAGCTTATTTACTCCTCTCCAGCACCAGTATCCTCTGTTCTTCTTACAAATCTGCCGTACAAATTTTAGAGACGTGTCTAACACAGCGTTACTGGGTGCTATGATGGTTTTAGTCCTTTTGCATCATTGGTAGCAGACAATGTGATGCATACTCTAATATCACCTCATGTAATTCCAGCAGCACAACTCATAGCCAGGCAGGAGCTGGGTATGACCCTGAATATCTTTGGCTCTCTTTCTGTTATCTTGACTCTAAGTCCAACTGAGCTTTTACAGATTGGTCGGTTCCTACTTTATCTTAAAAGTCCTCACGAGTATCTGGCTATGCCAGAAACACAAATCTTTTGATCTGTATCTGCCAACACAGATTGATGCTGGCTCTGCCCCCTGTCTCAATACATATCAACAATTCTCATTCCTTTTAGGACAAGCTTTGCAGGAGCAACCTAAAGACACATGAGCTGGCTCTCAGCAATCCCCCAGCTCTGCCATCTTCCCAGCCATTTGTTTAAAGCGTGGTGCTGAATGGAGCCTAATGAGCCTCCTAGGGAGTTCACCCTTCCAAGACAATTGGCTTGTACTTGAGTTTATTGAGCTGTGGCAATCTGAGCACAAACCACTGGGTTTTTCTAGTTTACAAACGGAGTAGAAGAGTCTTGCAGAGTAGAAGAGTCTTGCAAGTGTCTAATCCTACCAAATCCACTGTCAAGCACAAGTCCATATCCCCAGTGACCCTCTTGTTTCCTTTTTATGGTGGTAATTCAGGTGCTTAAACTCCAGTACATATCTATAAGCAAGTTCCAGTTTGATCAAAGCTTTGCAGAACATTCCCTTTCTTGGAAAATATTCTTGTTTAGAGCATCTCAGTTGCTAGTCATCTCAGTTCTTTACTTCCTAATTTGGCTTAGCACTTTGCATTTGTCATCTGAAAACCGATGCATTCTTTACCTAAAAACATTTCTAGGAAATTATCGGGCATTGTTCTAGTTCTCTTTCTGCTCACTATCTTGTTTCAAAGCCTTTCTGAAATCTCCAGGTTTAGCTTTAAAATTATTTTTTAAAATTCTTTGGTTTGCCATGGAGACCTATGAGCTGCTTACCTGTATCCTTTTACTGCAACAGCAATGCTAAACACAGTCCTAACACCAGCTAGTTTTTTGCTGTATGGGATTAGCTGATGTTCACACCAGAAAGTTCTTACAAAGTAAAAAATGATAAAATTAAGGGAGAACTGATACAATCCTGGCTCTACAGAAATCACAGTAATTATACTAAAACTCCATCCTCTAAACACAGAGGAAATAAATGGTGGGAGATAGAGTAGGCTCTCCCACCCAGCCTGCAGCCCACAGAGTGGCATGAGCAGAGCTTCTGTGCCCTCCCGTCTCGCTGCTTTCACCCTCAGACAGTGAACGGACAGTGCTGGTTTTAAAACATGTTGTCTTCCTGAACACTTGACTATTTTTTCCCTCCCTGATGCTGCTATGCATTCCCTTTAGTTTTGAGTGGTCACAGGAGGGTACACCTAAGCCAATATTGTTGTAGAGACCTTGACAGCACTGAACCATTGCCTCTGTTCTGCTGACTGTCCTTCTGCTTCTCCTCCAAATCCACCACAACAGCTAATAAATCCCTTTTGATTCTGTCCTTTATGAGACTTGGTTTTGAAGAGAGATAATATATATCTTTCATGGATCAATGATCCAGCTATCTGGAATAATGTTAATGCTATCTGGTTACAACAGGGGAGTTTACTAACGTCGTACTTACTAACTTAAATGACAGTTAATACAACCAATGAGTGACCTAAATCATAATATTACCACACAGACTTAAATTTTGGGAAAGCTTTTCACATTTAGAGCTCTTCTAGTAAGAGGCTCCATGATGTTTCTCCTTCACAACTTTCATATTTAGAGAATGGATTCTTCTCTTCAAAGGAAGCCAGACAGTTCCTTTCCTATTTGAATTTCATATGAAATGCTATTTCAGTCACTCAGTGAGTTTGCCTTGGGCAACTGAATCACAACTGATAGCAAATTAATGACTATGATGGTGTGATTAGTAGCAATTACAGGCAACTGAGAACCTGCCCAAGCATTTGCCACTCTCATAATACTTATGCCAACTATGCCAACTATTATTAGTGATTAATAACAGTCATAAAGAGGACCTGATTCCACTAGGTAGGCCCTATATAGATTTGAAATCTGTTAGTATTTTAATGTCACTGATATTCTGATTAAATGATGAAAAATATTTTCAACTAACTACCATTTTTAATCTATTCTTTCTAGATGTTTCCATTACTAATTTACTTAAATATTACTAGAAAAAAAAAGTTTCTATTACAGGTAAGAAAGAAGCACTGTAAACAAACACACTTGACAGAGAAATTTAATATTGCATTACACCTGGGGAGTCAAAGCAGAACCTAAGCCCTGATACTCTTGTACATATCACATCAAAACCCAACTGGGAAGAAATAATGATTTCACTAATCCCTAGCAATGATTTTTTGAGGAGTTCAAATAAAAGTTTGCTTGTTCTGATTGAGATTCACTAAGTAGATGTTATTTGATTTTTCTACTTCCTGGGGGAAGAACTTCAGATTCCCCAGGCTGCTAGAAGAAAAGAACAATGGGCTGAACTTGCAATAGAGCATCTTAGCTGCTAAAGATAAGATAAAAGCGAACACACAGCATATTTGCCAAAGCTTTTGCCATTCATTTCATTTCCAAATGTCAAGCAGTTATGTGAAACCTTTAAAAATGTTTCTTAAGGTACAGCAAACAGAAAGATTTTAAATCTTGTATTAAAGATATTTAATTATTTATAATCACTCATTTAAAATACAGTAACTTGAACTTATGCAAAGACTCAGCACTGTTTAATATTAAAAAGAGCCATCTGCTTCTTATGCCTGCCCCTACAAATATTTTGTTGCTAGATAACAGTAGAAAAGAAAAATCTAATGACTGGCAGACAAGAAGAAGACTATTTAGATATTGAAATGAAAATCTAATGAAGAGCAACAACACCAATCACATGTTATCATTTTGGGAAGCTACACAAATTTTTCCAGTGATTCAGAAAGACATCCAGCCTCATCACTAGAGAATACAATGCATTAACAGCAAAGGGATATTTGCGGTACAGAGCACAACTTCTTCTAATTGCAACACTTACAATGTCAAATATGAAAGAGCAAGTAACAGAAATTATATTCATTTTCAGAGATGTAGCCTGATCTTACAAACACTCAAGTATGCACCCAAGTATCTGTAAGACTTATCCCTAAGGCATGAGAAAAAAGGCCAATTAATTCTTAAAATTAGAAGGGGGAAAAAAAAGTGACAATTAAGCTTCCAGTTACCATTTTTAATTTTGGAAAGGTTTTCCTTAAAGTGTTATAACTTCAGAAAGAAAGTAGCAGATTTACTATCTCCACTGAACAAAGAGGGATTAAGTATCCTGAACTTGTATGGAGACAACCAGTGCAGAATTCCACTTTCACATTTCACATGCATAACCTAACCCAAAGCTTGTGACGTTACACAGGTATAAAAAAGAACACTCTTTGAACACTCTTTGGCACAGAGTATTCCCATTCTCTCTCTCTTTCTTTTTTCCTTTATTTTGCACAAGATCCTGTTCCTATCTGTGCAAGTACCATATCTGTAATAACAGAGAGGCTGCAGTGTGCCAGTGATCTTACCTCATACTCAAAGTCCTCTGTTCTATCTGCATCAGCAGGCAGGCTGGACAGATACTCATTACCTTCGTAAAATTCATGCTCCGCTGGGTGAAGAGAATGGCAGCTATGTGGAACAAAGCGGTACAACAAAAGTATATGAAACAATTGTTTTTAAATAAATAAATAAATAAAGATTAAAAACACATACACAAACCCTTCTCTGTAGTGTTATCTTTGGAATATTACTCTGGACGGCCTGAGAGCATGAATAAAACAGCATTAGGATGTAGCAAGGGCTGTTTTCAAAAGCTCAGATTCTTAGTTCATTTTGCTGGGTTCATCTTTTGTCAGATTTATACAGGGTGATTACTTAAAAGGGTCTGTTTGGGGCCAAACTACTTAATTATGACTATTTGGAATTCCTTATGCTCATAAATCTACCTAACTCCACATTCATATGCTACATCATGGCCAGTGGCGGCTTACCAATTAACCTGTTACAAACACATGAACATCCTCAATCTACAACCCACACCAGGCTGGCAAATTGTACAAGTGCTTGCATTAAACAACTTGCATTATCCTCTTTTGTTAAAGGGATAACGGGGTGGTGAAGTGCATTTGAATAACTGCACACTGTAAAATGTCATTAAATTGTATGGTTGCAAAGGCTTGGGGCACAAACAATGAGGTCTTTATGACATGCACTTAGGTACAGTCTGGGATCCAAGGTGGCCTTAGCTCCTCAGACTCCTTGGGTGCTAACCATGCAACACCCATTGTGTATCTACCTCAAGCCGAAGTAGGAAACTCTTCCCCATGCTGAGAGTATGGGAACTTCAATCACAGTAGCACACAGTTTAGTACTACCATAATAACTCAAAAATATACATGTTCAGCTGTTTAGTATTAAATAGTAGGATCTATCCAGCAGGTTCTCTCTCTCTGATATGGTCATCTACTCAGCTTACCTAGAACTTCTAAAAACAGAGTTACATCAAGGTCAAAAGTGCTATGTTCTCTACATCAGTTCTGCAGAGATGTGCAGCATGCTGGGAAGTCAGTAGGAAAGCTTCAGGGCTTTCATAGTTTTGCTGGCCACAGACAGAGACCAAGGGTCAACCAGTAGATGATGATACTCGTAAGTAAGAAGGGAGTAGCAGTCCATAAAGGGAGGAGCCTAATCCCTTTTTTTTTTTTGTTATTTTTTGCCAATATCTGTATTCAGTTCCATTTCAGAGAATATTAATTCAACCAAGGGATAACTTAATTCATATTATTTGACATATGAAAGGTGACATTATACTTCCATCTCCATATTTTTGGAATTGTTTTGCCTTAATAAGGGGACGGTTAAATAAAATAATTTTTCCATGCGTTTTGCAAGAAATTTGGAAGAAGAGAAAGCAACAAGACAGCTCTTTCTAGGCTTTAGAAGCCTTTTTAGTACTTTGGAACACAGAAGTGTTTTTCTTCTTGATAAGGGCTTAGCTTTAGATGAACTTTGTGCATAAGCACAAAGAAAGCAAGAGCAATATTACTTCTTGTGGTCTAATCCTTGAGTAGAGTTAATGAAAATTGTCATCGAAGCCTGAACAGCATAGCAGTTATAACTGCTACAACATTTGTAATTCATTTAAAGTGTTCCTGAGACCTTTTCAAGAGAAGGCTACAAACCTGCCATTGCAATGCCTCAATCTCACTAGAAAACAATAGGAGAATATATGCCATACCTGTCTGAAAGTAGAAAAGGGCAGATATCAGGAACTGGCGGTGTGGAAGGCCTTAGTTTGGCCAGAGCCATAATGTGCTCAAAAGTGATGTCAGTCTGAGTGCAGGCATCCACAAGCCGTACATCCTGAGAGCTACCATGAGCTTTGCTAATTGGAGCTCGTCGTAAAACTTGCACTACAATTGGCTCCTTGGCATTGCGAAAAGCTTCCACTGCCTCTTCATGAGTGGCCTTGGAGAGGTCCTTCCCATTGACCTAGAGAAAAACAGAAAAATACACCAAAGAGTATGCACAAGAGAAAAGGCAGCATAAAAACATGGGTGTAAAATATTGGGGGAATAATTTGTGTAGTATATCAAGCTATGTGCTGACATTGACTGAACTTTATTTTGGTATTCATGAAAGAGGTGAGATAAGGCTGGAAGGAGAAATAACTTCTTTAATCTATGATAGAAATTAGAAATGGTTTGAGCAATTCCTTAATTGCCCCAATGGAATCTCAACAAAGCAAAGAAACTAGAGCATTTAAAAAGGACATTTAAAATCAGCTCTCTCATTTTATTTGCCTCATAAAATACAAATAAAAAAGGAGGGTGCCTTTAATTTTCAATTTCAACATTTTCTGTGGCATGCAACTGTAATAAAGGATTTCTGGCACAGTATTGTTATTAATGCAGATGTCAATAAACATGTCGCGGATATCTAAAAAGAAACAAGGCCAGCTTTCAATGTTTTGCCACTTATCTGCTATTGCCATTATACAATCATTAAGACCAAAGATAGGGAGATTTAACTAACGCAGTCAGCTGCTGCTCTTTTAAGAAAAGAGAAATCTAAATCAGACAAACTGAAGAATTTATTTGCTACAAACAGACAACTAATAAAACAGAAAATTACTCTGCAAATGCAGCATAGCTTGGCAAAACTAAAAGACTGTGGCAAGGTTTCTTTCTGCTGCAAGCAAAGCAGAAAATTCCTCCAAGCTGTGTTAGCTCTTAGTATTAAAAAAGGCAACTGCAAGACTTGGTGATGCTAAATTCATATGACTTCAGGTGTTTAGGACAAACTTGCCAATTATTGGCCCATTGCAAAATGTGAGGGCTAATTCACCAATAGCCAGTATCTAAGCCCTAAGGGGCAGTGCAACATCACAGAAAGTTACACAGAAAATACCATTCTGCTCTGTTTCCAGAGCCATGGGACTGCTGTTGACTGTTGCACAACATCTAGCCATTGTGAGCTACTGCGGAGATGAGATGATCCTATGCATGGTTTTCTAGTTAGATATGTGAATATCTGAAGGGTACCAAAGACTGATTTAAATTTATAAATTTACCCAGGGTAAAGTATTTACCCTGGGCAAATCTCTACACTGACAGCAAGTCAGAAATGGGATTCTACCACAAGTCAATGCCAAAATTTACTTTGTTGTATAGACTGTGAAGCCCTAAATCTTCTGCTTAATGGACTAAGCCTAAGCCCTCCCAAGAAATGGGACAAACCCTGCAACAGACTTTTGCTGAAAACAAAACTGCTTTGTCACATTACTCTTTCATTATAGAAATATTTGGAACTTTCTTCAAAAAAAAAAAAAAAGAAAGATGCAAAAAAGAACAATGCCAGCAAACTCAAATGACACATTCAGCAGCTTTAAGCCTGCCAGGAGAAGCATTTGCAATTAAAAATGTCACATTTGAGGCAACACATGTAACCATGTCTACTCATATGGATGGTTATAATACAGTTGCCTATTCATTACATATTTAATATACCAACACAAAATCCTTCTAGAACGCATGCTTAACAACAATGTAGAACCAGCTTTCCTTTGATGCAGCTTCCAAAGAAGCTGTGTCCTTGTAGCCATATCACTCATGAGGACATGTGAAATAACCACACTGTAGTGTGGCCTTCAGTGAGAAGGTCAATTGATCCTTCTAGCTAGCTCTGACGCTGTATGTGGTGATGAGCAAGTTAGAAATGACCTGAATAGATTTCTATACCTAAAAAAGCTCAACACTCACTGTGCTGAATTCCCAGGAACCCTAGAAGTATGAAAAACTGCAACCTAGACTGTGTTCAAGTAATATGAACAGCAACTAGCTTAATCACCTGAATTTAATCCATATGTAGTGTTTCTCTGATGACTGAAGCCAGAAAATGTTAAGATTTTCTCTCTCAAATTATCATGCATCAAATTACAACCTTTGGCTTTGTTAAACTAAGTTACATGGAGAAGTATCAGTCATATACAAGAGGAAGGGCCAGAACAGTTGAAAAACAAGTTATGCTACGAGAAAATCAAAGAAATTTCCCCAAGGAGTGAGCTTCTGCAAACCCTCTCTGATAGCACAAGTTACGCTGCCAGGGTGTTCAGATTCAGCCATGTCTAATAGAGGCAATTAGAGATAAAGCTTCAAGCCTGGGTCTTCTAGTCACTCTTCAGTTCCAGCCTCTGCTTCATTCTTGCTTCTAACTTAGATACTATCAAGGAAACAATTTTCCAGTTTTCACATTTCGGCAGGTTTTATAAAAAGATTGTCCTACAGGCTTTCTGAATAACTCTCATTTCTAAGGCCTTAAAGAACATAAAAATTACTTTCCTGTTTCCCAAAACCCTTTTAATACTTTTTAAAAGTTTCTGATAACAGATATGGTGTTTCTCCTAAGAGTAAGTATTTGGGAAAAAACATTCAACATAGCAGTGTATCATTTTCTTTTCCTATTCAAGTAAAAAGCACACAATCCTGCTGCATCCCACCCGAATCATGTGGTGATTTCTGGCACAAGCTTACAGTTTTATCACAGATTCTTATCAGCGAAGCAAAAAGATATTTGGATAGCGTAAAAATATATAGATTAGATTATTTTGGAATACCAGAAGCTCTGTTTATTGACATCAGTCAACACTTATCCAATACCATGAGGTAAATGACATAAATTCACAATAATGCTATTTACATGCAAATTCTATTTCTAATGAATAATAATATTTTAAAATCACGAGTGTGAAAAATCACAAAAGATACACATTTTCATTTATCCTGGCTACGTATGACCTCTATTTTCATTTAAATGCCTGTTCAATTTAAAGATTTTAAAAGCATTCCATCCTTTACGTTGGTTTCTTATGAAATACAAGCACTTCAGACACCCGATACTTGTTTAAATTGTCACTTGAAGTTCATCAACACACTTTGTCGATCTGCATAAAGGTCACCTAATTTATGAACGCTGTCTTCTGAGGAAGACAATCTATAGCTGAATTACTTGATGCTGGCAGCTGTCCTGCCCACTTGGGGCTGGGAAGAGAGAATTTATTTTAAAACCCAAAGCCAATACTACAGATGGGGTTGGAAGCTCTCTTCACTTAGCTTCTTTAAGGTTTTTCTGCCTCCTGCATCATCCCCCAACTTAACACTCACATATAGTTACCCTGGGAGCTGTAGACAGCTGAGCACCTATTTACAGCAAGCCACTTACAGGTTCTTAGTGGATGATTAAATAAATTCCTTGCCTCGGAAAGGTTACTTTCAGTGGAATCCAGGGTACTATTTTAAGTGGATAGAGAAATCAGTCACTTTTAACAGTCAACACAAAGACATGGGAATACATTTGTTGTAGCAGATGGGCTAATTAATCCACAAGCAAGTTGTGAATGTTAACTAAAGAATATATCTTTCCTCATGTAAACCATCCTCCTGCCCTGTTTGATTAAACTTCTGTTTAATGAACACTCTCCCCCCTTTTGGACACACTGCAAAGCCTGGGCCACTTGTCAACATCTTCCCTTGAGTGACTGGTGGCCACTGGCTGGATCCTGGCCATCCCCTTGCTCTAAATCCAGCCACATGCAAAACTTCATCAGCATCAGAAAATAAACAAGCAAAATGGCTTTGTTTTTGATGCACAAATCAACCGACGTTGGCCAACAGCCATTTCTAACGCCAGCACTACTGTACATAGACTTGTTCCCAGACATGCAGAGGTGAACAGCAGAGAATGAAGGAAGGACAGGACTAAATAACAAAACACTGACTATAAAAAACATAAACAGATGGTTGTTAGATTATTCTTGCACTTTGTGTTCTAAAAAAATAATAATATATCAGTCCTTCAATGAAGACTGCTTCCAGGATTTAAGTGCTCGTAGCTGAGAAACAAAATACCCTTGTCTTTAAACACTTTTCTGCTGATTATAGATGTTGGTTATTTCTATTAATGCTGGTCAGAATTTTTGCATAAAGAGTTGAAATACTGAAATGTTTCCTGTAGTCTTTACTTTCCTCATACTATGTATGAAAAGGAAAAAGAAAAAAGAGAAAGGAAAAAAGAGAAAAAGATGTGTAATCACACAAATGCAACCATCACAAAAGGTGTCACATTAGCAACTCATGAGATAACCTCCACCTCTCAGCAAATACCTGGCATATGCAACTTCAAATTTAAGATCGGCTCTGCTGAAGTAAATCCTTGGAGACCTCCTGTTTAATCAGTAAGGGCAAAGGGAAGAATAACCTGAGCATTTTGCTAGACCAGAGATGTCCAGCCACAAGGGTTTCCTGGAGACATGACAGAGATGTTGTCTGACGTGATGATGGAGTTCACAAGGCTCACTGTCCTGGGAGATTTCAACACTCATGCAAAAGATGCCTCTGACCTGACAGGTGCTAAATCTGCTCTCATCACAGCAGTCTCTTCACCTCCAATTTCTGCCCCTAAAATACATCCAGGCAACCACAACCTGGAGTGCATCCTTGGATGGAAAACTGGCAAAAAGGATTGAATACTGTGTCTTACTTTGATCAGGCTTTTCTTCTTTTTTTTGTTTTTTTTTTTTTTTTTTAGGACAAGAATTTGAGCCCTCCCTAACTACATGACAACCCGAAGAAAAAGAACAAGCAATACTACCTTCTTCTCAAACTTAAAGGTTTTGGCACATACAGCCATTTAAGAAAACTTCCAGTGATGAAGGCTGCCAGGAGTGAGGCTCTCTGGGCAGGATGGGGGGCACAGAACGTGTGACCTACCAGTGACACATGGGTTGGAGAGGACACTGCAACTCTTCTGCTAACGCAAATGTGATAGTTCATCTACAGAAACGGCATTTGACACACTAACCTTTTAGGTTACAGTTCAGCACTAAGCTGCATTTCTTGGGCAAGTTAATCTGAAAGGTATCAAATTCAGCCATTACCCAACACCGCTGTCTCAGTCAGGGTTCAGGCAAGTTCAGTAAAGGGACAACTTTTATTATGCTGGTTAATGACATTTCCTCCTCCTTAGCCAGATGAGTTAAGTGATGCTTCTTCCCATTTGATCCTTTGTTGCCCTGATCGCCAAACCTTGTCAGCCCTTCTAAAAGCTGTATAAGTTGCTGAACACACAGGCTTTGGCTGCTTTCCTCAAGCTGAACCAAAGGCTTACAATAACAACTACTTTTCTATTACCTGTACAGCTTAAGCTTGTCATATTAGCTAGTTTGTGTAGCTGATTCAACAATAGTGAAAACAAACAAACAAACAAACAAAAACATTACTGCAGCCTTCTGTGCGTTTCCCTATGTGTAACCAGCACCACTTCAATTTCCCAATATTTAGCAGCTAACTACTTTGGCTGAAAAGCCTGTGGCTAAGCTTTAACCTAAGTAAGAAAACATAAATGCTACAAGAAGCTCAAAAAAGCAGAAGTATGCTTTTTTTTTTTTCCACCATATAAAGCTTCTTTCTAGAGAGACACTTCCCAGGGACTTCTCAGCAGTTTTGATTATCTAAACAGCAGCTGTCATAAAGAAACACCCTTCTTTTAACTGACCTCAAGACTGTGCTTCACTTTGTCAGAGTTGTCCACTGTGACCTGTGGGCAGGTCTGACAGCTGCAACTCCTCTCTGTGAAGAACATGACACATCCCCAAAAGACCCCAGAAAAGAGCTGGATGCTGCCTGAAAATGTTGGATAACGAGCTATGCTAGGAAATTCAAGAGACTTTTAAACTGGATTGCAAACAATGCCTCAGGTAGATGTGCTAGGCATGGAGAAAAAGCTCCCATCACAGCTGCAGTGAAACACAGCAAATTAGTGAGCAAGGTAAGCAACACCAAAGTGCTTGAGCAAGTCTGCCTCTCCATCAAATACAAACTTTAGTTCAAAATCTCTTTCTCCATGATTTTACCTTCTCTACCCAGTCATCTCTAACCAAACCAAAGCTCACTGCAACAAGTGTCCCCCAAAACTTTGGGTGCACAATCCCTTTTGTGAATGAAAAGTCAAATCCACAAGTAGCAAAGAAATCACAGAAGCCTTTCTCCTCTCCCTCCCCTCCTTTATGAAGAAGTTGGAGGCTTCAAACCACAAATTTATTGAATGCATACTTGCATTTAAGGTACTGAGCATAAGGAATTGATGGTGTTTTAGATGCATGCCTATAACCTGCTTCCAGCTGTCTGGGTTAAGCATGACCATGACCATAACTGTTGCCAAGCACCTAACTGTCTTCTGATGGTGTGTAGAAAATCAGGCAAAATACCCACTCTAGGAGAAGTCAGCCAAGAAGAGACACTCAACATTTCCATGCCTGAAGTCTCTTAGTGGATCTGGGCCCACACCTTGAGACATATTTCAGAAAAACACTTGGATCCTACAATGCTGCATTCACACCACCAGGATAACTACGACCACTCCAACAAGTTTCAAAGCTCTACTGAGTTAACAGCTCTAAACTGTGTCCAAAATGTGATCTCAGTTCCTGTACTTCATAACATGACACTAGAGAGTCTGTGCAACTGGAATAAGAATATTCTATCTGCTCACTGGGTGTTAGAGCAACACAAATGTCACGAAGATCCTTTCAACTCCTTTAGTGCTGAACACAGCAACAGCTCAGAAAAGGTTCACTTGAGCTTTGAAAGAGCAAGCAGACTATTATCTGCAGTTCTCTTGGTTTGTGAGTGAAATGAAAATGCCAAATTAAATTTAAGAATCACTGCATTAGTTTCATAGTGAGCTGCTCTGAGACCAGAGCTGGTAGACAAGAATTTGTGAGCAGACATTATTCTCTCTCTCTGACTCCCTCAATATGCCCAGTAGAGGTGTTACTACTTGCTATGGACATCTTTCTTGTCCCTCTTCCAGCTGTTATTCTCAGTTTAATTCCCTTGCTGTGCTGCCTCTGATCTCTCACTCTTCCCTTCTCTCTCAGGCTTTCTTCTAGTCATACTCCACCCTTTTTCTTTCACTGCAGACCCTTGTTTTGTTCCCAGGGTTTAATTTCTCTCGTGCCTTCTGAATTCCTCTTTCCTTTCCTAAACTCTTCTCTGCCCTGTCACTGGCCCTGGCCCCTTCCAGCAGGCTGGGAGCACCATCTCTTGTCACCAACCCACGGTGACAGCTGGACAGTCCGAGCACTTGCGAGTCTGCCTTCACCAGCACCCCCCAGTACTACTCCAAATGCTCGGCTAACCCAGATGGTGATGTAACAAGGCTGGAGTGTATTTACTATGCAAATTGCTTTTAATATTGACAAACAGTTTTTCTGATGATATTACGATTTTGCCTGAGGGCAATAAAGACTAAACTAGCTGTGGCATGCATAAAATACGTTAAGTTACTCCTCGATATAATTAGACCATCATTTATTACATTAATCATTGCAAACTTTTATTTGTGGATAGGATATTAGATAAATCTCTCACTAGATCTACCACATACACCAGCCCTTTGATGGTTGGGAAAAATACAATCAAAGGCCAGCGTGCATGCTCAGAACAAATCATTTTTATCTCCAAGGCCCTGCACTGAATGCTGTATTCTCCTGTGAACTTTACAGTGTCTCTGCTCTTCCACAAGCTCACTCTCCAATTTCTCTTCCAGGGTTATGTGTTTTTCTCAGAAAACAGGCACTTCAAAAGGTAGCTGCTATTCAAGTTTTAGGAGATCAGATTAACAATATTCTTTAATCATCTGCAGTTCCCCAAGAATAATGGAAGAGGCTGAACGGCAGATTTCAGGAGTCTGTAAACAGCATGTAGTTACTTTTCTCCTTTCAGGGAATTACATCCTACATTTCATTAAAAAATCTTTCTTTCACCTTTAAAAAGAATCCCCAGCCCTCCATGAACTCAGGCAAGGCTGGCATCCCTACACGAATGTTACACTTATCACTGTCATAACAATTCATCCACGTTCAGATGCCTGAAACTCCTGGTCTCCTCTGAACCGAGGAGTTTAAAAAGATAGATGGCTGCCTTCTGGCTAATTGTGGGAGTTCTTTCATTACTATAAAAAGACTTTTTATATCTCAAGTGACTTTATAAGCAGTGAATAATGAGACTTAAAGTCTTTGGAAAAGAGTCCACTGATCAAATGCTAGGATAACTTATGGGCACAGTGACCTTTTCCTCAGTAAGATACTCCAAACTGCTGCTGTTGGCACATTATTAAAATTCCCCATTTAACGGATGCAGTTAAGCATAAGGCAGATTTTATTTTTTATTTTCAAATTCAATTTAAGGTAGCACAGTGAGAGCTCTAGCTCTCCTTGGCCAACGACTAACTCCCACCCGCTCCAGCTGTGCAGGACCAGGACAGACGGCGGTGGCAGCCTGCACAGCTGGCCAGGTTTTGGGGCTCTGCTCCCAACTGCGGCCTCCCTGGCGCTTGGCAATCCTCACCCCAGCCAGGGAGCATGTTTCCTGCCCGCACATCCACCAGCAAGCACCAGCACAATGGGCTTTCTCTTAAAAGCAGCAGCGACGAACAGCTGACAGAACGCTGCCTCCAGTCCAGCTGGTAAGCAGGATTTTTGCCTTGGCCAACAGGATGATCCACGTGCCAGCGTTTCACGCTGCAAAAAAGCAGCGACAATAAAGCCAGCATCACAGCGTTGAGCCTGGCCCCCTCCCTGAGCGAGACCCTGGCCAGTTCCTGGGTGCTGCCCCAAGGCTAACCAAACCCCACGTCCTGCTGGGACTCTAATCACACGAAGTGCTGAGGGCAGAGAGCTCCCCCCCAGCATCTGCGTTTGCCTTTCTTTAATGAACATGCAACAGACTTGCTCTACTTTAACATGCGTTTCTTACTGTTTATCTGTTTTAACTGTCATTTTGAAGGAACAGAAAAGGCTCCTCCTCCCTTGGAATAAAACTCTGAGGGTTCCTCTCAGTCGTTTTCTATTCTTCTCTCACACTGCCTCGACACTAATCTGACACTGTTGTTCTCCATTTGTTTGCATGGCTTTACTCCAGAAGCAGCATATTGGCGATTTTTTCTGGCATAACAGTACTTGCAAAAATTCCTTCCAACTTTTTACAGGACTAAATGTTTTAAAAATACTTTTCACAAGCTCACACATTTACAGTGGCTTAGCGACAGGGTCTGACACAGCAATAGATTACTACGAAGTTTAATTTCATCCTGCTTCTGGAACACAGCACACGGCAACTTCCTTGATCTCTCTTTCAAAAAAAGAAGAAAATACAACCTCAGAAGAGCTCTTCATCTGATAAAACAAAGCCAGTAATGGGGCCTTACCTGCCATTCAAAACTCAATTGGATGTTTTTGTGCCAGAAAGTTCCCAGCAGTTCTTAGGAAAGCTTAGCAGCTACTTTTATTCGAACACCAAGAGAGCAGGTAAAATTAAGTATAGCATCCTTGTACATGTTTAGTTACACACCATGAAAATAAACAAAACTATATAGATGCATATGTAGAGAGATATCTTAATAGAACATACTTGTATCTGTCTCTCCCCTTTTGTTTCTCTTTCTTCTACTTTGATATTCCTTTAAAGATTATTAGTCATGTAGGATTGCTTTACTTTTCTACTGAGTGATGGCTTACTGCACTATCACAGAGATAGCTTTAGTTTTTAGTCTCTGAAGTTAAATTTCCATATTTCTTGTTTGCAGGAAAAACAGTAAGTGATGTTAATGTGAGGACCAGCCTAATTCTATCTTATTTATACAGCACCACAGCTGTGTACGTGGCTTCAGCAGAAAAAGTTGCAGCTCCTTCCTGGCTTAAAATAAATTACAGGTGCTATTTCTATCCTAGTGTTTCTATGTCTGTTCTTCTTTCTGGAGTGTCTCTCTCTGTATCTCTGTCTTCTCTTATCATTTCCTTTCTCTGTTTTATTCCATTTTCCTCTTTGGCTTTCCTCCCTTATCTCTCTCTTGCTCCTTTGATTTCCTTTATTGCCTTGCATTTGGACTCTGCAGCGCTAGCAGCAGCAGCCACTCCTGTAAGATTTCAGTGCTTAACATTTGCAAAGGGAGCCTTCTCCTGTGGTAAGCCTATGTGTAAGACACTCCATGTGGGATTCGGGAGACAATGAGGTTGGATCATTTCTGCAAAGAGCTGTCCAAACATCTGCAACGGGTATTAACTGAGGAAGTTCACATAAAACTCATCACTCTCCCTTTTCCAGGCAGTCCTGGGCGTACAGCAGCACTGTGTTGGAGCTGCTGTTCCAGCTGCAGGCCAGCTCTCCAAGGTACACTGAGGCAGTTAAGGTCCAAGTGGCTGAAAAATTTGTCAGGGAGCTTACGCATGGCTGACAGACAAGGATGTGCAGATGGCTGACCACTGAATATGCTGCATGGATCAGATTTGTACCATCACTGTGCAATACTATGAATATCACTGAAATCCAAGCAGATTTAGAAGAATTTCCACGTTAGCTATTCAGAGGGAAACCTGGCCTTTGGATGCATGTGGGCAGTTCTTGCTGCTTTCAATTGCTGTGCACTGACATCAGATGGGGGAGCTTAGCATACAGAGCAGAAAAGAGCTCTTAACATCAGGAACAGAGTAATGCCTTCCATTCTGCGCAACAGAGTTATCCTTTAACAGGCTTTTCATTACCTTATGTAGAAACAGCAAGAACAACTTAAAACACTGAAAAAACACTGCAGTCCACATTTTACACCTCTTGTACCCATCTATTTAGATAAAATCACCTAGGTGCAAGGACTGTGTCTTTTTGGTTATATAACATCAAGCACTACAGAGCCTCAGACCAAGCAGGGCATTCTAGGGCATTGCTGCAGTAAAAATAATGATCATACATCTGTGCTGAGAATTTAGATGACAAATTACAAGGGGACATGAATTAAAATAGGCATGCTTGAAAATAAAGTTTATGTCCTAAACAATTAAAATACTTTAACCATGGCATGCTGTGGGGTATCAAGACAAGGGCAATGTTCATTTTTGCTTTGTTCTCAGGAATAAAGTCCCTTTTCAAAAGTGCTGGTTTTAAAAAAATAAAAAATAAAAAAATTTAACTTACACAGCATTTCATAAAATAAAAAGATAGGTAGCAGTGAAAGAAGGATATATGGCTCTATTTTTTATGTTATATATCATAAGAGAAGTCTTAGGTGCACTTAAACTGGTAGCATACAAATTTTATACACAGGATTATTTTATAAAAGCAGATATAAGTTCTATATGTGCTTATAAACACAGGATCAAGTAACAGCTATCTAGAAATGCTTTCAACAAGCTTTAAATATGGTATTGTGTTTGTAAAACCAAAGTTCCTGAACCAATGACATAATTTCACCAAAATCAACAACACTGAAAGGTAACATTCCTCAACTGAACTACCTAATGAAGTCTCACAGCTAGATTTTAGGATAGCGTATTTACCATCATAACATATCTTCTGCCTTCTAGTGCTTATACACACTAACTTCAGTAACCTTCTTCAGTGGGTGGCAAGAAATGTGCCAAAATATAAAATTTCTACTTGCAGAAACCAAAACATGATGTTGCAATGTCACTGCTTGTAGAAGCTTTGTTTGTACATTGAAGAACAGGACGCTGGCAGGAAGGAGCATCGCAGCCTGCAGCTGGATGGATATACAACAGCCATGTGCAAATTTCAACCAAGTCCTTATTCTGGGTGCTCTTATAACTCAGATGTATCTAGATTCAAGGGTTTGTTCTCGGCTTATTTGTAGAAGAGGTTATGTTTTAGAAAGGCTCAGTTGTAGAAAAGCATGTTTTCCCCTTAAATTCAAAATCAAACAGGCTCCTACTTCAAAACCCATATCATGCAGGACCTGAAAGCAGCTTTCATGTTACAACTGATAGGTATATTCTTTAAGAAAGCCAGGTTCCTTTAAGCTTCCATTGTAAGATAGCACTACAAGCTAACAAAGTAAAATGTCACAGCATAAAGTTACTGGAGAAAAGAACTGTGGCTGAAAATCAGAGGGCTCCAATAAATTGAGAAATGTCTGAAGCCAGTTCAACACAGCACGACAAAATTTAAACAAACCGTCCCCACCTGAAGAGAGGCAGACAGGCGTAAATCATGCCCAGCAATCAATTCTGCTATTTGAATTCATCCTGACACTTGTTGGACTCAGTTGTTGACATGGAACTGTGGCAGAAAGGCCAGGCCACCGGGGAAATTTGGCCAGCTTCCACATCTGAGAGTCAACCACCTGACTGCAGGTCTCCAGCTCTCTTTGCACCACTCTTTGTTCCCAGCATAAAACGTTTTGTCCTCTGTGTTTCAAGTCCGCCTCCAAAATCTCATGATCAAAAAAATTCTTTAATTATGGTTCATCTAAGGGACAGGAAGTACTAGGTGAAATTCCACCCAGAAATAGCACAGGTAACTTCTCAGGCAGACAGTTTTAAAATAAAACAACTAAGTTAATATTCATTACACTGTTTCTCATTGTGACTACTTTGCTGTTAATTATTGATATTGTGTTAGACAACAAGCAAAACATCTGAGAAAAGGGACTGCAGATTTCCAATTCTGTCAAAATTCAGTATTTGCATACATAAGAAACAATCCTGCCCTTGATGGAGATTCTCAGACAAGAAGATTTTTGTGGGAAAGAATTTGCATACTGGCCTCCAGTGCTTTCATTAATAAATATCAAATGGAAATACCATCACGCTCTTGTATATGTGCTGTCAGTACAGAAGTCTCACTGAAGCAGAGTTAAAGTAGTCAGTGCTATCTTACACACATTCAGAACACGCTTTTTTTTTTTCCCTGCTGCCCCATCCAAAACTCAGCTTTAGGAAACCTGGGAAATGAAGAGGTCAGGTGCCTAGCCGTGGAATCTTCATCTCCAGCTTCCCCTGAAGCCTGCTGCAGTCAGTAGAAATTAGCTGCAGGCAAGCCATCACATCCAGCACATCGCACAGCTCTGTCGAGTGAAAGAGGGATTACTTGGAGCAGCTTGTGGTACCGAGATCTCAGAGAGGGAGATACTGTCCCATCTGACAGCCTCATGCATGATCATTAGATGATGTGCCTGAGTACCGAAAGGGACTGAGCATCCTCATTTCCTCCTTGCATTGCTAGGATAGGAAGAACCACAGAGCCCCTCAGCTGTCAGGCAGGAGGTGCACAGGGTCTGTGGGGTAAGTGAAGAGGCACTGCACACAACAGGCTGAAAACAGACTCAAAAGGCACTTCTGGTGCTGCTGTTGAAACCTTGCAGTTAAGCATCCAATTCTCCCCAGCTGGTAGTCCCTTTTCCTTCAGGTCCAGGCTAGTCAGACAGACTTCTTTAAAAATCAGGAACCCGAAGAAATACAAGGCTTTCCCTTAAAAAATAAGGACATTAGGGAGCAGGGGCAGCATTAGCTGCAAATTGACACAGTAGCCTAACAAATAAGCTATTTGCCTAGAAACAGTGAAACCTGAACTCAGCATAAGGGAGTGTGAAATCACGTCTTTCACTCTGCAAGAGTCTATCCATCAGGTTACCAGATATTTTGGAACAAAAGAAATTATGTACCACTTTTCAAAGCTATAATTGACAGTAATTAAATATCACGTAGGCAGCTAACAAGTAGGGTTGAAGATAAGGAATTAGTGCGGGCAGGTAAAGATTACTCTCTTGAAATGCTCCGTCCTTCCTGAGCTCCATTCCAGTCAAATGGGTTCAACAGCCATGATCAGAAGTCTCCAGGTAGTGGAGCAAATGACAAAAGTAAGAAGTCTAGTCTCAATCTCTTGCTCTCTTCTCTTCATTACATTCGTATTATTGTACTTCCCTAAATCATGACTTATTACAGTGTTTCTCTTTTTCTCCACCTTCTTCCCTCAATATTTAGCCTTCCCCCTCTCTCTTCACCTTCTGTCTGCCCCCACCAAGGTACCCAGGTAAGATTCCCAGTCCTGCTGAAGCCACCGCTATTTTAGATGACATTAGACATGTCATTAGGAACTGACAGGTGAAGTTTGCTGATATTTCTGCAAAGGTTACTAACAAAAGTATTAACCAAGATCAGTGCAAAGACAAACCCCTCTGGAGCTCCAGCAGTAACCTCTCTCCATCCTTTCACTTTCCTTTTTAACCCTGCATGCAGATAGGTATTCCTCGGGAGTCAACTCCATACCCTGCTTACAACTGCCTACCTAACCATCTCTGTTCCTTTAGCTAGCATTTTCCCTTTAAATGCCACCTCAGGTATTTTTGTTTATCAGAAGTCCAGATAAGCCAAACCTACTATATATTCTTTCTCAAGATAAAACATTTGCTAATCAAAAAATCTATCAGGTTAGCCTGGCTTTGTAACCATCTACCTCTGCTTAGTCCGTGATTCATTACATCCCACTTACCCTTTGCCTCCCCTATATCTAATCATCCTGTTCTTCACCTTCTACACTGTGTATGTTGAACTTGAAGGCTTGCAAATCCCACACTGATCCTAAGCATAGATAAACCATTTAGTTTTATTCCACCATCTCCAGCATACTAAACTAGTTTAACAAATCTCCTTATTAATCCTGGGTACCACTGCTCTCTACAGTGATGTCCCTCATCTCACAGTTATGCCGGTATAGCTAATTCTGGGGGCTGTGCAACAAACTCAATCACTGGAGGGAAAAAAATAAAATAAAATAAAATAAAATAAAATAAAATAAAATAAAATAAAATAAATCATCTTATTACAATGTTAGGGTCTTTATCCTATAGACAAATACCTTTTCCCTCCCCTCCAAACATGGACGTTTGCAAATCCTTCTGAGAGGCTTTTAATGTTTCTGCTTGACTCTGAATGATTACATCTCCCCAAAAGAGAGTTGTCTTCAAAAGGGGCAGACTGTGATTAGACGACTATTTTCCATTAGGTTGGACTTCATGTAACTGGCCAGACACAACACATGGTCAGCATACAGAGAGCCAACTGGCTCTTCAGGTTGAAGAGGAAGACAGCAATCTCTCTTGACTACTTAACACCTTGCATTTGCAGTTAAACTTCTCTGATGCAGACTTACATGAGGCTCATGTGTATATTGCAAGAGTAATTATGCTGTTTCCAGTTTTGCCCCCAGGTAGTAGTCATATCATACACAAGATGGGGCATCAAGCAGATGAAATGTATGGAACATGATCAAATCTGAGCTCTGATTCCTGAACACACACAAAAAAGTGTAATATTTTATTTCAGTCTTAAGAAAACCTACCTTTCTGGGGGAAGACAGCTCGGAAACCTCAAGTGACCTAAAACTCGCAACACTGGCACTGAACTTTGAAAATAGAGAGACTTGTGTTTCACCATAATAAAATCAACAAGGACTATACTCTGGACATCCTTTGGTATCACACAGTTTTGGTAACATGAGATAAGAAGCAATTCTTCAGCATTCACCTCCATCTCTGTTTCATCTCTAATACTGCCAGTAACATATTTCAGCAGCTCACCAGCTTTACAATTAACTGACACAAGCTGAAAACTATTTTCACCTAAACATCATCTAACTTTCACATAAGACCTATGCCTGTACTTCCCAACCATTTTTTTTTCTGCATATCCATCTGAAGAGATTATTTCCTCCAGTTGGTTGTCAATGGGTAAAAGCAACAAGCTCCAACAACTGAACAGTGATTTTTGTAAGCTTTATGGAGGACCAACCTTTAGGTAACTTAGGTGATATCCCCTACTCCAAATCAGGGAGCAACCGGATAAACAGATGAGGAATTAAGAGAGAAAAGATCAGGCATTGAAATAAAATGGATGAAGACAGGAAGAGAACAAACTTAAAAATGCTGGAAAATTATAAATATACTTTATTATGGCTTTTGGTAAGGCAGGGATAACATCTCCATTAGCACGTAACACCATTCAAGAGTGTTGTAAACATATTTCCCAGGATGAAGTCTGATTTATACAGCCTTGGACAGAAATTATTCTTCTCAAGTCTTATAAAAGCAGAAAAAAGTGTTCACTCAGCATGGTTGCAAGTTGCACAACTACAACACAGTGGAGACTCCACTGCTTCTTGTGATGCTTTCTGTGGTGCTGTAAGTTAGCTCAAATGTCGTTTAATTTTCTTTAGAGTAATATTTTACAGGCTGTTAATCCAGAAAGTGGATTATTGCCTTTAGGTATTTTGTGAAAAAAAATAAAAATTGAAAACAACTGAGGTATTTCATTCAGAATAGCTGTTGCTGTGCATGGGCAATCATTTATTTCCCTCCCATAATGTATTAGCCTTCTGAGCACTTGGACTTCCTACTTTCACTAGCATAGTTGACTGTAAATCACTCAGAGCCCGGCCTGTCAATTATCTGTGAATTTAGAAGGACTTACACAAAGATTGTAATGAGCTGGATTTGAAAGAGGACATAAAAGTATGAGGTATTTATCCCGAAGCCTGGAAGAGCTATATTGGAGATGCATATTGTGTCATCTCTTGCACTTAGACAATGAGGGGGTTTGTTTGTTTGTTTGTGTTTTCATTTTAAAGTTATCTTACAGAAAAATGGAAATGGAGATGGGAAATAAACAAAGCAGGACTGAGAATGCCCAAGGTCTGTCTTTATCACTGGCTTGGCCTGGTGGTCTTTGCACAGCCACTTAACTTGATTTAAATTTGATTCAGTTTTTATTGCCTGCTGTAATGCTGAAGGTAAAATCTGCAAAGATTGAACAATCCCACCTGAAAAGGCCATTGGTGGGTAATGCATGCAGTAAGGGAAAAAGGGTCCTCATTCAATTTCGTGGAACCCCAGAATGGCTGAGGCTGGCAGGGCCTCAGTAGCCCACCTGGTCCAAACCCTGCTCCAGCAGGGACACCCAGAGCAGGCTGCCCAGGGCTATGTCCGGGAGGCTTTTGAAGATCTCCAAGGAGGAGACCCCACGGCCTCTCTGGGCAGCCCATGCCAGTGCTCAGGCACCTGTACGGTAAATAAGTGCTTCTTGATGCTCAGATGGAACCTCCTGTGTTTCAGTTTCTGCCCACTGCCTCTTGTCCTGCCACTGTCTCCTTTCTGCAGTATGGCAGGTGAGGGAGTTTTCCATGTCATAGCCTGGCCCGTTTTGTACAGCATAAATTAGCTTTATGGAACAAGGTGGAGGGGAGTCCTCCTCAACTACAAAAGGGAGAGGATCAGAGTCAAATAGCTAATCCACTGAGAAAATAAAGTCTTGCAGATCGTTGTGCTGGTTTTACCCTGATCCATTGCAGTTTGGTGGATGACAGCACAGCAGAGATCTCTGGACATGGCATGCTGACAGTAAACAGCTTAGCCTGCTTAGGTAACAGATGTTCAAGAGCTTCCAGCTAACAAGCTCTCCTCTAACATAAACAACAGCCTAGTGATATATATATTTTATACAGAATGTAAGATCTTTTATTTGATATATATGCAGAGCACCACCTCCAAGCACGGCACATGCCTGTTATGCTGCATCTCAGAAACACTGCGTGGCTGAGTTAACGTTTGCAAAGCAATTCTGAATCTCAAATAAGAGCACAGTATCAAAGCAAATTGTAATAAGTACAGATCTTCAAGTCTGATAAAGGCTACAGCAGCAGCACAAAGCAATAACAGTGAAAGTTATGACCGACATTTGACCCTCAACTCGTTCATGTACTTCCAAATGTCACCAATGTTTAGGACTGATACTGGGTGTGTTAGAGATGGGAAATCACAGAGCCATGTTAGCATGAATAGGACAAATTGTCATGCCAGAGTATCTGCATTTCCCATCTATCTGACATCTGAAGGACTCCATTAAGCTCTGGACACCAGCTGGCACACAGTTGATGCCACAGATGTAAATAGCTTGAAGGTACAGATCCTGGAAAATGGGAAGACTGCAAAGAACAATCTCCAGCTGGGAGCACTGTGCACAGCTCTGTCCAGCTCTGCTGCAGGCATGTTCCCTCTGAAACAGCCTGGCACACTGCTGGCACCAGGAACAGCTCTGCTCAGAGGTTTCTGACTCTCGGCCTCAGTAACATAGTGGATACACGTGCAGTTAACCACATAACTGGGGTTTCTGCATATTTAACTTTCACGTTGTAACACATGGATGCAGCTGGGTCAGGACACTACTACGGTTTGCTTCTAACTCATGCCTGTTAACAGAGCCAGGGACTGCTCAGGTTGGAGAATTGGAATCAGCGCTCCCCTTTGGAGCTCCTCACACTGCATGAGAAAGGTTCTTAAACCACCCTTCATAGGATGTTTGACACCTTCAGAAACTCCCTTCTGTGTCAAAAAAAAATGGGCTGGGGAAGTCCTCAGGATAAAGGGAAAAGGCTAGGATATATGTTATTGTGTACATTAACTAGCCCACTGGAAAGAACACATGTAAAACAAGGTTTGTGACATGCAAAATTAATCTAATTAAATTAAAAAAAGGTCTGAAAAAGTTAGAGGCATATTTGATGAGAGGCCAGAATATTGTTGCCTGAAGTAGAAATATATTTATAGACCAAGATGTGCAAAACTGGAACGTAATTTTTGCCAAGTACAAATTAAGCTAATGTTCCATTAAAAGCTGTCGGCTCGTATGCATTAAAAACATGAGATTAGGACACAGGCTGTGCTATGACAAACTATCTGTGCAGAGGCATGATAGGGACTTGAACACCATCTTTCTGCTTCTCCTGTGGCGTATTGAGGATGGGCTTTCTGAACCCTAATATTAATCCAAACAAAGGTGTGCTTTCTTCCTAGCAAAAGACCTTGGCAATGGGTAAAAAGAGCAAAAAAGTATGAAACCATATGAGAGGTAAGGCAGTACTTCTGGAGACAGTAGATATAATTTTGCTCATCCACACCACTTGAGGCTCATGGATGGGATAAAATTAGAGCCTCATGGCTAGAGGGCCCACCAAGAAGCAGATGATCTGAATTTAAGGCCCTCTGCAAATTAGAGGGCTCAAACTTTGACAAGACATTGCTCTAACCACGGGGCCATGAGCTGGTGTGCACTGAGTAACTCTGTTGCCACCAAAGGAAAGAAACAAACGCAGAAGTGACTGGTGGGGGACACAAGAATAGGCTCCTTCCTGAGCAAAGTACATTTGGATGCTTGTGCTCTAATACTCTCCTTGCTCATCAGTAGAGCCTTTCCAGTCTCTAGAATGTGCTCCAGCCAGAGGCAATGCACCCCTGACCCAAACCCAGTCTTTATTTTTTGACTAGTGTGACATAAATTGTCAGCTATCCTCACGCCAGGCATTTGAGCTCCAGAAAACATCCTGTCCTCTTTTAAGGAAAGTTTCACTATCGCCAAACTAATTTCCCAGAGATCTCCATTGAAAATAGTTTAGCAGTGATGAGTGATATTTCAAGAATACTGACGGCATGCAGAAAAACAAAACCTGTGGGATTCTGGCAAGAGCTCTTAGCTCCCTTGGCCACTTTGGAAAATTTAGCCCTATCTTTATTCATAAATCACTGAGGAAAACATAGCTCTAAATGATGCCACATGACAGTCAGTTCATCAAAACAAGATTGGGATGCAAACACCCACACAGCATGAAGGAATTTAGGGGAGACTGCCAAACTTTGAGGACAATCTAGAAAGAGCTTGCACAAGGCAATTTGCACACTAAAAAGCAAATGTCTCCATCTTTGTAAGTCAGTCTCTGGTGATGTTTTTTTTTTTTTTTTCTTTTTTTCTTTTTACTGTGGCTGGTTGGTATGCTCTTTTCCACATTTGCCTCATCAAAGCAATTATTACCTGTGGCCTTTAGAAATTATTTTCTAAAGATAAAACAATCATGCCAAGGACTAGCAAAAGCTCTCCACTGTTCCACATCTGCACAAATTACCTTGTGTTTCAAATAATTTTATGTACATTTAATCACTACAGATTAATCAGATGGCATAGAGAAACCAGCAAAACACTGAAAAGCTAACTTCAGTTTAAGTGTGCGTGCAGCTAACTTGTGGCTTTTTAGAACAATTTTAATTAAAAGTACTAGAAAAATCATCCAGCTGAAAATATTGGGAGCTTTGGGATGGGCTTAGCATAGCTAATTAATTGTATATTTAATCAAAGAAGCCTTTGGCTGTAATTAATAATCTATTTTCCTCTGGTAATAAATATAGTGATTCTGTGAAACTGAATATATAATTCATAGAATGCCGTATGTATGGAAGATCCATGCTGAAGAGAGATTGTTACAATTCCAACCTTCAGAGAACAGGTTGTTTTCCTATTAAATATGCAAGACCATTTTGAAATCAGCTTTAGAAGTCATGTCATAACAACAGTTTGTGAAAAAGATGCCTCAAAGTGTTATGGATTCCTCTGAAAAAGGAAAAATAATCTGAAATGACAGTAGGTTTGAATGAGCCTGACTTTTCCAGTGAACCGTAGAAAGAATGCAAGAGAAGTCCCACTGGCTCAGAGCAATGCTCCATCTAGGTAGCCTGCTTCCAGCAATGGCAACAGGAAATGCTATGAAGAGTGAGCTTGTGAGACCAGCCACTTTTGGTAAGCCATTCCCACGTGCTCTCCCAGGAGCTAAAAGTATTTTGCAGATCATCTTTTAAAAATGTCAGTTGCACAGAGAACCTGAAAAACCTTTTTCACTTTGTTTCTAAACAGTAGAGAGTATAATAGGTGGCAGATTTCCAACTCCAGCCAACCAGACAAAATGCTGGATTTGATCCACACAACCAGATGAAAACACTCCCATTAATGCAGCATAAACCTTCTAGCTTCAAGAGTCACAGAAACGCTCATCCATCTACTCGTGCAACGAAAGCCAAAAGCTGCTTCAGCATTTTTTCTACTAGAGGCTTCCTTTCATTTATATGACACAAATTCCCAAATGTGCTGCTGTAACATGTTTTATCATGTGATCCTGCACTGAATTATCTCCACTCCTTTACTGGGTAGATGCAAATTTAAATGAAATAGCTATATTAATCTAATGCCATGCATCTTCTGCTCCTAAAATATCTAATGCTCTAATATAAATAACAACTTTGATGCTCCGCTTGCTTAGTTAGTTCAGAATGCAAAACATTGTATCTGCATTGAAATGTGGCATTACATTTTAACAGTAAAAATACTTTCTCACCTTTTCTCTCCGTTAACACAAGAGACTGACTAGAAAATTATCAGTCTGATGCACCCTCCTGATATAATTAAATTGGCAAACAGATTAGATATTGATCTGCTAGCAAACACATATTGATGAATACCAGCTTATTGGGAGTTAGTGTTGAAATAGAAATGGATGCTTCATTTATAACATATATTTTTTTATATATATATATATATATATATATGCACACACTGCAACCTCTGCTCATTATGATGGGACCACAGTAAATTTTTACAGATCGTTGCTTTTACTCAAACACACACAGGTACAGCTGATGTGCATAGATTTTGTAACATTACAGGCACTTTTCCTGTAGGAAAACCTAACAGCCATTCCAGTTCTCTTTTGCTGTCTCTTCTTCTACTTTCTGTACATCTGTTACACATATATCCTCTTCACATCTAGGAATCATAACCTGCTCTTCCTGATACTCATACAAATACTACTTTTTTCAGTGTGTTGTACAAATTTAAAGGTGCGAGTTGGCAGCAGGCAGATTTCTGGAAGCCTTCCCCAAGAACCTCATTTTCACAGGCCACTTTTTCAACAGGACACCACAAAAGGTAAGCACCCAAAACCTGGGGTTGAAACCTGACTATAAAGTCATCTTTATTTCTTAACTCTATCTTGCCTGAGAAAGGTATAGCATTTAAATGATTTTCTCTTTTCAGAAAAACTGGGAACTGCATTTAACTACACACTCTCACATTGCCTTCCAAGAGCTACAGTTAGGCCTTTCTACATAGCTAACAAGTCCTAATGATGCTCAGCTCGTCCTTCAGCCTTGTTCTTCCCCATGCAAAAATGCCCCTAGAACAAGATTCTGCAAACTAACTACAAGCGAAGCAGCAAAGGGGCTTACTCTGCATGTTTACTCCGTAACTAGTATTCCCTAACAGCAAATCAATTTCAATATTTAGTCACATTCCCCTCCATTCTGTTGGAATTCATTGCAGCTATCTGCGCTTCATTTGGCACACTTTCCATTGCCTAAAGTATCATTGTTACTTTTCAAGACTTTTTCTAACTACGTGATAGTAAATACTATTGGAATAAAACCAGAAATGCATATGCTGGTTATATGCACAAAGAATTGAAGAAAAAAGCATGAATTTTGAAGAAAAATGCATGAACAATTTGCATTTGGGCTACATCTTGACAACAGGATTTCCTAGTGTTTTCAGCCCAGACCTCTTTTTAGAAGATGTCAGCATATAGATGTGTTAAGCCTTACTCAGGCAGTTTGTTCTATAAGCAGTAAAGAAAAGAAACTGGTCTGTAGTAAACACAGATGTTGGAAGAGAATCAATCAAACTGCAACCACGGAATTTGAGGCATAAAACCATTCATTTCCACCTATGAATCTTCCACAGCAAGGCATTTGCTGCCAAGGTATAATACCTTAGGGCAGCACTGATCAGAAGATAAAGATGATATTTTAAAGAAGTCAAAACGAACAGGATTGATCAACAACCATGCATGTAAGAAAAGTAATAAAAGTAGATGAGGCAATGTGTTCATCTACACATAGCATCAGTAACCACATATCACTCACATTACATATCCTAAAATGGTAGAAGTCTTCTTATCTATAACACTTATTATGTATGTCCTCAAGCTTTGCTTTCTATTCTTTCACACAATTGCTTCCCACTGCATATTTCATGGAGAAGGAGGCTGAAAAGTGGTATGGTTAATAAATGGAACCTTTAAAAAGTTTGGATTGCTCTTGTCTTCACAGGCATTATCACAGCAGAAATCATTCATCTATTCTGTTTTGAGTAGATTCCCTACCTCATACTTAGTGAAAACAGAAGTGCATCAAAAACAGTAAGAATGAAAATCTGATTGAAGAACAAAAAAGATCAAAATGCTGCTTTATATGTCTTACTTCTGATGCATACATTTGGAATTGGCTGTAAAAAGGTACAAGAGCAGCTGTACATTAAAAAAAAAAATCAAAACAACAAAGCAGGTGGCTTTGAAAACGTCAGAATATGCAATGTGTCCCCTTTCTGCTCTAAGAGATGGAATTGGACTTAATTTCATCCTTGTTTTCAATAAATGGTCTAATAGAAGAGCATTTCCCTGTTTCAGTGACACACAATACAGAGAGTCAGTCATGGTATTATTGCTACTATTATCTAAAGACATCAGAGAAAAGTATGTACAACAAGATAATGTATCATCCAGAAGAAAAGGTCATGCAGTAGGTCCAAAATTTGCTGATTCTAGATATATGCACAGTTGTGTACCCTGCATTACAATCACATTTCTGATGTATCACCAGAGTGCATGATAGGAAGTTTATGGTGCAATGCCAATTACATGACAACTGTGGGAGAACAGACAATTGTTGATCCAGCATAAAGTTAGAATGGTGCAGACAGATGATATCTGATTTGGTATTAAGCTTAAGCCTGCTGGTAAGAAATTAGCCAATCGACATTTTTCAACAAAACTGAGCTGGAATATGAACTTTTACTCAATGGCAAGTACAATCTAATCACAGAATTTGCTGTCTTCTATTTACGAACTCTTGAGCGGCATTTACTGTATCACTGAATGACAGCCCAAGATAGCTGGGGAATATACACAGAATTTAGCCAGGCAAGCTTTTCTTCCCATCCAAAGCAGACACAGAAACTTTAAAGGAAATGAGGACTGCAGAAAATGCTCTGAATTAAACCAACCTGTATTAATGACACAAAAGCTAACAAAAAGGGTAGTTAGCACATGCAGGGCAAGAATTGGTATACACAAGGAGCAAGAACTCAGAAAGAGAGAAGAAGTAGTAATCAGCAGGTAGGAATAGTGAAGGGTTAGCTTAGTCAGGAACAGATTATGAGAAAATAATTTTATATACCAAAATGTCTCTACCTAGTTTGTAATTTTGGGTATGCATTGGAACTATGAAAAGTGACATTTGTCTGTCTCCAAGGCAGAATTTCCTGTCTTGCAGGTCCACTTATACAATAATTTTTATCTCCTTTGCAGAAGAAGTTATATTAAATGTTTCTTATTGATTGAAGATGACAGGATCCATCATTAAAATGGATCAAAAATTAGATATTTTTTTCTCTAAGACTACAAAATGAGTTTCTGTGAATGAGAAATGAAAAAACAAATCAATCTGTTGTCACTACAGAACAACACAAATTAAAGCTGGGCTTAACTAATTGTAAAATATTATTGACTACATTGGCACAAGGTAATGTCAAACCATATCACCAGTTAAAAACAAGAAAAATAACTGAAAGACTTGATTGAAATATACAGAGATAATTTATCCTCAAATTAGGATGATAAAATAAGTTCAGGAATGGAAGGGTGTTTTAATCTGCACATACCTATGCAAAACGTTTCCACCTTCTACTTTTCTTTTTTTAGAAATTATCGATCTTTTCCATTTTGGGGTATTAATGCTTTTTTTTTTTTTTCCATTGGGATATGTAATTCATATGTGGAAGCCTGTTTCAGATAAATTTCCTGTCTTAGTTTAGGAACGTATCCATTCAGGTAGATTAGACAAGCAGACACATCATGAAGGTGCTTTGGATCTTCCAGATGTAGCAGTGAACTGAGCTTCCTGAACTCACAAGGAATTTAAAATTTCTGAGGCTTTCTACTCAGAAAGTGTTAGTTTTTTAATGTCAGCTAATCATACACATGGAAGCTTGTGTCCCACTCCCTAATGTTCTCTGCTGAAGACAGAAGCTTACTACTGAGACTATTGAGCAAAATCAATCTTTTTCTCTCTTTAAAAAAGGGAAAGAAATATGAACTCAGGCCTTGAAAGCCTCCAGAATTAGTCACCAGTAGATTCAGTAATCTAAGTTGAGGCTAGAAGGTTTTTGGGAAGACGGTACAGTTGTGTCAATGGTGAAGGATGAGAGTAAGGAGAAAACAGAAAGGAAAGGGATTGAAATAAGCAAGGTATCTCCTTTGACTTCATGACTTGCATTTAAGAAGAATACAGGCTGGAAAGGGATAACACGAGATAAAAGAGTCAACAGAACAAGCAGAAATACTGCCTAACTGTGGTCTAAACCTTTTGCTTGTTCAACAGCACAGTGCTCTGGACACTGCCAAAGTAACACTTCCAACCCAACTGCTGTAGTCACTCTTCTTAGAGTATCTACTATGCAACTGCAATAGCTCGTAAGTTGCCGTGGAGACCTTTATGCACCTGAGCTGCCACTTCATGGCTAGAGCCCTGCCTCTCAGTTGTGCACCAGAGAAAGAGATTTCAACCAGATTTTACCTGCCTCCTCTTAGGGCCACAGTCAGCATATTTTTCAGACAAGGAGAACAGGCAAGAGATTTGCTGCATCTTTTTATTAGGATGAGTCACACTGGGGAAAACCACTCTAAATATCCCAAAATTCAGACCTGCCATGCCAGTGCTTTGGATCAAGACAAAGCAATACTTAAAAATTAGGGCACACCACACATTACAGGAAGATCTATTTTTAACACATGCCACTGGCCATCCTGATGGCAATGACCTAGCTGGTATACTGTATTGGATCAGTAAGCGTATCATGACTTGGTGTTGCAAGCCAGAAGGCTGGGCAGTGTGACCTGGGCTAGATGACATCATTTACTAGGAAATAGCAGCATCACAAGCTAAAAATGGAGGAAAAGAAAAAAGACAAGTTACTCATGAGGCAAAAGAGATGGATAACAGTGACAACTAACTGTTAGACTTACTTCTTCAAACAAAACCTGGGTTCAAATCCAGGAAAAAACACATCTCAGCTCTTAACTCTTTCAAGTTTCAAGCATATCTATAGTTTATGTTTAAATTAGACAAGGCACCAGGATCAGCTACAGTATATTAAAAAAGAAAACTGGTAGAGAAAGGCAAAGCTTGTTCATTCTTGTTAAGACTACTTACTAGTTCTTCTTGCTACTCACACCATTGTTAAAATTATTATTATTAATATATATATATTTTTAAGTTCCACGACTTTTATTGGTGAGTAAAGCAAGAACAGCGGGATCCAGCTCCTATCTCCACAACTCTTTCATCTGCTTAGCTGACTGTATTAGCCACTTTCTCTGAATGGAGAACAGGGGAAAGTTCAACAGCAGACTGACATAGCAACGAGAACACAAAATACAGATGAAAAGAATACACGTCTAAATGTCTGATGAACTGATATTAGCATATAAATGCAATATATGTACAACAGCAGCCTTTGAATTAGACCACAAAGAACACTGTCTACTTGATTAGTTGTTTATTTTTTCTTTTGAGGGGACACATCAGAGGCACAGATTGATGCTTTAATAAGGAACCCAAAAACCTTTAGTGGAGATAAAAAGGGCTAGTGGTTAGATGTCATAATTTATGGATACTGATTGTGCAGGACTTTGACAAGAAACATTAATTGTCACTGTGTAGCTAGCTTCTTAAGTCACATAGTCCATTTAGTTCTAGTTCTTACAAGATGTGGTATGATCATTAAAGGAAGCTTGAGGGTAAGTACGGATAATGGGCGTATTTTAATATTCTTGATACTTTTACAAAGGAACAGCATGTCATACATCAGTTCCATGTATTGCACCTAAACTCTCAAAAGAAAAAAAATGGCTTTTTGTTGCCTTTACTGTTATCTACGAAAGTGAGGTATTAGGGTTTCTGCACTCTTTTGCAAGCCTAAGGCACAGGAGGAATCTGAAAAAAAAAAGCAGAGGGCTTTCATATGTCCTGTGTTTGAAGTCTGTGTCACCTTTTGGACTATTCTTACAGAATGCCTGCTGTTCCACCGTACAAGTCACTGTTCATTTAAAATAAAAGGAAAACAATTAAATCAAAGGCTGCCTTCTCTCTTCCTCTGAAAACTTCAGGAGTTCTGGAGGTAAGATATATTTTTTCCTCCAGTGAAAATCAGGATGGATAAACAGACCGATTAATGGAAAATACAAAGGAAATTTTTCCTATTCCTCCTTCTTCCTCTACACTTGCTTCAGAGGAGCAAAACAGAAACACAGTAGAATAAAAAGAGGCTGAATGTGCCCGTGCAGGCATAAATGCAGATGAACATGTAGACATGAGGCCAGGTCTCAGTGCTCATAATTAGGGCAGCAGCAGGATTCAGGTCACATAAACGAGCACGGGAGAGGCGTGGAGGGGAAGGAGGCTCCCTCAGACCACTGTGTGAGCTCTCCCTGGAAGGACTGGCACTTTTATTCTACCATATGTTTTTCCTACCAGACAAACATGAGGTAGGATCCACCCCGCCTGCCTTTTAGATATCTGAAGATACATGGCCAGAGGCTGCTGGCTTCCTTTGAAGTCAAAGGGGGGAAAGAGGGTGCCTTCAAGCCAATTCATATGATCCATTTTATCTCTGTTACAGAAGAGGTTAAGGCCTTCTGATGGTGCCTGTTTCTTACTGTTTCTCCCAAGTCCAGGCACAGGTCTGAATAAGGGCAGATGAATCCTATTCAAGCCTTATTCATTTCTTGGCAGCTTGGCTACTGACCACGATGAGCCAGCATTTCATGTAGTGGGTAACAGGGCATCAGCCCTCATGGAGAGAAAATATTCAATATGTAATAAAAAAAAAAAATAATCCAGCAATAGTGTAATAAAATAAAAATAGCTTCACTAACAAGCTACAAAAGTTTTCATTCGAGTGATCTTACTTTTGCAGACATTTTGCCAACTAGATAAGCTATTTTCTAAATTAGCTCACATTCCAGTGTTTTAATGGCTTAATTTGAATACCATCATTGTTCATACAGGACCACCTCCAGTCTTGGTTCAGATGGATACTGAGCTCAGAATGTGGTTTTATGCCTCTAGCAGCCACAGGGTTTTTGTTTTTCTTGAGAGCAAGTGAGCTATTTCTCAAAGTGAGACAGCAAAACTGGTAATATTTCAGCAAGCGTCAAAACTGAAACTAATTCACTGTTCATAAAAAAGGAAACAAAGCCCAAGAAAAAGGTTCAGTGCTACAATTTCCCCCGAGGTTGGCCAATTAATTTTGGTTGCGGTATATTTGGAAGATTCAGAACCTGCTTTGTTTACTACTCATTCTATATTATTTAGCACATTATCGTTGTTGACATCGCATTAATTAAATAAGCACAGAGACAGATTGTTCCAGTTCTCGAAAGCAGGGTGAATAAAAGACCCCACAAGAACAGATTTCTCTCCCTCACACATTCCAAACACCAGATCAGAGCTGCAAGTATCTCCTGTCACAATTTCATCAGGTACCAATCTCTCAGCATCTGAGCAATTTCTATTTTGATTACACGCCACACAAGAGGAATTAAAAACTGCCACAAGTCTCACAAAAAACATTCACTGAATAGGTAACCTGTTTTCCTGTTCTCTCCCAGTGATCGCATACACCACAAGGTTAATTTAATAGACCAAGAGGTCATGGGAAACTTCTGTGGGAAGAGCTGGGATGGGTTTGTGACAGCAAGGTGGCTCGTGGGAGCTGTGGGGTGACCAGGCAGGCTGGACTGTCCTGGCAGCAGCAGAACAGGGCCCATGCTCACCACCGTTTCCTTCCCCTGGCACCACAAGACTGATTTGGGGTACAGCTTTTGTAGGGAAAGGGGGCCACAAGTGAAGTGCTGCCACCACAAGAGGGCCTGGAGTTCGCAACTCCCGCCTCCAGCACAGGAGATGGCCACAGATGGGATGAGGTAACAGAGCAGACAGAAGAGTCCACTCCATGGCGAGAAATGCAAAGAAAGCTAATTTGCATGGCCCAGCTGTAAACATCTGTCATTGATGCTGTAGAGTGATTTTGCTCTCAACAGCCCCCTGAGCAGTACTGATTCCAGACTGGAGTCATGTTCTGCTTCCTATGTCTTAAGGAATTGATTTAGAGCAGTAAGGGAGACATATATCTGGGAGAAAAACACTGCTAAAGCACTTTCTATATAGCCAAACCATTCCATTTAAATGTCTACGTGTTGATAGCCTGACAGGGTCTCCTAGGACTGCTAATCTTTTAGCTACTCTTACCTACTCCATAGCTTTACACTCATCAATATATTCTTAATGCCACCAATGGCAAAGCAAGTATTTTGTTCAGTTCACATAGACCACGAAGGCTGCTGCTGAGAGAATAGCTTGCTTGGAAAAGATTTGATCAACAGCCAAAGTGAATACGTTGCTGGCCCATGCTGTTCTTGCTCTCTCCCACTTGGCACATAGCACAGTCCACCCAGAGCAGAACTGCTAATGTTGTATCTCCTGCCACAAAAATGCAATTTCTCTCCTCTCTTCTCTGAATGGAGATTTCCCCTTCCACACACAAAATCAAGAATCCCAACAGCTGGACAGGTTTCTGTTTCACGCCTTTTTCACATTTTCTTTTGTGCACCTTTGTGTTCTATCTTAGTTTCCTTCTTCCCAGCTAACATGCTGTTTCTTGCCCAGGGAACTCCCTCCATGACCTCCATATCTACAGATCATATGGATGTACTACAGAGAGTTCATTCATTTCATGTAAATAGCCTATGGGAGCACCTTGGAATGACCACACATCTTTCAGGTGTGCTATTAATATAAAATAAACTATTTTAACACATCCTTAATCTTTCTTTAATAATCCATCCTAAGTGAATTATCTCGAAGCTATGCTGGACTATGATTGATGGTGCTCTCTATAGAACCTTACTGTTGGCTCAGTACAAAAGAAATATTGTACTAATAATAGAAAGCTCACACTGGATATTCAAACCAGCTTCTTGAAGAAAAAAAGGTGAAAGAGTACCAGCATTTATGAAACTAGTTCAGCAACTCTCTGCTCTGCACGAAACAAGATAGATGCCTTCCGCTGCCTGTTCACAGAGAGTCTAACATCTCACCCAGTGTATGCATCACTGGAGTTATCACTAAGTGCAGTATCACTGCACATGAAGTACTAGCACTTCCATGCAAACAGCGCTTATCAGAGCCGTATTTGCACATCTATACAAGGTGATTGTTGTAAAGGCATGGACACTTACTGGAATGGTCTGTGCCCTGTGCTACTTGAATTATTGATCAATTATAAACAGATTACTAACAACTATGAATCATTAAACCCTAACAATAAATCACACAGACAAATAAAACATGCCTAGAGTGAATAATCTTCTCTTTCTCTTTCTGAATTCACTACCAGAAGGGTGGCACTAGTTTATTTATAGTAAGTCTACCTTCAAAAACTATAGCAGCAATATATTCAAAGAGCTGGTGGTCATTTAAAGTAAAAGGAGTACCTCCTCATGCACTACCTCAGCTGCCAAAATATGGACTAATAAGTTTGTCCTCCAAAATAGTTACATATGTGAAGAAGTTCATCATAAAAAGCTGGCAACAATGATAACAGATTGCCTTTTTGTTCCTTTTAGAGCCCTTTACTCCAGCAACTTGGACAAAGAGATTTATTGAAAAATTGCAGTGATGTTATCTAGTAATACACAACACCGTGCCCTAATTCAGCACAGACAAGTGAATAATAATAAGAAATAAATGTTATTGATCAGGTAAAGGTAGATCACACAGCACCTGAGAAACTATAGGCTTTATAAATTATATTTAAATATTCATCTGATACAGATTTCACAGGGACTTCATATATTTTATTGCAGTTTATTTAGCAAACAGACTAATTTCTTTCCCAGAAGGAAAACACTTGGATTCAGATTTCAAAGGATCCTAACTTCTAAAAGAAATGGAAAATGAGGAGTTTTAAAGTGACTCAAGATCCTAAATAGTCTGCTGGATCTGGGCCATACAGCTCATGCCATAGGGCATAGCTTCTCCATGTATTAGAGGAGTGTTTTCTTTGCCTTACTTTGGTATACTGAAAAGTAAGCTAACTTCTAACCACCAAATAAGCTACCAAACTTGGAGAAGACCTAGAGAGTCACAAAGTTTTTACCAGAACTGTTATCCAAGTATAGAAAAGGGAATGTGTAGGACATTGAATAAAAAGGCTAATTCCCCAGGCTAGGTAGCTGGCTTTCTAAACTCCAATTATAAAGACAAACCTCTAACCTAGTAGACAAGGGATCCCAGTTTGTGAATTCCTGAGATATAAACCTTGACATTAATGCACAAGGACTAGTAATTCTTTTTCCCTCCCAAATCACATCAAGTTTCAGTTTGTGAACACCTGCATTCTAGCAGGAGTCAGAAATCTCTAGAAATCTCAGAAATTTCTCTAGGGCACAATGTTGATTGCTTAGAAACTCATCACAGTACTTCCATTTGCATTTTAGTGTTTATTTTGTTCAGGGCACAACCCAGGTCTGTGTACTTTACATGCTTTCACTCGCACACCAGTCTCTTCAATGCGAGATACCCTACCCTCTGTTATTAAAACCTTCTATTAAAACCTTTGAGTTTTCAAGTAAGTGTCAGTGTGGATCCCACTACAGAGATGGAATCCCTCTTGTTTCATGCATTGTAATGGATGTTTCCACAATTTACAGCAGAACATCAGTCCCTTCACATCTCTGTCGCAGAAACTGCTCTAAATTCTGTCTTCCCAGATGCTCTGGGGCTTTGCCCTTAACAACATTCCTCTAGGACTTTCAAGTTTTTTACAACTCCAAACAAATATGCATGGTGTAGTCCCAGAAAACAAATAGGCAAATGTGAGTGTTTTCACTACTTGTTTGCTAGTGCACGTGCAAGAGCCAGACTCACTGGTGTCAGAGCTGGAGCTATCAGTACTGGGACTGCCAGTGCCAAGAAAGGACCACACCGAGTCTGTTGGGAATATTGAAACACAAGATGACATGAAGTCAAACCTCCACCAGAACACATAAAACCACAACAGCAGCTTTCTCCGGCACTGAGCAGATATCCTGTGTGCTGATAACATCTTCTTTATCTGGTCTTTGAAGGGTTTTGAGGAAACATGGGCAGTAGTAATTTGTCTTGCCTTATCCTAGTCATGATCATCACTTCTGTATCCAAGCTAATCTGTATGTGCTGGCTAAGAAGATGCAGCTTGGGTTACGTGGCCCTTCTGGCTCCCAAAAGGGAAGGATTTGTACAGCAGAGCATCTTGCAGGTAGGAGCAGACCAGTCTGCTAAGGGCAGGATGAGTGTCTCGGCTAACAAACCATGTGGCTGAGCAGGCAGGCAGGGGTTCAGCTAGGAGATCCTTGCTACAACTGTGAAACAATTTAAAGGAGGAATCAAGAGTGCAAGGGACTAAGAGAGCTTCTCTCTTCATGCTACAGATAGTAAGATAACAATGGGTGGGCCAGGACCACCTTGTTTTTTATGCTGTTCTCAGGGAATGCAGCAAAACAAGTGCTCAAGGGTCAGGATACTGTTGTCATATCTTCAGATGAATGCATAACCAGCAGTCTGTGCCTAGAAGACTTTGCATCTCAGTATATAAACAAACAAACCAAAATAAACCATAAGACTGCAACTTACTTAATCAGCATATTATTAATGTCCTTATCTCATTCCATAACTTACTATTGATGTTAAACGATATTTCTGTTCTTGAGAGTATTAGTGTCCCTTTTCAAAATTATAGAAAGAAGTACAACTTCAAGGATGAAACAAAAGGAAAAAAAAAAGAAAAGAAGAAAAAAAAACAGAAAGAAAAAAGCTGCTAAATACTGCAGCAAACTGGACCTTATTTTTAACCAAAAGATCCTGACTCCTCAACTAATGGAAAACAAACAATACCTAAAACACTGAACATCTTTAGAGATGTCACCACTTTTATTCTAATTACACTTAGTCTGGTAAGCTTAGTTAAACACATCTCAGTAATCCCCAAGTGGATTCCTTTAGTTACATTTCAGTAAACCCCAAGTGGATTCATTTACTGGCTTGAAAATAAAGGATATATTTTATCATATTATACTAATTTCTCAGGAAAAAAAAGAACAGTTGTAGCTTCAGAATTTCTACTCAGCCTCAAAGTAACTTCAGTTACACTGAAAATTCTATCTACGTAGAAGAAATAGGTTTTCATCACTCAAAATTAGTAGTACCCACTGCTAAGATTTCCCAAAGTTACCCAAGATATCAGGGAGTCCCCCAAAAGCTGTCTTAACAAAACTGAGCTAAAATCATTGGTAAGTTCAGTGTTTTGTTCTGTCATTCTCTTACAGCACTGCAGCTCTTTTGACTTCCATGGAATGAATTCCGAACCAATGTAACAGTACGGAAAAACTGGTCCTTGTAGAGATGAAGCTTTGGTGAATGTGACACAGGGATGTGTAAATTGCATCCCTGGTCTAACTTCTAGGCCACAATAAGAATGCCGCCACTGTCTTCTCCCTTTCCCTGTTCTGTTGTGGGGACAACATAAGAGCTCAAGAAGACTAAAGGTCTTGCCAAATTTCCAGTGGGCACAGCTAGTCCTCCAGCAGTCCCCTCCTATCTAAATAGCCTATGGCTCCGTGATTCCAGGACACAACAATTACAAAAGGAAAGAGAAATGAAGAGAAATAAACAACTTACCGGCCAGCTGGGTGTTTTAAAGAAAATAAAAGGGCGCTTACCTGAAAAACATAACAGAAAGCAAAACCTTAATAATTCATCAAAATCACCAGCATAATGAATTGTAGCAACTCCTGGTACATAAATAATATACACAATTATGCATTCACAACATTGTAAACATTTCCCAAATATGCTCATTCTCTGTAAAACATAGATACATACAGCTAAGCTGGAATGCATACCAGGGACCTCTGCATGTCCGCACCTCCTGCATCTTACACCCTCAGCACAGAAACTTTGTCATCTGTAGACTCTGACCTGAATGTTTTTATACTCGCTCCCTTACAATTTCAATTTCACAAGACATGTGCCAACATTTCTTGTAGACAATTTCACCTTCAGTCCCTGCTGAGGATCTGTCCACTAATGACCATAATGAAACATGCTTTGTGTGAGAGCCTGTTCATTTATTTTCATTCCCGTGATTGCCTTCAGAGACCAGTGTTGCAATCACGGCTACTTACTATTTAATTCCCAGCCAAATTTATGGCCAAATTGAAAAATGGATGCAGGCTGCCTGATGCAGGATGCTTTTGTCTGAAGTGTCCTCGTGGAATCATTATACTTGCATTAATCTTTAATCTGCAATTAAACAATCAGTTCTATGTAAAAGATAGCTGCAAACAGATCTCCTAAATGCGTACTAGACAATATATCTTAATGGGCACATGCGTGCTGTGGAGGGTCTGGGGGAAGAAAAGTCAGTAATTAGGACAGAATCCATCACCTGGTCCCAGGTCAGCAAAAGGTTAGGGGAGAGCAAAACCTCCCCAGTGTGCCGAGCCTCTACCTGCCGCTGCTCGAAGGCTTCTCCTGCACCCCTGGGGATCCACGTGGAAAAATGGAGAGAAAAGGCAGGTGGGGGTGGGAAAGGAGATACAATGGATCTCCTTAGCATGGCCTCGCTGATAAATCTGTCTTGGCAGAAAATGCAACCTGCTTTGAATCTGTTTCTTTCCAATTAAGAGCCCTGCTTCCAGCTCCGGCAGATGCTTAATTGGAGACTGATGCTGCCAGGCAGGCACCAGCGCCATGATCATTAACAGGTAGTTTGAAGCCATTAAGGTGCTCCTGCTTGTCAATTCCCCTCTCATATGCTACTGACATAAACAAATGCATCTTATTCCTCGTGGCAGTGAGCTCACCTCATAGAGAGAGGTGCACATGTGTGTGCTGAAAACTCACCTTTGGTTCCCAGGACTGCAAAGTTATTAAATTAGCACCCAAGGCGCCTGATTCAGCGGGGAATATGAAAGGCCTTCCTGTCTGGTGTCGGTGTAATATTAGAGTGGTACCAAATGGCTTCAACAATAGGTAAGCAGAAGGGCATCTGTTTCAGATTTGACTAAAATTGCATAATTAGATCTCGGTAAAAGATATGTCTACTTATGTGTGGTTTTATCAAACGCTCTTGTCTGGTCCAAATAAGGCACCAGCTCCTACAAATCATTTGAGATCATTTCTGATGCAAACGTGAGTGCTACCTTAAGAAACTCTACACCTATGCAGAGCCTTTTGTATGACTGCATCAATACACCAGGTTTTTAATTGCAAACATGAAGAAATAAAACTACCATAATACCTATGAACCCTACTTTATTACAAAATGTTTCTCCCTTGCAAGTCTTAGTCTTAATAAATCACTCATTGCTTTAGCAAAACAGCATCGCTGGATTCATGTAAAGCAGCAAGATTTCTTTTCTCTTACAAGGTTATCCTGACAGAAATTCACAACTGTCCCATTTAACAATGTAAAGAATTCACCACCATGTACAATTCGTTGCTTACAAATCAGACGATCTAGACAAACATACACTAATTAAGGGCAAGGAAGTAAAAGGCATTTATTGATTGCAAGGTCTGAAGCACTAGAAACTGATTAAATATATGGTGTTAAGGAGTTAATAAATGATTTAATTCTGCTATGCCATGCTCTATGTACACCCAGGGCTATGGTAGCTAAATGGCAATTCAATGCTATAGTCTTCCATTAATTCCAGTGGTCTAATAAGACAAGCAATTAGACTGTTGTCTTCCCTTCAAACCATGGCATTAAAATACTTGTGCAAGGGAATGAATGAAACCCAGCAGGTGGGGACAAAACTACTATATATGAAAAATTTTGCAAAAAGAAGAATCATTTGTTTAAAACCATTGCAAGAGAAGTTTCAGTCAGCCGCTACATAAAAATAGCATTTTATAGCTGCATAGTGATCATAGAAACTTCACATTCACAGTCCAGCAGCAGAGAAGTGTCTTGCTTAAATGTGTGACTCTATCCCTAAGGTAACGCAAGCCCCCAACAGATTGACACGACTGTAAAATGATTAACTGAGATACCTTCTTTCTGACAAACGGACTCTTTAACAGCATGTTGTTCATGGTTCAATGAGTAGGATCATCCTGAAACAGAAAACCTAGGGCCATACACCCTAACCCAAGTTTCAGACAGGGAAATCACAGTCTTCTGTAAGGCCATGTAGATGCTAAGACTTTTCTCCCTGCCCTACGTGGCGGGGACTCCTGGGTGAGCTGGGAGAAAGGCACCCACGTACCCAAGGGAGGGCAGAGGTCCCCATCACAAGAGCTGGCTGCCACCTCTGTTTCTCTGACAGGAGTTCGCAGGGCTTCTCATGAGCCATGGGATGGGGCTGCCTGCGGCTTTGTTGCCCCCCTGCTTATCACTGGCCTTAGGCCATGAGCAGTTTGGTCAGACAAACAAAACAGCCTTCAAGTCCTGCCCTAACAGGAGAATCTGCTGCTTGGGCTAAATAAGCATAATCATATAAATGAAGCCATGTATTTACTAGTTTCCAGTTCCCTTTCTAGCTCCAAGTGATGCTATACTGCAGTTTTCCTCATCACCCTTCTACACTGCTTTACAGGATCTGAAATGAAGATACAGCTTTAACTAAAAATTCAAAAAGGTCCCTTCTTTTTCCCTTTGATCCTATAATATAAACAATTACAGAAAGGGATCAGAGAGCGGAGGGATGTATTGCAAATTCCCTAAGATGTAAAAATCATCTCTACTCCTCTTTTTCTCCTTCCTCACACATACACACGAGCATACCATACAACCATGAAGCAAAATCATAGAAAAGTAAGCCCAGTCACACCTCAGCCCATCATCTAAGTCCAACCTGGTCTCAAGGATTTATCTGAGAAGTAAATCCTTGCTATTCAATCTGTTCTCAATATCTGCTGGTAACAGACACCTACCAGCAACTCCAAGCCATCATTCTCACTCTCGTAAGGTTGTTCTTGAGCTCCAACCCAAACCTATATTGTTCCAGTGTAATCATGTTACTTACTGTCACACCCATCACAGGCATGGAGAAGAGATACTCCTATTATAAAACTTTCAAAACAGACCTCTCCTCTCTCCTAGGATAACAAGCCTCTTGAGCTTCACTTCCTTGCCAACCCTTACATGTGACTCCAGCCATACAATTCTCAGTCACATATTTATTCTCTCTTTCCCTCTCCACTGTTTTTTCCCCTCACATAAATTAGGAAGCTTTACACACTGAGCCATGCTGCATATCCTTAGCAATAATATGATTTCTCAAAGAGTGCCTTGCTATTTTGACAATGCCAAATTTAAACGAGAGCATTTGGTGCTTTGCATCTGTCAATCACAAGGCACACTTTTTCGAAGCCCATCAATAAGAAAGAAGTGACGGGTGGTCATCTGAGCAACGCTTTGTGCTTCCACACTCAGCGCAGCAGGCTATACATTTTTAACCAGGAATCTGCAACGGTAAGGAGAAAAAAAAAGATTTTCCAATCAGGTTAAAATGTTTCAAGTGGCACATTTTCACTTTCTGTACACTTCTGAAAGATGACTGGGAGTCAACGTGAGAGATTAAGCTCTGCTGGAGATGTAGTGTGTTCATAATATATTAATAAGTGAGTATGCCTCAATTTTGGTTTGACACTGGCAATAGACTAAACTACAAAGGACATTCACACAGAGGTGAGAATGAAAGCTGAAGGTACTGACAATGGATTAGCCTCCAGTAATACAGGACCTTGGAAAACAGTAAGAATGATGTTCTATTTGCAAAAATACTGTAATCCAGGTATCCCTCAACAAAACTCCAAAATGAAAAACTGCCTCTGTGCATTTAGCATTTTAAGCTCTCGGAGAGCCCCAGTGAAGCCAGCAAGTAAGTTCACAAACAGAAAGAAAGAAGTGATGTGCTCTTCAGATATAATCTCACAGCTTTGTTACCCTCTTACGGTTATCATTCACGTTTTGGTGACAGCAGGAGACCCTGTTAGGAACCACAGCCCCATTTCACTAAACCCAGCGTTCAGCTGGAATTTCCTCCCCAGCCAGTTTACCAGCAGGTTAAGCCTCTTCAGATAAATGAGTTGATCTTTTCTAGCCATTAATGATTTAAATAAATACTCTTTTCTCTTTGAGGGCAAACCTTCTACCTTTGAACACACTTTCAGAAATGATGCATGATTGTATTTATTTAATTGGAAACAAATCTACCCACACTCCAGGCTTTTAAAGGCACAAAGCACACGATATGTCACGGCTCACGTGAATAATGGCAACTGGATGTCAGGCTCCTCGGACTCCAGCCAATAATCCACTGACATGGCTATGGATTAGAAAGTCAGCATCTCAGTGAGCAAAATGTTTTGTCAATTAAGAAGCCCCTTCTACTGCGTCTGGAAACAGAAATTATGAAGTCAGGTTTTCCACTGAAATGTTTCTTACTAATGAACAAACTTTTTGCTGAGCTATGTCAAAGCGAAAAGGTTTCTTATAGGAATATGATCCAAAGATTTCTTATAGGAGTAGGTCGGCATAGATTTTTCTGGTTGCTTTGATTTCCATCTTATGCTTCCAGTCTGGACTGGAAGACTCATCAGAATGAAAGGATATACAAGATCCACGTGCAAAAATCGGACAATATAACAGTATTATAAAACACGAGCTTAAAGCATATCCTGCTTTCTTATAGGAGCTTCTGATTTCCTTTACAAGATACTATTATTCTACAGAAATAACCTTTAATTATTTCTACAGGCTGATCAAATAACTACCAAACTTAGAAACCGATTTAGCTTGGATTTGGATCACATCTTGCACACATTAACTGAACATTCAAAACATGCTCACCAAGGTAAAATAAAAAATAAAAAATGAACTTGCTCTTCTGTATCTTTATTCCACAACTGCAAGAGAAGTGGAAAAAATTAACTTTTATAGCAGCAATAACACAGCACACTATTATACAACAACAAAACCTGAAGCAGAGAATGGTAAAGTTACACAGATCCCCGAGACGCTGAAGGACATTGTTACAGGTTGCCCATTCATTGAAGGTGCCCTTGTTAACACAATTCTTTGCCATTTCATCAGGCTGTGCAAACATGCTCCTGTTTTATATGCTGCTGGGTATCACCCACAAATGCTGACTTTCTTAGATATGCTGATAACCCCAAACTTATTAGATCTGAGTATCTTAATTGTTTTTAGCTCTCTTCAAGTGTGGCTCACTTATCTTACAACTTCTGTTCACTTACTTTTTAATTTGTCAAAAATATTCCAGGAAATAGCCAAAACAGACCAAGAGATTAACGCCCTCTTACAAGAGTTACATAGATGCATTGTTAATATTTACCACCTTCTCACCTTCTTACACTTAGCACATATATCTTCTCTATTTCCATTAGCTATGATTGGCTAGTGGAAATACAGAGAATATTAACTATATATAAATATATATCCATGAGTTCAAGACACTTAGTGTCCAAGGAAAATTGACCATGGAAATAAACACTAGGAAGGAAAAAAAGAACACTACGGAAGGCAACGGTTATTTATTAATCAAGGGTGTTCTTCAATTTTATGTCTAACTGAGGACCAAGACTGAGCATTGTAAATGGGTGAAAACTGCAACTAAAATTCAGAGATATCATACAAGTCCTATATATCCTCTGCTGTTTTGCATTGCACAAGCGGATGATACTGGTCAGGGATCTGGTGGTAAATCATAACTTGAGCTGAAACTATTGAGTTGAAACCCATGTCTTTGGGTCATGGATTTTTTATATTCTTTGTGCTAAGCTAAACGCTGAAACATGCTTTACTTGTCTAATTTCTCTCTTGTTAAAATAATGTATTTTTTCCTGGTGAATGAGGTATGAGGAACAAAACATAGCACACACTGCATGCATTTATATTTCACATTAAAATGTTGTGAATGAGAGCAAATAGAAGAAAAAAAAAAGATATGATAAAATCTGGTTGGTGATAGCATTGTATATAGCATCTTCAAGAATGTCACAGAGTACTCTGATGATGTATAGATGCCACATCTACAGACATTACCTATACACTGAAGCTAGTCCTAATTATCATGGAATGTTTTATGAAGAAAGTCTCAAAATGCAAATAAGAAGGCATGATATACAACTGTGATGCTGGCTATCTCAAACTTTTTCTTTACTTGTACAAACTCTACAGAAATCAGTCACCTATTATAGCCTGCCATAACTAAACCAAATAAAGGGAGGGATACTCAGCTTCTCTCGGCTTCCTTTTCTTTTGCAAAATTTGAAATTTCCTAATAGCCTCCCCTCCATAGAGCCTCCTGCTACCCTTAGATGTCATTGAAATGATACTAATAATATTTGTAGTTGGGCATGACAGTCAGCCACCAGGAGCAAAGCTATTTGGCACTGTAATGCAAATGACTGCATTCATCAAATGAGCTTTGTTAGTTATTCATTGTGCTCCTTATCGTCCCTTTCCAAGGCCCTGGTGGCTCCGCAGTGCGCACAGCTGTGTGTCACCGCGGAGGAGCGCGCCCTTATCAGGCAGCGCAGGGCGCAGCGGGAGCAACCTGCCAATGCACCCCATCCTCTCCCCTCTCCCTAACCTCCTTTGTCCTCCTCCATGTGATCCCTCTCCCTCTGCTCTGCTCACAGCCCAAGACCCTCTCCCACACCTGGAAGAATTATTCGAAATGAAAAGGACTCTTGAGGGAGCTGTAATTCCCTCCTTCTTCTACCCCGCTCCTCATTTCCCTCTGAAATTGACTGCTCCGGCCAACCTTCTGCAGGGACATGCTTTTAAAAACAACTGCTGCAACAAAACAGTCAAAGCCATCGTGCATATCTCAGCAGCCCAGCAGGCCTGCAAAGACAGAAAACGATATTGACAAGTTTTGAAAGGGACGGACGCCGACTCTGATGCAGGAAGGCACTTGGGGCTTTTTTTTCATTAAATCTTTCACTGCTTAACGCAGTTCAACATATCATTCTGCACCTCTGGAGAAAAGCTTTTGGGGGCTGGAGCCAGAGATTAATCCCTCTGTAATTTCCACTGCTGCTGGCAGTACTAACTGCCAAGGGATTTTGGGGAGAGATAATGGCACTGTTAACTTGTAACCTAGGTGTAAAAATGGTCTTAATAAAACCAGGATAGTTAAGGCCCTATCAATAACCAGCATGCACCAATTTCACGGGATGTAACAGATACGATCAATCTGATGTAATGCAGGAGGTTCATCCCAATACAGTAATTAATAGAGATTGGGGAGTTACTCAAAAATTGTCTACCAGAACAGTGAAGCATCCAGGACAACCCAGGCAGTTTAACCTCTAAAGCAAATGTAAAGATGAAAAAACAGCCTTACTAAAATGACTGGTCTGGATCTTCCTTTGGTGTAAAATGCAATTAAACGGGGTATAAAAACCATGTATAATTAAACCAGTTTAGAATGATTCTGTCAGATATTCCATAATTAATGTTTGTATAAGAACAGATTTTCTGTTTTGCAAGAATCAGCAGATAATCAGCAGTTGATTGTTAACCTGTAAATATGCTGATCCAAGCATAATTATTTTTACACATATACTTACCCTTCCACGAAAATATAAGCAAGAGACATTTTCTCTACCCATAGGACTCCGGTAACATTATGAAGCACAATTTCCAAGCAACTCCAACTGTATATTCTCTGTTTATCTTCTGCAGAACTGTTACTCTTATTTTTGTATTTATATATATATATATATATAAAAGGTGAAATCCCTAATTTCAGATTCTTTGCACCCTCTGTGACTTTGGGCAAACCTTCTTCTATGCCTTAGTGTCTTGTATTTGCTTGTCCAAAATCAAGATTAATCTATGTATCAGACTGATAGGTGCCTCAATATTATGGTTACGGCAATCATCCTAAGACCTAGAATAGCACTATTACACACCATATGATATGTATCTATTGATACCTTATGAAGTAAGAGCAAGGTTCCTGTAAACCCTCTTTGGACAAAGGAGAATAAATAAAGATCTGTAGAAATCAAATGCAAAAAGAGGAACAGAATACCAGGAATCCATCAGTATGACAAAGAAAACAGCAGAGGTTTAATACCATGAGACAGACAATCTTCATTGGAAACTTCCATATACATGGTCATCTGTTCTCTCCTACTATTACCACCACTGCTAATAGTCAAAAGAAATTTCTCCTTGCATATGAGAATTTCCAACTGACTTCACCACTTATTTCCTAAAACTCACTGCTCATCCCATCCTGTGAAAGTGGTCAGACTGATAAGCAAGCTATAGAAAACATATGGCAAAGATAATGAAGAAAGAAAAAATAATCTACATCAAAAGAAAAATTTAAACTCAGCACTTCATCTTTCTTATTCTTCCCAGGGTTAAGCAGTCAATGTTAAGGAGTTAGTAACCAGTTGCCAAAAGCTGCTCCTAGACTTTGATAATATCTGATGTTATTATCAAGTTTGTTCCCATTTATGACCTTATTTTGATCAGGAGAACAGCCCTAATGTAGCTGAGAATCCAGGTGTTTACAACAATAACAAAAGAAGACAGCCCTTAAGTCATGCCTGTTAGCTGTGCTACACAGCTTTAGTAACTGTCATTTGCAAAGTTTCTTTCTTCTCTCTCCCTCATCTTATTCTAATCATGCAAAATTCATCACTGAGTATAAGGCCATCCAAAGCTCAGACAATTTTCCCATGCTCTTCCTTCAGAACTGATAGGCCATTACCAGAGGAAAGTGCCAAATGCCCTCTGGCACCTTCAGTCAGCTGCCAGGAGCTGGAAATGTAACATGCTTCATCCCCACAGGTGTCTGTGGTGTGATGTGACTGATGCAGCAGTGTGGGAAAGCTTGCTCAGGTCTACCCTGAAGACAGCTTTCCACTTAGTCTTGTCTGGCTCCATCTAGGAAGGCTGAAGACCAAAAGGTCAACAGAATACTAAGAAAATCACTGAAACTGCTTAAAATTCAATTGCAACAAATACCTAACCCTTGATAGGGGCTTTGAAAATCCTAAACTAGAAATTGAACACCACTAGAGAGGTAGAGGACCACATGGAACTTATTCTACCCAAGACCAACAAAATAATTTGCATCTGTATAAAAAAGAACGAGTAAAGCAAACTACCCATCAACCTACAAAATATTCATCATGTCCAGTGGTTTACCAACTGGTATATTCTACACAAAATGTCATCTCTGGTGAAATGCTTGGGAAAAAGGAATCGTTTATACCCCTGCTATGCTAAATTAGTGAGTGACAGAGAAAACATAATCTAGCCGCACACTTCATACCTTTAAGAATCAGATATTACAGAAAACTTAAAAGTGTGCTTACAAAAATGGAAAGTAAAGAGCTGAAAAATTAGATATTCTATTAGCAGAAGGAAAAATCTTTCAATTGGCCACAAACTCCATAGCATAGAAGATTAAATTTGAGTAGAAAATCATCAAATCAGCAGAAAATAAAATTGATCGTTCCCATGAACACTGAAAAAGCAATATTTTACTGAGAAGACTGAAGCCCTCAAATACAACATAAAAGCTTGCCATATTGACAGATAGTTCTATTACAAAAGGTACTGAGTGCATAATTAACCAATGCTAATACCTATCTGAATATCTGAAAAGAAGAAAAATTTATTCAAGTGGGATATAAACTATTCATCAAAGCTGAAAAAAAAAATACATAAATGAAACCACTACAGTGAAAACATGCAGCAGGCAGGCTATGTTTATGATCGCCTGACAGGAGATGTATAAATAGGAAAAATTTACCACTCATTCACTAGGGGCTAATGAAGCAGAACTAAGATCATACGTACACCATCATTCAAGTGTAGGACATTTGCAACTTCTCAATTTTATAAGGAACTGCCTGTTCAAGTCACGTATTTTGTAACAAAGGTCATTTTTTTGTTACAGTCTAAACAATAAACTGTAATTGGCTGAGAAGTTTCATTTTTCTTAAGCTAATGTTAATGTAATGAGCATTCCCTCCACAATTCTGGTATAGGTGATGAAGGACTTTGCTTTCTCAGTTCCCCAGTAGCAATCACTTACATATAGCAAGGCATAAAAAAGTAATATTTAATTGAAGTTTCCTCCTCTGTAAAATGATTTATACTCTTGCAATAAAAGACACAACATTAAGAGATTTTTCTAAATTTAACAAAAATGAAAAAAATCAAACAAGAAATCTAAAAAATCTAATCTCTTATTTCCATACCATCCAAACAAGTGAAACTATTTAGCTGCAAATGTGCAAATTGGTAAGTATGCATAATTTAAGAAAATGCTTCTTACATCTAAAACATTTGCAAAGGATAATCAGAAGGTTCTACTCTGTAGACAGGTGCGAGTAAGGTCTAAATTCTCAAACAACGGCAAGTTTCCAATCTCTGAATGTTCATTTAGAGTAATGCAAGCTGCATTACTTTGTCAGCCAATAGAGGCATATGGACAATATTCCTGAATATACTCTCAGTTCTGAAAGCTGTAACATTTGCCACTTGCAAGTGTAAACATATTTATGAATTCTTAGCATCATCTTATTCTGACGAATTTATTCATCTGCATCATGTAGTATTTTTTAGAAGCTGTTTGTGAATTAAATATAACTTAGCCCTCTTCTTACAGAGACGTTTGAAACACTTCCCATGAATTTACTTTTGCAGAAATCCTAGCAAAAATGTGGCCCTGTAATTTTAGTCAGTGGATTATTCCTAATATATTAGCTTCTTTCTAATTTGTTTACACAGCCTACAACACACTTAACAAAGCTCTTAGCATGTCAGGTGCTCCATGAATGCTAAATAGATTAAAACATACAGACCTGTCTCTATGAACAGGAAACCAACAGTACCTTGTGCGTGCTAGAAAAATACTCTCCTAAAATGAACTCTACCCTCCAAGTGGGCTCAATATAAAGCCAAAATGTATAGGAAGCATGACTTCTTCCTGCTGCAAATACAAATCTCCACTACACTTGTAGTATAAGTGTCCTTCCTACACTACTGAAGAGTTTAATTCTGCATATTGTCTTCTGTGAGCACACTTTTAAAGATGCCTGAAATAGCAAAGGGAAAAATATCTTACATCACCTGAAGCTGCAAGCAAGGAAAGTATCAGTATCACCACAGAGAGAAAGACCACTGTATTTATGTTTACTCAGTGATTAAAATTCATTTATGTCCCCAAATTGCAGAAAATGCTGAACAACAGTTCATAGTAAGTACCAGTCCTACTCCTTGAGAAACCTGAGACCCCTCCCTCACTTCTGCAAAACAGCAAATTCAGAGGCATGGTACCAACAGACTTGACACATATTCTAGACCATTTATCTTCTGGATAACAGAAAAGGCTCAAGAACTCTGTTGTTCTTTACTTCAGAATTCACAGAAGCTCTGGTCATGCATCTTTAGTTTTACTCTGTCTACAGGGACCTGCCTGCAAAGGGATGACTGATACTGCCCTCATCTACAGCTCATACTTAGATCCCATAAGAAAAACTGTAAAAGAGCAAAGTGTTGTTACCTCTAGCGTCATGTCCTACTTGGCAAAAGCTAGGGTGATCCTTCAAGACTTCTAGACTGGCTGAGCAAAAACCATCCAACACAATGAGGCAACACTAATTTCATTGGTGCAATACTGTATTCACTTCTCACTTCACTTCACCCACTGGAACAATTTTCACAATAGTTGAACTGTGGACAGTAAAGTTTTACTCCATATTGCTGTTTAAAACAGCAATGCCAGCACGATTTGCATTATTCAAATGATTACACATGTGTTGTGGAGTGGAGAGAAGATGAGTCATTTAATCAGAATTCAATATTTGTTAGTATTTAACACATCCATACTATATATATAAAATGTCCCACTAAAGGAAGAAAAAAAGACACAGTAAAAGACCTTTTGGCTAATAACTTGAGAAGCCATCTCATAACACTTTATACACCTGAAGCATTTAATTGTGGACATATTTGCAAATAAATCTTCTAAAATGGCTCAAATCCTTCATTCTTTTGTATTTTTTAGTTGTTGCTGAGGTACAAGCAGCAGCATCTATGATACTTTATAATTTTGTTTCAACAGTGAACAAAGATTGATATGCTAGTCAGAGAATCAAATTAGGAGAAAGAGACAGGAATAAATATTCTACAGTGTTCCTGTACAATAAAACAAAATCTGATTTTCTCAGCCCTCCTCTTGCATTCAGATTTTCCTCGCTGCAATAAAAGGCGAAGCACTTCTCAGTTTATTTCAATTCAAAAAACATGGTAACACCAGCTTTTTCTGAAAACCTGTATCCCAAAGCTTAGAGTAGCTTCCAACTTAAATCTCCTGAGGCATGGAGAAGTGGGAGGCTGAGCCCAATCCCTTCATAAGTCACGTTAGAAATTAACACCGGTACTATTTGCATGATGACCTTTTTGCACGGTGCTAAGAGGTGGTTTTATTTGGCATAAGAATTTATTCATCAGGACCTACTCTCACACCACAGATGCTGATCTTCCTCTTCACTTCAAGGACAAGATTAATTCAGTCATCCTCAGTGGTGTCCGAAGTGTGTTTGTGGGAGCAGAAGGAGACAAAGAAGAGAAGGGTTATTTTATGCCTTCAACCTCAAGAGAACCCAGGAGGTGGGTGGTATGAGTTACTGCCTCAGAAAAGCAAGACCCAGAGATGAGATTTCAGCTGAGTTCAACCAGCAACAGCCAGGAAACCTTCCCACTCACAGGGCATCTCTCAGGTGGAGACCTGATGTCTGTGGCAACCATGACCCAGCCCCACACCTCTCAAAGAAGGGGTGTTTGGCCAACTTTCAAAGCAATAAAGCAGTTTTAGTTTTTTAAAGCAGTTTATACGGGTGTCACCATGCACTCATTGATTGGAACACTGCAGCAGCCAACTCTCCCGCACTTCATGCTCACAGTGTTTTCATTTAGTACAAAAGGAGAAAGTGGGATTTAGCCATGTAACATCAGGAGAAACTGAAAAACAACTGAAACCTATACATATTCAGCACTATGATCATAGGCACTTAAATCTTTTTAATGCCAAACTACTCAGCCATTTCCTTATTCCTTTTTCAATAAAATGAAAAATTTAATTAGCAAAGCTTTCTATATTAGCACTAAATGTCCTAAGGTTTCTAGGTGCAAAATAACCACAGAAAAAAAAATAATCCATTTACTATTGGGGAAATTAATAGAATTATTCAGAAGATGAACCTGATTCAATATCTGAGATACTGTAATTGGAATAATTGGAATACTTCTTTATAGCCTTTCACTTTGTTCTATTCTTCCATCTTTGATACTGTTTTCTGTACATACCCCGTTTCTTCAACTGACACTGCATTTAATGGACCAAAAGAAGAACAGAGTCTGTGAAGGAAACGGTACAAAGACAAAACTCAGAAGACAAAAGTCTTGCAATTCAGAAGGGTAAACCAAGCTTTCTATCCCACTTTCCAGCTTTTTCATATCCCATAGAAGATACAGGCATGGGAAAGAATTATCATTACTGGAGTGCAAATTTCAAAGCATCAGCTATCTGTTGCATACTCTCATAAAAGGCAGGGTGCATTCTTCTACTACCAGTCCCCTTTTCCCACGTCATTTTGACAGAAAAAAATAAATGTGCAAGTGGGCAAATGTCCCTGTGAATAAAGTTCACACCCCTGCCTACCCTGGGGTAACTTGATCAAGTGTCTTTAATGTTAAAGGTGACGATGTGCTTGAACAGTCCAGAGCTGTCCTGCATTAAGTAGGACCTGACTAAAGTTTCATTGCATTTTTGCCTAACTTCCACTCATTTCAGGAATTAATCATATGTAAGACCATTCCCTTAAAATAATGAAGCCACTCTCAGCTGGAAGTCAAGTAAGCAACTAAAGAGAACAGGGGAGCTCATAGAGAAATTACTAAATTAAGGTTCTTAAAGTCTCATTTGCCTATTTTAATTTTTGTCAAGCTCCTCTTCACAAATTATAGACATGAACAATTGTCTTTAATATGTGGATAATTAATATAATGACCCAAGTGAACCCACTGTCAACATGAAAATATTATCCCCTTTATAATACACCATCTGCACCCTGAGAAAAGTGTTGATCAAAGCAAAAGGTCTTGATGAATATCAGCTGTCTCAAATAACTATACATAATGGCATAGGAAACAATCTTTCAAGACTCGGAGATCTCTGCAGGCATTGCCCAACCCCCAGGCCAAACACTTTGGGAGCTTCAGTTGGAGCATCAACTCAGCTTGAACTGCCAAGAAAAAGCCCTAATTTCCAGGCAAAGAAGCCCAGATTCCTGCCATAGAGTTCTACATACCTGAAACATACATGGAAATAAACTCTAATGCACACAAGTACCACTTGGAAGTGAAGAGCTGCATTCAGCACTTGCTGAAGTCTCTACAAGAATATTAGGGAACCTAATGGGGCACATAATGTTGAATTTCTTGGGCTTACAAGTGAGATCATGGTCAAAGCCCAAATTTGGAAAAAAAAATAAGAAAAGAGTCTCATTATCATGCACAAACAGGAAAGAATGCTTGGCTGCTGTATTGAGAAGGCTGTCATATAAGCTATAAATCATGAGACATACCAATCACACAGGAGCCTTCACTTTTGCTTTTCCTCTGCGTTTTGTCCTTGGTTGTCAATAAATATGACATCTATTCTCTCCATTCAGCTGGCTAATGGCCCTCATCTAACTCTGAACCATTGGATTAACACTTTGGGAAGCCATCTGTATCCATGATATAAAGCCAACATTACAAAGACTCTTGTATTTCTAGTCTCCCATTAATTGCTCTGAAGATCTTAGCACAAGGTGAACAAGCTCTTATCACCTAGGAGAACTTTGTGAAATCCCACAAAAGCACTCACAGGGGCTGTGGCTGAGCAAAGACCTGTGGGTCCTTCCTCAGAGGAAAGACCTGGGCTCATCAAACTTACCTCTATCCTTTCCTGAGAGGGTATTCAGGCATGCTAGCCATATCTCATGGGCAAGATTACCACAAGCAGCTGATACATCTAAAAGAGTCTGTATGTTCATATATTGTCACAAAATTAAAGGAGAAAGTCATTGACATAAATTTACTGCTCTCAATATACTCTCAATATAATAACAAAAGAACAAAATAAGGGATCAAGTGCTAATAAGGATTGATAAAAAATAATTAATATTGTTAAAACAGACATAACTGTTCAATTCACCCTATATAGCAGTAGAGTCTCATTTACTCTTTCAAAGGCATAATCAGTTGAAGGGCACATTTTTCTTCTCTTTGTTCTTTCCCATCAATTTTAATGGGTGCAGAACATCAGTCACATGAAATGTAATGGGACAAGAAGATGGATGAGTACATTTGAAGCTACTAGTCACAGGACAGAAAACATCCTGACAAAGTGACACTGGCAGCATAGGGTTCAACAATAGAGCCTGGACAATATTTAGTAAGTGAAACTACAGTGCTACATGATTTGGTATTCTCACTGGGCAAAATCCTTCCCCTGTCACTATTCATCATGTTCCCACAGGTCAGACTTTCAAAGACATTCTCCTACTGAACATGACCAAATGACATTTTTAATTCAAGGAAATACGTAAATCTGGGGACAAAGAAGTCATTTGGAGGTAAATGGGAACAGCCCCCTGTATTAAGAACTTAAAATTATTTCATCAAGAAGGTTTTGTAAGATTTTACCATTTTTTAAAATGGTTTAGCAAGATTCATACATAAGATCTGAAATATATTATGCTCATAGGAGTGAGGAGACTTTATGCTGAACTTATCAACAGCAACAGGACTCCCCACTACTAAGGAATAAGTAGCAACCCCCCTATTTTTGTAGTACCTGAAGAAAACATTAACAATAAATTAACATTTATAATTTGCACCATACTAAAAATCCTCTGAGGAATTTGCACTATAAAAAAAAATATACGAATAAAAAAAGCAATATCCCCATTAGTTATCTGAGAAAGGATTCAAGGAAAATTGCACATAAAATTCCTATCACAGCTGATGTTTAGCATACACTGAAGGAAAAACAGTCTTCCAACAAACCGAACCCAACCCTGTTTGAATTTTAAGGAAGCAGGGGAATCCAAAGCAGTAATTGCACCACTGCTGAGAAATCCAGTCAGATCTACATTCTGCTGCAACGATCCACCTGTGTTATAACTTTGCCGGTAATCGCTGAATGGATTGATCTGGCATTTTACAATGCTTATTGTGATCGCCATCATTATTATTAGTCAATACAACTCCATTTTCTTCATTAGCCATTAACTGAGATCTCTGCAATTAATCTTTAAAGCTTTAAATAATACACAACTTTATACCAGAAAGGGAAAAGAGAAAACAGTTATTTAAATATACCCCCAAGGAAAGGAATTAAAGGCCCACTTGAAGTCCCACTGCTGTGCTGAATAGGCCCTGTGCTTCGATATGCCACAGACACCTAGCCAGTGGCATGCAGTAGCCAGAAGGCAAAATGCCAGCTTCTGGCACACAGTCCTAAACAGAGCAACATCACTCTCTGGCATCACAACACACACTATGAAGATGACTGTGTATACTTTTCTAACAAATACTGTGTTGGAAGCCATTTACAGAAGCACGCTTTGCTATGTATGCTCTCCTTCTCTCCCACAAGATATGAGACTGCTCTCTAAAACGTTTCTACAAGAAGCTTATGTTGGTAAAAACAGTTATGCATTGGAAGGATTTTTCCAGCTACCCTCCCAGAACACCAAGTCACATATCTCACAATGGGAAATCCAGAGGATGGAAATATCACGTCAGGAGAAGGCTTGAGACCTCACAAACAGCACATACAACTCTGGAAAGAGCAAAACATTTTTAGACATAAGAGCACTTGACTCACTTTTGGCTTCCATATTTCATTTTATATGCAATAACACACCATTTAAAAAGTACTGAATGTAAGTCAGTTCAAAAGTCAACCAACCTAAATATTTCCCTGTGATGACACATAAAAACATTCAGACATTTTTTGAAATTTCTTTCCTGCGTTTCTCCTCTACAACAAGACTTTGGTGAAATATATATATATATATATATATATATATATAAGCATTTTGATGGAATTATATCCATCAGTGAAAAACAATCTAGACACCACACATTTTCTGGAGTTACCATTTATACACTTAGATATCTATGTCTTTCCTGACTGTAACAATAGAACACATAACAAGTAAAAAGTAAAACAACAACAACAACAAATACATAAAACCTTTGCAGTACGAGATATGATGCCACTTCCACTTTTGGTTACCTTGATGTCTGAGAAAGCATCCAAATACTTTAATAAATAATTTACCCTCTTCTCCTGCCATTATTAAAATGCTGTTAACTGGCAAGTCATATGCCTATGGATATCATGAGGAATCTTGAATACTTCATATTCTAGCTATGAGAAAGTCGAAGGCCTGAATAATGATTATTCCCCAAGTAGTTTTCGCTGCAAATCCATCACTATAATATGCAAAAAGCACATTGCAAACACCATCAAACCTATGAAATAGGTCAGTCAATTGTTCTGTTATACCACATATAACTGAAGATAATTTTTTTTTCTGATTATTTCAGTTGTTCAGTCCTCAGAAGGATTTAGCGAAGTTCACCCCTTCCCACACTGCCCTTGGTCCTCAGGGCACAGGCACTGGCACTGCAGTTAATTCTCCCTCTGACATTAGAGAGCAACTAATGAGTCTGTGGACATTTCCCAGGAGCCTCCCCAGCTTGCTGCATGTGGACACGAAAGCTTTGCTGATATTTGCAACCAAAACAGTCCCTGATGGTGTATCTGAGGGTGCAGACGCAGAACCTATGATCCTCACTAGAAACCACCCGGGGTTTCCTGCCATGCTGACACAGCCACGGCTGGCTCCTGCCAGCACACTGATTGCTGAAGACAAGCCTTGGAAGCCAAGGGATGTGGCTTGTCTTCCTCCTCCTTAGGGCCACGCACAGGGGGAGTGTCACAACCTCACCTCTCCAGCAGTGGTGCCTACATCAGACACGCTGAGTGTCACCCTCAAGAATTTAGACTGTTTCTAAATGTTATCTTTCATGGCCATCCCAATTCCTTTCCAACTTCTTAAGCTGTAAACTAAATCTGATTGGTACTAGCAAACTTTTCTCACTGATCATAAGTGAGGCTGCTGTTGTAATGAAAAGCAGTTTCTCGAAACAGTAGAATTCTAAGAGTTGGGGGTAAAAAAAAGAGATGAAATAACAATAACAAAAAAATCATCTAGGTGGAGAACACGAAAACTAAGTTGCATCTAGGCAAATTAAAGATGCTCATAGACTTTTGCAGATTGAGTCCTCTCACGTTCAACTCTGACACTAATACATATGAAGCATATGAACTCTACACATGACTTGGTGATTTGGAAGATTACTCATTCCACACTGCTTATGTTGTTTCAGAGGTCAAACTTCAAGGCTAAAACCTCCAGGGAATAAACTGTTCCCATACAGAAACCGCAAAAGAAAGGAAAACAAATGTTTGCTTTGCTTCATTCCACTGATTACTAAGGTTTGCTTCTGTTGATTAAAAAAGAAAAAAAAAAAAAAAAAAAAAGCAACCTTCCTTCTGGAGGAAAAGAAACTAATTATTTTTTCACCTGAGAGAAGGATATGTAGAATTTCCTAACTTCCTCAAAGTGAAACAATAAAAACCACAACAGCGAGGATCATACAAGTTCACAGCATCCCATTAAGAATTAAGATTGTAGAAATGGCCAAATAGATGTCCTTTGCCTGCCTATACTTTAAACTTAAATACAAAATGCAAAGAACTATAAGATACAATCCAATTTGCAGTGTGTTATATAAAGATACTGTAATTCCATTTCTAGGTTCAGTCCATTGCACAAAAATATTTGGAAAATATTATGAACCACTGCTTCTTAACACAAAATCATAACCTGTTAACAGTAACTGATCTCACATTCTATCTGAACAGAATGATTTTTGTTTTGATAATTATCATGCAAAGGAAAACAAATAAGAAACTTATAACACACAGACCAGCGAGTAACTATTTTCACTGCAACCACAAAGCAAGTGTAGAAAAAATAATCTGTATCTAAGTTTTTAAATTATTTAATTTATTGATATTGAGATGATGTTTGCAAGCTGGTAACTCCCTTTACTTTCAAAAAAAAAATATCTACCTAACAGTATCATCAAAGTAATTTTCATAAAGCCCACATACACCTAGAATATCAGAAAAACCTTTGTGGTTGAAATTAGCCAGTGGATTTAAAGTCATGGGGTGGACAGAAAACCATATACTATGAGCATATAAAAAACTCATTTCCTTTAAAAAACAGGTCACACACTCTGAAGTTAAACATCCTTAAAGCCAAAGGTCCAGCTATTTTTCAGCTTCTCATTATGAGACCTCACAAAATCCCTACGGGTAGAAGAGCTGCTCGTTGTCACCAGGCCCTGCTGTTCATGTCTTCATTAATGTCTTAGCTCGAGAGGACGACTCTGGGTGAAACGACTTACTGTCAGTTAATATACATTTGGCAGATTGTATATTTTAACCCATGTCCCTTTTAACACATCACAAAAAAAGAACAAAAACAAAAACAAACAAAAACACCAAAACAAACAAACACCACCTACAACCCACTTGAAACTCTACAATGTGGTTCTTTGGTAGCTATCAGTCCTGCCAACGCTGAAGATAGCAAAATTGATTCCATCACATCACTGATGTATAAGACTCACATAAAGCTATGTTTTGCCTTAGGCCCAAGGATTATATCCATACTAAATCACATCAGGAAGCAAGCCTTAAGAAAGGCTAGCTCTCTGAAAAATGTATAAAAGTCTGATCATTAGAAGAACCCTTAATCCCCATTGCTAAATTTGAGATGCAAGGAATAGCAAAATACTGGAGAAAATCATGATATTCAGTACCTCAACCACTTTTATTTTTTTTCCATGGCATTGCATATCCCTGCAGGTTACTGATACAATCTTGGTATGGCTTTTTATAGCTGCCACTGTTGTACCCGTCCCTTGAATTGTTATCTCACAGACTATTGTCTGCTTTCTTATCTCATGACTTTTTCTTTATCCTTCCTCTCGAGGTATGCGCAGGAACTGTATGCCTTTTACAAGACAGTAAACAAGCACAGAAAATAAAAGCCTGGCCTCAGTGAAGTCGGTGGCAACACTTCAGAGTTTCCTGGATTTTATCAGGGGGAAAAAAAAAAATAAGTGTCTTATCAAAGGCAGTTGGGGTGACATCCAAAATAACACTTAGGCTCTTATTGTATAAATCAGGTACCACATTCAAAAGAACAATCCCCAGAATACAGCTGTTGGCCTTAAGCTTTTAAGAAAGCAGATGAAAACCTCCTTATGTGCCTAGCTGTAAGCATTGGTGTCCTGGCTGCTGCCACCATCTGTCTGGGAGGCCAGGGCTGTTTGTCTTAAAGCAGCCTGTCTGTCCCCAGGCCCAGGTGCCCATGGCACCATCCCCCAGGACTCCTCACGAAAGCTAAATGTGGCTCTGTGATGAGATCCCAAGCCCAGACAAGGGGCTCCAGGGGACACTCCCTGTCAGGCAGCCAACGCTGCTGTGGACTGGCATCCACCACAGCACAGCGAGCTCCGCTGTTGGCAATGCCACAACACCAGAGCCTCTTCTGGAGAACAGTCTGCAGAAAGTTAAGGGGATAGGATTAGTTATTTAGATGAATGCTGCTCAACTATCAGTTTAAAGAAAAGACGTAAGAAAAGAGAAGAACCAGAAAAGCCATGCCTGCTAACCACAAAGACCATCTCCTGTTCTCTGAGGAAAGTCAGCTTTTATGAAGTCAGTTTTTAAAGTCTTTTTACTTCAGCAAAAGTTCTTTAGGGAAATTCCAAACAAGTTTCTACAAATGTAGCAATTTGCTAGCAATGTATGACAAGCTTTACTTGATCATCTTTTTACCATAAATACATTGCTCTACTAGTATGAGACAGTGCAGCTGTTAGGGGAATTCTATAGAGCTGAGCTCTAAACTTTTTCAGTTTAACTGAGAGGAAACAGTACTCCCACAGATTTGTTGAATCCGTCAGCACCTCAATTTTTTTTTTTTTAACTTTTCAAACAGAGAAATCAGTATTCAGAAGAGCTGCTTGGAAGAGTTCAGAATCAGGGTGGTCTCTACTTTGTTTAAAAATTTAGAGAGGAACTAGAAGAAAAACTAGGAAATGCAGTAAGATCAAAGCAGATCTACTTTTGCTACTGATTTAATTCAAGTAGAATAATTCAATTAATTTCAAGAAAATTAAATCTAGAATTTTCTCCTTTCACATTTTCCAGAGCTCAATGTATCCTGCCACAGAATTTCTATTATAAATAGAGACGAAGTATAAATGGGCCACAAAATATGTCCATATGTGTTGATATATCACAAGACAGCACTTTCCCATTGCTGGTGACATAAAGAAAAAAAAAAGTAATGTCATGTAATGTCTCACATGGCATAAGCACCAGAAATAAGTATTAGTGGCTAAAGGCTGGTTCAGAAGGTAAATAAGGATCACATCATCTAGACTATTTAACTCTGAATAAATTCAAACTTCACTGGGACTAGAGAATGTAGGTCCTAATGACAAAAAACCATTCTTGGCCTGCAGTCTTCTTTCATTATTGCAATGCCAACTGTAAGTATCATGTCATGAAAAATACAAAAATGCCTCTGCTCCTTTAGTTGGCAGGCCTGATGTCTCTCCTGTGAACAGCTTTCAGTGCAAAGAGATGTACCACTACAACTCAGTACTTCAAGTAGCCCAAGGGATGTCAAAATGAACATAAAATCAGAACTCTAAACTGGTAAAAATATGAGCTTTATGCTAATTATGGAAACCAACATGAGAAGCAAACTGCATAATCAGTCTTCAGAGGATTCAGAAACGCTGCAAGCAGGCTCTACTATCATTTAAGGTCAAATGTAAAACGAAAATGTGCAACCTTTTAGCTTTAATCCGAGCTCTACCACTCACTTTTTGAGCCATCCCAGGCTGCCTCTGCTTTCCCTTGCAGCTTTTTTCTTGTCTCCCTTTCAATTCTCAGCTCACCTGAGCCAGAACTATTTCTTATCATGTAACTCAATAAAAGTTTGCAGAGGTCTTTGGTTGACCTCTGAAAGTAATGTTCTCTCTCTTTCTTCTTTTTCTCTGTGTTAAATTGCCCATTTTGGAAACAAAGCTTAAAAATTCCAGCAAGCAGAAGTATTTCTAAATGATATCCACAAAATTGACTGAAAAATTAATGTTTCCTTGAGTTTCATCTAAGGCTATTGAAGATAACTGCTGACAATCGATCAGATGGTGCTCCAGTTTCATTCTCTCCAATCCTTAGCATCTTACTCTTTACTTTCCACTGAAAAGATCCCTCACCATTCAGCTAAGAATCGACTTGAACTCACTTCTTTCACCAGAGCAGTGCAAGAGGAAATTAGCTGAGAGCAGCAGAGGTCTGTTCCTAATGGACATGAGCACCCACCAGGTCCCACCTTCTCTAAGTGTCTCGAAGCAGACTTCCTGGCTACACGTTCATTAGCTCAATCCTGCTTATGCAGCACACAGGAAATAATAATAATGTGCCCCACAAAGTAGCATGCGGGGTCATAAATCTCAAACCAAGACTGCTTCCATTTCACCAGCTGTAGACTCATGGAGAAGAGGACTTAGTGGGGCTCTCGGTGGTACCAGGGACTACGCCTGATGCCTTCTCAGGGGGAAGTCAAGAAGCAAAGCCGAGGCATCCTCACGCCCCGAGGACAGGTGAAGAGGCACTCAGAAGCAGGAGGGTGCTTCACCAATGCATAATGGTACCTCAGAAGCTTTTATTCTTAAAACGTGAGGGTTTGACTTTTTGTTTTAATCCCAATCTACAAGTGTGAGGCGTAGTTATCAAAATAAAAGCCTCCACCGTTCAAGCGAATGCTGTTTTCTGAGCGGGCCTCCACGGTCTCTGCGCCGCTATCTCGGCACCAGGCAGAGTGAGCCGGGAGGAAGGGGGTGGGGAGGAGCGGGGAATTATACATATTCTAACGATGTCTTCATTTCCCAGCAGCTCTACAACAAAAAGCTCTCCCGTGCTGAATCTGACCTCGCTACAAACAGGAGCAGAAAACAAGCCTCGCTGTAAGCATTTGCATGGTTCTCCTCTGCAGATGTGCTTTCCTTTGTTTATTGTATTTTCAACACACGAGCGCACCGACCACCCATGGTATCAGGTAGCCTAGCACTGGAAAGGTGAGAGATGAAGCTGGGATCACTTCCTTATATGAATATAAATTAATCTATCTGATCCATGCATGCTAGTGAGCCACAGCTCATCCTCAGTCAGTTCATGTCCCTGACAGGCTAACTTGTCCCAAGCTCTCCAGAAATCGTGCAGATGAAAGAGCCAAGGCTGTGGTGTAGGAATTACAGGACTGGAGAGTTAAAAAGGGATTTGCAAATCAAGTAGTAATGCCTGCCTTGGCTTAATTGAATTTATCATATTCTACTGCTGCTCCTACCCAGAGCAGCAAATCAGTACTGTACACAGAGCCAGCTATGGTGTGAGATGCTACCTGATCACTGCTGCAACACCTGGTTAAAATCATATCCTTTGGGCTCTGACCTGCATACACTGAAACAAAGATAGCAGTGGGTTTACAGATGAACACAGGATCCGGCAGAGAGCATACTAAGTCATTTCTCCGCTCCCCTTCTGCACCTTATCAGTGACATTTCCCTAACAGCACAAGATGCAGCACCAGGTTCACTGCATTTAACTCCCCAAGGAAACTCACTCAGGTTCTTCTAGGGATTACACTTTATCTGGAAACACCAGAGCAAAAAGTGAAAGCATTAGTTCATTTTGCACCTTGGTTATTTGCATCCACAAACACTCCAACTCAACAGCACAGAGGATAACATAAAGGGAAAAATTTCTCTAGAATACACCCCCCCCTTCCCGCCCCACATTTGGTTTGCTGATCATTTCAATAGCATTTATTACCATGGAGCCTTAATGCAAGGAATGTTTTGAAAATGCATACTCTAACCCAGGAACAGACTCTTTTCTCCTTACACACATGCAGCCATTCAAGAAACGTCTAATCTCCTTCAGAGCACAGCCTGAATTTCTTATTCCCTGGCACAGAAAAGCAGACACCGACCTACTCCACTCTCTCCATTTTACACTTTCAGATCAGTTTGGCAGTCCAGAGCTGGGAGGGGGAAAGGGAGGAGATGGAAACGTGCTGCTGTGCTTTTCCCTGTGCTGCTATAAGAAAACGTGATGATCGGATTATGAGTAACTGTTGAACTAAAGGGAAGTGTTCCACCTAGAGACCATCTTCACGCGCCAGAGCAGTGGGCAGTTACCTGCAAGTGGACATTCTTTTAGGACTGAATATGTCTGCCAGTTCAATGGTAAAAAATGATGCAGAGGTATTGCCCCCAGTAAGTAATTAACAATGTTAATCTTCTTCTTCCTCTCTATGGTGATAAAAAAGAGTCATTTCTGTATTTAATTAATGCAGAGGATCATTTTGGAAACTGGCTAATGAGGCTCTGATCACATTACCATGAAAATGTGCATTAACACTGCAACTGAGAAGGCTGCTTCATGTGTAGAGAATCCACTTTGTAATTAGCCCACTGCAAAATGAATCACGTCAGGAGGAACTCGCAGGGAACCAGTCGGCAATGGGCACTTAGCTGCTGCTGTGCCAATAGACCACCAACGCTGCGAGCTGTTTTCTCCTCCACGCTGCCTGTCAGCAGCAGCGCAGTCCAAAACTGCCAGCGTTCAGCCTCCGTCAACAGCAATGTGTCAGAGCGAGGACAAATTATAGAGAGGAAGGGAGCAGATGCTGAAAGGCACTAAACTTCAGTATGTGAGGCTCTGCTGTGCCAAGGGAAAAACAAACAAAAAGCTGCAAATCAAATGCTGATTCAATAGGATCTGAGCAAAATTGTGGGCTATTATGGTAAGTGCTTGTTTTGTCTTTTCTTGTCTTATTCTGAAGGAGCTGGGAACACGTTAGCAGCGCACTGCTACACTACTGTTCACGCTGCTACGATACTATTCTCCTGCTGCTGAATGAGACGCCAAAATAACTAGATGGGATTAAGATCTTTGTCTAGTAGTAAACAGAAATAGCGCACCGAGGAATGAACAAGAAGCACACCTCACCCATGGAGACCCTGTTGTACTTGGTACCTGTTTAAAGGTAACAAGCATATTCTAGAACCATTTCAATTTTAACTAATCTGAAAATTTAATACACTCCTTGGCCAGCACAGACATGCCATAAAAACTTTGTTCCTTAACTTAGAAATACCTGAGATCACAGACCTAACACTTTCAGAGGCAGCAGTGCAACTTATCTGAAATCAGTCTTATTACCAAAGCTAAGGGCTCCCTTAAAACACCACCGATACGGTTCAGTGAGACTGCTGCTATATGACTGACATCTTGGCAGAAGATGCACAAAAATGTTAAAAGAATCCCACAGGAAGTCATCTGAAGGGGGAGTGGCAAACGAGCAGAAAACAACAGGCACCCAAAATACTAATAATTACCAACCCCCCCAATACAACTTAGCCAGCAAATTTGCAAAGGAAAAAAAAAAAAAAAAAAAAGGCAAACCAAAACAAAAGCATGTCTACTTACTGTCTTTAAATCACACACATTTTTACTCTGGAGATGCTGGTAATATCCTCTGCACTCACCTGTGAAACTTCATAGAGCAGTTTGTAGTGTTCCTCTCTCTTCTGAAAAGTGCACAGATTGCAGCCCATTCTAATAAGCAACACAAGAGCAAAGCCTCTAATTTCCCCAGCACTGAAAGGCAAATGCACTGACAGGGAATCACCCTCCAGACTTGACTACTGTTTTTCATCAGTCACTCCAGCCCAGAAACACAGACACACCACTGAGAGCTGGAAGCACCAGCCAGGGCAGTGTGTAGCAGCATGCTCTTCTTCCCTTTCCCTAACTATCTTACACTCACGTATACACACACAGAGTTTCGACTCAGTTCATGGCAACACTCCCCCTGTCTCTGCATCAGTGCACATGACTACACAGATTCTCACTCATGAATATTAATAGCCTCTCATTGATTATTTATGACAGAACGTGTTAGCGGGGAGGGGTGTCATAGCTGCTGCTGATGACAGATGAATATTCACTAATTAAGAAGCAAATGTACTGTGGTTAAACAAAATTCACTTGTGTCAATACCATCTCTGTTTATTAAGGTTAGAGGGACTAAGGCTCGTGTATTTCACCCACACTTGCCTTAATTTTTACAGCAATCGTGAGACTAATTCATGAATGGGGACTGGAAAGGCACAAGCCAAGTCTTATGTTAGGTCTCCACCTTGTGCAACAGGGATCATCTAATGCATTTAAAATATTTGCAGGCATTTTAAGAAAGTACTTTTGAAACCTGGGCTGATCAGGTTTAAAAAAAAATAAAGCAAAAAAGGAGAGAAAACTAACCCAGATGGCTATACTGCTAATGTCACCTTTGACACAGTCAAATTTAACCAAAATTCCAGCATACTCTTAAAAAGCATGAGTCTGTAACAACTTGTCATAAATATGCAGTATATATGGAAAATGCAGGCATGCAAATTTAGTGCATTTTACATGCATGCATATATTGTACTGTTTATTAAATAAATCTCACATACAAGTTACTTCTGGCATGTAAAACAGATTAATAGTAATTATAGCTCCAATTTCCAAGAAACTTAACAGCTATACCCTCTTGGACTCCGAGATATCAAAGCTTTTATTACAACATGCTATTATATCTAATTTTACTATTTGTAAATTAGATTTTAATGGCTCCGCAATTCTCAGTGTGTATATAAAGGCAAGGATGCATTTAAAATTAAACCTATGTGTTAAATGCTAGGGCCAATGGAAATTACATTTAATTCCAGGCTGACATTAATTCCTATGCTGTATATTATGTCATCTATTAGTAGAGTTCTGCAAAGTAAATAAATAAATAAATAAATAAACAAAACAACAACAACAAAAAACATAACAAACCTGAACAGAAAACTAGAAGTTGCTTTTGTTTCTTCACTCCTTTCTCAGCAACTCTGCTAATCAAGAACTATGTTCTTCTTTCAAAGCATCTTTAATCTGGAGGGGATAGCAGGGGGGATCCATAGCAGAAATAATTACTCAGAAACCAATGAAACCAGTTAGTTGAGATTGACACTGGGCCCTAAAGAGTTGTAATTACTAAGCACTGATGTAGAGCTACTATTTTTATTTTTTTTGGGTCTAGTTTCCTAAAAGTGCTTTGTCAAACATTTAAAATCGATAACAGGAAATGATTCTAATGAGCACTAATTGTTAACAAATTGGCTTTGCATCCAGCAGCACCTCAAACACCACCAACACCAAGTAGCAAGCAGATCAACAATCATGTGCTGCTTATCAGTCCTGCCCCTTGGGATGTAATAATCTGATTTTCTGGGCCTTAATTTTACCTAACAGTCAGAATGAAAGCCAAGCAGAGAAACCTACATGAAAAACTGGACCATTGCTGTGACCTCTGAATAAAAGTAAAGTTTTCTAGACCCTCTATGTAAATTACAGATAGATTGGGACTAAATTTTAATTAAATTTCATCTCCTTTAATAAATGGGCAGAGTCAGGAGGAATCTAATAATGATGATTAACAGAACAAGCTCTTCATGTATCAGCTTCAAGCACAGTTCTGAAATATAACATTAAGATTTACTTTATTTGGTGAAAGAATCCAAGCAGACAAATTTGGTTCTGAACTTTCCCAAAGTCCAAGGGGTTCAAAGCCTAAGTGCAGAGGCATGTTCATCACTGTTAGAAAGAATCAGCCTCTGTTCTTCTCCTCCATACTACCATGATATGCTGCTCATGCTGGGAGGTTTAAACCCATGAAGCAAACATCAGCTCAACCTTTGAAGGTTTCTATATTGTGAGGTGCAGAAGGATTCTCAGATGTGCAAATTCTGAACTTAAGAAAGTCAGATCAAGGAACTAGACAACAGTCGTGCAAGGACAACCATGCCATCTTTCGATGAAAGAGTTCTCTCCAACCACTGACACTACTTCCTCTAACACATACACAGTCTGAAAGCTAAACTACATTCATAAAAAGAGCCATGATTTACCCTGGTATATTTTTGATAGTCCCTTACAATTAGTTCTTTAAAAAAAAGGGTGGGGAGGAAGGATATATTACTTCAGGAAACTGGTTTTACAGATACAAGAAACAAACAAACAAACAAAAGAGATGAAATAAGCAATGGAAAACTGCAGATAATCTTTCAGCAGTTTCCCTTGACAGTCTCTTTTTTCACTGCTCTTCCTCTGGTTCTTTTGTTTCCTTCTCTGAATCTGACATAGGCTTCTCCATTCATTTATCAAGTGCCTGCCCTTTGCCCATACATAGAGTAAAAAGGATCTATGTACTGCTTCTACAGCCACTAATGGGCACAGTCTGCAGGGCTGGATAGATTTATTTGAGAAGGAAAGGTATGTTTCCAGGTTTTTGAGCTCCATCTAAAATATGCTGCTTTGATTTTACATGTGATCAAAATACTAAACCTCATTCAACACAGAATGAAATTCAAGGCAAAACTTGATTTACTAATGACTAAATTGAAATATATGATGTGCTTTTGTCAAGCTGAATTTGATGTTGGGAAAGAAAGCAATCTTCTTCATTCCTTCCTTCTTTCCCTCCTCTTAATCCCCCTCCCACATCAGATTTGTAGCTAAAGGGACCAAGAAGGTACTAAAACATAATCAAGTAATTCTTATTCTACATGTAATTCAAAGATATTTGAATAATTCAATGCTTTTCTTGATTGTGGAGTTCTCCATGTTCATCACCTATAATTTAATGTTACCATAAAGACTAAAATCATAATTTACAGTCAAACCAGGAATGCAATAATGCAAAGGGATGGAGTTCAATTTCAAGAGAGTTACAGCGAAATTTCTGTTAATGTTTTCAAATAAGGTGCCCTTGTTTAGGTCTCCTAATTCATTTTAAGAATCTAGGAGATGACTTACACATTCGGTATATAGTTTCCTCATTGAGGTATAGAAGCATCCAACTGTAAGCAGCCATGCTTGAACGTTTATCATTCCACATGGGAAAAAAATAAAGCAATGACACTACAAATTAAAGGCCATCCACTCCTCAATCTTCTTTATCACATAGCTGAAAGACATATAATGGCCTACAAGTGAAGACAGTGAAGTTGTCAATCCAAACTCAGGGGTGATACCCAATGAGGAAAACATGAAGTTCCAGGTTTTCTTTGCCCTCTCCCAAATGCATGCACTCCTAAATTTACCAAGCCAAGAATTTTTGAATAATCCCCATGAATTCAGCTGACATAATAGATGACAATGCAATTTACAGTATGCAATTTACAGGTTGCATACCTGTAAAACAAGAACATCAAAAGAAAAGGGACTTGGGGAGACCCTTTGCTTTGCACCATGTAGTTTACATTGTCCAAAACAAAGGCCTGACCTCAGCCTGGACAGATCTTGTTGTTCACTGAGACAGTGTTTTCCATAAATCCTCAGCTGCTGGAATCAGGTGATTGTATGCATCAGTCAATTTGTCTATTGGAAAAATAAGGCATTTTCTATCCCTATGATTGCAGAGAAAAACTTTAAAACCTTCTGTAAACATAATCCAAAGACGCCGAATTCACACCCTGGCTAATCCTTATATCTTTTCAAATATCAGTCTAGGGGACTGGCTTTTACATTTCTTGTCATAGGTAAAGTGGCATAAATTAGCATGAAAAAAGTTATCCGAGAATATAAGACTTTAAAATAAGATAACGTATATACACCCAGCAGGCTAAACAAAAGTGCTTGCTACGTGAACTTTCTTTGGGGGAAAGTACCATTCCTTTACCAGGCCTACTGGCCAAACTTCAGACAACCCAGATACCTTACTTCTCTTTCTTTTCTCAAAGTTCCAGCTATGATACACTTTCTGAGGCTTTCACTCAGGGTGGCTTCCTTCTCTTTTCTTAAACTGCTGCCATAATCAAACACAGAAATATTGCAGGACAGTAAATGGTGTCTCTACTGCACCTAAGGCCTTATGAATACATAAACACTTCAAGTAAATGGTGTCAGTTAAATTAATAAAACTGGTCAACATTGGCCCTCAGAGTCTTCTCTAAACTAAGGACTCTGTTAACGAATTTTAAAAGAAACCAGATTTTTACTGCATTAAAAAGTTTCAACACTGTGGAGTGTACAGAATACAGCTACTCATAAATAAACTTAAAATGACTTAAAGGAAATGACAAATTTTTATTCAGGATATCCAAACCTAAAATGCCTGAACAGAGTTATGGAAAAAAAGTCTGATTATAAAGAAATTGGAATATGAAGTCCCACGTCAATGAATATTAAATAATGCACTTAAGGAACATTGTTAAAACATCCAGAGTTAGGGGCTCTAAAGTACTTATTTCTACTCAGAAAATAGACCTGAACTTATGGAGAGTTCCCTTGAAATCTATATTCAGTGTTCAGCCACAGGAAGAAGTCGAGCAGTATATGAGGATCTTTTGGAAACGACTGACAACAGAGCAAAAACTGTCATCATGGAACGGCAATACCTGCATCCGATCACAGCCAGCAGTTCTGGTCTTTCCATCTCCAAATCATTAAATGGAAATGGAAGAGCTATGATGAATAGATGAGAAACACAGATGTAAAATAATTCACTTTCCCTACCACTTTCATCTTAACCTTTATTTTCCCCTCCAATTCTCATATGGAAGATGTTCCTTCTCACATTACGCAAGGAAATAATCAGACAAAACATTTAAAGCAACAAAAGGAAGTTTGCACTTTTTCCAAGTAATTCGAGTGTGGAACTCATTACCAAAACTCATTGGAAGCAAAAAGCAGAAAAGGGTTCAGAAAGCTATGAGACAACTTTACAACAGAGAACTGTCAGCAGTCATCTGCCTGCTTAGGAAGCCTGTAATTCACTGACCCCTGGGAGCTGTGCGACTGCAGTGAGAGAGCTCTCTATGCATCCACCTGCCTGTGTGTTTACTGTTGGCCTCCTCAGAAATCTAATATTGGCAATATGATCCCTTTACTAATTCAGTTCTAAAGCTGCAAATTTACCAGTTCTTGCACAACAAACTAGGATATGTACTAAACCCAAAGTTCCTTAGCTAACGTTAGCAGGTAAAACAGCATATAATCCCAACTGCATTACAAGGCTTTGCTAATAGCTGTGTAACAACTTTGGGCTTTAAACATGTTTATGAAAGTATGATTTATTACTGTCCTCATTGGTTTCAAAGCTTTTCAAGTTACATACACCAAAAAAAAAAAAATTTTTTTTTATTATTATTTTTTCCCCACATCCAAAGATTACATCTGAGCTTTTTAACATCTATGGGAAAGACTGACCATCTAGAACTGAGATACTACACACCAAGTTCAGTTCCACACCAAACAAAGTCAAATATCAATGAAAAACCTCAATGAGAAACTGAGTCCACAGCACAAAACGCTAATTCAAATGCTGAAGCAGCAGGAACTGGTACAGAGGATGGGAGCAGCAGCAAGGACTCCCTGCCTCTGCTCTGTCCTCTGATATCATCATTAGAAAAGCTCTTTCTTTTTACATTCTTACTTATAATATGAGTAACACCCATCTTGCAGGAGCATTAATTCAGTGAACCTTTTAAGATTTTTTCAGAGCTTTTCAAAGAATGTATTATCTAGTGCTGTTACATCCATCCAAGTTCTTCTGCTGAGGCCACCCTCACAGTCTCCAGAAATCAAATGTAATTATAATGTCTTGTGTGGTTTATTGATTTAAAGTTTTAAATAGTAAACTACATAATTATTAGCATGGTGTGCTAATCAGTATCAAAGTATTTCCTTTTAGGTTGCCTTCTAGTTTAACTAGTAGTTGGATTCATCTACAACAGTAGTTTTGTCACATCCACTTATTTCCAAAGTGAAGCACAAATGCTGGGAAGAGTAGCCTGTCATATAAATAATGCATTATCATTATAGAGACATATTTACCAATACAGACACTTCGCTGTTTGCTGGCAAAGCTCATACAATTGACAATCTGGAAGAATGATTCAGGGATATGTTCAATATAATAGATTATTTTGTCTTGCTCAGTATAAATGACCTACTCTGCTCTAGAAAAACACTTCAGGATTGGGGAAGTCTTCATGGCCTTGAATGGATTTTCATAGTATTGAAGTACAAAAGAAGGCCTGTACTGAATCAGGTCATAAAAGCAGCTGCTTCCCCCTTTGCCAAAACATAAAGATGCTGCAATACTACTGTCAGAAGTTCATGTTACTATAGTAAAAAGTAATTTTTCAACATAGAAATGTCCTAAGTCTCTAAAGGAAGAGTAAGGCAGAGCGGAAGTGGTTGTTTTTGTATGCAACTAATTGTGATCTCATCACCCTAAAATCAGTATTAGGTCATGTATGCGACTGAATCTCCAATCTGGCTCCCAACACACACCTGATAGCATGATGCAGGGATGGCACCGTGTGATGGTACAGGAGGAACTGTTCATACTGCTCCGGTGTCTGACAGCTGGCTAGTTTGATTTAAAATTACAATTTGAACAGAAATCAGCTCTGTTTGTTGACAGTCATTAACTGACTGCCATAAAAGCACCATTAATTCTGTTGTAGTCAGCAAATGCTTCGTAATGATCTAAAACTAATGCAGCACCCCCTCCTATGAAGCCCCCACAGCAGCGAAGGTTTACTTTACACACTGTTTGAGCTTTCTAAAGCTTAAAATCACTGCCAACGCACCTGCTTTCTAGAAGATCATTAGGTAAAAATCCCAGTGAAGCCCAATCAACCTGGCTTTAGTTACCTTGCCGTCTGCTCCAGAAGAAAATTAATGTTATTAGATGCGTCTTTCTCTGAAAATTGCTGGTGTTGGGTTACCATGCCAGCTGTCTGGGAGGTGCGTGGGTCTGCTGGACACTGCCCCAGGCATGGCCAGGTCCCAGACCCAAAGCTGGCAACGTGGGGACACTGCAGCAGCTGCTCCACCAGTGTGGGGGCACCGGCCGTGCCAGGCTCCCCCAGCCCCGCTGCACACAGTGCTCCTCGCCCAGGCCATCGTAAAGCAGCAAGGTCAGGGCTGAGCTCAGGTGTAAGGGGGTGGGAAGGGTGGAGAAACTCCTGCTGAGGCACACGGGTGGAAACAAATGCAATCCGATTAACAGTGCTTCTTTTTCTTGTGTTTTGATTTCCTGCAGAACAGAAATTAGCATAGCAAATCCTGCTTTATCTCTGAACAAAATTTCAGATCCTTAATCTGAAATCTGTTCTTTCCTCTTGGAACAAAGAGCAAAGCCATGGAGCTTGTCAGCGTCAGAGGGGAGATTTGTCACAGGTCGGTAGTTTTAGGGGGGTGGGTGCCCGCCCTTGCCTCCCAACAGTGGTGACACCCCTGGCACAGCTGCTGTTCCCCTTCAGCCTCACTGCAGCATCCCGGTACTGCCAGCTGTCTGAGCCCTGGATGGGTGCATTTTTTTGAATATAGCTTCCTAATGACTAAGTCTGCTAGAGGGAAACAGCCAAAGGCCCATGTACGGTCAAGGAAAAGCATTCAGTCACATTACAGTCGAAGAATGGTGCCAATTAAAGTGAACTGCTTAACTAATATTTGGCACAGCAATGATCGGAAACTGTGAACATGAAAATCACTTAAAAGAAAACTTGAGGTGTGAAGCAGGAATTTTAGAGGCTTGGGTCTCATTCACTTTACCAAGATTGAAGCAGCTAAAAAAAACCAATATATTCTGAAGATGACTCCTTGGTGTCCTTCTTCACCACTAAGTATTAATAGATCGAAAAGTAGCAACACAAGTGCAAGTCATCTGGGATGAAAATCCTTTCCAATTAAGTTTTCACACCACGAAAACACTATCTCCCTGAAGTTTTGGACTTCAAAATATGCTCCTGTTGAAATACACACCCGAGCCCTGAGTGTATTTTGGTTGTCAATATCAGTCATAAATAAAGATAAAGCATAGTCTAGAATGGAGAAATACGATGAGAAATAAAACAAAAATCTCCTGCTCAAAGAATCTCTGCTTTATAATTCTCCACTGATGTTCTCCCCAGTCCTAGGGCTGGGAAAAGGAGTCTCCTTACATTTCATTGAATGTATTTACTTACTAGGAAATGCCCACCCTGCTTTGTCCAATAGCACAGTGTGTGCCCTTGGTACCCCTATACATTACCAAAAGAAGACAATGTTCTTTCTTAAAAGTAATAATAAGATTATATCCTTGCAGGATAGATATTTTAGGAGATATTCTTTGGAGTTCTTTATCTCAAAGAGCTCAAGGCCACTTGCACAACTTTTATCAGCAGCTTTAGCAAGCCAGATGATGTATTTATGTTTGTAAGAATTTAATGATGCTCACACACAGACACTTACCTCCCCTGTGCCCCCACACCTATTCATCCACTTGCCCACTCAGACCAAAGCACTCTGCTGTAATATAAAAATGGATAAATCTGATCTCATGTACTCCAAAGACAATTTTAGTGCTACCAAATCATTTAACTTCAAAAGGGAAACAACATGCTTCAGGCCAGGTAGACATCTCCTGTGGCTAAATCTGTCCACATTTCTTGCAGTCCATAAGAAGTCAGTCCCCACATTTTCAACTCTTTGTCTTCAGAAAGGAGAGAAAGATTCTCTCATTTACCACAGGGGAGAAAGTGACATCTGTGAAAAATGAATTTACTTATCACGCTTCAAACTACAAGAGGCATGTATGTGAGCATGTCCACGAGAGGGATAAGCTGCTCATTTCCAAAACTCACTTATGCTTCATTTCTACAGAATTTCGCTTTATACCTTAAAAACAAAACAAAATGACAACAACAAAAACAAAACCACAACAGAAGGATCTTCGAATAGGAGGGGAAATATTTAACCTTCTCAAAGCCATTGCTTATCCTCTTTCTGTGATTGTTCCTGCAGAGATATTAAACAAATCACAGCAATAAATAAATAAATAAATACCCCTCCCCCAAAAAATCAAGCAGGAAAATGGACTAGGGAGGAGGATTGTTTTTTTTCTTTTCTTTTTCTGCAAGACCTTCACATCTAAGCTGAATCTCTTTCATTTCTATCAAGTTCTTGTGCAGGACACTAGGATTATATGTATTAACCTAATTTGGTGATAAGAAAATCCTTACTATAAATCCTTCCATGTGGGACAAATCTGTCAAGATCTTGATTATCAAAACAAATGAACAGACAGTAAAATGTGACATATACAGCATATACTTTACATGATAAATTAGCCCTCGCAAAACTGACAGACACACTGTATCTGGATGTTCAGGTTGCTATGGCAAACAATGCTTTTTCTCCACCAGCTACTGAACCACAAGTTTCTGAAAGAGTGATTGAATTTTAGTACATGACAACAAATTTACTGTGGTTAAACACTACCTGCATATAGCAGTCATATTTCTGTAGTCTTCTTCAAAAGTTAATGCCTCAACGGTGACCTCACTGTGTCACTGGAGTGACTAGCCAGAAGCTGTAAAGTTGTTTTCTTTCCCTTCGGTAGAAGCTTTTAGGGATTTATGGTAATGTTTTAGGGATTCAAATAGTGATGGTCAAATAAATTAGGAAACATAATTTATCATGCACTGAGCAACAACAGTGTCATCTCAGGGAAACCAAGAGAGAGTCTTTCTATCTTAAGATAGAAATGTGAACTACAAATTCAGGTATATTACCCAAAAGTTTGGATGTTACTCATTCCTCAGATCTAGGTTATCTTGTAAGAAAAAAGGTGGGTTTTTGTTGTTGTTGTCCTTGCTGTTTTTGTTGTTGTTTTTAAAGAAACAACAACAAAAAGTTGTTTTTAAAGTGGGAATTCAAATTCCTACTTTCTGTTTGAAAAAAAAAATTATGAAAAAGTCAATTTCAGCATACTTTGCATCTAGGATGGCGTTTGGAACAGTTAATTCAGGAAACTTAAGTGATACATTCAAAGAAATGAAGAAAACCTGAAAGAAAATTTAGTAAAGCATCCTTAAGAGCTATTTTTCTCAACAAGTCATAAGCAAGCACTCAAGAGCTCTCCTGCACAAGACTAAAGCACCAAGAGAGACTATAAGGTGTCAGTACATTCCTGATGTAAGGCATTCAGAACCTAAATCAGGATGGGCTCACATTTGCTGTAAGAAATTACACAAGTCTCATACGGTAATCCTGACAACTTTGCTGATTACTTCTCCTGGAAACCTGTCAGAAATTCAAATTAAATTAGCCTCTCTCGGCTGTCTTAGCAAAATTCATAAACATGCCTGTGTTCTAGTTGAACTCAAAGGAAAAGGGGATACCAGCTAACCACAAACTCTCATTTAGCTGTTAATTTCTCTGATTACAGGGTGTCTTCTTCCTTTTACGTTATGAAAGACATGCATATTGATCACAAGACAGCAGGGTGCAGGCACAGCTATGACCACCTCATACCCACCGTGAGAAATGATCAGGTATCTGTACGTCTAGTTAGGAATGCAGAAGGATGCTTTTGCCATCTTTCTGCTTCCTAATGTAGTTCATCATATAAACACTTCACAAAAGGTCACAATCCAACTGATAAAATTAATCATTTAGGTGCTTTTCTGAACACATGCTACCCTAATGCCAAGTTAAGTGATAAAATAAAGACAGGAAGAAAAGATCTTGAAAAACTGTCATCATCAGCAACTTTGTCTAAGCTCTGTCTGCACTAATGTTAGAGAAAATTTATATAAAGGTCTATTTCTATTTGAAAATATTTTTATTACTTTAGGCACAAGCAGAACAGCAAACAGTTCTGAGCAAGCAAAACAAATTTCTTTTAACTATTAAATCTTAGCTTCTATAAAAAATATTCTATGTACTTTTCAGTAAACTATTTACATCACAACAAAACTCAAGTTTCATACAACATTTTTCATACAACGGTATCAAAGTACTTTACAAAGCCAGGTAATTTTATCATCATTTTACAGATGTGTGAATAATGCAGAAATCTAGCAGTGTGTAATATTAAAATACTACAAATAATTGTCAAAATTTAGTACAACTGTACAAAGCACCAAGAAGATTAATGTGAGGGGGGCTACCCAGCACCAAGCAGGGTGACAGTGTAGCCATAGCACAGGGGAGGATGGAACGTAGGGAATTTCAGCAACTGTTTGGGATGACAAAACAATTTCAAGATCTCTTTGTATGCCTTGCAAAGAAATAAAAACAGTATGACATTAAACACTATTTTGAACAAACAAACAAAATCTTTGCAGGTGGTTCTTATAATAATCCACACGGAATACACACAAAAATGGCAGTAACTTCCTGCTAGCAACATAAACCTATGCAGTTTTATCTCGTTTTCTCCTCTCCTTCCCTTACTGTATAGTGAAATTTCACTTTTGCATATGCTGCTCCTTATTATCTTGTATCCTATCCAGCTTAAATTCTGTGCCCCTTCGTAACTTTGCATTTGTTTCCCCTTTCGTACATTCACTACATGAATTTCGTCCATTCACCATGCCCTTTTGTCTTGCTCCTTCCCAGGTCTTCTCTGCCTGATTTCCCTTCATTAGTTTCAAAATTTTCCATCTTACACATCCTCCAAGGAGGTGAACTATAAAATAAATCCCCTTGCTGGGCAGGAGGCCACAGAGGAGACATGCTAAGAGCGCTCCTTGGGACAGTCCCAGCTCAGGATCTAATGCAAGCAACAGCTGCACACCCACTCTCCTGCACACAGCAAACCAAACCAGGATGCCTGGGTTGCAGGTTTAAATCATTTTTATTTTATTTTATTTTATTTTATTTTTGTCTTTCACCCCGCTTCAGAAGTCAGCCTGATCAATGCTATTTCACACTCTCCAGCGCAAGCTTTACTGGTCTAACCCCTGACTAAAAATAGATTCATCAAAGCAGCACCAGGGGAGGCAATATTTATCCCCTGCAACACACAGGGAATGTCACGTTACAACTTCCTCTTTGCTTTGCTCTCCTATTAAGAGAAGGGGGGGAAGGAGGAGAGAAAAGGAGGACTCATAGGGCTGAAATGAGCGCCAGCACTGGAAACTGATGTTGTGTATTTATCCACCCGCATTAAGTATGGAAGAGGCAGTCACAGTTCGTGCTCCCTCAGCGCTCTTGCAAATTCCCATCCTTTCCATCTTTCAGTGGGTGACAGAAAATAGCAGTTACTGACAAATGCTGGGGGAAAGCACAAGACCTAACCAATAAATAATAAATGCATCCATATCTCTAGAATGCCTTCCTTCAAGTCCACACAAAGTAAATATGAGAATCCCCATAGGAAGTAATGGAAGCTGCCAATTCCATTCATAAAGGTGAATAAGTGACTTTTACTTCTTCCCTGCATTTAATTTCTTTACAAATCTATGAACTTAGAACACAGCAGAATATATTCATTTGCACACACAAGGCAGCCTTTCCCTTGCCAAGCACCCCAGTGCTACGGGAGGTAAATGGAGAAGCTGTGGGGAGTGTTTCCCTTGCAGGAGGTCCCTAACAGCCCTGCACAGAAAGAAGAAAGGCTGTCTTTGTTGTTTGGTCACACCAGAGAAGATTACTTCCTATACAAAACTCAAGGATCGCTACATGGACGTGGTATGAAAAGTTACTTGTGCCACTTCAAGCACCTACTTGTTTCCTCTCCAGCCATCGGCTCCTATTCCTTCCTCTTAGCTTTTTACCATGATGTACTTTTCCCAAGGACAGTTTCACACTTCTCTTCAATGGTGGGTCCACTGCTAATTCCTTTGGTGCCTTCTCCACATCATACAGATTGTTTTTCTATATGGAACCAAAAAATCCCCCTGAAAGGTTGAGCCACATCACAGCTTGACTGTCATCAGTCCTGTCTGCTATTGACTGAATACTGACCTTTTGAGTAGTTTTGCTGAGATCACTTTTTAAAAAACAAACAAACAAACAAAAAAACACCATTACCATTCAAGGTGGGCATCTTCACCACTAGAGACTCTAACATTCAAACCTCATCTGCCACTCTCTCCTATCATTGCTTCTGCTCCCACAGCCCTTTCTTTACATGTCCAACTTAATTCTTCCACTTGCACCTCTTTGCTGCTATTGATGAAGCTCTATAATTTTAGGATAATTGTTCTATTTCCTCTATACCAAACTTCCTCTGGTAACTCATTCATACATATCTTTAATGTCCATTTCTTTCAGGGACTTCTATATCAGATCTCTCACAATGAAATCTCTACTCCTCCTCTGCCTCAGCTGAGTTCTGGATTTCTCCATAGCTGGGCTGTGACATCTTCAGATGAAGATGCAACCTCTGTTATCTTCTTCTGAACACGCTATGTTGAAAAACACCAAAAAGAAAAGGTTTCTTCACCCACTTTCAGACAAAACTATCCCTGGAACTGATTTTTGCACACCTGATATATGAATCCAAAACTTGCAGTGCAAATGGATGAATGAAATACACCCTGTTTCAGAGACAACACTAACACAACTCTGACACAGGAATTAGGACTTGTGTTTCTGCTGATTTGAACAACTGAAAACCCATAATGCAGAAATCACAGAATGTCCCTGGGGTTGTTTAAGGAAAGGTTGGACCTGGCTTTTCGGGACATGGTTTAGTGGGTGACGGTGGTAGGGGGATGGTTGGAAAACATGATCTTGGAGGGCTTTTCCAACCTTAATGATTCTGTGATTCTATGACTGAGTGTAATCAGATGTGCTTTTTTTAACAGTTTTTAAAACTGTTAAAGCAAATGCTTACCTCAGGAAACCACAGCAGAGCATTATATGATGAAGATCTTGAGGTCACCACCCTGAAAACTCTCAGTTTGACCTCTTGGTATGAAAGAAGAATGATCACATTGCCTTTCCATTTCCTATGCTAATACATAAGATATCACCTCACCTGACTACTACGTTTGCAGAGTGGGACACATATTTCCTTTCATGATGCATGTACTCTTCACAGAAAAACGTAAAAACTTATTCAACACATCCCCAGAACAAACCAGAAGTCTGTATTCAAAGCTTCAGCCCATGGCACTGTGTGTGTCCGCCCTGCACCATGTGCTAATTGAACCCAAAATGTGTTGAAAGAGCCAGCTGGAAAACAGCCACCTTATCTTTGTGCTTCAAAATCATTTTTAAAAGAAAAAGTAAACTCCTGTAGCAAATTATGAGGATAAGCATCTTTCAAATACTGTTTGTAGAGTGATAAGAATTACCTTTTCTTCATTTCTGTGATACCCCGACCAGCAAGGACTCCCTCCCTCTCCTGAAGCCTCAATTTAACATGTTTTTTATTTTTAGTATTATTTTCTAGAGATATTATATTCATGCATTTTGTTTTCAAAACAGATAAACATTGCCTAAGTAATTACTAAATACAGCTCTCCGTGCGTAGCCAAATGGGGGCTCAATTTTGAAAACTTGCACTATTAATAAGTGACACACTGCAGTAAACTAATTGTATGTAAAGTCAACGGGTGCATGTTTAAGAATTTTAATTACTGTTCCACGATTGCTTTATATTCAATACATAACATGCAGGTAACACAGCCTTTATGATGATAAGCGGTTTAATTAGAAAGCCAAGATAAGAAAAAAATGCCTTTAAGTTACTGAATTTGCTCATGCTGGCCATGCGATAACTTGAGCACGTAGTTTCTCTCGGTATTTTAAGATGTGAAATGCTAATTCTACCTAAACCTTTGTTTCCTCATATTGTAATAACTGCTTTATAAGCTTTTCTCTCTCACGTGTGTCCACTGCACAGGTTAATTAGATGGCAAACCTCAGCCTCTCCTCAACTTTTGAGCCAACCATCGGAAGAAGCCAGCAGCGCCCCGCGCTCGTGACAGCCACAAGCATCCCCGCAAGCCGAGGCGACCGTGGGCTGCGCTGCCAGTGGCACGCGTACCCCCTCAACAAACTGTCTCGGAGGATGGCCATTGATTTCCTAGTTATTATGAACATGAAATTATTGAATGACAGATGATAGAGTGTTAGGTCCTACAAGTATTTTCCCAAATGGGTTATCTAGCCGGGGTTGCCGTGGCAACGAGGCTGTTTGACAGCGCTTATGACAAAGAAGCCTTTGCTCGGAATTCAGCTACAAAATCGCTCCTCGCTTCCTACCACATGCCTGTGGAAAGCGGAGGAAGCTGCAAGGCGAAGGGCTGGGCGCTCCAGAGCAGGTGCCAGCAGCTCTGCAGGACAGTGCCCTGCCCCAGATCGTGTTGATCCCCATAAGATAAATCTATAGGTCTGGCAGTGTGAATCCTCGGGTAACTCAAGGTCTGCATCAGGACGCACCGCTGATTAAGCTGAGGAGGAACCCCTCTCCCAAATCAGCCATCGCTTTGCACTGCTAAAGGTTGGGTCACTTCTTGCTCACGTGCCACTTCTGTTGTAGGGACATGGCGAACTTCTCATCTCTCTCTCTTTTTTTTTTTTTAACACAACAAATTAGGTTTTTCTATCAAATGCTTTTTTTTTTCTATCTTCATTCAGGGCCAGCTTCATAGTCCAAGGCATGGCTACGCCTCCCTCCCTCTTACCCCACAGCATCCCCCCTGCCCCTGCCCCACAGCATCCCCCATGCCTGGGGGACAATCCGTGAGCAATGCTCCCTGGGTGCAGAACTGCAACTCCACATCAAAACCACATGGCAGGGATGTTGCTAAGGCTCAGATCAAACAAAAAGCAAAGCACAGGAAAGAGTTACACCTCTGGCATACCTGCTTAAGCTTTCTTTCATTTACAGTTCTTCACCTTCAAGTCATGATTTTTGCTTTTTGTAAGCCCTCTTTCTGCTGGAAGGACACAGCTTGAATAGCCTACAATAAAATTCCCCTACTGACCTTTTCCAAGCACTGTCACGTTTGTCCAACTGCTCTGATCATTCTAGAAAACATCTCTTTTTTGAGTTTCTGACTGCCAAGGAAAGCTGCTTCTATCAGAAATAGAATTATAAGTGAATCCAGGGGTAATGAGAGGTTCTTTCACTTTAACCAACTCACCCATGGTTTAATTCACTGGTCAGGTTTTCAGAAACTTAATTACAAGAGAAGCATTTACTAGGAAGAACAGACTGAGAAGCTCTGCAGTGAGCTACCACAAAGCTGTAGCTATTTCACCTGGGTTTTGGTGCCCAGGCTGGTAACTGCTCTGCACCACACACCCGCGCCGCCTCTCACACAAATACGTGGGTGGGAAGAAGGTTACTGAAATGTAACTGTGTTTTTGACAGGCATCCAGTTATCACAACTGAAAGCAGAAAACTATACCTAGGAAAGCTAAAGAAGGCCCCATTATTAAAATAGAAGTTTAAAAGCATGCCAAATATTCCCTGATATTCTTTAACAAGTGAGACTTTTTTTCCTCCACTCTCCAATAAAAATCTATCCTTAAATACAGGTTTTATTTTGAGATGGAAAAGGACATCAAATAAAGCTTTTTAAAACAAGTGGTACTAATGAGGGCAAGTAATGACCAGATCCTCAGGAGAGATTGAGGACTAAGAATGGAGTGAGAAAACTGAGATAAATTTCTGGGATGAAGCTTAAATGCTCAGTCTGTGCCAAGAATCTTGTTTCTGGCCAGAAATATTTTAGGTCTTAACATATTTTTAAGTTCATTAAAAAATATATTCCTGGTACAGCCACATCTGCTCCTAACAGCACTTTTATTGGACAGCTTCAATTACAGCTAGCTCTCAATGAGCCTCATCTAGGCTGTACCACATGAAGCAACAAACCAGGCACTGAAAGCACATGGAGAGCTGCAGCTTCGTGCTGCCACCAGCCCCCACTGTCATATTTCCTCTTCTCTCATCCCCTCCTTCTAGCATAAGCAAAAGCTGTAAATGTTTTAGGGCTGTGTGATAGTCCCTGAGAAAAACAGGGAGCATATGTAGTGTATTTTCACATGGAAAAAAAAAATGGAGATCCTAATTTCTAAAGTGTGCCTTCTGTCCAAAGTATACCCTTGACGCTAACTCGGCTGTGATGCAAATCACTTTACACAGATTACTCAGCCATAGACGATACCAAGGTATCGTCAGAAGGGTATTAGTCAACAGTTTCTCATGAAGTCCAATTACATGTTTTCTATATAATTCCCTGACTACCCACTAAAATTTTGCTGATATTAGCCCATCCAAAAGGCTTTTCAGGGACCAAGAGCACAGATAATATCCATTACAAAACCATTCTATGGTTTCTGTCAAATCTAAGTTAAATGCACAATAGGGACTGGAAAGCTGCTACAAAACTGCAGATTCAGGATATATGTGAAACAAAGACACTGTGTCAATACACTCTTCTTTTTACACTGAGACAAATTCAAATATGTGAAGATCAAGCTGAAAAGGATGTATCTAATGGTATAATATCACATAACCTCCAAGTACTACTGCAACAGAACTGTGAGTACCTGTCTGGCCCACAGACATCATTGATATCACCTACCTTTTCTCAAATTTCTCATGCAAGTACAAATCCAGTATCAAATCTATGGATTTTTTTAATTGAGAGGAAAGGTGACGATTTTTGTAGGGGCAAAATCTTCCCCATTTCTCTCTCTTCCAAACCAAATTTTCAAGACATGTACCTTCTGAAGGTATTTAAATGGCTTGATGGTTGAAGAGACAGGTAATGGCTACAAAGCCCTTCACCTGTAGGTCACAGGTTTGAATTCAACCCCAGTTGGTCATGACCAAACCCTATTATGATGAGACAGCTGTTCAATGGCCTATGTGAAACAAGCTGGTAGTCTCAGTCTGGTTCCTACTGGGCAGGTGTTTGCATCATTAAAATCACACCACCTCAGTAATCTTGCTGGCAGTATCAGCAAAGAGGCCAAGGACAAAGCAGACACACGGTCTGGTTTCTTTCTCCTGACTGAGAATCAAAAGATCTTTGCCTGCTTTAGGACTGATGTAGAGTGATGAGTAGCAGCGGGAAACACAAGCTATCACTGGCTTTACTGAACATGCTCTAGAGACAAAATAAGACCTCTCCACATTACCATAAACACTTCCACCAACTATTCCTTAAATCTTTTTTTTTTTTTTAAGAACTTCTTATTTCATATGAATTCTCATATTGTGACAAAAAAAAATATGAAAGACTTCAAGGTGGAAGCAAGGCTCCACAGAGTTGACAAGACCAAAATTTGGTGGGGGGAGCTTTGTTTTGTTTCTTCATACTGTCCTTATACACTGTTACTTAAAAGAAACCACTCAAACTGTGGATAAAGAAGATAGAAAATGTTTGGAAAAGAAGAGCAAAATCTGTGAAGACTGAATATAAACAAATTTCATATTTGTGGTATCTCCAGGGAAACAGACATTACTTTATTGACTACTTTTATTGCTATAAAAATTGTCTAAGATAATACAACAAAAAGTTAATAAAATGAAACAACCTAACTACTAGCCCTAACCACAGTCACTGTTGGCACATCACAGTCATTGTCCTAGAGAGCAGGGGATCAACTCCAGTATTTTTAGCTAAGAATAAACAGAACTGCAACAAGCTGCTCAGCAGGGTATTGACTGACAACAAAAAAACCCTTCCAAATATTTATAAACTCTGTGATATTTGCCCTTTGGGTTCATGTAGCAGGGATTATGCTGTTCATGTCTTGATGAGCACTTCTGGGTCCAGCCATTCACGGGCCAAAGCAAGCATGAACCAGAGTTCTGGAGTTAATACATCACTGGAGCTGGCTTGCAGAGACACACTAACTAGCCCTGCTTGATGAACTTTTTAGGAGTAACAGTTTGAAGAACGTCAAAGAAAATAATAGAAAATAGAAAAATAGTAAATAGAAAATAGAGTCGTAGTACAGTACAATACTGTATAAACACACTTGATAACACTAGTCAAACTTATTTTGCTATGGGCAATCTCGGTAAGCTTGGAAAACAAAAAGAATACATTTGCTCACCAGGCAGATTTTTCTTATAACACAAATAGCAAATTCAATCTGCTGTTAACAAAAAATTACTCTGTTCTAAAAGCAATTAAGTAGGGCATTTTCCCCCTAGCTTGACTTGTCAATCCTATTAGACCAAATTCTAATTAAGGGTGGAAAAGTGGCTATTTTATATGCCAAATGAAAATAATTTAGTGCAAGTTAATGAGTACTGGCTTACAACTGATTAGTCACTTTGATTCTGGCTTGTTACAGTGGTAGAAATTACCTTCAAAAGATACAGTAGGATCAGCAGTCATTTTCACACATTTGATAAACAAACAGAATTTGCCTTTGCGACCAAATTAGGCGTGAAAATATCTGAAAACAGGAACAAAATAGGAACACCTTACAGGTAGCTTGGAAAATAGAACCTCCTCTAAATAATAATAATACCTAAACTATTAAGACTTGGCCACCTTCTCTCCACATCATGTTTGCAAGAAGTAGACTCTGACCAAGCAATGACAAATGTTTCTCACAAAAACTGTTATGCACATGAGCAATGTGCATAACACACCATAACTTTCACCATGCTGCAGTGTTGCACAAAAGTGCTGCCATGCAGATTTTCAAAATGAAATTTATACCTGTCATCAGGCATGTTTTTGAACCTCAACTCGTTACCACATGCAATGGCAAATGCAGCACAACACCACCAAATTCTACCACTCCCATGCAAGCAGTAAGGAGCCACCCAGGTGGTTCAGGAGGCACCCCAATGCAGTTTGCATTTAGTACACCAGAACAGTGCAGTGCACATGGCAAAAATACCTTAAAATATGTCAGCTACGTAAGTTTTTTTTGTACATTCTAGGTAATCATACAAATGTGTAGGTGTTTGCATTGCTCAGTAATAATCAGCAATAATTTAGAAGTATTCAATGCTTTAACATCAGAAGATGTGGAGTATTTTTCTAATAACTGACTTCTGTTTCTGTGGCACCTTACCTAGTCTTAACAGTAATACAGAAATTGAAAGATAACATTTCATTTTCAACATTTTGTGTAAAGATAAAAATAATATCAAATAGAAACCTAAAGCTAGACCATTGGATACCTGAAAACTCATCTCATTTTCTCATATGAACAAAGGTACCCAAATGATTAACCAGCTTTAAAAAACAAAAATAAATAAAACCCAAAGAAGTCAAGGTTGAATTGATCATCACATCATCTCAAGAACCTAGATTTATGACTGACTTCATTCACATGAAGCACATGCACCCCTTCACATATTTGCCAGTACTGCAACAAAATTACACAAAAGTCCCCAAGACTTATTATTGTTATTAACATGAGCTGCTAATGAGACATCTCTTAGTGGACATCTCATTCTTACACAGTTTGATATTGGCATCATGAATTTAAGTAGACGATCTCCTCCAGAATAATTTTTTTAAATTAATAATCTAACAACGACAACAAAACATGGAAACTTGGAGAATAGCAGCATGATAAAAAAATCTCCCTTTGTATACCAGAAAGCTATTTTTTGCAAGAATTTTAGGTAAAGGTTCAGAAACATACCCTAACTTTCATAAGTTCTTGACCAGTTCCTCCTCGACTTTAAACATAACTCTAAGTGCATAAATGTCTTTGAAGCCAGACCATAATAATTAGTTGCTTAAAGAAATACAGTAGTAAATCAGTAGACAATATTTCAATACTACTTTAAACCACAAATTTATATTCTACCTAAAATAAACAGTGTTTGCTCGTCCCCTCTCTGCAATGATTTAAGGCAGCTGCTGTATTGATATTTTATAATATTTAGACTTGACATTGAAAAATACACACAATGCACTTATTGACAGACTGTGGCTCATGATACCTAATTTAAAGCAAGTTGTATTGACAAAGGGAGTTTGCTGGCCTCCGCATCATACATTTTTATATTCACCATGGTTCTAGTTTACATGGGAGCCACGATCACCAGTGCAAATTAATGAAGAGGTAAGAGAATCAGAAAAATGTTTAGATTTGTAGTCTATTAACGTGCAAGTTTCATGCTGATGGGAAAAAAAAAAAAAAAGAAAAGAAAAGAAACAACACAGGTTGTTATAAAGGATCCTTCTAGGATTCAGGATCATGTTTATGTAAAATGCTGTAACAAGCTTCCCTTATTGAATATATGCCCCAAACTACCACAGTAGGATGCTCAGCATTCAATCATACCCATCTCCCTGAGATTTGAGAGTGCCACTGTGGCACTCCACTGTGGTCCCCAGAGCAAAGGTGTGCCATTTGTCCTCATACCTATCAAAAACCTGCCACCTCATGTGCTATAGCCCACTCACATACAAAGAGAAAAGAATTTTGCCATCTCAGTCAGAACATTTCCTAAGCACCAGCGCTCAGTTTCAGTTGCGGGAACAGACACAGATATTTCTGGTTTTAAACTGTGCAGCAACTCCATTGCTCTTTAATTTTGCATAGTCCCCCTGAAGCACTTTGCTACTGAAGAGCCTTTAATATGATTTGAAGCAGATACCACTCCAGGGCTTTCTCATCTTCATCACTTGTTTGTTTTGACCTTGACATTTATTCAATTAGGACTGATTTGCCAATCAAGCACAACCCTTCTTAAAGTCCATTTCCATACACCAGTGAATAGGCCCATCCAGTTAGCAATGATCTTTCAGCATGCCCAAAGTAAAGACGCACAAACCTAGGAGCATACAAAATAGCCAAGGTGCCTGCCACAAAGAATCTGCTATTTCCTTTCCTATCATTGCTCTCAGTAAATGGAAATGAAGTGGATCTATAAAACGTCTTTTGGCAAATAATCAGCTCCAACGTGGCCGCTCTGTCAGATTAATCAGTTCCTTGAAATTTGTTTCAGTGGAGGCATGCCTCAAGTTCGCTAAGGCAGGATCCATCCCCCTGATTATCATGTCAGCTCCTTCACTGCTGGAGAACAGAGCAGAGCACGCCGTCCCTATCACGTCTGTCACACGCACAGCTCTGGGAGAGAAAGACTTGTTAAGATTGTCAAGTACCATTCACAAATTTATGCCTGTGGAGTTGTTCCTCCTGGAAGAGAACCAAATAACTCATACTTTTTGAAAACTGCTTATGACAGCTTTTCAGTCTGCTTCAGGCTGGCTCTCAGTGATGATTTGTATTTTCATATACTCCCCATACATTAAGAAATTTACACCTGTCAGGTCCTGACAGAGTGTCTCCATCTTCAACCTTTTCGGGGAAAATTCTTTGCTTGCAGACATTATCCAAATAAGTTTCTATCAGAAGTCTGGGTGACATAACAGGTGGAGGTGCAAGAAATATGTAGCAGACAAGCAGTGAATTTTAATGAGAGACAGGGGCTTCTGTACTAGCATGAAAGGGATGGAAATTACAATACTGATCCCTGACACTTTAAACTGCACATGAAGCCCATGGGTAATTATTAGGAGAAGACATAAATGCCGGGTTGTGAAAGTTACTTTACTACCCAGGTTGACATCAGACTTCTTATTTCTATCTAGGAATCACACTTGGGGTCAAATGAAGCAGCTCAGTGACAAAGACGCCTCGTAAATAAACAGGAGGTGGTTGTTCCCACTGGTATGCTTGTTTACCATGAAACAAATATTTGTTCCCCCTAGCCAAAGCAGCGGACGCAGCGCACGCAGGGGGTACAGAGGGAAATGCAGGGGCATAGGACTCCCTGTGTGTTCAGCCACACCAAGATCTGAAGGTCCTTTGGAATGCTGACACCCAGCAAGATGCTCATCGCTCATCACATGGCCCTAGGCAACCTGCCCTAGGTGGCCCGGCTTGAGCAGGGAGTTGGACCAGGTAGCCTCCAGAGGGCCCTTCCAGCCTCAGCCATTCTGTGCTTCTGTGACTGTGAAGAAGCACAATAGGAAAGCCAGACATTTTGGTGAGAAAAAGACACATTAGCACTGTTGCCAGCTCAGACAACATGTGCTGCTATGCGGTGCAGTGGCTCACGTGTGTCTGCGCATCCTTCCCTTCACCTCCTCCTCCCTTCAGCCCCAGCAGCTCTAAAAGCATGGACTGTGCCTGAAATACTTCATTTTCACAAGGCTGATTGAATTTGCAGAAAATGCAGCATGGGACGAATGGAAAGCAAGGGAGGCACACATGAAAGGCAGTGCAGGTAGGAGTTCGCATCACCACCTGCATATGAAACGCAGCACAGGAGGCCTTGGCGAGACCGCGCCTCCATGGCTGGGTCTACCATGGGCGCAACTGGGGCTGTAGCACACAGAGGGGCAGTGATGAGTGGCCCTTGGGGGTTTGTTTCGCATCACTGCTGTGAGTGACGGCTGAACGAAGACCCACGGTAGGATGACCAGGGAGGCCTCTCTGCTTCCCTTGCCCTTTGTCTGCAGAAGGAAAGCAGCAGGCGATGGCAGTTTTGTTATGCTCCATTTGGCAGCAGACAAAAGACAAGAGTATCTGCCCCTGCCCCTCTCTTCCTCCCTCACAAACTGATCCAGCAGGTAAAAGAAAAGGAACCAAACATGGAACACCATCATACATCTCCAGGCTTCCTCCCTAAAAGAGCAAGCATTTGAATTCTGATGTTTTAAGGACAGTTGTCCCACACTTCATCCCTGCTGTAACTAACTATAGTAGCACCACTGGGCAGTAATACTTAATTACCATTGCTTTTACAGTTTAATAAATGGTTGGATTACCAACGCTAAAAAGACACAATTTGTCAACTGCAAATTAATGTTATTCAAATTAACTTTGGACCATAAAAAGGGCTTTTAATGTCACTTATCTATTCAACATTTACTGCCCCTATTTCGTAACTGATGTGCAAACTGCTGAATTACTGGATTTCTTTAATCTTTTAAAATTCTTTATTACTTGGTACCTTCTGTTGTACTTTAATGATCTATAACACCCAGCTCTTCCAAATAAAGGACTTTGTTAAAAGAAAAGGTCTGGTTACCCACTCAACAGATTAATTCTTCTCCTTGTGTAAATCTTACTGTGAACCTCTCTTCTCCCTTTGATTACAGGAGGAATCAAACCTCTGATATGTATATTAGCTCTTGAACTTCCTTCTTTTGCTCAGGCAAGATATGCAAGATCGCTAGTTTCCAGCAAGTTTTAAAGGTAAAGGTACCTGTAACATATATGCACACACTGTTGGAGTTGGAGGAGGCACTTACATACTTGCTTAGAAGTTTCTGAAAAGGTCACTTCAGTCCTAAAGGCAGTCAAGTCAACCCCATTAATGGCACAGTCAGCTGCTGTTGGCATTATCTTTTCCAAAAGGCCACTTTTAGGTTCAGGCTATGGAATGTAGACTTCAGCTTTATTTCATCCAGAAATGTTTAACAAATTAAAACTTTTGGTGTGTGCAAGAAGATTTCCCAAGCTAATTGCCACATTTAGATAGTCTTGTGAAAATGCTACTTTACTTAACTGGGACAGTGAAACTGAAGCAAAAAAATTAAATAAAATAATTTCCATCAGTTTTACTTTTTCATTGAAAAAACCTCTTAGTAGAGCAATCTTCTTAAACAATGGTAGGTGCCAAGTACTGACATAGAGAGTGATATATATCTGAATGTATACACAAACAAGTATGAAGCTATATCATCCTGTATCAAGTGACTGTTTACAATTAATTTCATTAAAAACCAACAAATATTTGTTAGTGGAGACAGACTTTCTATTCAAAGATATAGCCGTCTGTCAGCAATGGCACAGCTGACGAGCACCTGCTCTAATTCTATATACAGCATAAAGCCTAATCATTTTGTCATTCTTGCTTATCTACAGGAGCCTCATCACAGGATTCGAGAAGTGCAGACATAAAGGCTGGGAGGAATAAGAGGAAATTATCTGCCTAGCCCACTTGTGTTGAGGCAGGAGGAGCTGGAACCTTCTCCACTTCTGACAATGGTATGAAACAACTCTGAAAAGTATCTTGAAACTGGCCTGAATGTGACCAAATCTTAGCAATGAAAGAGCTGCACAAAGGCAAAAAGATACAACAAAACAAGCAGTAAAATATGTTTATAGTAGATATAATAGGACTTTATATTATTATATACTATTATAATTATTTTAAGTGACATTTTTACTTGTATCAAGAAGAGGAATGAAGCTCCCTGTTAATGACGTATATAAGCAGGCAGTACTATACCAGGGAAAGCTCCAAACACCATGAAGGAAAGCAAACAAACAAACAAACATGCAAAAGAAATGAGTGAAATTAAAAATATGAGTAAAATAAAGACTGAGAGAAAATGCAGCTACATTCAAAGTACTGTGTTTGAAAGAACCAAATGAACAGAAATGCGTGAGACTTCTTACAATTAAAAATGAACCTTGCAAGTGAAGCGATGGTGAGTTAGAACAGGAAATTGTGTATATTTCTAACATGATATGACTGAAAAAAATCATGTTAGACACCATTAGCAGATGATAGGTGCACATTCATGTCATAGCAAGTTTCACTTCCTTTTAATAAACCAATCCAATATCCTCTTGTTTCATACACTGAAAATTTGCCTGTGATTTTTGAATAGATGCAATGAACTTGCAATGGAATGAAATGTATAAAAGTCCAGGAAAGGGAAAGGAGAAAATAATATAATATGGCGGGGGAAGCCAGCAGTGGACTACCAGTACTACTTCAGGATTAAGTCTTTAAAGGCCAAGCTCTTATAACTACATAAATGCACAATTCAGGACATTCCACATTTATTCACGTCTACTAGTTTTAGGATTCATTGTCCTCCTCAGGTCAAAAATGCCCAGGGAATTCCTCACTTTTTTTCCTGCAGGATTGTTTGCAGGATGTTGCCTGTTCTTCATGATTTCTTCAAACAGATTTATAGCCGAATTTGTGCCCTGACAGACATACAAGTCATTTCATTGAAGATGACATGGAGTTTTACCAGAAAAAAAAGTAACTGCCTCAGCTTTATCATACCTAGACATTCGTTTAAGGGGTACGCAGCCCATTTTTCTGGCCTGTGTCAAGAAGCTAAAAAAAATAAATAAAAAAAAAAATTACATGGTCCTCAAAAAAAAAAAAGATAAAGAAAAAGAAAACGGAAAAAGAAAAGATCTCAAGCAGGTGGAACAATTCCTGAGATCCTTTCTTTCTGTCCCTAATACTGAACAAGGCTACTAACATGGATCACCCTTTATTTCCTTTCTTGAATGTCATGTCATTGACACTGAACTGCCACACAGTTTTAACAAATGGAGAAGCAGGAGGATATATAGCAAAGCCTCTTAAATCCCCAGAGTACTCAAACTATCCATTTAACAGAAGAGAATAGGAAGCTCTTCCTGCTGAGAGCTCCGCCATCAATTTCTGAAGAATATATGTCCTCAATGAAAGCAAGTCCTACTCTCATGCTTGGGTAGATAACCTTCCAAGTATGAGCCCCTATTCACAACTGGATCTGCAGTCAGGCAAGCGTGATGCCTCTGCTCCTGCTCATAACTTCTCAGAGAAGCAACAGAGAGAAGTTAACAAACCAGGGAATGATAGAAGAATCACTCTAATTTGGGGATATCAGTGTTGCTCAATAAAACAGCATTCAGCAGGCACAGTTACCGGGGAAGGACGAATGATTTGCAGTTTAGTATCAGATTGTTTCTCCTCCCAGAGCAGCCAAGTATTTGGGAAGCAAAATAAAGTCTTGAAAAGAAGATGGAGCAAATAACATTTTCCCTATTTCTCAGGAACCAGAGTGGGGTTAACTGTCAGAAGGCTGCTGAACTACACAAAATCATGAGCTACACGGAGAAGCCCTCAAATGAAAACTTAATAGAACCCCCTGCACCCTTCTTATTCCTTGAAAATGAAATGAACTATTCAGATGTTGTCTTCCTTAGCAAGTCTTTCTACTGCTTCAGTCACTTACAACTTTCTCTGCCTAGCAAAAGCCTGCTAATTTTTTCAAACCTTGGGACAGTAAAAACGAATCTGGTGGGAATCTTCATGGAGGTATATATACTGTCTTTACAGGAGATAAACGGAGAGACTCTCTTCCTCATGGAGAGTGCCATACTAAGCGGTTTTGCAATCAGATATGTCCAGAAGAAAACACAATGTGAAAAATACAACTGGATAATAGTTTTCCCTTGAAGTTTTAAGTGTGAAGTAAAAACAAAAACAACAAGAATAAAAAAGTACTTAAAGGTAATAAAACAATCATGATCATAAGGTCTGTATTTTTAGCCCATACATTTTTGTTATACTCTGCCACAACTGAAGTGATACTTTTTTTTTTTTTTGAGACTGATTCACGCTTAATGTCATATGAAACAGCCTTCTATTCTTTCCATCTAAAATGGACTTGGTAACTGTTAATATGACATTCAAAGCAAACAGCACGATCTCATCTGTCATTTCTCTTTTCAGCACCAAACAAGCGACTGGCAACTGAAAAAAATGAATTATACTGACACTGGCACTTATTTCATTTACACTTCTGGCCTTTACACAATGGTTGTTTCCCTATTACAGAATCATGGACTATATAAAATAATTTGCTAACCATTTTTGAAATTCTTCCTCCAAAGCTACTTGCCACTTCTCACCTTTCTTTCTAATACATTTTGAATTAAATAACCCAAGTTTTTACTACAACTTCTAAATTATGAATCATATCTTTTTGCTAAGAAAGCTAGGAAGCAAATCCCTAAAAGTTACCAATGAACATTCCTATCTTGGCAAAAAGGAGACATACTACCTAAATTAAACTAACTACCGACAGCAGACATTTTCATGACAATATTTTCAGATAGATTTTTTTCCCTGTGGCAAGTTTCTGTGGTCACAGAATCTTTCTTTCATCAGACTAATATTTAAGCTTCTTTCTTTGTCTGCTATTTCTGCTCTGTCAAACCTGGTAATACCCATTTTATTGCTAAAGTCTTGTAAAAAGAAACAGGTTACCCAAAAAGGAAACATTATGGTGTATCCCATTAAACACAGTAAAACTTGAAATCTCACATAAAAATAGGTCATCCAATTACATGGTAAAAGCGACATTTTTTCATTGTCCAGTACACAATATATTTACAGGAAAATTACCAGAAACCCCTCAGCTGTGTCAGATCTGAACCTTATATTTAGATGCAGTCATATATTACTGCTGATAATGTGATGTCAGTGAATAGATTGGAATTTTTCACTGTCCTTTATCAAGATAAATTGTTCTGTCAATAGCAAATGGCTGGCAAGTATTAACACTCTGCACACTATATGACTTTTCATTCCAAGCAAAAATTGTATTTAATGCTTTTGCACAAAATCTATGGCTGTGACTATCCCTATTACCTATTTAACTACCTTTTAAAAGGAGGATTTATTTCTGCAAATTAGGACCTGGGTAACAAGACGGTATCATGCATCATAAACTTTAAGTCAATACAAGGCAGGACACTTGCAGTTCGAATGGGGAAATACCTTCCTCTCATCACTTGGTCATCCAATAGCATTATCAAGCTGTGGAGGGAGCAGCTGCTCAGAGCAGAACTTTATCTTGGCTTCAGTCCACCTACACCGCCACAGCGTCCCACAGTAGCAATTTGCTCATTGGCCTATTACTTTCAATAGGTATTCCAGTAATTGGCTATTTCACACTTGTAAGGCTTGAACTGGCAGAGTGCAAAGGGCAGGCAACCAGCCTGTCAGGGTCCTGCAAGCTGCTCGTCCATCAATTATCATCAGCTTTTACAAGAATGAGCAAATTCTCCGAAACCTTGTTGGCTCCGATCAGCTTTGCTATGAGCGTAATTTATCCCCAAATCATGTTAAGTTCCCATCTGAAGATCGAGGAGGTTGCTATGGAGTAATATGATTGCTGGCTGGCATGTGCTGGGGTGGGAGGCAGTGGCGGGGAGACTTTGCTGATTATCTGGAGGACTGCAGCTTCTGCTGGGTTCTGCGGCCACCTGCTGTCCCACATGCTCCCTTTGCCAGGAAATACTCAAAGCAGACAAATATAGTTTGCTTTGTAAATTATGACTTCAAAGAAGAAAAGGTTCTGCCTAAGGCAGCCTGGAATGGCTGGACACACCTAAGTATTCGAGGCAAGGTGTTCTACACCTGCATTTATGGCAGAAAAAACACATCTGAAAGAAAAACAGTGTTAAAGCACTCAAGTAGGCTACACAGCTACAGAGATCCTAACAATCACTTTTCTTTTTTAACCTGACAGTCTGAGAGGTTTCATTTGTAAGAAAGTTAGATCTAAGCTCTCACATTTCCTATGACATTTTATTCTGCCTCTTTCCACGCCAGACTTTTTCATTATAACTACTTAAAAAGCAAGAAGGCATACAAAATTGTTGTTAATCTTATTTTCTTTTTGTTAGATGTCCAGATTCTAGGTAATACCATTTAGTATGCGGTGGCTGGGGCTTATTAGCTACCAGCTTCTTGCAAAACAAACCTGGAAAAAGCCTTCCCTACAGCCAGTTTGATCTGTTGATCAGCTATGTGACAAAGTGGTCTCTCATCTAGCAACTATCTGCTTTGAGCAGAGTAAGCAAACCACAGATTGAAAAAAAAAATAAACTCATCTATTATGTCTGTAAATAAAATCCCAACTGCTTAAAAAAGAAAAAAGATATCACATACATGTTAAGAGCAAAGTGATTTAGAAAGCTGCTAAGGATGTTCAAAAATCATTTCCAAACTTTGAGAGGACACGACTAAGGCTCTTCATAAATCCACCTCCAAATGGATCTAAGAGTTATGCAGCCTTACTAGTTGAATAAATGAAGTGACACTGAAGCATATCTAATTGTAATACATCACAAGATAATCTGTCAAGCCCCAAGTGTTCAGGTCCTGTCACCCTTCTTCATCCATTATTTATACGCAACCTTCATTGCCAGTGAAATCCCTGTGAAGTATAGCATGGCATCCAAATGCAGCCGTTTTAGCCACTCAGCAGATACAGTCAGGAATCAAACCCATACAAACTCTCCAAAATAGCTGTTACTCTGCTGGAGGGAGAGCTCAGGACGGAACAAATATGCAGAAGCTGGGAAAGGCCACAACCACTCTCTGCTTTGCTTAATGGACTGGAGAGCTACCCACCCCCGTGCCTTTGACAATTGCAATGGACACTATGGTGTACCCTGCTGCCAAAGCTTGCTTTATATTCATTTCAAGATGCTATCTGGGGCTGCTCTAGCCTTTATTCCTTTATCCTATTTTAGACAGGAAGGCTCGCCTAGAAACACATCTCAGTGCTTTTAACAGCATCTGCTGCAGTAATAGGCAAGCAAACTAATGGAGCAGTGCAATATTTTTTACTCCAAACTTGCCAAAGATGTGTGAAGGGCAAACAGTTGGACATATTTACATACATTCATGATCCAGAAAGTCTCAGTTCAGCAGCTGCTGCAGCAAAGGCAATCCTTTCCTGTTAGCCCGCTCAGCGAGCACAGCTCTGCTTCGCATCCTGCTGAGAGTGATGGGCGGATGGCAGGGGAAGCCTCCAGAGTGGATGCTGTGCCGGGGAGGGGAGGTGTTGTGACTTTCATTTTAAGACCTGAAGTCACAATTTCCTAATCACCACGCTGTTGCGGAAGAAACAGGCATTCCTCCCCTTGCTCCTCTTCTTCCCTCAAGATGCACACAACCACTTTTTAAATGCAAGAATAAAGATGCACATTTCACAGTACTTTAGCAGTTCAGCCAGGACCTGGCTTAACTCTGTTATCGAGACTGCAATAACAACCCGAAGCTGCTTCAGGCATGCAGCACTAGAAAATTAAAGGACCTGTAAATTACATGGCTATATTCCTCCCACAGCCCAATTACAGGCTTTATTATTTGTCAATAAAATACCGAATAAAAAAGGTATTCTCCAGATAAGGCAGCTGTTGCCATTTGGCTCTGGTGAGCCTTTATTTATGTTCCATAAGTTTGGGGCATGAAAGTTGCTGATAGGCCATGTGTGTTATCAGCAGGTGTCCCACGGGCCCGCTGCTGTCCCCTGGGCCAGGCCTGCAGCAGACACATCTTTCCCTGCAGGCAGGCGGCCCATTCACTTGCCATGCAATGTTGTGTTATCGCTTTCTGCCTTTGTAGCTCTGGAACAGCAGCCGCTGCCTCCCAGTTAGCAAAGCAAGCTCTAGCAGTCACGGAACCCTGTCCTGAGCTGCTGCCTGCCTCGCAGCGTGATGGCTGACACATCCAAGTGCTATCCATGAGACTTCTCCTTGTGTACTCAAAAGGAACCAGGAGCAGGCCTTGGAGCAGTACCTTCATCCAGATGAGAGTGGCTATCCCACATTCTTAGGCTAAAAATGTTACCTGCTGCTATCTCTGAGCTCACATCCCTTCCCAGCTGCCCAGTAGCTGTAATTCTGCACAGAGCTGAAGCCTCTCTTCTTCTGCCCCATCCGTGTAGATTGTCTTAATTAAACACTTTTTTTTTTTTTTTTTCTTTCAGTATAAAGAACAACAGCTCATGAGCTGTTACTACGGCCACATGTTTTCATCCCTGGGAAATGGTAGCAGCCCTCAAGTTGCCAGCCCTCAGGAAGCAAGGCATTAAGACATCAGCACAGCACTCCCACAGCTTAATGTGAGTGATTCTCTCCCCTTTCTCAGCTTTTTTAATTTCAGGCACTTCCTACTTCCTATTCGGGCTTCTGAGTGAGACGAGTGCGTAATTAGCAAAAAAGACGTTAACACCTACAAGGCACTCTTCAGCCATCAAAAAAAATCAAGCTAAGCAATTCTGCATGCTGTTTCTTGTAATTAAAACATTAATTTCTTACTTTTGGGGAAAAATAAAATTCCTGTATTTCACAGATGATGGCAGAGCTAAAAATTAATTTAAGATGATAATGCTACATGAAAATAAAAACCTCTTCTGATTGAATTTCAAGGACTCTTCTGTTTAACTAGCTTCAAGAGTCCTTTTTTTGATCATAATAAAATTATTTGCCATATGGTTCAGATGCTTGTGATCCTCTCTCAATGAGAGGATTATGCATGAGATATAATGCCTACTGTAGCTGCAGCCAAGCACACAGCTGGCTCTGATAATGCCAACAAATGGCTTCATCTATCTCAATGTCACGTAGGAGCTGGTGCGATGAGAATCAGCCCAGAGTACAATTAAAATCTACATCATCTGTGAGAAAGGTGATGGAGGTTCTGACATCAGAGCTGTGCCAGATTCATCCTCTTCCCATTGTAACAGAAGAAACATGTTGCCCCTTTCACCCTGTCACACTAACGATGTGCTTTGCACATCCCTTCCTGTGAACATTAAAGGTAGTAAATCAGGGAGACTCCTATTTAAAAGCTTCACCTTTATCTGACATTCAGTAACAAGAACAATTTCTAAATTTAAGTTAAGTGTATTCCTTGCTCCCCTCTCTGTGATGAGATAATGCCATTTGAAGTCTGCAAGTGAAATATGCATAGAGGAGTTTATGATCCATATGGCCCCAAATTGTGACAGTATGCAAGAATTTCCTTGTTTTAGTTCCACAATATTTAGTCACACTAATAAAACCAGGCTTGCACATCCATTTCTTCTCCACGAACCCGAATTTTATCGCAAAAATGTCCATAATTCACAACAAACAAGCCTGATATCAAGTTACCAATGAACATCCTCTTTTAGGCTTTTAAAACTAGTGGGGGACTTGTGCAATGATTTTGTTTTATTGTTACATTCATTAAAGGGAAAACCCACAAATATGTTTTATTAGCATTTTCAATGACTTAACATAAATATAAGCCATAATTACTTATGCCCGGCTCTCAAATTTTATTGCAAGCCAGGGCTCTATTAAAATATTGTAAGCCTTTGGATGTCAGAAATGTAAAAGCTTGTCTGGCGGAACATGGCAAGACACTAGCTAATGCTGTTTTCTCCTTTCTGTCAATTATCTGAATCAGTTTGTGTGGCACATTGCAAGTGGTATTGCTAATCAATGCAATGTAGGCACTGGAAAATGAAGATACGCAGGTTTACACTCACTCGTGATCTTTACTGGGTTTGAGATGTAATCAAAGTCTATTTAAAAATCCTTAATCACACAATATATGTGCAGACTATTTTCAACTACCTTCTGGTCAGGACTGAAGTCAAAGCCCCAGTGCATGCCCCTTAATTACGCTGATAAATGTATTTTTAAATGCTCATGTTTTGTACTAAATCAGACAAAACACATTACATTTGACTTTCCAGTGTGTTACTCTAGCTTAATGTCATTTATCATAATGGTGTTACACCATGATAAAATTGATGATATACAAGCGTTGAAGTATTATGTTATGCACCAACACCAGAATGTAACTCAGGAACATAACACTGAGCCTCTCTCCTTATGAAGATTAGCACCTTGTTGCTTTCTATTAAGTAGTCAATAATAACAGAAGGCTTTGCCTACAAGCCAGCCTGCATATCTTGAGCAATGTTGTTCAATTTGATTTCGACAAAATGACAGCAACATCCTCTTCCATAAAAGCCTAGATGGTACAAGGTTTGCAGAAACATCCAGGTGACATAAATAAATAATAAAAAAAATCAACTGTTTAATATGGCAAAAATTCTAAAGAATTACAATCCTCAAAAGTTAAATTTAAGAACTAAATCAATGCAGAGTTTCTAAGAAATACTTCAGAAAATTGATGTCTCCCTGAATTCAACAATGCAATCCTTGCAATTCATATAAAATGTCATTACAATGGCTCCTGGGGTAAAAAAGAAAGAAGGAAATTCTAGCAAATTTTTTACTGCACCTGTTATGCGCCTGCTCATATCTAAACTCACTGAGCTACAGATAAATTAAACAAAAAACTGGGTGCCAAGGCTTCATGCCTCATTGAATGAGTGTTTGCTCGCTCAGCCTTTGCTCCTGTATTCCCCCGCCTTGGCCAAAATAATAGCTACTGGTAACAGCATAACAATGCACCCATTTATAATTCAAGTATATGTTCTTCAGAACTCCATACCAAAGAAACCCCACATTTGAAGATAAGACACCTCCAATTATTTTCAAGCTCAGCCTCACTCTTTTACCAAAGTAGATAGACACAGACTAGTCCATGTCCAAGTTTGAGTATGAATTGCAAAAGCTCATAAAAGCAGCCACTCCAAAAGACAAGTTGTCATTTTCCACACATCTTTCAATAGCTCTGAAGTATGTCAAACTGCAGAAAAGGAAACAAACAAGCAAACAAACAAACAAAAACATAAAAAAAGAATTCATAATATCATTAAAGGTGACACCTGTACAGATATACTCCAAATTTCAAAAACTCCCACCTCACTCTGTCAGGTGAAAATGCCACTGGAAAGTAATCACACACTTCTACAGTCCGAAATAGTATTAGTGCTACCTCAGCTCAGCTTGAGAGAGTTACACACCTATGCATTTACCTCTGTGGAGGTTCCGTAAATCCAGGAGTTTAAGAATATCTTACAAATACACTAATCTAAAATCTTGATACACAACTTTGAAAAATAAGTAGTTGGATATTGTATTTTTAAGACACACCTCCCAATAAAATAGCTAGAAAACAAAATCTGTGAGCTTTCTAATAGCACTAGAGAATCATGTTGGCTAAATGTGGCTCTTTAAAGAAAACATCAAAGTTATAATGCAAACATAAATGCAACACAACACAGAAAGACAGACCCAAATCCTTCCAAATTAAAAATCTGAAGATCAGTTAAAAAAAACATTGACATAATGAATCAACTACTTAATAAAACTAATAAGATATAAGATGTTATTCTGAAATCACACCTAGCAATTTCTAGAAATCAGGCCAAAAACTGCCTAGTCTCTTGTAAACTGGATGTCCTCACTGGCCTCAGCAACCAACTCCTCCTTTTGTGTATAGTATTTAATTACACTCAACAGCACAATAATATTTCAACAAAAACTAAGATAGAACTCATCTCAGCATTATCTACAGGAAAAAAAAAAAAAAGAAAGAGATGAAGAAAAAAGGAGATGCAATTGTCTGAAATAAGAAACGTTATGGTAATCCCATCCTTTAAGACTTGTGTGTGCTTTCAGCTTTACCATGTGCACAACAAAACTGTGAATTCTGTAAGCTACCATACATTAAATTGCCAGACCCCTGAACTTCCACTGTTTAAAGTGATCAGGCTCAAGATGAGAGAAAAAAATGAAATCTGCTGCTCTCCAGAAAAAAAAAAAGAAAAAAAAAGTACTTTGAAGAACTCAGAAGAACTTGAGAACTTTGTTAAACTCTTCCACCCCTCCCCTCATATATATAAGAGAAAAAAGCCTAGCCTTAATTCTTGAAATATTTGGTAAAAAACAGCAGAAAATGTATAAAGACACACAGACAAACCAATACCAGATATGAAAGAGTACAAAGCCAACCCTTCAGAAAGCTAGAGGAGATTACTGACTCCATGAGCGCCTCATAGAGCCCAAATTCAAAACATGGTAAAGTATCTTCAAATAATTGATAAAAAAGACCAGTAGTGAAGTACTGAGGTTGAAGAGGAGGAAAAAGATGAATCACAAAAAATAAATAAATCCATCACATACAATGTTCTTTCTGTTTTTTTTTCTCGTACTCAGCAGATCTCTTCACCTACGATGCTCTGTGCCCGTGATTTAGAAGGAACAAATTGTATGAGATGGCTTCTTATCTCAGCATTCTGAGCAGTCCAATTCACTTACTGGATAACTCACTTTCAAACATCCAAAATGTTTTGTTTCAAGGTTTTAACAGTGCTTGCCCCTGTTTTTATAATCTGCTTTTGCACCCTGTAGCTGTATGTAGCTGTCTGAGCACCTAGACGTGGACAACAGCATGAGCAAAAGCAAGCTTCTTTCCATTGAGTAAAATGTGGCATTTTAAGTGGTTTTGTTGCTTAAGAACAGAGCAGAATTGTCTTTGGGATGTGAAATATTTCTTCCAATATTTAAATCAAGGTATCTACAGGACCAAGTCCTTAAAAGGTGCAAGAGACTGTGATAGAAGAATGGGTTTACATGCTTAGGTTAATGCCGATCTCCAAGCAGTACTGCTCCTTGTCTTAAAGATCATATCCAAATCTCAGAGAGCATAGGGAAAAGACAAAGAAGATATGGAAAAAAAAAAAAAAAGAAAAAAAAAAGAAAAGTTTATTTTTGAGCTAGCTTCAGTGCACCTTGGAGCTTTGATATTTTCTGTTCACCTTCTATTTCCATTTTTCATTTTCCTAGACACAGCTGCCTATTCATAAAGGCAGAAAGATATTGCTTAATATAGTATCAGTATTCTTGGTATAGCACTGACAGATTAGAAAAGGTTGTTGAAAAGCAAATGCATATATGCAAATGTTTTTCTTACTAAATGGAAACATTCCAAAAACTCAAATGATCCATGTGAAATTTTAATTATAACTTAACAGCTGTTTGAGCTAATTGAAGGATATCAGAAAGGTGATTTCCTTCTCATTGTAATTAAAGAGTTAAGCCTAATTTACTGTTGTCAGAACAAGACTAAATACCAATCTGGTCTGCCTAATTACATAAAAAGGTAAACAGGAGAACTCCAAGAAAGGCACTAGAATGCTTCCTCCCCCCCTCATAAATAATAAAAAAATAAATAACAACATAGTAAAAGAAAAGTAAAACAGACAAGTTTCTCAGGAATCACTTCTGCCCTATATCTTTTCTGGCCAGAAGATGGGCAATGACCTTTAAAGCAAGTGAGCAACTCACTCTGCTTTGCCACGCTTTTATTAATATTGCCTGGAAGCTATTTTCATTTCCATTTCCTTGGCTCTGCAGCCTCATTGTTTAATATAGTGGCTATGCATAAAGGTAAACATATGTTTTGCATTCATTCATGCTGCATTATCTAGTTGTCACCAGCAAAAGAATAATGGCAGTGCAGAAGTAATACTGAAATACTTGTTGGTCTAAGACAATATTACATTTTTTCCCTCCTGTAACTTTGAAAATAAAAAATGAGAACAAAAAAGTATGCATATTAAAATGCATATTTACAACAGAGATCAAAAACAGTTAAATGAGTTATTAAATACAGTGGTCTTCATAACAAATATAAACCTTCTAAATGTACCTGAACAAAAAACAGGAATTATTTCTATAACATAAAAAAATTCAAAGATTTTCTTTTCTAAGCACTCCATTGATTAACAGATAACCTGTGCAGATCATGGGAACTTCGTAACTGTACCTTTTCCTACCTCCCTTGCAACACAACTGCCATTATTGAAAAGAAGCACAGAAGATTCATCAGAGATATAAACCCTGCTTGCAGGTATCAATAATATTCAGTGTAAAGTTAATTGGTAAAGCATGAATTATGCCAACATTTATATATATTGCACTCACTAAGGTATGTCATCTCCAACACATTATACTGAACGACAAATAATTCCAAAGTGATATATTCAGGCATTAGGGCAGAAGCAGTGAGAGATGAGTGAAACAGTGCAACCCATGAATGATACTTCCCTGGAAAAAAACCCGTCTGCATATTTAATTCACATTTGTGACACACCTGAACTTCTGCGTGGCTCATGTGCCATTGGCATCAGATCTTAGGGAAAATGAGCAGCGGGATTCTAGGAACACAACAAGTAGCTCCATTACAGAGCACGTCAGGAGGAAGCCAACTGAAAAAAAGTGAAAATATTCAGAACTGTTTTGACCACATGAATCAAGGAAGTGCTAATGCAATATCGCAGGTGTTTAGGATGTTTTTAGCAAAGGCCAGAGCTGGTGGGAACAGAGCCCAAAGAGTCTTGGAGCTGTGCAGAACCTAGGCTCACAGTAAGGCATCCTGTGCTGAACATCATCTGTGGCCAGACAGCTGTAGTTTTCATTTGAGTTCATTAAGGCTATTTTAAACAGGCATAAGTAAAACAGAGGACGAATCACACTGAAAATGTTAGAGACAATTTTGCATTAAGGACACTTACTGCATTTTGCTGCATAAGAATCCTTGTGTCAACTCAAATTGCACTCCAAGCACTAAACACTCTGCTTTTATGCTCAATTAATGTGACTTAATCCAGCCATAAGCAGAATATTTCAGACAACTAGATTGTACTGGGATTTCCCAGCCTCCTTGTGCTCTAGTGGTTCTCCTGACCTTGACAAATCTTTTGGTTATCTTCCATACAACATAATTTTCCACATATTTCCAAACAGCCAAAAAGAGACAACGCACAGCAAAAACTTAATAAGGAGTTATAAAAGCATTCTTGAAAACTATCTCTGAATAATTAACTTCAAAGCACATAATCGAACTATTGCAATTTTATTCTCTATATAATATTGCAAACATAAATTGTACACACTCCATTTCAGCTGCCATGCCCTTTCTATAAAGCAGGGCTCTACTCCCAGGTCAGTAGGAACAACCAAAGATGTTCCCCTGCCTTCCTTCAGCTTCTTTCTCACTCATTTATTCATGCTTCACCCTATGCCCAGATGCTGTGAAAAATCTTAATGCAGATGTATTTCAGGGACATTCACAGAAATATTTACCTTTACAGGTTTACTTCCGCAGATAAGGAGCTACTAGAACCAAATTATTTTACTACTCATCTTTTTCTGCCCTGTCAAAAGTACATTTAATGCAATCTATGTGATGAATGTGGCCTCATGAAAAGTGGGAGGGAAAATTAATTTGGGGGTCTGGGAATGAAAAGATCATTTGTCATTACTGTGCTGAGCTGTGCCAGCAAATGAGTAGAACCCTGCAATGTATTGCTAAAAAAACACCGGCTGCTGCCTGCTTTCTGCCCCTTCCTTTAGCAAACTCCTCCTTCCTAATGCTTCAGTTCATCCTGAATGAAGGTTATTAGCAATACTAACCAGCCAGAGTGGCTAGCTGAGATGCAGTGGGGGTAGGACATGAATTTGTAAGAACTAATTTGTCTAATGTTCAGTAACAAAGGCAAAGCGTCTGCACTGTGAATTAATATAGCATCAATCACTGACTAACTGTTTCAGTACATGTAATGAGAATATTCTTAGACCAATCCTATGGTCTGCACAGACAGCTGGGAAGATAATAACCCAAATGGAATTTTATTTTAATGCAAGTCCCGTCTTCAAAGAAAAAAAAAAACACCTAGGGAGACTACCTTTGGTGTATATATGTGCATATATACACACGAGCTTTTAAGAAGAACTTAAAATAATACAGTGTTTATTTCAAAAAAAGTAGTGCTGAATACTTAGGAAATTGTTCAGTTGATTATAAGGTTCCTGGTTGAACAGTCCTTTTCTTTGAATTCACTCTGAGTTGTTTTACAATCTCTCTAGTAGATGTTTTTAATGATGTAGTCAGCCCATCTTATTGCAATTTTAGTTTGTATAAAAATAAAGAATGCTTGAAACTAGCTTAATATCCAGAAGAGTGTTTTCTCCACTTCATTTACTGATCCCATTAAGGGCAGATACAAAAATGTATGTTTTATAATTTTATACCTTTATATGCAACCACAATTTGAAAAACACATCCACTTGCATTTCTTTAACAAAGACATTTACTACTTGTATAGCAACAACCTCCCATTGCTTTCAAAACAGATTTTTTTTTTTGACATCAAAGAAATAAAAAGTGTTATTACCAATCAAAAATGCATCTAGGCTGGGGTCACATGGAACAATTAATGGGTGCAATAGGCTCACTGCATTACCACTACTAGAAATATGGAGTTCTCTGTATAGAAAGATTTTTCAGTGAAAGCTAGGAGTACTAAAGAAGCCCAAAGAAGAACCTGAAAATGCAAAAAATGAAGAAGACAGACCTTTATTATGAAGATGAAAGTGAGTATACCCTTTAAAATAAAATGGTTCCCTGAAAGCTGCATACTACTTGCATTCTCCAGCACAACACGCCCAGCCTACTCCTTCAGCGCTCTCAACATGGGGAAGCCACAGCGAAGCAATGAGGATGTTATAGCCAGTATTTATAATGAGGAGATATGCAGCTCTTCTCAAGTCAGACATGACAAAGAATGAGAAGAAATTGCAGGTGATTACCAAAGCACTCTCACCACCTCAACCAATTTACATTATTACTTTATTAATCCCCTTGCTGCTTTCAGCAGCATTATGATAGCCTTAAACTAGAGATATCTAATATTGGTCTGCTAGGATGCCGCCTAGGTCAAATCATAGGCTTTGAACAGCGAAGGGTATGCTGCATTCAGTTTGAATGGCTTGGGATTTCACCCATTCTGTAATGCACGTTAGAAAGTGGTCTCAAATAACACACACACACAAAGTTTTTTCACACGCTGGAGGGAAGGGATGCCATCCAGAGAGACCTGGACAGGCTTGAGAGGTGGGCCTATCCGAAACTCATGAAGTTCAACAAGGCCAAGTGCATGGTCCCGCACCTGGGTCATAGCAGTTCCAAGCACAAATACAGGCTGGGTGGAGCAGCCCTGAGGAGAAGGACTTGGGGGTGCTGGTTGATGAGAAGCACAGCATGATCCAGCAATGTGCACCTGCAGCCCAGAAAGCCAACTCTATGCTGGGCTGCATCAAAAGAAGTGTGCTCGAGGCAGGTCGAGGGAGGTGATTCTCCCCCTCTGCTCTTGTGAAGCCCCACCTGTAGCGCTGTGTTCAGCAGAGGAAGAACATGGACCTATTAGAATGAGCTCTGAGGAGGGCCATGAAGATGATCAAGGAGATGGAGCACCCCTCCTATGAAAAAAGGCTGAAGGAGTTGGGGTTGTTTAGCCTGGAGAAAAGAAGGCTCCGAGGAGACATTATTAACAACCTTCCTGTATCTAAAGGAGGCCTACAGAAAAGCTGGGGAGGGACTCTTTGTCAAACGGTGTAGTGACAGGACAAGGGATAATACCTTTAAACTAAAAGAGGGTAGAGATTTAGATTAGGTATAAGAAAAATTATTTACTCAGAGGGTGGTGAGGCACTAGAACAGTTTGCCCACAGAAGCTGTGGATACCCCTTTCTTGGAAGTGTTCGAGGACAGGCTGGATAGGGCTTTGAGCAGCCTGGTCTGGTGGGAGGTGTCCCTGCCCATGGCAGAGGGTTTGGAATTAGATGATTTTTAAGGCCCCTTTCAATCCAATTCATTCGATGATAAATTAAAAAATTGTATATTCAGTTCAAATTGAAGACGATGCTATCCTCTTGGAGGGACAAGCCCTGCATTACAACCATCCTGCCAGTGAACTAATAACCCACAGGAAACAATGGAAGAGAGTGGACCACAGCATGGTGTATCTGAGCAGGAGCTTTTTGGAAGCATTATGATGTAATAATCTGGAGAGAATCTACTATAATATATTACTGGGAGATGATACATAGAGGGGCCAGAAACAGCAAACAGAATTCCATCTGCCTTTTCCAAAGTAGCAGAGGAGATGAGGGAGAGCCACAGCTGCCCAAAACAGCATACAAAGAAGACAGTCCTGTATTGTTCTTCTTTCTTTGCTTAAAAGGGACGAATTGCAGCCATTCTCCTCCAAAAGGCTTCAGTTTAACCCATGCGAAAGGCTCAGTTTTGTGCTTCCATTAGTGAGAGATTCTGGAACTAAGTGTTAGTGTCATTTCACTTAAATTTTGGTAGATAAAATGTGTGTTTATGAGAAATATATATATATATATATATATATATATATATATACACACGAATAGAAATGTCCACACAATGCTCTGACCAAGCAGGACGTCACCATACTGGTTAAACTGACCACATCAAAAATATATATTTCTGTTATTTAGCTGTGGAATAATTACTTACTTGAGAAGATCAGAATGCAACTATTAGACACATACCTGAAATGTCCCTTTGCCATTTTCAGGTCACACAAAAACGTTTCTGGCTGCTTTATATATGTATAAGTATTGAGCCTTTAGTTAAATAGTGTACATATACACTGTTTTTACTGCTGGAGGATATAGGTCCAATAGCTCAAACTGAATTCAATGGAGAACATAAGCCTTTTTCCTCAAGATACTCAATAAGCAGTCCATAGCATCAAATCTAGGACAAGTCCTAGGAAGGAACTGTGATTCAAATACAGAATTTTTTTCCATTATTGTGACGGAGGAGGGAAGTAATTTACTGCAACTGAATAGAGACTGCAATGCACTTCTCTTTTCTTCTACTAACTGGTAGACTGAGGCAGGTGCAGGAAATAAAGGCACATATCACAACAGCTCCTCTTCTTCTGCCCAGCTGGAAGGAGAATTACACAAGAGTCTCTGAACCCACACTTCAATTCTTGTGACAAGAAAAGGGACTGGAAAGATTCTGTTTCCCTGGTCTTACAAAATGGCATCCCTGGAGCTCTTTTGCAATTTGGTCCTTGAAAAAAACTATTTCAATGAACATGAATGACTCAGAGGAGAAGCTTTGAATCACACATTGAGACTTACTCTCCTTACATGACCTACAATAGTTTCAATCCTTTTATGGATAATAAACAATTTTCAAAGGGAATATGATTTATCATTTAAAGGTATAAACAAGAAAAAGTGCCTGTTCATCATTTTAAGTGTATCTTTCATCAGTTAAGCAACAACAACTCAAAAATTATGATGGCAATTAAATGGCAGCTATTATTGTAAGTATAATTTTCCTTCTCAGTATTTTATAAAGCATGTTTGTATGTTGACATCAGTACTGTTGACACCACCTTCAGACTATTTCTGTAAGACTAGTCATGAAAAATCACGAACTATTAAATAACATCAACTACTGGCAGTGAATACATGCATATATTTTGCTAATTTATGATATGTTTCACACATATAAATGGAATAAAATCAGAAATAATTATTTCATGTTAATAAAATAATCATTTAAAGTGCACACAGATTGGTTTTGTACACTGCTTGCTTATGGGAAAATCATAGTTAAGATTACATTATCATGATTTTTGTTGGAAAACAGTATTTGACAGCCATAACAATCAAAAGTGGGAACACTAAAATTCCCAGTGACAACTGATGTGAAGGAAGGAGTCTTCCACATGCATTCAGACATCCTATTATCTGTGGCTTATCTTCTGTTGTTGGATTTTTGTTTTGTTTTGGGGAGGTAGTATGGTTTGGGGGTCAGCTGAGTGCGTGGAATTAAAACCAACTTCCACTCCGGCGAGTTATCTATGGTGTGCAAGGCAGACACCATCCATTATGTAGCATTGTTGAGTGACAGCATGAATGGCAGTCGTTGCCAGTTAAAGCCATGATAAGACCTGGACTCTGAGAGAAGCTCCTGCTCCAGAGTGATCTCTATTGTTCCAGCCATCAATTTCAGCAGTAAGACTGATTCAAAGATAAGACAGCAATGATGCTGGAGTTTTACAAAGAAATATCTCAGCAAATAATCAGCTCTTCTGCATTTAGAAAGACACCCACGAAATTGATTTTTATTTTAAAGAGATCCATCGCCATATTTTTAAACTGAAGAACTTAAATACACACAGTTTCTTAAGAGTCAGAGTCTGATTCAAGGCAGAATTATTCTGCACTCAGTATTCAGATTCCCACGAGTGACTAACATCCCTCCTCTTAATCTCACCTCTCCTATCTCCCTTGTCTGTAACTTCATCGCTGCTGACGGGCACATTTGCCAAACTTCACATAGCACTGTCCCACCAGCGTAACTTTCTGCACGTCCAAATGTTAAGCGTTCTCACTTCAGTGAGGTGGCAGGGAACACTTCTCAGGACTGTGGGATCTCAACCAAGATTAATTAACAAGACCCCAATTTGCACATCACTTGAAAGAAAACCATTCAGCACTGTGGACAGCGCCAGGAGAGCCAAGGGTCAGGTTTTCAGCGTGCAGCATAACCCGAGTTATTTTCTTCAGCAAAAAGAGGACAGCCTTGCTGAACCTCTTTCTGAAAGAGTTGGTGAAATAGTAGCTTAAATGACCCAGCGTAATTAATTCACGTGACTTTTCAATGAGCTTTCGATAAGTTCCCTCCATCAGAGACTATTAAGGAAAATAAATAACTATGGGGCAAGGGACAGAGTCCTGGAATTGATTCAAAAATTGTTAAGTGATAGGAAACAATGAGTAATGGCAAATGGCTGCTCCTCAGAATGAAGAAAATGCAACAGTGAATGCTCCCAGGGCTGCTATTGAGATGAACACTATTTATTAATGACTGGGAAATGAAACTGCACAGCAAGTTAGGAACTGTGGTGATACTAGTTTATTGTTTTTTGTAAGTAACTTCTGGGTACTTTTATAACAACTATCTTAAAGAGAGAAAAAAAAAGTGAAGATCTATGATAATACTGCAAGTAGTAAAATGAAACTTGATTAGGAAATATTAGGTTAAATACGAGGAAAGAGATCACAAAATAGTTTTTTCAAAGGGGAAAATGAAAATGGCATCACCAAGCCAAGATGAGGCAAGTTATTTGCAGGTATGCTATAATGAATAGTACTTCCATTTGTCTCTGACTATACCAGGTATATCAACTAGCCTTTTTCATTTTCTGGTAAGAGAAAGCATTTGTCATGATGACTGATTAAATTTAGCTTAAACAGACACATGTTGTTCCAAATTAGGGGAAAAAAAAGTCCACAAACATTATAGTGTGGGATTTATGTACATCACATAGTGATAGCTGGACTCACAAGATCAGCTGAAGACTGAAGACCATCATTTTCAGTTGCTTCAAATTTGCAATTATTTTACAGTCATTAACTTAGAACATATAGTCTGTCTTCTGAAGATTTCATTTCTCTTACTACATTTCTTTGCACCATGAGGAAAAATGGCAAAAGAAGTTTGGCTCTGAAAACCAGTAGAAGGATACAAAATAAGAAATACATGCCTTATCATTATACAAGTATATAATGTTTTATTTTTAATGTTCATTAGTGTGTCCAGTTACATATATATAACAAAAAAAATATATATGTAATTGGTTCTAAGGCCGAACCAGTAAAAAAAGGGAATTAAACCCAGCAAAGTTCAAAACTGTATAGCACCCAAAGTGATATACAGCTTAAAGAGAATTTCACAGAGATAGCCATAATTAGGTAGTATATATTAAAATCTGACCAGGTTCCTTCCCCCTCCCCCCTCCCACCCCCCCCAAATCGCATAAAATAAAGGGAGTTTTAAATTAAAGAACGATAAATGCAGAAACATTATAAAGAAATACTTCTTTTACATTGTCAATGGAATTGGCTAAAAGATCAGGTCATTGAGATAAAAACCGTAACTACATTTTAAAAAGAATTGAAAAATTTTATGACTGCTAATAACATTTGTAGCTATGCAAGCTAGGATAATAAGGGTAATCAAATCTCATGCTTCGGGGTGTAAGACAATGAACTGCAGGGTTTAGAAAGAAATGTGCACTGTCACACAAATGGGTAAGATATACATTAGCAATTTGGGAAGAGATTTACCTTCTTTTAAAATATCAAGAAATAGCCACTGCCAGAGGCATGGCACTAGACCATAGGGACCTGAGGTCTGATCTGCTGTGACAAATCCTTTGTTATTATGAGTTTGACTTTGATAGACAATAGATTCTCCAGAGTTTTACGGAGCTGAATTCAAATTAAATGCACATGCTCTATGAAAGCATAGCTTGGAGGAAGGATCTGAAGGACAGAACTGTTAGCCAGTAATTAAGAGTTCTGTACTGTGCTTTCTGGCAGCAATTATTTTAACATAATTCTTAACAGAGTCTATTAAAGAGGAAATGCCAATTAGCAATAGCTTATTGCACAACAAAACAATGACTACTGATATAATTTACTACCATAAACTACACAGAGAATTGACTGCTGAAAACAGGATTGGATGTTTAATTAAAAACAGGGGAGAGGGAGGGGAATCTGCATGCACTGAACATACACATGTCTGATGGAACTTCAATTCCTACATAGGAAGCTCAATTCAGAATCATATTGTGCTATCCGGGCTATGCTTATTATTTGAGGATACCTTTCAGATTAGAGTGAAATGATTAAATTTGGCACAAGGTTCTTCAGAACTGTCTGCCAACCAGACAGTTGCCCACTAGGAGAGAGAGCAACTTGTGGGCACACTGCTATTCCCACACTTTTACATCAACAGGAAGTCAGCCAAAAAAGGATAGAATGTGCCCTCAGTGAAACAAAGGGAAACTAATCTGGATCCATACATAGAAGACAATTTGCTGTTCTAGGGTTTTCTAGCAGTGCTGCAAGTGACTTCCCCACATTACAGTCCTTGCCTCTCCCATCCAGTCTGAGTCCTATTTTGTCCCTCACAAAGTTGCTACTGATAAATGCCTCTTTTTGAAAGATTTATCAGCTGCACCTCCAATTTCCTGAATGTGTTAAATTGCAGGCGTGAGCTGTACATGGCAGCAGTTAGCTTCACTGCTTCCAGGAGCTCCCCACGCACAGTTCCGATACCATCTAGAGCCGCAGATATTTTACATAACTACTCTGGAGGCCCAAGAAAATACAGGCAGGCATTGAAGTCTTGGCTAGAGGAGAATCAAAATGAAATATGGAAAACAGAGAAAACATGCAGCCAGTGTTGTGTAAAGAAAATCTAGTCAGGGACACTTTTGGCAACCAAAGGCTCTGAAAGAATTAGTATAATACAGTATACCTTTTTCAAGCATCCAGAAGTGAAAAGAGAACTCCAAGTTTAGCACAGATTTGCCAATTGTCCCTCTGCTTCTTAGTTCTAACAAATGAGAGAGAACCTCTCTATATTCTTACCTACAGAAAAGAATGACAGCAGGAGGAAGAGAATTACCTTTAGGCTGGAGATTTAGAGGGCCCGCACTGTAATCTATCCCATTAAAGTGATAAGGCATACCATCACGTAAACCTGGCATGCAATGGCATTGATGCACTTAAAGAGATAAGATGATGAAAAGAGAACTGAGAGATTTACAGCCATAAGAGCTGCACTGTTCTGCAATCAAGATTTTCAGCTATGTTGGAAAACAGTTTGGCAATGTTAACTAAAAGATCACAGTTCTCCATAATAAGAGTGAAAGGAAGAAAGAAAAAAAAAAAGAAAAAAAAATATGTTCCTGATTTTCCCTTAGAGTGTGGAATAAAATTGGAATAACAGTTTGGTTTTTTTTCTCACTCATTTGGTAGCATGAGAGTTAGAGCCCATGTACAGACAGATTTCTCCATGAACTCTTGAGTGCAAGTCAGATGATCCCCAGAATTCAGTTTAATTTTGTTATACGCTTTCTTGCTTTCTGAACTTTTAGTTTTGTGCCTTATTTTTGGGATGGATATATGGAATCTAATTCTTTGGCTCCAAGTTCTGAATCTCAGAATTAATTATCTCTTGTCTCAATAAATTAGCAGGCAATCCTTGCTTTTAAAAGAGGATATAACTCAACTGTGCTTTGTCTGTCTACCTCAGAGTGAGCTCATGCTTCCCAAAACCTCAGGTCACATGTAGCACTGCAGAAGATGGTATATATTTACTGACGAACCACCTGATTGATCTGTTTTCAATTTTAGATGGCATTTAGCCTTCCTCTGGAGAAAAACTGCTTTTTATTGGTGTTTTTCTCCTCCACTCCCCCCCACCCCCCCCAGTCTAGAAACACTGAATTCCTCTTCAGCATAGTTTTCTTAACTGTCATAAAATAGAAGGAAAAAATCATCAAAACTGAATTGGGAACTAAATAATGGTTATAAATTATCTTTTCATGTACCTGACTTGATTTCTACAGAAATCAAACTCAACCTCAGATTCTCAGATGATGTATTAATCCCTATCTCATAAATTACTATTGTGCTTAGTAGGTTAGCTGACAAATTGAAAAAAAAACATAGCTGAAAAATTCTTCAGATTTTTCACTCAAAAACAGCACTACAAATCTTTCTTCAATTTCAAAGTAATTATTGGGGTTAAGGATTGGCAAAATGGATTATAAATACATGAAAGGGCTAGGATTTTCTTCCCATTTTAAGGTTGTCTGACACTTATAACACTGTCTCCAGATACTTAGTAAAAACAGGAGCAATTTTTGAAACAGAAACTGAGCCAGACAGTGCTTTAAAAAAAAAAAAAAAAAAGCACTGAGGATCAGTAAGAAGGTACAGACCTATTCTCTTTGTTTTAAGTTGAAGGGTTGCTCTGAATGACTCCTAAGCTTTACTTAGATACAGACTACCACATAAACAACTAAACAGAGTGCAAGCTTTCTCCTTAAAAAGGGATGCAGTTCTAAGCCAGGATTATTCAAATTATTTTACTTATGACAGTTCCTATTTATATTTTCTTGTATGCCTGTCTAGAAAAATGTTTTCATATGTGAGTCAGCAAACCCTAACCTGGAAAATCCAATTCTCCACAATACAAAGACTAAGGGAAATCAGCTTTTTTTCCTCCCAGTTTATTCTGAATGCTGAAGGGATGCATCTGACCAAAGAATTAAAATAGCATTGGACTACTCAGAAAAAGGGCATCTCTGACCAGAGATATTACAACTCAAAAATAAGCTTCTCAAAAGCAGACATTCTTAGAGATTTATGCTCGGTATTTAAAGAAATGCTTCATTGGAGATTTGTCTAACTTCAAATGTATTCCTCTTATAAACCAACTCTTTCATTCCTCCTGCATGAGCCCATCCCTCTTGGACTGTAAAAAGCATCGGAGGTCACTATCTATTCAAAAGACAGTTTTCATCTCTGAAAAACCATTGTATGTTGCCTTCCAAAATCAAGTTGCTCCTGTCTCCGTTTTGGTTTGAAATACATGGCTATACATTTTATGTCTACAAAATGATGTTTCAATTGTTCCAGCTGTAGTGAGGCTGACACAACTCTTTTCTGATGTGTCCACTCTCTATTTTCTAATTACATATCATATTATTTGCCTGATAGTAGTATAAGAGATGAAAACACAGAGGTGATCTACTGAACATGTTCTGCTTCATTAAACTTGACCAACAATCTGGTTTTTGTCTACAGCAAACAACCTGCCATTCACATCACAGTGCAGAGGAACTCACTTTCTTCCACCCATGCTATCAAGGGGGCTTGGAGGTCTGCAGTACATTGTTCTCGTATTATAAACCTTATATAAACAATCCTGCTACAGTTGTGATATCACAGGCTGTTAAATAGTTACAGCTCACCTATTCCAGAGCATTTCCATAGTGAACAGAGGGATGTCTCTGCTTCAGCTGGAATTCTCTGGAGTCAGAATGCCCTATATAAGGCATCTTGCCGATTACTTACATTTTCATGGTTTAGTAAACCAGCAAGTGCGACTGGTTTGCTGTGAGCACAAAGCAAGTGGACTAGTGACCAGCTTCACTCAGACACTGGGCTTTCAAAGACATGAAGTCCCCATGAATTAGGAATCTCTCAGAGGGAGGAGAAAGGGGAAGCCTTCAGTAGGCACTCTGTACCAGTTTGCTTACTCTATCCAAAACCTGGCAAAGAAGTAAGCTTGGAAGCAACCACAGAAAATATTTTGTGATATTCCCCATGAAAACTATTAGATTTGAGATAAGAAAGTTCAGATAAGTTACTCCAACATTTTATTCTTAGAATTGAACCTTACAAAATGCACGCTGTCATTTTAACTTGGGAAAATAGTGTACATTATTATTGCTTTGCAAGTTTCCATATTGTCTTTTTACTTTTACTTTTTTTTTCAATACAGAACCAAATGCAGATATTATCACTGCGGTACTTAGGATCAGGTATTTCTTTGTCTTGATCAGGAAGCTATCGTCAAAGGCTGGCAGAATGTTACACCAAAATGTCTTGCACTTCTGCTTCCACAACAGAAACATAGGCAGCACTGGGTTTCACAGATTTAAGAGATGAGTTCTGTTCAAGCTCCAGCTCTGTCCCTGTGTATATTATGACATCATAATGGCTACATCAGCTGTAATAAAAAATGAATTCCCTTGACATATATTACCCGTAAGTGCAGCCTAGTAAATAAATGATTCATGCAAGTTCAATTACAAGGGTATGATGTCTGTAAATGCTAAATACCTGCAAGCCAGCAACACTAAAGGAAATGAACCCATGCAGTGTCAAAAATGCCTTCCAGCTACAAATCTGACCACACCTTTTATCCCCCCCACCAACCCCCCAGTAGAATTTCAATTCCTATTATGATTAAAAAAAAAAAAAAGAATATAACTAGGTCATTTTTGCTACAGAGTTGGTAAGAAAATCTTTTTAAGAACTGGAACTCCCATTGAAGACTCCAGGTTCTAGAACTAAAGTACATGTTGCTTGAAAGGGCTTCCTATCTTCATCTCAAACTTCCTGCCTCCTGATGTTCTTTGTTTTTCTACTGTGTAACAGGAAAACCACAATTCCATGGCCTATCTTCTCCAACTCATTCATTACTTTGTTCATTTGCTTGGGTTTTTACTCCCACAAAACTCCTCAAAATGCTCACCCAGTACTGGCAATGCAAGCATAGACACCTTTTTGCCATGGATGAAGGTGAATCGTGTATTTTTTAAGATTTGACTTTGCAATAAGCATTATATTTTAATGTTACATATTATTGCATATAATTGCATTTTCAATACAGTTGGAAAAAAAGACAAATTGCAAAATCCCTTGTCATGCAGACAAAGAATGAAACCTCTATTTCATTGTAAGAGTTTATTTGTTATGACAGATTCTTGAAATGTCTTTAGCCCAACTGAAAGGGCAGATGCCTTTGGGATGGATCAAATCTTTATAATGCCGCAAATTAGAAATGCAAATGTCAGTTTGCTTAGTTTGCTGCTATTGCCATGGAATTAGATTTAAAAAACAAACAAACAAAAAACACTTTTTTAAACTTTATTTATTCATTTTAAGTTGTCTAGCAGAATATTCTCTCACTGTGATGAAATAAACATTTGTGAGAACAAGGATAGAGAGAGTTCAAATTGTCACTCTGTGGGGAAATATATACACATTTACATATAGAATATTAGAGTCCAAAAGGGGTGAGTATTGACATTCAGTGGATATTTTTACTATGAGCAATAATGAGGGAAAACACCTCTTCTAGGTTTGAGGCATATTTGATATTAAAACACCATGAGACAGCTGCTGAACGTGAAAATAAAGTTGTAGTACATTTTGTTCACTTCTTTACCATATGGCTGTAAACTATTAGAACTTACAGCATCTGCTACAGAAAATCTTAGAACAACAAATCTTTAAGACGTTATAAGTGGGACTGCTCAACCTCTTGCTTAAAAAATAATACTCTTGATTATGCATTTCCCCTATACTGTACTGAAAATTTACTAGGAATGATTATTTATAAAATATCACTGCATCATTATTTATTAATGAATTTAAAGTGACACTAACCCTCCCCCCCCAAGCCATTTTTTCACACATGCACAACTTGATTCTAACCAGAGACACAAATAAAATAGAGGATGCAAATGATCTGCACTCTTCCTTAGTTTACAGGCACTTCGTATACAACAGTCAAATGACCTTAACTGCATGGTATTTAACCGTTTGTACACATGAAATACAATTCAGTATCTCAGCCATATTTTATATAGCAATAACAATGTTGTCTGATATGCATATTTCTGCCCAACTCTTAATGACATTTAAAGGTTGATCATTATGCCCACCTCCCCTGAAATTATACCATATTGCAGCATTTATCTTTACAGATTTCAGCAACAATTTCTAATTTCATTTTTTTTAAAAAAAAAAAAAGGAGTTAACACTACTGTGCAGCTATATTAAAAGTAGATACATGCAATCAACTTAGTCCTCAAGTGTAAACAAAAGCTAATACTGTCAATGCTGCATACCAATGTTTTTTTTTTTTAAAAAGGACAAAAATATAGTAAATTTTCTACACGCTTTGCTTTTACTTTAGAACTATAATTAATTTGGTGTTTGTCTAAAAATATGAGGCCCTGTATATACCCTTGCAGACACAATTGAAGGAATCATACAATTGGCTTTTATTACTTCAGTGTTCTCCATCTAAATTCATGCATATGGTATAGTATGCACAGTTAGAGTTACTAAATGCACAGATGCAGATGTCATCCACTCCAATGAGTATATTTACTACACATATTCATTTTCTTGGGAAGCCACTCAAGACTCAGATGTACCTTGGATTCCCCAGGAACTTCTTTGTACACATTGTGTACATCAGGTTACACCATACCTTAAACTTCTCAGTATCCCACAACCATACCTTCTGCGATTTTCCTCATGAAGATATAGGAACAGGGTTATGAAAAGGCTATGGGTAGTCAGAAAAGGAAAGGCAAAGTTGTTCACACATCTGTGTCTTTATGAAGATGCACCAAAACCTCTCACAACTGTGTTACCAGTTGTGACAATATTACAGTTCTGAATCCAAAATCTGAATTTGGATTTGAACAGTTCTGTCCCTAGAGCCCATACTCAAATGTCACAGAAACACAGAAAAACGGGTCCATCCCCCCCCAAAAAAAACTACTTTCATAACCCACTCAAGGAAGAACCATTCCTTCTGAAATAACAAAGAATACAGCTTCACTTTCACTCAGACCTAAATGACACCAAGCACTCACTGCTCTAATGGGGAAGGAACACGTCTCAACAATTTTGCTTTTAGAGGATGAGCCTCCTGATACTCCCAAAAAAGTAAATGGGAAGGAGCTAAATTTTTCTGCTCTGACAAATTTCCTAAGGGAGTCCCTCTCTGCTTACTCACTGTAGAGAGAAACAAGGATGATCAAATGCCACTTGGTGAATACTCGATGCAAATATCTTCTAAATATGAACAGGTGTTACTACAGCCTAGACAGACATTGGAATGAGTTGGCTCCAGAGCAGGGCAAACCCACTGAAATCTTCATCCCCTGCATTCTCTTGTTCCATAAGTAGTCTGCTAGCAAACAGCTTCAGATTTCCCAGGAGACTGTATCTAACCAAATGATAAGTTATTATTTTAAAGATGTTCTCTCAGTCAGAATATCCAATATTCTAATTAATATCCCTCTAAGATTTTTCTTTGTCAATTATTTCATTTTCATTTTCTAATCCTTTTCTCTGATACTTGGCAAGGTTTTTCAGGCTACACTGTGCTTGTGCAGATATTTAAACTAGAAGTAAGGTAGCAGGAGTAGGCCTAGTAGATTTAGCATGTATTTCTGCTGCTTTAAGATTAAATGATGAAGTTCTTCACAAAACAAAGCTTTAGAATTTCTATTAAAAATTTCTGAAATTAAGATCTACCAGACAGATCTGAAAGGCAAGCTTCCAAACAGCAAATGTCAGAAAACATAAATGCCAGAAGTATGCATGAAGGTAGTAGCAGGGGAAGTAAAATGTATCTAGACTGTATTTTTCACATGTTGGTATCAGTGTTCAGATTGTCCAGTGATTCAGCTAATCTTTTTAATGACACTTTGCAACAGGCAATTGTAAAGGTGATCTAGCTGTTGCTGTAATAGGCAATCCGACTCGTCTGATATGGCAGCTATTTTCTGAACCATCATTATATCTGTAAGGGTATCAGTTTTGAAAATAGCAGTTTATTGCTCCAGATGACCTGTTTCAAATGTGATACGTATCTTTTTCTCATGCCCATCAGATTTGCATCTCTATTTTCTTCTTATCCATTTTTCTTTTGCAAGTCAAAGTGACCTTGTACATTAGCAGTATTCAGTATGGCAGAGCTTCACACTAAAACATCAGTATTATACGTGTGGATTCACCATGCACTTCTATCTCTGAATAAAACATGCCAGTATTTTACTAAAATAAGTTCCACCACTGGAAATAAACACCAAAAGCAATACTCTGCCACACAGCATTCCTTTTATTCTCAGAACTCTGCTTCTTAAGAAAGATCAGCAATTGACTGATTACTTAGCAACCTTACTGAGCCTGATAGAGTCACACTGTGATAATGGAACTATCAATGCAGTTATAATGTACTTACACACTGCAGATAGCTGTTTCGAATGGAGCAACAGTTCCTTCCAGCTCAACGCTTTGCTGTAAGTCTAGAAGGCCTAGTAAAGACTGAACATATACCCTTAAAAGGAGTTACAAAGATGTTTCACTGACCACTAATCTTTTTGTGCTACATTAAATATTGCCAATGCCACTTTTTCCACCGCTGCCATTTTCTTTCTTCTCATTGAACATTAAATTGTAAACTGATTTTCCATGGAGAAACCCAATGTAATAAACATTCTTCAGTGTACTACCCTTCTTCATATTACTTTACAATAACAATACAGCTAGTGATTAGTAAATGACCACACTCCATTCTATTAGCACATTATAGAACTTAAGATTTTTATACAGAGTTACTTTACACAGCAGACCAGCCAAGTTGTACAATGACAGTACAATTTATATTACAAAATGTACTTATCTAGATGTAAAAGTTGTGACAATGGGTAGCATTTACATAAGTGCATCAACAGAGGGATGCTTAAAACCAAGAGGGATGTAGGCCTCAATTTCACTGGCTATATCCGGACCAGAGAAACAAAACCAGAGCCATTTCTGGTCCTGAGTGCAAGGGGCATGGCTCAGCCAAGATCCAAACAACTGGATTGTCTTCATCCCCAAAACAGTGGCTTCATTCACTGTGCTTATTTCATTCCTCCAGTCTAACCTTTATCATTTACGTGCCTAGGTAAGCAACATACTCATCTAAGGCTTCACAACTAGACTAGAGATAAATTGGCATCTCTGGAGATTAGTCTGTGTTTACCTCGAGTGCTCTAGCCTAGATGCTGGTTGCTTTAGAGACTCTAAAGGAATCTTATTTTAAACATAGTTCAAAACAAAAATGCCTTCATTCAGTTCATGAAGCTATGCAAAAGGTACCCTGGCTCAACAGAACTTAAACTTGTTTGCAAGTTTGATTCAAATTCAATTTTATCTCACTAGCATTTCTCAGTGCATCCAAATAAAGCATCTTCAATATAACATTTTTAAGACCATAATAGAATGTTTTTGTGGTTTTTGTTTGTTTGTTTTTGTTTTGTTTAAGTTAAAGAATGTTAGTATGTTAGCTGTTCTAGGTTGGCCAGGCCTGGTGAAGGTCACTGTACAGCATTTAAAGTAGTAACTGAAATTCATGGAATTTATGGAGAATGACAAAATGTGAGACAGGAGGGCAAACAGCACCCATCCTTGCAGCTGGAAAAAGCAATCGGAAAGGAGTGAAAAGCAGTCAGTCTACTTTCAATAACTGGAAAGATACTGAAACAAATTATTAAACAATCAATTTTTAAAGACCTTAAGGATAATAATGTGATAAGGAACAGACAGCATGGATTTTCCAAGAAGAAATCAGTCAGACCAATCTAATTTCCTTCTCTGACAGACCAACTGGTCTAGTGGATAAGGGACAGGCAGTAGTGAAGTCAGGCTATATTACCTCTAAAGCTCTTGATGCTGTCACACATGATATTCTCAGAAGCAGAACAGCAAAATATAGTTAAGATTGAATTAGTATAAGTTGCTTGCACAATTTAAAGGATAGTTACCAGTTGTTCTCCATTAAGCTGAGAAGAGATATCAAGGAGGTCTGGAAGGATTTGTTTAAAGTCCCCAAAAATCTGCTGTTTTCAGTAATGTTTTGGATGATGGATTAGATTGTATGTGTATACAATACACATTTTGTATGTGTGTACAAATAGAACAGATGTCAGTATATTGACTATTCAATGCAATTTTAATGGTAGCATTAAAAATCAGAACTACCTTGATAAACTGGACAAACCATTCACAGAGATATATGAGGAACAACAGGCTAGCACCAAAAAAAAAAAAAGTGCAAAAAGCCTGAGGTGATAGCATTTTACCAGGAAAAAAAGAGAGACAATAATAGCTGAAATAGTGAAATTGTTAGACAGGTGACGATAGTTTTCTGTTCTCTGACCATAGGACAAATTACAATCTGCTTAATCTGCAATCTGTGAGAGGGCCGGAGGGGTGGAAAAACAAACAAACAAAAAAACCCACACCACAGCAAAGTAAAAAGTCTTTACAATAGTTTTGTCTCCAGTAACATTGGGAAAATCTCATTTCTGACATTTTTCCAGATTGGTTTTTATCTCTCAAAGATAGTGATATACTCTACCTTGTCTCAGAGCAGAGGCCTAAACAAGGGAAACTCTTGAGGCTTCTTCTGGACTTCCTTGTTCTAGTATCTCACAAAAGTAGGAATAGTGTCATCTATCTACGCCTCCTCTCAGACTGAGCTTTCATTTGTATATGTGTTACCTTCACCTTAATCCCAAGCCCACAATACCTCTTTTTTCTTTTTTTTTTAAATTCCCCTGAAAGACAGTAAAAACTTCAAACAAGCTAGATAATAGAGGTCACATTTGTACATCCATCTTTGAATTACCACCAATTCAGTATTCCATTTTAGCTGCAAAGGGTCACAGCTCAGGCGCAGGAGCATACCAGAAGGCAGTGGCAACTTTTTAAATCTAGCTGGAAGATAGTAAATTGTGGGTTTGGTCTGCATTAAGAATTAATGAATAGATTTGACTGCAGAATCAAAGAAAATATACAAAAATCCTTCAACAGCAAGTAAATATAAAGTTGGCAAGGAAATTAAATGAAACTTGCAGCATTTCCCTATTCACCTTACACTTGAGCAAAAACCCTTCATTTCATGGATATCAGATTGAAACTTCTAGAAAGAACTCTTCTCTAAAATGTACATGAAGGCTTATTGCAAAATGTTAGTGCATTACATTGCTTATTTTCCTCAGATGAAAGTGTCTATGTTAAAGTCTTGTTTTAAAACAATAAATATGTTGATAATCAAACATTAAGGTGTTAATCTATTCTATGATGAATAAAAATGTACTTGAACAAACAGCTCAGAAGACGGACCTGGCACTAGTCACACAAGAAGAGAGCTTACCTGCCAGAGGAACATCTTTTACAGGGAAGGGGGAGAGGGATTTTCCCCATCATGATGATTTTAAAATGGAATATTGGTACATACTGAAGAACAAAGAACTGAAGGAAAGGACTTCATGCATTTATGACAGCTGCCACAATATCCCCCTATTTTGTGACTTAGTTGAAATTGGACAATAAATCAATAAACCTCTAGCTGATTGTTACCTTCAGTGGCATACGATGAAGCGTAATTTAAAAGGTGATTTTTAGGGGTAATTCTCTGGAGCTTTTGCATTTGAGGTTTATTTTCTTTTCCCCATGAAAAACGTGTCAAACCTGTACGTAAGATTGGGAAAGTTTTCATCCACACAGCCTGCCTCTCTTCCTGTCTTCAGCTGCCTCTCTTTTCAAGCCATATCATTATTATTTTGGGGCTAGCTTTTCAGATTTGAAGTCATGCTGACTTTCACAGGAGAGATTACAGTACAGAAAGCAATGGCTGTTCATCACAAGCCTCTCAGCTGGGCCCTGCCTTCACTTTTTTTTTTTTCTTAAAGCAAGCAGACCCCAGCATCCACATGCTTCTATCAGCTAGACCAAGCACTTTGTATTCTGAAACAGAGGTCATACCAAAAACCCCTGACGTCCCTTCCTAAAGAAGGAAAAATATACTATAGTTTATGTGTGCAGCTCATTCCCTTTCAATGTTTTGAAGAGGTTTTGTCATACAATTTCATGTGCTAGAATTATTCAGGACATTTTAAATATGATTACTCAAAGTGAACCTATGCAGTTCTACTGTCCCATAAATCGCATTAGTAATATAAGTGGATAGGTAAATTTTAGATTTGTAGATTTTAGATTTTTATTTTAAATATGCCCCATAATATTACAAAATTACATTCCAAGGTCAATATCAAGCAACATTATCTTCATAAAGAGTTAAATATAAAGCTTAAAAATGAGCATATAATTCAACAGATGGACAGTTCATGAGCTTAAAGTCCAGGTGTTTGAGTTCTCTGCCATACTCACATATATACTTAAGTGAACTTACAGTGCAAATGACATTTTCACTTTTTTTTTTTTTCTTATTAAACCCAAAATATGACTTCACCTGATCCAGCATAAGAGTATACTTGGTAATCCCCCCAAAAGATAATCTGGATATAGTAAAGATTTTTGATTTTGCTTTGTGTACCATAATAGCCAAAAAGAAATGAACTTTCAGTCCCACACATTCTCAAGAATACAATTTGACTTATCAAGCAATCTCTAGATTGACTTGGTTAAGTACTTGGCAGGATATTAGCAAAAGTTGGACTCAATTCAAGCTTCAGTTGCTTTAATCAATACAGCGTTTGAAAGCTTTCATTCCACAGCAAGAGGAGATCAGAACTTGAGACTTGACAAAAACAGCAATCAGCTATCTGTTGTCTTAGCAGAGAATACTAAAAGACAGTAATAAGAAAAAAAAAATAGGCAAACAGCATCAATGACATAGAAAACAAGCCCCGAGTAAGAAATTAAGGTTTTCCTGTAAGTGTACTGGCAGGAGTGATACAGGTAATTCATTAACTAAGATATGAAGGAATAATTATACAGGTAAATTTAATCATTCTCTGCAATGCAGTGGCTTTATAATATTTGAATATCCCACATGTACATCCCAGATGTACAAAGCAGAACGTTTAAATATTAATCCTAGCCTTAAAAGAGCATATTTTCAACAAATCTGAGTTTACAACAAACTAGAGTTTCATTCCAGAGAAAGGGTATCCAACCTTTCCATGGACTTGAGTAACTTCTAAATTTCAGATTGAACTGTGATCACAACTGGAGAAATGCAGGCGGCATATGCAAGTAAAGTGACACACAAAACAGTGTCAATCAAGCTGATGTTTAGGTGACAAGCCTTTCACTCTATCTTCAGAATGCTGTTGTGATCCTGAGACATTTTCCTTCAAGCAACCAATACTCATTGGCATTCTTTGTTCTAGGGTATCAAACAGAATTTACAAAGTGAAGACATAGGTTAATCCACAAGGTCAGATACACATTGTGAAAAAATTCACAGAAGAGAATAATTGCCCTTTTCTACTACACTCTTTTCACTTTCACTTATTACACTGATTATTTTAATATTTTGTAAAGAGATTGTAACAGAGTAATAACATTGTTCCATATGTAAAGTTACAATGATTCAACCAAAAGCTATGACTTGATTGTGCAGTTTTAAGTTCAGTTAAAAAAAACAAGGACAAAATTTGGAAGATGTTCATATTTTGGTTTGATCTGGGATGATACATAATATTTTAATAGTATAGTATTAAAACTGCATTATTATTAAAACCACTAATAAGGAACTCCTTTACACTAAGAAATAAATTGAAATAAGAGTATAAAGAACAGAAGAATGCAAGAACAGAAGCTGCACTATTTTTCACTTTATGAAAATAAGTTTGGCCCCACAGGACAACTGAGCTGCAAATAGATCCCACTTGTCAGGAGAAATGAGCAACTTCCTTTAGGTTAGTTGTGAATTCCAGGTCCAACAATTTGCATTATACACAAAAGTGAAAATGTACTTCTCCGCAACCAGCAGCACGCAAAGGGAAAAAGAAAAGTGTCAGTTTTATCTGTCTAATGTCAATATCAGTAAAACTGAAAGCGTACATAATTATGTGCCTTCAGCTTAATGATTTCTCAGTACATCCAGGGACCAATTTTCAGAGTAAACTGGAGTAGACAGAAAAACAAACTTCTCCAAATATGAAGTGAAGTGTTCCATTTTAAGGAAGGCTTCGTCTCCATACAATTTTTTACCTATTTAAATAAATTAGTCCTGATCCACCACTGTACACCCATGTTCAGCACCCTCAAGTGCCTGCATTTTAATACCATTAATGGATTGCCTCTTGGACCATGGGGAGAAAGGAGGAAATTTGGTTGGCTGTTTTGACAATGAGTTGAGCAGTTTTCACCATTCTGCACACTGAGTTCATGTTTCCTGATAATGGTCAGGAACCACATGAACACAAAAACTGGTCACATCATCTGGCTGTGGAAGACCAGGGAGAGTATAAAAAAATGGCATTCCTCATACTTTATCACAAATTGTGACTATACACTGAACACAAATGAACACGTGGAAAACAAAAAACAATGAGAGGACAAATTACAAACATGTCAACAAATGGGAGGTGTTCAGGTATGTAGTACCCTGTTCATGCTGCAATGCCCACAAAGAAATGCGAATAGTAACAATCTGAGCTATGGCACTGGTGGCTTTTGCTGGTGGTTGCAGTGGTTTTTTTTGTTTTCTTTTTTTCCTTCTTCCTTTTGTGGCTTTGTCATCACTGTTTGCCTGATCTACAGAAATACTAATGCTGAAGTAGCAGACATGAATGAGCAAGACAAATCTTTGTTCAAGTGGGATGCTAATGCAGATGAGAGTGCTTTTCTCTCCCAGCTTTGACAGGAGGCTTCAGAAGAGGAAATGTCACAACTGCCACTTTCTTTTGAATTTCCTCTTTCCATCAGAGATAGGAGGGGAAGAAATGTTTTCAAGATTTACCTACTTCATGGGTAAGTAGGAAACCAACACTTAATGGCATATTCCTAATAAAATGTAATCTTTCATGAACTTCAACATACTAAAAGTTTCAGCCACGCTTTTGTTTCTTCAGAACAAAGAAAGGTGGACTGTGCCTGGCAATCTATACCACTCAGCTCTCACCATTTTTAATGAAAACATCTTCTCCAGACAAAACAGTCTTTGAAGCTTTCTAGAAATGGTCACGGAAGTTTAGCAAGAAACAACACTTCAAAATGGCATCAATTGCCACAAAATCAAATCAATGGGACTACTAATATGGATGACAAGATACGGCAAAATATCTGAGATGTAAAATAATTCAGTCTAGCCATTTTAATGTTCACTAGCTAGGAAATCACAGATATTTCAGAAGATATCTTCTCAGGTTAAGCATTGGCCCATGTGAATACTTTTTTCTTTCTTTTTCCCCTCCACATTCTTACTACGGCACCTAGCTAAAGCAATCTTTCTGTGGAATCTTTTCAAAGAAATCATAATAATCACCATAAAAACTAGAAACTTACTAGCATTTTCCCCAGGGCAAATGTTGCATGTAATCATGTATATAATAGTGTTTTTTGTTGTTGTTGTTGGATTGGTTTTGTTTGTTTTTTCTGGGTTGTTTTTTGTTGTTTTGTTTTTAAAGAGCCCCTATTCCAGTTACAAAACCATATCAATTGTAAAACATCACTAGAAAATAATTGCTGTTTCTGGAAAACAGTGAAACAGGTCATGTCATGGTTCATTGATCTTCCTGGCATGGACACTGCCTACATGCAGCATAATTACCGAAGAAAGGTATTAGACCAGCTAACTGTATGTATATGAAAAGGAAATTGTTCTTAAAGAGGTCAGCTATGGGTCACAACAAAGAGCTCAACGATTAAAGGAAGATACACATCCTTTCAATACACTTACTAACATAATATCAACCCATTGTTCTGTGCAGCTTCCCCATCCAGAAACCAGTATTATTACATTGTATTATTATTATCTAGAGATGGAAAATATAAATTATGCAAGATATCAATAAATAAGAGCTCCTAAATGGTCTTAAACAATAAACTGCTGACCTTATGCATGGCTGAGTTTCAAATCCAACACAACATATAATTAGATAAATTTTGCTAATAAGCATAGTTTAAAAAAAAAAAAAGAAAAAAGAAAAAAAAGGCAGGAGACCATGGCCTTCAAAATTACGCACTTTTTTTTTTTTATTTGTTACATTCCCAGAAATCATCTACGTAGTTACCTGGTTTAGCCCTCTGGAGCTGGAAGCTGGGTGTGCAGAGCTTCTTCTAAGACCTATCAAGACAAAGAACATGCCCCATGCCTTCACAGAGGAGGTGTGCAGTTAAGACTCTGGTTACCTTGCAAAACTGACCCATTTGAATTGCTAGGCTGGACCAAGCTAAGCACAAACACATCCATGTTGGTCACGTGGACATTATTAATAAATCCACTGAATGAAGGCTTTCTATCCATGCTGAGCACTGTTAGAAGAGATTTTCATTATAGAATTACTTCTCCAAACTTGAATTCCTGCTATTTTGAGTCCAGCTTCAACATCTGCGTACCTGGCAGATACTGCAAAACCATGAGGGCACAAATGAGATCCTAACGGAAGAATGGGTTGGATAATATGACAGAGAAGTTTAAACAGAAGAGCCAGCTGAAGCCTTTTAGCAGCCTACAACAATGTTGGAGATTTAGATGATTTAGAATGAATGGTTCCTACAGCTACAGTAAGCACCATGGTATGAAATCTGCTGTCACACAAGAATATAAAATGCATTAAAGTCCCTAAGTGAAAAGGCATTTTATAGAGTAGTGCATTTCTCTAATATAAGCAATAGTTAAGTGATATGTCACGGTCTTTCATTTCCAAATCTCTATGCTGTGTCAACTACATGGAATGAAACCTTGGACACAGAGTTGCTTATGTATTTTTGTACATAAATTTAAAAGCTCAGAACACTTTTTTTTTTTTAAAAAAGCCAGAGACAGTTCTATTATCAAACCAAAACATTCTTAGGCAATAGTGCTCCATCATTAATGGTCTCATATAATGTTCAGCTCCATGAAAAACTCCTGTGACACCCAGCATATAGGCAATACTAGCTGTTATTTTTGTGTTAGTGCTGTAGATGTTTGGAGAATTCAGAGTAGGATAACATAGGGAAGTCAGAAACAAGAAGAAAAAAAGAACAACATAACTGGCTGCAGAAATTACAAAGCTGCAGTGTAAGCTCTTTTTGTGATATGATACATATACACATCTTGAAATAATTCTTAAAAATTTAAAAATAGCTTTACCAAAAGAGACGGAAGAACAGAGGTTTTTAACTCCTGTATTTGGAATGAGGACTGGGGACAATTAATGACTCTTTACACAAACCATTAACCAACATGCTAAGAAACAATTACAGCAGAGAGAATATAAGGATGCTGGTTTTTTTTCCCAGAAAATCAAGAAAACTCAAAGTCAAAACTGACTATAATATTATTTTCCTTGTAGAGCCATCTTTTTCAACTATCAGTCAGAAAGGTACTGCAAGACACTTAAGACCAAAATCCAAAAATACATACTCCAGTTATATAATGATTTAATTCACTCACCATCATAAATATTCTGGGTACAGTAGTGAGAAAAGAAGGTGGTGGTAAACTAACAGCATAGTGAATAAGACATTTTCAAAGACTTTTGTCTGTTGTTCATATTCAGAGTTTGGATCCAAAACACCATAAAAATCAAAGATCAAAATATCATAAAAATCAAGAATTTCAAGAATTACCTTGGATCTGGTAGAGCCATTTTTCTGCATCACCATCACCACTCATCGGTTGCTATTAATTAGCTTGCACATGAAAGAGACTAAGTGTTTAAGTATTAGTATATTGGTATATTTGCACATGAAAGAGGTTAAACCTCTAAATAGTTATTTGCAATTGCCATTGAAAGAATAGCCCCAAATGCAGTCTTGCAACCACATGAGTAATTAGAGAGTCCATGGAATACTTAACAGTTTAAAAAGTTTATCTCTGATTTTATGTTGCTATACAGAATCTTTCCCAAACTCCTGTTGAAGATTAAGAAATTTAGAGGGATTAGGAAATATTTCTTTTACTCATGTAATTCCTTTCACTGTTTACTCCAGTGCAAAGCAAGTGTTTATGAAAAAACACTGATGTGACACATTACGCTGCATGCTTCTACATTTGTGTTCTACAGGTGTAGATACTTTTCTTTATGCAAATACAACAAGTAATTTACATGGAAATCTTAAGCAAAAAATTTGGAAGAAAAAGTCATAAAACAAACAGTTTTGACTAAAGGAAAATAAACAACAACAAGTCAGAAGCAGAGCTTTGTCATTGTCAGAGCCCATGTTTATATTTAAGCCGAGGAAAAAAAAAGGTAAGTTGCGTGGCAGATTTTGTAGCATTCAAGTTCTATATTCACCATTGTTGTTACGCTCTAAAACAACTCTGAAACCATTAAAATAATGTATGTATAAATAGACTCATTTTCACAACGTTACTCTGAAATCAATTTAAATAGTATTTACTACATTATAGCCATAGAATCATACAGGCTGGAAAAAAAACTTCAAGATCATTAAGTCCAATCATCAACCTAACACTATCAACTCTATCATTAAACCATGTCCCTAGGAACCACATCCGCACATCTTCTACATGCCTCTGGGGACAGTGACTCTACCACTTCCCTGTTCCAATACATGGCCACCCTTCTCCATGAAGAAATTCTTCCTAGTATCTGATCTAAACCTGCCCTGGTGCAACTTGAGACCATTTTCTTGCATTCCGTCACTTGTCACCTGAGAAAAGAGGCTGACAGCCTCTGTGCTGCAAACTTCTCTCAGGTAGTTGTAGGGAGAGGTGAGGTCTCTCCTCAGCCTCCTCTGCTCCAGGCTAAACAACCCTAATTCCCTCTGTCACTCTTCAAAAGTCTCATTTTCTAGTCCCTTCACCAGCTTCATTGCTCTTCTCTGAGCACATTCCAGACGTGTGGAGAAAAAATTCTTCTATAACCCCTGCAAGGGAGGGTGCCCTGACAGTGCCGCCACATCACAGTGAGGAAGATAGGAAGCATTTTTATCTCAAAAAATCCAGATAGGGCAGTGTTAGGGCAAGATGTCAGACCACCCTGCATCATGGGGGATACAGCTCTGCTTGCGGCGTCAAGCCATAGAGGCCAAGGGCAAATGGAGAACCCAAATCCAGCTGTGATGAGCAGGTATAGAGCTCCTAATAGAAATCTTCTGATTAGAGTCAAAAAGTTTAGGCTGTTTTGAATTGCTGTTAACCTCTGAAAAAGTCAAAATTATCCACTGTTATTGAACAGCGTACTGTTAAGGGCCTTTTTTCCCTTGGTTTTGTTATGGTGTTGCACTCAGACTGTTACTGTCATGGCCTGGCACTTGCAGCCCCCAGTACTGCTGTTACAGCAGGTTCTCAAGGGCAGTGACTGCCAGCCAGAAGAATCACCTTTGCATTCCATCTCCACCACCCCTTCCTTACCTCCTGTTTTTATAGATTTCGTTTATATTAGAGAAAAATCAAAAAGGTAGTGCATTACACGTAGCTAGCAGTCATTTAAACATTCAATAAATATTATTCTGTAATATATGTGCACAGTAGCTTAGCAATTAGCCACTGTAAAACACCTGCTCTTGATAAGTGCACTCCAACCCATACTAATAAAGTCAAACAGAAACAACTAATAGGAAGTTTAGGCACGTCCTGGTGAAAAATATTAAGTAGTAGGGTAAAAGCATCCTTTTTTTTTTTTTTTTCACACTGAAGTTATGATCTCCACCTTCATTGATGTCAGTGGAGAAAGAAGAAGATGCGTATTTAGGGAACCTGTTACTTTTCTGTCCAGTTGGCCACCTTCCCTTTTCTCTTCTTCTGTTTTACTTTCCCCTAAAGCAATATTTACTGTGAAGAGTTGGTGTCTCATGGACTATGGATCCTGCACCTAAACCAGTGTGCATGAACCTGTCAACATCTTTTGTGCAACACCAAGCAGGAGCAGGCACCTGCTCCACAGGTAACAGAGCTCAGCCCAGGTCTCTCGTCCCGTATGCTTTGTGTCCTGCTCAGTTCATCTTATTTCTCACTACTTATTGCCTTTGTATATCTGCACCTGTTCTTATTTCTTCCTCATCTTAAACCAGCTCTTCTCTTTCACTTCTCAGTCTAGCCTAGCTCCTTGTCTCCAGTCCCCTTTGCCTGAGAACTCTTCCTTTAAGATATGAAAAGCATAAACAGAAACCTTCAGTGTCTACCATTTTTAGGTATTCCTTTAATTTACATCAGAGCATATATTCATGAAAGCCTAACGTATTTGGCTGGATGGCTGGCTTTGAATCCCTCCTCAACTTTCCACCAGGCAGCACTTATTCTGAGATTATGATATTCTTAAATAGGAGGAAGTGTCATTTCTTCTTCAGGTTAATGCATCAATACAGTTCCTGGAATCAAAAATCTCATCAGTGACAGCAAATGTATTTGATGTCCCAGAGAGACACAGAAAGACCCTGTTTTCATTTGCGCTTATTCTTTCCTCTTGCATTGCATTTTATTGTGAAGACTAAACCCAGCAAGTGGGGTATTTATGGTCTGACAAAGGCAAGCTGAAATGGCATAAAGATGTAGGGAAAAACCAAATGTGTCTGCCTGCCAAATTCTTCAAACTCTGATCTGAAAATTCCAGGTGTTTTATTCTACATAAAACAGCTTTACAGAACACCTACAAGAATAGCTTTGTCTGTGATAAAGCTGTTTGTATGCGATAATGCTCTGCAGTTTCAATTTTCAGCATTAAAACTTGTTTTACTGGCTGCATTACTCTGTATGACTCACAAAATGAACAGGCAGGCTGAAACACTCTAGAAATTAGTTTTAAGAAGAGGACAAATGAGATCAAAGAACACAATCTACATCACATTTTGTTGAAAGCACATTCTGCTATTAGATCAAATATTCTGTGTCACATTCTCCTGTTAACTCCCAAAGCAACTTTCTAGCAGGGATGAAGCATTTCTTACAGTTTGTGATGTGTTATGATAAAGTCAGACTGATTTAAAAGATCAATTCTTGTTTCACCATAAGTCCACAACCATAACCAAAGACTTTAAGATGTGTTAACTATCCAGAAAACATTAAGAGCTATTCCTAAAAGGAAAGTCAGAAACTTTCAAGCAAAATGTTGTGGCATAAGTTTTTAAGGAAGGAAATTAACTCTTCAAAGCCACCCCAGTGATGTTACGATTGTGCAGTGGACCAGCAGGTGTACGTACAACCTCAACATTGCCATCAGATGTCCTGCCTCTGCCACCAAGCGCCTTCGCACACTGGACTGAGCACACCAGGCTGTTTCACGGCAGTGAGAGAGGCTTGGCCCCGGCACCTCTTACAACCAGCTTTTTGTTTGTTTTTTAACAAAATAAAATTTCCAGAAGTGAGGAAATTGGCACATTCATTCTTGAACTGAGGATAAATCAAAATATAAGATAGCTCAGGGCCTTGAGGTTTCATGGATATTTTCCCCAAGTAGAGGGTAATCTATTATAATCACTAATTTTTGCTATGCTTCTTAATTTTTCTGTTCACCAGCTTCCCTTTACTTTCAGAGGAAGGTCCACACACCAAGAACTAAGAAAGCTGGTTCTGCACATTGCTCGTTTCCCTTTAACAGGTAAGACGGACATTTCATTAACTTCATCAGTTATTCCTCTGGAAATCATACTGAACATTTAAGACTAAGAACTTGATTTTAGGTACATAGCTCCTAAAAAAAAATAAATAAAATTGCAATATAAGACTCTGGTGAAGAGACAGTAACTATGTTGTAAATTGGGAAAATGCATGAGTAAGACACTGCCAAAATTGAAAAGGGCAAAAGGCAAAGTAATGGTTACAGCACACCACTGCTTTTACAAATAAATAAATCGTTTGCTTGTCTATAAGACAAAGTATACTGCTGTTTGTTAAATGCACTAATGGAACTGCTTATTATTATTTAACTTCTAAACAAGAAAAAGACCATTAGTCACAATGTAAAGTAATGACATTAAGACTTCAATTTGCAAAAGAATCTTTTTAAAAAAATATTGCTGTTCTTTAAAGTACACAGTATTTTCTATTACCAATTTCAGAGTAAAATACAGTGAATTATTTGAAGCTAGAAGGTTTAAAGATCAGCTTACATAAAAATGAGACTCATAACATTATCCAGAGCTCTCCAAAGCAGAGCCATTGTTCTAAACGATTAACTCAAGAGCCACGAAGTCTTCTGGGGGAAAACTTCAGCTTACAGAGCAGTGCATTCAATTGTACCAACCCACAGGAAAAAATAAAAATAAAAAATATAGGAAGATGCTCTTCTTCATGTAGTACAGAGCCAGGCTACACCTACACACTTGGTCATGCAGGTCATGCATTGAGGAGCATGCCAAGTACACAGATGCATCCCAGATGAGGGAAGCATCTTGGGTACTGTCAGCAAGGCAAAATGAGTCATGGAGTCTCCATGTAGGCACAGGGAGCTCCCCTCCATTCCTGCATTTCTACAGAAGCTCTCTGTTATCTCCATTGACAACTGATCAGTGATGATGCCCGTATGGCACCAGACACAAGGCTGAACAATTAAATGGGTCCCCCTGAGATGATAATGACTACCATGCAGGTACCAGGTGCCACTGCCACCACGGCACTCTGTTCTTCCTTAATCTTCACTGAATCCAAAGACAGAGAATCAAAGATTGGGCTTGGATAGGGATAGCACTGGGAAACTTCAGGCAATTCTGAAGGGGTGAGGATTGGGGTTGTTGCAGAAGCACTGACGAAGCTGGTCCAGCTTTCTGACTATTGACCCCCGCTCTTACTGCATGTGGGTTCAAATGATACTGCCAGGGGAAAGCAGGACAGTATCAAAAGGGACTACAGAGCTCTGAGGGCAGTAGTCAACGGCATGGGAGTCCAGGTGGTGTTCTACTCAATCCTGCTGATGAGGAGGAAGGATGTGAGAAGGCAGGCACTGATAGGACAGATCAATAATTATTTGGCTGTAGAACTGCTGTTGGCCACAGGGTTTTGGGTTCTACAACCGTTTGAGGATCAGCATCTGCTTGGGAGAGACAGGATCCACCTCTAAGCAGGGCAAACATTTTTGCCAGCAGGATGTCTGACCTTATAAGCAGGGCTTTAAAATAGAAAGTGGAGGGAGAGGGTAACCAATAGCTCTGTAAAAGAGCAATGCACAAGGCTGCTGAACAAGGGGCATGGAGTGATGTGGGTGTGATAGGAAGGGATCACAAAATCAATGATATGGGACTTGAGCAGTCACCTCCAGCATTTGCAGGTTAGCAAGGAAATGGCTACAAGGCAGCATTATGGAGAAATGCCCCAAATTAACTATGGCCATGCTATACAGTTCTTCAAAAATATTTTTATTTATTGCATCTGGAAGCCTCAGTCACAAACAGGACTTGAGTGGGCAGAAAATGAGCACTGACCCGAAAAACAGGATTTAGACCCTAAAGGAATGAGGCGACAGTTGGTACCAGAAACAAGACAATACCAGTCAGTGCGATGGGCAGCGCATTGCACCACATCAGCAGCCTGTATCATATCTTTGAAATACTGCATACAAATCACACTTCCCACTTCATTGCTACAGCCAAATTTGAAGATCCATCTGACCGAAGCTAACGGGCATTTCAGCCAGCACAGAATTTTTTGGCTGCGTGCTTCACTGGCACGTCTGTACAAGACAAAAACAGGTCTCTGAAAGCTCTGGCTAAGTGACTTGTCAACACCCCTGAGAAACGACACAAGTTGACCATAAAGGTGCTTAACAATATGCAAGTGGGGTAAAGAGGGTGCTTAACGCTGGAATTCGCTAATGTACTAGTCCTGAATGTCTGCCTTGTATTTTCTGTGATTACTGTTACTGATGTCAGAAAACCATTCTGTAGGCTTGGTACCAATGTCTCCCCTGCAAACTATGCAATAGAAAATCATATTCTGTGAAAGGACACATCCAAGGACAAGGCAAAACAGAACAGGCAGTTCTGGAAACCCAGCCCTGCACTGCCAAAACACAGTAAAGTTTGGAGATGAAAGAGCTGGCTCCATCTCATCTAAGATGTCAAAAGGGAAAGAAGCTTGTGGTCAGAGAGTACCCATAAGAGAAATGAGCATCTAAACCATCTGGTGGTCTGCTCCTATACAACATGAACTTCATTTGGGATGTCTCAGGTTCCTCCCATCAACCCCTACAATAAATAGAAATACAGAACTGGCCTTCTTATCACTTGGGATAATAAAGTCCATTAAAATTTCATAAATACAAAAAAGGTCAATAATTAATGTTTCTTCAAGTAGAAAGTGTACAAAATAGAAGTGAGGCTGCAGTAACACTCCACATGATATTACTCAGTTATTTAGATAGATGTGGTTTAACTTGTGATACCTCTTAACATCCTGTATATAAATTGTAGAATATTTTGCACCTATGATGAAAACTTAATGAGTTAATCACCATGCCTTCTGTTTTTGAATCTTGGCTAGGAAGTGGGAAGAATCCATCTTTTTTAATCTAAATAATGAACTGTGCAAATTAGGAAAGTATGGGTTAGAAAAACTCCCCTGTATTTCCTGAGAACACCACAACACTGAAAATTAAACTGAAATTAATGAACTTGCGATAAGTTGCATATTTTAGTGAAGTTTACACAAGTAGTTTTTCCTCTTGTCTTGCATAATCAGCCCGGGCCTGCTTCTACCTACACTGTGTTGCCATCGTCTGGACTGTCTGCAGCAGTGATGGGCTGATATGTAAGGAAGCTTAGGGAGAGATAGCTTTCATAAAGACTGCCTAAAACAGCACTTATGTGTGTAAAATGAAAAAAAAAAAAGTATAATTGATTTCTTTGCCCCCTCTAAAGGAGGCCTGAACAGCAGAACAGGCTGCCGCTCTCAGCTTTCCCACTCAGCTCTTCAGAGAGACACGGAGCCATATTGCAAATAGAGACACAAAGCATCACAGAGGAGCTGCAGTTCCAATTAGGACGAAGTCAGCCACTCTAGGCAATAAAACAACAGGAGGCATCACAACTTCGATACCTGAGAAATACTGCCACTTGTTATCTAACCATATCGCTCACTCAAAATATTACCCAGGAGATTCAGAGCCAACCTAAACACTTCAGAAGCCATCCAGAGCCGTATGGCATGGCATTCTTTCATACCTCAGGAGTAAAAGTTAGCCAGAGCCTTCTGACAAACTAAAATGATTTATTATCACAAAGCAGAACTAATGCATTCTGCTTTACTACTCTCCTGGTAGTCTAGGAGAGACATTGCATTTATTACCCACAGTACATAATGCCCACTGCAGAGCTCTGTATTATTCATAAGACTGGCTTTTTTGTGCCATCATAATGCTGATAAATTATGAAAAAATGCATATTTTATTTCAATTTCTAACATATTTTGGTATACATATTAATCCATCATGTTGCTGCAGGAGGAACAAGCATTACTGCTGACAGCTGTTGACATGTTCACCTATACAGAGAGAAAGCAAAAAGGGCTGCAGAGATCGTTCTCACTCACAGCTATCACTCCAATTTAATCGCTTAATTCTTCTGGGTTTGGTAGTTGGAGAAGGCTATGGAGAAATGTCAGTGCTACCAGAATCAGGGAGTGCTGAGTGATGAAACATTACAAAGGATTAAAAAATAAAATAAACAGAAGTGGAAAGAGGCATTCACAGTATTCTCTTCAAAGGCACAGGTAGATGTCTGCTACAGAGTGGCTAGCTCAGATTAATTTTTTTTCCTAGACGAATGTGAAATTAATTTCTAAAGGAGCCGATGTAGGTGCTGCTGAATAACACAGCTACAAATGCAGGCTAGGCTGAAAGGAAACAAGAAGAGTTAATTCAGCTTCTTTATCTGGCAGTGCTCTATTTCTTCCTTTTTCAGCTGGAGATAACATGAGCATGTACTACAGAGGGCCCCCCCTCCCCAGCTCATCAGTCCTGATTAAAACCACGTTGCTAAAAATATTACAGAACCTGAAAACACAGCACCCTTCCTTTAAGCCTGCTCAATTATTCGCATAAGCATCTTCTATATCGATAGACAAATATGAGCTGAACTAGCTACTTGACTACATCTGTATTATTAAATATTTTTACATGAGCCTTGACCTGATGTTAGCACTTTCGGTGCCTTCCACAGCAGATAATGTACCAAGAAAAGCTCTATCCATACTATAGTATCATAACAGTTGTAGTGTCTTTCTATTACTATTGTTTTACACTATAACACAAAACAGATGAGCATAATCATCTGAAATATTACCATAAAAAATACCAGCACTCACAAACCTGAAACTCTGCTACTCCTACACCACCTTTTAGAAGGCTTAAAAACCTTCCTATTTGCCACACTGTATACTGTCCTGTTTTGTTTTTAATTTGAATCAACTACTATCAATATGAAGTGCAACTTGGTTCCCTGCTACTTAATTTCTATTCATTAAAGTATATGTGTTACTAATATTTACTGAAAGATCGCAGCACAAGGCCAACAGAAAATGCTCTACTTTCATCTGCAGCACCCACACGGCGTATGTAAGGTGAGCCCTTTCATCTGCACACAGATATTCTGTGTGAAAGGCCTGTGTCTGACACGCAGCCACAGCTTTCAGATCTGAGACCATTAACATAATTGGCTCTGGAGCAGATGAAAGGTTGTTTGCCTTAAAATCCTAGCAGCAGACTAAAATATCTAACTAATATCTGCCTTTTAGCCAATGGTCTTTCTAAAAATAATGTGATCTCTCCCTACAGGAAGAGGAGTTTGGACCTAGCACTCAATGAGTTGTTTAAATCATTAAAGGTGAAATTGATTTGCATTAATGAGCTGGCCTGCCCAGTGCAGAGCTGGATGCAGCCCTTCCAGGTGACCTCCAGAACCATGACCAGAGCTGCAAGATGACCTCAGCCTCCACAAGGGTCTCAGCAGTGTCCCTAGCAACAGGACCTCTTCCATCCCAAAACCATCCTTGCAATTTGGCGCAGCAGAGACCGACCTGGCAAGCCCATTGCCACCTGCCTGCGTGGAGCACCCTCCCTCCACCGAAAGGACATGGTCACCATCTGTTCCCAAACATCCCACGGGGCCCTTATCAAAGGCTACTGACTTTGAATATTCTTGAATATTCTGTTTTTGAATATTCCAAAGTAAGGTCAATCTGCATAGGAGTTTCGTAACTGCAACATACAGGAGGAATCCATAGCCCCAAAGGGGCGCGCACACCCTGGAAGCGCACTGCATGAATCAGATATTGCATCAAAACGCACACAGCAGCCAGGGCTGCACCTAGCAGGCAGCTTGGCCGGATAGACGAGGGTCTCCTGCCATCTGCTGGGAGAACGTGGGCTGCTGGAAATGCAACTGGAAGGGGAGAAATTAATTTCCCTAGGAGATGTCCCAGGGCTGGGGCTGCTGCCAGGGCATGGAGAGCCTACACTCCTGTGGGGCAGGGCCTGGACAGTCACAAGGGTCACGGTCAAAAACATTTTACCCCAAAAAAGAATCTTTGGGACCTATTTATAACCACAAAAACAACTACATATTTTTAAAATTCATGGCCACCAAATACAGGTTGTGAAAAAACATGCAAATATTTTCATTTATAGCACAGGTCACTTTTGAAATATACATTACTGTATACGCATTGAAGGCTTATTTGCCAGTATATCCTCTCGTGTATGCACCATTTTAGATAATACCATAACAATTTCTTCTAATAATATCAGTACTGTGAATCTATCAGTCCTATTAATTCTTGCATGACTGGATTTGTTTGTAATTCAAATAAAGAAACATTTCAGTATTGGGTCATCTGGAAAGATCTGGTGATATACTGTCACTTCATGGCTTTCAACAGGTACCTTGTTTTTGTAATCTTACTCCACGTATTTTGGTAATTCACTATTTAAAGGGGAGGGAGAGGGTTGTTTTTTGTTTCAATTAAAACCCCATCTGCTGGATTCAGGAGATATCACAAGAATCTGAGCCTTCACTCTTTTTGAAGAAATTTTGTATAACCAAGTTTGAGAAATGTTTACAGAAGAGAAAGGGAAGAGGAAAAAAATAGCTTGAAAACAAGATCAGGGAATACCTTGTGTCTTTGAGTCTAGATGTGTAAACGTGGATCACCTTTATTAGCAGGATAACCTCTCCACAGGCAGGCCTCCCGTCCAGCCCTAAAATGTCCCTTGGGGGCACAGCAGTGCACAAAACACTCATCCAGGCCTACTTTTGCAATCAAAGTTGGCTGGGTGAGACAGGCATGACTGAAAAGGGAAGGTAAGCAGTTTTGTTTGGCAAAGTCTTTCTGAAACTGCAGTATGTGGAAAAAGCACTAGCTGTGCACACTGATCTGTTTAAGAAATGTTGACTTTGCACTTTTCTCTGTTACCAAAAATAGTGTAAAAATAAAAAAGCACCACACTTTTCCCCATTGCAACAGCAACAATTTATTACCTATGGAGAATGCAACATGGCATTTAAAGAGCAAGGTGACACCGGAGTCCTGAGTTGACTAGTTGAGCATAATTAGGTATTTTATAAATTAATACAAGCTCCCAAAAGGCACACTAATCTTTCTGCCTATGTCAGTAAAGGCATGATGTCAAAATAGTCCCGTTACTTCTAATACTTCATAAAACACTAGAGTCAATTAAAAAAAAAAAAAAAGACCATTAAATATTATGGGCCCTTCTTGTAAATACGTGCTCTTATGCAATCCTACAGGAGGAAACAATATGAATAAATACATGTAATATGTTATAAACAGCCTTACACTGAAGAACCCCAGTCACTTAACAAGTCTGCTATAAACAGATTTATTCATAATGATTACTTCATATCCACATATAAAGGCAGCCAACTAAAGGGGGGAAAAATGGTTAATTGCAGTGGGGTTTAAACGCGAGAGTTTGAAAAGCAAAGTAGACTCAAATACTGGAGCCCCTGGAAGTGGCTGAGCTAAGTGAAATTGCTCGAGCTGGAATCTGTCCAGAACACAGGGGATGACACCTCTGGTCCAGGGAACGCTGCTGATCTCAGCACCACCGCAATCCCAAATAGTTTTACATTTAATCTGAGAAGCAACATAGTTAACCCTCAAGTGCTTCCCTCTCACTTGTTGGCAGAAAGGAAACAGATTGCTTAAATGCAAAGCTTAAATATCACAGAAAACACTAAGTGCAAGACAGCAGCTTAGATGTATTTCCGCATAGATGTTTCAAAAGGAAGATGCCGAAGTTGTGCAAGTCAAAGCTCATGCATTTGTGTCAGCATTAATTCAAACTGCACTTCAAAGCTCCGCCAGCAAGTAGGCAACAACATCTTACAAGAAAGGCACCTGCACAAAAACACATCACAGGGAAAAAACAACACTTTACAGAAAAAGCTCAAAGCAACCAAGAAATGCAGTCTGAAAACAAATTCTGTATAAAAACAGACCAAAAGCCAAGGAAATAACTAACTTTACTCACTTGGGTGGCCCAGACTTCTTCCTGCCACTCAAGATAAACTGATCCCATTCATTCTTGAAACTAAAAAGATCATCACACTTCCACTACATGATTGATGTTAAATTATTGAGTTTCCTGCCCTTTGAACTGCAAGCAAGACCTTATACAAGAAGTCAGAAGTAATCAAAACAAGAACCACTGTGCACAACTCTTCCCACGGAGACTTCTTAATACACAGTGAAAGCTCCAGTGCCCAATGCCTGTCCACAGGGACAAAACGTGGGAAGAGCAGCTGCCTTCCGGAGCTACTGGCCATGACCTAGGGCCCCATTTCAGCCCCTTGAGCCCTCAGCTCCAGCCTGCCCTATGGGCAGCACCCTCTGACCCCAGCTGTTTATAACACCCCAAATTAATTAACCCTCTCAGTGCAGGTGTTTTGAGTGAGCAAGGCACAGACAATCATCACAACAATAACCGGAAAAAAAAAAAGTCAACTTATGAGAGGCGACACTACAGGTAGGAGCTGCAGTAGGGCCTCCACTCTCTCAACAGACTTCCATATTTAGATGTAATTACTGATAGCTACTTAAAACAGGTCAAAAACAACAAGAAGAATATATAAGGTTAATTTCCTGTATAAATATTATTTCAGTACACTAAAAGCAAGACAATTTATAGAAAGACTTCATCAAAAAATAACATGAGGACAACACTTTGTTTTTGTACCAAATTAATTTTGAATAGTGGCAGTGCTGAAGTGAGTTATTCCAAGAGAATGGTGCCAGAACTCAAGGATAATTCCCCGTTTAAAATGGACACACTTTTTTCTACACCTGCTTTCATTCTGTGTATTGTAACAGTTCCATGTTTACAGATGTGTGTATCAGCAGTACGGGGATGCATAGATTTTTGTAAGTAATCCACATTAAGAGGCACTTAGAGCAGTGACCCCTTAAAGCAATTTAAAATAGTTGCAGAGATTTAACACCTATTTTGCTAGACAAATAGCCTATTATTGGCAAGTTGGTTATTCTTCTAGTACGTCAATCAGGTCAGGCTTAAAATCAATACACGGCATTTATCAATTGTGTTTCATGCATCTTTGGCCTGATTATATTCATTAGGAAAGAGCAGACTACTAATAGCATTCATTGTAAATCAGGTTATAGTGTCAGGAAGCAAACAATCCTACTGCAAAAATAATGAGCTTAAATTCTTAGCTAAGAGCCATACAGACAAAGCTCAGCTATAAAAATGGTAAAGCATGCAGTCTTTATTCTAAGATGACCTTCAGCCCACAAAATCCTGGAACAACGTTGCCTTAGATATTCCATCAATGCATGTTAATATTTGTCACGAGAGGAAAAGTAAACCCAGTGAAGCCTGCCTTAGAAAGAAATCAGATTATATCCCATATCCCATGGGTTTGTCCCACTATTATGTACTAACATCTGAACAGTGATAGGGAGTCATTTCACCCTCAACCTTCCACAGTCCCCAGTAAACACAGAAAAACAGCCAAGTTCTTAAAATAAACTTTGAAATATTATATTTCTTAGCAATACCATCTGATGAAAGTTAGCACTTTGCATAACTACATCATCTTACATATTATGTTGCAAAAGTGGGTGGAGTGTAATGTGTTTTACTCCCATATTTTAGATACTTTCAAAATGATAACCCAAAGTTTCACTGGAGTACGGGAACATTTGTTTCCAGTGTAAAGGAGATGGTGGAGCCCAACCTTCCCTACCCTTCTGCATTTTCAGTAACGATCTGCATTCCAGCTGCAATTGTCAGCTGTCACCCCTGATTTGAGTTCATTAATCACAGCAGCAAATGCATGTGAGCACAGATTTGGGTTCCAGGCTGTAGTCTGTAAATGTGATCAATCATAGCTGATTGGCATTCCGAGTCAAACTATATGGGAATGTGGAAAAACAGATGTTGGTTTGGAATGAGAAGAAGGAGCATAGGGCCACAGGGGTAGGGCTCTAATTGGCACAGTGTAAATACAAAAACAACACAAAAAACACAGGTTGGAAAGCCTTTAAGTTTTGAGAAAAGATAAACCAATTATATAAAAACACTGTAAAGTCATTTACAGTACTCCAGCTATTTTACTGCTGCCTGTACCCAAGAACCAATTAAGTAAATGCTACTGAAAGGTTGCCAAAGTTTTCATTTTTTGATTTGAATTATTATTGAATTGTAACCACGGGCTGAAGTAAAGGCTTAGAAGGTTCAGTGCAGTTACTGTTTGTTACCATGGAAGCAGGGGAGAATGACATTCAACATATTTCAAAAAAAAGGTCTTTAAGGCTATTCATTAATGGTAATTATCAACTTCTACAGACTTAGACATCAAAAACATTCTTTTGCTGCTGTAAGATTTCAAATACATGATCAAACAGGATGATAGAAGTACATTTGAGAAAAATGCTGAGCACTCATGAATTTATTCAACAGATAAAACTAAAACACAAGCCACAGTGTAAGCTGCCTAGAAGCTTGGCAATTTTCCTACCATCACTGAGTGCAGACCAGTTATATTTTACCCTCTTTTCCACATACTCTACGTTTTATTGCCTCGACCTGTCTAAATATTGTACACTTTTCTGCAGCATCTAGAGGATAGAGTGACCTATCTAGAATTTCACTGGAAATGGGAAAGTAAATATTAGGTAACCTCCATCAGCACTGTCGCATTGCCCTTTAATAATGCAGTTAATAACATGTGTCAACACAGACTGTAATATGTTTGGAATCCTTCACTTTAATCTGTATCTTGCCATCCCTTGGATATGTGAATGCAAATGATATAGAAATTAACATATTGCTGTATACAGCTGAATGTTAACATGAATGAATTATTTATAAGATAAGCTAATGACTAAATTATATTGACTTGAGAAACAGCAAAAAGTCAGGTTTAGCTAAGTCTTTTTATGCCATTACATCTTAACAAGCAGACTTGACACATTCCTGCTATGCAAAGTCTGGCATTCTTACTTTCTTTTTATATTAATTCTGCTTTTAATAATGAATATCTGAAAAAAAAATTAAATAGAAAAAGCTCTAAACAGTAAAACAAATGGAAGCATCTTAAGCCATTCAATGGAGAACAAAAATCTAGGGAAGAACCTTGATATTCAGTTCTCGTTCAGATATTTATACCTTTTTATGTGTTTCTCTGTCCTGATTACTGTTCACCTGTAGTACATTACAAAGCCAGTTGTTTGGTGATCGTAAGAGATGTGTTTAAGCCAAATGCTAATGAGCTGCATTCATTCCATTCACATATGTGCCCATATACAGGAAAGTAGGTCCAAGGCAGACCCATAAAAACAACAGAAAGCCTGAATCGAGTAAGTTTCAAAACAAGGCAACATCCAAGTAATTCCCTTTCTCCTTTCAGTTGGCAAAGGTACAGATCATTTTCTAACCAAAGGTTTTATGACGTGCTTCACACAGCTCTGAGGGTTCATGGAAGGAGGAGGTGTACACAACACAGCCCAGACTTCCAAGGGGGTACGCAGAGTATCATGAACACCCATCCAACAAGACACGCAGCAAAGGGAGCATGGTCCAGACAACCAATTTAGCCCAAGTGCCTCCAAACTGTAAAATACCACCTACCCAGAGTCTCTGCTGTCCTGCAAAAAAGAGCCCATTAGGTAGAACTTCCCTCCATGAAGACATTCACAAAAGAAACAAGGACTTGTTTTGTTCGTTTTTGAATCACATAGGAAATACTAATGAAACTTACTTGAAAGGGAGACCACATGGCTACTGTGGACAACATGAACATTATTAACTTCTCTTGGGCTTCAATTATACAATTTTCAGATTATTTCTAAGAGATGGAAACCTTGCTCTTGCAGCTGCAGCCCATCTTGCTGAAGGCAGCATGTGTAGCAAAAAAGACTTGGTAGCAATATCATCCTTTTCACTGTTGTAGGTAATGAGCATGTAGTAGCTCAGCTTCAAATGTTAGTGAATTGGTTGTAGCCATTCACAAGTTTGGATTAAGTACTCACATTTCCAACGTGATGAGAGAGGTAAACTTGCACACAGTATCCAGGGGAATCTAGTCATTAACCAGGTAGTAGCTGAAAACATTATCCTAAGTCATTTTAATGACCTTCAATCAAAAAGCAGTAATAAAATATAAATGTGTATATATGAAATCGGTGTCTCCGTATTTAGAGAACCATAGTTTCTTCTGCTTCCTACAATATATGTAAAATCTTGACAGTGGACCATCATAGGTAGTGACTAATCTTTTAGTTGTATTGTAACCATTTGTTGCACACGTTTTTTCTTACTGCAGACCAAGGACATAGAAATTTGAAAAACTGTCCCTTTCCCTCTGTGTTTTCCAATTTTGATTTCAGTGCAGACCTCCAAGCAAAGTGATGGTGTAAACACGGAGCTCTTTATGGGAGCTACTCAATTATCAAATTCACATTTTCCCACTCCTTAGTTCCCAGGAGAGGGGGGAAAGTCAGACATGCTAAACTTAGCAAGCATGAGCATATCCCATATTTTTTTTTCCCCCCACCCTTAGTTGTTTCGAGGAAAAAGGGTGGGGAAGAAGAGGATAATTGAAAAGAAAAAAATGTCTGCTGTAATATACATTTTTCTTACTTTAAATAATAAGCTGAGGGTGTTCCCCTGGGAGAACTCTGTTTCCTGTATGATGTACCTTTGATTTAATTCCCTCCTCCTCCCCAAGATTTGTAAGCAAGGATTGCCAGCACAGCTATCTAAAGTGATTAAACATGATAAACATCTATACCAGTACAATCAACCCAATCAGAGCCCCAGCCAGTCATTCACCCACAGATTTCCCCTTCCCACCCTACCCACCCCCAGCCCTCATCATCTGGGAAAGTCACTTTTTCAGGAAACCATTCACAGGGGTGGCCCTAGGAGCACGCCAAGGAGGCCACCCACTCTGAACTATCTCAGACCAGAACACATGGCACAGGTAACTTGATACAAAATTAATATATAGTTCCTTCTTGATATCTTATGATATCATCACCCTCAGAGTAATCATTAAGTGCTGAATTACTGTGAAACAACTGAGCTGAGTCTAGTTTCTGAGTTACTCACGCTACATGTGCTTCTCCAGTTCGTGTTGCAGAAGAGTGCTAGAGCCTTGGGCAAGTTAGGCTTGAGTGGTGGCATCAGCCTGGTGGTCCTCCAAGCTCAATATTCATAGCAGCTTTTAAATACAAGTCAGCATTACCAGGTCCATGAAAATGAAAAAGGGTGGTAGAAAAGTGACTGACATTTTTTACAAAGTAGATTTTTACTTTTGATTACTTAAACATGGCTCATCAATCACACTATAAACCCCTGACTGCTGACCAACAGCATCTGCCTCTGTGAAAGCTGAACAGCTTATTAATGCTACATTTTAATCAGAGATTCTATGTACTGCATTAAAAAAAAAATAAATCACTCTCGTCACTCACTGTAAAAAGTCTCTAGGTGTCACCATGAGGTCTTCGCCTCCTCCCCCAACACAATCTTAAGGGAGTTGCATTACTTTAACCAATTTTTTCTTGTTGAAGAAAAGAATCACGCAAGTGCTTTTTCTGAGGCATGATTAACTGTAACTGTTACCATGTCTTCATTTCAGCATATGTAATATTTAACTGCAGCAAGGTGAAAAGTTTTTAGCTCTACTGTCATCATTAGAAAATTATACAGCAATTACAGATTTCAAAGCTCTCCTGATTTTTGAAGTGCTTATCCCCAGCCTCCAATTGGAGACCTTTTTCACAGTTGGGAGAACACACTTTAGCACATTTGCCCATGAATGAAATTAATTACCACAGGTTTGATGGTAGATTCTATGTACTGGGGTGGAAGCTCAGCTGCATTATCACATCCCTGAAGGAGACCAGGAAGCATGAAAAAAAATGAAACCATCACGGAAGGAAATTGTGTGTGGTAGAACATCAACTCCATGCAAAAATGTTGCTGTCCATAAACGATGAAAACTGAGAATGTAAAAAAGTACCAACCTAGTCAGGAAATAAATGCTCTGGACTCACTGTTGTTGAAAATCATCTTACTACTCATGAAAATCAAAGGCAACATTTTGTATCACATGGATCTTTATTTGAACAGTCAATGAATACACACAACACTTTTTTTGTTGTTCAACTATTTTTTTTTCAGCATTTTTTTAAATGCTTGGAGCACAGGAGGAAAAAAAAAAAAGAAAAGAGAGCACTTCCATACTGAAGTGCTCAGAACTCAGAACTCTCACAAAGCAGAAAATCAATGCAAGGTTTTTTTCTTCAGCAGCTTTTCTATCAACCAAATTTTGTATAGCACTAGATCATCTAGATAAACAATGTTGCCAGCATTTGTTGAGCATATTCCAAAAAATGAAGATCACTAGCATGAAGTTCTCAGGTAGATGGCAAATAAATGTCTTGTACTTTTAGTTGTGATCTTTAGCCATATTTCTGAAGCACTACACTAGAGCCACATGTTCCTTTTCAGAGCGTACAGGCCCTCTGGGAAACACATGTAAACATTTTCATAATGGAACCAGCACTAACTAGAGTCCACTGATAAAAATAGCACTGATGAGAAAGTGAATAGCTTTAGGAATATTTATATATGCTGGTTTTGTGCAGCTCTAAAATAAAACAAAAATAAATAATAATAAAAAAGCAAAGCCAGAGTTCCTCATCTGCATACAATTAATAAAAGACTGGATAATTAGAGCATGGGTTTTGGATAGATGCCCTAGCTCCACTTCAGTACTTCAGAGCAAAATAAAGCATCTCCGCAGCCTCACTCCATGGGGAATAAGCACTGTTTGCTGCAGAAATGGACATATTATAGTGCATTTCATCTTACAGTACTACTAACCAGTCCTACCAGCTTGTTTCATATTAACAATTGTGAATCTTGGCTCTTTATTATCAAACTTAAGTTTGCAGGCATAGTTAGATATTTTTTTACTCAGTTTCCAAACTAGAAATGATGCATTTAAGCAATAACAAATAAATTGGCTAACCTTCTTAACTTATAATAAGAAAAAAGAAATGTTAAGTGATATGATTGTCATTGACTGGTACCCCACTGAGTGCCATACTTTCTCCATGGCATGCTTCTTCAAAGTAGCTGCTTTGCAAATCACTTTTAATGTTCACATTCACACTTAGGAAATTTATCAACCTAAAACTTCTCCAGAACTGTGTCTTTGAAGTCTGGTAATCACATCTGCACTTCTGAACCCTTTATAGGAACCTTCCCAATACACTGACTTTAATCAAAGTAAATTCCTTTCCTTTCTGTCAAGGAACAAAAATATAGGTTCCTAATAAAATATGAAACAAATTTTGTTTGCCTGTCTCTGTGAAAGAGTCACCAATATCATGTCAGACCAAAAGTAGGTCCAAGTCAGCATTCTCTTTTCAGCAGTATTTGCTAAGACACATGCCTAAGAAATGGAGAAAATATAAAGTAATGTTTTTGCTGGCATACCTTCTCACACTTACAGCAGTTATCAGGAGATCATAGAATGATCAAAATGTATGAAGTTTAGCAAACATTTCCTTCTACAGTTTAGACAGTGACACTATATTTATAGCAGTATCCTTATGAAATAATGTTTTGTTCAAATGTTAAAATTGGAAACATCATTCTGAGGTTTTTATGATTTACTACCTTTCTAAAGCCTGAGAGAATAAAGATACTAAGAGTCTGAGTTCTTAAAAATGCATATAAGTGATTTGATTTCAGTGTAATTTTTGCACTAATCTAGTTATTTAAAGAGAATTCACATGCTTAGCTTTTCCTCAAAAAGATTACAAAACATTTGCCCAAGAAACCTGGCCACAGCTAGACGGTTAATAAACTCCAGAAGGGGAAGATGGAATTTGCTTTTCCAAATCCCACTGTCATTTCTCTAAACTAGAAAAAAAAATAAGGACAAACAATTCTGTTATATACAAAAGTTATTTTTTCCTTTGATTCTATGATTCTTTGTTCTACTACTGATATAACATACACTCTGGAATTCAAAGAGCTAACTTAGAAATGGAAGAACAAATTGAACCTTATTATCAAAATTGTTGTACTTATTGTCTATACATTGCTCTGTCTCCTTTTCCCTCATGGATGACTTCTTTTCGAAGTACAGAGCAATATTATATTGCCCTCTAATGGATTACCTGGACAATTGCACAATAAAATGTTTGCTGTTAAAAGCCCTGTTTAAGAAGTAAGCAAGGTTGCACTAAAAATGGAAAAAATAGTGTTATTTTGTTTCTATTCATTAAGCATCTTTCTAGATTTAAATGGAGGTCAAGTGATTCATTGCACTGTATTCTGTGACAACATGCTGCACATTCCAGTTTTTAAATCATCTCAGACCGCAAACCAAATTTGAAATCTATAAATAGTCAGAAAGCTGCTTATAAAATACTGAAGTAGAAGCCGAGCCAGCAAAGGATTTCTCTCAAATCAAGAGACTCCAACTCAACTTTTGCATTCAGTCACCTACTCAGAACTGGAAGCTAAACCTGCCAACTTCACCACTGTTCCTTCTTGTCAGCAAGATGACAGCCAGCATATCCACTTTCCTTTCTCCCCTTTTCTTTTTTCTCCCCTGTAGCAGAAGTGCTCTTTTCCAAGTGGGAAACAACTACGTTTTTCAAAAAAGAATAAAATAAATTTGACATCCTAGGTAAACACAAAGGATATGTGGATAAAGGATTGCCAATCTACACAACTATTTGAAGATATTCTCTTCTTAAGGTTTAAAAAGTGATTGAACTGAAGATTTCACTACTTCCAGCCAAAATACACAAACTAAAATATTAGTGTGGCTCAAAAAAAGTTTTTTTTTCAAACATTTTAATGAAAACGTACACTCCCCTACACTCCTGTGTAGCTTCTAAGTAAGAAGCAAGGAGGAACTGACCACCTCAGAGGTATCCCACCCGACAGAGTACAAAGAGCTTGTATTATACAAATAAATCAATTTCTCCCTTCACTATACAGTTTCCTCACTCTATATTATGCACAGACCTGATGGTGAATGTGGATAGAGCAGCAGTCCCGCACACAGAGGAGTTGGTAGAGTGCCTCCAGCAGCCCATGCAAGTGAAGATCATCCCACCCTAGAGCTCAGTAGGTCCACATGTGTGCCAGGGCACTGCTTGGGCACCGTTAGAGATACAGCCCATGTCTGTAAAGGGTAAGCCCTCTGTGGCCACTGCTGTGTGGCCTCTAAAGAGGCATCCACACTGACCATTCTTGGCACACGCTGCTAGGACTTCTCTGCCAACACCTACAACATGCTTTACTTTAACAAAAAAAATGCACAGATGCTCTGAGACCTCTCAGCTCTAACATATATGTATACAGCTATAAGAAAAAGGCAGTTTTAAAATGCATTTTAACACTACTCCAGTTTTAAATTATCTTAGATCTCAACATGCTAAACACCCGGTGTGTATATTTCATTAAAAACAGTAAACAGTGAACAAATTTCCACTTAATACAGTATTTAACATATTAAAAGAGCAAGAGAGCACAAGTTTGATTATTGCATTAATCATCCTGTAGCTTTATCCTGAAAACCACCATGATCAACACTTAAAGATAAAATGTGTTTTATTTACAAAGTATGAGGAATAAGATCTGTGAATATGAACAAAATGGAGATTTGAACCTCTGAAAACATACATTACTATACAATCAAAGTTCTTCCTGGGAGGAAGACAAGGAAGGTGTTTCAAGGAAAAAAAGACAACAGGAATTTCTGGATTGCTAAATTCATTAAGTATTAGCAAAATACAGACAAGTATCATCATCCAGCAGGGGAAGAACAAGAAACGAGCTTGGATTTACATCATGAAGCTAAAACAAGTTGTAGCAAAAACTACGGATTAAAGATGTTTGAGTAATCATGTTTCATTTGCTGCAAGAGTCATTTGCTTTTGATGATATCGAAGAAAATTACATTTTGTTCTTTTCTTCATGTAATGAGATGCAAGCTAATTAGGTCTGAAAACTCATATGTACAAACAAACAAAACAAATAATCCTTTCTGATAACATCCAGCCAGCATACCATGAAACAGTTTTCTAGCTAAAGCCATAACGACTCGCTTCGGGAGTTGTTCTCTAAAGCTTATAGAGGTTAAAACATTTCCAGAAAAGTTATGTAGTTTCAAGTAGCAATTCTTGTCCTGTTAGCAGTTGAACTGAGATTTGAGCTATTATATTTAAAACAAACTAAAATGAAAGAGAAATCCAGTAAGCTGGCTACATTTTCAGCCATAAAACTAAATCTAGCCTGTACTCCTGTATATAATGACTTTTGGCACTTGTGCTCAGGAGAGGTTTTTACACCCAGACCACCCAGAATCTCGCTGTCTGATTAAGACAGAAACAAAGACTACCAAAGATGATATATAATTCCACATTAAAGTGGAATTACCAGAGTGAAACCAAATTACTGCCCCAAAAGTACATTTCAGGAAAGCTATTTCTTCCTTTGTCCTTCTCTTGAAGTTATAATTTAGACTAAAAGTAATGGAACAGTTTCTAAATGACTAAGGTATAACTAAACAAGCCAGCTAACTAATACAAAGTAGGTTATTGTAAAAAGTATTTAAAAAAATAAGAAAATCTCACACTGATAAAGAAAATGGAGCTAAAAAAAATACTATTCTCTGTAAGAAACAAGGAAAAGAATTGAAAATGAATTAATGAATCAACAAAACTTTCTTTTCCTCCCTGAAACTCTTCAAAGAAATTCAAAGGATGAAAGAAAATGTTGTCAAGCACGGAAGAACAATTTGTGTAAAGGAAAGATCATAAATGCTGACTTTCGGTTCCATACAGTTATCTTCAAAGAAGATTTGAGAATGAGAACAGCAAACTCCGTATGAAGGAGGGAACTCTAGAACACACAGAAGCAAGACACTAGCAGCTTTTAATATCCTGCTTCAGCCTCCAAATAGACTGCTCACTATCAACTGGAAGTATAAGGACAGTGATAATAATATCAAAAATATTATTTGGTACAAACACCATTTAGGGTTGGGAAGTACAATAAAAGTATGCAGAAGCATTACAATAGTAACCAATGTGACAATCCTGTGGCTTTGTCTCAGAAGCCCACAAAGCAGGGAAGGTTAGATGATCTGCTACAAAGATTGTAGAAAGGCCTCTGGGACAAGAGTCACTATAAGACAAAATAAAGTTTCAAGACAATGAAGGAAAATATATAGTTCTGATCTGTGACACGAGATTCAGACATGTTGTCTTTGTTTTAAAGGTTTAGTAGTCAAGAAGGATTCTTCAGGGGCTTTGGTTTCAAGAGTGGCTTCACATGATGCTTCTGCCTGAGCCTTCTTGTTATTAGAAAAAAAAAAAAAGATTTGATTACATAGGTCTTTAACAGATCAATAGGAAGCAGAAATGTTTATTCTGCAAACAGTAGAGAAAACTGACTCCAGGGGAAATCGTGAAACAGATGACATGAGAAGTACTTGCAAACAATGTAAACAGATTGAGGGAGAGTTTTTTTTCCCCTCTATGCTCTTATGTTTATAGCATCTTTTGTCTTATTTCTAACAAACAGAATATTCTACTCCTGATAATACTTTAAGTTTCTTTTAAATCAATAAGAGAACTTTTGAAATCATTATGAACTACTGTGGATTGTGGTTCATGTTTGAGATGACAAAAAAAAACATATATCCATTTTATCTATGTAAATGTTGAATTAAGCCTCAGACAATTTTTCTCCACACAAATAAACAGCTAGGGCTCAATGAAATACAAAATGTAAGCCATTAGCATCTCTGAATGAATTCCAGTCAATTCCATATCATGCTCATTCTGAGAAAAAACTGGAACAAAGCTCCATGCTGCAACCCTTACTGATAATAGCAGGGACCCCAGGCCTGTGTGTGGGACAGTTCACCTGAACATCTGGCTCTAGAAGAACCAGAAACTCCCAAAGGGTCATTAATTCTCACCAAAGATGAAGAGTAGAACTACTTGACTTTCTCTTTTCCATGAAGTCAACCAACACAACTGAATGACCTGTACCCTTAAAACAGCATCTGCCACCTTCGGTGAGACCCTGCTACATCATCATATACATGTTTTATAGACACCACATCTATATGCTTGTCCTGGTTCCAGTTAGGACAGAGTTAATTTTCCCTCATAGTAGCTGGTAGGGTGCTATGTTTTGGATTAGGATGAGAAGAGCGCTGATAACATGCTGATGTTTTAATTGTTGCAGAGCAGTGTTTACACCAGGCCAAGGACTTTTCGGCTTCTCGCTCTGTCCTGCCAGCGGGCAGGCTGGGGGTGCAGCAGGAGCTGGGAGGGGACAGACCCAGGACAGCTGACCCAAACTGGCCAAAGGGGTATTCCATACCATCTGACGTCATGCTAAACAATATATAGGGGTGGCTGGCCGGGGTGGGGGGCCGGCTGCTCGGGGATAGGCTGGGCATCGGTCAGCGGGTGGTGAGCAATTGCATTGTGCATCACTTGTTTCTTACACATTAATATTATTATTAATACTATTATCATTATCACTATTATTATTATTGTTATTATTATATTCCTGTCTTAATAAACTGTCTTTATCTCAACTCACCGGCTTCACTTTCCCATTTCTCTCCCCCATCCCAGAGAGGGAGGGGGGAGGGTGAGCGAACGGCTGTGTGGTGTTTAGCTGCCGGCCGGGTTAAACCACAACAATGCTACAGCCCATACAAGCCACCTGTGAATGCCCCTAGTTTATCTAAAAGCATTAAGGCCATTGAAAGATTTTGTTGCACAACAGATACTTATCTAAAGTTATTGCATGTTTAGTGCTTGCTGACACTAGTAACAAAAATATAAATTAATTATATAGTTGATTTCCTCTTTAAAGCAAGGCAAACGGAATTCCCAAGTATTAACAAGACATGGAAGGACTGGATGTTTTAATCACAAGTAGTCTAATGCCTTAAGGACGTAAACTGTAACTCAGAAAAAAAAAAAAAAAAAAAAAAACCCGCAGGCTGATCGCATGAGTAGCAATATGCACTCCTCACCAACCTCTACCAGAAAAACCAAATACTCTGCAGAGTAACTAGGTGTTCAAATAGACTACTAATTGTATCACATGTAGGTGGGAGATACCATCTCCAAGACTTCATTCGAGTTGCATTCATTTTCTCCTGTTAGAAATGCATTCCTCTACTTCTTTTACCTCATTTCTAGATCATATCTAATCGTCCTACTAAGAAAAAAAAAAAAACAAACACCAGCCTGACATCATAGATTGCTTCAGCATCCCTGTATGTAAACCTGGCGATGACATATGGTCATTAGGGTGCTTTGTTTAGGAGCAAGCCTCTAATCGACTTTAATCTCAGCCACTGTCTTCTGACGGGTGAAGAGAAAGGAATACCTAGTCAATCAGCTGAGAAGGTTGGAGAATCTTTACAGGACAGGTAAATGTCAGACATGGGAAGTTATATTTCAGTCATGTGATTCCAAAGAGCTAAAGGGAAATTGTTTAAATGGATCAGAACAGGAAGGAACAACTGTTGGTTCTGGCAATGATTCTTGCAAGTCTCAGTCAAAGATGCAAAGCTACCTCATTGAGTGATGAAAGATAAATGAGAGGAAAAGAAAAGAGAGCCAAGAGAAGTTATATACCTGTAAAGAGTTGCCAGGTAATCAAATATATATGTACTTATTCATAAGACTTATTACAGCTTCTGGACTTCAATATTTAGAAGTATAGTGAAAAAGTGTTTTTTATTTTTATTTATTTATTTTTAAACCAGATTGCAAAAGCATAAGCTCTTTGAACTCTAGAAGCACCAACAAGCATACATCAAAATGAGTGTGCGCTCTGCTCTTCTAATTACGGGAACTCTGTCCTCACTGCCTTTCTTCATCCAGAACTCAAGGCACTCACTCTCCCACCTGTTTTCTGCCCCTTCCATATATAGCACATGCACACTAAGAGCCTTGCCTCTTTCTTTACTTCTCCCATGTAATTTTTTTTTTTTTTAATTCTGGTAAAAAAACGTCTTACCTATCTTATTCTCTTTTTTTTTTTTTTAATTCTGGTAAAAAAACGTCTTACCTATCTTATTCTCTTTTTACCATCATGTTCTCCATTCCCATTCCTCTATCTCCCTTTCTCTCTTCCATGCCCATTCACCCCCCAAATTTTCACTATATAAATGTAAATGCAAAGGATATTGCAGTCTCACAGATGCATTTTGCATGAAAACTCCAGCGTAACACTATCCTCTTTCTGCCAGTGTGCTAGCACACCCAGTGTGCTTGTCAAAGGGGACAGGAGGAAAAACAGAGACACAGCAGTAATTGCAACATCTCCCCATTCACATCCACACAGAATGTGGCTGAACACAACTTTCAAGCTTGTTCCTTTAGCTTTCTGATCTATCTTTTTGCAAAGACTTGTTTTGCATCAAACAAGATGTTTATAACTAGCCATGGCATCAGTCTCATTTCCCTGCCTGCTGTATTTCCAAGTAGGTGACATGTTTTCTGAAATTCAACAACTGCTGTATAGAGAAAAACATACAAAGAAAGATGTAAATTCACTTCTACCAAGTTAAACTCTATTATAAAAAACAAAAACAAAAACAAAAAACAACAATAAATTTGCATTCAAACAGTTCAAGTATTTCAGTAATTAAGCCAGACAGGCACAGATTTCCTACATGGGAAATCTTGTTTCAATAGATTCAGTCCCATGAAGTGGGTAGGCATGACAACAGTGATGAGGCTTTTAAAATCCACATTCTGAATAATGACAAGTGAGTTTTGGTGGTGGTGGTGGTTTTGTAGCCTTAAAGCTTCTTGAATATTTCACTTACTTTTTTTTTTTTTTTTTTTTTGTCTTTACCCCAATTAAATATGAAGGAAGCAAAGAGAAAGCAGACACATTTGATGGAAAAATCATGGCTACCAATGTAAGTCTCTCCACACTCAATATACTTCATCCTCCCAGGAAAGGCGCTTTAGGGCTCACAAGCTGTGATGTGCCTGAGCAGGTATGTTTTGTTATCGACAATGAAGAAGTGTTAATATATTTATTACCCCTGAAAGTGCCAACATTATTCAAGGTGTGTATGCTCCAGTATTTCCTACAGTAAAAACCATCAGCTTTCTATTAATGTTTTCTTCTGGTAATAGTTAAAGTTGACATGATAGATTTAGGGTCTGCCTATTTTTTTGAGAAGAGAAGGTGCTCAGAATTCTCATGAGACAAAGAAGCACAGGTTTGATGATTACTTGACCAGCCACGAGCAATGAGATGATTGTTTTTTGATGTGAGCTGTACGTTCAGAAGTGTTGCTGGAGGCATTGCAAAGGGGGGGGTGCGAGAAGGAAGCTGCCAGCCGGTTTTGACCCTGTGAATCAAAGCGCTGATCAGCTAGAGATTTGGGGAGAACCTGTAAAAACTCTAGTCAAAATTCTCACAACTTTACTAAATCAGAAAAATGCTTCCCTGTGATAAAAGGAATTGACCAAGAAAAATATATATGTATTTAGAAAGTATTCTTTGCAATAGAGAAAAGACTTCTTTGCTCAACAAAGCATCATACAGACAACACAAACTTGAATATGAGCAACTACCTTTACCAGTTTAACCTTAGCCACTGCCAGAGATCTACTCCCCTCTGATACCCTGAGGACCGTGTCCTACCCTCCTCCAAAAGATTTGTCTACTAACATTTTCTCAGTATTTGAAGTTGCTGTGGACCTCTGATCTTGAAAGCCAATGGCAGTAACTCAAGAAAATCCATTCTGTTTAACATTGAGGGATTCACTCGATAAACCAAGCTGTTTTTTCCCCAAAGTAGAAAAGTATCAATTAGCATATGCTGATTAAGTTCACCCAGACACTTTTTGTATGATGGTGTCCCTGACTATACCAGAATTATTGTAATTATTAATAAAAATATTAACGCACAGACATGATGCACTGAAAAGTTGCCTGCTAATAGATTCTAATAAAAGTGACCTTACACCAAGTAAGGTCTCACTGCTGAAGAGTCACTTCCAACTTACACCAAGCTGGTCTCACTGCCAAACAATCAGGTGCCCTGTTGCTGGATTCTGACTGTACATTACTCATTGCAGCTTCTTAATATAGGTTATCTCCTGTTGGCAGTAATGACTTCAGATGACTTGGCCGTGAATTCATATCATTAGCTTTTCCATGATGAAATCAGCTAGCATAACACCAGTAATTAGTCCCACCTTCAGACGCTCTTGGAAATAACTCTTTCTAGACACACCCATTTAACACAAATACTGAGACACAGCAGTCGCTTTATCACGTTTTTGTCAGCACTTTTAGTACACCTTCAAATTACATATGAAAAGACTTGACTGTCTTGACTGTCTAGAGCACATTCATTCAACAGCTTTGTTTTCCTTAGCAGCTTGCCTCGAGGCTACAAATTCCCAGTAATGCGTCAGTTCATCAAGATCATGCAGTACAATGCAACAAAGTCATTTATCATCCATATCATCATGCTGCAAAATATTTCATTCAAATACAGTATTGACAAACACAGCAAATTACAGAGTCTTATCCTGGTTTGTATTGCTGCTTCTTTACTAACTGTGTCAGTTTCAATTCCTGGCCATGAATATGAGCCCTTGCTCTGACAACTTATGCAAAAAAGCGTGAGTGAGTTCAGATAGCAGATAAGAAAACTGGCAAAATGAGTTATAGCCGTGAGACTGAACAGCAAGTTTGTTTACGTTGACCATGCCTTAACCCTCCAATCGCTCCAGGAATTTCAGACATGCTGTGATGCATATGTGGAAGGACATGTTAGAATTAAATTCAGAAGGAAAGGGGGTGGGGGGGGGACACACACGACACAATAAGAAGCTTCTGAGCACAAAACCATTGGTTTCAGAGGTTTCAGAGAAGAAAAGTATGAGAAAAAACAGTGAGTGTGTATGCAGTACATAATATTGCAAATGGAACAGATTTTAAAATCAAAAAATATGCTTCTTTGCATTCTGCATTTCAGTATTGTAATTTGAATGTTATATATTTGAACCTCAGCAACGCTTTAAAAAGAATCATGTTGGATTTTGCACCACTCTGTAATGGTGAGAGCCTTGTATAATACTAAGGAAAAAATTAATAATATGCAGGAACCTAGCACTTAAATACAGCCTAGCAGCTAAGTCCAGCTCTTGCATCCCAACCATGGGGCCATAAAGCTGACTACCCAAGAAGGCCCTGACTTCTACCCTCTTAAACTATTTTGCCTAGATCTATAAAATCATAGCCATGAATATCTCAAAAAAAATACAAAAATAGACAAATCCCATAATTAAGCTTATAAAATTATGCATAACTCATTTAATGCATTCTTGCAAAAGTTAAAGCAATTATCTCAATTTTATTCAACTCTTGCAGTTCTAATTCCAGTGGAAAAAAAAAATGCTTTCCCTTATTTGTTTCCCAACCTTAAGGAACAGAAGTAAAAGCTCATCAGCAGACCTCCACTGGCATTGTGATTACTGAATATTCGGAAAATATGCAATAGCTGTAGGAAACTGTGCCATTGGAATGATATAACCATGAATACTGATGGAAATCAAACACAGCAGATCTAAGTCAGGGATCTAGCATTTGATGAACTGCATTTTCTTTTGAATACCAGAGATACGAAACTCCGGTGACAAACAGAGCCCCTTGATGTGGATAGGATCCTGCAAGACTCAAGTGCGTTATTTCTTTCATACAGTTGGAAGAAGTTTGCTACAACTCCAATTTGCAACTCCAATTGCTTTTAATAATTAAGAGCAGTTCTCAACTGAGAAAGTGTGAAAAGAGATACCACATCAAAAACTCCAGCCAAGAAAGGATTAAGGACCTTGGTGAATTCAGACTGCTTAACAATTCTGGACAAATAACACCGTTTAAACTGCTCATAACACATTTGGATCACAACATTTTTTTTTCTAGAGTAAATGCATAAAATAAGTTAATAAAAGTGAATGACCAAAATGTAAGTTGTAAGGTAACCGTGTTTAATTTATTGCTGTCTTCCTAGTACACTTCTATAGCAGTCCTCATAAAACCAGAAGAATTATCACTATGGCTTCTGAGTTAAAGCCACACAGTATACATTTCCTCAAGCTACTTAACAAGCATACTTTAACTAATCGACTGCCATTAGTCTGAAAACACAACATGGGGAAGAGGACTAATAATAAGCCAAACGCTGGCAGCTGCCATCATGTTGTGCAAATCCCGACCTTGTGCAGCCCTGTATCTAGGGAAGCAATTTAATTCAGGAATGAAGGCCCAACAACAAAAAACTGACTGGGGCATACAGATAATGATGAGGTAGACACACTTCAGCCAAGTGAAGCCTTGCAGCAGCAGCAAGCAGCACGTGAGGTTTTCTAGAAAAGCAGTTAGTGAAGTCTGAAAGCATCCCTAGAGCTGGTATGGGGAGTGTGGATCACTCTTGATTTGCTAACTTAATTTAATTTATGCAGGTGGAGTAGCACATACGTTGTTTACTTTGCATTCCTGAATAAAAAGGCATAAAACTTGCTACCTGGTTGACAGAAAAATATCTAGTTAGTCTTCATACTTTGCAAATTAATATTTTGAATTTCTATTCTGAATATATTTTAAATGGGAATTTTAAGTTTTAATTTAGATAACTTTTAATTATAGATAACTTTTAATTTAGATAACTCCTTTTTCCTGTAAAAAAAAAAAAAAGGCAAAAAGGAGACAAGCAATAAAATGGATATACAAATCATAGAACCAGATCAGCTTAAGTACTGCAACATAAGAGAATCAAAAGGATGGCAACAGAGACTGGTAGACCTGCAAACGCAAATTTGCAGGTTAAAGCAACTGACATCGCTTTATACACTCCATGTGACATCATTTTTGTGGCCTTGATGCTAATGAGAAAAGTGATTAATGCAATGTGCTGAACAAAGGTAACAACTAGCTGCATTGCATTCCAAATGCTACAAAGATGGAATCTCATCTCATCGGGTCTTCTGGAGCAGATCACTTTTACTGGTGTCAAATCAGTAAAATGAAGATTTGCCATCCAAGATGAAAATGTGGATCACTGGAAAAGCCTATAGCAAAACTCCATTTTTACTTCAATACAACTTCAAACAAATGTTTCAAAATATTCATAGAAAGAGCTTAAGTAAACTCACATGTTTTGTATTTAAACTGTGACATATAAACACTTCCTGCCCATTTCCCGATGAATGTTAGTATGAAGTCCAGGTTAGGGTTACTTCTGCGATATGAATCACCTTACAGAAGATCATTTTATGACATATTAATCACTTATGCTAAATTTCCCCAAATTCTTTTACCCTGAGCAGAGATATACATCTATCCTACAATAACACGGTGGTCTTTGCTTTGTTTATGCCATGGCTTTCTGTCAGCATACATATGTTGACATGTTTAGCTAATTATTGCTTATCAAATGTGTTATAACCCACTTCAGTCATCAAAAATGGGCACATTGCACTCATTAACACAAATTACCTTACTCACCCCTATGTACTTGACAGTATAAAATAGCAAATAACAATGTCTAAAGTGGTAGATCCAATCTTAAATTAGTCGTTACATTTAATTTTAATCTACATTATATCATTTGCTACACATACATAGTTTTCTCTGTTCCAACCTGAAGATTTAAATACACACTCAACAATATTTTCAGAGTTTGTAAAAGCTGTACCAATACTAGTCAGTCAAGGCTAGTAGTATCACAGTCCAACTTTCACTACACCAGAAGTAAACCACAATACGTGCAGACATATCACATCGCAGTCTGCAGAAAGATTCCTGTATCCCTTATCAAAATGCTATGACATCATCTGGCCTTCCCCAGCCAGCCAGAAGTCACACTTAACGACAATGTTCAAAGGCTTTTAGCGAGAATTCAGTTGTATCGTATATAAACGCCAGATGTGACGATCTGGCAGAACAGAACAATACAAGGTCAGCTTTCAGAAGGACATCCCCTCAGCTCTCCCGGAGAGGCGCAGCTCACTCGCATCTTTCTTCATTAACTGCCTGCTCCACACAGGTCATTTCCTGTTTCACGCTGGCTGCCTAAAACAACAGTCCTGCGCCGCTCACATCTGTAAAATCTTTCAGCAAATGGACCAGCGCCAGCTTCTCATGCAGCTGACATATCCAGAGACTGCCTGAGCTCGCAGCCTTGTGAGCCGCAGCCTGTGCTCCTCCGTGGGCTTCAAACCAAGGAGTTCCTGGGTGAGCTTCTGCGAGCACAGGATTTACCATTTCTCCCTCTAAATGGCCCATGTTTCTTTTCAATTTATTTATACAGGTTATGGCACTTCTTCCCTTCTTTCAACCTATGAGTATGTAGAAGTCAATACTATTAACCGCAAAACGATTTGGGATTTAAAAAAATAATAATTACAGTAAGACAAGCCTCCAAGTTAATTATGTTAAAAAAATACCATTTCAAAACTCTCATTATATACTGTTTTCTTAAAAAAAAATAAAAAAAGACATTGATCCTTAAAGACTTCTATTAGAAAGAGCATTTATAAACATTTATTTTATTCTTAATTGGGTGGTTTTTGTATATCCACCTCTGTGAAGTATCATGGTGATAAGAGTAAGAAACAGATTTTCACAAGGCAACCAAATTTGAATAGTTCAAAAGATAACCCAGGCAGAAGTTACAGCACTGCCAGCAAGCCAAGTATGGGAGAGGAGAAGATGAAGACATATTACTGAACCTGATGCTTGACAGAGGCTTTCACCAGGGCCCAGACCACTGCTGTTCCGGAGTCAATAAGGGGAGCATTATACCACATACAGGACTTAGCACGTATGTGAAGGACTTGGGAACATTGCACAACGTATGACTAAAAACATACATAGATGTAGTAGCAGGGATAATCATTTAAGCTTTAAGATGACTGCAGCAAGAGCCTTAAAGCCTCTACGAGGCCATTGATTCACACACAGAGGGGAAAAAAAAAAAAGTTATTAAAAGTGAACTAGAAATACTGCAAGAGGGAACTAAGCTCCAGATTTGGCCAGTAATGAAAGGAAGGATGATGAAAAACGATTAAAGCACAGGACAGCGTTGCAGAAAACGTGAATGCTCAGCTATTTCATTGCCAAATGACGTGACCTAGGTTACACAAGGCCTAACGTGCACCCACATTCATTCCAAGTAAAGGCAGCTTGAGCAGAGCAGCTCTTGCCTGTCTGGCCCCTAAAAGCATGGGCTTTCTGGCATACAGCATACCATTTTGCCTCCCTCCCCTAGCCCTGACCTCCCATGTTGGCCAACCAGCAGCCCTTCACAGGCCAGACAGCACAGAGAAAAGGCAATTTTAGGTTGGAGGCCCACGACTCAACAGAGAGGCCTCTCAACCACAGCCTGGAGCTGTGGCCCTGCTGTCCCCAGACTAAACCCCACAATCCTCCCTCAGAAGGCTGTCTGGGAAGTAAAACTTGTGAGAAGGGCTTTACTCTCACGAACAGCCTAGCAGCTTCGTTTTGCACATTTGTTGAAGAAAGCAAGCCCCCTGCATCCTGTTTTCTGTCTCCAAACCGTGCCAGAAGAAAAAATACTGACTAGTTGTGCAGGGACCTTTTGTTATTTCATTCAAGCACAATCAGAATTTTGCCTGGTATATACTGAAGAAGTGGAAGATTTATTGCTATATTGTTCTGGGGAATAACATTTAAGCAGTTCAGTAAGATTTGGGGAAAAAGCAGGTCACTGCAAGTAGAAAGTGTTTCTTTGTGTGATCACCTCTATCAATTTCAAAAGGCTTTAAAGGGAAAAGAATAAAAAGTCCTAAGACAGAAAATGAATGAAAAAAAAATAGTTTGTGTTTCCTAAAATTCACTAAGCTTTTTTGTGAAAGGGTGAGAAGAATGATAGGAAGTTGGATTAACACTGAGCTATGGGCAATAATGGGTGTGGGTAAGTAAGCCCTCAGAAGACAGAGGTAGGTAGGTTCAAGGTAGAATAACCTGAAAGGTCACAAATGCTACGGAAATCTCTGATCTTTCTCATCAGCTCTTGTGTCCATTTAGTATTTCCTTCTACAGTATCCAAGTGGTACTACTCCAAAGGACTGGTCTGAAAAACAGAACGGGGAACAGGCAGGAAGCAGCAGCAGAAGAGGCTCTAATGCTAAAGAGCATTTAGACTACTGCATGTGGTTACGTACTGGAAGCGAACACTTTCACATACAGATGTCATCCAGTGAGGAGAGGGGGTCAGATCTGACCCCGCACTCCTGCCATGTCCCATTCTCTCATCCAACAGCCATCAGTACCTGGAACACTCACCACTGCGGTCGTGGCCAGGGACCAGTTGCACGTGGAGAGGACAGGAGAAAGAGAGTATGTCATGTTCTTGTGGCCATATGAATAATTCCACAAACAAAAGTTACTTCTAAAAATATTCTGAATTCTGTGCTATATGGACAGATGCAGCCACACATATATTCTCTGCAACGTGAGCTGCCTTGCCCTCAACAACGCTTCCTGCTGCTACCCCCAGGCTCCTCTCAAACCACCCATTGCGAGGAGCCTGGCTCCCGCCCGTCCCATCCCACTCACCCAGGGGAACAGCTCTCTCAGCTGCAGTCACAGAAGTGACAGTGCCCACCTTGGTGTGATGCCTGCCTGATGGTCACCTCAGCCTTGGCCTCACAGGAAAGAGCAGCATCGCTGTGAATGGCTATCACACTACTGACACAATGCCTACCCATACTCAAGTACATGAAAAGGTTGGGGTCTTGTTTGTTTTAAATACCCACCACCACCATGGGTCTTCAGCACATCCTAGTTCCATCTCTGGCAATCCCTTACTGTGCAAATATATACATATTTTCTTTTCACCACAGCCAAACCATGAACTGATGAGATTAAAAATAACTTCGCTTCATGGATGGACTCTTTTCATCTTGTTCCTGTCTCACTTTGAGGTCTGTCACATAAGAGAAGAACACATTCTTCTAGCAATGATATGCAGGTATGGACCACAACTGCATCTAGGAGGTGGCTTCAGTTGTCTGCCAGCTGACAGCTGTCATTTTTCCCAACTAAGCCCAGGGACTGACTGTACAACTTTCCCCCTACTCACCAGTCTGGGGGAAGCAGCAACTAATGGCTCCCAACAACAGACCAGAGATGGAAAATCTCATCCATTTCCATGCCAGAAGGAGGGCACCATGAGCTGACACATTCCAGTTAGGATCACTTGCATTACCGCTATGTCCCACAAGCACATACAGTCAGACTGCAGGCCTTAAAGTGGACAAAACCATGCAATTGTTCCCACAGCTCCAGGAGTTCCTATTTCTTTGCTCAAATCTTGGGGTACTCTTTCATCACTCCCCTACAATGGTCAGTAAAAGCTAGGCTGTTTAATTAGTGGGTGTTGAAAAACTACCGGGAACATCTTGAAAAAATACAAAAGGAAAAAAGACTCCTTGCTCATGAACAGGCAGAAACACTGCTTCATGCACCTAGCTGTGGGATACCTATCACATGGGAGGTGCTGCTAATATCACAGTGGAAACCAAACAAAATCAGCACAAATGCAGCACGCAGGCTATCACACTCTGCAGATCTTCAGATTTCTGATGTAGATGTAGCAATTGCTTTTTGAAAATAATGTCAAAATGTATCTATGTTACTAGCAGTAAGAAGAACAAGGAGGATTGATGACGGGCCATTTAAAGAGGGAGGAGTGGGAAAGAAGCCAGCACCTTCAGAAGAGGTCAATGAGACAATAGAGTCTAGAGGGAGTGTAAAGCGTCAGGGCTTAGCAAGATCCTAAATTGCAGTGACTTAGCAGCTGGTACGACATAATAACTAAGAGATTAATAGACTTTTTCCAGTATGAGGTCAGAAAATACTACAGAAAATAACATTATGGTACTGGTGTTATTGAAGAGAGTGAGGTAACAGGTATTAAATGAAGCAACAGGAGGGAGGATGGTGCAAGGCAGGGTCAAAGTCCTGGCGGACAAACACTCTGCTAAAGCTCCTAGGCTTAGGAAAATGAGAAAACCAACAAACCGCAGCAGACTTCAAGCACCTGCTGATATCTCCTAATTTTTGAACAATAACAGCAAGTCATAGACATCATTTTTCATCATTCCAAGTTGGAAAGCACTTTTTGTGGCTAAAACAGAGGAATAACATGTCACTGTCTTTACCTGGAAGTTTTTTTGCACAGAAAGATTCAAAGCAATGATGGAAGATGAACTAGTTGCACTTCAGATTTAGCTAATGCCACTAGCAGAAGTTAAATACATATATATATATTTAATATTTGATTGGGAATTTCTGCAAAAGGTACAGAGTAAACAAGAAACAATGTACTTCCTGATTTTAGGACAGGCTCAGTATGAGGAATATGCTATGTCACTGCTGACTATGTGTGCTCCTTTACACTCTTTAGTACTTTTATTATGAATTCCTTTTGTATTCAAACCATCGCTCCTCTGTGCAGTGGTACCTAAAAGCCGAGCTTTAAGTTTCTTTGGCCATAGTGCAGAGACTCTGCACTTCTGACTGCTACACTTCATGAACCTAGATTCTCCCATCCTCCCCCCCCCCCCCCCGCTTTTTTTTTGATAAGTAACACAAGAAATTGTTTGCACACACACACACAAAAAGTGATTTAAGAACAGCAAAGACATTTTTCAACTCATTACTTCAAGAGTTGAAAATAAATTGATAGAGTCATGATTTTGTAATAGTGAGAGGGAATTTATCCAAGCCTTCATGTAGTTTGAGCAAAGATATGGATGTACATGTTTGTTTTCTTGGTACAAAATCTTTTGTTTGCTCCTCATCTTGTTCATGGAAGAATGTCCATGCTAAATTGGAACAACAGCATAGGCGACTGTGCTGGATGTAAATAACACTAAAGATAGTGGTGGTACAGGATTCTGTTATGCTGGCAGTGCTACAAAAACAAGCAACAAACCCACTTATTTCTAGATAGGCTTTGGTTACAACTCTGTGCTACTGTATTATCAATTTCCTGATGTCTTTTTGCATCTTGTTTAGTATTTAGGCTGAGTATGTACACTCAGAGAGGATGCATATTAGTAAGAATTAATTGCTAGGATGTTCCTAACTTTTTCATGACTAATATAGACATACTTGCTGTCGCAAGTAAAGAATAAGGGTGTTATTAAAAATTGGCATGACGAGTGCCTAAAACATCCTCTGGCAAGTGATTAAAGAACTGGATTAGTCCTAAGGAAAAAAGTGGTCAGTGATCAACTCCAAAAGATATAAATTCAAACTTTTATATAGGTGTACCAATAAACTGATTACCCATACAATCAGAGCTGAAGAATTGGCTACTGAGTTACAAGGATGTTGCCAAAGTAGCAGAACACTTTGACAACATCCACATACAAAACCAATCTGTGAAAAGATCCAAGATACAGCAGGGCACCTCGCCCCCCGTATGGCAAAGGGCACACAAATAGAGTCAGTAATGAGAGAACAGGAAAAGGCATCTCTCTCTCAGGCTAACATCCCAGGATCTCTCAAATTATTGCCACAGGCATGAATTCACTAGTAGAAAGAAGGGGCAGAACCTATGGAGATTTGAGCTCCTCATTAGCACATTGCTTGTATGTCAAATAACCCATATCTCCACATCCCCTCCCCCTGTGAATTCAGATTTTTTTTTCTCCCCAGATCTTACTCCCACACCCAATTTATTAGGTGGTGTATTTATGTAATGTTTTACATGCCACAACAGTATCCAAGGGATTCATCTGTTGGTTGTAATTACAGTTTGTGTGCTACCCTGATCAGGAGAAGTTTTGTGAAAGTGTCCTTCACAGCACTTCATACCTAGTGAAGTTATGTTCCCTTCCTGGGAACCCTCTCTTTAGCACAACTACTACTGTACCACAGGCACAAAGTTTTACTTTAAATACCATCCCACCAAAAAAAAAAAAAAAAAGCTCTAGGATGTCAGAATTTTGTCACCAGGGAAAGTTGTTCTTGCATCTCTGGGAAATAAGAATGACGGATCCCTGACACGCCTAAGGTTTCAGACAGAAAAGGACTTAATTTCACCTTTAGAGAGAGTTCCTCAGACACAGCTGCAGCACTGCCGAACTGACTTAAAGATGTGTGAATGCAATACGCAGAATTCTCCAACAGAGTGATCTTTATTACAGGGGCAGAGCTTCAGAAGAGTTAGAAGTGTCTCAAAAATTTAAATTCCGACTTATTCATGCTGCTAAAGCTATTGAAGCTTTATGAGTCCAGGACTCTTCCCCCTTTGCCCTCACAGTTATCAAATGTGAAGTAACACAATAATAGACTGCAAAGTGACACCGTCTGAATGTTTGGCAAAGCACCCTCAGACACTGCAAGACACAAAGCCTCTCTCCTCTTTCGGAGCACATCCACAAAACTAATCCACATCAGACTCTCGAAGGAGATTTCTTCCAACACTGGAAGGAAAAGCTCAAACGCAGTCCAGTAAGACTGGAATACCAGTGCTGTTTTTATCTGTGTCTCAGAGTTGCTCCATTGGAGCTCCCCAGTTTGACAACTGAAGTTGTCTTCACAATCAGGCATAAGATGATTTAGGGAGCACATGTAAGGAAAATCGTTACAATAGACAACAAAGCCTGTAACTGTTGAAGCTTCTATTGTCCACAGCAAACTAAAGGCCTCTAAAAATCACTCACTGCTTACATAGGACAAATTCATGCCCTTACTCTGGTACAGTCTGGCTGTTGCTGCAGAACAGCTTAACACAGAGATGAAACACAAGAGTTGCCTGCTGGGTTACAACACGAAGTAGAATTAGATAATTCAAGCCATCTTTACTCTTACTTTTCCACATTTCAGCTGAGGAGATGTAGCATCCCACTCAGGTGGTGGGAAATGTTCAGAGTTCAAATACCATCCATACCCTTAAATCTAAACACGTAAAGGCATGTTTGTCTTTTATCAGTGTATCCCTACACAAGTTATTAGTTCTTTACATTCAGAAGGTGTGGTCTCACCTGCTTCTTGTGAACCAGATTATCATACCACATTTTCATAAAAACTCCAGTTTTGTAATGGTTAGCTGTGATAAAATGGATTCAGAGATGAAGAAATGATCTTGATAGGGGAAAATAGATAAACATACACCAGACAGTATACGTAGCAAATCACTTCGGGGGAACATTTCTTTCACAAGCACCTCTAGCTTTTTAAGAGTTCAGCACAGCTATGTATTATTTAAATAGGTCCCTCTTAATATATTTATTCTCACGTCAATTTGGTCCTTTGAGAGATCCACAAAATGAAAACTATTTAATGAAGGAGGTTGAAAGATGATACTGCTTATCCTTCAGTTTTCAAAATCTCTTATTCGGAACTGAAACAAAATGGATTTGCGGAATAAATTTCATAGTTCCACCGAAAAACAACAGGCAAATTATGGCATGAAAAGGATAGAGGAAAACTCAGAGTTCGGTAGTGCTATTGTCATTATGCATGAACACATTTTGTTACCTTAAGCATTACTTGACTGGATTTTTAGCTGTTTTCAACATGCTGTTACTGTGGGTATAAAACCAAGAGATACACTAGCTGTTTCTTAACAAGTCTTCTAGTACAAACTTAAATGAATTTAGTAGTCAGTTCCTCACTTCACTGCTCTTCTGGCAACCAAACTTTCTATTTTTTTTTATAAACCTATGATGATTCATGGAAGATTACATGGCAATATATCTTTCCGTAAAATAATCGTACTCATACAGACACACACAAAAAACAAGTTTATATTCCCCTTCAGTTTCCTCACCCAAAACAATTAATATAATATATGGCAACTGGTCTTGTATCCTGAGCATTGTTTTTAAATACATTTTTCTTCTGTCAAAAAATATCACAAATTATTTTTTCAAGCGCAAGTAATGAATAGTTAATTACTTTTTGCTTTGTTCTTAACTTTCAGAATTGACCTGGGGCACTCTGTTTCCTTGACAAAATGAGGAAGATAGATAATAGGCATTTCATTAGGGTCTCACATCTATCACTGTTATCAGGACAGGAGTGGAGATCTTTCATACTGCTCTGCTGATAATTCAAGAAGTTCACCATGTGTAATAGCCTCAAGTTTAATATGTTTGTTTAATACAAGAGATGTGAAGTTCCACAAGAAAAAAAAACAACATTCATTCATTCTAACTTTAAAGGTTCAAAACTGATAGGCTGAAAAGAAAAATAAAACCCTCAAGCTCCAGCTTTACAGGGAACAGTGTCTCTGCTCATCATGAGCAAGGCTGTCTATATGAAAGCCATGTAGTTTAGCCAAATCTTCTAGCTCATTTTTTCTTTCCTTCTCTTATTAACTAGCTCTCGAAGCAGTAATCAATTTTAATTAAATGTGGAAGCTGTAATTTTAGCCAGCGCTTGTATGTTAATCAAGATATTGCTGGCAACAGCCAAACAAGTGCAAGTGGACAGCTGAAATCCAGCTGCATCATGGAGAGCCTGCCTGATGAGACCTGTTAGTACTTCTAGTCCTCAGAGCAGGAGAGGAGAGGCCTGGGAGGCGACCTATATTGCTAAGCACATGCTTATGCTGGGAAGGACAGAGAATGTGGACCGGGACAAGCATATGTTCACTGCATATCTTTAATATCTGATGTCAGGGAGGAAGAAAAATTTTCCTTAGACAGTACTTCTAGGTAGCCTAACCTCTTGATTGCTGCCAGAGTTACGTTCCTCCTCCTTTACCAGATCTCTCTAAGCAAGTTGCCTTTTCATTCTCTACAAACATAGCCATATATTCATGCAGCTCCTGAACACACAGGAAGGTGAGCCAGCTTATTTGCTGCAACTGGAAAGGAACAGCTGACTCTAAAGCATAGATCCAGTGCACTGACACCTGTTGATGGTGGCTGTCATACACCCCACCTTCAGTGCTACACTGCCATGCAGTATCCCCTCAAGAAGCTCCACAGATCCCCAAGCAACCAATTCCCCACCAAGTGAACTGAAGATGGTGCCTGGAAGCAGACAAACTGAGAAAATGGACAGTCAAGTTAAGATACAATTCATGAAATACCAGCTTTAGTAGTTTGAATAACCACCCTCTTATGCCTCTCAAAACCTATTTTATGTCATATTGAGTTGTGGTATGAATTTACCAAGCAAATACTCAAAGATACAAACACAGACCAACAACTGCTCAAAAAAAAAGAAAAAGAAAAGCTCCCATGCAGTAGTCCTCCAATATCATTGTTTCTTCAAAGGAGAGTGAAATCTAGCACGTTCTGTCCAACTCTGAAAAACACTACTGTTTGAGGGGGGAAGAAAAGAGACACAACCTCCCAAATCCCACAGCTCCATTCCTATAACTGAATGCCAAATTATACCGCTTGTTCATGCACAAAACTTAATTCTGACATTTCCTTAACCCCTGGTCACTTGAATTTTCAACCTTTCTTCTATTATCATAAATAAGGAGAAAAAAAATCTAAAATAAAAATTTGGAAAAGAAACTTTAGCTCACACAACCCCAAGTTCTACCGCCTGGTATTACAAATTCATAGGGACCATCAACAATTGCAATTCTTAGATTCATGACAATCATTTCACTAATCTTCTGCACTAGCTGAGGACAGCTGGAGGTTATTGATCTCCACAGAATCAGCAGGAGGGAAAGAAGCACACTCTGCTGGGAGGTTACATTACATGGATGTCAGTAAATATCCGTGAAAAGACTCACAACATTCTGTCTCTTCCAAACACCAGAAAGCAGAAAGGTGGAGTAGATTATATGGCAGCCTTTACTTGCTACCTACAAGACAGTCTCCAGTACACCTCGTTCAGCTTGTTCTAGTTTCTGATTTTTCTAATCCATCACTACTTTATCTTAGTCCAATTTCCTTGCCTAGAGAGACCCGGCCCAAGTTCTCAGTTTTGCAAGAAAAAAAACAACACGAGAGAACTTGCCTTGTTTGAGGTGCTGAACATAACAAAAGCTCTGGGGGTTAAAAAAACACTTTGCAGCTTAAATAAACCCTAGAAAGACAAGTTATTTAAGCCAAAGGATAATGCTGACAGAAAGGCTATAAAGTAATTTAACTGGGAAACCAGAAGACTATCTCTGTAACAGCTTTGTAATGGGAGTATCACAGACTAGGTAATTAGTTTTAATATCCTTTTAGCTATTGGAGAAGGATCTTATAACCTGACAGCCTTAGTCCCGTCCATCACCATCTTAACTGCCTCATCTTTCTAACAATGAGTAATATTCAGCCTTTCAAAGATGCGGAATTTAATGATGTATTTTATCAAGCCTTTTTTTTTTTTTTTTTTTTTACCCAGTTGACTGTACTTAATAGCAGAAGAGAGAGGAAACACTCAAAGTACATTGAAAACTCCATCTCATAACCAGGGTCAAGCTGTAAAAATATCTTCAGAAGTAAAGATCAATTCAGATCATCTAGACCATCCTCTGCAAGGAGCATATCTGTCCTGTCATCATGAAAAACACTCTGGATAGGTGTCCCTGAAGGGTTTATATAGAGCAGTGCATTTATATAACCCTCTAACCTTTTCCAGCTTAGGCTGGAGAGGTCACTTACACAGACCAGTAGCTGGCTTCAAAGCTGACGGCTGAAAAAAGTGACGGCAATGTATCCTTCCTTACCCTCTCAGCATGCCCATTCCAATTACTCTCATATTTACTGACTTCTGTGCTCACTCACATTTCATTTTTGCTCTCTTTGATGGCACAGACATCCTGGCTCCATCTGTCATAGGGTTAAAGTAACCATCTCTGATTTCAGTAGGTTCTATGAACTGCAAAATACAGCCCTAAACAATACAGCCCTAAACCAATGAAGATTTTCAAGAGGTTTCTCCCAGGCCCCCAAAGAAAAACTGGTCCCTTTTCCAATTGAAGGCAAATAGAGTTTAGCCTGAGATTTGATGGAAATAGACCATATCTTCACTATCTCTTCATATAGTAAGTGTTATCTTTTTTTTTAAAAAAAAAAAAAAGGAAAAAAAGAGAGAACTAAGCACAACAAGTTATTTTAAGAAAAGAAAGCTGGAGGAACCTTCAGCTTATGTAGGCTGTTATTCATTATTGCCTAGGATATGTCAATATACTGTTTTCAAACTTCAGAAAATATTATAAATCTGGTAACATATTTGGCTACTGAGCCATTCTGAAAGCCTACAGAAGGCAATGTTGAAATCTCTAACAGCTGTTCACAGTAACAGTCTAGTGAACTCCGATATACACCCCTAAAACTATCCACTTCTCTCTTAATTATGTTTTACTGTTTCTGCTCTAGGTACTTGCCCATCAGACCATCTTTCATACATCAATTAACAGGACATGACAGCTCAGATATCCCAATACAGACAAACAATACTCCTGCTTCTGTAATACATACATCCCATCATCCATCTAGATCTTGATATTAACATTTCACTGTACTGTATATGGGAATTAACCTAGCATGTGAACCGGGAGAATACTATAACAGGCATTCATGTTTTTTGGAATGGACAAAGAGAATGTTTTCAATGAATAAAAAAGCATGGTTTATAAACAACTTTGGAGGACTTTTTTTTTTTTTTTTAAGATAAATTGACAAGACACTAAGTAATATCAGCTTCATCTCTAATCGGTGCCATTATTTTTTGCTATCGTTCTCTGTAAGAGAATTAACAAGAAGCCAGCTATGCTAGTAAAATGCACTACTTATACAGATGCTCGGCATTGAAAAGCTTTTCTGGTGCATCTTCCATAATGGTTAGTGCTGTACGATGACAGTCCCTTTGGCTTATCTTTGTCCACTGTAATTTTGGGGAGTGACATCAGTGAAACATCAGCCTTAATGAAAGTACTGAAGTTAGCAAACACTGAACAAAATCCACTAGGATTCTTTCAAAGTTGGCTTCTAAACAACAAATCTAATATATAATAAAATCTTTGTTGCTGTTTATCGTTCTCCAGTTATTGCCAGGCAAAATTCCTTTGTGTTGACTAAACAGTACACTTCAGTACCAATAGCTGCAGTCAAAGTTTTAGAGATGAGTTGTAGAGATGTAAGAGCACTTACATTTCAAAACTCTTTGTACAGGCACATTGGGCTTAGCTGAACATAACGGATAATTTGCTCGTAGCCTTCCCAACCAAAGGAAGTCACCGTACCTGATCTTATCTGAAATAGGCTTTAGACACTATTCAAACACAAAACACACACTATGCAAAACAGGAATCTCATCCAGAAAAAAATAACCCTTAGAATAGGTTATCTTCACTATTGAACCTTAAAAAGCAGTCTACATCAAACATGGTAGCAAGGAAGAGAACAAAAACTTTTAATACTTTTGAGTATTTTCCCAAGAAATAAAATTGATTTTTTTTAAGCCCAACTGAAAACAAAACAGAAAAAAACCACACCCACCTAGACATCCTGTGAGGTTAATACGGAAAATTTAATCCTTTGGCACTGGAAACAGTGGCTTACAGAAAAGCCATTTGTTTCAAGGTTATCATAGGGTTACAGAATGAAAACAGATTTTTGGGTTTAAATATGCCAACACAGTTGAGGAAAAGCTGGAGCAGGAAGTCAGGCTGCTGCAGTTGGATATCAGGCACAGATACACCCTAGTCATCAGTGGGAGGTTGACTGCTAAAGATTGTGATTTGCCCAAGACCCCACCAAACACAAAATGGTCCCACAAAAAATATGCTGACAGAAGCCAAAGGTCCATCAAGCTCAACGTCCTTGTTGCAACTGATCAGTACCCAGAGCTGAAGGAAGAAGGCAGGAGAAGAGCAAAGACTTACTTTCCCCAATACACCCTCACAGCTTCTACTGGGGAGAGATTCACCATGGAATTTACAGTCTTTGAAGGAATTTAAATCCATTAATCTGTTGTTTTTAATTTGCGTCAAGTAAAATTAAACATACCAAGTCTTTTCACGATTATGGTTACACACAGTGCTGGAATGTAACTTTGGTCATATTGTAGTCAAAGCCTTTGGCATTAGCATCAGTAAAAATCAGGATTGAACCCTATGTGGTCTTTGCTAGTTTATGGCAAATAAAATAAAATAAAAAAGTAACCTGTCCATAGTAGTCCTTCACTGTTTTGACAGTCAAGTGACACCCCCACCCAAAAGCACACCCCATTACCTATGTAGGAACTAAAACCCAAAACACAAACGAGCTCTTCGGAATTCTGACAATAAAACAAGATAATTGAACAGTGCTCTTCAGAAAGGAGTGTCAGGCATGCCTACCAAGAAAATAAGGGTTTGAATGTTTCTTAACACTTACCAAGAATATTAAGGGGAGGGAAAAAGGGGCAGGGAATTACATGATGAAACAATCCTTTTCTTGAAGGAGCTCTCAGTTCCATGTTAACTTGAGAATTTCCTTTATCCTCACTCAAAACTAATCTTTACTAATCATATGTTTAGATCAATGTGCCACTAAATGAGAAGCAAGTCAACGAATTGATTTATTTTCCTCCTTTTTCTATCTTATTAGGGAAGTGTGTTAAAGAGGTGAATATAATTAGTCACCATTTGCAAAACAAGGTGCTACAGATTAAAGAAAAAGTAATAAACTATTTTCATTTCAGCTGAAATTCACACCTTCCTTTGCAATATGTAAGAAGTATTTTAATGAAGGAAATGAGAATAAAACAGTTTTCCTTTATGTTCTGAAAAAGAAAGTGTTACTTTGAGGAAGATATTTGGAACAGGATGAGTAGAGCTATGTGTGTAAGAAATTTAAACGTCTAAACAAATCCACTTCAGTAGTCAAGAACTGAGGGAGACAAAGTATAAACAATCTTTTATATTAGGTGATACGCTAACAAAATTTTATAGTTTGGTGTAGAAATTCAAAATTTTCATCACTCAACAGATTAAGTGGCTCCACAAAACAATGCAGTGTGGGGAAACAGGGAAGAACTCTGCACCAAGGGAAAAATAACACAGATAAAAAATAATCTGTCCAAACTAGAATTTGGATCCAATTGTGACTAATGCTTGTATTTATGAGCTATTAAGGTTTCATTTATGAAGGGTGATTTCAAAGACTATGCTTCCTCCACCCTGAAAGCACCAGATTAATAGTGAGCTTGAAGAAAAATTATCTTTCCAGGCTGGAAAAAAAAAAAAGACACCTCCCCTAAAACCACTGATCAAAGACAAAAGGCAAAGTTAGACAGTATCAAGGAACAGCGGAAATCCTTCTGCCATCAAGAATATACATCTCAAACACAAGCAAACTCTGGCAGAGAGATAACTCATTTGACTTTTAGACAGCAGATTTTCAAACACTCTGTCCATTCATTACAAAGTTGTCTGGGGACAGGCAGAAGTGTTCATAGCCTTTCTCCAGAAATACAGCAAGAGAAAGATAGCAATGAGACAATGATAAGGAAAGAATCAGAGACTCGAATTTGCAAAATCCAAAATCTCCACAGACTTTCCTTACTAAAACCCAGTCACCCTGCTTCACTCAACTGCGGGATTATTGGGAAGTATTTTATATTGTTTACTACAAGGAGACATTTGTCCTCAACATACAGGTGTGGACCACAGACCAAATTTTGCATTTCAAAACATTAATTCAACCACCACTGACAAACAGGAGTAGCTCACAACTCCTTTCAGCTGGGTTACAATCGTATCCGTCAGCTTAAATATAACTGTCTAGAAGTTGAGTGTTTTTTTTTCAAGCAAATAAATTTAAGTAACATTTTAGTGTGTCTGTAGATGCTTTGTCTCTGTTTTGATTCCAAAACAGAGAAAATTCTGAGATATTAACTCTAGTAGCTATTATTTCAGTCTGAAATATGTTGCTGACTACTCCGGAGGTTCATTAGCTGCACAGTGAAACAATATTTTCTTGGAAGGACTCGAGTTTGAGAAACGCTTTAATAAAAGCAAAGTTTTAGGCTTCCCTGCTGACAACAAGGGCCTTATCTTCACAAATAAGTCATGAAACGGAAACTTTCTTGTAACAGATAAAGGCAGCCTCCACACATATTTAGATGAAAGAAGAGATATTCCAGGAGAAAAACAGATTTTTTGTGTGTTAATTAGGAACTTAACTCAAACCACATTCTTACTTGCAGGCAGCTACAAGATGTCATTTCGTGTAAAAGATTCCAGCATTTTCCCTTTGTTGCATTATCAGAAAATTAATCACGCTATTCAGATAACACAAAAAGAAAGATCAGAATGACATTATCTTAGGTTTACAGAAAAGTATGCAGGCAGTCTAACTTTTGACCCAGCAATCTGGCACAGTTAATTAAAATCAACCCAAAAGCACAAGCATCAACCTATGAATTTCCTTACTGTATTGCAAGATCATTATTGTGACAAGTAAAAGGTAAGATCCTGATGAATGGCTGCCACCATTCGATAGATTGAAGAGGGCTTCAAAATGTCTTATCTGTGCTCTCTGGTACAGGAAGAGCAAGGATAAGGTGGATAATAACCTTTAGTTTTATCCTTAAACACAGGATTCCGTCTGTCTAGCTCCAGGCTGTATTTTTGCTTCAGTCCAGCCTACTGTCTATTCTCATGAGATTTTAAAGGGAAAAAAAAACACATTTCAGATGCATGATTTTTGGCTCATTTTACAAGACAAAAGCACCATTAATAGCCTTCTGAATCATTCACAACATTATAAATCATTTAAATAAGTTATAATTATGAAAGTCAATAAATATGTTATGATACCCCCACAAAAGACTGATACTAATTTCTATTTAAAAGATTTTTATTAAAATCATTTCTCTCGTTATAATGATTAATATAGAGAGGTAAGGCTTAATCACAGTAGCTAGAAGCTTAATCACTTAAATTTGTAAAACTGCATCGCAACTAAAGAGTTGGATCTACTATTCTCTCTTTCTCATCTATAAAGAAGATTTATATGATGAGATTTTTCTGTTTGCTATTTTCTTATATACCTTAAATATACCAGCCCTTTTCTGGCTGGTTTTGCTCAATGTCTTTTGCAATCAACTATGAAACTATAACGTATTCAGATTTAATTGCTGAAGAGGATGTTTTTTATTATTTATTTCCAGAAATATTTTTAATGAATATCTACTTGACTCAAAGTCTTGATAAACTGACCAAGAAGTAGTACAGGTTATAAAAACATATACTTCAAGTGAAAATTGAGGGAAGTCTATAACACTTCCAGTTTTCCAATACACAGGAGAAAGAACTAGATGCTTCTGTTTCTAAATGGAAAGAACGGATATTCATATTTGATTTCGAATGAAAGCTTTTACTTTGGTCCTTGTTGGTTTTCATAGATTTATTACTTTTTTCTTTCTTTCATTCTTCTTAACCTTCGTTCTTCCATTTTTAAGATAATACATCATTACATTTGTATTCCTGATACTTGGGACTCCAATTTTGTAAGGAAGATAAAAAAAAAATAAACCAATGACTGCATAGAAGTACTTAACACTGAGATTGTTCGTATCCTAAGACCGTAACTACACTTACTTGGCTTTAAGAGTTACATGTGTATAAGATTAGAGGTGTGCCACCAAATGTGATGCTAAGCACACACCGTGAAGCCTCACAGCAGCCACAGTCAGTGTTAAAACTCATCCCCATTATCAGGCCAGAACATAAGCAATGAACAGTGATATGATTTATCTTGCATAGCTTTCACAGTCATTTTACACGAGATATCCATGCGAATATATACTATAAAATGTGTATGCATATGTACGTAACACGGGGCATGGAGGAGGGGTATAAGTCTGTAATACTTCATATATGAATGTATATTTTCCTACAAAACTACAAAACACCATAAAGTTCTTGTAATTTCTCTGAAAAAGAAAGTAAAAAAAAAAGTTTTAAAAGTTATATATTGTTTGCAGCCAAAGGCAGAGCTGTTTCACCTTGATAATATAATGCCAAGCAATTAGTTCAAAGGGGAACAGTCATTTTGTCAGTAATTGCAGATGAATAAGAGTTAACTGGACAGCAACAATTAATTACTCAGGCCTAAACAGGTTTTCTTGACATGAATGAGCTGTGAAATTCGGGAAGCATATCTGTTAAGGTTATCTAAGTTTAAAGGTTGGTATAAACATAAATGTTTTGATTACACTGTAAAATGTGTGGGCAATGCACCTGTTAGCATCATGGCTAAGATAAGCAAGTCAACCTGGATGTACCGTATAGCATTCTTATGCTATTTTACAGCACTCTGGTAGCAAAAATAGATTGACTCCAAGTTTTTTGTTTGTTTGTTTGTTTTTCCACAAAATAATTAAATAAAATTTAAAAAGAATCATTCAAGACATTTTCTGTTTGTGGGTAAGGATCCTGGGAATTGCTACAGCATTTGCGCAAGTCCAAAAGCAGTATATGCCTCAACCACAGGCAAGACTAAGCGGCAGCAGGCAACAGCTAACTGCCCAGCCTCCTCTGCAGACTGAGAGCAGCTCTTTAAAGGTGGGATAAACTGCATTGTCCCCAGAACTGACAGACCTTTTCAGGGGCAACAGATCAACCTGCCAACCAGTGGGACTCCTGTGCTCCACAACAGCCTGGGAATGAGAAGTAATTTCAGGCAAGCCATATAGGATGCTGGAGGTACTGCCCCAAGAGACCCAATACTGACACAGCAGAGGAGTGGGAGGGGAGGCAGATGAGGTCACCTGGGAATTGCTTTTGCCTCACCAGCATTAGCTCTCCTGCTCTGCTCTCCAAAAACTATTTTGTTAAAACACGTTTTTAATCAGTGGTTAAATATGATTCACTGAGCACCTAAATAGCATAGCTTTGCCTCACAGAATTTCAGATGTCCCCACACAGAGAAGTTGGTTGTTCAATAATTTTCAAAGGACCTCTAGGAACTGAACCCAATTTTTGTCATTGCCAGTCAGTGTCAGCGTACTTTTGTTTTCAGGTAACATATGTAAGTTAAAATGCACAGCTTGACTAAGCATTATAACTATTATGTATTATTACTTGGATTCTCCACAGTCTTCCAGTATTTTCAAAATTCTAAGCTGCCATGAGCCAGTATTAAATAGTTGGATAAGAAATGTCTGCACTAGCCCAAGGAAACTTCCTGACAGGATCAACAAACAGTAATTAAACATCATTAAACATCACCAACAGCTAGCATTATTGAACAAACAAAACCAAAAAAAAAAAAAAAAAAAGGAGGTAAGGGGCCTTGTCTGCATTATGGGAAAGTCATGATCGTGATGAATTAGAGCGGTGCATCATAACGTGTATATCTTGCTGCAGAAAACTGTCTATGTTCTTCAAGGACAAAATGCATGGAGTGAAAGCCCTGATCTGACATGATCATTAACAATACTTAATCAGCAGCAGAGTCTCAGGACAGTTTAAGTTACATTGTTGCCTCCCATGCCATTTTGGCATTTCCATGTGTAGGTTTACCAAGTGAATTGTACTCCATGCCAGGGCATAACAGGCCAGTAGCAAGCCCATTCTTTCACCTTTGTGAAGTACACGACAGTATTAAACTAACAGACCTCCTAACAGTGGAGAGTCTGTATGAAAACCTCTACCATGAGGGCCTGACATCCCCGAGGCTTCAAGGATGACATGCTGTTCAGTCCCACTTACAAGACAGCAGACATCAGTTTTACATTCCCCATCTTTCACATGTTGGATAGCTTTTCTCAGCTCTAGCTTATTGTATTTCAATTGTACTTCCCAGCTGTATAAACTGGGAGACATCAACTCTTGCATTTCCAAGGGACATTATGACATGAAGGCACTTGTAAGTGCCCTTGGCCATGATTCTGTCTTAATTGTTTTGCATGGGAATTTACAGAAAGAAGAAAACAGCTTAAACCATAGTACGCTGGTCTTTTTCATACATTTTAAATTATGCTTCTAATTAGCGAAATCTTACAGATTGTCATTTTGAAGACAAATGTTTGCAATGCTAATAAATATTTTAGATTTATTTTCCTGGATAATCTGGACGTTTCTGTCACAAAGTATAAAAAACAGCAAAACCACCACTTATCAGCTCCAATTGTGTGGGAATTGAACTGTTTCAGTCAGGTTTTCTTCAGAGGAATAATCTGTAAATTAGTTTACAGGAAACAGGCTATAATGTTTTCCTCCAATTTGCCTTTATGCTAAGAGTAATACTCAAATGTTATCAGTAACTAAGACACCTCAACCTGGCAGTGTTGTAAAGCCCTTTTTGCTTCTTATGCTTCAACGTAGCTTATGAGACTGGGGACAAAACAAATTAATAATGTAAAACATTAATGAATGTCATGTTTGCAAAGCAAAACCCCGACAGCAGTTAATATGGAGTAAAACAAAAGCCTTTGCCAAGCAATTAAGCTCACATAAGATAAGCAGATGACAAGAATTAAACTCATCAGTTCACTGCATAAAAGCTGCAGATAACAGAAGTGCAGAATGCCCAACTGCTCCAGTCCACAGGCGTCCTTCGCTCTACTGCAGGCCCAGCACAGTCCCTGCTACCTTCTCCTTTTCCAGTCTTCACACAAGATGTGTGAAGACGTTCTTCTGTGTTTATTCTTCCTTTAATGTTTAGTATCTCCTTGAACAGCATTATCAAGCAGTAGAAAATAATAATAATAATAAAAAATAAAAACCACAAAACTCCCAACATCAAAAGAAAAGACTGATTGCTTTCAGACAACCCCAGACAGCTGTGCAGAGTAGAAGGCTTCTGCATCAAGAACATGAGAAGAGATGCAAGATGCATGAGCAGGGTGGTGAACAGTTAACTTCCAGGAGATGAAAGCAGATACAATTAAAGTGTCACTATTTCTTTAGTTCAACTAACTGCCATTAGTAGGCAGTGATCTGAGAATTGTATGAAAAAAACGCAAGTGATTACAGATGTGTAAAAAGAACATCGAGTTCTCTAAATACTTGCAGCATGATCTTACAAGGAAATAATGAAAGTGTTTTCTGTATCCTCAAAAATCAAGTAAGTATTTCCTGGAGTAAGATTTGAGATAAAAGTGTGAGGTATGATGGAAAAATTTTCTATCCAGAGATTTAGCTTATTCAATTCAGTGTTCACTGACTTAATCAGTTTATATTTGTTTTGCCAACCATTGTTCCAACATACCCAGATTTTGAGAAGAGCTGCAGAACCAAAGTGAATACAGTCGGTTGTGCCTTCTCAGTACAACTGTAGTCAATGAACTGAGTTCCTGACACATTCGTTTAAAAGTTACGTTCCATTGAAATTACTCCTTATGCCATATATCACACTTCAGAGCCTTTACAATTCTTTGAGTCACTTCCATGAAACAACTCGTGGGTTTTTCTCATGTATGAGATCACTGGCACCCTTGATACTGAATTAGCAAAAGTGTACTTGCTTAGCTGTCCTGGGTTAAAATACAGACAGGCAAGGAAGAAAAAAAAACATGCACACTTTTTTGCCTTCCTTTTATATTGCAGTAGTTGAAAGATCTTCCAAAAGTCTTATCTCCTTAGCAATACTTTCCTTGTTAGGGAGACAGGAAAGCCCAAGTTTTGTTTTCTCCTGCAAATTGTGAGTATGTGAAAAGGGACAAAAATATGTAGCCTGCTTGCCATGAAGACAGCCAAATGTTACCCTATAAAGTGATAGTCAATAGTTCTATTGCCTAAAAGTACTTACTTTTACAAAAGCGTAACATGTTTATTCAATAAAAATCTACAACTTCAAAATGCTAGAAGACATGCCTTTAGCTCAGGTATTAACTAACTTATAGCTAGGAAAGACAGAAATTCACTAGTGTAGAAGAAGAAATCAAAACATGTCTGAAATTGAACTTCAACAATGCTTAATGCAAAAAAATTACAAAATTGTTGTCAGAAGAAACTCCATTGCCCCAAGTTCTTCTACCCCAGTTTTTCTACTCAAGTCTTGTTAACCCTAAAACGCATCCCCTCCCAAAAACCACAGGTTCTCCCATTTGAAACCCCCTTTTTTATCCCAATCATTTCTCCTCTCTTGCAGGTCCCACATAGCAAAGACTCCATACCTACTGCAGTATTTCAGCTCCTTAAGATCAGCCTGCTCCCACCTCACCTCCCATCCTCTCCCAAGCCACAAGTCCTTCCACCAACTTTCCATTAGCTGCTGAGGCTCATGGAGTGTTTCCTCTGTCCAGAACTTACCCTCGGTCCTGCTCTGTCAGAGAAGAGACAAGCATAACCTCTAAAAAAAATGCAATTCTAAGGACAGAATAAGAGCTGTTAACGCCTCCCCACACACAAAACAAAATGATAATCTTGAGCTACATTTGGCACAGTACAGATGCAGATGAACCGCATGATTCTTATCTCATTTACCAGTGCTACTGTCAGTGTGTAGAGCAATGATTATACACCTGTTGGGGGGCCAATATACTTTTGACACCTAACTGTTTGAAAAGATGAGTAAACCTGGAAAACCTCACTCTAAACTCAGTTTCTTGGATACAGTTGAAACCAGTAGGAAAGTATTTCTTTTTTTGTTTTCTTTCTTGTATTTTCAGTTGTTGTAAAATAAGTCTCCCAACTGTGACTAAAGTGCATGCAGTTAGTGATGGCTGAATCAGGACACAAGTATACAGTACAAGTCCATTCTTTGCATTTGCTCAAGGCATTCAATGAGTATTGAACATCTGTGTTTAACTGAATAATATTACTTGAGATAATGCACTAACTTTTTTTTTTTAAACTGACCTATTATGCAAATCTGACTCAGAAGCTTTTTCTTCATAAGCTTTAGAACTACATATGAAGATTTACACCCGACTGAACTTCATCAGTTCAGAAGTGATTTTGGAAAGCTATACAAGCAGCTATTTACCATATATTCAGAGATCATTAAAGGAATATACATGAATTATTTAAAAAGTTAAAATATGTATGATTTACTTCGAGATACATATTTGCTACTGACATTACTGTAGTTTGCTTTGCTGTCTGAGTCCCAAACACCAAAACTTACAGAGATACTCTAGCAAAACTTTCCAAAGATCAGTACTGACCTGTAGCCTTAGGAAACTGCGTGCACTCTCTGTACGTGGGGTGCGCACAGCACTGAAATCAGTTGGGCTTTTTGTGTGCAGTTCCCAGCTAAGTAGTCTGGGACAGGTCTTCAGGGATTCCCCCTTTCTTTCAACAAGCCATTATTGAGAACAGCTTTGGTTTAGATCATTCAAGCATACATTTAAGGGATGTCTATACTATTACTGAACCTAATTAAGAGCAGCTTCTTCAAAGAAGCCATTTACAATCACAGAACACATGCACACAGATCTACACACCACCTGTATTCTGACAAGCACGGTATTCATATTTAATATCAAGTTTGTCTGGTCAGTCAACAGCTTCTGAAGACCAGAGTTGTTCTTGGTTCATCATGGACATAAACCTCCACTGCACCTTGCCTCTTCACGCATCCCAGCACATATCAAGGCACTGTTGACATGTGGCAGTCACAGCACAGGCACTACCATTTCCTTGGCAGGACAAACAGCAGAAGGGAGCACATGGAACCAGGACAGAGAGGAAACACCATTCCCTCCTGGAAGAGCTTCTGGGAGCTCACACAACAGCCACAGCAACATGGCTGTATTCACCCTGCCACACCAAGCCTTATCTGCCCCACCACACCCAAAGCAAAAGCAGTGGACAGCCTCAGAACCTAGATAGAGATCTAATGTTGCAATTGTGTCTCAAATCTAATACCACTGATTCCTACTGCTTACTATTCTTTTACAAGTGAGTTGAGTCAGCTCCATGAAAAAAAATAAAAATCTAAGTGTTCACTATTTGTGTGGACAATGACTACTCTTCAGCATCAGTCCCTTAGTTATTAGCCAAAAAAACAAGCAAACAAACAAAAAAACCCCACATACTAAATCAACCATCACACTCAGTTTTGAGCAATAAGGTCTCAAACTTTGATTTACCAGACTCCTACAAGTCAATTTAAAAAGCTCACAACTGCTTGAAGCACTGCTGCAGAAAGGAGTGAGTATGCAAACAGAAGCCTGCCTTTGCTTTTTTTTCCTACCATGCCTTAACAATATCCTGTGTCTTGCAGTTCAGAGCAACGGAGGAAAAAAGCAGTCATCCTTCACTTTCTTCACCTTGATGAATGATTTTAATGCAAGGATAATTTACAGTGCCTTAGCTGGAGATGGAAAGATGTGTTGTAGTAGTCATAGAAACAATCTGCATTTGAAAAAATTTCCTCTAAGTGATCACAGTTTTAGACCATGAGAAAAGAGACTAGTTTGTTCCTCACAGCAGCTTTTATTGCTTAATCAGTTCCAAATCCTCAAATGTAAAGCAATAGTTTCTCAAACTATGCTAACTGCTTTCTGAACACAGGAAGACACAGCTCACAAATTATAAGAAAAACATAAAATCTCATCCCAAAAGCACAGCTTTATGGTCATATAATATCCGAAGTTGGAAAAAGGCTGCAAGGGAAAGGTAAGTGATATCCAGAATGCATAATTCAAAAAACCCTGGGAGAAAAAAAAAAAAAAAAAAAGACTGGAAAAGTCTGTGGAATAGATAAAACTTCAGATGTTCTTTTACACTATTCCTTTGTGCCTGACCTGCTAGTGTATTATTATTTTCACTGTATCAAATAAAATAATAAAATATTCATTGGTGGAAAGTTTTGTAAGAAATTCAGGATTTCAAATGGCATTTGAAAATCACCATTTTGAACACTAGATTTTTGTCACTTTCCTTTAATCTGACTCATTTATTTAGATTGTTAATTCACAAAGTAAGGATTATGCTTTAAACTGGTATTTGTACATCTGCTGCAATGATGCTCCCTATCTCCATTGTAGCCTCTCAGCACTAGTTCATTACTACTAGCAAGAGAAATGGGTACACTACAGTCCTAAATAGCACCCATACAGAACTTTTTTTTTTTTATTTTATTTTATAAATACATGCAAGAGAATAATTTGATAGGGATAAGGTTTTTTGGTTTTTTTTTTTGTTTTTTTCCAGAAGCACTTTTCTACACTTGATGTAGGCAAAAGTACAATAGCTTTCTAAGAGCTAACCACCTATTTTATATATATCTTAGAAAAAAATCCCCCTGCTAGCATTTAAACAGCACTCCATCTCCCAGACTCCACCAAATTCAGAACCAGACATAAGCCTGCCATAGACCAATAAATACCAAATGGAGACTTAAAAACACCTCAGATTCAAAAGTAAAAGCTTTCAAGGTATTTCTACAGCCAACATATCCTTCCAACTGCAGCTTTTAATGCCTCCCCACAGAGGCAGCCTTAGAATCAATGCATCTCACATGTGTGCATCCTAAAACCCGATATGCTCATCCAATGCACAAATGTCCTTGTTGAAATTGTGAGTGGAAACACCCAACCGTGAAGAATCAGAATAAACTCATACAGATATCAATAAAGATGACCAAGAACAGGAAAAGAACATTTCACAGGAAACAATCTCTCCATCTCTTTATTTTGAAACAGACGTGGTAAATTAACAAATAAACAATCAACAAAACAAACAAACACCCAGCCCACAAACTTTTATTTCCAACCCCCTTATGCCAGATTTATTTACAGCACATTTTGCCCAAAAGCTTGCCCATTTTTCACAACCATCTTAGTTTGTCTGATAAAAGATACTGCCTGCCTTCCCTTACGTACCATAGTTTCCCACACAGAACGCTACACCCAGAAGCAACAGAAGTGCAGATTAAAATTTCTTTCTTTGAGCAATGAGATAATTCATGTTGTTCTCCTGGCAGAAGAGTTTCACCAGTTTCTCACTCTTTGTATGGTCTGTTTCTCTGAACACACTCCACATCTCTGAAAACTGAAGAAAACCGGAGCAGTGCTCCACTGCTTGGATGGATGGATGGCTGCACCATCTCAAACACACATCTGTATCTTCACTTGCTAAAACTCATCACCCAGGTTCCAAGAACAGCTACTCATATTCCTCCAGAAACTGCCAAAATCATGGTTCACTGAACTCTAAAAAGAAATTGAGATCTAGGCAAGTCTCTCAGCTGACACAGCTGTTTGCATTATTTCTTCCACTAAACCAGTGATACACTGTCCACTGTCTTTGGGGATACAGATTGCCTTTTAACACTTGAGTTTACTTTACTCCAACCCAAAAGATACAGAGATTAACGAGACTGGGCATAACATGAAACCATATGTTAAATGATTTCAAAGCTAGTCTCTATATAGCCAGGGCTTACTGGGGCATTTCAAGTTGAATCTTTTCTCATGCTAATCCCTGGCAGATAAAGGAAGAACATTCAAAATACCTGGAACACGGAATAAGGCTTGTTGTTGTATGCGTATTTTGTTTTGTTCTTTTGATGAAAAATACAACTTCTAGAGAGTCACTAAGACTACGGAATTGGAGTAGGCCATATCAACTAGGAGTATCACAGCACAACTGACAGATTCCAAGCACAGTTTTGTACTTAACTTTCTGTTTTTTTACTTAAGCTGGTATTTCACATATTATGAATATGGAAGCCAATTTCTTGTACATTCCAGCTCCCACTTGAATTAGTGGAATACGTAATTCCAGAAGAACAGAATATTGGACCTATGTGAAATGTAATGTAAGAAGGTGAATGAGACATATTACCTTATTTCTTCTTAAATTCTATTCATTCTTGAATAACACAAGATTCAATAAGCTTTGTTCTGGCATTACAGTGAAGAACTCTGCACAAAGTGGCCTTTTATCCCAATGATCCAAACTCAAAAATGGAAAAAGTTGATTCATAGGAAACTGCTGAAGATATTAAGATGTGCCACTACCACTTTCTTCTTTGAAGAGTCAGATGAACTTCATCCTAACTCAGCTATCTATATGTAAAGTATCTCAGACTGAACTAATCACCTTTGCTAAAAATATGTGGCTAACTCATCTTTAATACTTACAGAATGAGAAAGCTTTTAGAGATTTAGCATTAGGCAAGATGAATCTCATCTTAAATGCTCCCATGGGCTCTAGATCCTCTGATAGCAGATTGGCATTTCTTTTTTTTCTGGGCTCTGTATGCTGCTGAACACTTGATCAGTATTTAAAAAAAAAAAAATGTAAATATCAGACAGCTGGCTTGGTACAGGCATGTTTACATCACTTTTTGTTGTTCTCCTACTTAATAACATGAATTCATCATTATGCAACATTGGGTGCTCTGACCAGAAACCTCTGTAGCAGCAGTGTAATACTGTGAAGACACTGTCTCAAAAGAACATTGAGCACTATGTTTGGCTTAGACGGCCATTTGCCGATAAAAATGTATAATACATGAACTTGGGGAATACTCAGCTCACTTAAAATCAGGAAAAAAAAATCAATGATAGTACATGTAATTTATAATTAGAGCCCACTATTTTGTAAGAGTCTAGCACACATTTTCACTATCCACTCCATTAGAGATAAAATGAGCTGTTAGAGGTTAAGTGGCTGAAACAAAGCAACAGCTTAGCAGCTGGGTATGGAATTTAGGTTTCTCCTTTCAGAGCAGATACATAATAGCTTGATGTAGCACAGCCAGGCAACAGGTACCTTGAGATGACAGAGAAGCAAGGTGCTGGAGCATGCACATAGAGTAGCAACTCCGGTAAGAAAGCAGAAGGAGATAGTTTTTTTTCTGAAGTATATAAGTGAAGAGGAAAGGAAAGCATCTTGTACACAGCAGCTAAAAATCACTCAAATTGTCCTCTGCCTGTGCCTCTGCCCCATTGATTAAGAGACTAGGATAACCATCTGAAGAATAGACATAACATTTTTGTTTGCGAAAAACAAACACCTCTGGAAAAAGGATTGAACTATTTTTTTCTTCTGATAAAAGATCTACGTTAAGACACACAAATTTCCTATTAACCTAATGGTTTATGTTTCATCGGCATTTATCTAATTGAAAATACTAACATTGACAATCTGATTCCTTCCCACCCCCAATTCTTATACTGTAAAGGTAACTACAAATCACAATTGCAAGAAAGGCTAAAAGTTTCTATTTCAACAAGTTCATTAGGAAAGATTACAAGTCCACCACAAAGCCAGCCAGTAGGAAATAGTGGCACAAGGACTCCAGGTAGACGTGAGGTCATCTGGACTAAGCCCAAACAGTTTTTCCCAAATCTTTCATTTAAGAAGGAAACCTATCACTAGAGCCAACCAAATCTCAGAATTCAAAGCAAAGCATACACACTAACAATTCTAACAAGTAATAACTCGATGGTTTTCACATTAATAACTTCAATGGCTAGTATAAACTGTTTCCTATATGACATGCTCTTCTAAGCATACACTGAGGTAGATGCTTGAACTACAAAACTTAAAAAAAAATATAAAAAAAATCACAACGAGCACAACAGAAAGGTGAAAGACAAATGCAGATTGGGAAAAAAAATAGAAAAGAGTCACTTTAAGGTATACAGTTCTTCATTTTGTACTGAAACTCCCTAAAGTGTTTATTACTGCCACTCTGCTGATGCCATGAACATACACCAGGACTCCAACAGGTGTAAGACAGGAGTGAGTGTAGGCAATCACATTTAAACTTTGTTCTTAACTTGCTCTGCTAAGTTACCAATAGCATTTTCTGAATACTTCATTTTCTGAATTGTTTTGAAATGTCAATGTTTTCTTTAACCTTTCTCATATTGTCCATGGTCTGTGATAATTAAAAGATAAAACCTGTACATTAAGTGGTGAATACTAATTCTTTAGATTTCCATTACTTCATAGCAGTGAGAAGGGAAAAAAAAACAGTGAGAAGGGAAAAAAAAAAGCAACAACAAACACCCACACTTTTAATAAAAGGATACAGTAATTGTCACTCAGAAAAGTAGGCTGAAAAAAATTGTCAAAATACATTCAATGAGAAACTTCAGCAATAATGAGTTCTTTCTTCTAAAATAAATAAATAATATGAACCATTTTTGTTTTTAAAATGTTCTTTTTATGACCCCAAAATAGAGATGTTCTGAGTCCCTCATGCTCTTCTTACTCTTTTATGAAACCAATAGAGAGAAATCATTAAAAATATTAAACATTAAAAAACATAACTCCTTAAGTATTTTGAAATACTTGATAATAGAAGTAGACAGGAAAAATCCTTGTATTTTTAGAATAAATCATACATACTCTCATAAGAAAAGGTTCCTGCTTAACACTCTAAAAAAAATAAATCCACTATCAAGTTTATTATGATTGTAACATCATTCTGTTGGTCACCAGAAAGTAAATTCCAGTTAAGACAATTCTCAAAACAGACAGCTTTCCATTTAAGCACACATCTAGAGCATATTTAAAAGTTGTGCCAAACACTCAGAGATTTCACAGAGACAAGAAAACAAGATGCAAGGGACAAAAAGTGTAAGTCAGAAGGGGCTGCTACACATCTGGCAGTAACACTAGGTGTCCAGTTTGGATTAGGGCTCTGACCACTGCATGGGAAATGAAGGAGCCAGCTTTCTGCTCTAGACTTGCACATTATACCACTCAAAAATGTAAATAATCCACTCCAGGAAGAGTGGCACAACAGTCTGAAAGCTCTTAGAACATTTATCTTTCCAGCTGCAGTAGCAGCTACCATTCAGAGAAGGCTGGGGGGTAAGCTAAGGTATGTGCTGAAAAGGCTTGCTGACAGCACGAAGACCATATGGCTCCATACTTGCCATGTGCCAAAGACTAGCCCAACACAATCTAACTGTAACAGAGAAATGTAGGGATCCAGATGTTTTAATTCATGCAAGACAGCAAATCCCTTCCATTTAAAATAGCATGCCTTCTTCCTGCAAGCTGCTGGAAGGACTTCAGATACTAACCCACTTGATCAGCATGCTTAAAGAAACTAATGCAAGATTGAAAGACTGTACTCAGAAACAGATGGGCAAGCTCTGAGCTACCACATCCCTCAAATTGTGGATGCTCCAAATAGTCAGAAAGCAATAGATAAGGGGAAAAACTCACGTTCTGCATCAACCTATTTTGGATCTTCTCCTACATTAGATAACCATGTGTAGACAGAAATTCATATTGTAGAGAAGCTGAACTATTTGATAGGTGCAGAATACAGCAATTTTCAAATTTGGTTTTCATGCTCTAGTTCTTAACTTTTGACATCCTGCTATTTTCTTCTTGTTTTTAAATTTTCCACAATTTCCCCCTTCATCCTACTGTTTGTCTTTTCAAGTAACAAGATTGGGAAAAAACATTACTTAAAGAAGACATTACGTAAATCATATCATTCTGTAAATAACATGTAGACTTGCTATGTAAATAAACACAGCAGCCACGACTTATTTTGTCAACAACATTTTATAAAGAAAATGCCTTCCAATATTATTTGGAATGAAGAAGCAGTGTTGAGTCATTCTGTGCTCCTTTCCTGCAGCAGTGATTCAATCAAGTTGGGTCTACATGTAAAGTCATAAAATTACATTAGATTTGCAATTCCAGACAAGACAAACATTTAGTAAAATGTCTGTGTATTAGTAACAAATGTACTTAGCTTAGTATATATGATTTTACTTAGCATTGTCTTTGATGGTGAAGAGACCACATCTGCTCTTGCCAACTTGAAAATTAGTTTTTCCATTTCTGTCTTAAATGCTACAGAATTTTGCATTTTGGAGAGAAGCAGCTTCCAAACAACAGCCTTCTTCACATTGTCACTCCAATTTTCAAAGCATTTGGAAAGCACAATGCTGTACACACCTCCAACTACTCCTTTTCACAAGTTCTAAGGAGCAGCATGCTTCCATTTCACAGCTCCTTAAAAATTAGGTTATTAATTTTAAGTGAAGCCATGAATAATGACTTCATTTTGAACATTTCTTCGCTAGCAGATACTAATGGCGTTTCTCACTCAGCCTCCAATTACAGAGAACAGTGATTAGCAACTCCCTACAAATATAATTAGCTGATTAAGAAAAAGGGCAGATGAGATCAAAGCTCTTGGAGCATATAGCCTTTGGATTTCAACTATCAGTTCAGTGACTTAAGAGGATAGAACACTGCATTCATATGACATATGTAAGCTGTCATCCCCTCTAACTGTTGTCTCAACCACAATAAAGAACAACCTTTATGAAAGGCTAAAGAAAGCTCTTTTCACTTTCTGAAAAATATCAAGGGCTTCTGGGGTGCCAGCAGCATGTGCTGTGGGAGACACAGCTTCCTTACACTTCCTTCAGTTCTAAGCAAGAAACTCAGCATGGTCCCAAACTTTAGAGCTTTTCATAGCTTGGCTTACCATCAGTTATTCCAACTAGTCCTCATCATACAAGTGTCAAAGGGCTAGCCACCTCTGATCCATCCTGAAGTGCTCTGAAACTTCTGACTTTTTGTTTTCATCACACAATTAACACAGTCAAAGAAAGTTACCAGAAAATGCCCGTCACTCTCTGAAGCCTTCTGGATGGAGTTCATCAGGTTATGACATTTCAGCTCCACATCAAGAGTCAAGTACACCATATCTACAAGACATACTAAAGGTCCAAGACCAATACAACAATACACAATCACACCTAAAGCCCAGCTGAACTGCCTGTTACAGAGATACAGCTTGCCAATGGAAGGGAAAGCACTTTCTTCAGTTCTTGTCCGAGATTATGCCCAGAGCAAAGAGAAAAAAGCACTAGTCTTCATCAGAAAACCTTGCCACCTTCAGGAACAAACGTAAAGTTACATTTCTATGACCTTGTCTTCCCTAACATAAATAGACACCAACATGTGTGTATATGCAATCATTTGAAAAAATTCTAAACAAAACACTCCTCTGCACATTCCCTTCTCTTCCTGGGAAGAGGATGAAAGCAGCAGCACGTGACAGGTGTTAGTTACGTTGTTTAATGCATTCCTGAAAGTGTTCATGAACACCTCTAAGACCTCATATACACAAAAATTTACTCTAAACCTACTGTCCCATCTGACTATAAAACTACATTCCTGCTGCTGCTGGGTGAGGTAGTGTGTTACATATCAATTGTTTTGGAACGTTTACCTTAAAGCTTAAAAAAAATCAATGGGAAGGAAGAGAAAGATGACGTGTAGCAAAGACAAGCTCAAACAGGACATCTAGGAAAATGCTGAGTTTCAACTTGCCAAGTTTCTGACACATTATCCCTCGGGGTGAGATTAGACACTTTATGAAGAAGATGGGTGTGAACAGGCTTTCACACAATGCCTAGGGATCTATGGTGCATGGCAGCAGGATCCCATAGATGGTGTTATATTAGTCAGCTCTTCCACAGGTTAACCAGAATCCTTCCTACCTAAACAGCACAGCTGACTTGCCAATTTGGCTACTGCCTCACTCTGCAGACACAGTACAGTTAGCAGTTTTGCTCCAGCATTGTTCCACCTTATTTCCCTGTCAGACTGTGGGTGCACATATACATGGTCCTACTCCACAGTTTGGTTAACCACTTTTTCTATATCCCCTTCACTTCTTGCACACTGCCTATTTATGGGAGGCACTCAAAAGTACTCCTGTGGAAACGTAAGTTTGCTGCTTTGTCCTCTCTAATTGTAATGCTCACTTTTTGCTGTTCTTCTTCTTCCTTGTGTACTCTTCTTCATTCTTCTTCTTCTGTTCATGTGGTCGTCCAGCTGCTGGAGAGACCCACCACAATCAGCCCAAGACAGAAATATCTTGTTGGAGACAGCGAGTTAGGCATGCTCATGTGCACGCAAACTCCCAAAGCCTTTCTATCATGTTTAATCACACCTAGACCAAGGCCCAACATGGTAGAAGTAGCAAAAAAAAAAAAAGTAAATCATGATGTTCACAGCTTCCCCTTAGCTTGCTCTCGTCCCCTTTCATACCAAGTCACATTGCAGAAATACTCCATGTTGTTCTGCCCCTTGCCATGTTCCAGCCACCCCAGTATCTCCTTTTCTTCGTTTACTGGGAGCCCCTTGCAGAGAAGCATCCAAGCACATACAAAGGTGCAGCACACCAGCTACCTGCATCTCAAAGTAGCTATGACTAACAAACCATTGGCTGAAGAGACTTCCTGAAAATGATGATATGGCACATTGGATACACCAATTCTGCTAATAACTTTCTGGAGAGTTTGTACAGTTGTCACATTCCAACCATGTTTGGCACTTTCACTTTTTCTTTTTTAGATAAAAGCACTATGAGAACATGTATGAGAACATGCATATCTGAACACAAAACAGAATCACAGAATGGTTGAGGCTGGACAGAACCTCTGAAGATCATCCAGTCCAGCCCCTTGTCAAGCAGGGTTACCTAGAGCATGTTGCACGGGATCACATTCAGGCGGATTTTGAATATTTCCAGAGAAGGAGACTCCACAGTCTCTCTGGGCAACCTGTTGCAGTGCTCTGTCACCCTTATAGTAAAGAAGTGCCCTCTCATATTCAGCTGGAACTTCCTGTGCTTCAGTTTGTGCCTGTTGCCTCTCATCCTGTCACTGGGCACAACTGAAAAGAGACTGGTTGCATCAAAGACCCAAAGTCTGGTATTCATTCAGTCATGGAACCCAAATCTTCCATGTCTAGGAAAGTGTAATATTTGAAGAACACCCTGGTTAACATCATTTGCTACTTTCTCTTCTCAAAGAGAAGACACTGTGAGGTCAGAAATGCAAGTATCATTCAAGAATATGCCACATAAGCCACAAACCTGGCATCACACAAGACGGAGGCAAACTCTCATTTACCAGCACTCCCCTAGAGAGAGGAAGAGCCGGAATTCCAGATAGAACTCTCTGAAACAAGCAGCCATTTCTTACTAGATTATCACTGGATAACCCTAACTCACAAATGCCCGTCAGCACCTAGCTCAGTTTGAAGGGGGTGGGGGGGGGGGTGGGGGGGGCTGGCCTTGCACAGGGTAGCCTCTGCCCTATTAATGAGAGTAATTACCTGGGTATGGAAGTTCAGTCCTTTGCAAGCAGGGCAGAGCCCACAACCCAGATCTCCCATTTCTTGGAGAAGTGCTCACAGCTGAATGAATTCAGGTGTCCAAAAACCTGTATTTCAACAGGTGAGGGAGAGGTGAAAAGAAGCTACAGGCATTTCTATGCCTTGATACACTGATTTATTATGCCAAGGATCTTTCAGACTAATTAGTAGGCATCTAATGAATGTAGGTGCCAGACATCATGAATTTGTTAAGGATTTAAGAGAACTTAACATACCTAAGGCCACGTTGGCATATTTAGATATGCTGAAATCCACTCTGCTAAAATTATCTGTGTGAAATGTTCCTCAGCTACCACCCAGATCTTCCTGGTCACATTATGTGCATCTTTGGTTCAACGCCATCCCCAATCTACTAGCTCTGATCCCAGCAAGACAGTTTCTAAACTCACTACTTCTACAGACATAATCTGACAGTGGAGATTCCTAGCTAAATAAACATGGCTGGTATCAAAGATTTTGCTTGAGCAACATAGTGAGTGTAATGACAGAAACATGCAGAAGATAAAACATCACACAGCTGACACACAGCACAGTCAGCAGTCTGGCAATAGTTAAAAAGTTTCTGTGTAGGCGCTTTGCAGATGTAAGCTGCTTCTGCCAGGATAAGCCTCAAGACTTCGTCTTTATTGAAACTGGCTTTGCTGACATGCGCTTGAAAGCCATTGTGTGTGTACTCTCCAAAAAAGTTAAAGAACAAAGGCAAACATGGAATAAGAGATGAAGCTTAATTTATTATACACTTATGGAGCTCAGGCTGCATAAACAAAATATAGTCATAATACATATGCATCCATCTCACTTTTCAAAAAGACTTAAAAATCCCAGACTAAAAATGTTTCTTTTTTTTTTTTTTTCCCTCTCTTTTCCATCATGCCTGTTTCTCAGTCAAGGAATTAATAAGAATCAACTGACTAAAATGCAAAGGGGCCAATGCTCTCATTTCATTTGAGAGTATAATAACAGAAGCCTTTGCCTTACAGTGCAAGGAACAGAACAAAAAAATAAAAATCCTGAGTGTTCCAGATGATGATGTGCTTATAGTTCCTCATATAAATAGTTTGGTCTTCAGCCTAAGCCCCTCTTACATGCACACAGGTTTTTCACTGCTGTTTTGTTATTTGGCAAACTTACAACAGAAAGTTCAGCCATGACTATAGGGCTTTGTCTCCTACACAGTGTGAATTAAGAGTCACTCTTTTCCCCCAGATTCATGAAATCCTGTTGTTTTTTTATTTGCAAATTCAGGAATTCCATCTGGGTTGCAAATTCTGTCTTGGTCATGTATTTTTTTGGGCAACACTGATGTGAAAAGATAAAATATCAGCATGCCTCACTTTAGTAATACAATGGTATTTTGCAAGACACTGTGACTTGCACAGCGAAAGAGGATTTGAGAAAATCAGTCACTGTTTTTTTCTAAAGCTGGGCTCAAAACCAGAGACTACATATCAGTTTCTATAAGATGTAATATTATATATATAGTTTAAAAAAAAAAGGCAACACCAAGTGTAAAGAACTAGTTCTGAATAGAAGCTTTCACATGACTGTAAGCTCCCCAGGGAAATAATCACTCAGTGCCTGCACTTTTCTGATGCTCTTCCAAAGGCATTAACTACTGACTACCCACAGGACATCAGTGTACTTGGAGCTCTGGCCAAATGGTGCCATTCTTATGTGAAGCTGAACTTACGTGAAGCAAAGTGAGAGAGCAAAATTTTCCTCCATGCAGAAAGAGCCAGTTCCAGCGTTACTGCTCAGAACTATAAATATATATAATAAAAGCGTCAGGTAAAACACTTCTGTGTATCAGCAACTTTGCAAAGGATCATATTTGTATTGCCTTGAGGTGGCTACTAGCATTAGCAAAGATGAGCAGTGAACCTATTCAGTGGGAAAGCTTTGCAAGAAGTGAGGGGGAGATGAAATGATGCACAGCTGTATAACTGTGATCCATCCTAAAATTCCAGGAGAGAGAAGGGTGCTTTTTTATTTTCTCCCAGCGGCAACCAGAACTCTTTGAACCAGCACAGACTAATAGACAGTCTCGTGCATGGCTCGCTGCTTCTCCCCTCCTCTTGGCGTTCATAGGCAGGGTGGAATGGAAGAAGACAAAGGGGTCTAAAAGACAGAGGTCTGCTGGCATTATACCACTGCTCATAATTGAGGCTTTCATGTTGGGAGTCACAGATATCAATGCTGCATCGTGTTTTATGAGATTCTTTTTATAGCGTGTGATCAGGATTTAGTCCTGGAACACATGCTGCACCTTGTTAATTTAGGGAGCTAGCTTTTGGATAAAAACTTATGAAAGCAGCAGAATACCCTAACATCTGGAGGAACGTGCTATATGAAAATAATTAGTGAGAAAAGTTTGTCCTCAATGAACACATAATGATCATTTTTGACATGTAAGCAGGTTCCTGAAAGAACACATCTCCCAAGTGCTGCTGGTTCATGTCACTGTCCCAGGCCAACTTTACTGAGCGTAAACAAGTCTCTTCTCACAGAAGTTAGCCTTGAGCAAAAAGGAAAAAGCTGTGCTGAGGCCTGAAATCCTCTGTTCCTCAGCAGAACAGTGAAAATGATCAGTGAGGGTCCTGTGACAGTACCCTGGGAAGAGCTGCAGCCCCTTAACACAGGGTAGCTAAGGCTGTCACCCTTTACCTCTGTCACCCTCATCCACCACCAACATGCCGTCCCACAAGCATCTGGTCCAGTTTTCAGGTCCTCAAGCACAAAATATGTTCACCTGAAAGTAAAGCCCACACAAACACCAACATTTTTCCAATGAATGCATCAAAGAGACTGTACTGCCCATATTCTGGGCACAATGGCCTCAAAAATCTCCACAGACTCGGGTCATGCATTTTTACACTTACAACCTTAAAGAAGAAATCTGATTTCTGTCCTTGGCACCCCTTCAAATAACAATTATTTGGCATATCATAATTATTTGGCAAAGCTGCCAGAGTAGGTGATGACATATATGAAGTAAAAGACCACAATGCTTGTATCTGCCAGACTTCGCTCACAAATCCAGCTGCCAGAGTCATTTGCTGCAGTAGGTTACACACGAGATGGTCATTTTAAATGCACACAACTCGCTCTTGTCAACCACGTGCAGTTAACATTTGTTCAACATCTGATAAAGCACTGAAACAAATTATCTTCTTTATTTAGCAACATGCCTTGAGAACAGATTTTCTCCCGATCTAATGGGATAGTTCTGTCCATTATCCCATTAGTTACGCATTACTAGAAACACCCGTGGCATCACACTGCTGACTGCAGCTATCAAAGGCTCTTCCAACAATGTCGGTTCCTTCTGCTCTTGATTACCAAGAAACAGTCTCACGAAATATCACCCATTAGATCAGATCACCAAATGAGTGAAGTGAAAGCAATAATAAGTCCCACTTCCTATCAACTTTTCACCCAAGCTGACACACGTTTTGTCTCACCAAAACTCATATTATGTGTGTCTGCCAACATTTTTGAAACAGTTACACCATCTGTCTGACTTATTTCCTCAAAGCAGTAGCATTCATATTGATTCTTCCCAACAAACCGCAGCAGGGCTGGCAGGGCATCCTGGGGCAAGAAGGCATCAACAGCTACGTATGGACCAGGTAAAATTCAACCTTTTGACTCCAGCTGCTTCCACTGGCCTAGATCTAGCATGGAGGAATAGTTATTTGTTTGTGTTTCATTTATAAAGTCTTAATGTTGCCCTTCCCCCCCCCCCTTTTTTTTTATTTTAGTTTAGCAAATTTTGAAGCAATAAAACATTTATTAAAATGTTTGACCTAACCCTGGATACTTTTAAATGCTTGTCTAAATACAAAAAAAAAGTATATACAAACATGCTGTATATTAATATGGTGAAAATTATGACCAGTTCAGTATTGTATGAATACAAATGTTACATTGGGTCTGTAGGTTCACATGGAAGTGTGAATATGCTCTCAGTAGCAATCTAAATACCAGCATGATTTTATGCAACCAAAAATCAAACATATAAAAATCAAGCATGTAGTGGCATTTTGAGAAATGACCTTAAGTTTAATAAACAATAAATAGTAAATTTATTTTTCCTTCCTCCAAAACCACTCAATTTTGTTTTAAAAATCAAGGAACTACGAAGAAATAATAAATGAAGGCAGGAAATGATGAGGAAATGCATAAAACGCTGTATTACGTTGGTTTCTGGATCTTACAGTGTGGTTAAGTGAAACAGTAGTGTCAGAAGAAAGATTTTTTCAGCATAGGGCTGTTGTTACAAAAACATCTATGCTAAGCTTTTTGTGTATCTAGGGGAGAAAGGAATTAGGTTGCAAGTTCAGTTATGCTCAGCCAATTTGGTTTCTACTAGAGATGCATGTATCTGCCAGTGAAGAGCATGAGCTTTCTTTTTCCAAGAAAATGGAATAATTTGGTTTCACACACTGCTCTGGGCTCCCAAAATTAAGAGCACAGTGAGCATTCAAACAATCTTGGCTTCTGTTTCTAGGCCTTAATAATGAAATAATGCCAGATGCCAGCAGCAGCACTCCCCATTTGTCTCCCAATCCACTTGTTTCACGTACCTTTGTTTGGAACCCCGTCCAACTGGCAAATTCACACAACACTTCTAAGCCTCCTCTAAACCCAAGGCTAAAGTGGTGTATCCTAAACAAACCTAGCAGCTACTGTTACATGCTGTCATTAAGAGAGTTGTATTAGAGCTGAGATGTGAAATGCCGGTTTGACAGCACTATAAGGAATCTATTTTGGTCACTACTTCAAACTGCTCTTTTAACGCCTTTTACAAGGCTAATTATGGTTACAGATGTAGGCTAGGCAGAAGCCTTTTCTTCAGACTGAATTTTTTCTTCTTTTTTTTTTAAATGATAATTATTTCTCTTTTATGAGAAAAGCTGCATACAACACAAGAATAGACTTTCAAATTTCCATGCCGGCATATTACATGCTGGGAAACAGCTATATTGGTCCGTGTGAGAACCACAGATGATCTACTTATGATCATATAGCAGGAAGAACTTTCTCTAATTGCTCAAGAAGTTTCACAATGCTGCTCATCAGTGCAGCTTCTGTGACGAGTTGCATAATCACAACAGAAACCCCCCCCAAAAAAAGCAAAATCTATTTCACTAAAACTGTGAATTTACACAGCGTCATTTAGCCTTTTTTCTCAAGTTACCTAAAATAAATGCAAATTGCCTCTCCTGCTTGCTATTTCAGTGTCTACACCTCTGCCTTGCTTATATCGGCTTAATCTTGAGACCAATACGTGTATTAGTTGTTAGAATAACCCACGAGTCTTCACTTCTGGCAAACGTTTGAGCAGTTCAGTGTATAAGAATCACATTTAGACATGGCAAAAGAGCAAACTTACAGCATACTTAGTGTAAAAAAACATCAAATCCTTGATTAATCTGATAATATAACAGACTAATCCACCAGGGTTTTTTTTTCTTACCTCGATAATCTTGTCGTGAATTTGCAGGCCTTCTGCTTTGTCTGCAGGTCCATTTTCCAAAATTTTTGACACATAAATTCCCTCAGCAGATTCCTCCTGATTGTTCTGTGCCAGGAGAGACGGAAGTTGCAAAAAGGACCACATTAGTACAAGAAATGAAATGTACTACAACCAGCAGCAATGAACAATGCAAATCCACCTGAAATATGCGACTTGCTTTTCTAGCTGAGAATTAAGCTCCTTGGGATTTTTTTTTTAAACTTGCTTAACAAGAAATAGTCATTAATCAAAAGGACAGAATTAATGAAGTATTCCAGCATTTTTTATAAGATTATCCATTCACTTCTGGTTATTTTAGTCTAAATGAGACACAGGGTGCAAGAGTAATCAGATCCTAGCTAAAATATTTAAAGCAGACCTTTCACTTCACAGCAGACAGAGACTACTATGTAAATGCACAGAGGAAGATATTCATTAAAAAGGATGCCCAAGTGTTTCTGTCAGGAAGGAAAGTGATCCTGCAGTACTGCCGCCTGTAAATGTTTTCCTGCATTTGGAAATAAGCCCCAAGGAACAAAGTGACATTAGTTAGCTGGCATGTAACAGTGATAGGATTTGGTTGGAACTGGTTAACCTCATAAATCCTATTCACATGGGAGACTGAGAACTTGCTCAGCTGTGAAATCTATACAGATCAGCTGTGGACAAAAAGAGAACCCACTTCCAGTTGATCTCTACACATTTCTAAGTACAACTGACATGAAGGTCAAATTTGAAGCAGACAAATTATTTACTACAGCTGAAATATACCTGATATTGTTGCACAGGCTAAAATTACTTCATTTCATCACATGAGAGATTAAAACATTTTTTAAAGTATTAAGTCAATATTAATAAAAGAATAATTCAAAGCAGACGCTACCTACTATAAGTATTTTAAAGTATTCATACAAATAATAACCTAGTCAGCAATAAAGGAATCTTCTTTCAAATCATTTATGCTTTGGACAGCAGTTGATATGATGCTTATTTTCCTTCTGTTACCAGTGAATCCCTGACCACCAGTATGACTCATATGTGTACAAGTTTCTAGGACTAGGTCCTATACACTTGTGGGGAAAAAAATTATTTTTTCCATTAAGAAAACTGGTAAATCCATTACAAAATATGGAGCCACTGTAAAATATGCTTTACAGTATATGGCAGCTGTCCCGTGGAGACTCAATCCAAGTAGATTTCAGGTTAACAGATATTTGTTCAACATGATGCTGGTCAGGCTATGATTTCATAAACTCCTAATTATTTTCCTTGGTCACTGAGACTCATAGGTGTTAGGTAAGATGCAAAAGGGAAATTTTTTAACAGTTCCAGAAATATTTTGGAACGGTGGAGCAACAGACCTCCACTGAGTTCCCAAGTAAGCAATGAGACAAAAGAAGCATAATAGCCATTAGTCAAAACGCACAAAAGGTAGGGTCTGTTTCTTTCTTAAGAAAACGGAAGGCCATATTACACTACCTTCACCCACACAAAATTGCGTGTGTGTGTGTTTTTCATAAGAAATTTCACTGCCCTTTTAGAGATCAGCGTATGACCCGGTAAGAAAAAGGATATTTCAGTCTTACTTGTGGTCCCCATTGGTAGTACGCACTACTATCTACAAGTCCTACCGAGAAAATACACCACAAAGCATATAGCACTTCGGCACCTCCTCACACAGCTCACAGGCTGCAAGGCAGGGGCTGGGGGAAGATACGGAGGCTAACGGTTTATTTGCCCTTTAGCTGAGTCCCTGGGCTACTGGAGGAGCCCACAGTCATGCCTGCGTGACTTTGTCGAGGTGTCCTCAGAAGGCCAGCCTCTGCAAGCCAGAGCGAGGCCCAAGACAAAAGCGGGCTTCAAAGTAGCCTTGTTCCATCAGAATAATGAACCACCTTCCAGAAACACATACACGTGTGAAATAAGACCTTTCCTGACAAAATAAGACAAGCTTGTGGTGAGTTTTTCCTTTCCTCTCCTCTTGCCCTTCAGGCAGAAGGTGAACAGTGGGGAAACCTACAATGGACTTTAAATTAAACACATCAAATATAAGCATGTATGTACCAAGTCACCAAGAGTCACCTGTTTCCAGACAGAAAAATCTGCGTTGTATATATAAAACACCAATAACGTGTAGTGAAAACTCCCACCTACAGGACTAATGCAACAACACCAGTGTTCTGCTCTTCCCCTACACAAGCCAATGTTTCACCAACGGGCACTTTTTCCCTGAACAATTGAATATACATATTGCCTTCATAAACTCTTGTTGTCTTGTTACTAAACAGTTCCTGATCCAGGTGGGTTTTTTGTTTGGTTTGGTTTTTGGTTGGTTGGTTGGTTTTGGGTTTTTGTTTGTTTGTTTGTTTGTTTGTTTTGAGCAGAGTTTTTTATTTTCATTATTTGAGCCTACTCGACCCTTTCTTCCTGTTATTTCCTTTGGCTCCAGCCATGAAGAATCAGAGCTTATACTGATATCTACCAATCTACCGTGTGTAGTATTCACGCTTACCACAATGAGAACAAATCAGAACTTCTGAATTCAACATCAGATGACCCAGCAAACCCTGATACCCAGCTCTGCCTCACAGCTCCACCACCTTCTCTGTCTTCAACTATCGGTGTTAGTTAATGGTAGAACATGACCACTTTCTTCTCTACAGTCAGCCATACTCTCCAGAACAGTGCTAGAAACACTCATACAGTTATCATTTACTCCTTAAACTTTCAGAATATTCATAATACTCATTCATAAAGCCTAACAGTTTGTAATATCAAGAACATTTCCAGTGTGCATTGTTTGCACGTGAGTACTTCAGAGAAACTCAGCTGATATCCCAAGAAAGCTGAACACCATGCTCCCTTTTCCCTGCAGTTTTCCCACTGCTGTAGATAACAGAAGTCAATCCAAAACTATCCAAACAAAGATTGTATGGACTTTATTACTGGTATATTGAAAGTATGAATATAATCTAAGTGTGTGTATTTTATCTTTCAGCGCCTGTTGTCTCATCCTTCCATTAGAAAATCTAAGAAACTCTTGCATTGGATTTCTTTGTAACACACATTTGATAAGTGCATTTACCCACAAGGAACAGCATTTCTGCAGTGCAGACTGAACTTCTTAAGCTAATGGGAGCAGACTCTTCGGCACCACTAAATATAGTCTGAGAGCAAAAGATTGCCAAACTAATATACAGGGTCCCATTCCCCTCCCCAATAACAGCAGCAGGTTATAGTTCTCCCACTTAACAAGAACCTGATCAGTGCATAATTATTACCTAACCCTTTTAATCAACTATTAATTTTCCAGTTTAACAGGTTTCTATACCATTCACATGTAATGACAGTCCTGATTAATGCTTTTGGAAGGATGAAGTTAAAAAAATCCCTGCATATTCTTATGCATATTCGTGGAGGGAGGGGGGAAGGGAGGGGTAGTGATCCTTGTTCATATTTTACAGTTTTTAATGAACCTTCTAAAACTAGACTGATGATTTGTGAGACCAGATTCATTTATGATATGAGATCGATGAAAACTGTATTTCAGTTCACAAAGAAAAAAAAAAATTGAAAGCAGGCATGTGAGAGCAGGACATGTGCTTAAACTATCTGAGCTACAGAATCAAATCTTCATCTCTCCTTTAAATGAAAAAAAGCTAGCAGTTTCCAAAAATTCCAATGGCTTAATCCTGCAACAATTACTCTTGTAAGTAGTCCCAGAGATTTCCATTCAACAGTTTCCATGAATACATATTACTCACATGGGAACTTAGTGTAGATCAGCCTAAAGTTTGAAGACAAGAACAAAGGGAACACCTTTCCTGAAAGTGAGAATAATCCAATTCTCACAAGAATCTAATTATACCTGATAACACAAAGTACTTATATCTATGGAGCTGATTCCACACCGTCATTGAAAGTGACTTTTTTATGACTAACAGTGTACATAACAACAGAAAATGTGGTCAAAAAGTAACCTACAGTTACTTTTCTCATTACCTGATTGGGTCGTCCTCCTATAATATTGAATCCCAAAGTATCATTTTCTCTGTGTAGCATGATTGTTAATGGTGTGGGTTCTCCTGCCTACAAAGAAAAAGGTGAAAAACTGTTAAAGCATATTGTCTTGAAAAAACAAACAAACAAACAAAACAAAACAAACAAAAAACAAAAAAAAATGAAAGCATTAACGTACAATGATTTTTAGTTGGAGAACATGTAAGACGGGTCTCAAAAGCAAATTTGGCTGAAATGAGAACAAAAGACACTGGAAAAAAGCAAAGGGAAGACATGCACCACTGAAGTGTAACAGGTAGCCAAAGCACCTGACTATTTTAAGTGCTGAACAGAAAAAAGTGCAGGCTTTGGATGGGAGGAATGCTCTGCACCACTGAAAAAAAGTCAGTGCTCCAAATGCCTGCAATCTCTACAAAATCCCTATAGGCATTTATATAACATATAGATTAAAATACTCAACATGACAATTTTCAGACCCAAAAGCCAGCTATATCAGTACAGTTTTGTCGCAGCTTTCAGGAAAAATATACACAGAAAACGAAGCCCAACTTTTTATATTAGCTTCTCACTTTCCTCCCCAAAAGGAAGAATCCAAGAAACATTTCTGTAAAAAAAGGGTTTTGTTTTGTTTTGGTAAACAAGTTGTAAAATATAAAGTGATCAAAACAAGTGATGGAGTCAAAGTTCAAAATGAAAAGGAGAAAGAAGCCCTTTCCCTCAGTGGAACGGGTAAATTATTTTCTAAAAAGAGTAACCAAAAAAAAAAAAAGGGGGGGGGGGGTTCAGCATAGCAAGTTAGCTTATTTTATGTAGTTCATATATGATAATAGTTATGTTTTAGGAGCCGTATTCCCCATGAAGAGGGCATATTCACCCAGCACTGTCAGGTTTGCCGGTCCCTAAATGACACAGCTGTGACACCTAAACGATGATACCCATCCAAACATCACAACACAACACCTGACGCTGAAGGCCGAGTTTTATTAACGGCGAGGCGTTTTGTGGCAGCAGGGTGCATCTGTCCCACACCGGGACCCCGCTGCCAGCCCCCCCGACGCCCCCTGCCCTCGCCCCCGGCCGGGCTCCGAGCCGCAGTGCGGGCAGCGGCCCCTGCCGGCGGTGCCCAGCGATGGCAGATGCTCGGCGGCGACCCGGAGAGAGCAGCCCCCTGGCAGCCCCCCTCTGGACACCCCAATGACCCCCCCTCGCCTTTCTGCACTCGCTGTTTTTCCGCACACTCCTTAGCGGCCCCTGCTGCCCCCTTCGTGTGACCTTAGCGCATCCTCCCGGAGACGAAGCACACCTGCGATATTGTACCCCGGGGAAATTAGGGAAAAAAAAAAGATTTAAGTGCTGAGGTCTTCAGACACAAGGTGTCTCGATGCCACGAGGAGCCGTGTTTCTAGGCCCGCAGGTGTCGCGCAAACACCCCCTCCCCACCTTTAGCCACCGGAGTGATGGAAAGCGCCAGGCACTGAGCTCTTCCCCGCAATCCGCTTCTCCCCACGCGAAACACGCTTTGCTGTCTTTTCCCTGTCTTTTCCCAAGTTTACAAGGAATTTATCCTCCAGTTCTTTAGGCGACTTCTCGGCTGCTCCAGCAGAAGTCCCAAGCCGGCTCCGCGCCCCAGCCGAAGCCAGCTGAGCGGCCACCGGATCCCCCGAGGCGGGGGGGTCGTGGCCCGATGCGAGTGCAGGTGAAGCCCGGAGCCGTGCCTGCGAGCTGCCAGCCGAGGAGCCAACCCCCCTCCTGCTCCTCTCCCTCCCGTTTCCCCCAGGCGACAGCCGCCGCTGCCCGGCACCGCTCCGGGGCTGCTCCCGCCGCTGCCCCCGCTGGGACCGGGCAGAAGCGTGGCCGGCTCGGGGCTGGGGGCTCCGTCCCCGCGGGCAGCAAGGGACACCCAGGGCTCGTCCTGGCACCCGGCCGCCCGCATCCCCCTCGGGGGGGTCGGGCTGGGCGAAACCGAGCACGGGGCGAGCCCGGCTGCCGGAGGGGGTCCGGGAGGGTCTGGTCGGCACTCACCCCGCCGCGCCGGCCGCCCGTCAGGTCGCGGGTGATGCTGCTGATGTGGCTCATGTACTGGCCGAACTTCGCCTGGTAGCGCAGCGCCGTGAGCCGCACCTCGCTCTGCAGCGCCCACAGCTGCGCCAGCAGCGCCTTCTCCCTCCTGCTCCAGCTCACGGCCTCCCTCCTCGGCTCCTGCCCCGGCCCCGGCTCCGGGCCGCCTCCCCGCAGCGCCCGCGGGCGCCGGTGCCCCTCGCCCGGCCGGGGGCTCTCGGGGGAGCCGCCCTCCTCCGGGCCGGGCGGCCGCGCAGCCGGGGGCCCGTAGCGGCACGCCGCGAGGTGTGCGGGCAGCTCCCGCAGCCGCAGGACGCGGCGGCAGCCCCGCGGGCTGTAGTCGCACTTGACCTCCAGCTTCTGCACCAGGCTGCGGAGCGGCAGCACCGGGCGCAGGTCGGCGGGCGCCAGCGGCCGGCAGCGCAGCGGGCAGCGCCCCCGCCGCGCCGCCCAGGGCAGCAGGCAGCCGGCGCAGAAGACGTGGCCGCACGGCGTGGCCAGCGGCTCCTCCAGCACCCTGCCGCACAGCTTGCACTGCAGCTCCGCCGCCACCGGCGCCGCGAAGCGCTCCGGGTCGAAGCCCATGGCGCGTCCCGGCCGCCGCCAACTTTCGCCGGGGCGGCCCCGGCGGCGCTGGAGCCGCTCCCGGCGGGCGGGCGGGCGGCGGCGGCGAGGGGCGGGCGGAGGAGCGGGGCCGTGCCGGGGGAGGCGGGCGGCGGGCGGCGGCGCCCAGCGAGCCTCGCCCGAGGCTCCCCCCGCGTCCCCCCGCCTCGGCTCCCGCTCCCCGCAGCTGCCGCCCCGCCACCTCCGGGCATCCCGGCCGGCGGGGCACGGGAGGGGATGCAGGGACCCGCACCCGGACCCGCACCCGGCTCCCCACCCGCATCCCCCCGCGGGTCGCTGTAGGTTGGGTCGGGAAGGGGGCTGGCAAAGCCTCGAGGAGCTCCGGCTCTTTTACCGTTGTACGTGCGGACGGGTCTCTACCGCATTGCTCCCGCTCGCTTCTCTGCTGTGCTCCTGGTTTGGGATACGCAGGAGGGCACAGGAAGCACAAGTCCCCCCCGTACGAATGCTCTCTTTGTTACCGCACCGAAAAAAAAAATATGGTCGGGATAAGAAAATTGCTCGTGGAGCTCCCTTAAACAACAACATATGTGTAAACAACACTTTCATCCTAAGAAAAGCTAAAACACAGCAAAATCTGGAAACGCATAGTCAGGATCAATAGCCAGGCTGGATCCTACCCCTTCATTGCCGCACAGCCCACAACATACACTGAAACATGAAACCCCTAACGCATTCCCCACATAACTCCACTATTGAAAACACAGGGCCGGGTTGCTGCCCCCCAGCCCCGTGGCAAACCTCCCAGCAGAGAGCAGGACGGGGTCTTCAGGGTGCTTCTTCACTGGGATCCTTAACGTGCAGGTCAGGCACTGTCCCTTTTGGAGAGGACAGCAGGCTCGGCCTGCAGACACCTGCACAGGCCCAGACCATCAGGTATTTTCTGGACCTGAGGACTACTGAGGCAGAGCCGGGGTGTGCCCTCACCAGCTCTGAGATGCCTGCCTCCAGCTCTGGCTCCTGGGAGCATCCCTCCAGCAAAGCTGGGGGGCTCTGCAGACCAGTCATGAATGGCTCTGTTCCATGACTGAGAGGACAACACGGGAGCAAGGCAAGAGGCAAGCACTCATCCTTTGTCCCCAAGAAGGAAGAAAATCCCTGCACATCCCTGCCCCTAGCACCCTACCTGGGACCACGGATCTCAGCTATACTTACCCGTAATTTGCTTAACAAAAGTTTCTCAGCAATTTCAAACAGCAACAACTGGCAATACCTCAGAGAACATCTTCAGACCCAAACATTTCTGAGCAGCAACCTACTGTTTCTGACCTGCCACACACAAACTCACAGTTCCAACTGCATTTTTACCATGGCTGTCAAATAAATAAACTGCACCACCAAATAGTCTCAGCTCAGGGAAAATGCACTCTAACACATTATACAACATTTATACACATTATACAGCATTTCATTGCAGATCAGAATTGCCTCTCTCACGCAAAGAAGGAAATCAGACACTCTGAGTAACTAATTAAGCTATTCATACTGGCTTTTGATGATCTAGTATTTCCATTGATTTTAATTGCATTTCTCACAGGGTCAGAATCAGTCTCATTATGAATGTTGGAGAAAATGACTGGAAAATAGTCCTTTCTTCATCTGTCTTTACAATTGAATATTTACACTCAGTATTTGTTTATACCAGCCCTTCTTTCCAAATGTCCCAATATATTTTCTTCATTTCCATTCATGTGGCCCAGAGGCTCAGGTCTGTACAGAGGCAGCAGCACGTATGCTCAGCGCTCAAGCACACATGGCTCAGACATTGTGGGGGCTGAGCCCAGCAGATAGTTACGGGGTGACCACCCTGCTTCGGGGCTGAGAGCTCAGGAGTGAGCACATGAGCCCTTCCCACGTCCCTGGCCCATTTTTTTCACCATTACGAAAGCAGCCAAAGCTGCAGAGCCAGGTTTGAGCCTCCCAGCCTTGAGATTTCTTTTTACTTAGGTGATTAAATAAATGAAGATTTAGGAAGCCCATGCTTTTTAAAATATCCCATCCTTACTAGCTCACATTGGGCACTGGCGAAATGTCAGCCTGCTGGTAAAACAGTTCCAAGCGGTTATGACCTTTCTCTGTTCGTGCTGGAGTAAGAAACTATCTTTCTTTGCCAAGATGTCAGCACAGATGACAGCACAGGCGACTGGGTTTATACCAAAAGTAATTTTCCACTGCAGCAACCTGTAATACAGACAAATGTACAAAACCCATCTAAAGGTTACAGCTGCCTGCATACCAGACCTCCACGGAAATGGGTACACACGGGTGAATACGTACAAACATTACTGATGCGCTTACATCGGATTGTTGCTACGATTAGTCCTATTAGTTCCCCTTTAATCAGGAAATGAAAACAAAACCCCATACTTTCCTAAACTGCGCTCAAATAGAACACTTAATTATAACCTTGTCTGCTCATCCGAGGTCTCAGCACCCAACACTCCAGGTTTCATACAGCTGTTCCAGTCCTGCCTGGGCCGTGACCATCCAAGAGGGAAATGCAGATTTCCTGAGATGGGGGGAGGCCGAGGACCATGGGAACAGTGATGCTTCAGAGATGTTGCCCACAGCTGCGACAGCTCTGCACAGCTCCGCTGTTCACCCTGGGACTGCACCCAGGCTTGGATAAAATAAGCCTTCTGCAGTGGCTTGTCTCCAGGGCAGTCACAGTTTGCTTTCAAGATGCACAAATAATAACAGATACACCAGCCTTTCAGCTTCTTTTAACTCCATGCTCCTCCAACAGCTTCCACCCCTCTGCTCTATCAGGCAAAGCAGCAAAAGCCATCTGAAATATGAAATCACTTGCTCTCCTTGTCGCATATAGTTGGACACAAGCACACGCACACACACACGCACATTTTGAGGAAGGATTTGGTGGGGGTAAGTGCTGCTGAGGGAGCCCTTTATCAGCACGGATTGCCTGCTGCTCCTGGGCGTCAGAGAGAGAGGAGGAACAGCTATTTCAAGTATAAAATCAAGGGTTGTTTCAGCCCATAGCTCTTGCCTCATCCTAAGAGGATCTGCAGTTTAAAGTGTACAGCTGCTTCCAAATCTTCTGATGAAAGAATCCCGAGATAAGAATTATTGCTCTGAAATCCTGAAGGTAGGCTGGAAGACTCCTGACTGTTGAACTCAATGGGGAAAAACTTTCAAGTCACGTATGTGGGAATAAGGCATACGTTTTTGCTTTTTTTTCCCCCCATCATTTTCATAATCATTTTGCCCTATTATTCATCTGTAGGATTTCAAAGGAAGATTCTTTTCCCATTCACGCTAAAAAAACACCCTGTACCTATATTAATTGCCAGGAGGACTCAGCAACATCACTCTGAGGGCAGGATTTAGACCTGACCATTTGCTATTAAAACCTGTTATCATCTGGAGTCTGGAAAGAATGAATGTCATTGCACTTTAGAGAAAAGATTATAAGCATATAGTTAGTTAGTTCATATATTCATGTTTGATTACAGAGAAACATCTTGGAAGGTAATGCTTTTCTTTATTTTCAGGTTAGCAAGCAATCTTTCTGCACCACAGTCTATCACTGCAGCACATTATAAGAGAGTTTGAGGAAGTGTCCTTAAAATGAAAGGGCAAAATTGAGTCTGAAAGCCCACATTTTTTTTTAATTTATTTTTTTCCCTGAAGCCTGTTATTCATCACCCAAGGAGAGAAACTTCCAAAAAAAAGAAACAACCCTACAGACATCCAGTAAGGAAGCTTTTACACAGAAAACATGTGATCTATAATTGTTCATTGGCAGAAAGACTATACAGTCTATGTTTAATTGTGTTTGACATCAAATGTGTCACCAATCAACTTCGACCACTAGAAAAATGAAAGCAGGACTTAAAAAGCATGAAGTGGGAGGTCTGGATGTTGGCCGTGCCTCTTTTATCCACTGCCTGGCCTGAAGCAATCCAGGTAACTACTGTTCACTTTTCACTTCACTTGCTGCTGATGCTGCCCCACAGAATTCACAGCATTCGATTAAAGCCCCTATATAATGCAGTTCTCTAGCAAAGCCACTGTATTAAGGCTCCACTCCTTAGGGTAGGCAAAAGCATAGTCTGCACCTTCCAACACAAGGCCTGGAAGGAAATCCTTCACTCCACGGATTTGCTCTGAGGTCGCCCCCTGAGGACTGAGCCTTGCAGAGGGTGGGAGACGGGCAGCGGTGAGACTGTGTGTGATGAGAGTCAAGCTGCCCACTGCTATAAAACCCAAATATTCCTGACCATGCCCGTTAAGCAGTTTGAGAACTTAACCATAGGGAGTTAAGGAGGAGGAACATCCCCGATAGGTGAACAGTTGTTTCTGAGCAGATTTTTGTTCAGAGTCCAGCATTACAAAGACTACTTGGGCACTGAAATGTGGCTTTTCCACATGTTCTTAACAGGACAGTTAAACACTAAGCCTCTGTGAGAGAGGTAAGTGTTGTTACCTCTGTTTTACAGACAAAGAGGTAGATAACTAAAATTCTTTAGGTTCTGGGTCAAAATGGCTTACATGAACAGGAAGTGTCAGAGCAGGGAATTGGGGTCTCCTTCTCTTCAGGAGACTATTGACAAGGCAAGGCCTTCTCCTAAAGAGAAATCCAGCAGTGAGAGCAGGCAGCTGCTCCAACTGGGGGAGCAAAGGGGAAGCAGAGAGCAGCATTCTGCCCCCACGGTGGTTGGGCAGTGGGAATCAAGGGTCCAGATTGCTGGAGTACATGGGGATACGTATTTCTTTAAATCTTGAACTGCAAACTCCACTAGCAAAGGCAGGACAAGACCCCACACTTAACCTATAGGACAAAATAGACCAATATGCTTGCTCTAGGGTTGTCACAGTGCTTTTCCTTAGTACTCTCTCTCTCTCTCTTTTTACCCCTTCTTCAGTATTAAAGGAAAACATTTTTTTTTTAATTTTTTTTAATAAGGCAAGAAAGAAGAAAAGAAGGAGCAAGAAGAGGTGAGACCCAGACTGAGAGAAAACAGGTCTGCCAGTGTTTTAACCTCACATTTGTCAGTCCTGTAATGCATTTCTGCACCCAGCTGGGTTGTCGCTCGGCTGTCTGGTAAAAAGCTTAATGCAGACTGCTTGCTGCCCAGCCCAGGCTCTGTGTTGCACGTGCTGTCCTTCAAACCACAGCAGGAGCCCTGGGTGAAGCCTAAGCAGGAGGAGGAATCAGTGGGGATAAATGTAAAGGAACATGGGAGTCTTGCCTTAGGCATTTCTACCTAATCTCCCTATACCAGCCCAACTGCTGCAAGCCCATAATGTCCCAGTTTCTAAATTTGTCCCTGCAGAGCCAATCCACAATCCACTCACCTGCTGCAGACACCTCCTCTCAGCACAGAGATACTCCCTAAGGGTATGCAGACACCAGATACTTTCCGTCTATTTTAGCATCCATTAGCTCAAGAAAAAAATCTAACTGGATGACTTTTCACATTACAAAACTGCAGCAGCTACCGGCACTAGGCAGAACCACTCAGTTGTGGTTGTCAAACTTAGATGAGACAACAGAGCGCAAACTGATTCGGAAGGGAATCGCCTTCTCAGTGCTGGTACCTCCACAGCAGGGTTAAGTCCTCCTGCCCTCACACAAGCAGTGCTTGGTCAACAATCAAACACACGATAGCTGTCCTTAGGGCTTCCTTTGCAAGCAGGAAAACAGCTTACAAATCAAAGATGGAAAAACAGTCACCTTGCCCAATGTCAGTAAAATCAGGTATGTTGTAAACTGAGAAAGAAGCAGAACCTCAGTTCCTAACCTCAGCTTCAGTGAAAGCTTTGATAGCTGTTCAAATTAGTAGAAATGCCTCAGGGTACTGGCACCCTTCTGACATCTGCATGTCCTCTGTCAGTGTTACATTGCACAGAAAACTTCTTTTACCTATACATTTTGTCGTATTAGCTTGCACTTATACTGGTAAAGGAGGAAAGTAAACCATTTTCAAAAGCATATATGAAAAGCTCAGAGTGAAATATGACCATCCGAAGAGAAAAAATGTAGGATTTTTTGGGGGAGGATTTTCAGAACTCTTATGTAAATCCATGAATTTAAGCCTTTGAAATTAAATTTAAATACCATAGCCACCAGAATGTGGCTGGCCTTAGTCTAAGCCAGGTGAGCAGCCTGAGAAATGTGTGCAGAGAATTCACGATACTTTATGCATTTTAACAAGACATAGACTGGAAAAAGCTATTAGTAATTCAAAAAAAACAAGAAAGTAATGAAAGAGACCATTTTAAATGGTAGCTAAAATATAATTACAATCAGTGCATGGGAAGACAGGAATCCATGCACTGTTTTAGTGTTACTAGCTTCCTATCAGATGCAGTACAAAAAGCAGATCGGAAATATGGAAGCAATAGAAACAGAAGGGAAATGAACAATTAATACCTCAGTGTTCATATGGAGCTTTATAGGAGCTTATAAGAAAAGAGTATGCTTATGCTTCTTTCATCTCATCGATTTCTTTGTTACACTTACTGTCCTTGATGTACTTGGAAAATGCAGGCTTGGAGTGTCCTCTTCAACCCCCTTGCCTGTTGTCCCCATGTACAAAACAGGTTAAACAATGGCCAAGGAACTCTTTACTTTATCAGTGTTCCTCGCATACGAAATTTGAGATACTCACTCCAAATATTTAATTCACCTCAAGGCCAGTCCCTCTGAGACTCAATTTATGTTAACACAAAGAATTAACTGCTAAAATAGAAATATTTCCTCATATAATATTTCCTCATATAATGAAAATATTTTACTGCTCTAGCAAATGCAATTCCTAGATATACTTCACTTCCTCCATTAGAGACTTACAACATTAATGTCTCATGTTTGTATTTGACAGTACAAATAAGATGGAATAACGATTCACAGTAGTAAATCTTTAAAAATACCAACATAATATAGTAGCAAATATTATGAGTAGTGAGAAAGCATGCTGTTGGATTTTGTAATTTTTCCAGTTTGGGATTTGTTTTGCCTTATTTTTCCTCAGTCCTATGTTCCTAAAGCTACACTTTCACAAATTACTTACTAATAGGCCTGAATTAAACTAAATACAATTCCTTATTCCAGAAGTAAACTTAAACCATCTGAACGGCTTGTATTTTATTTTATTTATAATTAAAATTTATTATACTTGTCTAATGTGAAGGACCACTTTGACTAGGCATTCTAAAAACATATTTAGTATATTATTCTTTTTGTCAGCTCCTCTCATTCACCAGCCCCACTAAAACCAGACAGAACCTGCTCCAGTTTGTGATTTTTCAACTTGTAGGTGTATGCGATTCACTGATGCCACATCTCCTTTCCTCAGAAGACCAAACTGAGAGATAGATTTAATACCCCTGATAAAACTGTACAGATAAAGGCACAGTGAAGCTCCTTTGTCTATTTATCCTAGCACTTGAGGGAGTGCAGTCCAGCCTAACATCTCATGGGACACTGTTCAGAGATGTCGATTTCTTCTGTTCCTGGAAGAGCCAAAAGTGCTGAATTAGCAGATTGCTACTTCATGGTTTAATAGTTCCAGTCCTAATGAGGCCACAATGGGAAAGAAAAAGAGAATAACTTTCTGATGCTGGGAAACTTTTGTTATATTTTGAATTTGACCAACATTTTCTACTCATTAGTTTTGTGAGAGACTCAGACCTGAAAGATCAGAGATGACACCATTAAAGCCTATTTGGACAAGTCAAATCTACATGTTCCTAAGCTGCCTATCATCATGGATTCATGAACATTAATTCTGCTGTACTAACCCAACTTTCTAATGACTACCTACTCCTGCACTGAGGATTGACATGTACAGCCTGATAGTCTTGTTACAGGGTGTTTTGTCAAAATGTTAATATAGCTCCTACCTGCCGTACTGCCTCATCATTACCTTTTTTTATCTACACTGTTTTTCAAGAAAGAAGCCTGAGTTTTAGAACTGCTGAGCAGCCAGATGCTTCAGTGACATCAGAAAAAAGTCCTCAGAATCAGCTGTGCTTTTAGAAAGGATGAACATGTTCTTTCTTCATGCCTGTTGGTATAGTCCCATTCATCACACTCAGATGTACTTATGGTACCTCCCTTCACCCTCTAGTTGCATTATAGCTGCATCAGGTTCTGCTTGTGTCACAGAAGAATCAGATCAATAACATATAATTTAGTATACGAGTCTGTTATTAACTGCTAAGGGGCTCCCCACCAAAGTGAGATAAACTGGATTTGGCCCTTGATTATGTATTAAAATGGATCAAGACACAGCAAAATGTTATATATTAATCTGATATTTTACTATCAGGGTTTTCTTTTTAAATACAAACAGGGGATACATATGCTGAGGTTTGGGAGAACTTAGCCTATCAGCTTAAATGGGAAAATCTATATGGCAAGTGTTATCTGGTCTATGCAGAGGCATGGCTTCAAATTTATTACAGTTCATTTTAAAGCCAGAAAATTTACCAAAATTAATAATGATTCAAGCTGTAATAAAAACTGAAGTCCCTGCTAGATCATACATATTAATATACCATCAGCATAAAATGCCCATTTAAATTCACTGATGCTGGTCTCCATCCCATGAGAATACGAAGCAGCATAAACAGCTCCTGTCAAAGGCTCTTATGTTAAAATAAAATGGCATGGTGGCAGGGAAGAGTAGAGACACAGAAGATACCTTTTTTCTGTGGTAATCGTACTTTAAAACTTCCAAGTTTTCTTGATCTGTACAACACCAGAACTCACATGGCTGTGTATTTGAGCAAGCAGCCGTTCACTGCTGACTACAGCAAGGTCCAAAGGTGGAATCTCGTCTGAGGCAAAAGTTAGATGAACATGATCTTTTTGCAACTTGCTTATTAAGAGCTGCTCTATTCCCAAGTTCTTTTCAGAGGACATCCGAGAGATTAGTTAAATGTCATTGGGCCTGATTTTGTAGTGTTTGGGAACTTTGAATTTCAGGACATAACTGTCCAGGCTGGTTTTGCAAACAAAACATTCTGAGATTCCTTAACGAATACTATCAGCCCTCTGCAACACCCACTGCCTTCAAGCAGTGTGATTCAGACAAGTAGGAGCTTTTCTTTCCATTAGCCTCACATTCAGCTTCATTTTAGCAATGAAATGAGTCCCTCCTTCCCTTCCCACACAAACAATCCTCTGATAAAGAAGTCCAGCTTTTAATGATTAATGCCATTTTAAAGTCTGGCTAACCCTTTAGCAAAAACTGTCTGAATATCCAGTCCAGGGAAAGCAGCACTCAGGACTGTCAGTCGTTACTCCTGATTCTGCCACTGACGTGCCTTGAGAACTTTAATTAGTTAATTAACCTCTGTGACTCAGTGTAAGCACTGGTGTAATGCACACAGTAATGCTTAACATGGAGTCCCACAGATGTAAGGCATGATAAAAGGGTAGAGGACTATTATTGTTACTAATGATCATTGGTTTGAAATCATAGTCAGGCAAAACCAAAAATAACAAGGCCATTGCAATTAGTTGCAAGGTAGGGTTGTGATATTTAATTACCACTAAAAGGGTACGTGATGAAAAATACATTACGTACTTTCAATGGTACTACTTAGAGACAAGAAATAACTTTGTGGGATATCTGCAGCAAATACTAAGGGCAACAGCTCTGAAAAATAAGGATCATTGGATCTTACGGTTTCTTCTCCCAGCATAGAACTTCCTTTTTCCTACTGTGCTGGGTACCGCAGCTGTTAGAGCGAGTCTTTTCTCATATGTGATAGGCTTGTGCATTGAAAGCTAACAAGCCACAATAAGTTTATCACTGCTTTTGTCATCATCGTTATTATTGTTCTTAATATGCTAAATACTAATTGTATGCGTTATCTAGAGAATGCTAATTTTTGATCACAGCACTTTTGTCCTGTGTGCTGCACAAGTACTTTAAAAGATGTTCGTGATCTCAAAAAGAGAACAAAAATAAGCTGACACCTTTACACAGCACAACTGGTTATAATTCTCTTTCCATTTCTTTGTAAATATTGCCCCTGGGATATAATTAGATAAAGCAAGGAAAAAGAAAAAATTTCTTCCATCAGGTAAGGTATTAGTGATCAGAACTGAACATTGGCAGCCTCAAAGTATACATTCCTTTCCAGCTATCAAAAGTTTTCCTTTATTGACTTGTATCTCTCGGCCTATCAAAGAAAAGTTTAATTTGCAGCTGAAATCCTGATCCTCTGATGAATCATGTTTTCTTTTGAATGCAAAGGGCGTCTGTCTGGCAAAGTTGGCAGCCTGACCTCCATAAATATTGTTCTATTGATAAAAAGAGGAATTGGATATAGGAACTATCCAAAATAAATATTTTGCAGGGATTTTGAATGTCTGAATACAATAGAGCAGCAAAGGAATGTTATTGCATTTTAAATAATTCAGACATAAGCTGAAGTGAATATTAGTTTCAGTTGAAAAACTGTCAAATGTAGTTTGCACCTTTAGATTCATTTGGGAAATCAAAATGGACACCTGTTTAGGGATTGCTGTTTTTCCTTTTATCGTCTGTAGGGACTTACCCTTGATTTTGTCGGGAGCAAGTCTGGGCTTCTTAGTTTCTAGAAGATTTAATGTAGAATTTCAAGGAGGTATTTAGGAACGTCAGCCTGACGTGCTCCTGCCCTTTGGGTGGAGGTGGATGGAAAAAGAGCCCTTTGTGTCCTCCCCACACGTATCTGTCCGTGCTCAGGAGCCCTTGCAGACTTGCAGGTATCAGGGAGGGCTTCCTCAGCATGCCCTGGGGGCAGAAGGCTTTAAAGGGGAACCTGTGGCTCCAGGCTGAGCAGTGCGAGTGGAAAATCAGCTATGGCAGGAAGCAGGCAGGCCCAGGCTGTCCCCAAGATCAAGGGAGAGGGAACCTGTGTGCCCCTCCTTTGCACTGGGGAATAATGGAGGCATGCTTTCTCCCCAAAACGTAATCCCTCCTGGGGCTCTGTTGGCATGGCACACCGCCCCGCTGCTCCCCCCAAGGGCTGTGCCCTGAAAGATGAAAGACGGGCTGCTGTTTGTGCTGGCAAAACTCCTCCTTTCTGCCCCTTTTTCTCCTACAAAAGCAGCTTACATAAAGCAGAAAGTGAATGCAGAAGGAGGAGGTATGTCTGGAGGTTTACAGCGTGAGAAACCCTCAGAAGGGCTTACGGGAGGTGTCTCAGCACAGCCAAGTCCCAGCAGAAAACCACCCGATGTGGAGGTATGAGATTGCTCATTGCTGAAGTCAACAGGACTCCATGCATCCAGAGCAATCCCAAGTGGAGCACCAGAGGAATTTTTCTCATAGAATCAAAGAATATCCCAAGTTCAAAGGGACCCAGAAGGATCATTGAGTCCAACTCCTGGCTCCACACAGGACCACCCAAAAATCAGACCATGTGTCTGAGAGCACTGTCCAAACACTTCTTGAACTCCAGCAGGCTCAGTGCTGTGACCAGTCCCCTGGGCAGCCTGTCCCAGTGCCCGACCACCCTCTGGGTGCAGAACCTTTCCCTAACACCCAGCCTGACCCTCCCCTGTCCCAGCTCCATGCCGTTCCCTCGGGTCCTGTCGCTGTGCCCAGAGAGCAGAGCTCAGCGCCTGCCCCTCCGCTCCCCTCGTGAGGGAGCTGCAGGCTGCCATGAGGCCTCCCCTCAGCCTGCTCTGCTCTGGGCTGAACAAACCAAGGGGCCTCAGCCACTCCTCATAGGTCTTCCCCTCCAGACCCTGCACCATCTTTGTAGGCCTCCTTTGGACACTCTCTGGTAGTTTTATGTCCTTTTTATACTGTGGTGCCCAGAACTGCACACAGTACTTACTCATGGTGAGGCCGCACCACCGCAGAGTGGGACAAACACCTCCCTCAACCAGCTAGCTGTGCCATGCTTGATGCACCCAAGGGTACATTTGGCCATTTTGGCTTCCAGGGCACACTGCTGGCTCATGTTCAGCTTGCTGTTGACCAAAACCCCCAGATCCCTTTCTGCAGGGCTGCTCTCCAGCCTCTTATCCCCCAGCCTGTACACATAGCCTCCCTCTCATCAGAGACGTTTTGTCATCAATGCGTTACATTGCATTGCTGCTGTAATTCAGTCTAAGAATAACAAAGAACACATATTTTTGTTAAAAGAAAGAGAACTCCTGTCACCAGTGCTGAACAGTATACTAAAAATCAAGGATAAGATATGGCCTAATACTTTTTCATCCTGTAGTCCAAAGTATTGCTGTGACTTCCATGCAAGGGGTGCATGTAACAGATACATCACAACTAGCAGTTTATCTGTTTCTCAATTCCTATGGATCACTCTCTTTACTGTACTATTTATCTCCTGAAAAGGATGTCCTGTTTCAAGTGTATTTATTTTTTTTTTGAAATAAACGTTTACAATAAAATCATAAAAAAAACCCCAACCAACAAACAAAAAACACACTTCTGCAGTAGAAAGTATGATGTTATTTACTTCCAAGGAATCTACCTCCATACTAGAACCTCAGGCTAAACTTCCCTTTTTGCTTATATTCTAGGTCACAGAGAGAATTTGCGTGTATTAGCTTTTCTTGTTATAGGCACACCTCTGCACTTTCTTCTGCTCAACATTTTGAAAAGGATCTACTGTTTTTAAAAAGAGCTCACATCAGTTAAATCTACCATTTATAAGAATTGATCAAAGGCCTTCTGAGCATGAACTGCATCTTAAATATGTTTCTTATTTGGTAAAAAAATAAAAATAAAAATAGTGTGAGATGTAGATGGTATTCTCCTCTGCATTAGCCTAAAATAAGTTTTGTCTCAAAGTTCAAAGATCATTTGACAAAAAGCAGAGAAAACCAACAAATCAGCCATCTATAGGCATTTTCCCCACCATGCTAAGCACGCAGGTGCTGCTACCAGAACGCACTGAAATGCCCACGAGGAGTCGTGCACCGCAGTGCAGAGCCAGCATGAGCTCTGGGGCTGGAGGAGCTCCAACTGGGATGGAGCAATGCCACCCACCTTGGCAGTGCCTCTGCGGAGCCTCCTGCCTGCCACCCCGGCCACCACCTTCTCTCTCTCTGCCTGGCCAGGAGAGCTGATGGTGGTTTCCTGGCCACATACCTGAGGAAAAATAAAGAAACACTTGTAAGAAGAGTTAAGCAAAAAAATCCCTAAGACAAAGAAAACAAATAGTGGTTCATGAAAATGTCGTGTGGCCAAAAACAAGGATGCAGAGTTCCTCAGGCAGCCTAAGAGGAAGACGACTGTGTTCATTACAGTGTCATCTGTTAGACTACAGGTCCTGAAATCTGCCAGAGGAATGCTGTGTACCTAATCAAAACGTATCTCCCTCTCTTTGTTCAGTGATCAAATACAATTGCTTTTAGGTAAAAAAGTATCCTACAAAGTAACCGTTGTGCTGCAAATTACAAGAAAGCCTTTCTGATGTGTCTGTCAGAAGTCTGATTTCCAAGCACAAGATGAAATTACTGGGGAATTTTGCTGAAAGTCACACAGAGTAATATGGATCTCTGCATAACAGTTTTTGCCTTGTTCACACTGCTCTTGTTCTGTTGTCCATCTGCTCTAACTTTTACAACTAGAAATGGTGAAGTTGGGATTTTGGTAAACATTAGAAAAATACTTAGTAACCCAGAAGAAACTTCTGCTTCATCCAGGTCTCCAACTTTAAATCTGAGAGGTTTAATAAACCATTTTTCTCCAGGACTGCAGTAGTTTTCTGCAGGATTTCCACTGATATAAGTCTACGCTTACTATTATATTGCAAAGCCACAGCAGATTGTACATTAGTATGATACTGTGTTAATTCCTTAAACCTGGAGCAATATGTCCATTAGTTTGCAGCGCTCACTCAGAGCTCACTCACCGCTTAGAAGGACTAGATATTTTTAATCCACTTAAATGTACCTCGCATTGAGAAGAATATATGCAGAAACTGAATGTACCATTCTGCTACTAAAATGATCTATAATCCTTGAATAAAATACAAAGATACATTTACAGCTAATAAGAACTGCCTGTCAATGACAATTACTGACAGTTCCATTAGTTTCTACCATCATATTACATAAGAAACCTAATAAATGAAAAGAAGTATTGAACATTGCCTTTCATTTCATGATTTCTTATCATTTTATTGCATTTGTAGGTAAAATGCAATTAGAGTACTGCATTGGTAAATATCACAATGGAAATGCACAAAACAATCCATATTAAATGCTATTGCATATTAAATCTGTATTAAATGCTATTGGTCCTATCTTAGAAACACAGAGCCCAGTTCAGCTGCCTAAACCCACTTGCATATCCTACCACATCCCACCTGGTACCTCACCTGTCTCTCACTGAAGGGAAGGCAGGATCCCAAGGGTTTGCAGCCAAACCTTGCGGCCCCTTGCAAATGTCCTGAGCATATTTTGCCTCTCAGAAGATTCTATCAAGCCACTGATGACTGCATGTCTCATTTACTTCAAACCTGTTAAATACATCTTGAGATAAAAAGACCAGCCTTTCCCATTCACGTGTTTTTTAGCAGTTCTAAGCGGTTCTTAGGAGTTTGTTCAGAGAGAAACTCCCACAGCCGCTACAAATGCCACTGGAAAAGATTTGTTTAGTTTCAGCAAGCTCTGTACAGCTCTTACCAAGTCATTAAAATGACAGTTAGAGTCATTAGAGGCCTCAACTGAGACTGGTAAGTACTGAGTAAGAGACAAAAACTTCCCCAAATGTTTTGAAAAGAAAAATGTCAAATAGATGTGATAGATAATGGGCAAATAACTGATTTTTTTTTATTATGCTCATTTTACCAATTTGGTTTCTACAGAAAATATGTGGTGGAATCTGGAAATGAGTCTGATGTCCCCAAGTCCCAGGTCAGCACTCAACTACAAAGACATCCTTCCCCACCTATCAGTTGCAGGATACACAACAAAGATTAGGTTAAACGCCATTATTAACAGCACAGGAGTTAGAAAATGTGTGACTTAATGTCCACACAACTTTTGGGCAACAAGGCAGTGCATGTGCCCAAGGATGCCATCTTTCATTACATGCTTATGTCCTCTATTGCTTCTCACAGGTCCTTTCTCAGTGTAAAAAACTGACTGTACTCAATTAATGAGTAACAACACACTATTTTATTTTCTTCATTTTTCTTTTTACAGCCCAAGCTGTCTTTCTTCTCCACAGATGAAGCTGTATTGTAAAGGTTGGATTATCCACATTCTCAAGAGCTGTATTTCAGTGACTATCACTGCAGCACGTACATGCTTCACAGGTATTCGTGACCTAGTTTCGCACAGCTCCTCTGAGACATGGACTTTGTATTTTTCCCATATTTCAGGTTTGGAAATGCAGCGCAGAATGACTAATGTCAAGTCAAACAGTATATGCACCCTTAGAGCTGCAAGATCCTTGGGTGTGCTCAGGGAGCTTGGGCAAGAAGTCTCATCTCTGGAAACTTTAATTGGTGAACGCAAACCAGTTTCTACTAAGAGTTTTTGAACTACAGTTTTTCAAAGGGATGTCATATGGCCAAATGTGAATTTTCATAGTGACTGTAAATGAGATGTTCCTGATAGAAGATTTTGTGAAACTTTTGTGAAACTTCATGTCCCAGCTCCAGAAGTTAAAACACTACAGTATTTAAAATAAAAGGTGCTATGCAGTTTTGAGGGGGGTAAAAAACATTCCTTATCCCATACCTCATGCTCAAAGACAGCAGTAGAGCTTTAGCTGAAATAATCTTTAGCAAAATAGTAATTAAATGGAATTTCATTGCAAATGGAGAAAGTTTGGAAGACTTGTAAGAAGCTGAAAACAGGGTATTACAGTAAATAGTAGGAAATGTGCAAGCTCAGGAATATGCTGCTGGCCTGACTATGGACTCGGGCAGCATCCAAAACAGAGATGTAACATTTAAAGTAGATTACTGTAAGACTGAAGAGGAAGGAAGGCACAATAAGAACACCTAAGAAAATAATGCCTATCAAGAAATAAAGCCTGGTTTACAGATAGCAATCACAGAGAATGCTGTAGTGTGTATTTCTGTGATTATTCTGACTCCAGACTTGTGGCACCATGGAAATATCCTTTTCTTATTTTCCACTGCCAGCTTGTATGGAAAAACAACTTGCTGGTTATACAAAATAGAGGTTATCAGCAATATTGCTAATTAATGGTGTAGTTGCCAACTAAAAAGTTAGACTCTGACAAATATGACCTAATGTTACACAAATATGCTTCATCAATCACAGTTAAAAAATACACAACAGCCACTATTTTCTTTGGACTAGTAATAGAATATATTGGCAGTTAGTATAATTAAAGGCTAGTAAGCAGATTAAACTGTTTTGGGGTTTATAGAATTCTACAGAAAAAGGATGAAAATGTTTTTAAAATGTCAAAGCTTTGAACTGGTGGTATTTCTGTTTGTTTAAAAGGGGAAGAGTTTAGTGGGAGCCCAAGGATATACAGGCAAACCCAGGTTCAGCATGTGGAGATCTCTGGTCCCTGGGTATATCAGACTTTGGGATGTCCTCTGCTTGCTGTTTCTGGCAAGCTCACAGCAGCTGGTGGTACTGTGCTGCAGAACTGGTATCCCCTGGATATGTGCGGTGACATTTGGAGCTACTATTTCTTAGTCCTGCTATTTCCAATAAACTTTTAAGCCAGCATGGAATATGAGTGATTTGGAGAAGTTTGAAGGGCTTCCTTCAAATGCAGCAGTGGGAAGTACGGTCCGTTTATTTAATTTATTAAGGACATATGTTTTTTTTTTTTTAACGATGGCTTGTAACATATGGGAGCTGAAGAGTGCAAAGATGAATAGGGAGCTTCAACAGCAACCCAAAATTCAGCAGATTGTGTTTTTAGGCTTAAATGCAAAGCATAAAGAGAAGAAAAACAATCTTGCATGGGAGATCTCACTTTACTGATTCAAAGAAGTTTAAATCAATGTTTTTAGAATTCTGTTTCAAAAAATGAAATCTAATGGTGAGGATGAACCAAACATGTTTAACTATTTGCCCTAAATGCCACTCTCTGCCAGTTTCCTACATGCCACACAAGAGAATGCTTTGGCCATTTTTTACACTGTCAGAACAACACTAGTCATCTATTTAAGTATAGACTCAGTAAATCAAGGATACATTTCACTAATATTTATTTAAGCAGCAAAACATTGCTCATTGACATAGAGAACTAATGTTCCATTTACGCTCCACAATTTATCATTAGACTCATTGGATTCACATACCATCCCAGCAAGATAAAGAATGCCATTAAAAAACTGTTATTTATAAAAAGGAAAATCAAAGTCTGAATATTAAACATATTTCACTGCACTGTGATGGAGCTTTTGTTTTAATATTGGCAAAAGAAAACAGCACTATAAGTGTAGAACACGGCTATAAGTGTACACTATAAGTGTAGAAAAGAACATGGCTGGCCATAGCAGTAAGGATAATTGGCTCTGAACCTTTCATGAACCCTTTGACTTCAGTGGCCTTTGGATGAGGCCCAGTAAAAAGCCACATTTTTATATGGCAGCCAGTTTTGATAAAGGCACAGTCTGAATCAGGAACAAAGAACTTGTGGGGAGCTATGTAGAGTGGACCATGAAGCAGAAATAAATAGTATTCATACAAAGGAACAAGTATAGTAATTGTATTCATTCACGTTAAATCCAGTTCACTGATTTCCATTTAAGGACGCTTGAGATAGGAAAAAAAAAAAAAAAGTAGGAATCAGAAATTAAAAGAAAATCTTCAGGATCAGGGTTATACATCTGAGATGAGCCCTGCAGGCAATAGTATATCTATTATGCTTGGCATTTGACCAACACTTTATATTTCAATTCGGTTTATATTTCAATAAATGCAAACCCTCAGCAGTTTATAACTTCTCTCTCCTTTCCTGGTACACCTGGTCATCTGCCTAACATGCTTCTAGGACACTGAACTGCTACAAAAATCTAAATTTAATTGCCACAGAATGAAAATTAAGTACACTGGATCAAAGGATTGCTTTGCCCAGTCACTGGTATGTAGTCCCATCTTCCATATTTAGGTATTTATGTGTCTTCAACCAGTGGTCAACGCTGTGCCTGTTCACAACTGTTGTTTCTGCCCCTCATAATAATCACTTGGAGAACCCTCATGACAGGCCCTGCTTTGGCAGTAGACTAAAATAAATATTCAGAGATCCCAGAGGAAGCACTGTACTTTTTTCAATATGGTTCACATATGGAAGTAAGTTTGGAAGGTGAAACAGAAAATCTTAAGTGTTTTTCTCCATTTCACTATGTCACATTTTGGGTGGGTTTAGATGCAGACCTGTTATGATGAAGAGCTAGCATTACACTTTATCTTCCACTATGTTTATTACCCCTCAATGAAATCCAGCCTGCTGTCTTTGTTGGTCAGTGGTGTGACTGACCATATGGCTCTAGGGTTCTTGAGAACAGGGTTTGATTTATTTTGGAAAGAAAGATGAGGATGAGGCTGTGAATATCTTAGGGAGACTTGCTCTGCAGAATAAAATTACTAACAGAAATAATTTCACTTCTTATCTAAAGCTAAATTTTAGATTTTAGATCTCATTTTGTTATTTCAGACTCTTGAATGCACAATATTTCATTTATGTCACGTACTGAAGAAAGAAAGGACATTTCTACAGCAACATAATTGTTTAAAATTTATGTTTAAAATTTTATACCATTCCTGTTATTAAATCAGGAATCATTTTACGCAGGATATAGCTTTAGAAATAGTTTTAAAAATGCTAAGTAAGCAATAAAATATCATTCTTTTGCATTTAACCATTGCACACAGACACATCACATACTTCAATGACACCTTTTCACTCCTCTGCCATGTTGTGCAATTATTTCTACATCCAGAATGGGGACTGAGAGGGGGATGACAGACTGCTTTATCTCCTTCACTTCGGAAAAACAGAAAACAGTTGACAGTGTACTTGAAGAGAAAGAGAGAAAGAGGGAGAGAGAGAAATTTGTTTGAAAACCACCAATGATAGTATGAAATATCAAGTTCTAATTCACATGACTCACACTAAATCGTCTACCCAGGCTGGCCAGATGACAAAGCACATTATAATTATGTGGCTGAGATTGAAATGCTCTTAAAGCCTACGTAACTAGCCTAATGGACTCCACTGAAACCCACCAAGGGCACTAGACTTCACAACCAAAGACCATAGCTAGATATTACAAATGGCAAGGTTGGAGTCCAGTGAAAACATGATGCTGCTTGCAAATTGTTGCTCCCTAAAATGATTGCTCTGCTGAATGCTTCAGGATAGTGACGTCAGTTAATGGTCACCCATGACAGTTTTCTTTCCTCAGCTGTTTCCTATCACTTCCACTGTGGCATAAAAGGTTTTATTTCCTTACATGAAACTCCAATTGAAATAAATGGGCAGCGGAAAGCTTTTCGAAAGCTAGAGCTCTTGAGTAAACAAGAAAATTCCTCGAAGGACATATTCATGGCAGGAATACTGTTCTCAGTGTAGGTCTTCAGCAGGACAGTATCCCTTTGTATATGAAATAATTTGACCAAATAAGAACAAAAGAAGAGCACAAACTGCTGGTTTTTCTGGCTAGACCAGATCAGCCTTCCTGATTATTTTGTCTGTTTTTGCTGCCTTGACTATCTATAAAATGAAAATTCAGCTGTACTATGTGTGTGTAAAAATGTCTTCTCCGTAAACAAAAATTGTTTCCAAAAAGTCAATTCTCAATACACTGCAAGCACCTAGAGAGTCCTCAAAAAGCAAGGTGAAAAAAAAAAAAGAAAAAGAAAAAAGAGGATATATTTTCAAAGTACAAAAATGAAGCACAGATCCAGAAATGAGACCTACAAATCTATTTTCCTTTACTCACTCAAACTTTTCCAATTTCTTTTCTATTTTGCTGTCCTTATTTCTTGGTTTTAATGGTTTCATTTGCTTTTCCCTGTAATTATTTTGCCTTTCCCTATACCAGTACCCATCTGTCCTTGCTCCAGTCTTCAATATGCCAATTTCTTCTTCTCCCTAGCTCACTTTCCCTCCTCTTTTTCATTGGCAGCTCCTCCATTTTGTGTCATATTTTCCATTCCTCCTTTGCTAGTCAGGAGCTATGAGCTAAGGTCTCCTCCCTGCCATGGAAGGGAGGAGCACATACAAAGGCAAAGTCTCTTTTAGGAAGGAGGGGAAAGTGGGAGGAATCCCACCCAACCATTGCCTCGTGCTACTTGCATGTGCTCACTTCTTAGAAATTCTTACTTTTTTCCCCCCCCCCGATGGTATGTGAGGAGAAGGGAGTAAGAGACGCTTCATGGAGCTCCCAGATCACAGGGACAACAAGAAAATAAAACAAACTTTCCCTTCTAGCAAAAAATGAGCAAATGTATATGCTTTAACTTCAACCTTTAGAAAGATTATACAGTCACATCCATTGGAGAAAATAATTCATCATTTTTCTGCCTATTTTCAAATCACTCCCTTACCCTAATTCTTTGGGTTAGATCATCACCTGGCACATACAGCCACCACGAACTCACACTGCTGTCTCAAATCCTACATTTCCCAGTGAAGAAGTCAGGAAAGTTACAATACCAATCTTAATTTGTTTTTCATTTCTTTCACTTTTTCCCCTTGTAATGATCTGAAAAAGAGGTCTTAGAGAGCTTAGCTGTGTCTAGTAACTTAGTTAAAATGCCAGGCCTGCCACATCTATTGCTCTTCCCACTAGCCTACTGATGTTGGGTCTGCTTTGCTAGACCTAGCAGGAATCCTAACCAGCCTATGGATTTACTTTTGGCAGTGGATCAGAACTGTGTATTCAGTTTGGGAGATTAATAAAGAATAGTGAAAATATAAAACTGGGCAGTTCTGTTTCCCTAAAATAGCTGAGAATATACTACCCAAACACAGTTTACACAGATTCACAACTATTGAGTAATTCAGAATAGTATTTTATCCTTTGTTTTTAACTTTCAGGGGTAGCATTTGTATTTTTGGTTCATGCTTCTTAAGTGAGGTTTCTAGGGGTTACAGTCACTGGCAGTTTACCAGGATGCTGTCAGTGGCTGAAGAATAAACCTTGCAATCAAAACAATGCATCTCTTGGCTGGATTTTATTATAATCAGCACTGTAATGCCACTACTTGTTTTTCTGAACTCATCAGTACAGAGCTGTTGAAAATAGCTTGACGTTTCTCCTTTGCCTCCTGACATTAATCATAGTTAATTAAGTGACAATGAAGTTAGGGTTAATGCAAACAGGCATTAATTCTTGTCATCTCCCTGTTCTCAGGAGTATTGAAAGTTGGACAAGTGGAGAGAAACAAGATTGAAAATATACCCTAAAAAAAACATTCAATTAACATCAGCATTGGAGGTCTTGTCAGAGATCTGTTATAATGTATGCCCCAGTTTTTCCCAATAACTGCATGTGGGCAAATCCCTGTCTACTCAGAGTTAAATGTATGGCTGGGGTCTACTTTTGCAAGCACTAGGATAAAAGCTTTCATATCCTTGCTGCTGAAAATATGGCAGGCAGTGGCAGGCAGCAAATGTGCCTGGTTCATTTTTCTAGAGACTCATTGAAAACACTGAAGTGCTTCCTCTCTCTGCTCAAATGTAGGAAACAAATCAAATTAGGGGGCTCAAGAGCAAGCTATATTTTCTGGGTGGAAAATAATGGATTTGGAAAGAAATGTTTAAGCAGTCTTTTCTTTTTTTTCTTCCTTTTTTTTTTTTCCCACGGGAGTTGAGGAAGAATAATAATTTAAAAATCAGCTTAGAAAATGTGAACAATTTGCACCAGATGAAACTACTGCTGTCCCAAGATGAGTTGGCAAAAGTCCTGAAATGCTTCTTCCAGCTGACTGAGGAGGTAGCTATCTTATCTGCCTGTACACCACTCAGAGCAAACTGCCTGGGCCTGGAGGATTAGCAATTAGATCTCTTTTTCTAAGGATATGAAAAATGTGAGGTCTGTCACTTAGAATCATAGAATGGTTTGGATTGGAAGGGACTGTAAGACCACCCAGTTCCAACCCCCTGCCATAGGCAGGGACACCTCCCACCAGACCGAGTTGCCCAAAGCCCCATCCAGCCTGGCCTTGAACACCTCCAGGGATGGGGCATCCACAGCTTCTCTGGGCAACCTGTGCCAGTACCTCACCACCCTCATAGTGAATAATTTCTTTGTTACATCTAATCTAAATCTACCCTCTTTTAGTTTAAAGGCATTACTCCTTGTCCTATCACTCCAGTCCCTGACAAAGAGTCCCTCCCCAGTTTTCCTGTAGGCCCCCTTTAGTTGCTGGAAGACCACTGTATGGTCACCCTACAGCCTTCTCTACTCCAGGTTAAATAACCCCAGCTTTCTCAGCCTTTCTTCATAGGAAAGGTGCTCCAGCCCTCCAATCATCCTTATGGCCCTCCTTGGACTTACTCCACCAGGTCCATGTCCTTCTTATATTGGGGGTTCCAGAGCTGAACACAGTACTGCAGGTGGGGTCTCATGAGAGCAGAGAAGAGGGGAAGAATCACCTCCCTTGACTTGCTGGTCATGTTTCTTTCGATGCAGACCAGGATATAGTTGGATTTCTGGGCTATGAGCACACATTGACAGTTTTTCATCCACCAATATCCCCAAGCCCTTTTCCACAAGGCTGCTCTCAATCCATTAGTCATCCAGCCTGTATTCATGTTTGGGATTATGTTGTGCAGGACCTTGCACTTGGCCTTGTTTAACTGTGAGCTTTTCACACAGGCTCACCTCTCAAGCCTGCCCAGGTGTCTCTGGATGACATCCCTTCCCTCCAACGTGTCAACCGCATGGTATCTATTTCAGCTAAAGCCATTACAGCTCTGTTTCTTTGGTACGGGGCCTACGCTGTAGGCTGGCTCTAAATTTGCTCTCCATGGCTTTAGCTCAACCTAGCCTTTTGCCACCACCAAACCAATGCTCTGTTGCTGCTTCATCACCTACCATCCATCCCTGCAGTGCTACTGCCGCTGCTTCTCCAAAGCTTGCTGCTGCTACATCCCCACTGCAATAACCTTTTGCTCACCAACCTGCGACCTTCACAGCACCTCTGCAGCACTTCTGCCTGCTGACCTGCTGTAGGACTTGCTCCTTCCTCAAGGTGAAGGTGCTAAAATTTGGCATTGGAGATGCCCTTTTTTACTACCATGTGGTGTTTTGTAGACTTGGAGACATTTCTCTTGTTTACAGGTTATCAGACACCAACCAATGCACTAGTTTCCTGAATATTTAGTGAAAACGTTGTGGGTTTTTTGTTTGTTTGTTTTGTTTTGTTTGATTGGTTTTGCTTTTTGTTTTACACAGTAAAAAGACACACACTCAAGGCTTGATCTGTCCAGTCATCTCCCCTTTCTCTCTGGTAAGTCCTCAGAAGGAGTTCCTACAAGTGACTTTGATCACTTCTAGTGTGAAATTTCAAATGCTTTTGCATGTTGATTCAGAGGTTGCATCTATAACATCCATCAGGTCCCCTCTGCAGCATCTTCCATCCCCTCAGTCCCCATATGAGAGCAAGAGCTGGAGCAGGGCTGGTGGCCAGGGCAGCCGTGAACACACAACCTGAGATGCCTTCATGGGACTCTCTAGGGCTGGCTGGGAATGGCCCCGCTTCACAAAGCAACACACCACTCCCTGCACCTCCACTGCCAAGTGCCCTTTTTGGGGGTCCCCCACCATTGGAGTCTGTTGATCTCCTCTCTGAATAATGCTAGATGACTAGAAAGAGAGCATCAGGGAGTAACTCTTGTGTAGGCTGCATGGTAGCTTATGGGATGTGTGTGACAGATGGACACTAGTGGGGCTTGGCTGGGAGCGTGGTGCCGTTGGGCTGTGTAGCAGTGTTCCCATGGGCACTCTGCATTGTGCAAGGCAGAGGCAGATATGATATTCTGGGGCAAAGTATTCTGGGGCAAAGTACATTCGACATGGGTATGGATAGAACTGGCCTCAGAAATGATCTAAAAAAAATACGTAAACTTGTGCAAATACTCCATTCCCATTGAGTTTAAATTACTGGTCAAAATTATTCACATTCTTCATGTGTTCTGTGCTCTTTTAATGAACTTGAGGACAACTTGTATTGGAAGAAAAGTGTCTTCAAAATGAAGTTGTGGAAGGCCATTTACAACAAATAAATGGTACCCACAGCATTTCAGGTTTCTCATAGCAATAATTTTAATAAATCTTTTCATTTGGGCACTATTTTACATACTGTGCTTTACACATCAGTGCTGGCAGGTGGAAAAGCAGGCTTGTTTTGCAGTCACAGGAAGAGAATGTAAATTATTTACAAGGGGAAAATTTTTCAGTCTGGGAATCGTAGTCAAATGAGGAAAATTAAAAATCTAAACTACTGCACAGAGCAAATGCTATAAACATAAGATCTCCCATCCTTATTTTTTTTTATGTGGGTAAAGGACATTTGTATTCAGAAGATCACAAAAATAACTCATACACAAGTGGATGCAGGTGGACTTGCTTTTCTTTGCTTTGGCTCTCTTCGCATTAATATATGCTAAATACGTGATTTGACACAGAAGCTTAACTTGCTCTCTGAATTAGTTACTACTGTCATATTTTTGGCACATACTGGCTTTCATGCTTCTGCTGCTTGTATGCAATATTACTGCACTTTTATTATCTTCATTTTTGAGCTTGCAGCAGCACAAACCTGCAGGGTGCAATGACTCAGCACCTTTCCTCCTCATATTGCTGTGTAGAGCACACATATCTAGTAGCAATGGTGAAGGGCAAAATGAATGGGGAGAACAGATAAAGAGTTTCTCTGTAGATATACATATGCTGCTATTGCATAATACAGATACCTTTGTTCATACCTACACTTTTCATCTATGCCCACTCAAGCAGTTTGGTTTTAAGATGTATTAGTATATTATACGAAAGAACTAGTAGTGCATTCTTGTATCAATGTTACAGCAACACTTAAGGAGAAGACAGATTTCAATATTCATTCTATGAAACATCTTGTGATAAGGACAATTCTCCTCTATCTCCTCAGTCTATTGGTGTCCACTCATCCAGAAAAACAACCCATCTTTACTACAAGACCCTTGGCCCTCACATCCTGCTCCCATGATGGGATCCTAAGCAATCCCTCTCCTTTGGATATGGAATCAGGTGTAATTGCCTTAACTTTCAGAGCTAGATTGCATAGAGGGCCCTATGAACACAGCTAGGTTCATGTGCTACTGTTGTTTCTCATGGCAAGCAATTATAAGAAATAAAAATAGTTTCCCCATTTCTAATATTGTACAGCAGCTCTGCACTTACTTTTGTTAATCTTTCCTTTAGGAGATGCACCGAGTCCATGAAGAAATCAAAAGCTGCCAAACATCAGCCTCTTCATTGAAGTGACAGCAGTGGGAGACACTTTGGAGAGGGAAAGCCGCTGCAGAAGGAGAAAACACAGCTCATTTCTGTTTCTTTTTACCTTCTAGACTCTAGACCTGAGGTGGAGATCACAATGCTGGCAGCACACCTTGAAAAACTTGATTAAATATGGCCAAATTACTCCAAAGAGGTCCTCCAAGACTTATTTCCATAAAGGCAACACCATCTCACCTTGTAAAAGCAATTTTTCATCGGTTAAAAGTCAAAGGGAGAATTAAAGAAACACAGAATTGAAATATGTATAATTTCCTCCTTTACGTTCTTTTCTATATACATTCAGCTAAGCTCATTAGTCCTTGTGAGGTATCTTTGCTTCAAAAATATTACAAAAGTAATCAGTTATGACTGTTACTGTTAAAAAAGGAGGTGACACTTCGGAGCAATCTGGATTGCATGATAGCTGCGTTCATTTGAACAATATGTGTTTGTGTATAGCTAATGTAATGTCATTAACCTTGGCATAAAAAATTTAGATTACTGTTATAGAAGGGGTGACTGTATTTTGAAAATCAATAACCAAGTCAAGGATTTAAGGGTCGTATTACCATATTACTTACTAATCATGCATTCCTAATGTGAGGCTGATCCTGATTCCACCACTGTGTTTGTGCTGAATGTGAAATTAACTCTTTAAGTTGCCAATGTTTAACTGAAATTAGTAGAAATCCCAACTGGAATTATTAAAAATAATATATTGTTTCAAACAATAATTATAGTCAAGTATCATTTCATTTATATTTATGATTTTGTTGCACAATTCATTTTGATAAGGCTTGGCATCACAGAATCATGCAATCTTGTCAGAAATGCAACTTTCCTTAAAATGAAACAACTCTCTACCAGGTATTGCTGTCTAGTTCTGATTGCTAGTGAAAAAATAAAACAACAACCAAAAAACAAACAAACAAACAAAACCTAAAAAACATGAACACTGTCCATTCAAGGACATCCAAATAAGTATTTTTAATTAAATCTCATGCTTGGACCCATTATTTCTGCTTATACACCAAAAAAGATAACAGAAGCATTTGCATTTTAGATGGTAGATATATAACAAGATTGAGTAACTAAAATTAAGACACTCAGATATGAAGTACGATGCGCAGTTTTGCCACTGAAGGTGTTTCAATCTTCAGTCCTAGCTGGAGAAATGAAGACAAGTGCAGGAAAGGCATGCTGAAGTAGTATGGTGTATGTATGTAGGCAGCCAGTAAGTTGGGACAGTCCCACCTAACTCTGAAATCATAGAATCATTCAGGTTGGAAAAGACCTCTAAGATCATCTAGTCCAACCTTTAACCTAATACTAAAGTCCATCACTAAACCATGCTACTAAATTCTAAGTTTACATGTTTCTTGAAGACCTCCAGGGATGGTAACTCAACCGCTTCCCTGGGCAGCCTACTCCAATGCCACACAACTCTTTCAGTAAAGAAAGTTCTCCTAACATCCAACCTAAACCACCCCTGGTGCAACTTGAGGCCATTTTATCACTTGGTAAAGAAAATCTACAGTTTTAAAGCTGTCTATGTTTAGTTTATTAGCTACAGTCAGCAGGACAACATACGTTCATCATCTGTGTTGGTTGGTAATCAATCAACATTTGCAGATATTGGCTATAGTTACAGTTGTCTCCAAACTCTTGTAACCTAAAAGGTTTTGTTGCACACTAAGACACTACAGCTGTACTGTGCTTGAGGCCTGCATGAGGGAGATAATTAAAAATAAGCACTTTGGAGGCCAGAACTCCAAAATTCTGTCTTCTTTCTGCTAAACCAAGTCTTCAAAGTTTCATAGCACTTGTAGTCCTGGCATGGAATGGGACTCGGTTTCTTCACAACTTGCTTCTTTAGTTGCTGAAATTTGGTGCAAACTCCCCTTCCCACTATAACAGGCATTTTACTTTGTGGATGGGAAATGTATTCCTTCAGCAGTCTTCTTCCTTCCTAAAAGACGGAAACCTCTTTCTGGGTGACTAGTGTTGGACTTTTCCCTACCAACTTCTCTTCCTCCCCAGACCATGGCCTTGCATCTGGCGTAGTGCACCAGTGCTTCCTGAGGATTACAGCTCCTCTCTTTGATAAGTCTCCCCTGGGGGCACCATGCAGCCTTTGTACTTCTCTCCTCAAGAAACACTCAAGCTCAAACCCTCTGGTGCTAAAAGAGGAATTCAGGTGGCCTAGCCCCAAGGCACACTATGTTTTTTCTTCCAAAAGGAAGACAATTTCTGTACTTTATACCTCGTTCTGGTGCTTCAGGAGATTCTCTTGCCAACTCCCAGCATTCTCCAGGTCTGTAGCTACAGACTACTGCTTCCTCATGTCTCCAAAACTATTTGACTTTTTCTCTGTTTTTTTCACCAAAGAGAACCCTTTACAAGACCTACAGCTTTCCTGGCATCCCTCTGTTTTGACTGAAAGGCTATGCCTTTTTTTCCCGGCAGTCCTTCCCAGCACTTTTCTCCCTCTGCTTCTGTGCCAGGATAGCTTGCAGGAATGGGGCCTATATGAGGTTATAATCGCTTGGGAAAGGAATGTAATTAAAAGCAACATATAAAGTAATTAAAAAAAAATCTTCTGAGGATGCTCAGCTGGCGTAGTGAGAATCTTACTGAGAATATTTAATTGTTTGTGTTATTAAGTGCAGACAGGTTAGTTTTAATTCAAAACAAACATGGCAATTAAATTAAAAAAAAAAGTATCAATACAACATTATAACTACATAGTTTAAAAAAATGAAAACATATAGGAAACATAAACATTAAGGGTTTCCAAAAATGGGAAGACTTACCAGATTAACTGGATAATTAAAAATAAATAAAAAAATATACCAGCTAAAATATAAGGATCCAGATGTAACACTGATGCAGCTGCCCTGATTATTCATACTTTTATTCTTGTTGTTCCAGTTAAATCTGTAGTAGAACATAACTGCATTTGGTGATACCAAATGCCTGTCATATGAAGCACTTCACAGCTGAATTTACATTTGTTACATTTCCTACATGTCCTGTCTGCTTATCATCTTGTTTTTTTAAATGTTACCACATTAACATATTAATATAAAGTTTTAGTTTCTTCTCAGAGAGTGTATTTTCTTGTTTCGCTATTTGATAGAATTTTGTACTCATAAACATGAGAGTTTTGTAAGGTAATGGCCAAATTGATCAGAAAAAGTCAAAGCTATTTATTTTTATAAATAATCAACAACAAAATTCTCATGAAAGGCAGTACTTAGCTTTATATAGTACTTTTCTTGTGTGGATGTTAACCAATTAGCCAATTCTTATCGGAGCCAAATAAGAAGCATTTAGCCCTACTTAGGAAATGGGAAACCTTTGAGATTAATTGGCTACTGCAAAAACAAGGAAACTCTTTTAGAGCTAATATCAGATATCAGGGGCTCTGGATTTCTTACGTCTGCTCAAACCTTTAGTCAAAACGACTCCATCTACTCCAAATAAAATACTTAATATCTCACTCCATGACCAAGAGTATTATTATGCATTTCCGAAAGTTGACCAGTTGTTTTTATTTTATTTTATTTTATTTATTTATTTTTTAATATCTGTTCCTAAACTCTTGCATTTATTTCCATTATACCCTTACTGCCCAAAGCATGCATTCAGATGGTGCCTAAGCCAAGTCAGCACACAGCAACTTTTCTTTTGTGTCAAAACTGTTGGGGAGGAGGGAATAAAGGGTGCTAGGATGACAGTGTTGACACTTGAGCTACTGTGTAGAATCACAAACACCATTCCCTAATAAATAATCCCTGCTGACAGGTTAGAAATCAAAGCTTATTAGCACAAAGGAGGGAAGATGAGCATTTTAATGTCTCTGGATTGCATCCAGTGCAATTAACACCACATACAGCATATTGTTCACCTAAAGCCATAAATCACAGTAACAAGTGTCATATTATACACAGATCCTGAAACCACAAGAATGAAAATGAAGAATGGCTTAGAAAAATTATGGGATATCACATTTTTCATATTGCCAACTGGAAACTAAACGTAGTGCTGAAAATACTTTAAAATTCTTTCAAGATGGATGGTCTTCATAAATACGTCTGAAGGAGTCCATTTACCTGAGTAAACTACATTTCTGTAATGCCTGTGGGCCCAACCCTACCAAGACAAGTAAGACAACAATATTCCTGAACTGAATTTAAAAAAAAAAAAAAAAAAAAAAAAACTCTGTAGAGGTTTTAGTATAAATTTTGGTAGGACTCAAGTGTTTAAGGAGAAAAATAGTGACCTGCAAGTTCAAAAGGCATCAGAGGCAAATCTGAAGCTGAGGCACCTACCACCCAGGTGCAGATTAAATTAACCAGTAATTATTTTAGATTATTTCTATTTCCAGGCAGGTTAGACCCCAGGAGGGGAAGTTGTTAGGTTGCTGCTACTGTTTGAACTCAGTACCACATCCACTGCATTTCATTTTTTGATTTTAACCACTCGATGCACTGTCAGGGGAAGCAGATCTCTTTACAAGTCCTGTACAATGTCTGACATCCTTCCATGCAGACAGTCATCTTTCACTAGTAAATAATGTAGAGCATTAAATACAATCCACTGATATCTTTATCTTTTCCTCCTTTTTTAAGCTCTCCCTTCCTTCCTGCCTAGGCAATCAGTCGTGCACACCATCCAGCTGAGAGAGCCATCAATCTGAAACTCCGAATACTCAAATGTTGGACAGGGAAAATGTAGTTCTGATAAACTGCATCCTACAAGATGAAATATTGCCTTTCAGATTGTATCCACAGAGACAGCAGCACAAGAGCGGTGCTGCTGAGTCCCCATTAGCTTCTTATGAGCCCACCCCACTGAGGCTCAGGCTGGCCCAGTGCCTGGATATTAACCAATAAAAGCTTGCTGGGCAGCCCAGGTCCACCTAGAGACAGCAGAGCTTGTGACAGCACCAAGGAGACACAGGGCAGCCCAAATACCGCCACGATGCTCAAGCATATGAGGACACCATTACACCATTTCATTGCTCAGGAAGCATTGCAGACCTGCAGCTTCTGCCTGCTCAGCTGCAAAAACATGTCCTTGGGCACCCAGCCCCCCTACTCCACACCTGCCTCCCCCTCCTGCCCCAGCTAGCAGAAAAGCAGGATGGCCCATGACTCCACAAATCCCACAGGAGCTATGTCACCCCCCAAAAAAGATGTCTGATAACCTGTCTGCGAGCAGAGATCAGAAACTGTTCAGAGGTCATCCCAGGACAGCACAGCTCCTTAGGGACAGAAATGACAGAGCACTTGGGGCCACCCCTTCTGACCCCTCTCTTTGTCACAGAGTTACTCACCTGTGCGATGGCCTGGCCTGGCCCCGCTATCGGACCCAATCCAGGCAAATCCCCTTCCCGGGAGGAATCGTGCAGCTCTGCAGGTGCTCTCTGGTTGCATGGAAAATTTCTCAATGATCTGGGCTTGGCTGGGTGTGGAGGAGAGCACAGGTCTCTCTTGGGGAGCTCCCTGATGTAGTAGGAAATAGGTTTGGCACTGGCCACGTGTGAAGAGCAGCTCCTTCCACTCTGTAATTACCGTTTTGTGCTGTGGGCCAGGAGAAGTGGGCTCTTGCTGCCAGTTTCTCTCATGTACAGCTCCTGCAGAAAGGAGCTATAAAACCGAGTCCACTGCCAGCTGGGTGCCTGCCCGCTCCTCTGCAGTGGAAGGAGATCCCTGTGAGAGGAGTACAACTGCCTGAACCCTGGCTGGAGGGCTGCCCTCGACCAGGGTCTCTAGCTACAGGACCGGGCACAATTTCACTTGCTTTTCCTGCCCTACAGCTCCTGAGTTCCTGTCAGACAGGGCTGGGGTTTGACAGGAGGACTGAGACATGTCTTCTTCCCTGACCTCCTGTTGGGGATATGTTACTGGCTGGTGGTTAGACTGTTCCCTTGGGAGACAAGGATTACCCAGACACACCTTCTAAGGGAGGCTGCAACTCTTTATCCCGTCTGAGGAACAAGCTGGTACCACCAGCATGGAGACAGCCTCAGCACTTTTGGCCCTGTAGCAGACCATTGCCCCTGTTGTGACCTTGAAAATCTTCCTGCGCGGTGGACAGAGGAGTTGAAGGCAGCCCTGAGCAGGCCCTCCAGGGCCAAAAGGTGGCAGAGATTCAGGTGCACCTCTATGCCTACCATGTACTAAAGGTTTGCTCCCTCCCAATCCCTACTTGAAATGTAAAACTTGAGACATAAAGCATAAATGTTTGAAGGCAGAAATCCTTCTTTGAGTAGGAAATGTAAGTGTCTTCCTGAGGTGGTCTAGGTTTTCCTCTTTCTTTAGTCTAGAGGTCTAGATACCTCCTTGTTTAGTCACTGCCTGTTTTTGCTGTCTACATGATGTGTTGCAATCTTTGACTTGCCCTAAGACACCAGCAAAAGTAAAATAATCAAGTTCTATGTCGACAACAAGTTGGAAACAAACAGGGAAGAAGAAAGACCTGTAGCAAGTTTGACCTTCATGCATGTTTTGGAGGGTTCTCTTCCCCACGTCTCCTGCATTTCAGTGTATTACCCAAAGCACTAAATTACACATCTATATTTCCCCAACTTGTCAACAGAAATTTAAGAAATTGGCTCTTCTCCTAGAAGGGTATGGCTATAGCTAGAGTAGAGCAAAATTCTTCTCATAGTTTTCTAATCGAGTGTTCTCTGTGGGCATTTATTCCCCGTCCTACCCTAAGTGTCTCTGACAAAAGACATAACACCACCCCACTCTCCATAATTATCAATTATCCAAGCCCTACAAACAGCATTGTTAAGACAGAAGAGAGCAGTTTCCCACAGAAGTGCTTCTTGTTTGGTTCTCATGCAAAAGTATTTTCAATTAGCCAAGAAAGTATATTCTGTAGAGAATACTTGAAGGCTCACAGCTGTAGGTGGTGGGAGGATTACTCTGCATGCATGCAGGGGACTCAGCATGGACTCAGTAGTGTGCTGTCAATTGTGGTATCAGTGTCGAAGCCCAGTCCAGCCTTCAGACCACTGTCATTAACCAGGCATTTTCTGAAGCCACTGGCACACTGTGGATGACATGGCTGGCCTTCAGCTGCTTCTCTTTGACACTCCAGGCCAGGTGATCATATCATTTACAGCTGCAGCTCTAAATGATCATATAATTTAGTGTGGACAGCCTGTGGCACAATGCAAAGGTTCAGTCATGTTGCCATGCCATGATGTACAGCCCTTGAACCATCCTTACAGCTCAAAAATCACAGCTAGAGATCACACACTTGTTTTGTTGTGTTTCTGGAAGCTGAATGAACCTGTAGCACCAACAGCTGCACAAATGATTCCTCTGGATTAAGAATAAGGTTGCGGCCAAAGCCCCTACAGTGCCCTCTGCTTCCCTCCCTACCTTCTGCTCCTCTCCTCACAGGGAACCTGCAATCACCCTTTTGTAGTAGACACTAATAGCAGAGTTTAAGGATTTTTCTTTTTCCTTATCTGGCACCTTTTGGGTAGGCAAGCCATTCTTTCCATCATTAATACAGTCCATGGTAGTAGACTGACTCAAGTTCATGGAAATCTCTGTGGAATACACCAGACTTCTTAGTCTATCCACATGCCTGAGGCTATTGTGACACCTTTGTGGGCAGCTACACTGAAGTGGTCAGCCTGCCTTGACTTGTTTGCCATCTTCAGGACTTCCTCAGCAGCCCTGGAGTTTTGCCTGAAGTAACCCAAAACTGCTTCTCACATTGTCATACTCATTCTCTGGGGCTCACAGTAGTTATCTGCAAAAACAAACAAACCCAAAACATTTCCAACAACAAATTAAATAAAATAAAACAAGCATGAACAATAAGCTGTTTGGATTCTGTGGGCAAAACCCATAACAACTTATTGGCTGTTTACATTCCTTTAAGAAAAAACTCACCACTTATTCTACAGATGTATTCTGACGGCAGCATCTTGGGCAGCAGCCAAGCAAGGATAGGCACAGAGTGTTGATGCTTATAAGGGAAATACAAGAAATGGAGGAGGGAAGGGAAGGGAAGGGAAGGGAAGGGAAGGGAAGGGAAGGGAAGGGAAGGGAAGGGAAGGGAAGGGAAGGGAAGGGAAGGGAAGGGAAGGGAAGGGAAGGGAAGGGAAGGGAAGGGAAGGGAAGGGAAGGGAAGGGAAGGGAAGGGAAGGGAAGGGAAGGGAAGGGAAGGGAAGGGAAGGGAAGGGAAGGGAAGGGAAGGGAAGGGAAGGGAAGGGAAGGGAAGGGACATGCACAAACACACAGAGAAAAACCAAAGGACTTTGCAAATAGATCAGGAAATGAGGAGGGTATTTCAAAAAAAGTGTGCAGTCACCAAGCTGGATAGATTGGTTAAAGAAGGAGACCTAGAATAAAATGATTTCAATATCAGATTGAGAGAAGGTGTGTTTAGACATTCAATGTCCTGAACAAGGTTAAAGTTATTCTGAATAGAACGGGACACCTTTGCCTGTGCCCTTCCCCAATGGCCACTGTCCACTTCTCCAGTACTTCAGCTTCTTCCTGTCCCATGGTGTTGCTGCTAAACCCCTAAACGACAACTTAATGCTTCTCTCCATCCCATCTCTCATGGACTTCTTATTCCCGAAGCTGGACTCCGAGTTCACCATTAACAACTGGGCTCTTCAACTTCAGAAATAGTTTCCTAATTCAAATCCTTACCCTCCCCACCCTTCCGAGCAGCTCATTTAGAAACTTCTCCAAAAGTGAGGGTTGTAGAGATACTGCCTCAGAGCACAAGGCCCCACAGAGTGCACACTGCCAATTATCAGCTAATCTGGGCATACCACCTAAGTGTGGGACTTACTCTATTTGAGAAATGGGGAAAAGTTTCTGGGGAAAAAAAACAATGTTTTTAAGACACCTGCACTGCTAGCACCAAAATCTGTTTCAGTAAGTAAGATTGGGTATCTAGATGTACTTTCGTCATCTGAAAATATAGGTGTTTGCAGGCAGTATCACAAAACATGTAGATGAAAATATGTTTATAACAGAAATCAAAAGCTAGGATGTTATGTAAGTAGCCTAAATTTCAGAAAGGACAGTAATTTCCAGTGAGACCCACAGCACTGTTATGTGACTGTGACTATATATAATGTAAACTCCAGAAAGAGTGAAAAATATAGACAAAGCAAGATTACACTATCTCCGACTGGAAAAGCTGATTAAATATATTTTCCTTGGTTGCTATTTTATGTTACATGTCTACCCACTATTCAGTCCTTCAGCATATCATGCTTGTGTTTGCCATGCTAAAACACACAGTGTTATTCAAATAATACAAATGCTGAACCACGAACCAGTTGCATTTTTTTTGGCAACCTGCAGATAGATGAGGTACTATATGCATGGTACAGTACATATATAGGGGACATTTTTTCACAGCTTAGCCTTCTGTGTAGTGAAGAAGAACAATAAATAATCTTGCATGCTTTTGTTTTGTTGCATCTAAGTTGTAGAATCGTAGAATGGTTTGGGTTGGAAGGGACCTTAAACCACCCAGTTCCAACCCCCCCTCCATGGGCAGGGACACCTCTCACCAGACCATGGCTCAAAGCCCCATCCAGCCTGGTCTTGAACACTTCCAGGGATAGGGCATCCACAGTTTCTCTGGGAAACCTGTTCCAGTGCCTTCCAGTGCTTAAGTCTTCCAGGCTCATATTACGGTAATAATACTATTTCCATACACCACTGAATTGTTGCAGGGTGAAATACACTGCACATGGGGAAGTGCCCACATACTACTGTAAAACACTAAAAAGAAACACCCAGATATGTAGCTGGTTATCAAGTTACATGAGTTAAGACACCAACCTGGTTTACAAGGACTACTTACCTGATTATTATAATCTGACCAGAATATAACCCAACACCAAAATATTTTGCCCCAGGATATTTTAGTGACAGATGTTACATATAGACCACTTAAAACTCCTGGTGGCTGGTCAGATGTTCTCCATGTGGTTAGGCACAACTACAGAGCAGTTGTATAGAGGGTGTACGTAACACACTGAAATGCTGCTGACAGAGGTTTACAGTCCCTGTAGCCTAAGCTGTAAATTCAGCTCTGGTCCCACCACTCCTGGAGTTTGCTTTCCTCAAAGCTTTCTGACTCAGCAATGCCCCTACCACCACCACCACCTTCCCCTCACCAGTGTGTCGGTGGGCCCATCTGGTTTGCTTGCTGGGACTCGATCGGGAAAACTCTGCTTAGATGCCACAAGGGCCTTGGCCATCTTTCTGTTCTTGACACCAGAACTAGAATATACCTTTAGTTATTCACATTAGCATCATTACAGGTGAGTTTAATCATGCTCGCTTATCCCTCCTCTGGCAACTTATCAGCTCAGAGTACAACATCCAGTTTCCGTGGTCCTCCCCACTGCACCTCAGGCATAAGTAGGAGGTGTGCAGGGTGTGAGGAATGTATTCAAAGCACATGAATTTAAATGCCTAAACATCTACATTTGCCAGCCTTCCTGGACTCTCCTGATAGTCAGTGCAGACAGAGCGTCTCCCCCAGCGGGCAAGTCAGAGCCCATAAACTAGGCTCCTCTCTGAGTCACCCCCAGAGAAGTTACCCTCTTCCACCGACTCTGAAAGGAGGATAGGGAGACTCATTTCCTAACATAGGCATCCCAGTCCAGTATCTAAACCTTGGCAGTGTCAGTGTTCTCCATCTTCCCTGAGTATTTTCTTTTTTTATTTCTCAAGGGAACAAAGAATAATGAAGGAACCACAGGTATTACGAGCAATTGAGCTAAACTCAGACTAGCAAAAATACACTTTTGGCACATTGGCTTAATGAAGAAACAAGCCCTGGCCAGGAATGTGTGACAACAATGTCTATATCTGAAAGATGGACTGGGATGATACATAGTGAAACCAACCTTCCCAACTCGTAATGAGTCCTACTGCATGTATAGACCCATAGGCAAGTGTTCCATATACGGGGGAAATCTGGTCACTTTCCAGCGCACCCTCAACTCTATGTAAACCAGGAGGAGAGTGACTAAAGTGAGATCCAAAATGAGATACCAGATAGTTCTTTCATCCAGTTTTAAATATATGAATACATAAATCAATGTGAATGTTTATGTGTCTGGCTCCAATTAATAAGTACCCATCCTGTGCCCCAGGCTTCCTGACAAGCATCAGAATTAATAATTTTATACATGGAAGAATGATAATCTTGTGGTTAAGTCATTTGAGAGGTGGTTTCAGTTCCTGGCTCTGCCATAGATTTCCTGTGTGACCGTGGGCAAGTCGCTTAATCTCCTTGGCCATGTACCTCAAAGGTATGTAGGTGCCTGATCCCACCAGTTAGGCGCCACTGATACCTTCAAAAAAACATTGCTCAGCTGTTACTTCAGTCAGGAGGTGTCTAGTTTTTGTCAGTAGGCATGAAAAGAAGGCTGCTGACATCATCCCTTGAGCTAATGAGCCACTTGGAGGTCTTGTTCAAACTCCTGGGTCCCCAAAATGTCACGTCAGGGAAAGCTGGCTTTTAGCTAATGGGACCCTGAGGTGCAGAGGACCTGTCTGCCTAGCTAGATGGAAGTGAGCACTTTTGGATGAGGAAAGCACTGTCTTTTCACAAGAACTTTGGCTCCTGGCAACTCCTTTCTCAGCTGGGAAGTTTTCTTCCCATTCGTCAGTTGTCTGGACCACTAATTCAATCCCGTACATTCAATTAGGTAGCAGGGAATTACAGTAGAAGGGAATATTTAGAGAAAGGACAAAGAGGAGGGAAAGAATCATGCAGGAAAAGTAGCTCTTTTAGCCAGTACCAGGGCAGGACGCCCTCTAAGCCTCCTTGGAGGGGAAAAGCCACCTCCAAGGGGACAAGCATAGGGAACTACCTCCACATCTTGCTGTTACTGTCCCAGATTTCTCTGGAGGAAGCATGATGCTTTTAGACTGTTCGGAGTTTTAGACTCTGAGGACTGGATTTAAACAAGTTGGTCGAGTTGCTCAGGTGTTTAGCATATGTGCTAAGCTCAGCCAGTTGTACTTCATCCAAAGAAAGAATAAGGGAAGAAATTTTACATGGCAAGAGAGAAGTAAACAGAAAATATAGCATTGAAATTAATTTAGTGGTTTAAGAAGTTCGTCCAGCTAAATACTTACTGTTAGCTGATTTAAAACACTGCAAACCAACCTAAGTGGTAGAGAAAATTATTTTTTCCATACATGCTTTAATGCTTACCATAACAATGTATAGCTGCTAAATCCCATGAATCATGCATAAGAGAAGTGAAGATCTCTGAGCACAACTCAAAGGCACTGAACTGCCAAGATAAGGAGGTTTTGAGCTGGTGAAAGTCATTCCCTGAGGTCAGTGTCCTTGCGGATGTGCGGAGCTGTCTCTGGTGCATGTGTCTGGGGGACAGTAGCCACAGTGAGGTGAAATCAGGACCTAGAACTCATCTCTCCTCCTGTGAAAATACAGAATTCCTTACTTTATAGGCTCCTTTGCCTACACAACCCCATGGAGTGAGCCTGGTTGCTGCTGCTGCCTTTGAGGAAGAGTTCCCAAGAGGATTGGACATGGACCTTTACCAGGAGAGCTGTGCTTGTCCCTATCTGTACAAACAGATGACAAACCAACCCTATTCTCCCCCACTAGCAGTAGCAACTTGACTTTTCACTCTTACCTCAATCCCTGATGTGCGGTCCTAGCCTTTCGCTTTCTACTAAATTGTAGCCAGGGAGGCGCAGAAGAATTACACAGCAAATCTCAGCACTGCCTGGCAGGGCAAAGGCTTTCCCCAGCCCTGCAGATTTCTCCGTGAAGACTCCGTGAGATTTTGACTGGGATCACAATTCCCTTGGGTCTTGGCTAGATTTAATCCACCTGGAATGAAGGCCTGCTCTATAGAGTTCGATGAAATTTCAGATAGACAAGGATTTGACAAATGAGCTCCCCTAACACACATTACTGGAGGGGAAGCTAGTTCAGGGTATCCTACTCTTCCATATTACTGAGGAGTACAGCACTTACTACAAAATAAATGAAAACCTAGGAACTCTTTTGTGGCTTTTAAAGTTACCCAGCAAGTGCTTTGAATGCACAAATTGAGACATTACTGTAACGAGGAACAGAAGGCAGGAGATATACAAAAATATCACAACATTTAGAAAACAAATATTTTAGAGAAGAAAGTAATTCTTTAATACCTCTGTGGTAGGCATTCTCCAGAAACAATCTTCTCAGCTTGAGTCTGTAATATTATTAGTCATTATAGTCAGCACCTGTAATAAATACCTTTAGGCAAGATCAGATTTTGTGTTGTCTTGGGGAATTTTTAACATAGATAATATAATTTAAAAATATAAAAAACGTGTGTTGTTCAGCCAAATGAACACAAAGGTTCATCTTTTTGTCAGTTGATCAAGGATACAGGCATCGATTAAGTAAATAGTGGCTATAGGTTTAGCCATGAAATGAATCTATCTGTAGGAGAAACACTGACCACAAAGCACAGCAAAAAGAGCATTATAGCTCTTGGACTATTCTGGACTGAAGTGAGTGGTTTTTTTTTCCTTTTACTAACTAGTAGAGAGCAACCTTTTTTTTTACATCATGCATTATCATTTAAAAAAGGAGGTACAGACATTGCTTTCCATGCTGTGGTTTACGGGCACATGCAAAACACTTCGTGAGCTTAGTCATTATTATACCTAATGATAATCATTTAGGAATAGTTTATTAACATCTGGCAATCATCATCTTCTAATGAGAGGTAATTTTAATACATCCATTCCAGAAAATTAATTTTTGATGCTTAATGGACTGAAACATTAGCACCATAATTGAAGGCTGTTTTTTTTTTTTCAAACACCTTCATTCTGTATATATTACTTTTTTTTTATGCATTTTTTGTTTTGTTTTTTTTACATGAATTATTTTTAATTTCTTGTTGAGCACACACTTTATAAAGGAAATTAATGGGGGCTTCCTATTATGAGCCAAAGGAAGTCAAAAAACCTAACAGATGGATACTTTAATGGGTATCTTCACAAATCCACATAATGCTTTTTTCATGTGCCCTTAATCATGTGTACATTTGCATTATCTAGATTTTGCTTGCAGTTATACCATAGAGAAGCTGAATAATTGAATACTTGGAATAACTACCATTTAAGCCCTTTACACAGCTCTTTAAGCAAATTGAACACACAGAAACTCTTAATTTTTGAACTGTACATAAAGTGAAGGACAACCGCCATTTCTAGACTACAGAAGAATTCACTTTGTAGTTAATAAAACCGGTAGAAATAGCATCAACTGCTCTGATGCAAAGATATATATATGTATTTGGCAGTTTGCTACAGGACAGTCGCATCTTCAAAATGCCTAAAGACTCTGAAGGAGATCATTTCTAAGTCTGTGACCAAAAGGAGACACTAGTAGCCTGGAGATAATGGACTACATACATAATCATTGAAGCAAACCAACCAAAATCACAAAGATGGCAAAACAGCAATAGGCATATTTAGAACGTGATAAAAATGCCACTAATACATTCTCGTTTTTTCAAGTGATGAAGGATGAAGTGGACACCACACGGAAAATGTAGAGAAGCATTATGAAGCACTAAGAGAAAAGACACCCACTGCATCATATTATGCTGATGAACCTGAGCAGGTAAGTTTGAAATTGAATGAGATAATAAATGAATAACCCAATGAGTAAAATTTTGATGAAAAGAATGATAGATAAAACTCAGCCTGTGATAAAGAAATGTGTTTCCAAGCTGAATAACAACAACAATACACTAATCACATTTTTCTTAAAGAAGATAATATTATAATTTTGTATTTGAATGAAGAACTAAGTAAAGCCTGGATGATTTTTGCTAGAAACCACCACGTTATGATGACATGAACCCAGCAGGAAGTTGTCCTAGAATGTGCGTTGACAGCACGATTCCCTTCTCTGTTACAAAACCAGAAGCAAGAGGAGACCATAGCTGAGACCATAAATATTACTGTTTGTTTAAACCTCTTCATAATTGCTCCCACAAAATGCATTTTTAAAAACAATGACTTGGGATACACAGACACAAACAAGCCATTTTAGGCTCATGATCTGAAACTTGACACAATCGATAAAGTTGGCAATCCTAAGAAGGGCATGTATGAACAGCTCATGGAAGAGCAAGGTCTATAGGTCTCTGCAACACACCTGGGAGCAGAGTCCCCTTAACTGAGCTCGCTCCCTGCAGAAAGTCATGATCTCTTCAGCTGACATTCTTGGACTGCTTCATGGCTTTTATTGCTACATAAAACTTACAGATCCTGTTAGCACATCTTATAGGAGACTAGGAGCTAGATGCAAGTAACTAGATATTGGGGAAGAGGGTCAGAGTGCCAGCTGCCAGCAATTCACCTATTGCTCAACAGAAATATCTGCTTAATATAGCCCCTTAATTATAATTACCACCCACCCACCCCCTATGATACATGGCTAATTGCACTGAACACAGGCCAGCTGAAGGGACTGCCCAGCTGCCCAGCGTTGGCTGCATCAACAGATCTGAACCCAGCAGCCCTGTTTGGGAAAGATGCATTGTGACCTTCATTTATCTTAATACTTACCAATTGTATCCAAGACCTATGAATAGTTTAGGTTTGGTCATTTGAAGTCCTCTGCTCTGTGACCTCTTCTATGCTTGCAGCTCACAAGTGAATTAATGAAGCCTGGGCACACTCTCTCACTGTATCCACTTATTCTAGGCTAGGGCCTGCTCTCCACTGACTTTTTGCAGCTCTGCAAGCTTAATACATAGCACTAGTTTTGATGCAGAAGGGGATAAAATCTTTCAGAAGTACTTACTGCTTTCTCACATTGTTCACAGCATCACCAGCAGAAAACACGTAGTAGGCATGATGTACTGGAGATCTTTCTTCCTTGCCCATGATCACAAGAGCAGCCATACAGTTATCAAGGCTTAGTATGGCAAGGCTGTCTGCCTGCTCTCGCCCCAAGCCCTAGGGCAGGGGTACTGTGCACCGCCTGGTTTGACAGCCTCAGCAGATCCCTGGATCCCTTCCCGACCAGCTATGGCCCACTGCAAAGAAAAGTCCTTTCTGGACTGGGAATGTCTCACTCCGTATTTTCTCCTTTGATCCTTCCCTGTAGAGATTGGCTCAAGAAAAGAGGTGAAATCTTCAAAGGAAATAGAAGTAGCACGTTTCTGAACAAGTCTACAGAGTTTGCTGAGAGATGGCTATCTTGAGATACGCTCTTCTTTCCCACCTGTCATTCTTCCAAAGTCTCCTGCTCAATTAAATCCATCCACAATTAAAAAAAAACAAAAAAACAAAAAAAAAAACCCACACTCATTAGGCAGTCAGACAGATCTCATTTTTATGGAGCTCTTCTCCACCCCCCCGTGCTGTGTCACTGTTATACAAGGCAGAGTACTGCTATTTCCCAGGCAGGCAGGGAGCATGGCAGTGGGGAGCAGTGGGGCAGCCCCAGGCAGGCCATCGGGTAACTCCCTGGGGATGGAGCCAGGCTGTGGCCAGGCTGGTTTGTGGGCCCATGGGTGGGCAGGGCAGAGAAGGGCTGTGGGGAGCTGGGGCACAGCCCTGCTGCAGCCTTGCTGGGGCTGCCCTGGTCCTTGTATGTATTCCTGGTCCTTTGTTGATGTATTCATGGAGAATCCTATCATGGGAAGAGCTACACACAGAGATAACTTCTTTTTCATATTTATCCCAAGAAATCATCAGAGAACCCTAGACTGATGAAAAATTAATAGTTAGTAGACCAGGAATATGGAAATCAGAAACCTTATCAGCACCTTTCAGAAATAAACATGAGGAGGAAATGATTTCAGTACTGATCATGTATTTGTAATTTTAGGAAAAGATCTTCTAGACTCAAGGTTGTACATGTAGCTTTACAAGTGTACTTTGTCATGAGATTTTTGCATCCTGTATTTACTTGCATTTTTTAGAGGTCATAAATGGAGTTGACTTCCTTCGAGTTTTGATTTTGTAAATGAATTCTCTGTAGACATCACAGCTTCTGGCATAACATCAATATTATTGTACTTTATATGCAATTATTCTCACGGTAGGTTCTAGTTCATTAATTTCTGAGAAGCTAATACTGTCAACAACACTTTGATTTTAATGATATCATTAGAAATAATCTTTCTACTTCTCTGTTATTTCTCCAGTGGCATATTTCACAGTACTAACTCCTTCACTTTTGTTGCCCTGAGTTTCATCTGGGTGAGGGTGATTCAAACTCAATTTCTCTTGAGCAGACATCCCCCAGGATTTTACTGGTGTTTAATCTAAGTTTTTCAGCATTTCAGAATCTCACACAGAAGACTGTATGTTGGCCACCTTTCTTAAGCTGCTGCTCTCCCTCAGCTGCCCTTTGTACTCGCTGGAGGTAGAGACACTCAATGGGGCCATGATTTGTAGGAATCACCCAACCCACATCCTCACATCTAATTCAGTTTGAAAGAGCATAGCCCTGATAACTGTGTAATGACAAGTAACAAGCACAGGCACCCAGTAGTGACTGTTGCCAGATGAAATACTTACATGCTCACTAAAGTTAGTTTCTGAGTAGATGCTCTGACAGGAAAAGAAATTCTTTCCTACAGGGATATGTGTGATCATTATCTCCAGTTCAGTTTTCTCATTTTTTGAAAACCTTTATCAGCAACTCATATAATATGGAGTTACCTTGTAAAATACCCAATTTTCTAGTCATTGCACAGTTGGAAATGAAGACTTCTGAAGGAGGGATTCCGTAAATGTCAGAATAACTCCACTCCCAATGAAGATGGCGATGGTCTTCTCTAGGGAGACCTCATCTGGTCAGCAGTGGCCCAGATGGATCCTACCTAGGTTCACAAAGGAATACAGCTCTGCTAGGTGAACTTCACTCTCAGGGGAGAGCAACAGGGATCAGCAGGACACGATCAGACTGTTTGAAGGCTGAACAGCTCTTTGAAGGGTGCCTGGCTTGTTTCCCATGGTATTGGTAATGGAGGTATTGAGATGGGCAGGAGTAAAGTTGGCTGTGGTGAGCAAATCCTTCGTGAATGAAATAGCCTGTCATCCGATGTGAAGCCAGATTTATATATTTTCCCCCTGTTTTGCTATGCTGTATGTCAGAATAAATGCTGGCATCCTGCAATATATCAGTTACACCATGAAATTTGATGAGAAATTGTGTGTTAGTCACCACTTAATGCAAAACACATAAATTTTTACTTAACTTTCAAAGCACATTGTTTCAAATCTTTTAAGACAGGCATGATTCTGATGCCAAGTCTTTTTAAAGCACTGGAATATATCCTTGATCCTCCAAATCTGATTCAAAGCTCTTGGAAGAAGCCTATGTAGTGCTTGACAGAAATAAAAGTTACACTGTTTTTACCTCATTCTTGTGTCAGAACTTTCTGGGAAATTGAGTGCTTTGCAAAATCTCTTGAATACACAGCTAGTAAATGACTTTGTTTCACTTCATAGTTTGACCGGGGATGGCATTTTTTGCTGAAAACTTTATACTACCACTCTTAAATTTCCTAGTTCTGTTTTTGAGAAATGGAAGAGAGGAAGAAGAGAAAAACAAAGAGAAAAAGGAAGACAGACTAAGAAAGAAAGACAAAGAAACGAAGGGAAGGAGACCCAGTATTTTTGATCTTGGAAATACCCTTTTTAGTTTGCCTTTGCCTGAGGAGTGAGTGCAGGAGAGAACACTGGTCAGGAGCCATGAGGTTATCACAGCCCAGCAAGGATATTCCGGAACAACTGAGGTAGGGAAATAAACTGTGTTAACTGAGTTCATGCCCTTTGTGACCCCATGTTCCTATCACAGAGAAGGCATGTAGCTTGCTCAGTTTACTGACTAAAAAAAAGACCAAGTCAGCAATTATGCTCTTTCTATAAATAAATCCTGTTTTTCTACATCCTGGAATTAGTAACCCCCAAAGGAGAGTGTTATTGTGCTGTATGCTAACACAGTTACTGAAAGAGAGTATCTATGCAGTTTTCTAGGTCATTTGTATTAGCACATGTTTGGCTCAGTCTTAAGAGGTTGAATTATTGATTCTTCCCATTGTCCCCTCTTTTCTCCTCTTCCACTCTCTAAGTCATCACATCCGCAACACCACAGAAAAGTCAGTGTTGTAAGTTGATGATAGATAACTGCTGAGCAGAACTGATTGGAATAATTTTGCATGCTTTTTCTTGGCTCTGCCACCACAAAGTTTAAGCTGTACATATAAAATCTGCCACAAAAGCTGCAGGGTTTTTTTGTTTGTTTGTTTGTGTGTGTGTTTTTGCACACATTTGTCAGATCCTGTTACAATCCCAGTGCATGAGTTTATGCACCTGTACAAGGCTCACATTTACAAATATAACCTTTTGCATCATTCCTTCACCTACTCTTCACTGGAAATCAAACCAGACTGAATTTGGCTGACGTGCCTTGGAGTTTGGCGCCAGAATAGACATCATCTTGGCCTTAGCACACATCTTGGAGGCCTGCAGTGGTAGTGTGGTGTTCTGGCAGGGCAGGCAGAGAGGAGCTTTGTGGTGAGTGTGCTGCTTTTCAACAGCTCTTTGAGCTACAGGTCAATCCACAGAGAGTCTGTTACACATTAGAGTGTTCTGCCAGAGTACAGTTAAATTAAGGTCTGTAATTAATTGCTTCAGAGTGCTGTCATTGAGGAGGTCTGAAAGAAGCATACGCCTCAGCTTTTATGGCAAAAACTTCCTACACTGATGAAAACATCAGAGAATGCTATATATGATTTCATTAATATTATTGGCTAAATGTGAACTCACAAGACAAATGACAGTGGCTTAGTTACAAGGTGTAAGAGGTGAATCAGCAAAGGTCTTGTCACACACGGCCATGCCTTCAAGCCCAGCGAACGTCCCCCTAATGCTTTGAGGTAGTACCATGCTGCGTAAGGTTGGACTGTCCCATTAGCGTAGTGACCCAGTTAGGGTGTGCAAGCAGCTCAGTCAGGAGGCAAAGCCTAATGGGCTCAGTGCTGGAGAGCAGTCCCAGGTGTTACATTTAGTACACGAGGCAGTCACTGTGTCCATGAGTGTGTCCCAGCTACCAGCACCGCAGAGGGGCTGCTAGCAGGGAGCTGCTCGAGCAAGATCAATCCCCTGGTCTGAATTCCTCTGGAGACTCCATGCTTTTATATCTTTCTCCCCATGGGAATCAGAAATAAGCAGTCTTTGTATTCCCTGTCAAGCATTGCCTTTTTACCAGTGGCTGACATTGCACTTTGTAATGTGGCTGGGGTGGGGTTTATCTTCCCCAGAATTAGATAGCTATGATTTAGAGCTAGGTCTCAATAGTCAGTGGGCAGGGGAATCATTTGTCTGACCTATTTACTCATCTAATGTAAGATAAGATAACTCTGCTATAAATGTAGATGCTTCATGTGGTTGCAGGGAAGAGTTGTCTTTGAAAACCATTATCAGGGCTGAAAGTAGAGTAGGATGTGGACCAGAGAGAATTCAAGCAGGTCTTTAATTTTATCCTTTCTGCCCTCATCCATTAGCAATGTTCAGGGCAGGGTATATTCCAGGGCACCTGGCATGGCTGCAGTTGGAGATGTGTGCCTGTACAGTTCCTCCCAACCATCTCAAGGTGTACCTCCTGATGGGAACCCATCTTCAACACAGTGCCTTTGCTGCCCGTTGTTGAATGTCTCCTCCTAGTGGGTATAGAGCACTCATGACAGACATTTTGCCAGCATAATTATTGTACTTTCCCACATAACACTGGCTAACACTATGTCAGCAGAGCTGCATGTATGCCAGACATTAATCAAGAGAATAGACAAGAGTTAAGGTCAACTAAGATGAAGGAGATGCTTTTCATATGCTTTTTCAAGACATCTGTTAGAATAGACTTGGTTAATCTGCATCCACATTAAGGAAAAAAAAATTAAAAAAAATTAAAAAAAAGCTTATTAGCCTGTCAAGGAAAGAAAAGACGGCGTTTGAGATATGAACATTACTTTTGATTTTCTATTCGTGTGGATATTCATGCTTTCTGTCCTTTCTTCTGTTTTTGAGAACAAAAGGAATGCTAAAATGACAAAGCAAAAGAAACTACTGGCAGAAAAGTTAAAGAAAAACGAATCATCTCTGGAAGAAACAGGGAGGGGAAATATTTCTCTGAAAATGTCTCTGCTCTGTGTGGAAGGCAGGTTGTTCCCACACAGTGCAATGTCCTAACATGGCGAAAATTTTCCACTGGACATTGTATGTAAAGATGGAGCATGCGCAAGTGCTAAAAGCTATGAAATGCATGCTGCTGCCAACAGAATTTGCTTAATCTATATTGTGCTGTCATAACCTGAAAGATTGACATTTCAGTGACATAATTAAATAAACAAAATCTCCAAACAATAGCATTTGGAACTACTTCAAGATTGGTACAGACCAATACGTATTTGGGTATTACCTGATGTTCGTTATTTTAATTCCAATAGGAAATGTAGCTTAATATAATGCTGGGGCAAATCAAGACTGGAAGATCTGGTCTTCAGCCAGATATCTAATATTTAAAGGCATATTTCTTATAATCTTCTGTAGCTAGAGGCTCCAAAGTCTGGAAACAAAGAAGTCTCACAAACAAACAAAGGTTGTTCTTTGAAGAGTGGAAATAATGAAGCCTTTTCTCTTATGGATGTTTGTTCTATGCCCCACTCTTCCCCTTCTTGCCCAAGCACTGCAGTGATCTCAGTTTTCCTCTGCCAGGAGCGAGGTGAGCTGAGCCGTACTGGCACTGAAGTGTTTTCCAGCTGGGCTTCCAGCAGGCCAGACAGAACAGGTAATGTCAGTTTTAGCTGCAGCCCCTTTTGATGCAAAGCTCTAATTTAAGTCTCTGCCTTCTACTCAGACTATGAATTTCTTTAGTATGATAGCTGTTTAAGTTGTCTGCTACTGTCCAAAAATGCTGAAAAGCTCTCAGGAGATTCTCAGCCACTGAAGTCGGGAAAATCTTTGTGTATCACCTATAATCAAAGTAAAACAGCTACCCTTACTCCAGAAAGGCTCATATTTCCTGCAAAATTCACAAGAAGGCAGGGGAGGGATACACAGGACCTCAACCCCTCCAGACCTTTACTGTTACAGATGACATTATTATAAAATTAGAAAGCTCCAATTCAAAAGACAGTTATTATATCTTGAGTAACATTAATACATTTATTTAATTGTAATTTACTTTTCATTCATAAAAAGGACAAAGCACAGTCCTGCTCTACTCTTTAAAAAAAAAAAAAAAAAAAAGAAGATAAAAAGTAACTAAAAAACCAGTTCAATATTCATCAGTATCAAATAATAGTAATATCAAGTTTCCTGAAATATAAAGAAACAACAAATATGTCTATCTATATAAACTTTAATTAAGAACCTTGCATTTTAAAGCAGGTGATACATCAGTTAGTTTTTCTTGACAACAATTTGAAACTGAAGGTCCCAGTCAAATTTATACAATTATGTGAAACAATGAAGAACCTGGAACTACCTGATCAGTATGTGAAACCTACCTCATCTGTGTTGCTGATTAAAAAAAAAAAAAAAAAGTGTATTTCCCTCCCAGGTCATTTTCATGCAAAAACTAACCACTGCTGCTTTTTACATGATGTATTATAAAAGTAAAAGGCAATCATGCATTTGGCAAAAGATTTAGTTGTGGTTGTAGATAATATAAAAATGAGTCATACTGCAAAAGAACCAAACCAAATGAAATACAATAAAATGCATTATTTTTTTTTGTACAGAAGGCTTACAGCATATTAGTTATTCATGTATGAAGACAGCTCATTTCTCTTTCAAATAATTATACAATTTATGAAACTCAGTAGTGCTTGACACTTTGACATTCCTCTATAGGGAAGTTATCACTTTCACCTATTTAAAAAATTTTCATCTTGTAACAAATATTTAAAATTAAACTAAAACAATATTATTGATATTCCTTAATGAATACTCTACACTTTTACATGTAAATATATAGTACAAAATTATACAAATTAAAGAAAGGGGTGTAAATTATTAATAGACCTACTCTTGCTTCATGTAAATATTATTATTATGGACCTCTACAGTATCAGTTCTAAAAAGATAAAATCTATTTCTAAGTAGCCAGCAAGGTTGTGCTAATAAAATATGACTCAAAGCTTATAATTCTTGAAGCATCAGACATTGCACTATTACTTGAGCCAGCTGATTCAATATCACTGTGTTTCTTCAACATTCACACTCTAATTCCCAGCACACCCACCATGGAAAATGTAAGGAATGTGCATTTCTTTAAAAACAAACAAAACAAAACAAAATAAAAAACTACTGAAACACCCTGGATACAGTCAGAACAAAAACATTCTCCATCTCTAATAGAGCTCCCATTTTGCAAAGGCCATAGTAAACATTTAAATTCAACTAACAGTTGGGATCTGACTCTTATGTATTAAAACGCAGTTGGATCATTCAGTACTCTATCAAATAGGGAAACAGTCTCAGAACTTTAAAACTCTTATTTACAACACTATGAACATTAGAATAATATCAAATTCTTGAAAAAGCATATAATTCTCCCAAATGTACACTTCACTACAGGAAGGTAACATCTGGTATCTGCAGCATAGAAATGTAAATATAATATTATTTTTTTACTGTGCTACTCTGTTTTTGCCATTTATTGTATATCTTTTTCTTTTTTCTATTTTAAATCTTTTCACTTTAAAAAATAACATAAGTTTCCTACCATTTCATGGTCCATTTAGCTGATTTTAGTGTGGACTCTATCTTCAGTCTCCTAACTGTTATATTGCTACCTTAATAATAATAGTAATAATACTAAATCAAAACCAATATATTATGCTGCTTCCCTGAAAGCTGACATTTCATTCCTAAAATCAGGAACAATGACCATAACAGAATTTTCAACAGAATTGTTTCTAAAAAAGAATATGGTAAATCCAGTGTCAGTAAAGTACAGGTAAATTCCTTTAAGTTGAGCATGCTACGAGTGTCTCAGGTATTCTGAACATATTTAAAATGAAAAATTCCTTGTAACTGACTTTTATTTCAGGTCCTTCAAATTGTATCCAATAGCCTCAAGAAATATAGCTGTAAAAATAAAAAAAATGTTTTTGCTTTGACTGTCTCTCTAAAAACCAGTAATCCCAATAAATGATGATGGGGCCATTCAAAAATATGCAGTACACAAAACATATAGGATAGTACAGACAGACGTAGTACTCTTACATTTATCACATACAATCAACATTTCAATCTCTATTATATTTCACAATTTGTTATTCAAGTTAAAGCACCTACATATGGTGATTTTACTTTCACTGTACAGCCTATGTTATTGGGTTTTAACACTGTAACTTGCCCCATTGGACCGAATCATGCAACTGTCACAGATCAGCATAAGTGTTTTATAAGGCATATTGGAACAAGTTAAAAATATTTCTTATCCTTTCAAAAGTTGATTTACTTAATGAAGGAGTTCCTGGATGCCTCAGTCCTCTTAAAGTCCATAGGAAATTGGTAGGGTGATTTATTTTAAAGTGTAATTTATTTGGCTTAGGATGGTGCCACAGAAATCAAGAGTTGCAGTCCTCGTCTTCAAGGGAGTCCCTTGTGTTCGGTTGAGGACAAGATAAATCCAGCTACATTCAGAATCCCGAGTAGGCAAGGACACCGAGGGTAGGCAGCACCAGGCCCAGAAGCAGAGTCGGTACTCCAGCAGTGGCACCTGCACATCAAACAGATAACACCACAGTGTTATTTTACTTCAGCATTACTCACTGTGTGGAGAAACAATCTTGGATGCAAGCAAGAATGCAGGGTTTAGAAGGCCAGAAAACCAGCTGGCGTATCTCAACACAGCTCCTACCTGTATGCATAATCTGAAATGGACAAAGAGACTTTCTCAGTACAGCCGAGGACTTGGTCTTTTGTTCTGCAAGAGCTGTTTATGCAGTGTGTTTATACAAGCAGCAAGGCCATTCAGAACACATCAGTGTATTTTGATTTGGATGGTCCAACAAGCCAGGAGGTTATACCAGGAGGTAAAAGGTCAAAATAAATATTTAAACACTTGAAAACAAAATTAATGGAGTCTTTGAAATGTGACAAAGCAAAGAGACACCTTTGGAAATGTTAATGTTATTATGATCAGCAATAATCTGAGAGATGTCAAAGAGCCTGGTCCATTTGTTTACCAGCTAGATTACAAAGTCCAGATGGCTGACTTCTAGCAGTGTGGCATTTACACATCGATGTCTGTTAAAGTCACAAGGGTCTTTCTTAAACAAATATTTTAAGACAAAAAATATTAATTGACAGCTTACAAGCTTTACTTGACTTGCTCTGGCAATCAGGCGTAAGAATTGCTATTACATTAAATGTCTTGTGTTGCTGTGGACCAGCTCCTCGTTAAGAAGCATGTACGTGACAAAATAACCCAGCCAAATTGATAATGAATGTCAGCCTGGCTGTTAGTCCTGGAGATGGGCCAAAGATGTTGGAGAATGGGCTATTCTGTCATCCCAGAAAGGTGGGACCTAGCTTACTACTGCTCATGTTGCTGTTGAACACACACTAAGGGGTTTGCAACTGGTGGCAACAATCCTGAGGCACTGCTGGAACCTACCTGCTGGATGGCTCCTCAGTCAATGTTCCTCTGAATGAGGACAAAAATAGACTGAAAAGGTAACACGTGAAACAAGCAGCATAGATTTCAGCAGGTAGTCCTAATTTAGCTAATGACAGGCACAGTACACCAAATTTCAAGCATTCTTTCATAGGAAGTCCCAAAGTAGCATTCACATCTCCTTGTCAGGCACATCTTGCACAGCCACATAAATCACGTAATTTTCTCCAACTTCATGCAGGCTTCCAGAAAGACAGATGTGTAGGTTTTATGCAGATGCCCGAGAAGTTTTTGCATCTTTCAGTATAAGTAAAGAGCTTATATTCATTCTCAAGCCTCCTATTACTAAAGCACTTAACTAATTATAAATTAGCAAAACAAGATAGAGTGTGAAAAAAATGCTGTTTTGAAGTGAGAATTTGGCCAACTAAATACCAGTAAGTTCCCTCAAGCGTTTACTTCTCACAGTATTTCCTATCCACAATAATAAGAAGAAAGTAAGGAAACTAGATGAAATGAAACTGAGTGATAACAAAAACAATTTTCATAAAGTATGTGGGCCAAGTCCAAAACAGAAAACTCCTGGATTCACCAGCTCATCAGTCAGTTGTAGATATATAAAAGTAATATTATTCATTTGTGGTTCCTATATACATAATTGCAGGGATTTTGTCTCTGATGGGGTTTTCATGAAATGTCTCAGTATAGGTTTGACTTCCTTCTAATCAGTGTCTTCTGTGATGTACTATACTTGTACTATTTGCAAGTCCAGGATGAAAGCTTTGCCCCCCAAACAAGTCCCAACTAAGGATGATCACATACAGTCTTAATCTTTGTACTAGAGAGAGCTTTTCTTCTTTGCACAGTCATTTAATTCATAGAATCATACAATCATTAAGGCTGGAAAAGATCTTCAAGATCATCTGGTCCAACTATCACCCTACTACCAATGTCACCCACTAAACCATGTCCCTAAGCACCATGTCCAACCTTCCCTTAAACACCCCCAGGGATGGTGACACCACCACCTCCCTGGGCAACCCTTTCCAATGTCTGACTACTCTTTCTGAGAAGAAAATTGAGTCTTGAGTCTTTATCTGCAGTTGCCCGTGTTCATAGCACTATCTCCTCTCCTCATTTGGCCCCAAACATTTTTTTCATGCAATTCTTTGGAAAGCCAGTTGGGATCATATCTCAACCTAGAATGCTTATTCTTCTTTCCTTACAATTGACTGACTACCGCTCTTCCCAACCAATTCCTGAACATTGGTATGGTGGGAAGAATTATGTTCCACCAGATATACATAGTATATGTGTACCACTGGAAAGAGCTGGGTCTAATGACATCTTTCAGCCAAAATCTGTGTGCACCCTCCCCATCCCAGGAATGGAAGGATGCTTATGAGGTGGCCAAATACCACACAAGATATGCAAGATTCATGGTGCAAGTCATTTAACAGAAAGGGGACCATAAGCCACTAGCAAACAGGAGGCCTTCTGCAGTGAATTTAAGTGCTACTAGAAAGGCAGACTGAAAGGCAGTGTCTCCTGACCCCTGGCTGAAGCTTCATGCAAACCGCGACAGAGATCTATTCAGAAAACAGCCTCAGAGATGGAGCCAACTATTCCCCCACTTTTTTCTGCCACAGGAGGTGGGAACAAGTATTTTCACATCATCCTGGTTTCTCTAATGTCCAGCCAGGAAGAAAGTCCACAGCATCTCTGCCATGAACCCAGGATTTTGGGGCTTTCCCCAGATAATTTATTTTCAACTTCAGCTGTACTATTCTTCTTCTCCACCCTCCAACTCCACCATCTAACTCCTCCTGACTCTGCTCCTCACTCAAATGATGACGTTCTGCTGCTCCGCTCTCTTTCCTATCCCCTGTACTAAACTCCACCCTCAGCTTTCTCTTGCTTCTGACCTCTAAAAACTCTGCTCCCACTCCCACCCTTTCCCCTAATACTGTAGGGTTCCTTTCTGAAGTCAGCATTTCTTCTGAAGTACTTTCTGATATCCAAGCATTTGGAAAACAAGACAAGAGACCAACAAATACTTCTCCATTGCCTCAAATCAGCTGTACACAGTGCAGCTCAGTAAAAGGTAAATGAAGGAAAATATTGAAAGATTGCTTTCGTAAGTATCCATAAATGGAGGAGGTTTATGCTTAAGACATACATAAACTTATGTTCAAATGTATTCTCATACATAACAACTGCACATTTTGGTAATTGTGAAAGTATGGGGGTATATTTATCCGTACTTTTAGTGACTTATAAGACGTGAATATTTTTTGTAGTCTCTATACACAAATATCAATGTTGTCATTTATAATGAACAAATAATAGCCACAGAAAATATGTTCTAGATTCTGGACCTAAGAATATCCACAAGAATGTATTCTGTCTTTGTCAGAATAGGAAAATGCAGTTGGGAAGACACAACTGAAGTCCCATTTTGAATGCTTCTGATGAAAGAAAACATGAAGAAAAAGTTTTCTGAGTGAAGCTCGATGATGAGCAAGTACCAGGAAATTTCTATTTCCATGTAACTATTCTACAAAGAGAAAGGAATAATAAGTCTTCCCCTGAGACGCATTCACTAGCTCCGGAATTGAGAGCTAGCAGTTTACCCCATTGCAGCAGTTTCTTCAAGGTTTAGGCACTGGTGCACAGATGCTTACAACAGCTTTCCACAGTGAAGCAAATCCTACCCTCAGACAGCTCATCAGCAGAACATTAGGACAATAAATGCACATTAAATTTTTCTTCTCTCTCTCTTTTTTTTTTTTTTTTATTTTCTTCTTGTTAGATTACGGACCCACACGTCAGGAACCATACTTTACTTGAAATATTATTCACCACTGCATGACAGCCCATATATTCCTGTAGCTCATGAATGGAAATTAATGTAACTTTTGCCTGAGTACAAACCACAGGATTTAATTCTGTGCAATAGAGTAAAGCAGTTGTGATCTGTCAGTTTTAACAATCTTTTTAAAAAATAGAGAAATGCCGGATTAAGACTTAGTGAATATGCAGAGATAAACATGTGGATGTAAATTAAAACAGAATGATTATTGAACATCTCCTGAAGTCTAGCCAGGTATGAGCTGGATATATTTAGCATGTAAAGCTTCATTCTCTCCTCAGCGTCATGTTTGTTCTGTACTCTCAGCCAGTATCTTATGTCTCCAGCGTGCATGCTATTGCAAGCTACAGCCACCAAAGTAGGGGCCAAAACCAAATGAGTATCACATGACCTAATTACCACTCCTAATACCCACTATGTGTGGACATCAGATCAAGATTCCTCATTTCTTTCAAATAAACATGAAACACATACCTTAAATGCATTTTTTTCCCAACAGCCCTAAACATTTGCTGTGAAATCTTGTTTTCTTCCTGTATTCCCATGGAGGCCTTACTACTGTCTGCTATAGAGTTCCTGTAGTTGATCTTTTTAAGCCTAGGACTAAACTATCTACAGAAACATATACCAAGAACATAGCTTAAAATTGAATACAATTTGTGTGTGATGCATGCAGTTATCATAACTATTTTCCTGTCTTCTGTTCTCAGGAGCCTTTAGGGATAACTTTCTCATGAATGGCTGTTTACCTGAGTAAATGAACCTGGCCTACTGCTGGCCAGGTTTGCCTTCAGCAAGACCTTTACATACCACAGGAATTCCCGGTAAAATCCCACTAATCCACAGCTTTCCATTTGTATTTCATATTCTGCATTGCCATTTCAATCATTAAAAGTCTAGGATGAAACTTTTTACACGACTGGAGATCTCAAATTTTACTGGCATCTTGAACAATGGGCAACATGTTTCCAATTACATTCAAAAGGAATGAAATTAGTTTCACGCCTAAATGAAACAAGCATTAAAACAATTCAGACATCTATATATTTCCCAAGACTTCGCAATGACCTGATATTAAAAATATGTCATTACTTTCTTTAAATGTTACTTATCTTAAAGATAAGACATTTCTGGTCCTTTTCCCAACATTAGTATCTTTTTTTATACTGGACTGTAAAAAAAATGTACAGGACTATTTAGAAATCTTACTTTCATCAGGTCTGCAAACCAGGAAATTAGTTACTGGTCATCTGTGAAACTGTCATACATAAATAACTTCTCTTTCTCAGTGAGAAAATGTCTGTCCTGCCAACGTACACAAACTTCAAGCTGTTCTTTGGCTATTAATGAGCTGATCCTGTTGTGGCAAAACTCCTTCTCCCCTTTTGTTGTCAGGAATGATTGTTCAAGACTTAATTTGTATTAAATTACATCAGTTTTCTTAGTTTTTTAGGGGATTTTTGCCTGTTCAGATCTTCTGAAAGCTGTTCATAAGTTTCTTTAGCATCTACTGGGTTTCATCAATATCTGTTTTCTGAGTGTTTTCATGTTTATCCAGGTAGGACAGTAAACTGGGAAGGGAGAAAATACTTTTTTTTTTTTTAGGTTAAATTGCATAAAATAAGTGTGTGGGTTTGTTGTCTGTGAACTGGCTTCTGAAAAGAAATTCCACTTGTCCCAGACAGAAATTGTGTCTTCATGAAAGGCTGCTGCAAAAGAAATGGGAAATATCAGCAGGCATGTTTAAAATTCTTCTATCCCTATTCATGGAAATGGAAAATAACTGAACTAATTAGAATATGTTTATCTAGCGTCAGTGGCAGCATTGCTAAGTCGTAAGTCCAACTTTCCCTTGTCTAGGAATACCTTTGTTTAGGTATGAGGAAATTTTCCTCTTGTCTATGCCATAAACATTTCAAGAAAGGCTCTACAGAGTAATTCACAGCCCTGTGAATTACAGTTTTGCAGCAGAGTAGATGTATATGCTGTGCATTTGCCTGTGCTTTGTGCTGTGCTAATGTTTTCTGTGTAGCTCTAGAACAGTTTTAAAACTATTACAAGAACAAGAGACAGAACATAAAAACATGTTTAAAGGACTACTGATGGTCTGGGTGGTTTTTCCACCCACTGTGTTAGTCTTTTTTCTTCTACTTGAGAAGCTGTATCCCAGAGCCAAGTGAACTTCTTTGTTTTGCTCTGGCAATGGCACCTGGCTTGCTGGCAGTGCCCACTGGCAGCTGCATGGGCTTCTTTTCTATTGACTCTAGCCCTGCTGGAGACCTGGGCTGCCAACATGAAAAGATGCGTTAGACTCTGAGGAAAATGAGATAATATTCAGTTGGCAGACTATTAGTAAATTTCAATAAATGTGAATTATTTATCAGAGTCCTCTTCCCCTTCACATCTGTAATGCTCATTACAGATTATCTTGCATGGATAGTTAAGTAGAAGATCACAGGTAGCATTATTAAAATGTATTTTTAAAGTGGTACACACAATAATAGCAAGAAAAATTTGTGAAGGCCCGTTTGTGACCCAGGCAAAAGTTGCATTTGTAGCTCACACACGTTGTGAATTTCAGGGTAGTTTCTGTGACATAAAGGCTTGTCATACCTCTCAGCATCTGCTCTGTCTCTCTATTGCGAGCAATCACTCCTGACAAACTGGCTTACAAGAAGCACCAGGATTACTGCCAGACCAAGTAAGGCTGAATCATGTCTTCAGCTAAGAAGAGGTGTTCGCTGCTGGAAATTGCTGAAGCAGCAGGAGGAGCTTGGAGCAAGTTTTCATAGCTTGTCCATATAGAAAAGCTCATTTGTAATTACACCGATTGTCTGGTGTGGCAAAACACTTGGCTGTGAATGTTCCACATGGATACGTTCTGCATTGCCTCAGAAATTATAGTTGATAACCACTCAGAGGAAATTGATCTTCCTCTGAGTGACTCGTAACAGGTTTTTAATCAGAAAGGGCTAATATTTCAGGAAGAAAAAAAAATGGGAGGCTAAAAGAGAAAGTTTCATTGTAGCCCTGAAAAGAAGAAAAAGGGCAGATCTTTGGTGAAGTGGTATGTCTGGGGATTTCTGAGTGAGGAGCCTGCTCTTCTTTATTCAAGAAAACAAGGATTTGTGAATGTTTTTGCAAATAAGTATGTCCCAAGTATACACCAGATAAGTCACTCCTTTTCACTTGCAAATAGCTCACATTTATACAACCAAATGGTACAATGGGTGAACAGCAGGAACTTCAGGTGCAAAATGGTAGTGAATTGATGGGAAAATACTACAGTTTTGAAATTTCCTGTGTTCTTGGAAACAGATGTAGCAGAAACAGAATTGACTAGACATTGAGACTTACACAAGCTGTAAGCCTAACATCTCTTCAGTTCAAACTTCTGTGATTAATTTAGTCTCTAAAACCAATGAAACAAAAGTTCTTGGGTTGTGCAAATTGTCAGGCTTCTGGGGAAGAAATTTTTTAATTGACCTACTGTTAGATTTTCTCTCCTGATACAGTTCCTATTTCAACATCTCTATAGCTAAAAGACACAAACACTGAATCTGATACTCAGAAATATTCAGATGAGCTGAGATGAAAGATTCTTCTGACACTTCCTACGTTGACAGAGTTAATATTGCTCCTTCCCTTCCATGCTAGCTTAATATAATTGTGTTGAACAGGCACATAGACAGGCCAGGTACCTTGGTAGCACTCTTATAACGCCTAGTTCTAAGACAATTCTGCCTTCAATTCTCCATCTATTGCTTCTACAAACAGGCTTTAGAGCACAGTGAAAGTGAAATATATGGCATTAACCTTTAAAGGCAAAAACAATCTGACATCTAAGTCCTTCGAATATTCTGAAAAGGGCATGGAGCATTTCAGTATGTAATAAGATGAACTACTTAATACAGCTATGAAAGGGAGACAAAAATACACACAAATATTTCCTATATGGTCACTAGCACTTAAAAGATAAGTTTGACTTAACAAATATGTGATTTCTACCTATGTTTTATACCTGCAGTAACAAATCCATCTATCTATACATGAATTCAAATCTGCCAAATAATCACGGAACAAACTGTACTTCTAATGAAACATCATTTAATGTACCATCAACAGATCTGAAGTTCAGAAGTTATTCAGCTCATAGGAGCACAAAATGCCTGTTTGGAAGGTGCATATGGGGTGATTTAGTCTGACTTCCCACTCATATCAGGCCTGTCACCAACATTGGATGTCCCCAGTCACAGCTTTGCCTAGCTGAGACACAAAAACCTCCAAAGATGAAAAAAGCACATGCTCTCTGGGTTACCTGTCCCAGTGCTGAAATTTCACTTCTTGGTGAAATTTTTCTTTAAGTCTAGTCTAAACTTTCCAAATTGCAGTTTCAGACCACTGCCCTATGTGATATCATCTGACATTATCTAGACTTTGGATCTATCATTTTTGTTCTTTATACCATTATGCACTTCTGTTAGATAGCCTCTTGCCACCGAACTATACAACCTTAGTGTTTATTAAAGGAACTGGACTCAGTGGTACTTTCTTAATACTAAATTAGAGAGATGTGTGCCTTCCTTATTACCAAAAAGGTTTTCTGAAGTCGGTTGGACTTTGCCAGTGAAGTAACTAGAAAAAAAGATCACTAATGTCATCTGTCAGAAAATCACTGGTTTCTGTTACACAAGAGAGGTTTTAACAAAAGATGTGTAAGAGATGATGTCTAACCTAGGACTTCTGAATCATTCTCCTCACTGAGAAAAAAAGTAGTCTGTCTAGGTTAGGTACACAAAACTGAGAAGTTTGTGTTTTGTGAAGTTTGTGAAGACTGTTAACCACTGAACTTAAAAAATACCACAAGGATTTGAATAACGCAGTTCCACTGCTTGCTACTAAAAATTAAAACATGTAAGAATTGGTTATGGCTAGAAAGCATTCCCTTCTTCATCCCTTCATCCCTGTGATCACGTCTGCTATCCTGTCTAGATTATTAAGGGGAAAAAATAATGAGATGAGTTCTCCAAAGATTACTTTAAACCACTCCAAACACCAGTTGGCTACCTTTGATTTCTCAAAGCACTTAAAACTACTGTATAAATATAGTTCAACAGTTGCCCTATGAAGAAGTAAAAGTGGAATATGCATTTGTATAAAATTAAATCATTATGCATCAAAGGAATTACTATATTAAAGCAAAATACTAATCTTGGCATTCACTCTATGGGCTATGTGATTTTTACTGTGATTTCTGCCTTTTGCTATGTTGCTACATTTAAGGAAAAAAAGAGTTAAAATACATATGGAACTTTCATATTTCCTCCATCTTCTTCTAATGGCAAATCAAACGTAAAATAACAAGCAATTTGCTTCATAAAAGAGATGGAGTATAGTGTTCCTGTGTAGGTCTAACGAGAAAGCTTAAAATACCCATAATACCCATATGATGTATCTCAATAAGGAAATAAAATAATGAAGAAAAACTCAGCCAAATTAACTTTGAATGCCACACCATTAATTCATTGATGAATTGATGGCCCTAATGAAACAGTGGCAGCCAAAATCTTGCCATTTTTTTTCAAAAAGGTATTCCTAACTGCACAGTGAAGCTCAATTTATTTTTCTTCTTCTCATTTTAGAAGTCAGACATTGATTGGTGAGTAACATCCAAACTGCTGAGAACAGTAAAAAGAGTATGAAACGATTTCTAAAGAAGAACTAATCCTTTGTCTGTCAACTAAATCTTATTCAGGCATTTCATAGTACACTTTACTGAAGCTGGGAGTATAGGGTCAGCCTCAGTGAGTCAGAAGAAAGGCCTGTCCCATTCAGGACTCCAACAGAGGTCTGTAACAAATGCAGCAGAAAGAAAGATGAATTCACTGCATGCAGAATACAACTTTCATCTCATATTCTTCGCTACTTCTGTCAGTCAGTAGCTCCTCAGTCACAAGTTGGATATAGGACATTGTTTTAAATAAAGCAGTGATAGAGCAAGTATCTATCAAGTCTGTCCTGGGCAACATCCTGGCACAGGAAGTTGCACAATTTAATTTTGTGCCATGTAAAAGAGTATTACTTGGATAGTTTTCAACCTACTGCCTGCTTTCACTGAGTACCTTTGTTCTCACACTGTGGAGAAAAGTGAATAATATTTTCCTACTTACTTTCCTTACTATTCATGACTACCTTACCATCCTTAGCCTGGCTGAAGATTCCTTGCCTCTCTTACACTCCTCATCCTGTGAGGTACCCTCACTTGACTTTCTCTGTATTTTTTTAGTATCTTTCTCAAACATCTTTTGGAATCTTTAGAAGCTTTGCTTTTTGAGATCCAACAACAGTTTAAAAATGTATGTTTTCTGTGACAGTTACATCTTTCTATAGCATTCTTGCTAGAAAAATCTCTGACCTGTAATGAGTTAAAACATGTAACAAAGTGTCTCAAGTTGAGGTAAATTTCTTTTTTTTTGCTAATGTTGAAAGGCATTACAGAGTTCCCAAGCACACATGACCAAGCAATAGCCATCAGTTGGGAATTTGCAGGCAGTTCCCAAGCTCACACAGTCAGGCACGTAGCAACTCAGACTGAAGATGAAAGAAGTGCATGGGAGGAAGTTGCAAGGTCCTTTAAAAGACAGTAGCCACTTTTTCTGTTTTCTGATATGTAGCAACTACTGTCTTGTTAGCATGATTCTGATAATGAATAATCTATACTGCTTTTGTTCGTGTGTTACTGTTCTCTAGAAACTCTGTTGAGTTTTAAATCTCTGTACACACATCTAATTTCTAGTTATAAAGCCTTTCAACTGCCACTGCACAGCTTAGTTATGAGCATTACAACTAAACCTGAAATTTTCTTGCATTTACACTTCCCATGTATCCAGACTTCCCCATGTAAATAAACGTAAATGACAAAATTAACAGCATTGGGATTATCATAGGATCATGCATACTAAAAACATAACCAGATAAGAAAACATTTTCACAGTCTGTCTACTGTTGAGTTTAAATACAAGAAAAAGCAAAGAAATTAAGGAAAATATGGCTTGTTCTAATGCTTGTTCTAGCACTCAATATATTGCAACACATGAAGTTACCAATTCGTAATTCTTAAAGTAAGGTTTGAAACTGGGCCCCACTAATAAATTAGAACTGTGATGAAATGAAATGTCATGATGAAGGAAAATCAAGAGAAAGAAGAGAAAACCAAAGAAGTTGCTTTAGGCAGATTTATGTACCACGTTAGAGGTTGTCCTGAGTATTTTCTACTTAATTTTCAGTCATGAGAAAACTGTCAAGTGCACTGTGAAAATTATAATTCTCATAGAGGAGAGTTCTTTTGGATGTATATTCTTAGTTTAGTAGAACCTTATGCATAATAGTTCCAAGATCAGTAACACAGCACTGTCATGCAATATGCAGATAGTTAGAGGCCTCTTTTCATAAGCATTTCTCATGATTTTTACCTGCTTTCTCCTCTTAGTTTTCTTATTACTGCAACCATCTTTGCAACAGAGGGACATTTTCAAATTATTATCAAAAGATTTTGACCGTTCTACATGAAAAGTGAATGATTACCTTATTTACTTGATAATAATATGTGCAATAAATATTAATATCCCCTTTAAATCGTAATAAAAAAAGAAATGAAAAGATAAAATGATTAAAATGTTTGTTTGAGTTACTCTGGGTAAGAATTTTGCATTTTGCTTTGAAAAAGCTGCATACTTCAAAGTAAATATTTTTCCAGGATCATAAAATATGCCTCTGGCAAATGCGATTCATATATACATATACATATACGTAAGTAGTGTAAACAGAGAGGCTATAATTTTGTTTTCTTGCTGCAAGCATATACAATATATAAATACATTTTTGTCCATGTTGCTATTTAAAGTGAAACATTAACCTGATTTCATATTTGAAGGTGAAAGTGCACGGTATCTTCATTTTTTTTTCACAGTATTTTCCTAAATAAGAAGTTACCCTCCTCCCTTATGGATGAAATTTTAAGATTTGAGAGCTTGCTTCTATTTTTCCTTTCCCTGGCATAAATTAACTGCCAGTTAATTATTGAGGCCAGTGCAGCTACACAAGTGAAGTGAGAAAAGAACAAAGTACCGTATGGTTTTAGTTTTGACTGACTGCAAGATTGCTTTAATTGCATTAACACTAGCATTATGAGAAAGCACTGCAATCCAAAAAGCATAAAAGAGACAAAAAAAAATCTCAGCCATTCACATGTTTCAGAGAAAACAGATAAGCCTATTATTAGCCATTGGAACGGACTCCTTTGGTTAAACAAGTAGTTGCAATCTTCAACTGGTTTTGGTATCTCAAGAATGAATCTAAAATTGTGTAGCTGATGAATTTATGATAATGGTCTTGCAAAGCATCTCCATACTTAGCTGAGAAAGCGTGGGATAGAGGAGTGGACATTAAGGTGGGTTGAGAACTGGCTGACTGGCTGAGCTCAGAGGGTGGTGATCGGTATCGCAGAGTCCGGGTGGAGACCTGTGACTAGCGGTGTTCCCCAGGGGTCGATGCTGGATCCGGTCTTGTTCAACATCTTCATCGACAACCTTGATGAGGGAATAGTGTCTGCCCTCAGCAAGTACGCCGATGACACAAAGCTGGGAGGAGTGGCTGACATGCCAGAAGGCTGTGCTGCCATCCAGTGAGACCTGGACCAGCTGGAGAGATGGGCAGGAAGAAACCAAATGAGGTTTAATAAGAGCAAATGTAGAGTCCTGCACCTGGGAAGGAACAACCACATGTATCAGTACAGGCTGGGGGATGACCTGCTGGAGAGGAGCTCTGAGGAGAAGGACCTGGGGGTCCTAGTGGACGACAGGTTGACCATGAGCCAGCAGTGTGCCCTCGTGGCCAAGAGGGCCAATGGGATCCTGGCGTGCATTAAAAGGAGCCAGCAAGCTCAAGGCCAGCAGGTCAAGGGAGGTGATCCTCCCCCTTTACTCTGCCCTGGTCAGGCCTCACCTGGAGTACTGTGTCCAGTTCTGGGCTCCCCGGTACAAAAAAGACGGGGATCTCCTGGAACGAGTCCAGCGGAGGGCCACAAATATGATACGGGGCCTGGAGCATCTTCCCTATGAAGAAAGGCTGAGAGACCTGGGTGTGTTCAGCCTGGAGAAAAGAAGACTGAGAGGGGATCTCATCAATGTTTATAAATACCTGAGGTGTGGGAGACAGAGGGATTTGGCCGACCTCTTTTCAGTGGTTTGTGGGGACAGGACAAGGGGTAATGGCCACAAGATGGAGCACAGGAAGTTCCGCACCAATATGCGAAAGAACTTCTTCATGGTGAGCGCGATGGAGCACTGGAACAGGCTGCCCAGGGAGGTTGTGGAGTCTCCTTCTCTGGAGGTATTCAAGGCCTGTCTGGACGCCTACCTGGGCAGCCTGCTCTAGGGAATCTGCTTTGGCAGGGGGGTTGGACCTGATGATCTTTCGAGGTCCCTTCCAACCCCTACAATTCTGTGATTCTGTAATACCCCTAACTGTACAACAAGCACTGGTCAACAGAATATGACAGTTCACTACTAGTTCATAGTGATTATAGTGATATGATGAAATGCAGCCCAACATAAATGCAGTGAGTGATTTTATGATAAGCACTTCCATTTCAAGATGCTCACTAAAAAGAAATGCATGTAAGATGGCTGTGTTTGATAAACTTCCTTTATATCATACTCAACAAAAACTGTATATCCCTTGAGAAGTTGACTGTTATATGAGAGTAAAGTTGTCAGGATGTTTTGCCTCCCTCTTCAGCCTATGCCTGGGTTTTCTATGAGAAAGAGGAGAAAAATATAAAAAAAAAAAAGTTTCTGCCTTGGACAAGGTGCTAGAAATAACATACACTTCTGGATTCTTTTACATTTGATTTTCAAATTTAACTTACGTTTGTTAAAATGTGCTGTAGTTTTAATACCTAAATTTAAGCCTTAGGGCCAGTTAGGGTTCTTGAACTAGATGGTCTTGAACTTAAACCAGTGAAAGACGTATCTCAGCAAGTGCTTAGAATTGCACATCTACAACATACTGACAACGCTCTAGCCTAGCACAGCAATAGCAGCCACACAAACCAAGAACATGTTTTTTTGCAAAAAAAAAAAAAAGTGCAAATCAGATGCCTGAAATATAGGCCAAAAATGCCTTCTAACTTCCTGCCTGGCCTCCAGTTGCTGATCCATAAGATCTAGATTCTATATTTTCTGTAGATCTACTCTAGATGTAGATCTCTTGTAGATCCTGTAATGCCTGCCAGCATTATGTGGATGTCCCTGGTAATTTAGGGCATGACAAATGCTACAGGCTTTGTTTAAGTTTCTGAATGTTTAAACATCTGAATTACATCCTAGATGACAACTGATTTAATGGAAACATAGATACCTAAGTCACATGTATAAGGTGGATTACTTTGGATTTGATACAAAATGAATAGCAGCAAAACACCAATTTGGAAGACACACAGATATTCTAGACATTCCTCTCTCTTCGGTGCATGCTTCCAGTTTGCTTAGGATTTGGTCAGTCCTGGTCAGCATCCAGGCTATTTTGAATCCCTGTTCTAGTTTCATAATTCTCCCCAGTCACTTATATATGGAATTAATTTGGCTTGTAAATTTTGGAATCAGATGCCTGAAGGCAGTGGTCCTCTCTGAATTAGATAAAATGCCTTATGCTTTGCTTTCCCTAAATATTTAAGTTCCATTCTGTCCTGCTGACCACCAGAACACACATTTCTAGGAAACCAGGTCTTCTCCTCTGCAAGTTTCCAAGAAAAATCATAATTACTTAAAATCTTCTCACCATTTTGTAACGTAGTTCTCAATAATTATCCTTTTTGGATAATTATTCTAAACCATCTCACACTACTGGAAAATTGCCTGCTAATAAAAATTAGCAGATGGAATTTCCCACGTTTAGGTATTAAAGCTGTACTTCTCTCTGCTCTTTAGAAAAAGCATGGTTTGTTTACAGAAATAGCATGAAATTCTCACCCAGTTCTCTATAAAATGCATATACCAAAGAGACTGCCCTGTCTTTTGTCTTCTTTTCAGTCTTCTTTCCTAAATTGACTCCAGGGAATGCTGCCCTCTGAGGTACCGTGCCTCCCTATCTATCTGGCATACAGGAGAAGTTGCATCCCAAAACTTATCTGCAGTGTGGAACACAGAGCAATGCAAAACTAGCATTTGTAGAGCACTAACTCTTCTAGAGGTGCTAACAAAGGAGAGGTGCTATCTCTGTACAGGAGGGTTTGGGACAGGCCTTACTGTCAATACTTAATAGCTTGTGTTCAACATTGTGCTGGCATGACGGTTCTGCTTCCAGTTTGCAACCTACAAGGTCTTTGCACCACACTGATAGTAGATAATAATATATGTGTGATACAAAGATGACCTAATAATATACGTCCAAAAGATAACAGCTGCTTCAACTTTTTTACAACTCATAAAATGTGAAGTGATTCCCGAGGAGTATGATAATATAATGCAATTTATTATGGTTTTTCTAAAGTGGTTGACATTTTCATGAAAAAAATGATACAATTAGTAGAGCATATGCTAAATGGATTAAGAATTCACTCACCAGCAAATTTCAAAACACAATTATTGACCTGTAACCTGTGCTAAGGCACTACTTAAATTACAAAACTAACAGGAAAGAGATGTGCAGACCATGTCTGACCTTGTATTTAGAGTCAATACTGAGCACAAGATGAATCAGCTTCATCCACCCTCTTTACTAATCATCTGAACCACTCCAAAGTTGAGCACTTTGCATTTCTCATTGCTTATTCATCTGTATGTGTTACAGCTTCCCTTCTCCCCTGAGAAGTGGAATTCCCCTAGCAAGTGGTCTGTGGACCACTGTGGACCACTTACTTTTCTGTTACTTTCTCTCCTCTTCAAGGCAGTTGACGAAGGAATGAGATGCAGAGGTTAACAGATACTAGGAGCTATAGGATTACTGCAAGCAGACTTCTTGAGTCCGAGGCCTGCACTGGGTAGTTGTGCTTGAAGTACTCTACTAAAACTGGCAGCCTAACTGCTGGCACCAGTAGAAACAGTGATATTTGGAAAATTGGCAGTGCATCCAGGATTGAGCTGGGCTGCTGCTGAAGCATCCTGTGTGTATTATCAGTTGTCAGCAAGATTTTAAGATAAACCATAATTACCAGTGCAGACAGTCATCAGTGTTGAAGAGCTGGTGTGCTTATCTCTAGATAGTGTATAAGAGGAAAGTATTTATTCTAAGATTTCCAAGGAGCATTGGAAGGAAAAAAGGAATTTCTTTCAGCTCACCTGAAATTTTAATTTGAGCTACTTCTCCATCTCCTCCTTCACTGTGTGCTCGGACCTCAACAACATATTCACCATCACTGGGGACTGGGACCTCTATTGTGTGTTTTCCAGTTGAAAACAACTTGCCTTCGTGTTGTCCATCTGGCCTATATAACACCTAGGAAAGTCAGAGTAACTATAGTTACTGAAATGCTACATTTCCACAAAAACACAGTTGTATATGCACAGTGAGTGAATTAAAAAGTTTTAGGTTTTTATTTATGAATGAAACCTATATATCTCAAAACACAGTGGCAAATACTACTTTTTCCATTTTTACATAAGGTCAATCTAGACAGAATGTTTTCTCATTGTTTTCACTGTTATAAAATTACGCCACCATTTGAAAAATAGTTTCAGCTTCTCCATTCAGAATATGTACTTGAATGATGGAGGATAATAATGGAGGGTGGCAAAGAACATCAAATAAAAGTCTCACTTCTCAGTTGGGTTGTCTGACATAAAACTTATTACCATTTTTATAAAAGAAAAAATTTTGTTATCTACTCAGTGCTATTAAACTATGACAAATGTGACAGTATGTCTTGGGGGACCTTTAGAACAGATCTCCACTCTTTCTTGAATCATCTCTGGGAAACGCTTTCAGCAATTCCCAGGAAGTAATTAAACTCCTCAAGGAAAAATTGTACATGTACAATATGATACTAATTTTCTTACTTCCAATCAAAGAGCAATCTTAAACAGGAATTAATTTTTGAACTTTCTATACTCTCAATAGTTAGTATACACACTTGCTGTAGTTACACAGTAATTGAATCTTTTGAGGTTAAGTGTCCTTTCACTTATTCTCCCTTCCTTCTCTGACGTTAAAGAACTTGTGTTCCAGGAACTGTAGTTCCCATGGAGATGGGAAAGGAAAGCTGGAACAATGCAGCTGTTACAAGGAGAAACAATTGAAGTGTAGCTTTTTTAATCATTCTGTTTAGCCGATAGACCAAATATAATCTGGGAAAATATAATATGACCAAATATAATATGGGAAATCAGGTTGTTGCTGTCACAAAAGATCTAAACTTTTCCATAACATGGCTCACTACCCAAATGCATGTCAGTGGCACAGTGTTTTTCTTATCACATTGACTAGGCCCACCGGCTTTAAGACTGCTGGGTATTTGTGATCTCTGAGCACAGTGCTGTCATCTTTAGCATGCAACTATGTTTAAGTCCAATTAGGTATCAAAATGCATCACTGTTTACAAAATACAGCTCACGTAGGATACACAAAGATAGAAATTATTTTCATAGATCATACTTTGTATCCTTCAACTGCAGACTCATTTGACATTGCCTTCACATGATCCCAGGTGATGATGTACCTTGAACCAGATCTTACAGAACTGACAATTCTTGGACGTTGACTTGGAGCTGAAAAGCAACATATGTATAATGTGCACATAAACGAGATTTCATAAACCTTCAATGACATTTGTATTGATATATAAAAATGTTAACAGGAAAATTATGGCTATCTTCATATAGCTAAAGGGTAGTCTCCTTCCTGGAACAAAATGCTGCAGCTCCAGCCAGGCAATTTTTGTATGGCTTGTGCAGTGGCTGCTTTGTGCGTTTGCCTTTCTGTGTTGAAAAGAAGTGGCCAGCACTACCCTTTACTATGTTGCTGACCATGTGTGTCTGCTGGCACGCAACTATGTTCAGAACCTCCCTGAAATGTGGCTTAAGTCATATTTATTCATTGACATCTAATGTTTAATTAACCATTTAAAGGCAGTTCTAAAACATTTAACTCAGTAGTAATCAAAGTACCTCACTGCAGAAATCATTAATCATACTTTACACAATAAGTTTATAAAATGGAGTCTTATTCAACACAAGTGAACCCTGAAGGTCCAAGTTGCTCAGTATACTATTTACTGACAGAAATCCTCAGATTAGTTATACATACTTTTAGCCCATATAGGTGTTTTAAATACACAATATGCATTTATTGAGCCTTGCTCAGAATATGTTAGAGCTAGGTATTATTAATAAATCAGGAGCTATAATCAGAAACCTGGCATGTAAATTCAAGACTGAGATTCAGATCACCCAGTTTTCAAAAGTGCCTGATCCTGGCTATCAATACCGTTAATGAAAAAGGCAATTAGTCATAATTTAATAGTCAGAATACAATCCTTCCCCCTACTGATTAAACAGAAAGCCAGAGTATAGCTGTCCAAGTTTGGTCTGAATGTTCACCCTTTAGAACCACAGAATGGTTTGGGTCGGAAGGGACCTTAAAGATCATCTAGTCCAACCCCCCTGCCATGGGCAGGGACATCTTTCACTAGACCAGGTTGCTCAAAACCCTGTCCAACCTGACTTTAAACATGGGCCATCCACAATTACTCTGGGCAACCTGTTCCATTGTTTCACTGCTCCCATTGTGAAAAATTTATTCCTTACATCCAATCTAAATCCACCCTCTTTCAGCTTAGAACCAGTACCCCTTGTCCTGCCACCCCAGCCCACACTAAGGGGAGACTTGGAATATCATGCCCAGCTTTGAGCCCCCCAGTACAAGAAAGACACTGATAATCTGCAGAGTTCTGCAGTTTCCATCTCTAGATGTTTTCAAGACCCAACCCTGTGCACCCTGGTCTAAGCTTGCAGCTGACCATGCTCTGAGCAGGAGGTTGGACCTTCTGAGTCACTTCCACCCTGAATTATCCTATGAGCTTAAAACCTGTGTCTCCTTACTGCCTTTTGTAAGACAGCCACATTGTATATGGAAACAAAAGTGAGGAAGGAGAGCCTCGGTAGAAATTTTCATACCAAGAACCAATACCACATAAAGGAAGAACACATGGCATATGAGTGAGAAGCCAAGTTTGAGGGCATGAGAGACATGATACAACATGCAATAATGAAGTACACAACTTTATAAATAACCTAATGCTCCATTTACTTACGTGCTTTCCTGGTAATAATATCAATGGTTCTACTGGGAGGTCCGTAGCCTGCACTGTTGAAGGCAGAAACATCTACATGGTAACGTGTATTCGGCTTCAAGTTTTCCAGTTTGGTTGAGTATTCTTGATTGCTTACTTGTACCCGCTGTGCAGCTGCTTCTTTATCATGAGCAGCCCAGTAACGAATCTGTAAGCAATCAAATTGAATGACTAAACTTAGCATATTTTGTTACAAGGAAAGTTTATCAAAAATATATGCTGGGTATTTCTACACAACATACTCTGGGTAATAAGTGAGCTAAAAGACATTTAACAGCAACAGCATGGAATTTCTTCTCCAGGCTATGACCAAGCTGTATATAGACATAAAGAAACAGCGACTAAGTCAGACTGTATTATGAAGCTTGTCCACACCGTGGCTTAACTTGTTTTCAGCTAAGTCATTACAAGTCTGGGAAATGGCTAATACCTTCTAAGAATTAGGCTATTTTCTTGCTGATTTGTTTTTTGAGCATTTTACTCTGAACTTTAATATTGTTTTTCTACACTGAAGAGTAGACTATACTCTGCTACTGATTTCATATTTTGTGTAAAATTTTTAATAAATCTATTCCTTTTGTACTTATATATAGAAAAATGAAAAGAAGTCAATCATGTTATGTGTGTGTATCTAGATATAAGTACCTAATCATTTTCTAAAGTTCTCTGGATAAATTCAATCAGATTTCAAAATACAATATGACATTTGTCAAAGTAGACAAAGTGTCAAAGAACCTGTAAATGCTTAAAATATGGGAAAAGCATCAATGTGAACTTATAACATCTGAAAATCCTTAGTCAATTAACTGTACATAGAAATCCTGTGAGATTATTTTTTTTCAAGTAATTGCTCCACATTACATTAATTCATTATACATTTCTTCAGTAAATATGCACCAGGCCATACTACCTTCCTGACATACTTAGACCCAGTCTGAGAAGCATAACTAAGACAGATTCTAATGAATAAACACATTTTCTTCTGTTTCTTCCAGTGATTAAGAAGTTTTACAAAGAAGCCTTGCTTCAAAAATAATTGAACCTAAACATATCTATTTGTTACCTTTTTCTCTGTGAGCTATGTGCACAGCAGCTCTTCTGCCAAATTGGCCCTTAGACTTCAAAGTTTTATCACGTACTACATCAAAAGTTCTTTTCCTCTGAGTAAAAAATATTTTTAAAGAACTGTAAGGGCACCTTAAAATACCTGCTTTTACCAATATATGAGGGCACTTCAGCTTGGCCACAAATATTAAAACGAGAGATTAAAAAAACAACAACAAAATAAAACACAAAAAAAACCAACCTAGAAAATAGATGTAGTATTATGTTATCCCTGAAATTAAGTATTTTCTATTTAAAAAAGTTGTATATTGCCTCAGGTATATTGTATGAAGATAACCTTGACAGATATAAACACAAAGATTAAACCAAAGAACAGGCCATACTGAGTTTTTATGGCCTCATTTTTAATCAGAGTTTCACAGCTTGCTATTTGGGGTTAGCTTTTTAAATCCATATTTAAATAGACAAAAAAAGGAACCTTGGTTTTCAAAAGCAGTATCGATCCAGCAGCACCTAAAATGCACCTCTTTACAAGCTACTGATACAAATATTTATGTTTAGATTTCAGACGCAATTACAAAACAGAAATTAAAAACAAAATAATTACTAATTACTAATAATTACTAATGAAGTGATGCCATTCCACATGGACTGCCACATATGCAGGGTGCTATTCTGCATAGCCTCATGAGATGCAAATGAGAGTAAAACACTGTATCTTCTGGGTTTTGTCTTTTTTATAACTGTAGGCATAAGAATAAATTATTAAACTAACCTTAGAAACTGAAAAGCTGTTCCCATTATATTTTGGTTTTGAGTATTTTTGTTCTCAGAATTCCTGCTCAGCTCTGCCTGTCTTCATAATGATTTTAGAGTATGCTACATGAGAACTTTTAAAATCTTACGAAGAGGCTAATGCTGTTGTTAATTTCAGGCTCTAGGAAAAATTTTGCTTTGTAAGATTTGATTAGTGACATCAGGTATCCTGATATTTTGTCTTTTAAATAGCAACTGCTTTAATCTTCTATTTTGCTGATGTTAGTTTTCTCCTTGGAAACTTCAGTTGAGGTATATGTTAGAAGAGCAGATAGTTTGTCAAGGCGTTAGTATTGCAGTTCTCCTCTTTAAAAAATAGGGGTACAACTTTTATTTGACAAGACTTTATTTTTGCTTATTGAAATTTAAATGTTTAATAAAACTATTTCTTTGTTTTACCTCAGAGTGTGTATTGTAGCTGAATGAGAAGAAGTGCAGTAGAGGATTTCTCTTCCCCTATTGTAAAACTACTGTGCTGGATACTGTAACAGCCACTATCACTAAACAGAGGTTACTCTCATTCACATACTAGAGTCTCTTGTCAGTGTTTGTTGCCTTAGTCTTGCCCACCACCGTTCATCCTGTGATAACTATAATTGGCTCCCATTTTTAAATATGGCATGCATATCTGCCTTTGAGCAGGCATGAGCAGGTAATTTTTAGCTCTGCAAATATATGTCCTGCACAGTGTTTTGGAGATGTAATCCACTAGCATTCGAAATTTCAGTTTGCTGTAATTTAGGCACTCCCACTCATGAAATTCCCACTTAACAAGGTGGCTTTCTTACTGAGGGAACAGCCTTTGCCCTGAAGTGAGTGAGGAATATGTGTCCACTCCATTCTGCAAGTTTCTCTGGAAGGCTGGCAACCTCAGTTTTTGATGAATGATTTCAAACTAGCATGGGACCCTAAACCATCACAGTCATTTCAGCTGAAAGCCTATGATCTTCAACTCAGAATTGTTTTTATATGATTGTAATTAACAAACTGTTGTAGATAAATTGCTGTTGTTGAAAGCAACAGCTGTGTGCCATTAGCTATTAACTTTAATTAACTCAAGCACGAGAGGGTCTGCACAGCAAGAACTAGAGGACATTAGGTCTACCTCTGTCTCAAAATTCAAACAAGCGAAGGGCTATCTGTAAAGTTCTAGGAAGCCAAATATGTATTAGTTAAAATAGGACCAATGGCAGCTTTGCTGTAGATATTAACTGGTCGTTGAAGTCCAATTCATTCATTTTCAGTATGTTCTATTCCGTTTAATTATTTGCTTTACCTAAAGATGGCAACGCTACATACACCCTATATGAGAAGCTTTTGTTAAACATAGGGCATATGCTGGAGGCCTTTGAATACGTCTGACTTGCAAAACTTCCTACAAGCCTCCTGTTCATTTACACTACAGTAATGCCAATGACATAATAAGTAATGTACAGCATCAAACAACACAAGTGAGAACAATGAATGAAAATGTAAATTAGACCAAAGAGCATATTACATTTCAGGCAGAAGTAATATAAATTAAATCTAAATCCCAAATACTATTGTTCTTGGCTGCGATGTTGTGGACTTAACTACTCCTAGAGTGTGAATCACGTCTATTTGGATTATTGTAACTGATCTTGGAAAATCAAAAATTTGAAATAAGATGATTCTCTTGATAGCTAAGAAAAATACCATCTTCTTTACCTTATTCCTAGGTTTCTTTTCTCACATATACTTTAAAAGTCTTTTAAAACACTTAGAAATCTCCTTTTCACTCTCCTTTTCACTCTCTTGCCTCTTTGGAAGTGGTATCTAGAATGATATGCCCCATTGCTACAAGAATCCACATTTTCCCACTTTGCTCTCTTTTTTTATTTCAGAGCTTGGATAAGAATCTCAAACAGTCTGTTTTCTTCCTGGTGCTCTGCATTTACTTTGTTAGGGTAGACCATGAATCCTTAGGGGACAAGTGAGAGTATTTCACCCCAGCTCTACAGTTTGTTGAAGAGGTTAAGCCAAAACCAACAAAGGGGTCACACAGTGATCTGTGGAAAGGGAATGCCTCAGACATCATGAGTTTGAGCTGCTGCCTGTGTTGAAATCAGGGGAAAAAACACTATCCTACATTACCCTCTTCTTTATTCAAATTTTAATATACTGAAATACATCAGAAGGTGTTTCTGTAAGTGTCATGGAACAACATCTTTCATATTCATGGAAGTTTTACATAGGAGGGACATAAAAGAGACACTCTATTCATAATAAGAGAGAATGCTAATGATATATTTCAGTAAGAGGAACAATGGTGGTGAATAGCCATAAACGTGTTTAGTAAAATAAACATCTGTTGCATAGAAATAGCAGGAAATATATAGTGTCTCTGGTATTGCATGCACTGAAGAGCTGTGGCTTTTAGCAGGATATTGCAAGAACTCATAAATCTGAAATTCTCTGTATGGATGGAGATAGTTTTCATATTTTATCTCTTCTTTAAGTGTGAGCTGAGGACACTCCCCTATAATGGCAAAATGCATCAGCTCACACTCATCACCATGAGGGCAGTCATTCTGACAGTATGCATTAGTGTCAAAAAAATCTGACTCCTCCTAGTGTGAAAAGCATCATGTCACAGGTGAAATACCTCCAGACATTTTGCTCAGAATACTCCCACCTCTTAAACTCTAGCATTTAAGAGGTCAGTTATGCCATTTTCAGGTAATAATAAAGACCAAAGTGAAACTGAGAAAGTGTTCTGGTGAATGAGGGACTTTGCTAACAAGTGTTAGAGCTGAGCAATAATTAGAAAATAAGTATTGAAAAATTTCCTGATGCCTGTATGAATAGAGTCTTCCAGACTTATTCATTTTAATTTTATAATGCAGTTTGACCCAATCTGTGCTCTTTTCTCCACAACTCATATCATAATTTCACAAAGGTAACCTACAGCCCTGACCTTCCAGAAGAGCCTTCTCTATTTCTGCCCTGTACAATGGTTCCTTCAGGGCTGATGGGGATGTCATATCTGATCTTCAGGAACATAAGACTTTTTTTTTGCTCTAGCAGCACAGGCTCACCCTTTGCTGCTCTGCCCTCTGCTAGAATGAGGCTTATTATTGTTCTAGAGAAAAGGATCTCAGAATGAACACATTACTGAGTTCCATGGGACAGTAATTCATGCCTATTAGTCTGCTTATTGCTGTGTCAGATATTAACTTTTTTTCACAGTCATGATAACTAAAAAAACTTAGTTTAAAAAAGGAGAAAAAAAGAGAAGAAACTCAAGAGTCTAATACCACTGCTCATGGTACATATTCAAGCAATCAGCTCATGCTGGATTTATGGAAGTGTAATACTTCTCTAGGAATGAGTGGATGAACAAGTACTCCAGACCACATCCCTTACATCTGTATTCTGTGTAACAGAACTCTCCACCCATTCCCAGGTATCCCACCTTTCTTCAGAAGTGCAGTTATCCTCTTCCTAACCCAAAGGTCCTCCATGCTTCTCCACTGCAACTATATTCACTCTCCCCTGTCTCCCATTCTTTCTCAATGAACACTCTTCCCTTTCTTCTTTTCCTGATCTCTCCTGACAGCAATTCAGATGGCTTTAGGTAAAATAATGTAAAATAAAAATGTGGCCAGAAACGCATATGAGAATATTCTCCCACCATGTTCATTCCCCGTTCATCCTCAACACCCCTCCATACTTCCTGCCCCACTCCCCATCACAACCCTCAACATCCATTGCCATGTTCCATTGCTACTGCAACCTCAGCCTTTCCAGTGTTCTCCCAGCCCTTCTTGCTGCTGCTCTCTCCACACTTCCACAAGTCCCCTGGTGTGTGTCTGCCCAATGTCTGTTCTGGTTACTCCCAGCATAAAGCTTCTTGCCTATTTTCTGCAAATACTGTCCAGCTTGGAAGTGCAACACTGCTACATGACTAGCTGGTCTGAGCGCTATGTTCTCCACCCTGCTCTCAATTACAACCATGACTTCTATTAGATCCTACTTGCAGAACCCATATGTAACACCAAACCACTTTACTAAATTAAGAGTTACCATTGATGTCAGTGGCTTTATTACAAACCCCAGTGTCCTCTGCTTATAATTTTAAGCATAATGTGTGCACTACGTGGAATCACGTTTTATATGGGACACTGTGCTATTTCGTATTGAGATCTTCACTATGATCTGTATCTTGTTACAATAACCCCAAACTATTACATATATCTCATGGAGACAAAAATATATATAATGAAATATGGAACCGAGTACTAGTAATTAAAAGAACATTTATTCATATACTTCTGTCACAAAGATGCATTCTGTGAGGTTACTCTGCATTTGTCTATGTTCATTTTGGAACATGGAGTCTACCATCAAGCAGCTGACAACTTAAATATCAAAGCAAATCACTAACAAACTAATGCCCAAATCCCTTTTCTGGAATGCAGCCAAAGTAAGCTGGCTGTACACTGCAGAGTTCATCAGCATCCGCTGTGCACCGATGATGTAAGACTTCCCTGCTGGAGAGCTACATGGCTGTTTGTAGTTGCACCCACCCTGTGGCTGTTTTCATCTTTGTACAAGGACATGAACAATTTTTACCAGTGGTACCAGTAGTTTTTACCAGTAGTTCTGGACCAGAAAAACACGCCTTGAAGCTCTTTCTGATGTGGAGAATAGAAACCATGAATAAAACATTGTCTTGCACAATAGCACTGTATCTGTTTTATTGGATTCTGGGCATTTGTCACCTATTCTCACTTACTATAGGATTTGTGGGTGAATTATATTAATAACTGCTGATAATTTAAATGGGCCATGACTTACAATTTCATGTCCATGTTGACAATTACACCCAAAACTTAATTTCATTATGTTTTGAGAAGGTAGAGATAGGCATTCAATTGTGTAACATAAACAGACAACATTTGTTTGTGAAATAATGATGACTTTTTTTTTCGGTTGATCAGTGGATACACACCAGTTAATGTCTTAGTAATGAAGTACATAGCACCAAAAATAATCTGTTTCTTAAGACATGAAATGTAGACAGCAAAAAATAACTAAACAGAAGTGAACTCTAAGAACTAGAATGTTACAATATGAATTATTCTTGCATTTAACTACTGAAATTCAATTAATGAGAAAGCATGCAGTGTCACCTCTAAACTCACCTGATATCCTTCCACAGATTTCTCAGAAACATGGTGCCAAGAAACAGAAATTTCAGAAGATGACAAAACTTTTACGCTCACATCTGTGGGTACCTCAGTTGGAGCTGGAAGAAAAAACATGTTAAATATCCAATCTCATCCAGTGATGAGATTATGTTATGTTCACTTTGAGGGGTTTCTCTCACTTCAGGACTTTGTATTACTTTCTTGATATCAGTGTGTTAGTCTTCAATCTGCTTTTACGTGAGTAAATTTTAAATTCAGTGATGATCTGTATGGGAAAGGACTCTATAAAAACAAAGCAATGATCCTATTACTTGGCTCAGACTATGTATTTTTATGCTTCAACAGACTCCATTCTGAAATTTGTGTAAATTAAAACCTGGCTTTGATAAAGAACTGATTGAAGCATTCAGTGATCTTTTACTAAATTGGACAGCAGTTGACAGATTAAAACATATATATCAAATATTTTTAAGCTAGCTACACACAAATATTCATGTGTATATCATTTAATCACAATGACACAAAGTTTTTATGAGACTATATATTAGATACAGAGCTGGCTAGTGGGGCATATAAATCTCAACATATGTGTGAAATAATCCAAGAGCATCCTTCCATCAGCCATTCATCAGACAGTTGATTTTGTTTGTTTTCTCACTTTTGGACACCAGCCAATGCAGAATACAGATCACTATAATGTGACATACGTTTATTCAGGGCTCAGAAAACTAAGTTCTAGGTAAATTATACAAAGGTGTTAATTTCGCTGCTGCTTTCATTTTAAGTAAGGTAAGGAATTTGAAAACTCATAAACTTAGCAATGTCTACAAAAGAGAAAGTTTTCCAAGCTAAGGACAATTCTCTTTTGCGAAACAAGTTGCAACAGACAGGCATGACAGCCTGAGCTGAGGAAAGCTTTCATATACTTAATCTTCCAACCGGGCATCAAGTCAACTATGCATCAAAACAGCCACTGTTAAGAAAAAATCAGCTACATCTCTTATGAAAATTATCCTGGGCAACAAAATAATCTTATATGCAAAGTTACCTTTTGTAATTGTCTTTCACTGTCTGTTAATAATGCAAATGTATAATTAAAAATGATACATTATTGCAAAATTGTTTTCACAATGACAGGCATTTAGATAAGCAAAAGGTCTGGGCACTCACTGCTAGCAATCATTACTCTGCAATGGAAGGTATGACTAGCAGTTGTCAGATATGGAACTTGGTTTAGAATATGTGGAAATGCAGAAATTCCACAGTCACAAAAGTGAATAAAGATGTCTACAATTATAACTAGACACAGATACATTACAAAACACACGGTTTAATAGAAATGCTGTCGTTATATATAAGTATGCATGCACATTTATATATATCAGTATGGAATACTGTATATTTCTTTAAAATTCCACTACTGTCTTTGAGAGGTTGTGATTTCTGACAGTAGCAAAATCCCTTGCTATTTCAGAGGTACAGAGGTACAGGTGGAATAGATGTGATCATCTCATCCAGTTCCAAATCAGTGACAGACTCTTTATTGTTTCAATTACAGAATTTGCCAAAATGTTTCATACTGAAAAGTTCCAACTGACAGGGATTTTGCTGATACAATACTCTAGACAATAATTCATCTGCTTATGCTTATTCATTAACTCTATGTAATTTATATCCATATTTGGCATTTATGTTCTACAAATATTTTGCAGTCTTTTCTGAGCCAGAAAGATGACATCAGCTGCTTTTCTTCAATCGTCTAATTCAGCAATTCTACCAATAAAAAAAATAAAGTGTGCTTTCCAGTATGTCCTCTTCTCTGAAAAATAGTGACCATTGCACAAGTTTCTTCTAAAAGTATAATTTTACAAAGTTAAAGCTGGAAGCCAGCAAGCATGCTACATGGTACTGAGGTGACTTTGTGCAAGTCCTGGTGCCAGCAGAAAACTGCAAAATGCTGTTTGGATTAACTTTTAACTGGATTAACTGGAAAAAATCTTTCTAACTTGTTCTGCAGTTCCTGTGTTTGATATGGTCCTTAAAGAAGGTCATAGCACGAGAGCTGTTAACATTACTAGTAAGGTTTAGAGCACCACAAATCTGACAGTTTTGGTGCTTCTTGTGGTTGAAATCAAATAAAAGAAGGTTCAATGAGCTTCTATTGCTTTTGCTGCCTGCATCTGGTGTCATTTGTGCACAAGTTTTTCTATCAATAAAGTGTCTGATCTTTGCTAAATTGTGCTAAAATATCAGCAACCACTGAAGTGATATCTTTATCTGGAAACTGGCACTACTGCCCATTTACTTTTCTTCTTCCTTGTGGAGCTACTAGGCTCTGCCATGTCTCTGAACTTAGAGAGCTATACAAACACACTCCCATGCCTGACATGGTTAGTATAAGCCTAACATAAACACATGGGAGCTTATCAGTCAGCTGTCGATAATGTCTCTGAGAAACGATGGATACTGAAATGTTATTTGGCAGATATGGCTTTTATTACACCATAGCAATTTATTAACTCATTTAGACAATTGCAAAAAGAATCATTCTTTGCTGAAGCAGCTGTTGAAGATGATATCCTAAGGTATGCTTTTCTGATAAAAAGGATTAATATTAATCACTTCAGAAAGCTAAGTGTTACTAGCTTGAATCCTGAATTATCATAAGAAACAAAAGGACTACTTTATCTTTTCTCTGTGTGTGGGCGATCTGTGTGCAAAGTTCCCATTAGTCCTAATGGGAAGCATGAACATAAATCTCCCGTAAAGTACACAGAGTAAAGAATAGAGTCGGAAGTGTGAGAATGTGGCCTTGTTATCATATCCCTCCTCTTGGCTCTTTGGTCTGGATCTGCTGACTTTGTGAAGGAGGGTCTGTTCTACAGAAAGAAAAATATGAGAAATTATTTGGGGTTTTGGCAGAAATTACTAAACTGTATTTTTTTAAAACAGGCTTCAGTAATTATGTTGCAATTACGATATTGTATATACTTCTTCTGATTTAAGGTAAACCTTCTTCTAGTGCTTTCCCTCTCCTGCTAAGTTCAGAAATGTCATTTAAACTTCAATAGTAAAGATCACAGCATGTGAAATAATTCCAGCAAGAACTAAGAAAAAGATTTTAGTGAAATGTCAAAGAGGTTTTCATTAAATTATTCACTTGGTAGCTCAAGCATCCAAACCAGAGTAAAGAATGTGGCAGGGCTAATTTATATTAGACTCTAAACACACTTGAAATATAACTAAATAGAACAGAGCCATCATTAATTCAGAATTTTTGGGCTAAATTCTGATACTGACCTACTAGAATAATAGGCTTTAGTGTGGTCTGTTAAAAAAAAAACAACATACATATGTCAACCACATGTATTAAGATCACAGAGACAAAATTGATAGATAATGATGTAAATGTTTTAGGTAAAAAATACGAAGATGGGAATCTATTTTTAAAAGATTCTTAAATCTTTTAACAAGAAGTGTGAAAAATCTTGAATGCTTCTTCATATTGCTCATTAAGACAGCAAGTACAACCAAGTGTTCTCCACTGTATAGAAAGTAGAGTTTGATGTTCTTTATTATGACCTGCAAGTCTTTTGTGAGTGAGATATACCCTCCTTGCTGAAGGATAGTTGGTATATTCATCAGTGACAGGGACCTGGATTTCTCTAATGATGTTGGTAGCACTGATTTGGGCCCTCAGTGTGAAAATTAACTGGAACTTTTACTCACCATCTTGAGCTGAATAAATGACAGCAGTGAGACTGAATGGTCCATCCCCTTTGTTGTTAAAAGCTTTCACTTTTACTTGATACTGAGTCGAAGGTGGCATCGATTCATCTTTGTGGACGTACCGTCCAATTTCAGGATTAGTAACTGTAACTCTTCTCCATTCTTTCTCACCAAATGGCTTGAAAGCCACTATGTAACCAAAGTTATTGCCATAGTGGTATTCTCTTGACAAAGGCTAAAGAGGCAAAAGATAAAACATTGATTATTGTAGACAATCAAATAGATAGATCTCTAAAGAAAAACAAATAATACAGAAAGCATCAGAAAGTGTGCTGTAAAAAAAAAAAACAAAAACCAAAAAACTAAAGTTATATTTTCTTCTGTTTTACTTCTACGGTTTACTCGCATCCCCTTTAAAACTGTGCCACCTTCATTATCCAGGTCTGTAGTGGTAGTACATTTGCTACTCGTACATATGTGGATGAGTACAGTACTCATCCATACTCACTATAAGACACATAAAGTTATTGCCTACAGAAAGAAACCAAGAACAGTTATGTACTAAACCATCATCAGCTGTAGCTAGGAAAAAAAGACTTTCTTAAGGAGTAAGTGAGAGAAGATATGAAACACAGACACAGAATGCAAGCATCTGGGTCCACCTGCACATGTAGAGATACCTGCGCAAGACAGAGAAAGAAAATTCAAGTGGCTGGTCTAAATTATATTCATTAACCTAAAGTTGGTCATCTAGGCCACCTGCGCAGTTGATGAAGAGAGACGAGTAAAGGAATGATTAATCCTACCTCTTTTTAGTGATGATGGAGGGGGTACAGTTAGCTGGTTTAGACTACCTATCTAACTTCTAATTGGTAAAAGTTTAAGTAAAAATGACTTCCACTTTCAGCATGACCATTAAAGGTATCTATCCAAAGATATTTCCTGAAACTACAATTGATTTCCTATATGTAGAAATACTGGAAAATACAAAATTACAGAAGACCATCTGCTATAAAACAAAACTCTTTCACTTACCAAAGCTCTACATTCAGTGATTCTTCATCAGTCCGTGCAGCCTTAACCAAAACTACCAGATAGTGTGGCCAAAATCATGCACTGAAAGCTGACTGAAAGTATCCTTTCAAAACAGACCTCCTGCATTATGTTTTCCCATCCTGTAAACCTCACAGAGATGAAATAGCTTATCTTAAGGCAAAGATCCTGGAACAGTATAACAGATACTAACTCTTGTCCTTAAGCTGTTCGGTTACTTGTGTAGCACTTCAGATAAAATTCGAGAAACCTGTCATGCCAAAAGGGAGATTGATATTTGCTGTCTAGTTGTGATGCCAAGCACATGTCATCTAAATTTAGATTCACAGACAACACTGCAATTCAAAAGGTAGAAGATTTCATATATTGGGTCACCTTTGATAACCGGTCTTCCAAAATTATCATTGTGTGCAGCCGCCTAAATTCAAACAGAATCCTATCCAAAGTAAGCAGCCTGGATAAATGGCCCTAGAATGATTTTCAGCCAGAGAAAACTTTAGAAAGCCAGGACTGACACTTTAAAATTATGTTCTAGAAAGTCTTGAAAATTTGAATGAGTCAAACGACTTCACATAATAAGGCATAAGTAGCTGAAGAGTTTGAAGTATTCACTAAAAACTTTGAAAAATGAAATAGAAAAGGGAAAGGCAAACAGGGAAAAAATGAGGAATGGACATGCCACTCCTAGCTCTTTCTTGGTTCTTCTTCCCAAACAAGTCTTAGAAGAACTTTGATTGCATCTCTGGCTGTCTCATTCAACTTGGGCTTATGAGTCATAGCAAAAACTGAAAGGGGGTTGGCAGCAACATGTGAATCTACCATACATTTTGTTCTTTTCTTAATTAAGGACTACTTTAAGTAGTATATGCAAATGTTAGCACATTTTGGGGAATCAATATACAGCTTTATCTTAGCCTTACAGACAGATTGGTGTCTATATATCCTGTGTCAGACAGGCTCTGTAAATCTAATGCCTCCATTCAAAACACTTGCTAGGCATAGTAGTAGAAGATTTTTGGAAAGTAAATATTTGAAGCCATGCTTAAATTGTCTAGCTAAATGAGTTACTCATTATAGAACACATGTAAAATCATGACATTAGGTAAGAGAAATAATTGGAATATAAATCTACTTGGGCATATAGGAAGGACTAAAATGATCTTGTACTTCTTGCATTAGTCACTCTCCTCCTGGTTATAATTTTTGTTTTTTTTTCATTTTGTCACAGACAATTTTTCACTGTACTCACAATGCCAGGAGTCTTTACCCAAAATGCAGTAATTCAGACACATCTACTTCTTGACCTATTGTTAGTGGAACTGAGAAATAAACTTTTCAATATATTTTAACAGCAATATAGATTTTACTTTTCCAGAAAACTTGAATTAACTTAGAAATCTTTCTCAGCTAAACTTAGCTAAGAAAAGGTTTTAGAAAACATCTTAATTTTTTGAATATTTTATTCAGTTATTTTGGTGTTAAATATTTTATCTCTGTCTTTTTTCCCTTTCTTTATTTTGCTTAATACGTAATCAATACAGAAAAATGAACGGCTTGGAAAAAAGAACAAAGATATCATTGTGTGGATATCAGTAAATGGCTAAATTGTGGCATGAGGCAAGACTGTTTTTGTGTTACTGGTCACACTAGCATAAAATAAAACATAAAATATAGAAGAATTTCCTTAAAAATCCAGTTATTAATTATGACGGGCTGGTTTACAGAATGGTGATATCGTCTTTGTTTCATCACAGAATCACAGAACTGTAGGGTTTGGAAGGGACCTTGAAAGATCATCAGGCCCAACCCCCCTGCCAAAGCAGGTTCCCTAGAGCAGGCTGCCCAGGTAGGCGTCCAGATGGGCCTTGAATATCTCCAGAGAAGGAGACTCCAAAACCTCCCTGGGCAGCCTGTTCCAGTGCTCCGTCGCACTCACCATGAAGAAGTTCTTTCGCATGTTGGTGAGGAACTTCCTGTGCTCCCTTTTTTGACCATTGCCCCTTTTCCTATCCCCACAAACCACTGAAAATAGGTTGGCCAAAAAAAGCTTATACATCTGTACACAGCACATCAAAATTACAACTAAGATGTTATACTTTTAATTGTTTGAGAATCAGCACGCTATTCAAACTGCAACTTAAAAAAAAGGCTCAGAGAGATATCTGTAGAATTTTCAAATGCAGTTAGTTACACCAATGCATTATCATAGCCAGTACTTCTTGTGTTTCGGTCTCTTCAAAACATATTCAGAGAGCGTTTTAGGCCATGTTTTAGAAATGTCCAATACATAAACATCTAAAATATCATACTCCACATTTCTTTTAATGTATTTTTATGAGAAAAGTCTGAAAATCCACAGAGTGTATACAAATCCTGCTCTCACAGGAGCCAACGACAAACCTTCTGTGGGTCTCAGGAGCAGCAAGATCAGAGCCAAGAAGGTATATGCTTCATTCCATCTCAGCGCGTTACTTACCATCCACGTTATTGTCAGCTCTCGATTGCTTCCACCCCCTCCTCCAACATCAGAAGGAGCCACATTAGGAGCTAGAAAAATAGAAGAGACAAGAACAATGAATACAGAGTATGCAGTCATTAAAAACTAAAACAAGTAAACAAAAAAAACACCAACAGTATTATTTACTTCTCTTTTTATCAGCAAAGCCAATGAGCACACATGGCCCACACAATTAAAATAATGATAGTCTGTAATAACTGTGAGTCTGCAGTCTTGCCAAGACTAATGTATAGCTACTGCTACAGGAAACATACCAGTTCTAACCGTAGTTAGCAATCATTCTTCTTTCTAACCATACTCTCTATAAATATTTAATTTAATATTTAGAAATGCAACACTCCTTGTAGGCCTTAAGAGAAACACAGTGTTTTGTTCTTGTGTTTCTTCAGATGCTGATATTCCAAGGGCTCGAGCACTCAGGGCATGAACATGTATTTACCCTAACAGACTGTGATTAGTTCCATCTGTTTCAATGGATGTACCCACAATGTGTAATGTTAAACCCACGGTTACGTTTTTGAAGCATTGTTATCCCACTCCTATTCTGGTTTAGATGAGTGGCAAGTGTCTTCTTGATTGGCATGGGTAGATACTCAGAATTGAAGCTGGCCTAGTACTTCAGTCATTTACTAATTAATTGCATTTCACACTGATGTTCTGTGGGACGCAACAACCTGTTGATCTCTCATTGATGCACACCTGAGTGGTAAGGTAAGATACTCTCGAGAGCCCCATTACAAGTCATTCCTATATTTTCATTTCTGTAAGACTCTGTTACTACCTAAACTCTCTTAACTACAGTAAGCAGCTGAAAACTAAATTTTCTCTTTGGAAAAGATATTCCTCCAAAATTAGTCTCTAAAATGATACATAAAAAAAAAAAAATTGTCAAGAACCTTCTAATTAATTAAAGACTTTTTTTTTTCCACTAAATGTGATGATTGCTATCCTCTTTGCTGTGTGTGTATTTATTTGGTATCTCTGAATACTAAGGACACACACGGTACCACTGCAAACTCAGGAAATAATGTTTAATCCTATTTATTGTACATTAAAGATGCCTTTGGTGATCATGCATTAGCTACATGTTCTAATGACATGAACATGTTCTTTGTGTTAAAACATTCTTACATGGTCAGGCATTTTTCCTACTAATCAACAAAAGTCACAAGATCATAGAGTTATAGAATACCCTGAGGACCCACAAGGAAGGGACCTACAAGGATGCTCTCCAGCTATTTAAGTGAGATGTTTGCTGAGGCCTTCTATTTGGGTCAGTCAGGAAGAAACAGGAAAGCAGAAAAGAATTAATGTTTTTATAAAGGAAAAAAAAAAAAGTAAAACAAATTTGAAAATGGAATGGTTTTGCATTTGGTGCATGGTTTATACTATTTTTTTCTGGCCTTCCAGAAAACAAATCAGTGGAGAATGAGGCCAAATATACATATTACGATAATTGAAAGGGAAGCTTTTCTTGGAATTATTAACTTATAACCTGACCTTGTTATTACTGAAATACACAGCAGTCGCACTGTCTATTACAAGCATGTAGCTCTGTAGCTAAGTTAGAAACAGAGGTTTGCTAGAATGCTTAGGTAGTCAAAGAACATACACAGGCTGCCAGAGGAGAGGAAAAAATCACCTTACAAATCACCTTTTTCAGGAGAGTTTCCCTCAATCTCTCTCCATTAAAACCAGGTTTCTCCCTTCATTAATACCAGGTTATGAATTCAGACAGCAACACTTAGAAAATTACTATAATGCATCCAGAAGCTAAAATACATAAAAGCAGCCTTTGATCAATTGAATTTCAAGAAGTCTGTGAAATAATGTGTGTTATTGACTGAACAAGTAGATTTATTAGGAAAAAAAAAATCTTTTTTTTTTTCCTATTTTTTTTCCCATAGGACATATTCTTGTCATGCTAACAAAGAATGCTAGTGAAATTAAAGTTCTACAAGAAGAGAGGCTTCAGAACTGAAAAAGACATTGATAACATTAGAGTTTAGCAGACACCATTGGTCGGTCACATAGTACAGCAGAGACACAGCATTGTTTGTTGCTGTTTAACACAGAACAAATGTAAAAAATAACTGCAATGTATGGAAATGGATTGTTGTTTACACAATAAAATATTTAACTTCTTCAGGTTTACATGAAAATGCAAAGTACTGGTTCTGTAGCACCCTGGAAGTTGATACAGCAACCTGAATGCTACTGTTGGTGCTTATAACAAATTCCAGCTCCTGGCAGGAAATGCTCTTGGGCTCAGAAGTTTATCTGCAAACTCTTACAGATTTTTACTCTGTTTTGGCATTGCAAGAAGTCCTGTCTGATGCTTAGGAAGCTTATGCTAACATTTTGCTTCATTTCACCAAAAGTGTCTATCACAGTCTGCCAGAGCTGACAATGGTGCTGTGCACTGGGAATGAGACAGCAGACTAAACAGACTACATCTTGCAGAGGCATTGCAACCTGCTACAAAAGTGGCAGATATGCCATTTTGGGGGTGTGTGGAAGGAGGCTAAAACTAACTCCATGAATGTGGCACTGCAAACTTCAGGACACTACTGTGCTCACTACCTGTGAGCACTACTTCCGAGCCTCCCACCTCCCCACAACCTTTCTGTCTCCTTTCTGACATTTCAGAAATGTCTGTTGTGCATCCAGCACTCCAAGGAGCACACCCAGATTTCTCATTTAGATGCCTGGGCCATGTTCAAGTACAGCTGTTGAGTCAGAAAACATGCGAAGTCAATTTTATAGACAGTAATTTAATTTTAATTTAAGTGTTAAAGTTCTGTGGATTTTCTTTCCCTGTCTAGATTAATTTAACAAATCTGTATTTCCTTCCTCCCTAAGCAACACATTTTTTAATGGACCAGATGCGGATCTTTATTAACAAATGCTTTGATATTTGCAATGCAAATGTATTTTATTTTGAAAACGCTACCTAATCAAAGCAATGACCTAGCAGGTATAATTGCAAAATTTCATTTTTTTCACTTTCATTTTGCATTTTGAGTTTACAACCTCAAGCTATGGGACAACTGTTTTTTAAAAACTATAAATATATCAAGGCTGCACATGGGTGCTAATATGCATTGAGAAGGATATACTGGTACACAGGCTTTGTTGGATACAATCTTGTAGCAGTGATACATTACTTCCTAGAGCACTGCTGTTATCTCCATTGTACAGTCCAAACAGAACGTATTATCTTGAATAATTACATCTAATTCTTTATTCTTAAGAATCCATTTTAAAAGGACCTGCGCAAGACTGAAGGATATTCTTGAATATGCTCAGAGATTTTAACACTAAGCAATTAGACTGATAAGGGCATGTGTTATGCCAGATAATGTCACACCTCTCATGTGGAATAAGAGGACACAAGACCAAACCTTCCGTCACAGAAAAATAGTGTTATACTGTAAGACACACATCTTGTCATGTATCTTTTAGTTATAATATAAACCAAATAGCAAAAGGACATTTTCCTTGTCAGAAACATGCATCTTTCTTTCTTTTTTTCTTTTTTTTCCTAAGCCCTGAATCCCATTGCAAACAAGGCAAGTGCATGCATTTATGTACACCAGCTCAAGGATAGAGGTGGGGTACCTCTAAAAGATACAGTATGACTGTTTCAACAATGGAGACAGATTTTCTGTTTTTATCAGGATGTTTATTTCCTGTCTGATGTAATGCTAGGATATCTAGAAAGTCTGGTGTTTCCTCACTAAAATCTACAGTAGCTGGTGACTAAAAATATATTCTGGATTTGCATTTTATGATTTTTTTTTTATTTAAAGCAAATAAAATTACAAAATTGACAGGAAAATGTGAAAATAAAAAGCACACCAAAAAAATGACATTTTCTGTTTACGTACGAGCGCCTTCAGTTCTAATTCTCTGTGATGGCATACTAGGTTCTCCTATTCCCAAAGTGTTTGTTGCTATTATTCGGAACTCATATTCCATCCACGGAATTAAATCAATCACTCTGGCAGACTCCATATTTCCTTCAATATCTGATGGCTCTAAAAGAAATGAGAAATTGCTTTAGAAAACAGCATTTTTACAATGAGGTCAGTTATCAATGAAGTTTTTAAATCCACAAACTGCCACTATTCTGCAACCACACGCATCCAGCTGAAGGAATGCTATACATGAGGGATACCACATTTTATAAGTACTCCTGGCAATGACTGGGAACTTGGAAAATATGACACTATCTTGGATAAACTCTTACAGACTTGTAAGTTTTAACTGGGTGTGAACTAGCAAAAGAAGTGCATTTAATGATGAAGGCATCCTTATTAATTACATACTGCTGTTGTAGAATTTCATTTTTCCTACATAAAAACTCAAGGAGAAATCGCATAAGAAAAGGAGTAATGCATAAGAAAATAAAAAATCATGAAATAGATAACGGCTGCACAGGAGTAAATATAGGGACTGATCAACTGATAGAGTGGTTTATAAAAATGTGGTCATATTTTGATGTACCTTACTAGTGAGTGTGTTACAACCTGCTATCTAGTTCTAATTTAACAAGGATAAGTGTTCTTATAATTCCTGTGAAAAAGATGTACTGTTGTCATAAGGATGAACTTCTTTACCATACATGAGAGGCATAACTCATGACTCTTTTTGTCTATAATTCACAGACAGTAGTGGTTGTTTCTGTAGCTGTCTGCAGCTACAGAAAGAGGATTTTCATTTCTTGTGCAGGCCAAGAACTTTGTCAAACTGGAGTCTTGGGGTCAGAGGGAGATGAGAAATAACATATTCTGCACTGAAAAGGTGGCTGATTGGGAATTACAATATGAGCACAATGGCTGCAAAAAAACAGGAATAGCAATGTTACACAACCTATTTACACGTATTTCCATACTGTGAAGTAGAACATACTTCTTTCATAAAACACACTTGGTATTATGCAACCTGAGATGAATTATTTGGCTTGGGAAGGATGGTAGTAGTAGTAATAATAACAATATTTTCAAAGTGCAATGCCAAAGTACATTTTTTTGTTGTTGTTTCACACATTGAAAATTACCAACATTAAATGACAGCCTAAATACTGATGAGAGATCAATTTGGACCGATCATTGTGGTTTTTTTTCATACAAAAATGAACACTGAGTCAAACTGGGAGGAGCCCAGAAATTAAGCAATGCACTGGCTTGCAGTGGTTCCAGTGATGGTTACTATGGTGATTTCAGCTATTTTTTGAAGGCATCTATAGAACAAAATTAGTCAGTGTTGTTCAAATGAAAAAGCAATGATTTTGAAAACACTGGAATAGTTCATTTCAACTTTTCAGAAAGGAAACATTTCTATCTTTCCTGCTAGCTTCCTAAAAAATAAATTTAAGAACGTAGGTTCCTCCCTGTCCAAAGATGTGAATCCCATTCAACATGCTACAGGATAACATTCTGACTGTATGTCTCAGTGACTATCTCATTAATTACACAAAGCAGAAGAACTTCAGAGATGCAGAGACATGCATCCTGTCATGCCTGTAACACTGCAAATAAGGAATATTCCTGAGAAGTGAATTTTTTGAGCAGAACTGTCTGCTCTGAACCAGAGTGAAGATCTGAATCCTGCACTTGTATCTCCTACACAAATGTTTCTAGTTCCAGTAACACGTAGCACAATAGGTGGCAATATCAGAGCTGTCACCCCCTCTTCATATTTTTTTCTTATATCTTCCTATAACCTAGCCACTCCCCAAGAGCATATTCTTTATTAAAAAAAAAAAAATCAACAGAAAATAAAATATAATTTATCCTGAAAAAAGGGAGGCTGATCCAAATGGATCCTCCCTCCTGCAAACAGTCACTTGAATAAATAACCAATTACTTGAACGACTCTAATTTTTACATTATTTATTGTAAAAGTTCAAAGAAATCTATTCTACATAAATTATTAAACAAGATACCAGAGATAGAAAGGGACTGGAGGACCTCCTAGTTTAATTTACCAAACTACTTTACCATAAGCCATATACTAGTGCTGGCTGTTGGAGGTAATTATATACAACGAAACTACATATACTACATATTCTAGGAGAGAAATGTGATTTAAGGCAGTAGCTCTATTATTTTTAACCTTTTAATCTAAGAAATTCTCACTAATGTAACAGAGATTTTGAGGTTAATATGTCAATGTCTATTTCTTAGACATATACCTCTGCAGTTTCAAAGGACTACTTAATTAAAAGAAAATAGCTGAAACCATTAATTTTCTTAATATTAAGAAATCCTGAGTGTGTGATGCCCTAATTTCACAGGAAAGAACTGAAGTTATAATTTTCCAGTGTCATAATGAATTGTATTGATAAATACACTCCATATAGCTATTAGCAATGCTATCCATCATAAAGCATTCAAAGATACTGGTGTTATTAAAATATTTTCACAATTTATGTATTTTGTTAAATCTTGTAAATAAATACTATATATGTCAGCACATCCTATGTTTAGGTAGGTGTCTCCTCAACTACAATTATGTGGCACACTGATGACATCCAGTGGTTAGAAGGATAATCTTAGCTGTGTTTTCTCTAGGGGTGCCAGTTTTAATGCAAATGGTAAGTAGTCTGTTCACAGAAAAAGTAGACAATTTCAGCCAACTTTCTGCATAACAAATACAGAACTTAAGACATACTTTTTTCATCCAAAGTAACCTGCAAATATATATATTTTTAAATTCCAGTAGCTGATGTGGAATATTACAAGCAACAAGAGATTAAAATATATATATATATATATAAAATATATAAATATATAAAAAAATTTAAAAAATAGAATAAAAATGTTGACAACACACTGATAGGACTACCTGCTCCCAAACTCTGTAGCAGACATTAATAGCATCCCCATTTTCCTTCTACAGTGGCTGTTTTCTGATTAACAATCAAACATTTAATAATCTATTGGCTTTATTATTTCTGGCATTACTCTTACCTGTTTTGGCATCTTTCCACTCTTCAGACAGAAAAGTTTTTGACTGGATAGTGTATTTAGAAATAGGGCTATGATTGTCTGTTCCACGACTCCACGTAAGTGCTACAGCAGTGTCTCTAATTTCTTCTACTCTTATACCTCCGGGAGGGCCTGGAGGACCTGAGGAAAAATTCAATTCACAGATTAAATATACTAAAAAAGGAAAGTTTATTAATTTTCCTGTTTGCATTTATCAGGTATGAGGCTTTTGGGCCTCACTTTCTATGTAAGAACAGATGGAAAATGTGTTTATACATACTTTATTATTGTATAGAGTGATTCAGAGGATAACTGTTCTTGCATCAGAAAACTATCAAATGAAACTTCCATGAGTCCTGCCTAACTAGTAATACTGAGAACAGAATTTCTTAAGTGAAAAAGGGATACTTTATAACTGTTGCTGCTCTTTTTTGAACGATGAACTCAGAAAAAAACATAAAACCTTCCTTTCTAAATACCACCTAATGATAACCTTTTGGAAACCTTAATCTATACTTCTGCTTGTTCAGTTTTGGCCTGAACTGTAATTTATATGGAAAATCTTGAGACTTATACTGGAGAGAAATCATACCTTGAAAAAACATTTCTATAAACCTCTTCACATTTCTCTTGGACCCTCATCTTACCCCACACTGGATAAACCCACCATGAGATTTGAACTTCCTATGAACCAATATAAACTGAGTGAAAGAAAAAGTAGTCACTGTCTCTCTAAAGGCCTACTAAAGTCTGCCCATAACAAGAACCTCAAAATCTATGCCAAAATGTGGAATCCATTCCACCCAGTGACCCAAAAGCAGTCTTCTGAATTATAAGGGTGAAATCAAACAAACCCTGTATACCAGAATAAATCTACAAAGACCACCAACAAAGAACAGAAGCTGTCAAAGAAAATATTTTTCACAAAACTGTCTCTTCCAGCCTTGATTATCAAGAAGTGTCTATAAAATATTTTCAAAGAATAATTTCTTTTTCTTCAAAAGGCTGATACCTGCATTATATTCTAATGAATATGAAATTTCATGAACTAAATATATATGTTTGTTTTATGGCATATTGCTATCTTCCCAACACCCAGCTAAAACCTTCTAGGTAAAAGCTACTTGTCTTAAACCAGTTTACAGTCTCATCCTTACACTCTTCAAGTATCAAATACCATTTCTGCTCATAACAACTCATTAAAATAGCCATGTTAAAATAACAGCAATTATTCTCAATCCATATTTGCTTTTTCATTCGAGAGAAGAGAGTGGTGCAGGCATACACATCTGTGAGTGTTGAAATCTTGATCTGTAAAAGATGCCACAACATTCAGTAAGCTGTGCTAAGAAGAAACAACATCCAAACTTACAGTAATTCTCTAACTCAAAGCTTAACACCTACTTACAAACTAGCCTATAGATATTTTCAGATTATTCTTTTCACATTGACTGTTCTGGTTCTGTTATTATCCATCTGTTTTATATGATACACAGTTATGTGATATGCATTACCAATCGTGTCAAAACAGAGACAATGAATGAGAACTATTGTGAAGTAGTTTCTGATTCCACTTTCAGAGATAACAACATGCCAACATGACTCAGGTAATTACTCAACAATCTGATTGAACAAGTCTCAGAGCACATTAAAAAAGAACAACAACCAAACAAGAAATAACAGGATACATTTATCTGCAGCATGTACAGGGAAACCACAGAAAACCAAAACAAAAACAACTCAACAATAAGAATGGAATGAGATTCCTACACCACGTATAAATACATGTGCCAAACGTATCTTCGGGTCTTGGGTTCTTTACTTTCTCCATAAAACTGAAGAAAAAGGAATCAAATGAAATGAACTGAAACAAATAAGAGTACGGAAACGCTCATCAGTACCAGGTCTTTCTTTCCTGCCTTCTTTGAGAGAGATCTCCTATAGCTTCTCACCTCACTATGAAAGTTTCCGTAAATAGCATGTGTCAAGAAACACCAAAGACCTTCAGGAAAGTGCAACCCCCCCAGGGTAGTCTGTGCCTTCAACAACAGGGAACAGTCCTGTAGGGTTAGAATATAGTGGGCAGAGCTGGGTGCTGGTAAGGGAGTCCTGGACACCACAGGCATTCAGGTGACAAGCTATAGCATACATCCAAGAGTGCATAGGTCTGAACTCCGCCCAGACTCCAGAGACAGAGCTGGAACAGGCACATCTGTAATACAGCTCAGGCCAGGACTGAAAGCCAAGGGCTGAGCTTAAATAGGGCTTGTGGGCCCTCCATGGTGGGTGTCCTAGATGAGGGTGATCACAGCTATTAAGGCCTTGTTGGTGTACTCAGGGGACTGACAGCTTGGTTTTCTGTGCACTACTACCACTATCAATTCTCCTGAACACACGAATTTTAACACTCTAATGTCAAAAAGGACAATCCATATGAACCGTTATAGTGTCCTGTTGATGGAGAAAATATCTTCACGCATCTGCATGAATGGTGTCTATCCTTGAGGTGCTCTGGAACCTAACTCTGTGTTTCCAGACTTTGCTGTTGCCTCTTACCATCAACACAGTGAAATTACAATGTCACTTGTGTCATATTTCATCAGATAGGGGTATTTAACCCTGAGCCTGTAAAATACTGAGTCTTCCTCTGACAAAAATAGTAGCAAGAAGCTCTCAACACTAAGTAGGATTGTGTTCATAATATTAAAACCTGAAAGTTGAGCATAAAACAAATGCTGATTTCTTCAACCACATATGCTAAGAGTTATGATTCTATTTATAATTACTGGGTTAAAAGGATTATCAGAAGGTTGATAAGGCAGCTGATCTCTCTTTTTGTTTTGTAAAAGGATTTGCTTACATACTACTACGGCACATGAACAAACCCTTCTCTTTTTCTTCACAGTTTTCTGCAATTTATTCTGCAATTTCACCACATATCACATTTGCTTTGACATTTCACCCCAAACTGATGACATTTCACTGTCTGTTAACACCCAGTGAAAAATAAATCAGAAATATTGAAGTGCACAACATCTACAGATGGCAAAAACTCAACAAGCTATACTCCAGTTACTATCCAGATGTATAGTACAACTGGAATGGGGTCAAAACACGATAGCTGTGCAGACCCAAGTACAAGTTATATCTGATTTGAATTGTCAGCATTACAGAGCATTAGCACTTTAGAAGATGTATCTGGAGGCACAAAATGGAGTAAAAAGCCCAAAGAACATGAATTAACTCATGCTCCTGAAACCATGCATGGAAACATATTTTGTAGGGTATGTACCATATGAGCACGTACAGTATTTTGAGACTGCAGTAACTCTTACAGATAGAAGTAACTCTTACAGATAGAAGAATAAGTTAACAATGGAGTGATAACCTTGACTTCAAATCTCCATTTTTCTGTCATTTGAAAACCAGAAATCCTTTTAATGTAGGCTTAGTGTTACACACAATAATGTAATCAAAAAAGCATTATGCAAAAACAGAAATGGCTTCTCAAAACAATATAAATATTATAAATTAAGTATATTGAAATGATACAATCTACTTTGCTATTTAATAATAAACACCAAATTAAAGTATCTAAAAATTACTTAAACAGAAGAAAAGTATACGTAATAAAAAAATTTTATTGATTTCCAGGAAAACACACATTGAGTTAGATATTTAAATGTCTGGAAAAGAACAAGTACCCTGAGCAGTACTTTAAGGACTTCACATTCTGCTTATCTAGATGAAAAACAGAAACATTTCTCTTTTACCTGGAGAACCTTACCTCTTACAACAAGGTCAGCTGAAGCTGAAGAATTGTCAACAATTGTCTGTGCGGTGCACGTGTATCTTCCTGCATGCCGCAGCTGAACGTTTTTAATAAGAAGTTCACCATTGGATTTAATCTGTTAAAAAACAGTACTTAATGAAGCTGGTAAACATCCCTGTATAACTAAGTGATACCTATGATACCTATCTACACATGCCTCCCAACCAATATACAGTGGTTGCTATTTCCAAGAAATGAGTGCTTACTTCACAATCAGATCACTCTCAAAGATATATTTGATTTATATGACAGCTGTTGAAAGTGTCCTGTGTTTCTTGAAGAGCTGCTGATCTTTACTACATATGAAAAAACAAATGTCTTTCTTAAAAGATCTGTTCAGTAGGCGTTTCTTCAGAAGCCGACATTGCCTATTTTCTACTATTTTAAGACCACATCTGAATATTAGATTTAGTCAGGCCTATTTTTTTCATAAACAGCAATCAGACGATTCCTCTATACCATTACATGCTATTTATGCATGTTTGTATGATAACAGTGTCATGGAGACCTACTAACAGAGCCACCAATGCTGTGTGGCTCTTCTTTTACAAACCTAAAACAGCACAAATGTTTTTACCATAGAGAGGTTACAAGCAGAGCCCAGATACAGTTCTTACTACATTATGGCTCAGCCTAGCCATCCCTGAGTGGCCAGCTGCCATCCTAGCCTGACCTTGGCCTGGCCTTCTCTCTATGGACCTGCCCTGGTCCTGGGCTGTGCATAGTGCTGGCTGCTGCCACTGGACCTGCCCCACCTGGGGAAAACAAGGGCCAGCCATGCTGTCCCCCCTTGCCTCAGCCTCCACAGCTCCATCGCAAAGGGTTTCAGGGAAGCAAATTACCATTCAATGAGGCTCACAGACTCCTCCTTCTTTTCTTCCTCCTTTTCCTTCTCATCATCACAGATCCTAATCCTTCCCCAAGACTTTTCACCAGTGCGAGACTGCAATGTCTAACTTCAGACTCATGAATTCCATCTCACAGGCCATCCACTTTAAATTGACAAGCAATAGGCTAACACAAGGATCTGGAAATCTCCAGCAGTGATAACAAAAGAGCTGACTCCACTTTAGACTTCTCAAGTTCCTACAGGAGAGCTGTTCCATTATGAAATGCCATTTCTGCTGCAGAAATACCTGTGTATGCTGTTTAATTGCTGGCATGCTTCCCATGCACAATTTTGGACCATGCCAAAAGGAACCCCAGCCAACACGTAGGCACCTAGCACACAAGAGATCACACACACAAGAGATCTCTGGAAACATGGTTTGCTCCACACTGGTTTGGGAAAGTAGAAAGTTTGGCTAATTTGATCTTCCTGTACCTGCTGACCTCAGAGCCAGATAAAAGGCACTGGTCTAACTCCCTTTTCCATTGACTTCCCCAGAATATCTGCCGGCAGCCACTGCTGCCAGGTGTATTTGCACCATACTCAGTATACATACTACACTTGCTTCACTGTCACATTGTTGGATGTCTTCCATCTTTTACCTATTCAGTGTTATTTCTATTTACTTGAATGAAAATCAAGTAGGAACATTAAATAACAAAATAAAATAAAATTAAAATAAAATAAAATAAAATAAAATAAAATAAAATAAAATAAAATAAAATAAAATAAAATAAATAAAAACCCAACAACAACTCAGATTTCTTCACATAATGCTTTGGAACTCTTACTCTTTTGAATTCCCTTTGGAAAACCTTTAGCCCAGGTAGCTAGACATATCAAGAAAAAGCTGACTCTGTTTTTAACTTGCCTAATAAAAGACATTTGTTGGGTTTTGTTCTGATTTTTTGGGTTGGTTGTTTTTTTGGTGTGTTGAAGGTGTTTCCACCTAGCAAATTAACAGAGGAAGTACTTCTCCATTGTCAAAGATTTAAAATCTGTTGGTTCTAATCAGAATATAGCAGAAGAGTTTATAATGTCTAAGTATTTCTGTATGACGTTTTAAAATTTCAGTCAATTTCTAGCAGGCTTTTAATATGTAATATATAAAGGGAATAAAACATGATTTTACAGATATACAGAATATGGTATTTAAAATGGAAACAATAAAAATAACTAACTTAGAGGGACATTTTACACTAGGTGTCAGCATTACCTGTATTCACATAAATATAGTGATGGGATTCAGCATTATATAATGAACACTGCAGTACAAAAGGAATTCCTCAACCACAGGAGTCTAATGCAAAGATGAAGTCCTTAGTAATACAGAATCGTAGAATCATTCAGGTTGGAAAAAACCTCTAAGATCATCTAGTCCAACCTTTAACTTAGTACTAAAGTCCATCACTAAACCATGCTACTAAGTTCTAAGTCTACGTGTTTCTTGAAGACCTCCGGGATGGTGACTCAGTCTCTTCCCTGGGCAGCCTGTTCCAATGCTGCACAACTCTTTCAGCAAAGAAAGTTCTCCTAATATCCAACCTAAACCTCCCCTGGCGCAACTTTAGCCCATTTCCCCTCATCACTTGGTGCTTGGGAGAAGAGACCGATCCTCACTTCGCTATGGCCTTCTCTAACGTAATTGTAAAGTACGATAAGGTCTCCCTTGAGCCTTCTCTTCTCCAAGCTAAACAGCCCCAGTTCCCTCAGCCGCTCCTCATAAAACTTATTTTCTAGACCCTTCACCAGCTTTGTTGCCGCTCTCTGGACACGCTCCAGCACCTCGATGTCCTTCTTGTACTGAGGGGCCCAGAACTGAAAACATTATTCGAGGTGCAGCCTCACCAGAGCTGAGGTCCTGCCTTTGATAATCCCACGCTGACTGGGCCTGATCACCGGGTTGCCTTGTAGGTGCTGTGTGATGGCACTCAACCTAATCTTCTCCATGAGCTTCCCCAGCACTAAGGTCAGACTGACAGGCCTAGAGGCCTTAATTGTTTTATTACCACGTTATGTGATTCAAGAGATGATCTATGTAGTCTTTGCAAAATTTCTCCAGTTCTCTTAGAAGCTTATGTAATACTTCATTACCTTGTGGCCTTTGGAAAACCCATAATGACTACTGTCATCTTGTGTTTTGGAAAAAGTCCTTCAACTTGGGTGGAACTCTGACAAACCTACAAATTACACTTTCTGAAGAAAATCTCTAGGATGCAAAGAGCTAATCTTTATGATGTCTGAATGGCTATATTCGGGGAAAATATCTAGCCATATTTTCAGATGGCTATAAGGTTCACTATCTTCAGCTGCCTGTGCTTGAACAGATATGCAAAAAGAATAAAATATTTTTGTCTTATGACATTTCTCTGAACCCACTGGGTAACTAGATGGACACCTGTAAAACAAGGAGCAGAACAGAGAACACTCTACATATCACAGCTACTCTGAAAGAAAAACACATTTTATGTTAAGAAATACATTTATATATATATTTTAAAATAATCAATTTGAAATATTCTGCTTATTCTGTACTTTATCCCCCCTTAAAAAAAAAAAAAAAAAGATTACTAAGCTAAATCACATGGTTATACATGTGGTAATCTTTAAGGTATTTCAGAAAAGAAAAAAAAAATTCTCTCCGAAATATATCTGACTGTTTTCATGAAGGTCAAAATGTTACAAAAGATTAACAGATGGATTTATATCACACTAAACTGGGAGGGGCAACATTCGGATTTTGTAACTCAACTCCAGACTGCTCAGAAATCTCATTTTGTTATAAAAAACAAACCCTGCAATCCTGAAACCTTCACAGGCAGCAACAAAAAGTATTCAGATGCAAAATGGTACGTAAGAAAGAAATTGCTAAATATTTAGGCATAAGAAATGGTGTTATCATCACTGGATGGTTCTAGGGAACAACAAAGATCTTCAGTACAATCTAAAATATGATGGGCTGTCATTAGTGTCCCTGTATTTTGACATTTTGAATAAATGACATAAACTTATGTCACCCAGTTTTTGTTTCCTGTCTGAAAATGAGAAGGGAAAAAAAAAAAAAAAAGTAGAGGTTAAATATTTTCCAAATGTTCTGAAAGTAGAATGCCAGTTCAGTTCATATTTAGGGAGATTAAAATAGTCAGATAAAACTATCCTTTTCCTTTCCAAACTCTAGTGAGGATTTTGGATGCCAGTTTAAAATTCTGATCACTTAAAATTCCAGCAAAAAATTAAATCAGTTAACACCTTTTTTTTTTTTTTTGGTCTAACATAAGAATTCACATCTTTAAGAAATTATTGAGGTAAACCATTGCAACTGATAAAAACTAGAATTGAGAACATATGAAAGGGAATGCTTAATTCTGGCTAGCAATACTTCTTGATTGCCATGTAGGGTCATATAGAAATACAGGTTACACTGTCCCTTCTAAGTTCCAGGTCACACAAGAGTTCTTAGCAGAGATTAAACAGATCAACTGGATCACTGAACAATCAGGTATATGAATGCTTAGTTTCTTTGTTTATCATAGAATCATAGAATGGCTTGGGTTGGAAGGCACCTTAAAGATCATCTAGCTCCACCCCCACGCCCCCCCCCCAGGTTATTTTTGCTCATTTCGTTTTTAGATATTATTAAACTATGCCCATGTTAAGATATACATACATATGTATATACATATTTGCATCTTCCACACATAACTAATATGACAGGTTTTAACTAATATGTCATAACTAATATGACAATTTTCCAAAGTGCATGTAGGATCCAGACAAGAGGTGAGTCTGGAATGATGGCATTTCTGTATGGGTGCCCCCCTAGTTAATTCATGAGAATTCCAGGGGTATTGCTTTCAAGGACAGCAGCCTTTGAAAATCTGTGGGGATTACTGCATAAACGAATGTTGGCTGGCTGCCTGACTAACCACAGGTAAGCCTTTTTTGTCTACAGTGGGCTACGCAATGCTGTCAACAGCTTTCAGGAAGAAAAATCACTGGGCATGTCAGTACCGCAGTGCGAGTAGAGAAGGGCAGCCACCTGTTCTTCTGACCTTCAAAAATTACAACAAAGAAGTTGCAGAATTTCAAAACCTTTGAGTTTCTGTGTGTGTGTGTTTTTAATTGTTATTGTTTTTAATGAAAGAGATAAATGGCCCTCTATTTTAGTACTCTATATAAACCTGTAGCATATTAACACTAAATATCATCCTAGAGAGGACCGTACTGCCTGTGAATCTCTGACTATTGCTTGCACTTTGATCTGCAAAGAAACACATGCAGTTTGTCCATACCAATAAGGTTCACAAAAACTGCATTTATTAAGAATTCTCATAATCATATTATTACTTCATACAAATGATTACAAATTCTTAAGTCTTAGTACTCCCCAATTCTTACGTTAACAATTAAATTAACATACTGTATTGTATTTATTAATGATGTACCCATATACTCACTCTAATAATAATTTCCCCTATGGGAACTTGGTTTTAAAATCTAAGTGACAGAAAACGTGGAAAAACATAACGTAATTAAAAATTCATCAACCCATAGATATGGTATTGTACCATGTTGGTTCAGAAGCTCTCCTGTATCACATCATTGTACAGTTCGTGATAAAGCTTTCCGTGCCTCAGAAGAAGCCCAAGTTCTTGGTGGTAAAAGAAGAGCTTACAAAGCACATAAGGAGCATGGGCATCAGCAGATTCTGTCCACAAATTAGATATGAATGCACTGTATGTTTTCATTTCAAAAACCTCAGCTTGGCTAAGTTAAAAAATGCCTTCCTTAATACAGGAAAAAATGAATCACAGACTGGAAATTGTGACAGCAGTATTCAAGGATGTTCCAAGTGTATCTGTGGTTCACCACTCAGATATTTACCAAGTTTCAAGCAAAGACTTTCATCATACAAACCCTATATTTATGCTTTAATAGTGATGTCAAAAATAGCACTGTATGCTCTATTTCTGAGATTCACTGTTCCCTTCTGACAATCACCTTTGCCAGTGCACAAAACTACAAAATGCCATCAGAATGTGACTCTACATGATGGAAAATCATTTACAAGTGCCTAGACTTTTGTTTGAAAGGAGTATCACTTCCGTTACAACCTCAGCAACAATGAAGGACCTTATGTTACTATGAAGCTAACGAGCCCTTTGTAATAACAAAACTACATAAAATCTGATAAGCAGAGATTTTTAAGCCAGGTTTACAAACACAAACCTTCACATGTATTTTAATGCACAGTGGAGGTATGATGATAAAACAATCATTAAGAAGTAATTTGGAAGAGGTGGGATTCTTGGAGATGAGATCAGCTTTTTTCCAAAGCTAGTGATAACTTAAACATATTTTAAATACCTGTAACTATGAACTTTAAATGAGTTCACCTGAATTATTTTGTTCCTGTACAGAAAATCCAACAGCTGGTGATGAATGTTAATGTAAATGTGATTGTAGCTACTTCCTTGATATTGAGATCAGAGGTGACATAGGGACAACAACATCAATGCAGTTCTAGTGTCTCAATTCCGTTCACAGAAGAGCTTATCTCACTTTGCTTTATAAGCTACAGCTGGCATAAAAGTTACAGGTAAATAAAAAACCCAGCAGGATAATGATGACCCGGCCATTCCCACTAAAGAATCTCTTCCTTCAGTGAACTATATTTATATGTAAAGGAAGTACTGTGCTAATTCTACCCCTGAAATGTGGACTGGAAAATACTTCCAACAAATACATTATTCTTCCCCATTCAGCATACCACTGCAACTGCCTCAGGATACTATGCTTTGTACCAGCACCCTTGTGGTAATATGCCCTGTTATTTTACTTCTAAGAGGAAAAAGAAAAGACTAGATATTTGTTCACTTGTACTCATGGCTCACAGCCTTATGGTTGATGATGAAAATTCAGAATAAACTGCCAACTATATTTCTACGTGCAGTGCTGAACCCATGTGGCTTTTTCAGGTCCTGTTTAGCTACATAGGGATGATACATGGATTTTGGCAGTTTGTGAAGACTCACAAGCACATAAGGTTACAGGTCAACTGATTTTGCAGTGTATTATTATTATTATTATTTTTAGTTCTAGAACAGAAGTTGGTGTATCTTGATCCCTTTAAATAGACTATATTTCTTTGTGCTGGAAATAGCACTGCAGATTAATAATAGGTTTCCTCAATGCCTTCAGTCAGAGCTAACTGCTTTCTGGCTTCACCCTCAGCTCTATGTCTTCTGCTTTCCTTCTCCTCCTTGCTTTTAACCACTGACTCCATCCATCTCATTCCATGCTCGCTACATTACTATTAAGTCTCTTTCCCCAAACCTAGCCAAAATATGTAACTTCAAACTCACTCATGTCTAAAGTCTCTCCCTAATGCATTAGGGCACTGAAAGCAATGTATTGAGACAGTGCCTTCGGAGAGTCCTGTGTCTCTTTCAGAAAAAGTAGCTCAAATGATTTGGTTGGCCATGCTTCATGAACAATCATCTATCCCCTCAATATATTCAATAAACTGTATTGAACGAGCTCGCTGTGCCTCTGACTCCCAGGTTTTGTTCGAGTCCACACCAAGCTGCTTCTTCCTCATCAGTGGGTTACTGAGCTTCCCTATCTAAATATTTTCCTCTAATTCTTCAGTTCTGCTGATGAACTTTCTATTGATTTCCTGTCATTTAGCTGTACCTAGACTCAACACTCTGCAAGGAAGATTACCTTGGGAAGCAGTGAGGAAAAATTAAAACAAACATCTTTGTATCTTTTCTGCTGCAGAAGACTGTGGAGTGTACAAGAGAGATTTATACAGTAAAACTGTCTGTTCTGTAATCTGTTAAAGCAGGAACATACAGCAATATATTTTTGTCTACCACATCCAAACAAGGAATCATCATTCTTTTCAAACTATGACTTACAAAACCCAAGCAGGTATTAAGCTATACTCCTCCAATGGGATTTTATAGTCCAACTTACTCTCTGTGGTTTACAAAAACATCTGTTTTGGAGAACTTTCCTTTTCGGCAAATGCTGTCTCCAATCTCGAACTCATCTCACCTATTTCAGACATCTATAGTGCGGATTTTGGTATCTGAACTAAACACTTTTTGCAGCCAAAGCAAAGAAACATGCCCTTCCACCTGTGATTTACTTTAATGAAAAGTAGCTGTCTGGCCACGCATCTTCAGAGCATTATGAATGTGGTCCTTGAAGACTGCAAAGTTTTCTGCACTTTGGAGAGGGGTAAGGTAAGATGAATAGTATTTGAATATAGAACTAAAAAACAAAACAAAACAAAAAGGCTTTTGAAAATGCAGTGATGTCCAGTCCACACTGTTGCACAATTATGCACAGACAGCTTGGATTCAGAAGCGACTTCAAAGCCAAATAGAGCCTGAGCAACAAGTCCTGCAAGTTCTGTGCCAAACTTGTTTTGTCACCTTTGTGTCATGTCTCTGTGAACACTGGAGAGCACAATGCAAAGGCCTGACTTCAGAATCAGCATGGATTCAGTACATCTTAATTCCTGCTTAGTAGCACTCATGACAATGGGGTGTGTCAGCACCATCTCAAACAGTGCTCCTCATTCTGTGAGAGCTTCTTACTTGGTTGCAATGCTACACGATGTCCAGAATGTGTAATGACACCTTTCTTGGCCTGGGAACAGCCTAGCAAAAATTCTGTAAAATAAATTACTGGGAAGGGAAGGGAAGGGAAGGGAAGGGAAGGGAAGGGAAGGGAAGGGAAGGGAAGGGAAGGGAAGGGAAGGGAAGGGAAGGGAAGGGAAGGGAAGGGAAGGGAAGGGAAGGGAAGGGAAGGGAAGGGAAGGGAAGGGAAGGGAAGGGAAGGGAAGGGAAGGGAAGGGAAGGGAAGGGGAGGGAAGGGGAGGGGAGGGGAGGGGAGGGGAGGGGAGGGGAGGGGAGGGGAGGGGAGGGGAGGGGAGGGGAGGGAGGGGAGGGGAGGGGAGGGGAGGGGAGGGGAGGGGAGGGGAGGGGAGGGGAGGGGAGGGGAGGGGAGGGGAGGGAAGGGAAGGGAAGGGAAGGGAAGGGAAGGGAAGGGAAGGGAAGGGAAGGGAAGGGAAGGGAAGGGAAGGGAAGGGAAGGGAAGGGAAGGGAAGGGAAGGGAAGGGAAGGGAAGGGAAGGGAAGGGGAGGGGAGGGGAGGGGAGGGGAGGGGAGGGGAGGGGAGGGGAGGGGAGGGGAGGGGAGGGGAGGGGAGGGGAGGGGAGGGAAGGGAAGGGAGGGAAGGGAAGGGAAGGGACAAATTTCTGACTGGAACAAGTCAAATTATGGAGTTACTCTTCCTGACTATCTATACAAATTAACTAGTGTGTTCAAAATATACATTAAAAATAGAATTATACACCTTCACTTTCACATATAAAAGAGAATGTTTTGTAGTAACAAAATTTATTTGGGTAGTGTATGTTATTTAAAATATGAATTAAAAGTAAGCCTTTCAGTCTTTAAATATACATGACAAAGTCGAGATCCATAAATAACAAATGACCAAACATCAGATGTTTCCCAGTTACTTGAAGTGCTATATCTGCACAGGATTTGAAAGGAAATGTTAATGTCTAGTTTCTCAATTAAATAACAACCATACATAAAGTCAAAAGCAAGCAATTTAATAGTAAGATTTTGTAGACTCCATTTAACACTTTGAAAGTTAACCAAATAGTATGTATATTTTTCATTCTAAATATCACTGTCATACTTGGTCATGTGAAATCAAAACAGCACTGACAAATGTTGTTTTGATAAATGAGTTTTAGTACTAATGTAATGCAAATTAGTTTTGCCTTTAGCAAATGATGAAGTTACCAATGCTTCCATTTAAAGAAAAAGAGACTTATGCAGGTATTTACATGAATTTCATTAGCATTCAATTATATGTATGTGACAACAATATTAATATTATGTTCAGAATTGAAATATTGTGGCTGTATCAAGTTTCCGCATGTTGATCTGCATTGTCAACACAAATTAATAGTGATATTATCAGAAAGATAGAGTAGGATCCTTCAACAACAGGAAATGATAGCAGAGGGCATGCATCATATGGCCAGTAATTGCAATATTCATGATGGAATATTTTTTCTTTTATGTTTGTGAAGAGTTCTGTGGCAGTATGGGAGTTAGGGCTGCTGCTGTCTAATGCACACTCAACAGCTCATGCCTTTGCATCCGAGAAAGCCTGAGCAAACCTGCCACCCAGTGACTTCAGATGAGAATTGCGAAAGAAATGTAAGCGGTAGGCAGGAGAAAATCCATTTACTCATATTAGAAGGAGGGGTGGTGGTGGTGAGGGGGTGGAACACCTTTATGTAAGAAAATGATAACAAATGAAACAAATGTTGAAAGTACATATTCCTTTCAGTTACGTCCTATATAAACATTTATATTTAATCCCTTACATTTTTAAAAAATATCCTATATTAAGTGCTGAATCCTGAAATAACTACAAATCTCAGCTACAGACTTGGAATGCAATCCTACTGCCCCCTCTGTCCTGACTGATGAAGAACGAGTTGCTTGTGGAAGAACAACAGAAATTATCTGCACTTACTTTGCATTTGAAAGCAAAAATAAGGCTCAGAAATACAAACCAACAAGCTTCCCCAGCTTCAATTATTTATACCTGTATTGACTGAGTGCAAAAGGAACATAAACTAAGAAGCATCCCTCAGGAAGACAGAGTTACACTCTGACAAATAAATTAATTGATGTTTGGTTCTAAGCTACTTAACTTTAACAGTCTAAATGAATTAATAGTTAGTCACACCTCAGCTACTTCTGCATACTATGGAGTAAGCATCTCTATAATCTATTGAAAGAGCCAAGTTACATCTAGCACAAGATTCAACACCTACATGAAGTGAAACACCTCTCTCTCTCTGTCTGCAGACTGTAGAAACAAGACAGGTCAATTTGGTTTTTAAAATATTGTGGAGTCAGGAAGAATTTGGGATCGGGAGACCCAGGACCACCAGCTATCTCTGAAAGATGAAGCAGGTGGCTAGAAACCTTAATACTAAGTCAAACTTCAGAGAGAATTATGCCCTACACACTTGCTGAAGCCCATACTTGCCCCTAAACTCATTCTCTAGAAGTGTTTTGGTAGAAAGTGTCCTAAAATTGTGATTAAATTTCAGAATAAAATTCCTATATATATATATATATATATTTCCTTCTGTTTTCCTTATTAAAAGGAAAACTCAGAGGTGTATATCAATGATATAAGAACTTTTCTTCAACACATGACAAACGGAGAAAGTTCAGGCTTTACATCACAAAGTCCTCTGGTAAAGGCAGTTTCACCTTTCTTCTGCACCAAAATCATTGTTTCATCTACTCTTTTAGTCAGATTTGCTGTTTAGCGTAACACAACTTCTTTGTATGACTTCTGTCAAGTGGTTAAAAACAAGCAACTAAAAAAGAATGGACAAAATTAGGAATGGTTCTTTCTACAAGGATTCCTTTTACACAGAATACATTCAATAGAAGCTTTACTCTTTAAGCTCTTATTTTGACCAACATGCAGACTCATTCTGGCCTTTATCTGGGGAAAAATTAATGCTATTTGGAGGTGATTCAAGCTTCTCCAAGGTACTGCTATGTAGTGATCAGTACCTATGTGGAAATAAAGACATCAAAAGTGTGGCCTAACAGTCACATGCAGGAATTTTTTTGGATGATGCTGGAGTATTAGTGTAAATCTACATAGTTTGTAGATATAAACATGACATAAACAGAACATCAAATAACACTTTTCTAATTCCTTAGTACTCTGCTACTGAGTTTGGACATAGACTTTCGGGAGCTTTATTTCAGAAAGAGATTTATGTCTTTGGGTTTCAATGTTTTACAGCTGACCTTCGTATAGTTCTACTGTCTTTTTGGACAAAGACTCGTTCTCTCACCTAAAGAGAGCATGGTGACTTCTTAGGGATAATTACAACTCAGCAAATGAGCAGGCTAAGGCAGCTCTGGGCCTTTGAAGGACTGGTTTGTTCCAAAGCAGACTAAAATAGCTATGCTTGAAATATCTTCTCACTTGGAGATAAACAGATATTTAAAAAATAACAACAGAAAAAAATAATCTCTTGATCAATGGAAAATTAAATAACGTTGCTGGTTTAGGACAAAGACTCTGTAGGAGCTACTGTTAGAAGGCAGATAAGTTTGAAGACAGAGCTGAAACTGACTACAGGCCCTGGAGTTCTTGACCTCACAGGCACTGTTAGCAACCTTTTCTTTCCACACACAAGTTTCTCTTGGGAGCATGAAAAGAATCTCTATCTAAATTTGAGTATATCATTTAAACTCAGAACAACAGAATAAATATATAAACACTCTGAGGTTGTAGTTGAATATTACATAAATTATCAGTAGACACAGGCAGATAGGATTTCTGCTTAAGGTATTCATTTTGAATAAGCCTGACAGAAGACTGTAAAGAGATAACCATACACTCAAATACAAAAGGTCTATAATTCCTCTTTCTATGTGCCAAAATAAGTGTCTTTGTATTAACTTGTTTAGACTTCACACAAACTCTTCTTGCTCAGTGTTTACAGACTGTTTGACTCCTACCCACCATCTGGCCCAGCCTTGTGCCAAATTCCAGAAATGCTGATGAGAAAAACATGGGCAAGTTAAAGTGAATGTATATGCATGCTTTCCCAAGATAATCTGCACCCTGTTTACTATCAAGCTACCTACTTACCAGTTGTATTCACTCTTCATCAGAGTGGGATTTAACTGAAATATCAAAATACTTACGTCAATTTAGATATCTGAATTCAGGTATCTACCTGCAAGTGTCTACATGTCTGTAAGGTGTCTACAGTAATTTTATGTTATGTTCTTAGCCTACTGTATTTATACAGACTTGAACCAACACAACAGAAAAAGTAAAACAGAAAGGACAATTTGTGATAAAGAAAACTAGTATTTCACATATTAAATAAGGATCTATAGTATCTTACCATAACATTCCTTTCATAATGTTCATGCTCTTTCTCAAAATCTATTACAAAGCCATTTAGAGACCAAATAAATGTCAGGTCTAATGTGGGATCATGGGATGCAATGCATTGCATGGTAGCATTCTCTCCAACGGTGACATCAACATTCAGCGGCGCTAAAGTAATCCTTGTAGCTTCTGTGAAATTAACAGCAAACATGGAAAATTCCAATAAGAGTTTATGCAAATATAAGCTCAGTTCTGTAACTGTTTGATTATACATGAAACCACTCCTTCAACTCTAGTTTACATGTTATTCATGCAGCTACATTTGAAAGAACCAAATTAAACAGAACAAAGGAAAACAACTACAACTGAAATGCCTAACTTGTATTTAGCTGTCCTTTGAAAAGGATTATGGTTCAGTCTCTGTATCATATTACTAACTATGCAAAGCTATTTTTATTCTTTTACTATATCTCAGGTAGAGAGAAGACATGTTAAGAATCTTACGTGACCTGTGTTGTATTTCTTGTTTTAATTATAGTATTTATTATGTTTAAAAACCTGTCTCTTTCACAAACAGAAAGTTCTACTCAGTTGTCAGGCTGAGTCAAATTTCCATTACAGCATTGCAGGAACCGAGATCTTAATTTCTCTACTGAGAAACAATATAAGGGATGTACAACAAACTATACAAATAACTACACATGGAAAGAAAATGAATACAAGAAAAGGAAGAAAGCTGTACACCCCTCAGCAATGTCTCTTATCATTACAGAAACAAACAAAAAAAAAGGCAGAGAGTTCAATGCTTGCTAGAGATCTTGGTACATGCATCAAATTTATGGCAAATTAGTGACACGATCCTGGAAGAAACTCACTGGATACTTGTGATACTTGTTCCTTTTCTCTCAGATACAATCATGAAACAAAAAGCCACTGAATATTTGCTCCTCACACCATGGCATATAATAACTTCCCACAACTATGAGAGTGGGTGCCAAAACCTGGAAGATGATAGTCAGAAGAGCTACTGCCACCAGTTAAGATCCAGGTTTCAGTGTGCTCCAAAGCGCACACTACACCCTATTACAAATGTAACTGCAAAGTATCTTCAATAAACCTAACATTTCTTGTCACTCTGACTTGGAGAGAAACCTTTAGCCAGGTCCTACTCTAGTAATCCAAAAAGTGCCTAATCCCGAGACTATGAGTATGGCACAACTACTCAGTATCTCAGATTGGAGTATCTCAGTGCTTGGAGCAACCTGTTAACATCTTATCTCTAAAACCCTTGCTATAGACACGTTTTAGGATAACTGATGCACTCTAATATTATGCTTCTATATTCAGTGTTTGGTTCTACTATCAGTGAGTTAATAAATGTTTACATAAAGAACTACCGGTCTAAGAAGTTGCTGAAACAGTGGTCCAGAAGCACTGAAAAAATAGCATGTGGGAAAGGCCATCAGACTTTACAGTGCCTATCAACTTCAGTTTAACTTTTAAATTTCTTGTAGTCACAAACAATGTCTGAAAAGTTTTATGAGCCACACAAAGTGCTTGGAAATGCCATTTTCAAAGCATTCTTAGTCAACACTTATAACTATCTGCAATGTGAAAATAATTTTGAAATATATCATCTGAACATTCTGTTTCTGCTGTGATGTAAGGGAGGCATCTTAGTCCTTTGGTATCCCTTTTTAGATGAATCAGAGCAGAATACTCCAAAATTTAGAACTTTTTTTTATACCTAGTTTATATAGTTCATAAAGCTATGGTTTAATTGTTTCACTGTGCAGATTTACTATGCAAATGTTCATCTTGATTTTAGAAGGTATGACTGGACTATAAAGGGGCTGGATATTTATTTATATAACCTTTCAAGATAATTAAATGGCTGAGGGTAATACTAGGACATGTAAAACTGCAGAAGATGATAAAGAGTAACTGCAAACATTGAAAAGATCTAATTAGTCAAAATAAAGACTTACAATAGCATAGAATCACAGAAGCACAGGTTGGAAAAGACTTCAAAGTTCATCATGTCCAACAGTTAACCTAGCACTGCCAAGTCCACCACTAACCCATGTCCCTAAGCACCGCATTTACACATCCTTTGAATGCCTCCAGGGATGGTGACTCAATCACTTCCCTGGGCAGACTGTTCCAATGCTCCACAACCCTTTCAGTGAAGAATTTTTTCCTAATATGCAACCTAAACCTCCCCTAGCACAACTTGAGGCCATTTCCCCTTGTCTTATCACTTGGTGCTTGGGAGAAGAGCCCAGTCCCCACCTCGCTATAGCCTCCTGTAAGGTAATTGTAGAAACCGATAAGGTCTCCCCTGAGCCTCCTTTTCTCTGTGCTAAACAACCCCAGTTCCCTCAGCCACTCCTTAAAAGACCGGTGTTCCAGACCCTTCAGCAGGTTCACTGCTCTTCTTTGGACACACTCCAAGGTCTCGATGTCCTTCTTGTAGTGAGGGGCCCAAAACTGAACACGGTATTCAAGGTGTGGCCTCACCAGAGCCGAGTACAGAGGGACAATCACTTCCCTAATCCTGCTGGCCACACTTTCTGACACAAGCCAGGATGCTGTTGGCCTTCTTGGCCATCTGAGCACACTGCTGGCTCATATTCAACCAAAACCCCTGGATTCCTTTCCACCGGGCAGCTTTTCAGCCACCCATCCCTCAGCCTGTAGCATTGCATGGGGTTGTTGTGCCTCAAGTGCAAGACCCAGCACTTTGTCTTGTTGAACCTCATACAGTTGGCCTCAGCCCATCAGTCCAGCCTATCAAGATCCCTCTGCAGAGCCTTCCTACCATAGAGCAGATCAACAATCACACCTAACTTGGTGTCATCTGAGAACTTACTGAGGGTGCACTTGCATCCAGATCATTGATAAAGATATTGAAGAGAACTGGCAGCAATACTGGGGGGACACCACTGGTGACCAGCCTCCAACTGGATCTAACTTCCTCTTAGTACAATAAATCATCTGTAAAAATGCTTTTGATGATACAGATCTGATGATACAGATTAATTCTTACATTAGTACATCAATGATGTGTTATTGAGCTGCCACATCCAGCATGACTTCTGGAACAGACATTAAATAGTGTATTTAATAAATGACTCTTCTACAATCAGTAAGACTTCGTAGACATAACTGTTCATGAACGTCATCTTTCCTGTCTTAATTCTACAGCTATTTATTACTTGACATCAGATTTAAAATACACAGTTATGGATATTCAATCAGTATTCAGTCAGTAAATACTAATATCTTTAAGGGACAGGAATTTAGTAGTTCAACTATATGGCTATATACTCCTATCTCACAAATTTAATGCATGTTTATTTAACTGCAATGCTTTCTCAGTCTTGTTTACCTCACCAGAGGAAAAAAAAAATTAAAAAAAATAAATTAAAGATGGTCAATAGGAGTCCCATTTCTCTCTTCCAGCCATGATCCTAGATTTGTGCTTGAGCTAAGCTACCAAGTTGAATGAGGGCATCAGAATGTGTCAATTTAACAGACTAGATTTAATAAGCCCTGAAAACTGAGGTGCAATTTCTGACATGGTGCACATGTAACCAGTTTCTACTGTGCAATACATTTTAAAAGTGCAATTCATTTTTAAAAGAGCAACTAAATTAGAAAGAAAACATATAAAGTGGCTTGCAAAAGTACTGCAATGCTGGGACAAAAAATAGTGATTTTTAATTGTGGGATACTACCTGAAGCAAACTAATGCAATTTAGAGGTTTACCTGTCATTTCTAGAACACCAGTGCTATTAGCTTTTCCTCGGTTATTTTCTGCAAAACAGGTGTAGCGACCTTCATCCAGCTTTGTGATATTGATAATCTCCAGGCTCCCATCATCCCAGATTCGTATGCTATTGAAAGTGCAAAAATTACAGCAAGGGAAATAAAACATTTAGATCAGAAAGAAATAATTTCAGTTGGAACTGTTAGTGTTAAAAGACACCACACTCATCTCTTGGAAGCTCATCTCTAACTGCTACATTTATAAACACCCCTATAACCCAAAAATATTTAAATAGATTGTGGCATGATTAGATGCCTCACATTGCTGGAGCAAGAGAGTGTATTTCTATTTACTAGAAATCATTTAAATATTTTTCTAACAGTTTTGTAATACAATTCAATTCTGAAATGTGAACAACAAACAGACTGGCTAAAGTTGCATGCCCTGCTAGCTCTATGGATCCTCACTGCTAGTAACATTTTGGCATATCGTTTTCCCGAAACTACACATTCTCCTGCCCATGAACTCTTCAAAAATGAGGACTAGCCTGCACGATAAATACAAACATAAGACAGCAATTTTAAGATTCATAGTGTCCACTAACAGTCAATACTAACCGGCTCCCATTTACAAGCAATTCAGTTCCTTTGCTCCAGGAGAATTTTGGCTTAGGAGCAGCTTTAGGTTTGCATTCAATGATAACACGCCCCCCTTTAGCTGCTAGGATTTTCTTCTTCATAGGGTTCAGTTCAAAAGTAGGAGGTGAAGCTGAAAGCAAAAATTAACACGAGTACTGCTGTTAGTGCCTTTTCTGAAGAACACAATTTGTTTGCAACATTAATATATATATATATATCAAAAATATTGAATTGTATACAAATGTCCATTATTCGTACCAGTGAGAAAAATATTAATGATACAAAGATGTGGTGAGAAGCAGATGGTGATCTAAAAGAAACAGCGAAGATCACTGTGTAGTTACATACTGTGTTATAGCAGAAGTTTCTTTTTGCTCACTTCTAAACCTCCATCTAAGTTTAATCTAAGAAGATCAAAGCCCACTGAAATCAATAGAAAGTTACTCCTTTTCAAAGGCCTTTTGATCAGTCCTAATAAAATTTAGATTCCAAGAGCCCAACTTCTATAAGAAGTTGCTCAGTCAATTATACTTTCAAATTGTATGTTGTTTTACTTTTCAGTGGCTTTAAACTCTTATCTAGCAACTTTCAGTTGTTCCCTTCTCTCTCTTTCTAGTTTTCTGTTTGGCCAGCTATCTTTAAGTGCTCCCTGAGATGTACAACTGTAATTAGAGATGACTGTAGCAAGCATCACACTCATGTACCTTAGGTCAGACTTTTGCTTACTATTTTTTTCTTTATTTATAACTAAATATGAGAAAAAATACTTTTAATTACTTTGTATTTCAGTGTACCATCACTATTAACCATGCCAGCAAATATGTGCACAGCTTGGGGAAATATGGCTTTTAGTTAATTATAGAAGTACAGAGAAGTCTGCTTAAACATCCACATCTTACCAACAATGATGTTTGAAAACGCTCAACGCAAAAAGTGCTCATTTCTGGGTAATCCAGGCTGGCAGTGAGTAAATGGCTATGGAGAAATAGTAAAGGATGAAGTATTGTGCAATGGGTTGGGGAAGTCAAATATTGCTCTTGGAAAAGTCTGGATGTGAGTTTGAGATGGAAAGAACACAGGGTAACTACTCCAAGGAAATCTCCTATGGAAGCCATGTCAAATAGCCAGTGCATCTGCACTAATGTCATCAGTGTAAAGGTCAGAAATTATTTTAAGCCTGTGCACTCTGGATCTGAAAGTCTAGCTTCCTATTAAAGGATGATGCTTTGGAAAATACAATGGGTTAATAACTATATCTACCCATCAAATGGGACAGCTATGTCACACACAAATATTGAAACTGATCTTAATGAGCTATAGAAGGCAAAAGCAAAGGGAAGAGTGAAGAGAAAGATTTTCAAAGGCCAGGTGCCTGACAACACAGCTTCTAAAAAAGCGAATTTTGCCCAGCAGAGGAGTGAGTGTAGGTGAGCAAAAAAAGAAAACACTTCTCAACATGTTTTGCAAGCTTAACAGGGTAGTCAGCAACTCTATGCACTTCGTATAATTTCTGCACTATCATTTCCTCTGTATGATAATAGCAGCAAGCACATATCAGAAAAAATACAGTAATAAACAATTTCCATAAACTAGTATCTTGATTGCTTGTGTTGTCAAAACCTTATTGAGAGCTCAAATAAACCCCATCTCACCTAGATTCGGTGAGTGTTCTTTCCCCTCATGCTCACAGAAATTTGTTACCAAGCAATTCCTGCAAATAAGACTCGAATCTCAAGTAGTATATAGAGCAAATAATCTCACTGACCCACAATCTTCAGTTCAGCATTTGCATAAATAATTCCATGTGTGTTTTCTGCTATACACTGATACATGCCAGCATCTTCAAAGGTCAGACTTTGAATTCTTAGTTCACCTTTCCGGAACTAAAACACAATCAATAAAACAACAAGATATTCATATAGACAACATATACTGATGAATTCATGCCCATTCCCATTTCTTCACTTTTTTTTCAGTGCCTGTGTTCAGAAGAGAGTCCCTCACATAACATTAAGGTACTGATGAGATTTTCTTTTTGTCCCTGCTACATTTCCATCTTTATGGCAATGTACATTCACCTTCTTAATTCTAAAGAAAGAAAGAATCAGTGTCAATATTTTCCTGGAAAAATCACAGCTGAGTGGCACTAGACAGACACATCTATTCTTCAGTCCATTGTTACCATACCAGCTCAAGCACTACTGATACAGAAAAAATAAACTAGAAATTAAATGTTTTATGCACATAAGTCTTTTTTCATTGTGCCCAGTGTTCAGAATGTTATTCTGTATGTATATTTTTTTTACAACAGTAAGAGGTCAAAGCAAGTCCGAATTAGATATGACTTTTTCCAAACATTCTTCTGGGAGATAGTATAAACCATTCTATGTTACTCTTTATATATATACATATATATATATATGTATATATATATATATATAAAATCTGTAAACCAAAATAAAGTACTTGATCTATTTCTAAAAAAAAAAAAAAAAGTGTATAAAAATGCTCAAAAGGAGGTGGGATATTTTGTAAATTATAAATAGATGTCAATTGTTTTTTGAAAGACCATGTTAAAAATTCTTCTTGTGAAAATTCTTTTGAAATGCTTTAAATTTGTATATGAGTCACTTGGAGTGTGTGGAGCATTGGAAAATTAAAGGAATAACATTTATCTGAAAAAATAATAAATTAAAAGACTCATATTTCTTGTATAGTTTTATTTAAATACATATAAATCAGATTTTTTACAAGGAATTTGTTTTGTACTAAATGAAATACCTAATTAAAAATATATGATTCAGAAACAAGCTATATTCTCAATGTAATTTAAATATTTTTGCTATTTTCCATTTGGAAATCATAACATTAACATACAGCATAGTCTGGTGGTGTCTTACTGGAGAATTACACATTGCTTTGTGCAATCCAGTATATAGATTTTGTCAGTGAAACCCAAATGTAGTGGGGACTGTCAAGTAATTTACTTGTTCAATTACTTGTTTGTAATAACTACAGAAGCTTAGTTTTTCTTCTGGTTTAAGCCATTTCCATATGGCAGATGGTGATGTCCCTATTCTTCCTCCAACCTCCTATTTTTTTCTTACAATACACAGCCAAAGAAACTCTGCCTCATTGTATTCTTTTGTTTGCATACCAAGACCAGTGTCACCACAGCTCAACAGATGCAGTCTTCTACTGTGTTCTCTAGTAGCTCATCACACAGTACCAGCAAGGGATATTAAATGCATGTTGAAATGCCTGGGCTGAAAATCTACTTTGTTAAAAAAAAAATCCAGAGCAATAAACTTAAATTATCAAACGGTACTCGTTTACACTTCACATCACCTAAAAGAATGGAATTTTGCAATGTTCTGTGACTAGAAAAAATGTGAAAAAGTACATGATATAGGAACATCACTGATCGTTGTAAAATGATTCTATCTCCTTGTCTGCACTGACTCCATTCCATTTTACATTTTTTAAAGATGCATTTAGGTTTAATGTGGTAAAAAGAATTATTTTTAGAGAGAAGCTGATGATTTTTCATCACCTTTTCATCTAGGCCTTCATCTAGAGAGAAGAAAATAGCATTTACTTATAAAGGACCAGAGAAAAAAGGAAAACCCACCCCCCAAATATGTGGTCAAAAGACAAGGTCAGAATTCAGAGCTGAGTACTAAATAGTGAGAAAAAATGCATTTCAAAACTGACGAGAAGATGGACACAAAACTTTCAAAAATAGATTTTAATCCTTAATGCATGTGGAAGCAGCAGAAATTTGTATCATTATAATTCAATTTCTTTTACTTCTTAATAATGCATGCTTCAAAAAATCATTTCCATCAGCTAGCCTATCAATCCTGCATTACCTATGGCAGTATACTTACCGAGGCACCGTTCTTCAACCATCTAATTGTTGGAATAGGCTTGCCTGTAGCTACACAAGGCCAGTAGAGGTCACTGCCTATATCCTTCTCTGTGTCATTGATATGTTCTACCCACTCTGGAGAGGCTGAAGAATAAATAAAACACAAAAACAAAACAAAATATGATGCCTTGTAAATATAGCAGATCTGTACTTAACTAGCATTATGATCTATTAATTCCACTGCTTTTCCCATGATACTTAACAGGCATAATTATAACTTAGCAATGCATCAATATACCAGCACAAGAAAGAATGAAGTGAAGGTGTTTCTCTTTTACCACATAGAGCCAAAATAACTACAACTCATTTTTTAATGAGCATAAAATATGAAATTGTAATAATGGTTCACAAATGTCCAAGAGATATAAGATGTTACCAGTTACAGTGACCTGTGGATTATACAACATGTAAATCATTCAGTAATGTCATATAAATGGTAGTTAAATGACATGAAATTGAGCAAAGACAGTTAGATACTGAAAGGTTTTCTAAGAAATATTCTCTTGGCTCAGAAAATATACTTAATAATATGGAAAACGTCCCATTATTTTTGCTCTTGCTAAGCAAATGAATTAATTTATCAACTTAAAACAAGCAGTAACAATCTTCCTATGCCAATTTTGATTTATCCCAATGAAGTTCAAGTGCTTAACTGAGGATCTTAACTCAGATGATGTTCTTTATTGCCTGTGAAATGAGACAGAATTCTTCTGAAGTGAATTCAGATGTTATACAGAATTTTTTCATGCCACAAATTGTGGTGTAAGTCTCAGTCAAGGAGTCTGGATACTTGAGATGTTTCCACTATAGTTGTAAGATAAATTTTTTGGTCCCTCCTTTAACCAAATGCATGAGAGGAGGGGACATAGGAGAAACAAAGAATTGACTGTAGCTAATATGAGACAGAGCTAAGATAGATAGAAAAGACAAAATGCAGAAACAAGAAAGCATAACAAACCTAATGGTCTATTTTTCTTCCTGGCAGTTCTTTCACTTCAATTACTCTAAATCTATTAATTAATTCCCATTACGCATAATTATATCAATACGAACACACATTGCTGTCAAGGTGTACATGCAGCTACCATAACCAGGCAAACCAAGCAGTTGTTCAATTAATACATGAATGTTATGCTTGACATTCAATCCACGGGCTTTGACTTTGTTTTATTAACTCAAATAGCAGTGGGTCAGGATGATGTAATGAGTCAGCACTGATATCAAGTGTGAAAACACGGATACTTCCAAAATAATTAAAAGCAACATAGATCATGAAGAATAAATTTTTTCTACCTACCTTGCACATAAACTCTTGCTTGATGTTTATCTTTTCCTTTATAGTTTTCAGCCTCACACTCATAAAGTCCTTCATCTTCATACTGAATATTAAAGATCTTAAGAACTGCACCAGACATGCTTATCTCAGCAGTGGCTGGCATAGGTTCAAGGTATTTACTCCATCTGAGTTCAGGAACCGGACTTGAAAAGGTACAGTAAAGTACAAATCAGCATGTTCTAGAAGTGGCTGTTAAATTGCAGACTACAAAAAAGTATTTGATGATGAAACATATATTTTTGTTCCCTGAAACATGAAAGCAAACAGTGCTCTACAATAACTTTAGTACATACTTACTTCCCAAGAGCAAAACACTCCAGTGTCACATTTTGCCCCAGGAGAGCATACGTGTCCTTGAACTTCACCTTGATATCAGCAGGATACACTTTTGCACCTGACATGAAAATAACAGATTCTCAGAAAATGCATGGTAAAAACAAACATATGTATTAAAACTTCCACAGTTCAAGAAAACCCTTTTTAAAATTCCAGACAAAAGTCTTCATTAGAGTGCATGATAGCCTTGCTGTCTATGAAGTCTGATGCAGCACATAGTAAGGCAGAATTGTTTTATTCAGCAACTAATTGTCTCTGGACAGTAATGTCTAACATTTTTTTACAGCACAATACTTCAACAAAAACTCATTTATTAGCATTTGGAGCATGATGATGTCCTGTGTGGGGGCAGACAAAAACCCGAGCCTCTATTTTTCACAGATTCTTTTACTGGATGAAATATTCTGAATTATTGTGAATTTAAACTCAGTATTCTCTTACTAATGGCACAAAGGAGCTACATACAGCTTAAAGAGGGCACAGGTATGTAATGCAATCAAATCTACCTACTGGTGATCTCTGTGGGACTCCTCTTGCAGTTCTAGATGAAGATCTCAGTGTGAGTATTGGCCATGGAAAATTCGGACAAAGTTCACTGATTTGTAATCACCCAAATTCAGTCATAGTTCTTTACTGTAATATGGGAAATCTAACAAATATAAGAGGCACTGAAATCCTGATGATCAGTTTATAAGACTAGTGACTGACAGTCTAAAGTGACAAAAGGGAACCCGGTTACCACTTGCAAAATATGCAATTTTCATGAAATGGCAGAGGCTAATCTAGCACCAAAACTGAATAGATAGATTGGATGGTGAGATGCAGGGCCTTTAGGTCACCATTCAATAGCAGATTTTAACAGCCTGAAGGGTTTTCTATTTTCATGGGAGATTTGTTAGAAAAAAACACAATCCTGAAACTGTTTATTAGCATCTATATAAAGTTTCTTCTTTCCGGTCATACCCTTTTGAACCATTGCCAAGACCATAAAGTATATTAAAGATTTTGAGATGAGTACAGGGGCTTATCACATAAAAGAGATGGAGAAAACTCTGTTCTCAATTATATGAAAGGGATTTAGTGAATGAATCCAGGGAGATTTCTTGCACAGAGTTCTCATTGTGGACAGCAATGATTTGGACCTCTATATGTGGAAAACCAAAGAACATATGTACAGTAGCCGTTAGGACTTGCCATGTAATTCTTCTCACAGAGCTGAAAATAGTTATGAATGAGCAAAATTAAAATACAAATTGAGCACTGCACGTACATAGTATTTACAATAAATACTTACGATCGGTCTGTGGAATAAGTGGAATAAATTTACTGAATACACTCTTTGTTATCGAAGGGCTGGACACAAAACATGAATAATTGCCCTTATCTGATGCTTCTACATTTGCAATGTAGAGATTGCCATTTGTCTGGGACACAAATCGTCGTTTGTCCAAAGTGATGAATACTGGGAACTCATTTAGAAGCCAGCGATAACTGAGGTCATCTGGAGGAAAACATTTTCTAGTTAATATTAAAAAACAATAATATCGGCTACTTAAACTGTGGAATGCTCTCTGCATATGAATTACCGCATTCTAAATTTCTAGCTAACACATCTTTTATTTGGGAAAGGCAGCTATAGAAGCGTGTTTACTCATACACACGTCTCAGTAGCCAGCTGTTAGCTGTCCACACTGGACACCAGGGTGCTGTTCCCTTGAGTCCAGACCACTGGTCACCTGGTCCCCTTAGGCCCAGCCTTTCCACTGGAGTGGGAGTGGGGTGGAGAGGAGATGTGAAGCTGTCTTGCCCTGACCCAACTGAGAAGCTGGGAAGCTTTTGTCTGTCTTGTCATTTGGACAAAACCGGAGAATATTTTAACTAGAAATATGTCTCAGTTCTTCACCTCCTTACAGTACTTAGACACAGTATGAAAACTGAAATGTTATCCTATTTGACAAGCAACGTACGGTAACAGAGATGCTAGCAGGCAAGTTCACCCCTCATGATGGAACTGCAAATGCTTGAGGATACAGGCATAATCCCTGTAGAGCTCTTCAGCAGCTAACGCTGAGAGAAAGGCATTTCCAGAGCTTAAATTATCTCATCTATGACTCTCTGAGGGTGCCTACTGCTGTTCCATGATCTTAACAGAAGCCATGATCATTTCTGTTGAGGTGAGTTCATTAGGTGGAATGAAGCTGGGCTTTGACCAAGGCCAGCAGCAAGTCTGGGATGACACAATGACACAGTGACATGTACTCAGATCTTCTGAGTGGTACACCAAGGCTACCTTTCATTATCCAGATTAGTTTGAGTCATATTATTTGCAATAATAAAAACTGTCTGAAAATTCAACCATGTCCTTTACATATGTGCAAGCACATATTCAAAATAAAAACCTAACCTAAACACTGATTCTCAAGCTGCATAGAAGTTACTATTTAAGGAAACTTAAAGGAAACTTTTAAAAATAACTATTCTTTTGTCTTTTATTCTTAAGCAACAGAAAATGAATCACTGCTGAGTTACCTGGGTAGTGGTAAGGGGGCTCACAGAGAAGCACTGCTCCAACACCTTCTCGCACTTTAACCTCATAGCGTTCCTCAGGCGGAAAGGGATCCAGATCTAGTTTAAAACAAGGTGGGGGAGTAAAACTGTGTTTTTCACTACCATAAAAATGTTTTTTTTTTTAAATTATTTTCAGCCTGTAGAGATAAATACAGAAATACAACAATATATGGCAGATAGGTATCTGTGGATGCATTATGCCAGTTTTACTCATTTTAACTTTGTCATTAAGTGCAATGAATTTTTTACAGTATTTTAGTCATCATAACTAGAAATTCTAGAAAGAAATGGTGCAGATTGTACCTCTAATAGTAGCCAAGTGAGGTACATTGGAAGAAGGAATCCCAGGAAAAGAAAGTAAAAGGTTTGTAGATTACCTTTTAATTGGATTTTCAAAAATGTGAGTACTGAGCCGTAACTTAATGTGGCTGCCCTCCATGACAATTCCAGCATCAAAGGACTGGTGACAGTTAGTGCAAAGAAATCTTTTTGTGCCAGAACTTTGGGACAGAAGTGGTTCAGATCTCAGGAGAAACCTTAGCTGACACTTTTAAAACCAACTGCAGCATGGGTAAAGGGACTGTTGTAAAAGTATAAAGAAACACATCCTTTGTGGAGCTACCCATCATCCCACAGACCATGGGAGAACAGTAATGGTATCTGGAATGATAAGACAAAGAGCTGCCTAACAGCGTTTAACTAGGTCAATAACTGTACTTTGCTTCTTCTTACCATTCTCATTTTCTGTATCCAATCTGAAATTAAACTATAAAGACCTTGAAGAAGACAATGCCTCTTGTGAACCATCAATATGCCACCAACTGCAGTGAAGTTGTAAAAATCCTGATTATTTATATTATAATATTATAGCATAATATACATAATATATTATAACTATATATATATATTATATAATATATCATAGTTAAAGCATAATATTAATATGCTTTATCTAATTCATGGAAAAAAACTCAAGGAGTGTTACATAAGTATCTACGGAAAGACACCTCTCCCAGCTTCTGAAATGCTAATCTTTCTTCTGCTCAAACTGACCAGAAGATAATATAATCTTCCCAGTGACTGTCTGGATCTTTTCATTAGACAGTACAAGGTAGGCATTGATATGGGCCATTCTAAGGACTTCTGATGATTATTTAATATAATTTTACCCTGTATCTTAGCACAATGTATTCAGTTCTCCACACGTGGCTTCCAATTCATTTAGAATATTATTCTTTGTTAAAGAAGAAATTAAGTATATCAGACTGACTTAGTAAGAATTAGCAATTTTACCAGACAGGTTTTGTAATCAAAGCCAAAGAAGCTCTTTACATAGACTAGAATACCTATATTCATACAATATCTATAGTAGGTTGAGCATATTCCCATTCCATTTGTCAGCATGGACCCTACTACACAACTACTTCTCTCTTCAAAATATTGACCATTCTCTTCTGCAGACATCTATTTCCCTTGTTGCAGATCTTTTCATCATCTTGTAAACTTACCACTATTATTCATTTCTATTTTCATTGGGGCAGATTGGTTTTTAAAATGTTGCAGAAATAGGAAAAAATTATAAATGACAATCATTAGAAAGAAATCTGTTGTTAATTTGATACTTTGCATTTGGAGAGCATGGGGTTTGATGAAAGGAAGACCTTTCACTGCTCTTTAGTTATTTTAGCTATTTTGCAATTTACATTTCAAATCTAGACATTTTGTTTACAATGTCCTTTGACTAACCTTTGAGACTTTAGGACAGTCACCACAAATTTAAATATAGCAGATAGGCTACGCAATTTGTATATGTAAAATATATGTCTGTTAGTACAGAAATAGAATGGTCTATGCCAGGTGCAGGAATGTCATCCAATTCTCGAGATGTAATTGTATACCTTCTTCCCACTTATGAAATGCTCTGAACTCTGATTGGGTCTTGATGTCTTCTTTGCATAAGCATTACTTGGTTATTATTCAATAATTATAATAAGCCTGATTCCATGAACTCTTAATTGGAAGACATTCATTTTTAGTTAGAATGAAAGAATTAGCATAATCATTGCACTCTTAGAAACATATAGCTAACATCTAAAGAGTATGAAAATTTCTCTTCGTTGTCATTCTTGAAGCCTCCCTGCTACGAAATTGCTATATTTTACTCTTCTGAAAGTGTTTTTCAGCAAATAGAATGGTATTTCAGCTTGTGATTTTGCTCAGCACACACCAAAAAGCCACTAAATATTCCTGCAGGATAAAATTCCTTCCTTCAGGAGTACATGTGTAACAATAAAAACAGATTTTAACGGTTAAAAAAACATTGGAGATAAAAAGAATTGTTTCTTTTCTTCCTGGAGGCCAACCCAGATCTACTACAGACAGTGTTCCCAGATGGGTTAGTTGACATAAAGCTTATGAGAGTGTGACTTTTGCTCCATAATTTCAGCAAATTTGACAGTAAGACAAAAATAAAAGGTCTTGCTCATTTACAGATGGCTGAGATTTTCTTGAACTCTTCTAAATGTTTGTTTCTATTTTTCAGTCAGTTTGCACAAGCAAAAGAACAAAAAACCTACTAAAGATTATTTCTCATATTAGCTATAGAAGCTGTATATTTAATTCTTTTGAAACTATCATAGTGGTTATTAAAGTAAATATTTTTCTTTAGAGATGATCATAAAAAGAAGAAAGGAAGAAACACAACAGTGTAAAGAAGAATTACAGTACCATTTTTAAACTAGTATTTATCAGTTTACAGGTATCTTTTTTTTTTTTTCCTATTCTTTCCCTTTTTGCCCTGTTATCATTTGAATATTTAAATATTGGATATTAGGGTTCTGTTCAGTATAGTTGTCCAGTACACTAACTACCAGTGTTCACCTCATGCAATTTGTGAGCTGCTAGTCATAAAAACATGCCCTGGACTGTTTTGATTCTACTCATTTTACCTATTATATGTATTTGTTTGCTTTTCAGTAGCTGCAGCTATTGTCATAGCTCTTATCCTACTGGTTGTTCAGGACTGGCACCACTGATGCCTGTTTTGTAGAAGACCATGTATCTCTGTCACTGAATACAGCAAAAAATATCCTGTAAACTGATTTTTTATGTTATCCCCATTAGAGAGAAATAACACCCTGGTGTTCTATTCACAGTAGAATATACTCCAGCTAAAATACAGACTAAGACTAGATCAACTATTTACAGCCCCTGAGCTTCCTTGAGATATGAAGTCCCACAGTATTACAATGAGTGGCAGAAACAGAACGTTTCACTTCATCTCTGATCACAGTACGAAGTGAAACACTGTAAAAGTGAAACTGTTCTGCTGATGGAGACTGCTGAAAGAGAAGGGGCACTAAGCACTTAATGTCAGAATTAAAGGGCACACAGAGCTTTATGAATGGTCACCAGATGAGTGGGTCCCTTTTTTATTTTTTATGAAAAAAATATTTCCAGGAAAAAAAAGCATTTTAAGAAAAAATAATAATAATAAAAAATCCCAAACTGCCTTCTGCCAGTAAAATTTTCCATTAATCTTCACGCAGTGCTTCAGTTCCTTACAATGCATCCATTAGATGACAGTGTATGTCTGCACATATGGAGGTATTCACAACACTTGTTCATGATCATCTGAAGTTGACAGAAATGTCCCCCAGCGTGGTCTTCACCCAGCCCAGCAGTCAGGGAGCACACTTTACTACCGAGTGCCATACCCTCTTTTCTGCAGGCACCCCGCTTGTACTTTCACTGCAGCAGTGCCTGATCACTTCGTGCCACTACTAGTGTCGCTCTTTAGTGACAATTTCCCCTTTGGCTCTACCACAATTTAAAAAGAGTCTGGGCATTATTATCTCAAGATCTGGTTCTGTGAGTCAGTTCAACTAGTAATTTAATAATAATTCACTGAGAAGGTTGGAATGCCAGCTGAATGCTAAACAACATAAAATGTTGATAAAACTTATTCTGTGTTGTTCTCTGCAGACTAAGACACTTAAGACTTCTTTACAGAGTAATACAGCTACAGAACATGCAAGCAGAAAACACGGAAATGTAAAACATTGGGTATTTTGAGGTAACTGTAACATTTCTATGTTTTGATGTAAACATTGGCTTACATCCAAAACTCAGAGTTGCTTCACTGCTTCTGACAGTTCCAAAGATATTCGATACTACACAGACATATTTTCCAGCATCCCTTGATTTCTCTGGATTATTGATAACAAGTCTGCCTCCCACCATACTGTAGCGATCCTTTGTTAAATCGATATCCCAGTTGTTGAGTTTCCACCTATGAAAAAAGAAAAGCCAGACGTAAGATTTGGCACCCAAAAACAAACCTAGTAAGCAAAATGATTTGAGAAATAATTCCTAAATTGTGATAAACTATACAGGAAGTTATTAATACACTACTATGTATGCTTTCAGTTTTTCCTCAGCAGGAGCCACAGATTTGGTGAACTTTATAGGTGTCTTAAATATAACAGTCTCAGTCTGCTTCAGCCCTCTCAGAGATGGGCCATACATTAAAACTTGATCCATGTAGTACCAGACACTTGAGCTGCCTACTGATGAGCTAGCTAGTGATCAAGCACTGGGACTGTAAACATATTGTCAAACAGCTACTTAAGGCCAAACTGGCTAAGGATATACTTCCTCTGCACCTTTGAAGGTCAGATTTTCAGGACTTTTTTGCACAATTGCTATAGGGGATGAAAATGTTTCATAAAGCCTAAACTGCTAGTGAAGTCAGCACAATAATAGTGTCACACCTGATTTAAGAGCTGCTTCTGTATTCAGAAAATTGCTAGACGCTCCCATCTTAATCACTGTAAAATTCTGCAGTGGGTCTCCTGAGTTGCTGTAACTTTCCCTTCAGACTACATGAGAAACTCGGTCGATGAAGTCTGGCCCTTAACAACTTCTATTGATTTCAAGAAAATTACAGTACAATGAGTGTGAACCAGTACGCAAGAACTTGTATCCATTACAGTTTCCACAAGGGGGGGCCCACAATCTTCTTTGAAAGGAATTACACATTTACTGAGCACAAACATGAAAAGCTGCAACATTCATGATCACAAAAGTCTTGCAGTGTGGATTGCTTTTTGTACCAAGCTAAGCACAGGCACTGCTTTTTGAAAAAGGGAGCGCATACACTGTGTGTTCCTTCCTTATTGAAAAGTTGTACCAAAACATACAGAATACTTGTTTGGAAGCTGAAGGAAACCACCGAACTAATTAATTAAATAAATAATTAAATGGCAGGCTTTTCAAGATGCAATAAATAGTATTTAGCTTTGATACAATTTTAGGGGTATCACTCTTCAATCCTGTGAGATATTCTACACATCTGTATTACAAATAATAAATCCCCTGTGCAGAAATACCTAGGAATAACTGTCAGGAGTACAGCTTATGCTGCAATGAAAGAGCATAAATCACATTAGGAATTGAACTTTAGCAAGGGGAAAGGGCCATCAAATACTGAAAGAAGAGTGGACGAAAGCTTAAGAAAAAATGTAAATTAAAAAATGTCTAAAAGAAGACTAAGAAGATAAATGGTCAGAAACAACAGAAGTGTCAAGAAGGACTTATATACCTCCAAAACAGGATATTTTGGCTGAAAAGCTATTGGAGGGCTAAGAAATGAAGACAATGCATTAAGGCAGACTGAAATAATGGCATCATGAAAAAAAGAAAGTAGCCTTGTCTTGCATTGCAATTATTTTCACAACAGCTATCAGCAATAATTGTCACATCCGCTTAGATACGTGGAGGCTGAGGGCAGGCCTCATGGCGGCCTGCAGCTCCCGCACAAGAGAAGCGGAGGGGCAGGCGCTGAGCTCTGCTCTCTGGGGACAGCGACAGGACCCGAGGGAACGGCATGGAGCTGGGACAGGGGAGGGTCAGGCTGGGGGTTAGGGAAAGGTTCTGCACCCAGAGGGTGGTCGGGCACTGGGACAGGCTGCCCAGGGCAGTGGTCATGGCACCAAGCCTGCGAAAGTTCAAGAAGTGTTTGGACAGTGCTCTCAGATACATGGTCTGATTTTTGGGTGGTCCTGTGTGGAGCCAGGAGTTGGACTCAATGATCTTTACTGGGCCCTTCCAACTCAGGACATTCTTTGATTCTATGATCCGAGATAGAAGAGTTCTGGAGATGCAAGACAATTCTTCCAGAGTGACTTTATTCATTTAGATTTCACAGAACTGATAACAGATAAAGAAGAATCCCAAAATTTATGTAGAGCTTATAATCACTATCCATATGCTATGTGTATATAGCTTTTTGCAGAAAGAGAGTGGGAGTCTGGATGGACTGGAAGTGACGGGTATGTCTATTTGAAAGGTTCTGAATTTAATTGTATCTGATCTCTCCACACTGCTACATGGCTTCCAGTCCTCTCCAAGCATGGGGACAGCAAAGAAGTGCAACAGCAAAATACCATGTAGAAAAGCTTGTAGAGATTGTAAAGATACTAAAGCCAGAGATCAGACTCAAAAAGGGTATTCTAGCTGCCCCTCAAATCCTTCAGTCACAGGTGATTCTGTATAAGTAGACAAACTGTAAACATATATTACCAAAAAAAAAAAAAAAAAAAAGACAATGTAGACTAGCTAAGTTGTTTTGGTAGAAGAATTCCAAAGTTTTGACCATGATTGTGTAACAGATTTGAAAGAATGGCCAGCACACTCAACTGATTTTTTCTGTCTTAGAAGCATGAATGAATTTCAGGAAGACAAATAAGTTCAGGACCAAACATAGGATAATTTAAGGAAAAGTATCTTTTTTGCTGACAAGAAATTGTGTCTGACCTTAGTTTGATGACAACAGTTATCTGCTCATGACGAGGTTGTGAATTAGTCAGGATAATGACAACCTTAAGTACATTTCTCTATACATACAAATATAGCAGATAATTGAGTTTATTGGCCTGAGATCTCACAATGAAGCAGAACTGCTCTGTTAATTACAACATAATTATCATGAAAGAGGTCATATGTGTGAATTTTATACATTTTTATACAGTCTCTTTACAACATGGTGGACAAAGAAGCAACATAAGATGTAAAATATTCAGGTTCAACACCAGTCCTTCTTTCAGAGTAAAATAGGATCAAAAAGCTTTTCTGATTCAAGAAGAACAAGGACTTGAACTCTAGTCATTCCTAACGTAAGATAGAAAGATGGCCTCTTAAGTGCTTTTTAAAGGTTGCTTTTTTATGTTTTGCATCTGGATCAGTATTCCTTTCAAAAGCTGAAAACATTTAACACAACAGGACTGTAATATTTTCAAGACTGTCTAGACATTTTGGCAAATTTAATCCAGGTTGATTCTTACTGAAAAAATAGCAACTCTACCATTTTTTTCCTGTTAGGACAATCAATCATTTAATACAAAAAACTTAAACACTCACGGAGTAAAGAACACAATAAGACCTGACAATCGAAATACGAGAGATTACCTGTAAGTAGGAAAAGGAATTGCTCGAGCCCTGCAGTTCATTGAAACTTGTCCATCTGAAGATTCTTCTGGATATATGGTATCAATGGGTTGCTCCTCAAAAACGGGTCCATAACCTTTGTTTCCTTCCTCTGAAAAATAGGTAGTTTGAAAATTAATCACTTATTTATTAGTAGTCAAACTGAAGAGGAATTTACAACACAACTACTGCATTCAAAATGCAAAGGCTAAATAGTGAGCACCACAAAATCAAGTTTTATATGCATCAGGAAAACCAGAACAGTGTGGATAATAGTAGTGCTGACCTTCCTTCACTGACTTCTTCTTCAATACTTCAATACTGTTCTCTGAGAACAAAAGTAAATTAAACTATGTTCCTGTGAAACTACCTTCCCTTTCTTCTGTGCTGGCGTCATCATTATTTTTCATAGTTTATGCCAGACTTGATGGATATAATTATGAATTGAAGATATACCCTTTAGAAATGCAAGTCAGACCAGCTTATTTCACAGAGGCCAACAAATTCTCATCAAACAGGTCCAGATGCAAAACAGCAATCTCAACATCAAATGTCCCTCATCTTGCAACCTAATCAGCTCCAGTTGTTTCATATATTTGGAAAGAACACAAAGTATGTAAATACATACAAAGAAAAACTAACGTTGGAGATCACAGCTGAGAACTGCATTGTTTCCAGAATGGAATTCTGTCCTTCCTTTCAAGCTCAGGTATGTATGTTAACTCTTTTCCCTCCAAAATAAAATAAAAATCTCATGCCAAAAATAATTGAAGTTTGTAAAATTAAGCAGTTAAAGGTGAGTGAATGTCAAACAGATTTGGCAACAAACTACTGTGTTTTTTTAATCTTTATCCTCCATTTGATGATGCTGTTGTAAAGATTTCAGGCTCTGCCTCCTCCTGCTGTATTCCCTTCTCCTTTATCTCCTCCCAGTGTATAAGGCTGCTGCTCTTTGGGGTCTGTAAAAGCAAGAGCAGAGGTGGGAAAACTCTGGAAAAATTCTGCTCAGCAAATCCAGGATGTAACTTTTTTTTTTTTTTCCTGTGAAAACAGCAAATATGCATTCTTGGTATAGAATGGCACTGGGAGAAGATGGTGCATGCTCAGTATAGATATAAGTTTTAGACAACACAGCAGTCATTCTCACAGGTCTCTGCTGAGACTAAACTAATTTACAATTTGGACACTTGAAAGCCAAACTCATGGGAAAAGCATTGTAGTACGTGTCTGCTTCCAGGCTCACTTTTCACTCCAGTTTAGAGCCCTGTTCCAAATCCTGGAAATGCCAGATACCTTCTGGGAGATGACAGCAAAAATCTTGTAAGATAAAAGAAACAAACATGGTTTTCCTAAAATGATCTGTAGAGACAGTTGAATCTTTTTAGCCTAAGAATTTCCCAAATCAATGGTTAAGGATGGAAAATCCTAACATTTTGCAATAGTATCTGTGCTGCCTACAAAAAAAGCAGTATGTCTTGTAATGTTACATTTTAAAAATCTCCACAGATGAACACATGAACTGACAATTTAGCAGATGAAAGTCCTTAAATCAAAGTATGATATTATACTTATCCCCTTAAAATTCTTTCCTTTGTTTTTAAAACTTTTTGGATTAAAGTAAGCAGGTCTTATGAAATCTAAAAGAGAAGGTAGAATCTATCTATATAATTAAGTAATGTAAATTATGTCAGTATTAAAATATCCTATATGCATAAAAGAATCCTTATGCATGTATTTTATTGTTTGTAAGTTCACATTCATAGAGAGATTCTGGACTACAGAACTAGCAGAAAACTGCTATTGTATAAAAATTAACTCCCCTTCCCGGTTCAATTCTGGGTAAAAGCACTGTTTCCCTTGGGGACAGGAACAGATACAAAGGCACTCCTATGCAGTGATAGGTACAGTCAGGCAACTTCATTTTTAAAACAAATTAATTTAATGAGAAGAGAAAGCTTTAAAAGAAGGAAAGAAGAGCAACCAGAATGAAATGTAGAGCTTTTGAAAAATGGTTTGCTTTCTTTGATATTTTAAAGCACAACACTATGTAAAAATCTATGTATTGCTAGATCAAAAGAAGTCAATTCAGACTCTAAAGGCAGAAATCATGTATTTGCTTAGAACCTTGAATGACTGAGCCACAACCCTGACAGCAGTTTCTGTGCAGTTCTTAAATATGAATATAGAATAACAATGGCCTCTGGCAGCAAATCGCTGTATCATATGCAGCTGACTGTTTCCGCCATAGGGCTCAAATGGTGTTACAGAGCACTTAGGCACTTCATGGCATGCATTTTTAATGCTTCCAGCACTATTAATTATACTGAGTGAATGTCTGTTTCTCACACCTATCAAATATGCTTTGTAATGGCACTTCTGCTGCCATCTATTATGAATTGAGTTTCAGATGTCTGGCTGAGCGCAAAAAGATGTGCAGACTGGGTGCATGCCAAGTGCGGCACCCAATAAACCCTTCATTCTCAATCAAAAGTTGCATGCAGACCAGTAGTATGTAAGCAGCATGAGGAAGAAAAAGAAGAGAAAGAAATGAACAGCAAGAATTTTTCAAACTTTAGTGGAGAAACATGCCTGTGTGATGGAGTTTGGGACCAAAGAGGACACTAAGAGGACAAGGGAAAAGACCAGTTGATTGATGTTATGCCTACAAGAAAAAGGGGGAAACTAAAGGTAGGGAAAAGAATAAGGAAAAAAAATAAGAAAGAAAAAAAGAATAGGGAAAAGAATAAGGAAATGTATGCACTAGATAAATTGGGGATGAGAAGTAAAGCACATTTTACCTGTTCTGGTCCTGCTTTAGACAAGAGGATGGACTACATGACCTCTCAAAGACCCTTACTGACCTATTTTCTGAATACTGATCAATAATATATATATTAATAAAATATAATATTTTAAATAATTATTAAAATATAATTATAAAAAATATATATTTTAATAAAATATAATCTTTTGATTATATTTTAAATTGGAGCAAAAGCAATCATCCAGTTCTGACTATTCAAGGCATTCTCTGGTGAATTCTGTAAATGAGGTTCAGAATTTTCAACAAGGCTAAAAGGTATTACAGGGTCTTTGTGAAGGTCAAGAAAAACTCTATGTAACTGAAGAGATCGTGGATCCAGTATAGGTACTGATGCTACTGGAAGATGGCCCTGCCCCCTTCTCCAAGCAATACTCTCTAGCTGTGCAGTGCCATTTTCCTTCTAGCCCTTTCTGTAACACTCCTCATGGTTGACTGACTACTTAGGAAACTAAAGGGAGTGGAAATCTATTCACTTCTACCTTTCTGGGTTAGTTTTCTGCAAGTTTAGTGTGGTGAATTTGTTCACTGAAGAAGATCTGTGCTGCTGCAAAGGGAGGAACAGGGCAGCACAGCATAGAATAGGAGCAGGGGTATTCCACCTTTTGAGTAAGAAAAGTTGTCTTATTTTTCGAAACACCTGAAAGGACCACTGCTTGAATAATACATACATCTGAAAGACCACTCCAAGATCAGTTACAAAATTGTGTTAGTACATCTTTACTTCCTTGCACAAGCCTGTGAATAATTGTAACATAAAACATCCAGCACTCAGAAAAAGATAACAAAAAGATACCTGAAAATAACAATCAATAACAACCTAAGGTAGTAATTTTCAAGTCACTTCATGAAATTTCATCAGAAGTAGGAAAAGGAAGGCACAATAAAAAGGCCTGTTCAGTGTATCCAAATTCTTTATATATTTAATTTAGGAAATATCATTTTTTTCCATATTATTATTTTTAAAACAAACTAGCTTTCAAATGCCTTAATTTTGCACTATATAAACCAACGTAAGAATGGAGAAACAAATAGTTTTTCCAGCTCACGTACACTCCTGTTGTTTTACTTAAGAAAGAACAATTGAAAATAAATTGGTAGCTGACCATCCATGGATCAGTCCTCTTGGATCTCTGTTCGCCTCCTATCCTTCCTCATGTCCTAACCACTTGCCCACTCAAATGTCATTTCTCCCCTATCTCTCATGTCCATCTCCTCTTTGATATGGAAATTATGCTTATAGTTACTGTCTTTAAAGGTATTGGAAAATTTTAAATACAGCCGCCATATACTTCCATGCTTTGTGCTTTATTTCCAATAGCCTAATCACTGTCTGTTGTTGTTAGAGACATATTTAATTAGTTCAGTATTTATTTTCATAATGTAATTCTATGTAAATTTACTAATTCTATGTACTGTTTTAACTACACTGACACTAAATTACTCATGTCAGGTACAAATTTGGCATACATTTAACAATATTGCAGATAAATTTTGACTTGATTTTTAAAAGATGAATGCAGTTACTGTCCATTAAAAACACCCTAAATTACCCAAGTAACTTTTCAGCTTAGCCTACAGGTCTTCACTTAATAATACACTTGTGGAAACACTGTTCACTAGAGGGTCTCTTCATCTCTTTTATCTGTGGGCCTGCTGCAGACAGGAAGGAGGTTGATTATGGATGGGGAGAAGTATGGGCACTTGGGCAGCTTGGGATTTGAGGATCAGGAGCCTGAGAGGTGGAAAAGATACAGGGTAAGAATTAAAATAATATCTGAATTATTTTATTTGTTTTTCAAACAATTCCTTATTCCTTTTTTTTTTTTTTTTAATCCCCCTTGAAGCAACATATTTTTGTGAAATGACTCATTACTAAGAATTTCCATGACTGTGTCCCAGTCTGCTGCAAGATGTACACACTCCTCATCTTCAGGGCAACATACCATTGATTTTTTCACTTTCATTTTCCCAGTGCATGAACTTCAAACCTTTTAAAAACAGCAAATGAACCATTTTTCTTTTATTATATATATAAAAAAGGGTGACTGATTACCTGATATTTCTACCTGATCTAGGTAGATCCTACCAAATTTACCATACCAAATCATACTAAAAGATGTCTTTTTCACAAAAAAAAAACCCTACGAGTAAGACTTCAATTTTTTTTTTGTAATTCCATTCCGAAGTCTAATGATGCTTAAAATAAATATATATATGTAATATTTAAATTGTAATATCTAAAGGTCTTCATGTTTTGGACCTGTTTGTTGAACTTCCTAATTTTAATGAAAATTCTGATATTAGATCTGAGTTTCATCTTCTGTTATTTTACCTACCTCTTCAGTCTTTCCTCTTATAACTATGAAATAATGAAGAGAAAATTGCATCAAGAGCACTTGTTCACAACTGCTCATGTTGTTCTTCATGTACAATGGAAGCCTTCTATTTGCATTCTGCATAGTATTAAGAAACCTGCTATCACAGAGAATATATAATCTTGAACTCAAAACATCAATTTCAGTAGGTTAGAGTATATAGCAAATAATTTCTCTGTTGAGAGAGAGCATCCATATCACTTTCAGGCAAGTCAATTAATTTTATTATCAGCTAATTCAGTCCCTTCAAGGTTCTAATTTATTTTGAAAATCGATTTTACTCACAGATTGAGGATAATGTCATGAAGCAAAGCTGATGATAATTATGGAAACTGCTGTGCATGTGTGAGCACAACCAAACAAGTTAAAATATGTAGTTTATTAAAGACCATTGTGACCTTTATTTATTTATTTCACAGAAAAAAAAAACAGCTTTTTAACAGTGCGTTATTTTTTCTTTCCCCCAATATGGAACAGTAAATAAAGCCTAATTGTTTACTTTTGTCTTGTTCTCAGCTATGAATTGCTCAAATCACATATATTTTTAGGGGTTATTTTCTAATCTGCGTGGCAAGGAACATAAAAGGCTTTAAAAGGCTTTTCTTATGGATACTCTGGGTTTGCAGCACTCCAGTGTATCAAACCTTAATGATATGACAGAGAGGAGATAAAGTTTAATAAATGAAGTGATAGCAAGAATAAGTATTCCTTCTTTAATTTTTCTTTCTGCTCAGTCTATTTGCTTGTGTACGGTAGCAAATTCAAAGTGAGATTCTTGATGTTTGGAATTTATCTTACAAAATTTTGAAAGATACGGATTTCATCCAAAGCAGTCATATACTTATTTTCTTTAGGGGGACTAGACAAACATTTACCATGAATGGTAATTCATCCCATTCTCTCTTCATCAACCACAGAGAAAACTTGTATCACATACCTAACCTATGGATGGTTAAAATAAAGTGCTATGAATCTTCCCGTAGCAGAGTCTGGATTTACTTGACTGTAGCTGTGCAACATGACCTGGAGTCTCCCAGGTGAGCCTGCTGGCACTGAACCCAAAAATAAAGCCTCCTCCTGGAGCTGAATGTTCTGAAGTTGCTGCAGCACTATCACTAGCAACAAAAGCTAATGACAGTTCATCTCCCATGTCTTCAAGTGTTAAGAAGAGTCAGGAAGCAGGGGACAACAATGGCATGGCCCAGCCCTACACCTGCTGTTACACGGTTGGCTTTACTTGTTTTGCAGCAGCATCTAGAAAACTCCGTAGAAGGTCAGGGAGCAGATGGTCAGCCAATACATCAACATTGTACTACAAAAACAGTCTTTACCCTAAAGAAATTATTCTTCCACTCCAGTGCAGCACCAGAAGTGCAACTGTACTTTCTGCTTCTTATTTGTTCTGCAGGGCTCAGACACCCAAAGAACACGGAGAAGGTCAAGCACTAAGAGGTAGCATTGTCCATGACATATTCAAAAATGTAACAGTTTATCTGTTCCTTCTTAGCAAAAATTTAATAATCTCTACTGGAAGCCATACAAATATCCTACAAATATCCTTTTTTTTTTCTTCTTTTTTTTTTTTCCCAACAAACCCTAGGCAGAAATGTATTGAAATAGTGACCTTATCAATAAATATAGGAATAAAATATTTATTGCCTGCAAAGATACGGCATTTGGATCTATAAATAATAAATCTTGAAGTATAGTTTTAATCTATAAAGTCCCTTGGGGTAAAGTTACCATCTCTCTGGTATCTGCCTTCAGGGGACTGTAAGGTCTGTAGGGCTTTCCCAAATCCATTTCTAATGCAGAATATAGTTTTTGTATTAAATATGACATTAGATATGAAAAAGGGTACGGATAAAGCTGAAGATATGAACTCAGCAATTCTCTATTTTATAATTTAAATCAGAAAAAAAAAAAAAAAAAAAGGATATCTGGACCACACAAACTTCCCTTTTTGCAGAGCTAGAGGGGACTCTATTGCTTCATGTTTTGCTTTGTGAAGGCTACTTCAGCATGTCAGGTTATGTTTATTTCTCAGAAAATTCTAACTGGCTAAATTTCAGCCCAGGAAATGAGAGAGAGATTGGCCCACGCTACTGCTTCTCCTGAATCACAGTATGGTAATGGACATGTTAATATGTTCAATTAGTCACAAAATTGAGAGACTTTAGCAATATGAAGTATAAATAGCATGTATAGACAACACTGCCAACTACAAACCAGTTTCCCATAAACAAATCATTTTTCTGCAGAAATTAACTGTCTGCAACAACCTATCCCAGCAACCTCATCACGCTTCACAGACCTGAGAAAATGGCAACCCTGAGCATCTGGCACAGCACGGCTGAAATACAGGATCCTACTCCTGCTCTGTACTGAGTTTTACAGAGCCAAACCAATTTTAATGACTCCTCCTAGGTTCAATCACGTTGTTTTTGTTTGTTTGTTTGTTTTTTTCTCTCCCCTCTATCACTTGGATAATTTCAGAGACTCAGGAATTTTCTGAATTGGCACTGATGAGACAAGACTTAGCCTCTGGTGCATTGTTTTCCATGGCAGTAGTAGTTAAAGGACCAAGATCAAGTACAGCAAACTGCCTAGAGTAAATTGCCTAAAGTAAATTTTGTTGATAGTTTTAGAAATCATAAGGCTGATATATATTACACAGGAAGGGAAGCAAAAAGCTGATGATCTTAATCATGACTTTTGTATCACATGGAAGAAAATTTGGAAAATGGGAAACAAAGACCACTATGTTTACTGGTAGATGCTGCTAATAATAATTACACATTATTTTACAGTTAACATATAATAGCCTCCATCATCCAAATAATCTGTTTTCTTCTGCTCAGGGCCAGTTGCCACAGGTATATAGAGAGCTACTTTCTATATGATCTGAGACACTATTTTGTAAGGAACCTGAAATTTACTTGTTCAATAACTTTGTACAGACTTCTGCCTGTCTTTTCCTTTTTTCATTTTCACATTTTGTGAAATCAATTCTCTAATCTAAATACAGAAAAGTGGAAGAAAACCAACAATTCTCAAGGGGAAAAGTACATTGTAATTTTACAGTTAGTCTTCTATGATTTTCTTCAATGGCTCTCATTCAAAGATAGGGCACTAAACCATGTTAAGACACCAGCTTATCAGTGCACCTTCAAGCTGTTAGTATGATAATAAGCAAATAATTAACATTTACAATTAACATTTACTCTCATTTTTGAATTTGATATCATACTGTGAGAGATTTCAAGCACATCTTCATTTTCTACATTTTTTACAAGATACGCCTTTTCATGATGGCTTACAGGATAGTTATAATCTATATTCATGCAAGAGCTGTGGAATATTCTTAATTTAGAAGTAAAACTATTTTTTCAAAAAAAATATATTCCCCTTGTCTACAAAGTTATAAATGCTTTGTCTTTCTGGAATGTACAAAATGACGCAAATTTACTTTCAGAACAGAATTGTCATGACTGGTGGACAGTATTACCACACAATTTTTAAAAAAGTTGTGTGTTTAAAAGGATCAATCAGAAATGGTGGATATGTAGTTATGTGGCAATTAAATAGAAAGTAGACTAAATGTGACATTAAATGTAAGGTTAAGTTACTTCACTCAAATGCTTCACATGCTGCAATGGCAAGAGATTTTAATGGGTATCTATTTGCATATTTGCCTTCGTTGTTCTAAAGTGTCTTTAATCTTGCTAAATCCTTAAATTAAAACACACACACACACACAAAACAAAACAAAAACAAACAAACAAACAAGTAAAAGAGAAGTAACTTGTTCTTGATAGGGGAAACAGCTGATTATACAAAATAGTGCAGGCATTTCCTTAACCTGTTTTTAGAGCACTCAGGCTTCTGGAACAGCTCCCAGATGTGGCATCACTGTCAAGGTGCTTTACCCAGGAGGGAAGAACAACTTGCGCATGTCAAACAGAAAAACATTAATGTGTAAAGTACCAAACGTAAAAGAAAAAAGAAATGATGATAGATATTACTGAAATGTAGTGAAGGGAAGATAGCAAAACATGCAGTGCTATATATACCTATGAATCCTTACGTCCAGAAACTGCAGTAGAAGTATCCTAAGGCCCTAATCCTGCAAACACTTCTGGACAGTGTGTGCTTTTCTTTAATATAATCATTCAGTTGCATAATAGAAAAATACCAGACTCCAAGACAAGAAGACCAAAATGCTATGTACCAAAAGGGACTGCTGAAAAATAAAGGGAGAAAGATTTGAATGTTTTTTAACCTATGGATTGCATACTTCAGCAAAGAAACTATCATTTTGCTTTAAAAAAAGCAAATATGTAAAAAGCTATATTAATTTTCCTTTCAGAATGACTGTTCATAAAACAATTACTTTTGAAGATAACTGTAAGAAGGTTTGCAGGTAGTTTTCTGATGAATAAATGCCTAATTCCACTGTCATGAAAACATATTCTCAACAAAAATGGCAATAGTTTTTCTAAGGGATGTCTGAAAGAGCTTCTCCTGGAAATATTAAGATTTTTAACTTCATCTTTAGAAAGGGTAAAATAATAATATTGGCAAATAATAATGGGAGGCCAATAATAATAAGACAACAATGAATGTTCAGTAAAGGCCTCTCATATTATTTCAGCAACATGATTCATCACAAAATTTAAGAACATAAGTTGATCCAAATAAACAAGATTACTTGTGAATTTAATGTTAAGCACATGTTCAAGTCCTGTGCTGGATAAGAATCAACTTGATTCTAAAACCAACACAAATTGTGACATAAGTATAGATAGCAATTCACAGTAAAATATTTTCCAGAGGTCAATGCCAGAACGAAGCTAAAAGAAGTGAAATCCCATCACTCCCACTGCACACCAATATAAAATTATTTTCATTAGCAACTTTATTCTATCATTCTACTGAACATCTTCTCCTTCTACTCCTGCTTCCTGTAGACTTCTCTATTTCTCTGGCATTTAGCATTGCTAAATGTGTCTGCTCAAGACAGTCATTCAGTATCACTATCATCAGTATTGATCTATCTGACACTGTTGTATCCCATTACATGTTTTCACAGGAGAGAGGTACAAAGATCTGTTGACACAGCACACAGCTAGATTAACCTTGAACGTTAATGGATATAGAAATGCAATGGATTCATTCATTATCTTAACTATCACTAACTCATCAGGTTCCATATCATCACTGTAAGCCTAGAAACCATTTGATATTTAGAAGTATATCTTGTACCGTTTTCAATAAGTCACAGAAAAGAGGACCTACTACTATCTGAGAAGCTCATGCTCAGAACCAAGTTGGTCTGGGAATGAGACAAAATATTTCTACCAGGCTTGTAGGAAGGTAAAAAAGGCACTTTCAGGTTTCTGAGCATTATGACCACAGAGCATGTTATGATTATGTATCTACAAATGTCAAACACCCTGCTGTAGCATTAAATGATCTTCTAACACCCAAGCAGAGACATGGCAGACAAGATAAATGGGTATTAAGTGTATTAATTAGGAAAAAAAAAAGATGATATCTCTCTTTAGCAATTGTGGATAATGCCATATGTTGTGGTAAAGAGCTTTAAACAATGTATAGCTCAGACCTCAGTTCATGACATGTATTTGAACCTAATGTGCTGGAGAAAACGCAAGCCATATATAATTTAAGGTTTGGGGCTGGGTGTTTTTTTTTTCACTTCTCTAATAATCAGGTGGGAAAAATTACACTTGGCATTTATGGGAAGCTTATGTGCTGAAGCAAAACATGTTCATGTCCATAAAACTCATGATGTAGCATTTAGTAGTCTAGAAAGAAGATTCTGTTATCCTGATGGAGAAGAGGTACCAATGAAAGCCAGCAAGACGTTACAGGGACATGAATCACCAAGAGCCAGTCAGCACTTAAACAGAAAAAGTAGCCACTCACATAGTGCCACTTAATGTTATAAGAAAGGATTAGATTGTCTTTGGGAAGGCTTCCTCTACTTATCCAGACTGACAAAGGCAGGAGAATTACTCCTATCTTTAGCCTTCTCACATGTGTCAGTGAAGTCCTTAATGAGCCATGTAGTTTATTATGTAGTTTCTCTTTTATAGCAAGTTTCTAGTATGAAAATCTCCAACCCTTGGCAAAGAAATTTTATCCACTTATGCCTAAGAATGAAATGATAAAGTTTGCTTCTCTTCTCACGCTTCCAGTAGGAATGCCAACAAATACCAATTATAGTACTTGTCAGCGTACTCAAATTTGACTATCAGATTCTTAAGTCATTTTGGTGATTCCTCCTTAGAAACACAAGTGCTATTTCAAATGTTACTTAAGAATCTAACAGCTTGGTGTTTTGGGAAAGCTAGTGCTCAGCAAATTAGAAATGTATTTAGAGTGCGGTAGCTACTCTGCACAATCTCCTCACACAAGCCTTCCAAGTGCATAAGAAATACCAACAACGTACTTAAAAATTCAACATGTTGCCTAATCACAGCCCCATTTATACATCAACATAACTGTCTTGTATTGAGAAGCCCTATGTCTTACCAGTTTGCTTGGGGTCCTGGTGACTTTGGAAAATAAAGCATTAAGTTCCCTAAATAACAGAAGTGCTTTTGACATTTTTACCCTTGGACTATCAACTCATTTTACACAAACTAAAATATTTCCTAGAATAGAAATCTGCCTTTTGAGGCCTGATCTGACCCAAAATCAGATACTGCCTGGCTTGGCACTATGAAGTCTCAAGTCAGAAAGTTTGATTAGAAAGAAAATATTAGAGGAACAGCGTAATGTTTTTTGCTGTTGATTCCTCCTATAGACAAATGTAATTGAGTACTAACTAAGCACAACAAAATGTAAGCCCTCTGCAGTTTTTAATTAGCCTTTTGGAGAAAAAAAATAAAATAAAGCACACCTGTTTCTGAATCAGACTCCTAATTCTTTTGGCCCAATTTATTATCCCAAGTGAAGATACAGTTTGGTTCATTGATTTATATGGGATATGACAGATGAAAGCAAAGTCTAAAATCCAGACTTGTCAATAGGATATGAACATAAAAAGAAATCAAAAGGCCTCTGAGGAGTATGTTGGAGAGAGCCCACATGTCAGAGGAAAGAGAAGAAGAGTCAAATATTAGCAGTAATAGGCATGAAATAACTTTTTTGGCAGTGGACTGACAATCATCTCGATGTTCCCTGAGGAGTGATTTGCTGCTTTCCTTTGCCTTACACTGCTCAAATGTACTTAGAAAAGCAACCCTTACTATAACTGTCTATCAGTAAGTCAAAGACCAAATTGCTTACGGCTTTTTCATCAACTTATATCTGCAAGACTACATTTCAAGCATTAATTTACCTGAAAAATAAATATTGCTCCTGTCTCATAGCAGAAGATGATCTCTGTCTAAACTTCTGATGCACTGATTCATATAATGTTTGCTTCGCTTCATTCAAGTAACTGCACATTCCACTCTGATGGGAAATGGCTTGTCATTGAAACAATTTTTGACTCCTGCCTTTGATTACCATAAAACAGAAGTCAGGGGTCTTGTTCCAGGGAAAACTCCAAAATTCTAAAAAAAAAACATGTATTTTGGTTTTGGAACAACAACAACAACATGTAAATTTCCTGTAGTAGGAAAAAGATTTGTTTGAAAATAGGTCACAATCCTTGGCTTACAGAGTGCCAAAATAACTGCAACCCTTGCAGGCCAAATTCTGAAAATTTCAAGTCAGACTGGCATTCAGGTTTTCAGCTTCCTACCTCCATGCTTCCAAGATACTTCCAGTACTTATGCCTGGAAGCTTCCATGGTTTTATCCAAAGCATGAATTCTCAATACTTTCAACCTTTTTGGCAGCTGTCTTTGTACTTGAGACAGACTGTATAGTGAGACATCTCAAAGGACATTGACTCTGAAAAGTATGGGTTTCCTGACCCTAGAGCAGTTCATACAGTAGGTCTGTTTAGGAGCCGTGGGTTGCAAAATCCTTGTCTGGTGACTCTGGTCATGGATCAGTTTGCCCGAAGGCAACTCACATAGAATCACCTTAGAACTGTGCATCCGGGACTACAGGAGACAACTTGAGCCAAAAATACTTCAAATGAAAGCCCATGTTTTCTTAAAAACTGTTGAAGCAATCTTTTGAACATTCTGCTTTCAACATCTTTTTCCTGCTAACTCGTCTATTCGCCATGATCCTTGATCTATCTTGTCACTGAAATGAGAAGTTATGATCTTTACTCATAAACTGCCCTCGATTTTCATATTCTCCATTACTATTGACATTGTATTCCCCTCAATGGCATCACGTGTAGAATAATACCTCCTAAATCTTGACCTGATCACCCTAATGGTGCTCTTTCTTTCTCTACAGTAGCTATTTTTCCCTTTGTAACCATCCTGTGAACATTCTCAAGCAACCCCTTTTATTTCATCTTGATTACGGTAGCTATGCATTTTCTGGTTTCCATGACATTTCATTGCCAAGAAATACATTGAAAAAGAAAATTTGCTAAGACTAACTACCAGCAGCTCTAGCACTCATATGAAATGAGAAACCCTCTAGCAAGATTCAAGTGCTAGGGCAGAGCAAAGACTGCAGATTCATATTTATGTAATCTAAAAGGGCGCTAAAATTCCCAGATGACAGGAGCAGACTCTCTCTTAACTCAAATGGGTATTTAATTATTTATGCAAAGTAGAGCTGGTCCAACAGCAGAGTGTGTGTGTGCTACTCAGCCTTTTAATAATGCACTAGAGATAACAAACTCCCTGCGATTGTATAAGACTATGAATCCTCCACATTGGAGCATGGTGCTGTAGTCCTTAATGGTGGCAGTAAGTCTTATCTTTGGCTTTTGATGAAAAATGTATGCAAGTCCTGGATTTATTCCTTAACAAAAGATAAGTTAGGAATTTTCTTTGAACTTGAAAAGCCTTCTACAACCAGCGCTATTAGAACCTCCCCATATTCAAAACTCTTCACACCAATGCCTTCTATTTTTCTCACATGAACCTACCATAACCAATTACAGTCAAATGAAAGATAAAATGCATATTGCCATATCAGTGCACACTCAAACTACATTCAACATCATCAGACTAATCTTTGTTCTTTCTATGTCACTTGCTAGTGACACTCATAGCACACCATCTTCCAATGTCATTATAAGGCATCTGGCATGAGGTACATTCTGATGCCAAGCCCCAAAGGTTGGATGGGGCTTTGAGCAACCTGGTCTAGTGGGAGGTGGCCCTGCCACGGCAAGGGAGGTTGGAACTAGATGATCTTTAAGGTCCTTTCCAATCCAACCCAAACTATTCTATGATTCTGTGATCTCTTGCTTCTGGGCACAACTGCAATGTACATAATACACAAGTAATAGCATTCATCATTAGTTGATTATTCATAGCTGACCATCAAGATATCAACTGGACATTTTTTGTCAGTGGTTGACTCATACACCTTTTTTTATCAGTCAATGTCCAGCACTTCTTTGGCTAGTTTTGTTAAAATGAAATCATGCGTCATGTTACTGGTGGTAGCTGACAGCCTTTTTTCAGGAAAAGCCCAGTATTAAACTAAAGTTGTGAATTTTAGTTTATTTTGGTGCCATCAATAACCCTCTTATCTTAATAAAGACAAAACTCTTAAAACACCTAATAAATATGTTGTAAGGGATAAAAATCAAGACCTTTAAAATCTTGTTATTAGGTGTCAGTATATCCTCCAGCAAACTCAGATTTGGAGTAAAGAATCAAGTTTAAACCCTTCATAGAATAAAATAATGTTCTCACTAAGTGAATAAGCACTCCTGTGATCTACAGAGTAACTTCCTAAAGGTAGTGTGCTTACGTCAAATATTAATCATATTTTTGGACTCAATAATACAAACAATATGGTCTCATGATAGTGTTGAGTTGATACCTGAAATGGTAGGCCAGATTAAAAAAGATCATGAACTGCTTATTTCAGTTACAGACTCATTACGTAATTATGTAAGAGCCATCACCCACAAAAACAAAACAAAAAAAAAACATATCAGTATGCTTTATGACATGCAGTAAAACTCGTTTTATGAATAACTTTCCCCACAAAGTAGGGAATGATCTACAGTCTACCTTGATATGCATTAGAAAACAACTGCATCATTAGTACACAAAATTTGCACTTCTCAAACCTCAGTCATCATTTTGTGTATGCACAATTTAATTATTTTGCTTTTTACATGCTCAGATCTCAATCCATGCAGTCTGTACAAAAGTAAAACATTCTCTTTCTTGAGGAGAGCTCTATTTATGTTGACAATCCAATTCATGATGGCAACTAAAACCCAGCATCATTTAAATTGACAAGGATGTCTGAAACAGGCTTTACAAATTTCAAAGTTGTTTGGAAGGATTGGAACAGAAACTAGATTTCAATCCTGAATTTTAACTTTCCAAAAAGCTCCTTCTATCTTTTAGAACTGAACCAAAATTTGAGTTGCAAACACCTCTGTAACTTCAGATATTAGAGATATACCTCCTGCAATTTTTAATGTTTATGGCAGCATCTGTATTTATGAAAAGTTTTACTGTTTGTAATTTCAGATTAAAGTCAGTACATGCAGCATTGCCTCACGGTGTTATGAAAACTACCACTATGCTGTGCTGATAGGAAATTCAGATTTTGTGAATTTTAGATAATGTCTACATTATAGATTTTTGTGTTTATTGTGTCTTCTTGTAGGCATATTTCCATTCTTCCAATTGTGTTGATTATCTGTGCACAACTAGATGGTTGATACATTTTTTATAATCTTGGATGACTATAGAGAAAAAAATAATTCTGTATGCCAAATTAGAATAGACAAAAAAATTTAAAGTTCAGTTTTTGCAAGCTTTTAATTATGTCTTCCATTGTAATAAGTATGCTTCCTTACAGCTTTCTTATTCACATTTAGTATTTCATTGTATCTGCACAAATGAACTGGAGCTATACAAATAGCATAATTGACCTTGGAATGAACAGAGCTTAAAACAGTTAAATGAATTAACATGTAAGGTCATCTTACCGTGAAGATGACCGCTCTCACAGAAGATGAAACAGAATGTAATAAGATGACCGATGAAGAACCACATGGTTATCTTCTATTCAGAGATTATCTCAAAAGGAATTCTGCCTTGCAACACCAGTATTCAGAGAACTAAAACCACCTGATGAGAGAGAAATAAAAAGGAGTAAATAATTCTGAAACAAGGTTTTATCTCATATCACATTTAGCTTGCCATAATATCTGTCTAAACAGAATACTAAAGGATAGAGTCTTTTGGATAAATGCACTATCAAATTTTCTGGATTAAAATAATGATCTCTTCTATTCAGACAGCATGCTCTTTAAGGATACTCAGGTTTCCTGGTGATAGTAAGTAATATAGCAATTGTCAATAGTGAACATCCTTTATTAGATCAATCTTCCTAAATCAGAAGTATGCCTTGCATTGGATCTAGATCATTTCTGTGACAACACTTCACAGTATTAGATGTGTTAAAGTATTATGTAGTTTGCAACAACATAAGGAACATGCAGATTCTGTCCTCCCCAATCTCAGTAAGTACTACACTATAATTAATGATTGCGAAGTCTGCAAGAAAAAAAATACAGTGAAACCAAAGTATATGAATCTTTTTAAGGATTCATTTATGTTGTCTAGTATATCATTCCTTTAAAACTTTTAGCATACAATTCATGATCCTATGGAAAGGCAGTATTAGTTTTTATGCATTTCCTTTTCATTGCTGAACATAATGATTATTGTAATGTCATATTTAAAGCCTTATTTTCTTCCAATGAGAGAAATTCTTCCTGTATATATACTAAATTGAAACTAAAGAAACATGCAGCTTCTTTTGAATATTTTGAGATTTTAGATACCATTTTCCGAAATACTTAACATTTTTTACTTCTCTCAAGCAATATTTTGCTAGCTTCTTCCTTCTGTCTGGTGGTTGTTATCTATTTCTTTAGGGCAATGTGTCAGCTTTTTTGAAGTATGTAATTTTCCTTTTTCTTTAATGGATTTCTTGCCATGCATATATAAAAACACATATATGACCCTTTTACATCCATCATATCTTGTTCATACTCCTCCTGTCTTCTCTCGATTGGTTCTATTGTAGCACTGTTTAAGTTATGGCCTTCACACAAAGCAAGGCTTCCATCCCTGACAGAATATTGTCATATGTTGGGCATGTGAAAATATTACCTGCTCTGCTCAGTTTATAAATTTTGTTACTATTTCATTACATAAATATGCTAATGTGTAGTTAAATACCCTTCAGTACAGTGTATCCTAGCACATGTTTACATGTTAACATGGCTTTGTCACTTTTTGTGGGATGCAGTCTTGATGCTACTGTTTTCCAGTTGCCCATTGTCATGGTATTGATGACTCTGACCATGGCTTCTACCTTTTACCTGGACTCTTGTTCTCTTGTAAAATTGAAAACTTTTTAACAAGCATGTCTAAACTGTATTAATAGTTGTGAAAATCATGGCTGTTACATGAAAACATTATTCAGCAAAACAAGTAAAAGACCTGTACAGTGATCCCAAGAGGTAGGATTGATTTAGAAATATTCCCTGGAAAAAGACTCTTACATTGGCAACAAATGCATATGCATCCTGTAGGTGGATCCAAGTGGCAGAATATAACCAATGTTGCTCTCTTGCTCCTGTAGGCACTGAACTTTCTTTAGACTCCAGCATTATACTTTGCTCTGCTAAACAAAGGATATTCACAGCTATTTTAGGCATCCATCTTAAAATGGGAGAGGTATGAACTGCTGTGTCTGTATGACTCCTCAAGAAGACAGAGGTAGGTTATATCTACAAACAATTTTGTATACATGTCCAGTATCCAGATCCTGACTATGAAGGTTCTCATGGTATGACACTGCCTCTCCTGAACATTTATTTCAGTGACATGAATTAAATTGCACAGTCCCTCTGAAATAATGCACATAATTAAACAACAATGAAACAGTAACTCTGGTGGGAACAGTAATAATTACACAGTAACTCAGGGTGATAATAGCTGTGTTCATATGTATTGACAGATGAAACTGCTAAGAGTAAACCTGTGCGCTCTCTCTGACGTTACAAGCACCACTGCAAACAGAAGATGCCTCATCCCTCTCTTTTGCAAAATTCACGTTCTTTCTGGAAAGATACTCTCATCCCTAGCTCTCTGAAAATGCCTTTCTGTTGGCTCAGAAAATGTAGTCTGAACACTGCTTCAAATTCCAGTAAATAAAAATTGTGTCAGTGAATGCTATAAATACCTCATTTTATTCAGATACAAAAATATCCCCCCTGCCAGGATTCAAATCCTTTCCTTGCTCTCACTTATTTCAGTTGGGTGAGTTCTGCGTATACAGCACATCTCTGCTGATTTAGCTCAGCTTGTGGAAGAGAAGTCAGACTGCTTCACACTGCTCTGGTGAATTCCAGCAGAACTGCCTGCTATTAGATGAGACAGTGCACGGGTTATCCTCTGTATGCCTGAAGCAGCGTGACTGTACGTGATGCTACTACCCAGCTGCCCAAGTGTGAACCCAGGAGGATTTGAGGGAGCAGCACTCCCAGCGGAGGCAGCACTGTGAGCTGCAATGCTCATGTGGTGTCATCCGTTGCCTTTTTTGCTTTATAGCTCTCATCTTTTCTTTCCTTGCAGAGAGAGAAGGCCATTGTTGGCTAAGTAAAAATCATTCCCTAACAAAAGAAGTCATTAGTATGACTCGCTTTTCTGCCCTGTAAAATAAGAGAATGATTGCTTGCCTGGTTCTACACCATTTAGCCTGCACAGTATACTATCCTCTTTTTCTAACAACAAAGCATCACAATTTCAGCAAATGAGTAAGAGATTTTAAAAATATATAATAAAATGAGCAAGCACTTAACTGCAAATGTGTACACTTTAATTACTATCTAATGTTCATTAGCACATTCATATCCCTTCTTCAGTTCAGTTTCCCAAAACATGACTACAGGGCCTTTGCCTTGTTAGATTCAAGAAAACTCCTGGAGAGCTGTCTGGAGTGCAGTCCTCCCAGAGGAAGTGAGGAAAAACTGGAACATTGGCTGCCAAATAGAAAGCACATTCAGTTTTGAGCATGGGGACCTCCCAGAACTGCTCCGGAGACTTGCAGTGTTTCATGATGCTTCATTATGATCTGGGTGCTCCCAGGACAAAAGGAAAGACCTGCCTCTTTATACTACCAAATCACAATGATTCTTTAATCTCTCAAAAAACAAACAAACAAACAAAAAAAACACTTCGGAAAATGTCTACATTTTCTTCCTTATTCTGTGTAGCTTTCTTCAAGTCTTCACTACTTACTTTTGCCTTCATTAAGAAGCAAAACCACTTGCTTTACAGCTATGAAATAGATGGTTTTACATCATTTCCCTTCTTAATATAAACCTGTAGATGACATCATCACTTTGCAAGAATATAAAGCACTCATAATCTAATCACAAAAGCAAAGGTAAAAGAGCAGGTAAGCCAGTCAGATGAATAAAGGTCAGAAGATCTAAAGCAGTGCCACTAAACTACAGAAACTACTAGATTTGAAATTAAGACAGTGGGGATATATGGAGGAACAGAGGTCTACAGTGAAAATGGGAGCAAGAGTGGGGATGTTAAAGGGATGAAGAGTAAGCAAAGAAACTGAACTCAGCATCACAGAGGGAAGGGACCTTGGGTGGGACACATAACTGAAGTGTGGGAGGATAGAAGTAATAAATTAACCTGAAGGGGCAGTCAGAAAGAAAGATAGAGAGGAAAAGCAATGGAGAAGGAAATGAAGGTAGATGAAGATACATGAGGATGAGGAGTCTGCACTATCCACAGCAAGAGACCAAAAGACTGAAGGAAAAGATATGATGGGGGAGATTATTTAATCTGTTGTATATCAGCTAGACTAGCACAAAGTGAAAAGGGAGGAGCTGGGAGAAGCAGAGAATCAGCTTGCAGTTGTATATTAGAAAATTAATGATAGATACCTCAAGACTGGAAGAGTGTGGAAGAAGAAAGGTCGTCAAGTTGTGTGTGTCAATAAATCTCAGCTTTTACCACAATGAGATCTTCCTTTCCTGAGGCTTTCAGCATGGGAGCTGCATCAGCCCCTGACATCTGCTCAGGGCTCCCCCTTAGGAATCCCTAGTATAGAACTGATGGAGAGGGGGCAAAGGAAAGTATTTAGGATCTCTGGCTTGGTACACACAGCTAAGAGAGGTAAATCAAGATTCTTGTTGCAGTTCTCATTTCCTGCTATATCATTATAATTACACACATTCAAGTTTTAGAATTGGTAGAGATTCCGTCCAGATTAGACTATAAATAGATACAAAAATCTAGAGGAAATCTCGGGTTCTCCACCCTTTTTCAAAACATGAATATACATAATTGCAATAATTTTCTAGTAAATTAACACAGTGGAAACTTATAATCAAAGCTTTTTAGGAGCAACACAATACTTCAACCTAATCAGTGTTTTGTATTTTTTTTATTATTATTATTTCAGGCTCTTTTTGTGATTTTAGTAAGCATCTAACTGCTTGTTATCCCGATTTTCTGAGAAGAGGTTGCATTTTTTTGCTATGATAAGTAGTTCCTCAAAAATCTTATTACTTGCTTAGTATTTAGAATTACCAACAAACTTTTGAAGTTAAATAAAATAACGATGCACATCACATATTATTTATTGTATCATCCATTGTCATCTACTATTTTGGTCTTTGCAATTTAATTTTGTAATGAATTTTAGGTTAGATTGTGACATTAGAAGGTGAATTACACCTTATTCAAAAATCTGTCTTCTCAACCACTATCCCCAAACCCTTGATCTAATTCTGAAACCAATACTTTAACCACTAGTGTTTCCTGCTCTTCTCTATTACCAGAAAAATCATGACAACCAAGCTCCTTCCCACTACACAGATTTATCTCATTACAGTGCTCTGGGATTACCGTAAGTAAACTTCCAAGTCAGCCCTGCTCTTATAGCACTGCTGTGTCTACAAAAGATTTTAGATGACAGCTGTCTATCTCTTAGAGTCAATAAGTGGCTTTAATTCCTTTCAGAAAGGCTTGTATAGAAATGCTTTATTTCCTTTTGATCACCTTTGATTCCTATAATTATACTCTTCATTTTTGCCAGATTTGTTCACATGTAAATGCAATTTCAAATTTCTGCCTTTCAGAACCCACGCTGCTGCCCCCAGTAGTTGACCATTGGTCCAAACAGTGAGTCACCAACAGAAGTGTGCTTCTAGTATTTTCTATACCACTCTTTTTAAAGAGTATAGCTACTTTCTTCATTTCACATGAACAAAAGCCAGCTAAGAAACCCTTCAACTTGATGGCCCATAAATAAGATGATCTTCTATCTTTTACATATTGTTAAGTAAATAAATAAATAAATAAATAAATAAATGCTTCTGTTCATTAATATACTTAGGCTAAATCAATAAGCACAAATAACCAAGCAAAAAGATTCTCTAGACATGTTATGAGCTGTGCCTATTGCACTTGAAAGCCATAGCACCTTATCAACACATCAAGAAAACATAAAGCCTATAAGAAGAAACAAAAATATGTTATTGCAGAAGACTGATGTAAGATACAGAAGATACCACGTACTTGAATTGCAACCTCATTGTTACAAGCAGTTTTTCATTGTAATTTTATAATGCACTATTTTTTAACATAGGAAAACATGCTGGTAGTTAATCACACTGTGGATTTAACCCTCCTGCTTTCTTTTTTTTTTTTTTTTTTTACACATCTAAGAATCCAGACTTCAAGACTCAATAATTTCTTCAGCTGGTTGCTCAGTAGGTACTCTTGCTTTTTGATTAAGCAATTAAGGAGCCTTATGGGACTTTGCTTGCCTGCTACCTCATCCCTTCCATTTTCATTTTTTTTCACTCTTTCTTTGGAGTTTCTGTTAGTTTGTCCTCTCAAACAGCTTATGCAACTAATAAGATGTCTTATTTTTCTTATTTGCATTCACAATTCATTATAAATAAGGATTCTTTTCCCTACAAGGGTTTTACAGTGGTCACACGCCTATCTCATGTTGCAGTTAATCAATGACTGCAACGAAGGGTCATTTAGTACTGACTGCTATTACAAACATACTTTTTTAGAAAGGTTAGGCATATCCTAATTTGTAACAAGATCAACAACTCAGCTTTACTATTAATTATTAATACGGCTTAGTTACTTTTCATGAGTCATTGCGCTGCAAAAAGGTTTTATTTTGAGATACCTTCAGATAATGTAGTGTGGCTCAGCTGTTCTGAAACACTGTCCTTAATCAACATGTCAGTAGCAAAGGGTCAGGCAGCCAGTCCTCCAAGTCCCTATTCACAGGTTCTGCTCTATCAGCAAGTGGCTGTTCTTTCTTCTAAGGTAATAAGTAAGAAAAAGATCACTTACTGCTGCCGTTCTTCACAGACATTGCCCATGCTTTTCTGAAAGTATGCTGCAAGGGCTATGTTGCTTATAGGTTGCCTGGTAGAAATTTTCAGCTAACAAAAATCAATAAACCCCTGCCAAACACAGAGTATCATGGAGAACAGCACACTGCTCTGTTCCTATACTAGCTTCCATTTGTGTCTTAAAGCCAATTAGTTTACCCTTGAATCCAAGATAATTGAACACACCCACTGCTCTAAAACTAGCATGAAAAAAGTCACCATGAATACAAATAAATATCAATTACTAAAAGTATGCACTCTTTCATATGATAAAGAGAACATTTTGGTTACTTCATCCGACAACTTTCAAGGGGCAAAATATACTAACTTCTCTAATAAAATTAAGACGATAATTGTTGTTATCCTTGCAGTTTCAATTTTAAGTTTAAAAAAGAAAAGAATGGGTACGCTGATTGCTTTGAGTACTCAGAATATCATCTTGAAATTAAATCTCAAATACATTAGATCCATATCTAAGAAAAAATTCATCTGATGTTTCAGAAAATGAAATGACATTATGAAAACCTTCATATCTCTCTTGCCATTTTCTATCTGATTTTCACATTTTCTTGAGTTTAGTAATACCTTGTAATTCATCACTAAATGAAGATATGGGAATGAATCATGTGTATTCAATAAGTTCATGGCAGATGTATTTATATTTATAAAAATTTAACAGTTTATTCACGTAATCGGTAACTCAGGACACCCTATAACATATTTCCTATTCTACAGCCAAAGACAAGCTCAGTGGGAGATTTCATCTTCAAACTGCATGTTTCCTAGCAACTCTCTTTAAATCAGAGTAGCTTCTTTTTTTTTTTTTTTAATTTACATCAATCACTTGCAACTGTTGAGAATGCTTAAAAACATCTCTTTCATCCTGTGAATAAACAATTCGAATCAGACTAGCAGCTGCAAAGAGGAGAAAAAAGGAAAATCAATTCAATGTTTACGAGAACTTGCTACTGCATTTTGGAATAATGTGTTATTTGTGCATTTTGGCTTAAGATTACACATTTCAGAATAGCTATTGGTGAGATCCATGGTCATTTTTTACACATTTGAGCTGCCATACACCATTTTGAATGTTTTCTAAGTTTTAAAGGCTGCTTTTCAAGAATGCTTACTCATGAGGTAGACTCTGAACATTTCAGAAGATAAGTGACTATTATCATACTTTTCATTACCTACAACAGAAGCATTGTTTCCATAGTTTTCAGATGAACACAGTTTTTGGGAAAGCTTATTTTATCATCTGCTAATTATCAGTTGATAATTTTCATGTATATATTCTTTATCAACCACAACATAGCCCCAGAGGCGCACAGAATAAACAGAACTCTCTCTTAATGCTTCATCAGCTGGGGACATGCATTGACATGCACTGCACAGCAAGCTCACTACCCTGGGTTTCAGGAGAGCAGGCTTTGGCCTCTTCAGGAATCTGCCTGATAGAGTACCGTGAGATAAAACTTTGGAAGGAAGAGCTATCCAAGAAAACTGGTGAATATTCAAGGATCGCCTCTTCCAAACTCAGGAGCAATGCACCCCAACAAAGAGGAAGTCAGGCAAAAATGCCAGGAGGCGTGCATGGATGAATGAGGAGCTCCTGGCCAAACTCAAACACAAAAAGGAGGCCTACAGAGGGTGGAAGCAAGGACAGGTAACCTGGGAGAAATACAGAGAAATTGTCCAAGCAGCCAGGGATCAGATTAGATCACCTAACATCCTAATAGAATTAAATCTGGCCGGAGACATCAAGGGCAACAAGAAAAACTTCTGTAGATATGCTGGCGATTAAAGGAAGACTAGAGAAATTGTGGACCCTATCTGGAAGGAGATGGGAGACCTGGTTACCTGGGATATAGAAAAGGCTGAGGTACTCAACAACTTTTTTCCCCAGTCTTCACTGTCAAGAGTTCTAGCTGCATCACCCAGGTCGCAAAAGGCAAAGGCAGGGGACTGGGAGAATGAAGAACCACCCTAGGAGATCAGGTTTGAGACCTTCTAAGGAGCCTGAAGGTGAACAAGTTCATGAGACCTGTTGAGATGCATTCATGGGTCCTGAGGGAACAGGCGGATGAAGTTGCTAAGCCATTGTCCATCATATTTGAGAAGTCATGGCAGTCTGGTGAAGTTCCCACTGACTGGAAGAGGGGAAACACAACCCCCATTTTTAAAAACGGAAAAAAGGAAGACCTGGGGAACAACAGGCCAGTCAGTCTCACCTCTGTGCCTTGCAAAAGATCAGGGAACAGATCCTCCTGGAAACTATGCTAAGGCACATGGAAAATAAAGAGGTGATTGGTGACAGCCAACATGGCTTCACTAAAGGAAGATCATGCCTGACAAATCTGGTAGGCTTCTATGATGGCGTTACAGCATTGGTGGATAAGGAAAAAACAACTGATATCATCTACCTGGACTCATTAAAGCATTTGACACTGTCCTGCATGACATCCTTGTCTCTAAATTGAAGACATGGATTTGACAGATGGACCACTCGGTGGGTAAGAAATTGGCTGGATGGTTACACTCAAAAAGTTGTGGTCAGCGGCTCAGTGTCCAAGTGGAGACCAGTAATGACTGGTGTTCCTCAGGGGTCGGTATTGGGACCAGCACTGTTGAACATCTTTGTTGACAACATGGACAGTGGGATCAAGTGTACCCTCAGCAAGTTTACTGATGCCACCAAGCTGTGTGGTGCAGTCAACATGCTGGCGGGAAGGGATGCAATTGAGAGGGACTTTGAGAAGCAGACCTGTGTGAACCTCAGGAAGTTCAACAAGGTCAAGTGCAAGGTCCTGCACCTGGGTTGGGGCAATCCCAAGTACAGATACACTCTCGGTGGAGAATGATTGAGAGCAGCCCTGAGGAGAAAGACCCGGGGGTGTTGGTTGACAAGAAGCACAACACAATCCAGCAATGTGTACTTGCAGCCCAGAAAGCCAACCGTATCCTGGGCTGCATCTAAAGAAGAGTGGCCAGCAGGTTGAGGGAGGTGGTTCTCCCCCTGTACTCTGGTCTTGTGAGACCCCACCTCGAGCACTGTAAACAGGCCTGGGGCCCCAAGCACAAGAAGGACATGGACCTATTGGAGCAAGCCCAGAGGAGGGCCATGAGGACGATGAGAGGGCTGGAGCACCTCTCCTGTGAAGACAAGCTGAGAGGTTGGGGTTGTTCAGCCTGGAGAAGAGAAGGCTCTGGGGAGCCCTTATAACAGGATTACAGTACCTAAAGGGGCCTACAAGAAGGCTGTAGAGAGACTTTTTAAAAGGGCATGCAGTGACAAGACAAGGGGGAATGGCTTTAAACTGAAAGAGCATAGATTTAGATTAGATATAAGGAAGAAATTCTTCCAAGTTGCCCAGAGAAGTTGTGGATGCCCCATCTCTGGACATGCTCAAGGCTGGGATGAATGGGATTTTGAGCAACCTGATCTAGTGGAAGGTGTCCCTGCCCATGTCAGAGCTGTTGGGGCTAGATGATCTTTAAGGTCCCTTCCAACCCAAACCATTCTATGGTTCTATGATTAGAACAGCCTTTGTATGAATCCCACAGTCAAAACCACTATATCTGAGAAACACCATAAATCAGATGTTCACATGGTAATAAGAAAGAATACTGATGTCATTACTGCACTTAGTTAAAATCTTTTTCCAAGCTCTTTGAATATTTAAAGTCTTTTTCAGAAAAAAACAAAACAAAAAAAAAAAGCACCTTGAATCACCTTGAGGTGAAATGGGGAGGAATTAATGTGGGAAAATAAATGCATAATGGGATAAAAGTGTATGGCTGTATGTAAAGAGTGGGCTGGTGATTATGCTTGTTTGGCCATGCCCTTCCCTGATTAGCAAAGTGTGTTCTGTTTTCTTAATAAATTCCATCTCTAACTATTTTCCTGGGTGAGGGGCTTTCTATTCTGTGTGTGTGTGTGTACCAGCCTGAAGTAGGACCATGAGCCTGAGGGGCCCCACTCAAATTTACATATACAAATCATTCTGCTTTGCCTTTTTTTTTCCTTAAATACAAAGGAAAAAAAAAAGTTAAATAAACAAAACAAACAAACAAACAACAAAAAAAACAACAGAATTGAGAGCTAAAGGTCTGATCTACTAAAGTGTCTGAAATATATTTAAGAGACTTAAGTGTAAGATGAACACAGAGCAAAATCACAGGAGACACTTATCTGTTCACAGGAGTGAAGTCTAGAAAACTGTATTTCAAAGATCTTGTTCCAATTTTCACATTGTTGTGGCAAAAAAATACATTTTGATATGTAGATAAATACAGATTAGGCAAGTCAGACAGAAGAAAGACATTTCTTTATAGTTATCAAAGTCACATTAGTAAGTAATTCTAATTCCAATAGGCTAATTTCAAATAATTACATATATTTTAGGTGATAATTAGTCTGTTGAATGTAACATACAAGTGTATTCTTTCACAGATGCTATTTTAGTATGGCAATATGCCAAGAACTCAAAATAACCATCTCATTTAGAAGGAGTTGATTGCAAAGTAATGCCATAACGTCTTGCAGCAACTCTAGCTTCTTCCAAGCAACAAAAGGGAATCACTACAGACTCCATTAAACATCTACCTACAGTTCCTGCACACCTATTGTTCTAGCCTGAAAATGCCAAGTCAGCAGTATTGCTATCTGATATCTTAGGGGATGTGTTGGTACATCTACAAATCAAGAATATCCACACATTAACTTCTTTAAAGAAAATCATTTGCAAGTGCTTTAATTTATGAACTTTTACACACACATTCTTCTGTGCTTGTCTTCCTTCCACCCTGACCTCTTTCCTCCCCAATGTGTTCACGTTTTTTTAAATACTTCAGATATTCAGTTGAACTACTTTAACAGGTGAAGCATGTAAGGTACCTTTCACATTACCTTAATTTTTTTGGAAAAAAAAAAAATAAAATTATCTCCCTGATGTACAGATGAAATTAGAAGAGAAGAACAGACAAAATGTTACACACAATAATCAATATCAGAAATTGAAATAGCATCATTACTTTCATTACCTTCTCTGTGCTTCTGTACTGATGGAGACACAATGACAACATACTCCAGTATGCATTATTAGTCATCTTAAAAGGCAATGTGAAAGATGCTACTATTTATAACTACCAAAAACTGCTGTGTATCACATTCCGTGGTCTGCTAATGCATCTGTCAAATGAATCATTATGGCAACACATATTAGGTCATTTGGTATTTCTATTTCTCAAACTATTACAATAAAATATATATATATTTAAACATACATGTTTATTATAATATGATTTATGTCCTGAAATCTTCATAAAAAAAATCTAATTCTCATGACAGTACCAACAATATGGAAAAAAAAAAAACTTTTAATGTGGGCAATACATTTTAGCTGTTTACCTGCAAAATCTGATATACATCATCAAACTCACCATGCATTTTGCAACACAGTTTTATATATCACATTTTTCTTTTTTAACACAGAGTAGCTCTAGGTCACATAGGCTATTTTTGATAGCTTCTGTGCTGATGGTATAACTGAAAACTACTTTTCTAAGATATTAAAATTTGACAATAAGTCAGCATGGCTTGCTTTCTTTATCAAGAGATGATATCTTACATTACTGTTTCAGATTCAGTGGTTTTTTTTAATGCTGCAATCTGGCTTGTCTTTTATAGCAATCACAGAAATGCATTGACAATTTTGAAGAGCTAAAATTTCATTAGTTGTGAGCTGTCACAGGATCTAACACTCAAACTTTTGCAGATCATTCTTTGGACTCTTAAGCAGAAACAAGATACTGAGGAGAGACAGGAGCATATAGTCCCTTGTCACTCAGTAAAGCATATGGGGACTGAAGGATTTAAGCACAGGGGTACAAAGGAAATAATATGATGGCTTAAGACTCCAGAACCAGGAAATCAGGAATAATTTCTGGGTGATCATTTTGACTTGTACATTTCAAAGGTGTTCCTTTCAAAAATTAACTCCAGTTTTCTACTTTCTTAGAGTAGAAACAGAATTAACATTGGATTTAAGGACATGAAAAATAGTGAAAGCTAAATGTCTGAGATGGTTAGGTATTCTGTGGGGATAAATTTTCATGGTAAGATTAAATTCAGAAGAAATGCAGAAACATCAATTCCAGGATTCATCAGCTCCCCTAATAAAGCACATAGCAAAGACCGCTTTAATACTCACCTTGACAATGAAGCATCCTTCCTGCTTTTTGCTATACTTAAGTGCATATATGCTTGGTGCTAGCAGAGTACTCAGTAGTTTATAAACTGAACTCTATGGCCATTTATTGTGGATGGAAAAGAGCAAATGACAGCCCAAGCATCAGCAATGTAGTAATAAATAATGTACCTGAATTTACCTCTTTGTTGCACATTATAATTGAATAAACTCTAAATTTCTCCCATTTGACATGGGTAAAAACCACTTTGCCTGTAACTACTGTAGCATGGCCAAGAATTGATTTATTGGTATAGACAAAAAGAAAAACTCTCTTCATCTATGCTACCATATTTGTCACTCAAGATTACAGACAAAGAGATTATATAGGGTTACACTTCAAGTAAATTATATGAAGAATATACCTTGTACTTGCCTTCACATCTTATCAGAAGAGAAATTTCTATTCAGAAGACTGAATAGAAAAATCAAAGTAAGCAGATTTTCTATCCTTGTTTACCATTGATCTTCCTCTGTCTTGATGTGTGTTTTGTGGTATATAGTTTGAAGAACCCAGTAACAAATGTACAAGTTTACTACTGACAAAATAATATATGGCTATAACATATAATGGGTCAGACGTTTTTCCTAAGTGTTTATATTTTTTACTACCATTATTTTATGCTTCAGTGCACATCTAAATATTATTTGTTCTTACAGATCATTAGTGTTTTTACTAAAAATGGCCGCACTTAGCGATTTGTATTTTTCCTGCAAAGAGTATGTCTACGATAAAAAACAAATGCATTTCAATTATGTGTAAAAAGAAATAGTCAAATGATAGTCTAAGTGACCAATATCAACAATTCTGAGTCTCCCTTATGTTCTGAAATAAAATGTGACTCATCGCATGTCTCATAAATTTGATTTAAACTACTTAACTAAAGCAAAAGGTAAAAACATAGCAATCCACAGTTAATACTAAATTAGCTAAAAGCAAAGCACTATATTTGCAAACCAAAGCTACATACACAAGTTAGTATCATAATTAGACTTAATATACCAAATCCGCTAAGTCTTCACATTGGCATCACATTATCAAGTAAAAAAATCTTTTAAATTCCAAGAAGGGTTATGTGGAAGTGATTTATCAGAATCAATTTAATGAATTCAACTCAAATCAACAGAATTTTTATCTTGAAGATGGTTCTAAAGGGTTATTTAGTGCTTAAACCATAAACTTGTTACGGTTTTTGCAGATTTCGATTCATTTTTCATTTTCTGTGTGGTATATAACCGTTCCCTCTTCCTAAATCCCAGCAGACATATGATAGATCTGAAAAGAACACACAAGTAGAAGAAGTCTGACAGCTCTTGTTAGCATCCTACAGCAGGCATTTTAAAAGTTTCCTTCAATTCAAGGAGACACTTTAAAGAGTATCTTTTTGAGACCATATTTTAGGGTCACTTTAACATCAGAAACTTCCCTTCTGACATCTTTTCTTTCAGAACTTTATTGATGTTCATTCTGCCAGGTCCCAAATCAAAGCTTAGGTGTCTTGAGTATTTCCCACCTAATAAAACATAGGGAAGGAAACAGAAGAGGAAATTGCATTTCACAGGAGGTTTTGACCAGTCCAGCTTGATAATATTTGTTATGTGGAAATAAATGCAAAATCACTCCTGATATATTAGCAGATTAAAAAACAAAAAAAAAAAAAAACAACACCTGGGTTAAGAAAATTAACAATAAGAACAAAGTGCTCACAGTGTTCTACAATGCTTAAAAAACTATAGCATTCAGTGCAGTAAGGAATAAATTATTAAGGCCATAAAACCGACTGGGTGCACTGTGGACAACAGCAACTCTGAAAAACATCTAGGGGACACAGCGGAAAAGCAATTTAAGTTGGATTTCCAGGACAATGTTGTGACTAAAAGGACTGTGTATCTCTTAGGTATTAAGTGACTAAGAAGTGCAGTTATTATGTGATTTTGCTCCTTAGATAGAACTAGCGTGACTCAGACCACTGTAAACAATTTTAATGCTGGATATTTATTAAAAGAGACTGAAAAAAAGAGTGTGGAGAGATATAAAATATACATATATATACAAGCGTAGTGGAGAAAATGCCTTATGGCAAGCATTTTCCTTGTTCAGCCTGGTTGGCATACCAAAATGACGACTCAGGAATATCCTGACTACAGCACATAAGTATGGACTGAAAATACTGGTTACAAAAAAAGTTCTTTATTCTATTATAGGAAAGCATAATAAAAACAGAAAGGTGAATGTTGAGTGACCTAAACTGGATGCATGGAAAAATTTTAGCAAAGAATACAGTGACATCCCCAGTTCTTGAGGTCTTCAAATAGATACTAAATTCTCTCTTGCAAGGTCCATTTTAGCAAAGCATAAAGTACTGGGCTAAGCACTGAGGCAGCTGGGTGGAATTTACTGGCCTACCTCTGAGCCCTCACAATGTTTTAAGAACTGGAGCTACAGTAAGGAGCCAGGAGACGATGTTCTGGCACAGTGCTTCCCTAGAGCGGGATGCTATGTTTTCAGACTGGCAAGCCTTGTTCCAGAAGCCAGGATCTCCAGACTTCTTCAAAGGACTGTTGACTTAAGTATTTGTCTCTTTAGCCTGTAAAAGTCAGGTTTTGAGATCTTTAACTACTCCATTTTATAGCATCATCTTTCAGTACATTCAGGAAATGCCATCACTAGACCACAGATTAAATTGCTAGCCTCCAGTGAGGTTCAAAGTAAATCATTTTTAGTAAGAGCATTTTTAATTGCTCATAAGAAGCAAAAAACCCTCCAACCTGCTTTGTGTTTGAATACTAAAAACGATTGTGGAAACTGCAAACAAGGCTGTGACCAAGAGATAAAAATACAGAAAGAACTGACTGTAAAAAAACCTTTTTGATATAGCTGTATCAGCAAAAAAAGGTCTTGAGATGATAATATGTTATGAACTATCTTTAAAAAAAGTTCAATTCACACAGTAATAAACGAACTGCATGAAAAAAGATCCTTATAACTGGCAGCTATTCAGCATTCAGTCAGGAACAATATTAAAAATAGGTCTCAAGGTCTTATGGCTAGATGTCACTGCTTCTCTCTTAACAAACAAACTTTATGGTAAATTTTAAGTTTATGCAATAGATCATATGTCAAACAGCTTATTTTGAGAAATTTTCATTTTGATAATTCAAACATAAGAAGTAAAGATTTTCAAGATTGTCTTATAGTTCTGTAAAAAAAATAATTCAAGCATTTAGATAAATGTGTTCTGTATTCCCACAGACACTAATTTATTATCAAAATACATTTTTCCCTAAATTTCATTTATTATCAAAATTCCATAGCTTATTTAGCAGAATGACAAATGTAGACCACCCAAAACTCCAATCTTTTCCTATGTGCATGTAGAATGCACGTAACTGTGTTCCAGTATGCTGGGTGATGATATGGATTCTGCTACAAAATGTGTAAGGTTCAAGGAGAAAAACTGAAAAAAAGGTGAGAAAATTGAGAAAGGTGAAAATTTAAAGAAAAAGATAATGTTATAGGGAGATTTTTGTGTAGCCAGTAGGTAGACTAGAATATATAGTCGTGTTTTGTAAACATTAGCTGAGCAGCAGAGAGTCACACAGAGAAATACATACTTCAGCTGAAGAGACAGAGTTGAAATTGCAGGGTTAAAGGGACAAATTTTGTTCCAAGCTGTGTGTTTGAAACTCCCACTACGGTCAAAAGAAATTATGCATATAACTGACAGTATAATTTGGCATTAACTAATTAATTTGGCATTAACTACAGGTATTCATTTTTGATGGTCCACACAGTTGCATTTGGTTAACAGTTCTCACTACAAGTTATGAAGTCAGAAATTATCAGATGGACTACAATGAACGTTTGAAATTTTATTTTGGGTGTTCCCTCCTTTCCTTTTTTCTAAGTATTTTACCCACTCCCACCAATGCAATTAGCACTTAAAATGCTTTAAACCCCATTGCTCTAGATGAAATGTTGCTCACCCTCCAAACTTCTATGCTTCCACTGATTCCACAAACACAAATCACTTCTCATGTCTCTTTTTACATTTTTGGCCATTTTTGTCTACATTTTAGTACATTCAGATGTATGTATGCACAATCACTCCATTTCTTGTCCAAGTTTATCTAGCACCAAGAATCAGTAGCATCCAGAACCAGCATTGTTATGCCTTTACTTGATAAACAAAAGATTTGTCTTACAGTACTTCATCATTGCTTGCAAGTATTAGCTGAATCCTTGTAAGTTAAATCCTGTATGGTATAGAACCTTTACCATAAAGCATGTTTTCTTATACTTTCATTATTCTCATGCTTTTTGTTTGAAGCCACTCAGATATTTCAAAATCTTCCTGAAAGACATCTGCAGAGTTTTCCTCAGTCTTATTTAGTATTCCCTAGTTTATTATCATTGAACACCAGGCAGGCCATTTTTTACACATAGTGCTAGGATACTGATAATCTCCTACACTCCCCATGTCTTTTCTAAAGTCATTCATTGCAAGGAGAAGATAAACTAACCCACAGAAATGACTGACCTGTACAGACATCTGCCCTCAGGTGGGGAAGGGATGAAAAACCCAGAAACTGCTACTTTGAATCTCTCTCCATTCTGCTCTGCATTGTAGCTATTCAGTATTACGGAAGAAAACATTCATCCCTTAAATGTTTTTAAAAATCTTGTGGAATGATTTGAGTTCTGTGAAATGCAGTTAATGAACTGTGCACAATGATTTTCTGTTAGATCTTGGCCTTCCCTATTATTTAATTGGCAATTAGTTCAACATACCACATTGCATGAACTGCTGATGTTACCAGGTAACCAGGACAGAAAATGCTTCTTCTCAAAGGAGTAAAAGCAAGGGAAAAGGGTATATGAAATTCCATCACTGGAAGGAGTGTTTGAAAACCCATCACTACCAGCACTTGGCAAAGACTAAAGAAGGCTAACAGATTGCAAAAACACTGTCTCAACAGGGGATATCCTGCCAAAGGTCAGAGTGATGCTGCATAGAAAGACCATAATGAAGAAAAAAAAAAAAAAAAAAAAGCTTAAAAAATGACCACAGCATTCTTCAGATTTTTCTTGGCTGTAGTCAACTTATAAACCTTACAGCTTTTATTTTTACTATTTTTCCCTCCTTTTAATGAGGACTGAAATGCAATGTAACCATTTATATTTGCAGTGTTTCTAACTGCAATATAGCAAGCAGAGGGTAAGAAAAGAAAGGACCAGTATGTTGGCCGTTTCTTCTTTTTCTGCATCAATAAGACCATTATGGCTTCAGACCATAACCTGAATTCTCAGCCAAGTCAGCCTAAGTGAATCTCATATTCCAAAAGTGTCTAGAGAAGCTGCCTGATTTACCACTGCGTTACTATACCTTCTGCATAAGATTTTATAACTTTAAAATGGAAGTAACGCAGAACATAGTCTTAATCCAGTGCTAGCTGGTACAATTTTAGTATTTGTTGGTTGTTTTAGTTTGTTCGTGTCTTTTTGTTTGTTTGTTTGTGTTTTTAATCATTTTTCAAGGGGGTGCTGTGGTATTGGAAATGTTATTTCAGGAGTTAAAACAGAGAGCTTATTTTAAACACTGTATGGACTCCGGCTCTTTTCTTCCAGGTAGAGAATTAAAGGGAACAATCTGTCCTAATGTCTTGAAGCAGATAAAGAGTAACTGATGTATGTAACTATTGTGCATCCCTGCAGTGATGCAGCTGCTGCTTTTGTGATACTAATGGATTCCTCTGCTGGCAGAAGAAGAATATCCAGTCTTTTTTCAACAGGTGGCAGGCAAAAATAAATTGCAAATCCTTGAGCTGGCCTGACAGAGAGCTGATTAGCATTTCAGCTGATCCGCAACACTTGAGAAGAAAGAAGAAACATGACAGAACATGACCAAAAAGAAACAACATTGGACAAAAAAAAAAAAAAGTGAATTTGATGTTGAAAATAAGAGAATCCTCAAAATAAGATTAGGATAGCCTTCTAATAGTTGTTCCATTTTCCTTTCTTTATTTTTGCATTTGATGGGAGTAAATGCAAAGAGCTCTGTGGACTTGGTTTATGGATTTTTGCTGGTATCTTAACAAAACACACTTTGCCCCTGGCAAGTTATTCCAGTTCATTATTTAAGTGAGCTGGGTTTTAACGGCATGCTCATCTTAGTCAGCAGGAGCTATTGGCATGAACCTGGGAGGCAGCAAGAGTTGAAAAGGGGAGTGGGCAAAGGGAAAGCTTAGTTTTCCCTCCAATTATAAAATCTTCCACAACTTGCCTGGAAGAGGGAAGAGTGCTGGCCTCAGGGACAAGAAAAAAGGGATAAACACGGTGATTTAGCTTAATAATATGCTGCCTACTATATCAAACCGGATTAGATGCAGCTCATTTCCTGTAAAGGTTTCCCAAGCTTTGCTTTACACTGTCTTGTGCCAAATGAGAAAGTTGGTTCTTGCTATTCCATAAACGTGGTTTCACTAAAAGGATACAGTTTTAGAGCGAAGCTTACAACAGCACAGTTCTGAAGGTGAACCACAGCACGTGGCATCTCCCGCTCTGGAGCTTGTTCATAAACTGCCCCCCTAGTACCTCAACTGTGTGAATAACGACAGGCAGATGACAAAGGTCTCTCCCACAGATGCAACTCTACCATGTGTAACAGCTTACAGCAAACAAACGTACTGACTGTACAATGAGTGGCAGCCCTAATGCAATACTTACATGTTTTTTCCTTCAGAGTTTGCAGAAAACACAGCAGTACATATGGTGTTGTTGGTTCTGGAATTTATAGCATAAGGCGTTTGATAGGAATTGGTCTATATGTAAAAATGCAGTGGGGAGAAATATAATTGAAAATCACCAATTTTCTGTCAACTGCTTATCTTCTTGTTGTAATGCATACAAAATCTGAGCCCTTTGGGAATCAGAATGCCTGATGCCACTTGAGACTAGCATATGCAAGAGGCAGATAATGGACAACTCCAACAGCATGTTCATCGTCTTCTTTGGATCCCATTCTTAAACCTGCATCACAATGAGTTTCCTACCTTTGCAGTTGACAGTGAATAATAGCAGATTTGGGGATTCATAATACAAATATCAGGAAAGAGCAGCTTATATTACACAGATTACCCACAAGCAAATCCTCAGGCAACTTTAAATGTTCACAGCTCCCAAAATGTCTGGTAGACTGCTTTGCACCACACAGAAATGTACTGGCTTTTTACAAAATACACCACTAGAAATAAAATAAAATAAACCACTCCCTGTCTCAAAATGTTTTTAAAAGGCTTAAATTTAAAAACTTAATTTCAGGTGAAAAGAGAGGTTTACATCAGTATTCTTTAGCACAGGAAACATGGAACTGGCATTTATTTATTGTCACAAACTGGGAGAAATGACATTATCTGAAATATAGAAGCACTTCAAGAATGTTCCGTCCGCTCTCTGGAACTATTCATGCAGAAAATTATTACAGGTTAAAAAAAAAAAAAAAAGAGTTGGTAGCAAATAAGATCATGAAAAATAGAGCTTATTAAAGCAAGCAAGCAAGCCCCCAATTCCAAGTGCTTAGGAGACCTCTTGCCAAAAGAACAAACCAACCAACCAACCAAACAAACAAACAAAAAAAGGAGAGAGAGAGGAAAGAAAAAAAAAAAAAAAAAAGATTGTTCACAGAATTCTGCTTCCCAGGTACCATGAAAATGCTTCCCTTATGCTTTCCATAATGTCTTGGTACTTCCTGCACTGCTCACCATGCCAGGTACTGCTACCATAAATCCCTGTTCTCTCATCCCATGCATGAGGGAAACGTTTGGACTCTTTGCCAAGCTTTTTACCCTTTTTGCCCCATGTTCTCACCTGTGTTCTCAGACTACAGCAAGTGCTGACCTCTTATACCAGCCTCTGGCTAGAAAATCTATCAAAAAATTTGATTAATCTTTGTAAAAATACTGTCTTCTTTTTAGATTGGTTTCCTAAGGATATTAGATTTTAGAAATCATGCTGCATTTATGTGAGCCTCTCTCTGTCCATCCAACAGTTTCATTTTCCTAAAAACTGTTTACCTTCCTTGACCCACTTCAAACAGATTTGACAGAAATCTGTAGGACGTAAACGAGTTAATTTCCTATAAGTGTCTTGACAATGTCTACCTAGGCAAAGACAGGCCTTATAGCACCTAAGGGAAAGGCGGAAACAGCGTACAACCATGGTAACAAAGAGCCTGCACGAGGAAGAGCTCACTCATGGACGTCTCAGCCATGTGAAAGTTTATTTGGGGCTGGTGCTCCAGCATAGATCAGATCACACAGCAACACAGCACACAAAGCCCCAGGAAACCACGTTTCATAAGTTCTGCTGCTCACAAAACTTCTTGTTCACCTTACTTCACAGGATAACGAATTTGATGATGAAATATTGCTCTGTCTACTGTACTGGGCCCAGCCCCATGCCAGGTTCATACCTGTGCACTACAAAGACATGCGGCAGGCAGTGCTTTCAGAAAAATCTCATAGTTAGAACTAACTGGCGTAAGATTCTTTCCAAAGCTACAATTGCAGATTTTTTCTGCTTAGCCTGAGGAGACATTTAAGAGAAGAATTACATTTCCAGGAAATATATACAGAAGTATAAAAAATTGTTTTGAATATATCACACACACAAAAAAATCATGTATATTAATTAAATATTTAAACTTTATTTTGCTCTGCATTAATAGATGAACTTTTAGCTAAATCCACATTAATGATGTAGATGTAGAAGAACATTGTCTTCATGGGTTTCAGTAGAGAAACCATGTCTGCAAAGAGTATAGTTATCATTCAAAGAAAACTTTTTTTTTTACAGCATTTATACATTCAATTAGAATCTGTACCACAGAAGAGGAACACTGAAGATTTTAGACGTTATTTTAATGGTACTTTACATATATTTTGAAGAAGAACAAATAATTATACTGCTTGAAAGTCTAATAAGTACTAAGTTGAGTATAACAATACCAAAGTATCTAGCTTAAAATGAGTAATATAAAATCATACCTGAAGTTGGTCTTAAAAGCACTAATTATGTTCTCATCATATGGCTGCAGGTTACTTGGCAAGAAGCCAAACATTTTTTAGCTTCAAAAATGGGGTCTATATAGAAGATGACCTCTAAAATTCACCTGATTTCAGCTTGAATATTAAGATGCAAGATTTTGTTTTATCAATGTATCTCCAACTTTCAAAAAATGTACTAATATTATTTTTGAAGGAGACTAGAAGTATGTCTAGACTGTACGCCAGTCTACAACCATTTTTCTCCATAAACCTCTGCAACTTCTTACCGTTGACTTAGGAGTTTGGCTCTGTGCTTAACACCAGTTCTGACTGCAGGCGGGTGTGTGGCTGTGGATAACACTGCTAGGAAAACAACCAAGGTAAGAGAAAGGGTTGTGAGAAGTCTCCCCTGAGGACTCCACTTATTTCTCCTCCATTTACAGAGGTAGATGTCTATGTGCACGTACTCACAAACATAAGAATGGATTGGCAGCTAAGAAACAAAAGGATTTGTATGTTTGTGCGTGTACGAAATGTGAGTGGGTTGTTGTGTGGCAGGCTGTGTGTGTAAACAAGGACCATCGTGAGTCTGTGTGCATGCGTGCCCATGCTGGGGAAGTGGTCTGAACAAAGGGTGGTGGTGGCTGGGAGGACACTCAATACACCTTCCCTGGCATGTCCTGTGGAGCACCCCACCCTTGTGGGCCAACAGATTGCACGACCTCCCTCTAAAAGGAAACAAAGAGCTGACCGTGTACACAAGGGAAAGAAGACTCAGAATAAGTAATTTTTGGAGACCATAACAATTTGCATCACATACAATGAGGTAATTGAGAGCCATTCTGAATTAATTGCATCCAAAAGTTTAGTACATTTAAGATGGCATTTTCTGAAGAAAACTCTAATTCTCACTTTGAAGAGACACTACCATTCTGTGCATGTCTTCAGGAAATAAAATGAAATGAAGAGTTTAAAACCTTGCTGTGCTCTGTGTCCAGCAAGAAGTTTATTGCCAGACGAACTTCAAGTTCCATTTGCAAAGCCAGAGACAAACTCCAGGACAATCGCTGAGGCATTATGCATGCTTTTGTAGTCTGGTGGCAAGTTTCCTATGTCGTGAAAGCAGCTGGGGACTGCTCAGTTCCAAATGCCCTAATGCCAAGATTGTTTGTCCCAGTTTCAGTAAGTTACAGTGAAATAAAGCAGACACAGACACTATATTTCGTAGCTTTTTGCATTGGGAAAGCCTACCAACCATTATGTGTGAAAATGGCTTTCATCACAAAGGTTGTTGCTTAAAAGAAAATTTTAGGGATATCCGTCACTTGACATTGTCTACTGCTAGTCTGCAAGACATTCTGTAATACCCCTACTGCTGAACCACCTGCAAAAGTATATATAGATAATAAAACATTCCCAAGAAAAATATTTGTTTTGTCTATTCAATATCCAACTTGCCTGTAAAATTTCGTCATTATATTTGACAATATAATGTCAAATAGTCTTAGAAATATTCTATCTTTACTCATACTAACAGGCAGAATTATTCTTTTCTTACAAGTCTAAAAACCTTAAGGGAAAACAATGATGGAGAGAAGACTATCCTCTTTTAGAATCATAGAATCATTCAAGTTGGAAAAGACCTCTAACATCATCTAGTCCAACCTTTAAACATCACCTTTTATATGATATGCTGCCACGTACATAATTGTCATTATTATAAATATCTGTAGTGCTTAGTTCAAGAAATAAATATGCAACCACAGTGGCATTCATTCAGTGCATCCACAGCAACACTGATTCATTTAATGGTCCTGCTGCTTCTTGCTTCTGAAGCTTAAGTTTTCAGTGCGGCCTAGGCAGACTGAAAATCTTCATAAAGTTCTTTGGTGTGTTTTGCTCCAAAATGTCATGTCATTTTAAAAATTCTGCTACAGTCCCTATCTTTTCAGGGATAACTAAGAATTCAGCACACATGGTTCTGCTTCTTGTGGTTCTTTGTATTATCATCCTACTTATCTGCATCAACATTATGTCCCTTATTTAACACCATATCAGACTGGTTAAGCATGAAGACCTGGCCAACTGTTTTACTAGGAAAGTGGCCATATTAACATGAATCTTTATTTAATAGAATAGAAGAAATAATAATAAAGAATAATATAGTAACATTATAATATGATATAATATATAAATAAAAATAAATAAAACATAATATATAAATAAAATATAATGTTATAACATAATAATAGAAAGAAGAAACCTATTGCTGTATAGATAATTAGTACAAGGCCTTTTAGTTCTCTCTTGAGCCTCTAACTTTTCCATCCACTCTGTAGTGAAGGATTTCCCATGCACATATCTTTTCAAATGTCTCAGAAGAGTAACTGCTTATCTTGCAAAAGCACAATAAAAAGGTTCATCTCTACAACTGAAAATATAATACCTTCATGAGATTAAATCAGAACTCTATCCATTTCATGCACTGTACAAGGTCACAAAATTCCCCAAAGATAAACTGCCTTAGGACATATATCTTTCTTCAGTGCAATGAAAGCGTGACAGATTCACGTGAACCCACACATTGCCTCAACAAAGCAAGTTGTAATTTTTGTAGAGATGAATTAAAATTCTGTTCAGGATGATCACCTGCATTGCAAATGCCAAAACAAACCCCAAACAAATAGAAAAAATATATTAGTAATGGAAGTTAGATCCTACAGCCTGTTTTGTTCTGGTCTCCAGCAATAAGAAAGATGAAATATTTCCTTAACCCACCACCAGCACAAGCTCCAGAATGAAGTAACCTGACTTACCCTATTGTAGCTGCCAAGCCCTGACAGGCCAGTGCCTGCTTCAAATACTTCATTTCCAGAGGACCAATTCTCACTGTTCTGCCAGGAATTGATTGTGGCAGTCACAAGCCAACGTAGGGCTTTGTCACGAAAGGGCATTTTCTAAAGGAAGAAAGCCCAGGGGGCAGGGCATCCAAGATGGGACAAGACATACCTTATACACTTGTTGCAGTATAACCTCTCTTTTTCCATAGGGGAGATAGTTGTGATGTCTTTACAACCCACTTCTTCTCTATGGTAGTTCATCAGATATGGTAGTCATAGAATCATTAAGGTTGGAAAAGACCTCCAAGATCACGTGGTCCAACCGTCCCCCAACCACCAACGTCACCCACTAAACCACGTTCCTAAGCACCACGTCCAACCATTCCTTAAACACTCCGAGGGATGGTAACTCCACCACCTCCCTGGTCAACCTGTTCCAATGCCTGACAACTCTTTCTGAGAAGAAATTTCTTCTAATTTCCAACCTAAACCTCCCCTGGCACAACTTGAGGCCATGATGATCTATTTACAGGATCTTAAGGATAAGTCTATCAGACACTCCAGTAAAATTCACACTTCTCCAGTTTACTCTGTTGAATTGCGCAGTGATGACAAAAGTCTGCCCGTGTCAACCTTCTGTGGTTTGGTGGACCTACAGCCCCCAAAGCAATGTCAATTACAAGCACATTATTGCTAGGTCGCACTAGAAGCCAAAGTCCTCAGTGGGTTAGACATAGTAGACGAAACACTGGTGGCAATTCTGCCCTAATTCTCTCTTAACATCTCCTGAAGAAGAGAAAAACATGGCCAAAGTGTGCTATCTGCTGTGGTCAACACCATCAGGTAATTGTGATGGTGTTTTCTGGGATGGGACTCCTCCATTTCTACGGTACAGATTAATGTACTGCTGCAAATGGTATCAAAGTTCACCACATAGATAAAAGAATCTCTAATCTTTCCCTGCCTCAGCTTTATTCCCCTCAATTATTCAGAACTGTTCACATTCGGACTTCTATTTTATTTTATTATCACTGGCACAGCCAGATGAAATTGGCACCTTACAGTGATCTTTATTCATAATCGTTTAGACTGAATTTGAACACTGAGTCATAGCTAAACTGATCTGAATAGGGCTTTGTTCATTTAAGCTGGAGGATGAACAGCTCCAGAAGTGGAGCACAGAGTCCATTCCATTCCTACTTTTATTTTCAGTATTAGTGTCATTGCTCAGCAGCATCCAGTAACTCATTCATGTACTGTTTCCACCAAAATTATTTACAAGAGTAATTTCAGTAGAGTGTAGCTGTTAGGCAATTATCTCTTTTATGAAGAAGAATTTGAGAACGTTTGAGAGAGATGAGTCTGAAGAATAGCATAAGGTATTTCAATAATTAACTATCATAAAATGGAAATTTCCATAAGGGTCAGTGAGGAATAAAGCGTAGCATACACCATACAGACTGTATGCACTGAACACTACTTAATAAATCAATACAGAATGGCAATTTTTCCTGAAGTTGGCTTAATCCGGAAAGGGGCTGAACACCAACTATTCCTACCAAACCACAACTTCCAATGATGCTCATAATCTGGCATTTCATTCCTATGGTGTCAGTAGTAGCTACAGATGTTCAACACCTTTTAAGTAGTCCTTTGTCACTGTAAATGATCTGATTGCTTTCATTTTAATATGTGTCTGGCTATAACATGAGCTTCTGATGAATGAATGAAAATACAGAGTAAATGCTATAGTAAATTGTACTTTTAAGGAATACATTTAGCTGATCTAAGAAATTAAAGGAATCACAACCATAGAGACTATCTTTGCTGGTGAATCTGGTGCTTTTATTTTTCCTTAGAACTAAAATTTCTGTATGCATATTTTCTTTTTACTTTCCTTTTTGCTTTCTTTTCACATTTTTTACATTCCTCCACTAAATTTATCTGTTACCATGAAGACAACTGAATCTAACAGAATCAGCCAAGAAAACAACACTAACAGCTGGATAATTTAGAAATGTACCTAAATTGTTATAAGGCCTTAGTTTGTGGTTTTTACACATGAAGTTTGCTTAGTCAGGAAATGCTTGCTCTGCTTCATTCGAAAATGCATAGGACACTGGCTATCACTGTAATTGTGCTATAAACAATAAGTACAAACCATAAGACTTGCTACAGAAGTTGTAATGTCCTAGAATGATATAGTAGCAATTTGCCGGCTCTGTGAACTTAGTGAAAAAAATGCTGCACTATATTAAAATACCTATTCAAAACAATCAGTCAAGTGGTTTGAAAATGTAATCAAAACAGTTAATGGTGCTAAATGTAGGTTATTTTATTTGTTTGTTTTACAAACTAATCAAGTTAATGACTGGGAAATCACACTTTAATGGCTGATTTTTTGAATACATCTATTTTTATGGTTGCATAATCTAGAAACAGAGATCAATACCCTGAAGCACATCCTGAAGCCCTGATATGACAAACCTAGGAGCACAAACATTCAAGACACCTTCTATAGCTGGAGGACAGAAATCTGCCTGTCTAGAAAACAGGTCAGTCTACCTAAGACCTAAACCTCTTAGTAGGTACCTGACTTCTTTTCACTTGCCCCGTCTTAGAGGAGCAAAGCAGAATTTACATCTAGCTCATGCACCTCACTTAGATGTCTAGTCAGGTGTGATGAGCCTGGGCCCTGGCTCTTAACATCTTGCTGCATTAACAGTGATATCTGTATCTTCTATTGCTTTATAGGAGTAAGCCAGCTAAGAGTAAGACAAAGTACTTACAAAAAGCATAGCTCTCAAACTGTATCTCATTTACAACACTTAGTGCCTTTTTACAGTCCCAGCTATGGGCGCTGCATAGCCTCAGAAAAGAAGACGACATTCAGCAAAACAATTATGTTGAAAAATGGGAATAAAGATAACGGCATCTCGCTTTGCAGGACTGCTGCTTCATGAATATCTCAGAAAAATTATATCTCAGGGGAAAACACAAATAAAATCCTTTAATTTCTGTTGTAGCTGCCACTTCCAGTTTTTGCTGTTGTTTTGTTTGTTTGATTATCTAATGAAAAATTCTACAGAAAACAATATTCTTAGTTCTACTGCTTCAAGTGTACAGACCTAACACTAAGCTTCTGGGAGAATAATCTAGCATTTAACTAAAATAATTCTGCTCTCATTTACTTCACCAACAGGAAAGACCAACCTCAGAGCTGCTAAAATTATTTTTTTAAGTGTATGCAATTTAAAAATGAGTCAGTCTTTCTAATTGCTATAACACGTCTAGAGGGCAGCTAAATGGCAGACGCGTATTATTGCCATGAATATATCTTCTAGTATTTGTGACAATTAACATTCTTACCGCATTTGTCTTGTGCCAGTGCTGACACTACCAAGGGACAACACTGAGCATGACCTGTTACAAACCTGATTTAAGATTGGATGAACACTTTTTAACCAGCTTAGATTTAAGACTTCCTTTACATATTATTTTACTTGCTACAGGTCTCAGATAATTTTACTTCACAATAAAGTGTTAAAAATGAAACTAAGTGGAAGGATACGTGGTTTCAGCTTTTTTTTTGTCAACAGTACAAATAAACATGAATTCATTCCTAATAAGCACTGCAGGAAGTCAACCATACAATCTTAATGATCCTAGAGTCTTTTTCTAAAGTATACAGCTTGTAATCTCAAGCAGATTCCAGAATACTGTGTCAATTAGATATCATGCAGAGCAACAAAAAAAACAGTGCCAGCTGGAGGCATTCATTGAACCTCATCGTCAATTCAGCAATAGAAAAAATTCTACTAAAATGAAAACAATAAAACAAAGATAAGCTGAATTGGGTTAGGAAGTAAAACAATCCTGAGTTGCCAACTTAAAATGGCCGAGTATTAAAAACCTTTGGATAATCTATGAATTAACAGATTTGGGATTGTCTAACTGGATGTCTCCGCCGGATGTCACTACTGCTTGAAAAAAAGCCACTGCATAAACATTTATCAGGCTGCACAGATTGTAAAGGGCAGTATTGGGAATTACAAATACTCTCATGCTCACGTCTTTAGTTTGCTTTTCACTTTTATCATCTGTCCAACTTACTTCACAGGTTGAAATAGTTTTGTAAGACTCAGTAACACTTGAAGAAGTGAAGGAAGAAAAAGTAATTTTACAGCTAGCAACCATTGCAGTTATCCTAATCCTAACACCATGTTTTGTTTTGCTTTAAAGTAGGTATACCTGGAATATACTCTGGAATAACATATTTTATATTTACTTGTGTCTACTCAGCACCAAGTTGAAAATTTCACTGTTGTATGCTATCATCTTCATGTTTTACCATACCATGAACTTATTGGCTAGTTAAAATGGGATACACACTTACCACAAATCTAAATAGCAAATTTCTGCAATAGATGTATTCCAACAGCTGAGGCTGGAAACCATCAACATTCAAACATCTACTGTCATCTTGTTTCTGAACTCAGTCATGATACAGGCTTACTTTCACCTACAAGGATATAGCTATAATGAAAATGAAATCTTCATATTGATCAGATTATTTACTTCAGTCCAGTGGCAAATCTGCAGAGAAGGGAAAAAGTCTAATTGTATTGAAGCATCCTTCTTTGCTGACTGAAGCTCTGTGAGGAGAAAAAAAAAAAAAAAAAAGAGCAATGGATACCAGAGATCTGCATGAATCCTCTGTCCAGACATTGCAGGTCTTAGTTCCATGACAAATATTCTCTCCTCCCAGCTTCTCTTCTTGTGGATTAAGAAGCATTAAAAGAAGAGAAATAAACTTTAGAAATAATGGGTTGGTTTTCACAATGGAACAAGGCTACCAGTGGATCCCTCAGATATTTTGCTGTTTAACTATCCATGAGTGGAATGGAAATGGAGAGCATACTGAGATGAGGAAGACTGCCGAAGATACATTTTTCAAGGCAGTAAGATCTAAGCTGCCTGTGAAGAATTACAGAAGGATATCATGGTACTAAGCAACTGAAGGTAAAATGGTAAAACAGCAGATGCAACTCACTACTGATAATAGAAAGTGACAAACATTGGGAAAAATGATTGTATATACAGAAAAATAGAGACTAGATTAGTCATTACCACTCAAAATATGTTCTAGCATGAGTAAATTTTCTGAAAATACCAATCCAGCTTTCAGCAGTGGTCAAAAAGACATCTATAACTTGGGTCACGTTGTTGTAGCTCCAATGACTTCTTGACAAAGGCAGCAGCAGTTTCAAAATGAGTGATACCTCACACAGGTGGAAAAAAATAACAAGCTTTCAGACACTCTAACTCTCTTTTGGCTCTTAGCAGCTGCAGCATTCTTCAAAGCTTACTACAAGCTGAGAACAATCATTTTGAGTTCAACTTAACTATGTCATGCAGTTAAACCATGGTGAGCAGTTAGGGGGTGTTAAGTATGCTACCTTTAATGGACAGCTTTAAATGAGCTTTCTGAATGCCATGTGTGAACTTGCTTTGATGTAGAAAGAAGCCTCACACTGTCTTATATCCACAGATGCCACATACAACCTTCCCAGGACAGCTATAAAGAAAAATCACTTAAGAGTAACAACCCACATGGAAAAATGATTTTAACTCATGTATTTTTTTCCCCCAGAACATCTGCTCCTGTTGCTCAAGTAGTCCCTCAGCATGGTTAAGCTCCTCATTTGGATCAGGTTCTCCCCACACAAACATCTGCTGCCTCTGGAACCAGCTCATGCTGAGACACAAATGCAAAGCTTGATGGCCATCTTCGCAACCAACCAACCAGAAAACAAACAAATAAACAAAAAAAGGCCCTTCACACAATGTGATACACTTGGTGCGATGTACCAAACCTTACCACATGCGCCTATACTGCTGACACTAAACTACCATGATTCAAAAGAACAAACCTGTTCTTGATAAAAGATAGAAACACCTAGTCATCAATGGGAAAGCACACCTTACAAAAGAACTGTTTCTCCTCTGATGTCTCAGCATTGACAATCTGAGATCTGCCAGACATATTCTGAAGATAAGCCTCAGATAAAGAATTCATACACAGAATGTCTTGGACTCAGTAGGGTTATTAGCTTTTTGGGCTATATTAAATTCTCAGCTAGCAAACTCCACCACGTTCTTGAAGCAGTAATTTGCCTCTCTTTACCATAACAACCAATGACCTAATCACTTTTTTTTTTTGTTAAATACTTCCACCTTATACCACAGGTGGGAGTTTTTTTCTCCCTGTTAGTCTAATTGATTTAAACACCAAACCTGAACTCAAAACAACTGTTCTCAGCTTGCATTTAGCTTCTAAGACTGACATTTGTAATTCACGAATTATTATGAAAAGATCTAATGACAGAAAAAAATCATTGTTCTCCTTGGTAAGTCTGTTCTGTGCCCACGTTTTTTATACAGGTGTCATTACGGCCATTCTTTCTCAAAGAGGGGAAAAAAGCAGAAATCATACAGATGGAGAAGAGGACTAGAGGTATGGAACATCTTCCACACAAGTACTACATAAACCCGTACTTCTTCTTTCACAAAAGAACTGGTTGACATTAGGAAGTCCTTCACCTTGTGAATGATGCAGAGAAAATGAAGAGAATGAGTATTTACTGTATGTTGTAATACAATCAGAATGTGCCATACAATGAACACAAACACGCTCCCTATAATTCACACTCCTTCAGGTTTTTTCAGATGGACAACAGGCTACAGGCAAACTCAGCATGCACAGAGAGACACATTGCTAAGACTATAGTGACACCACCTTCTCCTTGCTCATTTAGCAAATGGTTACTCCAATTTCTGTAATCTTGACATTTTTTCAGATTTATTTGTTTTCTACTCCTCCAATAAAGGAATGGCTATTGCTCATGGCAGCCATAGCGAGGTCACTTGCTGCGGATTGGGAAGTGAAAACTGGCTGCAATTACTGGGTGTCAGCACAAGTACTCTTCCTCTTCACTTAAGCAACTGAATTGTTGCTCTCAATTTCATGTATTCAGATTTTCCCTGGCACACTAAATGTTTGCATAAAGTAATTACATCTGCTCCTCTGTCCCAAAAAGTTAGAGAGGGAAGAAAAATAATAATAATAAAAAAAGATAATGTTTTTATTGTTTTTCACCTAAGTTTTATGCATTTAATTCTACTGATGTTTCACCTAAGTTTTATGCATTTAATTCTACTGATGTTTCAATTAATAATTTAAAAGCTATTCTGATTTTTTAAGGTTTTCTCTAGTAATTTGTAAATTTTGCCCCCAAAACACTGCAGCTTTAAAAAATACTCCTCAAAACCTACTGCACTGCTTGTAGACTTAGAATAAACAACTTGAGACTCATGATTAAGAATACTAATTGATTTCATACACCATAGTTCATTTATATGTATTATGCCTAATAAATTTACCATAACAAATTAATACAAATACATTAAAATATATTCTTCTGTATCATAGTAGTAGTTAAGCTACAACTGAGATATATTGTGAGAGACTTCTTTATAGCATTTCTCTGTGCACAGACTAAAAATGTAAATATTTTTAGAGTCCTGTATTCTATATTATTTTGCAGACATTGACACTGCATCTTTAGTAACAGTAAACTAATTAATAGGAATTAATACACAGTATATAATAGTATTTTTTTTTTTCTTCAAAAATCCTAAACAAATTAAGGTATTGATGTATGTTCTGAGAAAAAGCAGTGATTTTTCTTTTAAAAATGAAATATTTTATGGAATGGTAAGTCAAAACTGAATATATATTCTTGTAATTTTTTAGGTGTGATATATACATTCTTGTAATTTGTGGTGTGATATATCAGTGAAGGTTAGTTGTTGTTTTTTTAACAGGAAATCATGCCTCCGCCTCCCAGCTCTGCTGGAGTCCTTTGAAGGAGCCAACAAGAATGTCAACTCAGTGCTCATTAACAGTGGAAAAAAAATTGCTAAGTGTTACTCAGAAAGAAACACAGAACGCAGCAGCAAATGTTGCACTGCCATTCCGTAGATGCCTGAAGTCCCCATCCTGAGCATCGTGATCAGGTCTGCTCTTTTCATTCCCCTCCTCTCAACGACGATGTAGGTGGAAAGGAACCAGTGCCAGATCTGGGTCTACACCCAAAGCAGTGAGGAAGAGCAGGCACAGAAGACCCGATAGACACACAGCAGGCACTTTGAGTGTTTCATTCCCAGATAGCTCTCATGTGGTGCCAGAACCAAGCACTCGTTGTCAGTGCCTCCCTCAGCCCAGGGATTCAGCTCTCCATGAGGGAAGACCTGGTTGTACGACCAGAGCCTGGCTGTGTGACCACAGCTCAAGTTTACTCAAAGTGTTTGGAAGGTGTCAAACAGTATGTGGCCTAAAACTACGTGAGGTAAGAGAAGTAAAGCACAGACAGCAGCGTAATTGTTGAGAAGGTAAAAGATAGCAGCTCAGTGGTTCAAGGGGAAAAGCGATGATACTGAATGGTTTAAACCCAGAAGACAAAAAGCAGAAAACAGAAGATGGCTACTCAGCAACACTGAGGATCATTCTGATCCAAGTGAAAAGGGAGGCTAATCACCTCCCTGTGTGGCTGACGCCACATGGAGTATCTTTTTTCAGAGTGGTAGCTTGTAGCTTTTTAGTCCTATATATTGCATATATTAAATAATGCTTCATATTCCTTCATTGCATATATACTGCTCACAGAGTCTCTTGAGGACCAGGTTACTCAAGCAACGTGTCCCAAGGAGAGGTTTCATTAAAAACAAAGATGCATGTGGAGCACAAGTTCCACTTTAGCTTCATCAAAAGAAATTTAGTTTGTGTGATCTCTGCAGTTTTACAGTAAAAGGGGAAAATCTGGGGAGCTGCATTGAAAGCTCACTCCATATGAGCAACACATGTACTATGGGTCTTACCACTAATTATGTAAGGATGTCAACATTTTTTGAATGACTTCTAAAACAAATACGCAAACATGCAACACAGAAATCTTTAAAATTCTATCAAGCACAAAAATGGCAGCTGTGATTTGGGAATTCCCAAGTAACAAATGGCTAGGGACAGACAGAACATCACAGGAGTATACTATGCTATCTTTTCCCTCTTCTTATACTCTTTCTTCAGTAAATATTTGAAACTCCTGCAAACAAAATGGCCAGATGGACCATCCTTAAAATTATAAGTGCGATTTCTGTTTGTGCTCAGAATTTTGCTTATTTTTGTGTTCTCACCACTCACAAACAAGTAAATCTTACATGCATGCCCCTTTGAATAAAAAAGAAATGAGCAGTAGTTTTCTGTTACCATCTTCTCTCTTCTTCCTATTGCAAAATATGAGCTTTCTTGGAAGCTTCTTTGATTTTCCTTTGTCCAGTAGCACTGCCATCTTGCTTACCCAGAGGGATGAATGTTCTCAAGTACTGCATAAATATTAGCTACTGTAATATACATTTTATAAAAAAAAAAAAAAAAAAAAAAAAAAAAAACAGTAAAGTTGTAAAATACAGTAAAACAATCAAAATGTCAATGTCGGGCAAATTTTGGATAATCAGGCATCTTGGTTTAGCCACAGTTAGAATGAAATATATTTCTCTACCCTGACAACTCAAAGACTGTCTTCCAGAGACAACTGCCTTTCAACACGGAATATTGTTATACTTTATTACTGGTCACTGGGTGCTACAATGACAAAATCAACTTAACTCTATCCACTCTTCTGTATTCATCAGAGGCTTAAGCATCGAGCATCGTGACAAAATGTCAGGCATGCAGCATTGTTTTTCATCTCTCAGGAACTCAGGCCTGTTACAGAATTTTTTTAAATTTGATTACATGAGCTCTCTGGGAAAAAAAGTATCAGGAAGAGAACAATAGGGCATCAACTCCACCAGGGAACTCTGAGTACTTCTGCATTAAAATAGGAATAATGATGGCTGCATACGGTGTCTCAAACAGTGCCATATACTGTAAAGCAATTGCAATTATTCTTTGGCTGCATGAAGCTTATTTGAAGGTGCACAGTATGCCCTTGATTAAGGACGTGCCTTCAGTACACCTTTTATAGTGAAATTAGCCATGTATAGACAACATCTTTCTAAGACATGTATTTTGTCTGTTGGAGGAAGAAAAAAAAAAGAATGTCATTTGCTCTAGTAATTTCAAAGTCAATCAAATGACTTCAGGACACCAGAATTCATTTGCTCTGATAAGAGCCCACTCCTTGTGAACTTCAAATCTATTCTTCTACCTGTAGAAGATTTAGCGCTCTGCCATAATTTTGTAGGAAGGAAAATATGGTTGTTGTTTTTTATTATTATTTTTTTTTTTAGTTTCCCAATTATCAAAGAATGACAAACTTATTTCAGCTTTGAATGAAGACCAGAAGCAAAGACATTTGCATAAGAGGAATTCATGAAAGGAAACATCATGGGGCTGGAAAGGTGGGAATGCTTGCATTGCCCTAGCAGTAGAGCTCACAAATGATCCAGCATCAGGTATAACGTGTAGCTCATGTTTTTGTAAAACAAAATTAGTTGCAAATGCAATCTCACATACACTGTTTCAATCTCTAGAGGTCTAAAGGTGACAGAGTAATTCATTTACATCAGATATGCATCACTGTAAGGCTTCCATTTTGTATTTACCACTTCTTCTAGCCTATCAATTTTCTAATGATGTCTCATATTTTCCTATGCAGTTTTGGCAATGTTGTTAGATTTGTGTGTAACTAAGAAAATGAATCTTTAACTTATAATTTTAAAGCAGGAACAATTTTGAGTTATTTAAGTTCTGTAACATTTTAATTCCTCGAAGTTTTATCATCAAGAATATGCATAGATTAGTCTTATGAGCAATTTATAACCCACCCAGCCTGCAATTCTGAGAATAATATATTGATGCACTATATAATTTGAGATCAGGGAGGAAAACATCCTAATCTGTACATGCATATAATCACTTGAGGCTCTGTCAGTGCTGGCAGTAGCATAAATCCGCAATTTTGTGATGCAGCAGCTCTGGACTTGAGCCTAGATAACCTACACAGGGTACAGCAGGGAGTAGCAGTGAGGGCTTGAAACGCATTGTGTGCACAGACACTGCACGTTATGGCTACATCACACCCACTGACCAGCATCCCCTGCCTTGAACTTGGAGCCCCGTTTGACTTGATTACCACTACAGCGAGGGAGGGCAACTCAGCGTGAGCTCAACTTCTTGTTAGCTTACTTCTGTATATTGCTAGGCCATTTGGTGATGTGCAGTGTAGACATGCCCTAAATACTTAATGTCTGAGCACCAGCTAATATTCATAGAAAACAGATGGATTGGAGGAGGTTCCAAATGCCTGAAGCTCTTTTCTTTTGCCTCATCCTGCTTCTGTATGGAGTATCTGGCAGCTGCACTGTAATGTTTTCATTTGTTTTGAATTAAATTTCTCTTTGCTCCTGCCCTACCCATTTTTTTTCCATGTTCTGCTTGTGACTCTGCACATGTGTAGTGCCTGTTGTCCCTATGAGTCCTCACCAGTGAATCTGCTTCAGTAAGGCCAGCTGGATTTGGCCTATCACAATATTTATCAATGTGTGGTCTATGGAGATCTTTTAAGCAGCATTTTCAATGATAGATTAATTTCTGTTACCCTCTTCTATACTAGGACTTGCTACAAAAACCCTCTCAAATAAAATAATCCAATCCCTAAAGATTGTATTCCTATGTCTCAAGATAATTTTATAGCTCTTGGAACTTCCTTAAAAAATTAAAATAAATCTGAGAATTGTTCATTAAAAAGTTATATACAAAATGAATGCAAAGTCCCTAAACTCTTTGTGTGCATGTCTGTGTATACATTTCAGTAATGCAACTGTAGAAGATAACTATAAAAATTAAAAAAGAGCACGTTCACCTATTCTCTAATTCTGATTCATTCGATATTCATTATCTGAAGTCTGATTAATATAGAAGTTTGTATCACTATCATAAATGAACATTTCTATTAATGTTTAATTAGGCACAGAAGTTACCACAAAAAGGCTTTTCTGACCCCAGCAATTTAACGTTTCTAGAGCTAGCATCAAAACAGAAATACTTTAAACACATGTAATAAAAAGTATTGAAGTTCAGTTTAATTTTCTTTCCCCTTTTTTTTTAAAAACTGAAATGCAGAGTAAGTTCCATCTGCATGCTGTGGTTTATTGTCTTCCCTTGCAACCTCTTCCAGTCCTCCCAGTTCACATACTTCTTCCATTCCAAGAAAGAATAAAGTTGAATTATCTCCTGTTTATATTCCTAATCTATTATTCTAAGTAAATTCTAATAACAAGTAGCTCAAAGATGAAAATGGATTTAATTTCTTTATTGTTCTCTTCTTCCATCTGCTTCTACAAAATACAACTACAGCCACTGCAGCCACAAGATGATGTATTACTGCCATGGCTTGGCCATGCCAGCAGACCTGATAACCTGAGAAATCTTATTAAAGGGTCATGCAAAACTCATTCCCAAGAGCTTCGGATGAAGAGCAGATTCTGCATCCTGCAGAACAACCAGACGTGACTAGTTTCTTACCCCACACATTTTAACCCTGCCCAGCTAAGGATGCTACCAGAACTGAGTTAATTATATATACATCTGGAACTGTTTCTTCTTAAGAAGGTTGTACAACAAAATCTGGATTTTTAGAAGAAACTGGTTAGCCTCACAAAGCAAACAGTTCAATCAAAGCATGGCTTGCTTAGGTTTCACAATTGAACCACTGTTGCATTTGAATAAGCTGGGCACCAGGAAAGGATACCACTGTGCTTGCATTCATTCACAGAAATCTTCAGGAGGTTGAGTGAGGCAAGTAAATTGAAACAGAGAAAGAGGCCAGCACCGTGTAGTTTGAGGCTCTGGAACAAACAAGATGGACTGGCTTGCTCACTTCTGAAGGAATAAAACAAGAAAGACCTTAAGATTGTCCTAGACTTAGAGCCTCCAGAGAATCTCAAGGGATTTTAATTATTTTCCAGCTCAGAGGCTGGAGGTCACTTTTTGGTGCCTTCTCTGCTGAACTCCAGAACTGTGATGAAGGAAAATACTGCAGAGAGGACTCCAGCAGATGGTTTTTTTTTTTTTGCCCATTTGTTACTAAATGTGCTTAATAAGCCTTCAAAGCCATGAGACACTCGGTAGGTTCACACAAACCTCTCCACTAATATCTGCCTAATGTCACTGGGGTCAGATGAACCTCAACAGAGACAGCTTAACAAGAAGTATCCCATAAGATGGTTTACTGACACTCACATTAAGCCTGGCTAATACTCTAGCTGACATCACCATCTTGAAGACATTTTGTTGGCCTGAGATTACCGTGGAGCATTTCATCACCTTCTGTCCCATCAGCCGTGTACTAGGAGAGCAACAGGCAGAAGTCAGACTTGTCCCTGCTTCTGCTTTAGAGTAAATGATTAAACAAGGCCCAAGATCTGTGATAATGAATTGAAAAGGCAAGAAGAGATGCTAGTTTTATACTGACAAAACTCTAAGGACTTCAGCAGAGTTACTTCTGATGTGGACAAACAAAGGTGAGACTGAAAGGTTACTTACAGCTTTCTTAACCGAAATCTTTAAAGATGTGCTCTCCCTAATAAATTTCCCTGTAGGCTCCCATAAAGGGACAGGGTTAAAAGGGCAAGGAAAGGACTTAAAGAAAGTCTCAGTCACTAAACTTGCCACACTGCACCAAACTGCACAAAAAACAATCAAGTATAAGAATACACTCAACCTGTGTGCGTACTGCATGTGCATACTGCACAGCCACAGAAGTACCTGAAGAAAATGTCACTATGTCTGAGAGAATAAACAGAAGGAAAGACCTGGCATAATTTCTGGCATGTTACATTTTTATGTCTCTGATTTAATGTGCAGAGGTATTAAAAAAAATCAAAAAGCAGCAAGATTTCTACCCTTGGGCATCTGATAAATGGCAACCAGGCAATGAAATGCACACAAGCACTTGATAAGAACAGGGGCGGTTGCTAGAAATCACTTTTCACAGATATCTCTTCAGAAAAGTTGATTTTGGAAAAATAAATCAGCTTTACCTAGAATAAAATTTATAGCCATCAGGGGAGCAGATTCTGGAACAATCTTCCAAAGAAGGAGTGGGAACAAACAACCATTTTTTAAAATGGAGATATTTATGAACAAAGTTAAAGAACACAATGTTTTCAGACAGCAGAAAGCCTTTTCTTATTCTACAGTCCTCTATTCTTGAGCAAATCTATTACTAATAAAGCACTAGAAAATACATACTCAAAAAATGAATTTGAAAACAACAATTTGAATACAACAGTGTTTTATGTTTCTGGGCTTTGATTACTTTAAGCCCTTACACAGGCACACCCTGTTTTCCAGATCACTGCATTCAACTCCATCCTTACCTACTACGCGTGCAATTGCATGGAGGTGTTCAACTTGAGATTAAGATGAGCTTGTCATTCATCAAAGGTTTGGAAGGCTTAAGGAAATTATTCATGTTATAATGAAATGTAATGCTATAAATTTTAAAATCATCATAATGAAAGATTAACCATGAGAATTGACTGTGCCTTCCTGCAGCAAAACTTGCAGATTCTGAACAGAGGACACAGAAAAGTCTATAAGGTTCACCACCGGGTGTGTTCTCACAAAGAATCTCAATGTGTGGAGGATCAGTCCAGAAAGCAAAAATACGGGTACAAAAATTGTCTTCTGAATTTCAGAGCTATGCACCAACATGGATTTCTGCTTCAAGTCCTCTCCGTGGCTAGTCTGCTCCTTCGCCATCCTGGCTGCAGAGCCCACATGCAGCCACCAGAGATGCTTCTGGCATATGTTAATAAGGTGCAGACATACAGAAATACTGGCTCAGAAAAACTTCCCATAATACTTTGCATAATCAAGATCACCTATGGATAAATAAACAAAAATAAAATAAAAATAGAAATAAAAATAAGAGTCATTGTACCACTCTACATGTACATGTCTACTTTGAGCTTAATATTTTGGGTTGCTTTCTCAATATACTGGTGCAATACAAAGTACATGGGACACAGCCAATCTGATGGAACATCTTCTAAGGAACTAATCTATCTTAATTAAAGCAAGTGAGTAGGACAACCAGAGCATAAAGTCAGAAGATGTATGTAGGTGACATATTAGTCCACTGCGAAGTAGCTGTGATGGTTCATGAGTGGGACTTGTTAATTAATTGACCTAGAGCTATTCCTCTTCCAGAAAGTACAATCAGAGCTGAGAAAATAGCAATATTTGTTGCTAACCACATCCCAGAAAAATATAGTAATAATTCAGCCCTAATTTTTTTTTTTTACTTGGCCCTTAGACAAAATATTTAACTTTAATTTAAAGATCTTAACTGGTTTTTTTTGTTGTTGTTGTTTTGTTTTAATTAAAAACAGCTAAATTTATAGTCTAAACAACATTTCAAAATTAAGTGCTGGAGAATAAGATGTCTAAATGAAGCATAGTACATAAATTCCATCCTTCACCCTTTTTTGGGGAGAGAAAAAAGAGAATTGATTGCTGAATAGGAAATCAACCCAAGTTTTACTAACCATACATCAAAAAGAAATTAATAGAGCACAATAGTGATTCTGTTGGTATAAAGCCTTGAAGATGTTCATTACTCTCAGCTTCATCATAAATCAGCACATTGTTATTTTTAAGTAGGCTGATGAACATTGTATGGATGCTTCATATAATAAGAATACTTTCTGTAGAAATTAGCAGAGAAAACCTTAACACTACACTTAAAGTTTTACACTGAATTTACACAAAACTATCAAAGTATTGATAATCTCAAAATTAACAAATTATCATCCAATTTGAAATATTTCTGAACTTTCAAAGGAAAACATCCACAAATCTCTATTTTTAGGCTGTTTTTACATGTTATAAACTCATAAAAGCAACAACAAAATCAGACTGGAACATACGAGAAAATCTTAGATGAAGCAATTTGCCTCGGACTTTCTTATAGAATTTGCCTAGAAGGCATCCACCTTTTTAAATGACAGGGACCCTGCACCCCACTACTCTCAGCTCCCAATTATTTAGAATTTCTAGTTACATTTTCAAGGAAAATAAATCCAACAAACAAAACTTGCAGGTGAATTTTGGTTTTGATCACTCAAAAATCCTACACACGTACATATATGTTTAGAGGATGAGCAGGACTTTAATAACCATAACATTTCAGAATCTCTGATGATTTCTGACCCTGCTCATATTCTTCAATTCACTCACTCATGGACCACATCACTGGACATACTGCTGGCCAGCTGTGACTACATAGCACGTCTCAACAGCTCTGCAAGTTGCAAAACTGGCCTGTGGCTACTGGATGGAAATGAAGTGATTCAATAGACGTTTTTTTCAAATCTAAATAATAACTATTCACTTACGAGAGGAAGGAAATCAGATCAAATCTGTAAAAATGTCCAGAGTCAAAAATTAACCCTCACTTTCAAGCTTTCAATTCAGCCTAGAACCTCTTGTCTCAGCCTGCTGCCCAAGGAAACCAACACTTTCCTCTTATTCTGTGATGCCTTTAACTTATTCCTTGATCTTTTGGCTTCTGTAAGCCACTGCACCTGAACCTGTGGTTCATATACTCCATCAAGTATGCTCCAGCACAGACATTACTGCAGAAATCTCTCTAAATAATTAGGCACAGTGAGTGGCTCATATGCTGCCATTGCCAGCTGAGCTCAATGCAGCCAGAAATATTGACAAAGATATACAGAATATCCACAGACAGATTTCTGATGTCTTCCACTGCTGGAGAAAGTCATTAAAGTCACAGACACTGTTATCATCTATGCTACAGGGAAGTCTTAACCAAGGCTCAAAAGCCGCTGCTCTGGGTGAAACAAAAATATAATAGTGTTCCCAAAGAATTTATATTCCAAATAAACAAGAGAAATAAACGCGGGAAGTAGGCAGCATTGTTATTCCCACATTAAACATGATGAATTCAGCTAAAATAAGATCCTTCGCCTTTTTGATTTGGCCTTCACTGCAAAGCTCATTCATTGTATTTCCTCCACATGACGTTGCCTTGCTCAGGAAAGAGCAATCACCCTGCACAGCCGCATGGCAGCCACATCAAATGACTTGATTCCCAGCAGCAGGCAACTGGGTGAGCAATGTGTCTAGTTTCGCAGGTGATAACTTCTTGTAACCTTAGCTGTGCCATTCTGTTTGCTGGTAGCTCGAGCCCCACTGCTATTAATTACTCAAGGTGACTGCTCCATCAGAAGTTTTGCCTGAAAATTCATTTAATAGAAGTGAAAGGTTTGGATGTGCACAAAGATCAGGCCCAGGATAAAAGGGAGCTCTGAGTGCAAACTACTGTATTTCATTTTTCCTTTCACCCCTGAAAAAGCAATCTGTATTGTTTTTTCCAAGGTCACAAAAAAGACCATGGCAGAAGCAAGAATAGAACATCCCTCTCCTACATCCCATCATATCTACACAGCAAACCTTCCACAATAATAGAATCTAATAAATGAATGATTACAGGCCTTAATTGTATATGCTTCTATTAGACTAAGAAGGAAAATAAACATGGCAAGTTTATGCCATGGCATATGTACATGGCAATGTACAATTGTACAATGTACAATTTATGTACATGGCAATGTACATGGCATAGAAATGCACAACATACATTTACTTCTCTCTCTCTTTTTCATGGACTCTATTTTAAATACCTGGCAGTATAAGGAATTCTATAATTCATGACAAGATGCACACCAGAAGAAGGAAAACAGTCACCTGTGAAGCTTCTGCAGACACAGCAGAGATACAATAAAAGAGAAGAACTCTTAAAAGAGTCACCTTGAAAAGTACTGAGGCACAGCATTCATCTTCACAGCAGGGAACAAAGAGGAAACACATTACAGCTTCCAATACACACAGTGGTAGTTAAGGGAATGAAGTTTCTCGGTGAAAGCACATATTTCAGTTTATAAATTCTTTTATCGTCTTGCTTTCCCTCCTTGACAAAGTTTTGACATGATTGTCTATACTCCCATTGGGCTGAAAAAGAGAACATGCCACAAGTGCAGAGATGACTGGCATGAAAACACTTTTATGAGCAGTTGAAGAGAGAAAACAGTTCAAAAAGAGACTAAGCAAATTCCTGGTGGACAGGTTAATCAGTGGCTATTAAACACCCACCAGCTGGCTCCAAGCCAGGATCTCAGTAACCAGCTGAAGGCTGGAAGCTTGGAAGGTGAGGCAGGGGAAGCATTTGCTGTTAGCAACTGTTCAAGGCAGGAGGCTGGACTAGGTTTGGCTCAGTGTGGCTTTCCTTATGGCCCTCCATTATGTCGTGCAACGACTCTGCACCGTACCCACTTTCACTCCAATTATCACGCACTGCATGCCAGTCCTGGGCCCCTCACACACGTAGGGCAAGAAGACACAGTGAGAGCATACATTTGTTTTTCTGAGTAGATGAGCTACACGAGATGTTTGACAGGAAGCAGGACAGCAAAGTAGCCCAGTATCACCAGTTCTCTGAATAATACTAAATACTTATTTGGACCCAGCCCTTGGAAAAAAGGCTCTTTACCAGCCTTCAGAAAATTATGATTCTGTTTTTTGTCTACAAAAGCCCATTAAAGAAAATTCTTCATGGTCTGGATGGTTACCAGGCCACCAATGGATTTTCTGGTTGCTGTTGCCCAGGCAGATCTTTCTAACACAAATAACAGGTAGAAGGTTTATATTTTATGCCAGATGGTACCCAACTATCTGACAACTCCGTCCTTAATGTGTTAGCTCATTATTGATTGCACTTCAGGTGAAAATTAATGTAGCCTGTTTTATTTTTAAATGTGTCCCAAATGGGGATCCACAGTAGTAGATGTTTGGGGGGGGAGGGGGAGGAAGGGGTATTTCCACCTTCTTAGTATGCTGTGGTTGACACAGATTTATTAGAGTTCCTCTAATATATGTAAATATACTTCCATGCACAAGTGTGTGTGTGTGTGTGCCTGTGCTAATTTATATTAGTTTATTTTATCTGATGCTGTGTGTGAAAACAGGTCCATTTATTTTATACATACATACATCTAAAAGTATTGGTTTTATTTATTTTAAAATCCTCAAGATTAAAATAAAATAAAATAAAATAAAATAAAATAAAATAAAATAAAATAAAATAAAATAAAATAAAATAAAATAAAATAAAAATACCTACATTGTAATTCCACTGAATAAGTAACAGAAGATATGACCGCTCTGAAGAAACTATTGCCATGGCCAGGGATAGAAACCTCCTGATCTGGCTCATGGCACAACCCAGAAAACCCTGAGGGGTCTGGCTGCATCCCAGCAGCCTGTGATGACCTGCATATGGACAGCTACTCTGCCCAGAGCCTCCAGTATGGGACTCACCTTTGGCACAACCTGTACATTAAAACCTGAGAACAACCATACAGATTAAGACCACGACACATCTCGCCTGGTAGTCCTGCCTCTGGCAGTGCCCGGGAGAAGGATGCTACAGTCCTGTCGTTTCCCTGGAACACCCTTTTCTTCTAGAATTTGGGATCTGGGGACTTCCTGAACCAGAGGTAACACGTTTCTGCCTTTGATGGATTGCACTTCTGTAAATTTTTCTCATCGCTTTTTGAGCCCATGTGAGAACATTTTGCACCTATATATTCTGTAGCAATAAGAGCAACAGTTTAACCACTCATTACATGAAAAATGCATTCTTTCTTTTACTCCGAACCTCTTCTCAAAAAAAAAAAATATGGGAGCTTCAAATAAAATCTTTATGATAAAAAGTGAACAGTCATTCCAATTCACCTTCTGCATGCCCTTCATAACTTCATAGAGCTCTACTATATCTTTATCCTCACTCCACTAAAACACCTCTTTCCAAGGCTAAAGAAACATACTGTACATCTACATTATCTGCTAAGTCTTCAAGAGTCTGGATAATACATTTCATGAGGAAATTCTTCCAGTTTCTTACTTCCTGCAATATCACATCAGGCTTTCTCTTTTCAGCAGTACCAAAGAACTAATCAGGCTAGATATGAACAACTGGAATACAGCAAATGATACACAATGAATCAAGCATATATTTCTTTTTGATGCTTGCCATTTGTAAGCAGATGGCCACTGAAACACTCTAAAAGCAAAATGAGAACAATATGCCCTATATGGGTAAAACTCAGGAGGAAAGTGCTATGGTGCACAAGAGCCAGAAATTTAAATCACGCAGACAATGTACCTACTCAAAAACACCAAATGTCCACTAACACTAAAATTATATCTCTTTTTGTAAAATGTACATATATGCACACTCCGCTGCTATGCATGTTAGTCCCAGATGGGAATCAGATATTCTGGAGGACTTACCCAAAGAACGGCTGAAAAAGGCTGAATTCAGTGTCTTGCATTCAGCAACGAGCTGCAATTTTTGAGGCAGATCCTGTCCCCACCTCTGCAGGTCCCACACAAATCCTGCTAAGAGAACTGGGGAAGTTCAGCATCTAGGAGTATCCTTCTCTTGGAAGACAGAAATACCTAGTAAGGAAGCATCCGCTAAAAAGAAAACTGATTTACTCTCTTGCTTTCCTAGGCTCATGAAAAGATATTTAAACTTCACAGAAAAACTTTCTTTACATGGATTTCCTCATAAATTAACCTGTCTCCATTTTGAAGCTGTGTTACGAGTTGCAGCCACTTGTGCCATTGCCATCAGGTTGCAGCCCCATACTTTTTAGAAGAGCTTGCTGCCATCCTGCCATTACTGACAATGATACACAGTATTTTCCTTTCAAGGGATGTAAATATCAACACTTGACTGACTTTTCCATCAGGTTGAGAAGCTGTTCTCCCGTATTTAGTGAATTAATCAATAAAATGCAATTTCCTACAGTATGTGACAAACCCTTGGGAGGCCAAAAATAGACTGAATGCTAGATTTATCTTATGGATTTTCCCATGATTCTTACCACCAAATTCACAATGAGAAAATACACAGGACAGTGTTATATGTCATTGGTGTCAAACTATTAATTAGCTAACACTAAATTATCTGATGTGAAAGCTACCTGTAGGTTTCAGAGCTAGTCTGCAGACTAGGAGTGGGAGGTGAGGGGAAGTTAACGCTCATCCCGCTGTGTTGAATCTGCCTAATAAGAGGATGAAGTTCTCAAGCTCGTGTTGAAATTTCCTGGTGAAATTGAGGATGAAAGCGCCCAAGCCCAGGCACTGATAGTGCTGGGCACTTTGGAGGCTGAGGTGAGGTGACGTTACTTGAGCCCTGGAACGGGGAAGTCATGGAGGCAAAGAGCGGAGAGAGTCAGTTAGCTCTCCAGCTAGCTAGCGTGTTACAAGGATGACAGGATATTTAGAGTAGGAACTACTGCAGCACCTCTACCAGTAAAAGAAAGACATATGGACAGTTTTCATTTAGATTTCCATCCCTTCCAAGACCTTTCTAATATTTCAGGAGCCCAGCTCACAGGCTTCTGGGCTAAAGATGGTCCTTGGGCTGACTGGGACTTTAGGGAGGAGGAGAAGGAAGGAAAGAGGGATGAGAAACTCACCAGGGAACTCATGCACCCTCTTTTTCCTGGAGATTTAGCTCTGTTGGAGCATACTTCCATCCCCACAGTGGGATGGATAGATGTCATGGAATCAGAGAATTGTTCAGGTTGGAAAAGACCCCTAAGCTCACCTACCGCAACCTTTAACCCAGTACCAAACTCCATCACTAAACCATGCTACTAAATTGTAAGTTTATATGTTTCTTGAAGACCTCCAGGGATGGTGACTCCACCACTTCCCTGGGCAGCCTATTCCAATGCTGCACAACTCTTTCAGCAAACTTATCCTAATATCCAACCCAAACCTCCCCTGGTGCAACTTTTCTTATCACTTGGTGCTTGGGAGAAGAGACCGATCCCCACCTCACTAGAAACTCCTTCAGTGTAATTGTAAAGTATAATAAGGTCTCCCTTGAGCTTTCTCTTCTCCAAGCTAAACAATCCCAGTTCCCTCAGCTACTCCTCATAAGACTTATTTTCTAGACCCTTCACCAGCTTCATAGCCCTTCTCTGAACATGCTCCAGCACCTTGATGTCCTCCTTGCAGGGAGGGGCCCCAGACTGAACACAGTACTCGAGGTGCAGCAAATAATGTGTCTCAGCAGGTTAAATGGAATGAACCCACAAATACCCTGCTGGAAAGCACTGAGTTAGTATGAGTGGTGTAAAATGGAGGGGGAAAAACAAAACACCACCACAGGAGTTCACACACCCCTTGCTTGCATAAACACTTAGTTCCAAAGTGATCTGGTATTGCACATATCTAGTCATGAAGATAAAAAATAACTAATAAACATTTCTCTAATACTAGCAGCACTAATGTCCTTTCTTCCTTCTTCAGATACTTTTCAACATCCTCCTTCAAATCATGTAAGGGAACAGTCAGGAAAGCAAACAGATCTAAGTTTGAAGCTCTAAAAGGTAAATAGTAGAGCAATCCTACTTCAATTGCACTGTGCATTTCTGGAAAAAGACAAAGTATTTGTACCCAGCCAGCAAAAGTATTGTTTTATTCTGGAACACTAACAAAACAACATATCTCATTTCCAGTATGGCTTTCATTGCTTCAAGCTGAGCACGAAACCAGACTACAGAAGTAACTAGAAATGTATCCACAATTAATACAATGCTACATTTCTATCACAACTTTAATTATAGGAATTCCTAGCTCTTATGTGGTAAAAAAGTGTTCAGGAGTCTGAAACACAAATTTGAACGAACTTATATGTGGGCAAAATTCTGTGACACTGCCAACAAATGCAGAAAGGGCAGAAAGCTTAAAACTTATGCACATTTGCTCTGAATACAGTAATGACTCACAAGTTCAGATGATTTGTCTTTTTCTCTTTTTTTTTTTTGCCATGTAGTTGTTCAGGAGTGAAAAAAAAAAAAGATAGCTTAAAAAGCTACTGGGGGATTTTCTTGGGTGAAAAAACATATGAAAAGCATTTGTTTATGCAAGTTAACATCAGCAATTCTTGTCTTCTGTGAGAAAACCTGCATAACTGTCAACATATGGTGTTACTGCAGGTAAGAAAAAACATTAGCAACTACAGTGTTGGCAGCAGTAGCCAACATGAAGTTCTTGAGCTGTGTGTAATTCATAAGCAGTTCAAATATAGCTCCTATGCACAGCTAAAGGTTTCTACTGATGATGCGATTGCCACGTTATCTGAAACTTTAGCTATGCAAGAAACAAAGAACAGGTTGGGTTGAGGCTGCCAGTGTCAGCTTATAAAGAGTCACATGAATCCAGGTGCAGGGAAGCAGAGGAGATGACATTTCCACCCATATTGAACTTTCTTCTGAAGTTATTATATCAGATGAGATGTAATATTCATATAAGGTATGACTGCTTGGTTTGCTTAGTCAAATCACTGTTCTTATAAATATGATTCTGCATAACCAAATATCTGATCAGCAGCACCAAATCCTAATCAATACTATCAGTAAGCTGATGCACTCATTTGGGATCATAAATTACTAGGAGAAGATGGTATGACTGTGGTTAAATGGCCCTCGCTATAACCAGATACTGCAAGATGAAAAGGCTCCTTATGAGAGCTTGAAACCCTACATCAATGTAAATAATCCTCCAGGCACTCCAAACAGACCACTCCCTGGCAGGATGCTGAGGAGTCTGGAGAAGCTCTTACTTTTCCTCTCAAGAGTTCCCCTTCTCCATCCCATACTCTCTTCTGCCTGCATCCCACTGAAAGTCACTGCAGAAACAGTGTCAATGGAAACTTCTTTGGTTTCATTCCCACTAAATTATGTGTGAATGTAGCAGACAGGACTCAACTTGAGTCACTCTAAGACACAGATTTCCTGAAAGAAGTAAGAAAAGTAAAGTCAAGAAGAAACACTGCTAATACCTCTCTCCCATACGGCACAAAAAAAAAAAAAAAAACGGTCTGCCTGTTCCCAGCTCGCAGCCCTTGGTCATTCCCATGCTGAACTCCAGCTCTCTCAGTGAGACTTCTCCCCATGCCTGTCTCTGAAGTGTTCCCATCAAAGACAGAGAGCGAACAGCATGTCCTCCCAGGAGGAGGACAAAGGCTGGACAAATTTGTGACTGCTCTGCAGTCGTTCCCTGCAGCTATGAAATCCTGCTCGTCACCCTCTACATACATTTTCAATATGTCCCAGTCTTCAAAACATTGAAGCTTAAATCAGGAAGAGTTCATCTCCAGCCTCACCACAAAAGACTACATACTTCAGTCCCTAAAGACATCTGAACCTCCCTCACAGAGCTTAGACTAGAATTTGGCACAGATTGGACACAACTTGTTCCGGTTTGTAAAGCACTTTGTGATGATGGTCTCTAACCATACGCCCATTATTTTGTTCCTCAACTCAGTTGAATAATTCAAGTTATACAGATTTCAGTGTGTTCCTATGGAAAACAAGGAAAGCTAAGGAAATATGGCCTATGCTATCCCAAAGTGACCGCTGGGATATCATTATCACCATAACCAGGTGTGTACACTTCTTAAAACAGTTCTTCATTTCCACTGGTTAATTCAGTCAAGTTTTGTATTTGATTTCTAACATCATTTTCCTGTCAATAACTACTAGTATGAAGCCTTGTGACACAAAAATGTCAAGCTACTGGTATTCATCTGCATTTGCGAGACTTTTTGAGATTGCTTGGTGTCTCCACAAGGAAACAAGCAAACAGCCTCAAGATAATTTCATCCTGCAAAAGGGTGAGATGACAACAGCCTTATAGTTAATGTACAAGACCATCCTTCCATTCCTCTTTGAAGAAAGACTTGGGATAGGAAATGAGATGCTGGTCCAAAGAGGGAAGAGCTGTGGTCAGGTAGGATTCCCACAACCTACTGAAAAGCCCGTGCTTGAACATGTCCATATTGAAAGGTCTGCAAATTTCTCTTCAATTATGTTAATGTATTATATCTGCTATAAACACAGAACCTTGAGGAACAGATTTTGCTGTCTACGACTTTTATTTTCAGCCACATTGTGCCACCAGTTACCATGACCCTTCTCCACAGCTGCTGTCAGAGGCACAAAGAATATCTCTTCTAAATCAATGTTTTAAGACACTAAGCCAATTTTTAAGCTAAGGAAAGAGATGTGGCTCAGAAAGCTAGGCTGAAAAACTCTATACAGCTTCACTGACCTACATTAATCAATGAAACTTCCATCTCAAAAGGCAGGTGAATAATTATTTTTTACAAAGTAATCTTTAGTGTGCCAGCACTTTTTTTTTTTAGTAAAAACATTGTTACCTGCAAAAATCCTAAGGCACTGATTCCTCTTTGCAGTTTCTCCTCAGAGATTAAAGAGCTTGTTTCCAGCATACTGAGATTAAAGAGCTTGTTTCCAACACACTGAAATGTTACTGTACTCTGATTAATGTCTTTGGCAAATGGGATAAAGGAGCTTCAGTCCTCTTGCTGCTCAACCAACTTGAATGTGTTTTCAGGGCTATCAGTGAGTGATGTTTACCAGAACTCACCTCAGTCATCCCTTCTGTGTTATTTGTAGGAAAATGCTAACAGGAGTGAAAAGTAAATATTCCTAGTAAATATTCCTATTTCAGCAGCAAGCTGAAAAACTAGAGGTAAGGGAACATATTTGTTGAGTAAGTAGGTACCATGCACAGGTGTACACACATACAGACATACATTTATACACACATACATTTCTGTATAGACATACTTTTCCATTAATAAGCACTGATTACGTATTCATAAGTTACTTGCTTAAAATGATTATATGTAATTACCAATTTTTACATCTCTGAAGATGTATTCAGTCAGTCATAAGCAATCTGATTATTCTCAGTGTCTCTTCCCTACTACAGTAGGAAACACAAAAATAAACCAGTGACTAGTAAGAGTGTATATAACAGACACGCATGCAAAAAATAAAATAAAAATAAATAAATAAAAATGTACTATTTACCATGTTATTGATACCTTACATGCATTCTTCTGATAGGATATTCTTTACTTGCTGATGTACTATGTTGCTACTATTTTTTTTTCAACAATTCTTACTATGTGATCACCTAATATGCATTAATTCCTGACACTTTCTGCCAGTACCTTCTCTCCTGCTTTCTCTCTGCTACAACAAATGAAAAACATTTTAAGGCAGAGGGGCAAACCTTTCATTTTGTTTCTCATAGAGGCTTATCTCAACAGTACAGCAATGCCACTTTGCTACAACTGGCACTGAGAACTGATTTGTGTTCATCAGCATTCACTTGCTGCCTAAGCATCAGCTCTTGAAGCTTCTGATTTTCATAAATAGTCACCCCTTCAGTTATTAACTGTACTGAATGGGTCTGCTCTGCAGCCCAGAGCAAGAACAAAATCAATAAGCTCTGATAGCAAGCATCAATTCTCTGACTGCAGATGTATTTATAACAAGACAATTTTCCAGAATTAGGTCTATATTATTTAAAATATGCAAAGTCAGGACTTGAGAAAACCACGTTCTGTTATTTAGTCTTTGACATTATAAGAAGAATGAGACAGAGAATATTCCAACAAGTTAACGAAGGAGACTCCTGTCTCCATTAAACTGTATTTTTCTAACCATATCCCTTACTAATAAGATACTTGCAAGATCATCCTTCTTAACCCTTTTCTCTGTATAATACCCTGGATTATTTCTTAATATTTTTAATGATATAATTACACAGTTATCTAGTTATCTGAGGAAATAGGGGAGAAGTACAAAAAAAAAAAAAAAAAAGGAAAGAAAAACTGACCTTCCTCTAATTATTTTTATTAATAGCAAAGAGTTGTTGGCCTGCCTTTGTTTTCCTTACTTCTTATTCAAGCTGTTTTCTCTGTAGTCACTAAAATATTTATATATACTTCTCTGAAAATCTCAGCCTAAGGGATTTAAGATTGTGGTCCCCAGCGAATTTCAATGGACCCTGACTATTTAACTGTTTCAAATGCCTTGGAAAATTCTAGCCATTATTTCTTACAGAAAATTAGTATCTCCATTTTTTTTTTTACCACTTATTAATATATCTGTTTCCTTTTAAAACACAGATAATTTAAATACCTCTGTTTGAATGGGTAAAAAAATGAGGACAGAAAAACACGAGGCTGTTAAAAGATTAACATGAGTCTGCTTCACTGTGACTGTAGCTGTAGTGGCTTTCCATATGTGATAGTCAAAGAACAGAAGTAACACGTTTATCCACTGATACATCTGGAAAAACTAATAAAGCACTGAAACAGCTGAGCCGTATTTCAGTAAGCCATATATGCTCTGAACTCAGTATTTGAGTATGCAACCCTTAGCTATATACGTATCGTTCTCTCTCACGGAAATAGTGTCCATTATTTTGCTCGGTTACTATGATACAGTGTTAGATATTCCCTAATTAACCAAATGAGAGGAGTTTATGAAGTTTTTTCCTCCTGTTAGTTATTCTTTTTGTATCTCTTTTCATTGCTGAAAGTCTGGCTTATCTGCAAATTCTGCATTTCAGGTGATATCAAGTGGCGGAGAAAATATAATCAATCCTCCATAGCAAATGCAGAATGACTAGCACATTTGCAAGCGGTCCAGTAACAGATACACCCTTCTTGTTACTACTGTGTGAGCTCTTCACTTCTGTCACTGTTATCCCCCCCCCCCCCCCCCAAGGGTTTCCAGCCTGGAGTTCGCACGCCCGGCGATGCGTTTGCACTCACCACACTCGCGATGCAGCGATTGCCAGTGAGGATTTGTAACGCTTCCCCCTCGCTCATCGCTCCCCGTCCCTAACCGTGCGTTTGTCTTCCACAGGCTTCATCTGGCTGCAACAGCTGATGTGCCTACAGGCGGGGGCTGGCGAGCACCTCTCCGACCTGCTCCGTGACTCAGCATCCAGGAGGCCTTCAGGAGCCCAGAAACCATGGGCTGAACATATCCCTCACCCCTCGGCCACCGCCTGCTTCCCCCAGCTCAGGAAGGGCAGAGGATGCGGGGATGTAGCCCTGTGCAAGAGCGGGCAGGATACAGCTTGCACAAGCAGCAGGGAAACCGCTAAGCTGGGGGGCTGCCCAACGACGTGTGCATTCCCACGCAGAGGGCTTCAGGCTGATGACTGCTTGATGGATTGTCAGTGGAACACGAGCATGTAATATTTATGTCCTCTCTTCTGAAATGGGCAATATGAGCACTAGTGGACTTCTGGTGCAGCATTTTCCTAGCTGATTATCCAGTTCCTCATATATTCCTTACGGACTTTTACCAGGTAATTAATAACCCACCTCAAGCTGTTCCTTGAGGCAGGAGTCCTTACGTGTCTCTGTACGATGTGACATAAGGACTGGCATCCTAACCGGACCATCAGGTGCTATTAAATGCAAATGTCAGATAACAATGTAAATTCAAAAAAAAAAAAAAAAAAAGAGGCAGCTACCCAAGGAAGGGTAGCACATGGCATTCCTGTTGTGACCGTCTGTGATACCTACTGGTAGCACCTTGGTAATTCAGATCACAGAGCAAACAGCTTTCAGCCTTATTAAACTAACTGTTTCTCAATGCTCTGTGACAATATGTCTATCTGAAAGTACGGATATACCTTCAAGTTGCTGAACACAGAATATAAAGTATTTCTGTTCTATTTTCCAAACTACAGTGCCTTCTAAAACATGATTTTTCATATACACAAAATATTAATGATATATACATTTTTAATCATTCATTCTGTTAAATCATTTAGTAAGCAAAAATTATGTAATTTAACTGCTCTTTTAAAAGGTGGTATCCTTACTGTATACCTACACTGGTTAGACAACAATTTTCTTGAATATATCCTAAGCTGTCAAATGTCCAAATGAAAATAATACAAATGCTTTTAAAATCTCTGTCTCTCTCTCTCACTCTCTCTTTTTATTTTCCAGCAAATGACAATTAGAAATAGCTGCCCTTGTATGTAAAATCTCAGGCAGTACTTAGTTTTCTGAAGGACAATAAGGACAGGTTTGTCTCTTCCCTTGTCAGCCCAGTCTTTTATCCAAAATGAAGCAGTTTGATCATAGTTATTTACAGGACAGTCAAGCAATAGACTCCGGGACCCTGTTTGCCACATATTTCAGTGTAGCTTGCAAATGTTACAGAGGATTTACAAACAGAGGAATAAAAGTCAATGAAATTCCATTGCCATTATTTGCTTAGGACCTCTAATAAAATAGATCATGTTATTATATTGATTAAGCTCAGTGACTGCCCTGCCCCTCCCCACAATGCAGTCATCTATAGCAGACAAAAATTGATCAGAAATGCACACTCCTGAACAAGCTGCGGGATTTGAAAAAGTATAGCAGTATTTATTCTCAGCAATATTTAAACAACCATTTTACAACACCCATGCCGGCAGGATCCATGCAGCCATATCCGACCGAGAATCCTGACGCTGCATTCCAGCACAGATATCTGAGTCAATGTAACCACACTGCATCATCATAATCCTGCCTCAGCATATTCCCTCTTCTGCACACAAATCTACAAAGAAAAAATACCCTGTTTTACCTGAGGTGGTGAATCCTTTCTTGTCCTTTTGTTCATAATAACTATTCCAAGTTTGTATCTTTGCAAAGAATACAAGGATGGTTGCACCAATAAACTTCACAGATCCTCTCCTGCGGCAGAAAGCAAATTACAAAAAAAAAAAAAAAAAAGACTTCAAGCTGTGACCTCAGAGCAAAGCACAGCCGTTAGCATCCCTCAGCCAACCTTCGGCAGAAAGCAGGTTAGACAGCAGGAAAACTAGCTCTGTACATGGCTGCAATGCTTTCAAATCAAGCATTCTGTGCTGTAAGCTCGGGGATTTATATCTTCGTAAATAGGCCGTCCCACTCAATGCTGCTTGTGTGCATGAAAATATGAAGCATTTCACTGCAGTCACTTTCTGCAAGAAACTATCCCAGTCATCTTTACAATCTCTGTCATTCTGCTCTGAGACTAAAGAATGAGCACAGCATGCATAATTCATGCATTAAAATCTTCTGTGCACTTCCTGCAGGAACTGTTATATCCAGTAATGGGATATTGATCAGCTCATCGCTAAAACAATTGGGCTAGGCAATTGGTTTGCTGCAACAAACAAATGGGATGCAGACACAGGCTTTCCACCCTGCAGCATTCAAGCGCAACTCCAACATACGTGGCGTGGCATTTACATATTGCAGAGTGTTTAATCTGGACTCTGCATTTCTTTGACCTTCGGAAAATGCTGCATTATCTAAGCCTTTTATTTGAAGGCTCTGTGTCCTGCAGCCTGCTTCTCCTTTTAACTCTATGCAGCACGAGAAGTGACTATGATCTCCTAACTCTTTGTTCAAAGCACAGTCAACCTCCAAAAGCAGAGAGCAAATTAAAAACCTTTCTGCCCCATGATGCAGTCTTTGACCTACATACACCTGCCTGTTTGTACCAAGGGATTAAACCACTCACACTCTTTAGTACAACATATACATTCTCTTCAATCTGGATAGAGATGCACATATGCATCATTTTTGTCTAGCACAAGTCACATAATTTGTATCTGACAGATCAATTAAAACAAGACAAGTCCCAAAGTTTCTGCTTCTTCCCACAGATCTGAACATCCTCCAGCTTTTTCAGCACACTCCCCTTTCTTGCACCCCCACCATTTATACAAGCTTCATCAACAGTTCAGCAACTCCTTCTCCAGCCGCTGTCTTCAGCAGCTTCTCAGCAACCCCACCCTTGGACTGTCACGTGCTTCTCCCTCCAGACACAGCAAGAAACCTGGCTCACTCAGTTTCAGAAGAAAAAGACGAGAAAGACAGACATAAGGAAAACACAAGAGCCAGGACTGCTGTGAAGCTCCAAAATAATTATGAACAATAAAATCACAGGAATCTTCATAGCCACCCTGGTGCTGACAAACAGCACTGTCACCTGTGTTTGCACCACACAAATCTGTACTCTCCTCGAATCTAAGGAATTATGCCTTGGCATTGATGGAGATTGGGTCTGATCTTTTAACACTAAAATGCATCATTAACACTAAAATAAAGAACTGTTAGCGATGTTTATTTGAAAAGAAATCCAAGAGGTTAGTAAGACCTTCTTCCGGGGACTAAATAGGGCACAACTGGCTAAAACAAAAAATCTTGATAGGGCTGCAGTATGAACAGGAACATGGCACACGCTGATGAAAACCTGAAGTTGGGCTAACCTACCCCTTCTATTGAATTGCTTTGCGTTCAGACTCCTCCCAAGTAAGCTAATGGAAAATTGTCTGGAGTAGCAGGACTTGGCTTACTATCTGGAAACAAGAATGAATAGAGGCTTGTTCAGAGGAAAATCAGGAAGAAGTTTTGCTTGGTTTGTCTCTCACCAAAGCAATGGCCTTTCAGTATATCTAGTATCTACTGCTTTCCCTCATGCTGAAGCATCCCCATACATTTCAGTGAGCTGGCAAAGGTGTCACCAGGAAATTACCACATGCATTTCTGGTATGTTCTTTCCCAACAGCTACAAGGGCTATAATACAACAGGAGCTAAACTCTACTTTGTGATAAAGCAAAAAGAGAAGCAAAAACATCTTCGGCCATTACTATATCCTGAGCGTGGGGTCATGATCATCTCTGACAAGCATTAAACCAGGAGTTACAAGCCATATTAGAAAACATGATGCTGTGAACCTGTCTGCCTAATTAATCAGATTAGAATAGGAAGAAATCTCAGAGAGATGAAATTCATGCCCCAGGTCGTACGATCCCCATGAGCTCATTCTGATCTTACTCTAATCAGTTATAAGTGGGAAACATACTAGGCAAAAAAATAAATAAATAATAAATAAAAAAGCTCATATAAAGCACTGCAGACCAACTCAACCCACGCTCACCATTGCAGTGGGCATCTGCCACTTGCTGCTATATTGAGACTGCTCCAGATAAAGATGGCTAAATTTGGATAGCTAGCTAGATGCAAACAAGATGCCCATCCTCTGTCAGAAGATTAATAAAACCTGTTCAGCTGGGCAGATCTTGCTGGCTATTTAAGGGCAAGTTGAAGCATTCTCATCTCCACTGACTGTAGTGATGGGATTTCTACTGATGATGATTGGACTGCGAATGTGTAGGCCCCATATAGATACCAACACGTAAACCACTCAATTTAGACACCTAAATTTAGCACTGTAAACACCCTGCATGTAGTTTAACAGACTATTTCCCTAGGTACAGGGCAGAAGACATGCTAATTTGGGGCAGTTATGTATACTTTGACACCTACTCTCCCTGCTCTAGCTGTGTTTGGGATAACTTGGAGCTTTTGAGTAATTGCCTAAAACTGATTTCATATGTAAATGCCGTTACATCAGTGCCATTTCAGACAGTTGTGTCCAGAATATAAATTTTGATTAGTGGTTCAAAAAGAACCTAGATTTCTACATCTTATGAAGAGCTAAAGGTAAATTACACATTAAATTATGAGTTCATACTCCTATTAGAAATGGAAAATATCTCCATGTGGATGTCATTTTTTTCTGTATTAAATCATTGTGAGGTATTCTTATGTAGAAAAACAAAAACAGAAACACTCTTAGAATTTCTGTAATGCCTGCCTCGTATTTTGGAATTCATATGAGTTCCTCAAAGCTTTAGAAGCTTTAGGGAATAAAAAGTCAGTAGGTCTTCCCTCCATTACAGATCTTCAGAAGAAGCAGTAAGACAGTAAGAAGGGAAATTGGTGCCACTTTCTTTGGAAGATCACAAAGATAAGAAAGGGTTTTACTATTCAGATGGGTAAGGTCCAAAAACAGAGTAAATTAGTGTTTTGTTGAACTTACTGGTATTAGGAAACACACATATGAGTGCAAATATAAATGCATTTTATTACACTGAAGTACTGCCTATGGATTCATTGTGTTAGACGCATACCCCAGAGAAATCTGACAATCCATGCTGACAAACATTAGCCTTGTATGCACACTTATCTGTATTTTTTAACATTCCCTGATTTGTCAGTGCTGAAAATCACGTAATGAAAACACCCTATTCTCCTTGCTTTATGACTCTGGTTGTAAGATTCTCATATAAATGAACATATCAGGTGTTCACACTCTTACTACAGCTACGTAGAAACCCTTTCAAAGCAGAAACTCCAGACTTGGCAACCTTCTATTCAGTTTGAAACGGGGAAGTGCTCATGGGTCTGGAAGGTTTTAGGATGTGCTATACAGCAGACTGTCAGGTATTCTCAATAACAGGATCCCATTTTTAAAAGAGCACAAAGCAGCCATTTAGTGCAGCCATTTCACACAGATGTTTCATAAATCTTCATTTTATTTCAGTAACCAGTTGCATAAATCCCCGTTTCATGTACCTCTCTTCTTTTGTTGTTCTCCCTTACTGAGGTCTTAACCCCAGCCTTGGTTCATCATCAACATCTTCCTCTTCTCTTCCTCTTCTTACATTAGGAAAAAGCTCTATTCTTTCACAAGAAATTAATTTTGTCCTCCTTCACCTTTCCTAGATAGGTAACTTATTCTAGTATCTATTTATCGCATCCACAATGACTGTCACCTGCTTGACTCTAGCTCTTATATACTACTGGCTCTATTTTTCTTTTTACATACCTATTTCTCCAACAGAAATCTAACAGAAACTTGAATTTTTCTTCTTTTTCCCCTTCTTTCCCTGCCTCATCCTTGAGAACACAAAAACCACTTGTGTTCAGACCTGCTGTATGTTCCACCTGCTGAAAAGCCACAGCCATCTCCCCCAGTTCCATGATTTCTTTCAGAATCTCCTTTCCCCATCACGTCTGCTTTCATTCCCCTCCCATTCTCATCGGTTTTCCCTTCACAAAGCAAAAATTCCAGTCTTTCCCTTAACTTAATTTGCTTTTGCAGTCACCCTTACATCCGCCTCCTCTCCTTTGATGTTACATAGCTTTAATTCTACCGCATGTAGTGCTTCTGCTCCTTTCATGATGGCTTTTATCTCTTGCATTCAAATGGAGCAAGTCTTGAAATCTCTAGCATTTGTATTTATCCATACTTGAGGAACTGGACTCATTCTTCATTCTTCCTGACATTATGACTGTTTTTTTTTATGGTTAGGAGGCCTAAGTTTCTATTTCTGAAGTTATGACTTCCTTGATACAGTCTTATCCTGATCTCTGTAACTGCTGCTCTAGATGTCTTTCAGAGGAATGACTTCAAGCTTACTTCCAAGTTCTACAGAGATTTTTTGGTCTTCCTACCTCTTGAAATAGTACTCAGGCATAATCTCTTCTGTAAGCGCAGTGGCAGCTACCAACTCCTCCTTTCAAATCCATATCTCACCCAATATTTCTGATACTGATTTCTGATATTTCTATTCAGACATCAGCCTTATCTCAACATAGCCAAATTAGGGTTCTTATTACCCACCTCCACAGACTCATGCTGACAGATCCTTCCTGAATCACTGTGTACAGTGGCACCATATAGCCCACCATTTGAGACACGTGCCTGAATGTTGATTCAGATCATTTTTCAGGTCATCAAATCCAGACCAAGTCTTGCAGAACCTTTCTGTACAATACTGCTTATATATAATCTTTTAATATGCACTTAATTAATACCCTTCTCCAGACCCTCATAATCTCAGGACCAGATCAGTGAAAAATGTTTTTCTCTGACCTGGACAGACACAGCACCTAATCAGTGTGCTGCTTCAAAGACTGTTCTTCCAGAGCATCACCCTAACTGCGTAACCTCTCTCCTTGCATCCCTCCATTCCCTGCCTTAGTAAATCAAACACAAGGAGCCTCATGTTCACTTCCACAGACTGCTCTCATTATTATTCTCAGTCGGTACTGAACAGCCAACTTACAATTAATCTGTAAGTTATTTTTCATTAGCCCCTTGTTAAGTTTTCAGTCAAGCACTTCTGTGCTTCCTTCCATTACACTTTATACTTCGGAAGAACCCTCTGCAACACCTGCAAAGTCATTTCATTGCCCTCCTTCAAACCCTTTTTTAAATCTCATTTGCTATGATAATTACAAAAAAAACCTGACAGCACGTAGGCTGCTCAGGAAAGCTGAGACCACTATCTATCCTCATGGCTGATTTTTTTTTTTCACCATTCCTTTGCAATTCCCCATCTGTCTTTGTCTTTTATGTTATACTTTCACTCATAATTACTTATGAGTAATTCTCACTGGGAGAGGGACAGACTTTTTGTTTTGTTTGTTCAAAGCGGTCTCTGGTTGATGGCTGTGGCTTTTCACTACTACACTAATCAACATTACCGGAGGGCATACAGCACTCAGACTGGGAATCTAACGAGGGTGTATCTAACAGAACCTGGGGCGTCAGGAACAGAATTGGAGCTGGCCCACGTTTCCTGCTGAGGAGTTGTACAAGGCTGAGAGAAATCAAGGATGCTACTTCAATTGCTTAAGCTGAAAACATAATTTTATTCCTGTATGGAGCACTTTGCTACCAATACCTAAACACGTTCATCAGTAAAACAACTGCATATTCTGCTTAATCAAGTGTTCTGAGATATCAAAGATACTAATTAACATTAAAATGCCTTCTTTAATCATTGTTTTGGAACAACAGAAGTATTTTATAGTATGATAAAAATTATATAATTTTCACCATATGTGGTGGTTTTATTCAGGGGGACAGCTGAGCTCCACCACAACTGCTCTCTCACGCCCCCCCCCCTCCTCAAAGGAAAAGGGGGAGAAAATATGATGAAAAGGGCTCAAGGATTAAGATAAGGACAGGGAGATCACTCAGCAATTATCATCATGGGCAAAACAGACTCAGCGTATGGAGATTAATGTAATTTATTACCTGTTACTAACAAGCTAGAGCAGTGAGAAGTAAAACTAAACAAACTAAAAACACCTTCACCTCATCTGCCCTCTTCTACCTCCTCCCCCTGAGCAGTGCAGGGGAACAGGGAATGGGGGCTGTGGTCAGTCCCTAACACTTCATCTCCGCCGCTCCTTCACGGTCCCTCTCTGCCCCTGCTCCCCGTGGGGTCCCTCCCACGGGATGCCGTCCTTCCCCAACTGAGCCTGCGGGGGCTGTCCACAGGCAGCAGCTCTTCAAGAACTGCTCCCACACGGCTCCGTACCACGGGGTCCATCCCCCAGGAGCAAACTGCTCCAGCACGGGTCCCCCACGGGCAGCAGCTCCCCCCAGACCCCCTGCTCCTGCGGGGGCTCCTCTCCACGGGCTGCAGCTCCGGCCCGGGGCCTGCTCCTGCGGGGGCTCTCCATGGGCCGCAGCCTCCTCCAGGCCACATCCACCTGCTCCACCGGGGGCTCCTCCACGGGCTGCAGCGTGGAGATCTGCTCCGTGTGGGACCCATGGGCTGCAGGGGGACAGCCTGCTCCACCGGGGGCCTCTCCACAGGCCGCAGGGGAACTGCTGCTGCGTGCCTGGGGCACCTCCTGCCCTCCTGCTGCACTGACCTGGGGGGCTGCAGGGCTGCTTCCCTCACATTTTCTCATTCATGTTGCACAGCAGGTTTTGGTTTTTTTTTTTTTCCCCTTCTTAACTCTGCTCTCCCAGACGTCCAACCAGCGTCGCTCACTGGCTCAGCTCTGGCCAGTGGCACGTCCCTTTTGGAACCACCTGGAGCAGTCTCTGATCTGACATGGGGCAGCTGCTGGGCTCTGATCACAGAGGCCACCTCTGGAGCCTTCTGCTACCAAAACCTTGCCATGTAAACCCAATACACTCTATATGCTACTCTGTGTTATTATATAGCTCAGTTTTAAAATATACTTGATATTTTATTGCAAAATATGTTACTATAGTTATTACAATGGACTACAGTCTAGTATGTATATGCCATTTTTTAGTTGTTTAAGAGAGCCTGTTCACACTGAGGAAATTCTACTCGGTGCATGTTCATGTGTTCTATGTGAAGTCTAAGCATTTTTTTTCCTGCTGTGGAGATCTACAAGGCAGTTGTTACTCAACATGTCAGCTGCCTTTCAAGTAACAGCTACACATACAGAGCTGGAGAGAGTACTACTTTCATGCTTTTGCAGGGCTTTGGTTGCAACAGCAACAAAGGTTGTATCCCAGATAACATGGAAAACTTCTCTCCAAACCCTCCCACACTTGCACATTGATTTACTTCCAATTGCTACTGCTCTGAAACTAGCATAAAGTGCAGCATGACGTAAGGTGTATATATATCCTTACGTATAGATGCCGTAATACTGATTGGAAAATTCTGCTTTTCAGTTCTTCTCTTCACCTGGTTCTCCGATCACATCATCCTTCTTGGGCCTACAGCCCAAGCCCACTACAGCACTAAACCTCTGCACACATTTTGTGCTTAGCAAAAAATTGGTTTGATAGGATCTTTTCCTACATGCACATTACTGCTGGTTTTGCACTCCACTGTGTCTGCTTCCTGTAAGAAGTTTCTGACCTCTGGATTGATTTTCCTATCCGTCATTAGTCAAGAACTCTCTTTCAGTTTCCTCCACACCAAAGTTTATTGGTTCTCATTCATCACCCTAACAACTTACATTACTGGATAAACAAAGCCCTTATACTTGACCCAGTAGCAACTCCCTGTTGGCTTGTCTGGCTTTAAAGCCAGGCCTTTCTGAAATTCCTATCCAAAGATCCACAAAAGTGCAGGGAACACCGCAGGAACCAACTGAATTATGTGTTTTGGTGAGAAGTGAAAAAAGCCAAATATCCATCAGTGCAAGCAGAAATCCAAGCCCACTGCCTGCACATAGCAACACGTTATGGCTGCCAGCTCTGTCAGCGTGCAGTTCAAGCCAACGAATGTTTCCACTTGACTGAAATGCTTTCACTACAAGCAGTTTGCCAGGCAAACAAGAGGCAAACCGCAGCATCCACAGATCTTATTGGGGTTATTCTGGAAAGGGCTGGGCAGGAGGGAGGCTGCTGGGGGAGGACCGGGGCAGGCAGGGCAGTCCCTCAGCCCTAGGGCACAAGCCTGTGGCTCCTGGACAAGCAGCAGGGCGCCAGGCTGAGGGCAACCAGGGGTGGCCACAGGTCTGGATCACTGGACTAGGCCATAATGATGGTACAGGTCCCAGGTCCTGCCAAGGAGATGGCAGAGCATGGGCAGGGGCATAAGCAGCGCTGAAGCACAGCTCAGGCAAGGACCAGGGCAGGGTCTGCCCTACAAATGGCAGAGGAAAGGTGGAGTACCCTGTAAAGGCTTCTCACAGCTCTCACACAAATCTGATCCTGGGTTACACAGTCCGGCCTTTTCAGAGATGGTCCTGAGCACCAGAAGCCAACTCCTAGGAGAGGGAAGGAGCCCCAGGGCCTCTAGGTACACTCGTTGGTGTCTGCTGCAAGGAGTTAGAAATGAGATTTTCCATGAAGACTGGTGAGGCAAAATGAAAAAAAAAAAAAGAAAAAAAAATGCGATAGGGATAAATATGCAAAAAGGATATGAGGTTTGGTCTAAGCAGTGGGAACAGAAGCTATGGAAAGAGTATGAAATTGAAAAGGCTATCAAACTGACATCAGCGGCATCAGCAGAACAGTGAAAGGAAGGTAAGGATGAGCAGGGCAGTGTGAACACGGGGAGGCAGGTGAGATAAAATAGGTGGGAGTGAGTAGCAGGAGAGACTCAGTGGCAGCCTGAATTTAACTCACTGGTTTGAGAGCAATCAGAGGGCTTAAAATGGGGTGGCTGAGGCCGAGGAGAGGAGCAAGGATTCAAGGCAGCAGAGCTGCCTGTCAGGCAGTTCATTTTATCCTGCCTGATTCCAGACAAAGGAGGTGGTGAATTTTCTCACCTGTGAAATGCTCACAGGTCCAGGAAAAACTGCTCACATGTCCCTGGAGAGCAGCACGTTTCAGGAAGGAAAGGCTGAGGGCAGAGCAGCACCGGCATGCCCACTCTGCCCACTGCGGCCCTGCTGCCTGCCAGCTCCCACCCACAGCCCTGTGGCCCCAGTGCCCAACCTGCACTTGGATTTTTGCCTCGTTTTGTCTGCAAACTGCTCAGGAGGGGCCTATTGAGCAGCTACGTCCTAGAACTTGCTGCTATCAGCCCCATCGCACTGACAGAGGAAACGAGGGTGCTTTCTCCCAGAACAACCCACCGATCCCTGATAGCTCTGCTTGTCACACTGCACGTTTGTATGAGGAAAATGTCAGTATGCTCCCTGATATGCAGCATGGTATAGCATTTGGCTGCATGCAAATGACAGGAAAACTGAGGTGGGAGGCCAGTATTTAATTTTCATCCTCATGTAAAACATACTTGCCAGTCAGTACCACCCAGTGTTTTCAAATGCAGGTCAACTTAGATCAGCAGCTTGTCAGTAAAGAAGCAGAAGTGACATAAATAAACCGAATGCCTCCTACTTTTCTGACACCAACAGCCTGCGTTGCCAGTGACAATCATCCTCTGCTACCCACCACCAGCGCACAGCCCCTTCTCGTCTTCACCAGAGCGTGGCTTTTGACTTTGTCATCTCCATTTGTTCACAGTTCTCTGAATCAACAGATGCTCTACCACACAACACACACCATTCGTCCTATCTGACCAGAGAGGAAACAAACACACAAATACAAATGGCAGAAGTGGTTCTTTTTAGCTTTTATGAACTACATTCCCCTGAATAAAAACCAGAGCAGATATTCAGGTTCTCCTAGTAAGGATCCACCCTACAGTAATATCTATTCCTGGGTCCAAAAGCAATCGTGTTTTTAATCCTCCACTCTCTCTTTAGAAATGATCTCTTAGAAATTACTGACTGCAAACACACAGATAATATAAAATTAGCAGTTGTAAATATGCATAATATATTGCAGACATTAGAGCCTAGAAATTAATGGAAGTAGAAAACCCTCAGTTGCCAGTGAGAATTCAGTACAAAATCAATTAAATCTGTAAATTTCAACGCTTTGCAGAAGAAAAAAAAAAAAAAGGAAAAAAAAGACACTAAACTAGGATTGTCAGTTCTTAAAATGTGGATCACTCTTTCCTTTAATTCTTCTTCTCTAGCCTAGATGAGTGCAATTGGTTTACATAGCTTTTAGAATTACTCCCTCCTCCTCAAACTAATTCTGCTTTTTTTTTTTTTCCCCCAGCAGAAGGCAGATCTCATCAGCACACAGAGAACAGTATATTTCCACTGGCTGATACTGGAAACTGAATGAACAGAAAATATCTAAAATTTTGTAGTAACAGATAAAAGAGTAGTAGGCAACACTTCCCAACAAATACAACATATGATATGGACTACAAACCATGAAGGACCTGAAACATCACATAGGCTATGTAAGCTTTTTTGCATGTTTTAAAAGTAATAACAACAATGCTAATAACAAAAATAATCCTAACTGGGACAACAACTAGTCACCTTTGAGGAAACAGGAGCTCAATTTCAAGACCCAAAGAGAAATGTTGCCATGTAAAGCATAGAGTGAGGAAACACTGTTTTGAAATGAGTAAATATTGTAAATTAAAAATGAAGGAAACCTTTGAATATATGTCAATTGTTTCTGAAAGAATAATACTTTTTTGTAAAGTGACTAACATTGCAGTTTACATGATTTTAGCAGTAGAAACCAGAAGAAGGAAAAAAAAAAGGCAAATATGGATAATAAATCTAAATGACATACATAGTACCACACACATTTATGTACACAAATGTAAATGTTCACCAGCTTTTTTAATACACAAAAACTAAGCTACCCATTTGACAGATATAAAGAAATATCCATGCAATTGAAGGTAAATTAAGTATTTCTGATCACTGGCAATTTCTTTTCTCTGCCACAGTTCCAAGACTAAACTTTTTGTTGTTGTTAATTTGGGGGTAGGGGCACAAATGAAGGCTTAAGGACTGCAACATTCTCCCACTGCCTGTGGAGACCCTCAGAGCTTCCCTGCAGTGTGGATGGTCCTATGAAGGGTAAATAAAGAAAACTTTCAGAAAGTTCTGCTTTCAATTACTAATGTCCGAAAAAAGTAGCAGCAGCTTCTTGGCAAATATGGGGAATATGTTCCATATAAGCTATAATACAATTTAAGACTAAATACTGTGCCTCATAGGATACATGAGCTAAAAGACAGCAAAAAATAGCCCCTACAATACTGCCCTTATAGCTCTCCATCTGACTAGCGAGGTAAATATCTGAAAGTTAACTCTGTCGGTCTTTGAGCTCATAGAAGTTAACCTGTGTCTCCTTATTGTGCAGGTGAAGTATTAGCAAGCAATGGACACTAGTTCTTCAGTAGAAAAAGCATAGCATCTTCCAAAGAACAGGAAGCTGTGATAAGTAGCTTAACATACATCTACGGGAATCCACCATAGCATGTCTGCACAGGTATGTAGCAACATTAATAAAAAGTACAATCTGCATCAAAATACCCCATAAAACAAGTCTTTCAGTTATCCCAGGTGAAGATTTTAACTTGTGAGGAATAACTATAAGATACTATTTTGTATGTTAGCTTAATTGTGTACTCTGGGTTACAATTTTTAGGGTTTACATCAAGTGATGGACTCCTTTCCGTACACAAAGCTTTTACTTAAAGCAGCAGTATAAGCTAAGGGAACTGGCAAATAATGAATCTGTGATCATATCCTGAAATACAATTGCAAATATACCATCTGGCACTTAAGATTTGACTAAAGCTGATTGATACAGCCCAACTGTTCAGTAGCAGCTTCATTACATAGAAGCTTCAGCAAATTTCACATATAAAGTATTATTATTTCACATATAAAGTATTAATCTGTTCAAGCATGACAAAGTCCTAAAATAAGAGAACTGCAGGCATACAGCTTTAAAAATAAAGAACAGAATTTATCCATTACAGTATGAAATATAAATGCATTTAGTGCTCTCTAAAGAGGAAAAAATTAAATAAGTCTTGAACTCTCAAGAGTGCAATTGGCCATGTTCCATCTCTTTACCCTGTTTTCAAGTATATTTTCTGCCAAAAAGCATGTAAAAGGTTTTGTCCCTATCAGATTGAGTAATGTCCTAAGATAACCTAACAACAAAAATGGGCAGGAATCTTCTGGGCAATTCAATTATGATCTTACCAGGTTATTTCCAGACTACTGATATGTTATCACCTCTTAAAAAGCTGGCAATCTTGTGATAGGAGCACAGAATTTGCTAGATGTCTCTTAATGGAGTGTTCATCTCATTTCCTAATATAAAACAAAATTGCTGCTATGCTGCACAAAACGCAGAGTACAAATTAGTGACATTTAAATGACCTATGCAAGCTTATAAACTCTGGTCAGGGTTTGAAAAATCACTTTTTACCTACAGGTTCCAATCCCATCTTAAGGACATAGGTGCTTTCTATTAATTCCAGCAAGCCTGCACTGTTGTTCAAGTGTAGATTTTTGTTTCTTAGTAATTAGTTATGTTCATCACAGAGACATACAAAGACATCTGCTATCACCATAAAAACAAGTTGAGATATCAATGAATGCCACGTGTTTGTTTTTTTTTTAAAGAAAGAATGACTTTAACTGTGGCTACTGAGGGACTCACAAAAATACTTTCCATAGCTCATGCCTATCTAAAGCTAGATGGAGGAGGGTGGGTTTACACCACCAGGCAGCAAATACTGTACTGCATCATGGGCAGTGACTAAGCTGTTCTGACAAAAATCCATGGAAGGGACAACCTGCAAGAAGACACTGCCAAAAAACAAACTATATAACTCTCTGATGACCACAGTTTTACCATCTCCTCTATCTCCACCTCTAGTTCCTCAGAGATGTATGTGTATCCTGAAGGACAGTAAGGCATTTTAATTTGTTTGTGTTCAGTAAAAGTCATGATTTTTTTTGTACAGCAGGGCAGGAGGGATTTGGATCATCTGTCTGGGCTGTACGAGCACTGGAGTCTGGGCCCAAAGACCAAAGAGGAAGCAAAAGAGCTTGACACCTCCTTGGGCTTTGCTTCCCAAGCTAAGCAAGCTGACATGGTGCCCCCTGCGTTTCTGGGGAAGTTCCCTGGAAGTTCTCTTCCAGGGTTTCGTCCACCCAGAAGCAGCTTGTAGGGTCTGTGAGAACGTACCTGGTAGGAAGGGTGCAGGAAGCTGGACCTGATGGCTCTGAGTTATGCAGGAAACCCCTGAGAGGATCAGGGACTTGCTCACAGTAAGGGGCAGATCTGCAAACAACCCTCAGTGGTTACAAAAGTAGCGACTACAGGAAGGGACCGTATGCATTTTACTCCACCTCACAAGCAAAGCTGGAGGAAAGAGCTAGCTTTGCAAGGCTCACACAAAGGCAAGGCTTTCTTTTCAAAGCCTTTTATCTTAATCCTTTTACTTTAATGTGTTTCACCTACGTTTTTTTCCTATGTAGTGATATACCTCTTCCAGTTTATTGATTTGTGTCCTAATGAAACCTATCTTACAAATCCCTTCTGGTACATTTGAGTATGCTGTTACACAGGAAAAAGATAAAGCTATTACTTCCATTTTCTAAACAAACATAAGCTCGTCATTTACATCACACACACATTACAAAAAAAGCCTCTGACTTCTCAGTCCATCTTTTTGTTACTAAGGAACGTTCCGTAGAAATAAGCATGCTTGATGACTTGCTAAGGTTGATACGTAGTTAGTCTCACCAAGAGAAGAAGCATTAAAGTGATATTAGAGGAAATCAATATACAGTATCAAAGTGTTCCGCAGTGTTGGATTTGTCAGAAAGAGGGTAGAGACCATGATTTTATTTGTTACAACAGGAGGAAAACCAAAGAACAAAACCACCAGAGAAACTGGAGAGTCTTTGACACTCTGTACGATGATGCAAGGTTGCTCAAAAGTACCTACAATGCTAATTGTGAAAGAACACTTGAAAAACCTGTCTGTACATACAGCAATATAAATAGCTCATACAGTATAAAAATAGTATAAAAATATAAAAATAGCTCATAAAATATTAAAAGCTCTGTGGCAGCCTTCGCCCTTCAATGAAATCAAGTCACTTTCCTGATCTTTCCTGTAAAAATTCAGATTCTAATATTCTTATGCAAAAAATAAAAATAAAAATCTTGTAGCACCTCCAATTTCCATGGTTCCCTACCCTCTGCCCACTTCAGTCTATACATCAACGGCCTTAGTGCTACCCTTCAACTCTAAGAGCTGAAGAAATGCTTACAGAAAAGTAGGGAAAGCTTGCCAAAATGTCCAGGGCTTGGTTTTGTCACTTACTAAAGTCATTCTTGTATTAAAATTCTCTTATTACTGACACAAAGATCTAGATCCAAGGTCCTACTCAGGTCCCTAACTTCTCAGTCACTGCTGCTTTTCTCCCTAGATTCGAAAACAAAGAGATTTTACCTCGTTAAAGGTTAATTTTCAAAAATTGACGTGGATTGTGTTGTTGTCTTTTTCTCAACACAAGCAGTTTGGAAACATCATTATCTAATGTGACCTTCTAGTCGGAAAGGGTTTCTCTTTAACAGAAACAGTAAGAAAAGAAATGTATTATCAGTGGGCAAGAAAGTAAATAAATTGCATTAAGATTGCTAAAGTACATTTTTGAAATACTGGAACTAACGCTCTAATTCCTGTATGCAGTTAGATTCACAGGGGAATTTTCAGAGTAATACTATTCATTAATAATTATTGGTAAAATTCCCTTATTATTATGATTAAGGAAGCTTTAAAGCACTAATTTGAAAGAGGTAACAATCATCTGGGCCCTGATCCAGCAAAGTACTTAAAAATGTTAATTTTCATCATGAAAATAACGGCCTGGATTCAAAGAGGACTGACATGCCTAAGTTAAGATAATCTTGGCTTTTTAAGCCTGTAATGGGAAGATCAACTAGAAGCATTATAAAAGTAATCCATGAAATCCTGCCAGAAGTTTGCCTCAATGCTATGCCATTATCAGACATTCTCCAAGGGGCTGCTTTCTCCTGGGAGACTCCCACGTAAAAGTGAGACCTCTTACAGAAACTGATTTTAGGGAAAAAAATATATTGCAGACCCAAGCACATTTAAAACCAATATATAACGAATATAGATGGTCACAAAATTGATATCTGGTATGGAAGGCCGAAGTTCAAGTGTTTGACCTGAACCAAACTCTGAACCTGGTCTTCCACATCTGAATTTGCAATGCATTTTCTTCTTTATTCATATTCTTCAGGAAGATAAAAGACTGGAGCCGCATGCAGGCAAAACCCTTCCATAAAGATCACAAAATCTAGGCAGCTTTTTTGTCCAAAGAGACAGGCTTGGGCTAGGTATGTGGATGTTTAGCTGTAATTTTCAGAAGAAAAGGAATAAATGCAGGAGCACATTTTATTGTTCATTTGTGTTACTTTTGTCTGTGGCAGATAGGAGCTCATCACAGTAGTTATGGACAAAAAAAATGCCCAGATTCTGTAATCCTTCTGGAGAGGATTGCATCTGGCTCCACTCCCTTTTATCTTACCTGATGAAGAGAGGCTCTCTCTATGGCTGTGAGGTGTCACAGCTTGTCTGGACTCCCAAAAGTTATCTACCCATCTACCTGAAAGAAGCAGTGCCCCTCTCTAGAACCCATTAGGGAAATATGTTCTGTTTTTACCAAAGACTTTCTTCAGCTCACTGAATATTTTAAAAAAATATATAACAAAAAATGGTGTTCAGCGTGAAATGCAGACAAGGCTTTATGGAAGCATACATCTTCCTCTATTTTTTTCCACTAATCATAAAAACATTAGTGGTCAAGGAAGAGTTTCTTTGACTTTCTGGAATATAATTAAACTGGGTTTAGCTGCAGCAGAATGAATTCTGAACAACCCAAATAAATTGATCTTCAGCAGTTTTTGATAACAATATGAATCATTTGCTCTCTTTTTATTCTACATCTGATCATGTTCTCCTTTTAATTTTTTGGTTTTGTTCTTATTTCAGAACAGCTTTTTTTTTTTTTATCTGTACAGATATCTAAAGTATTTCATTTTACATATATCGATCCAGTAAACTCGTCACCAGCATCTGATAATAAAACCTCTGTCTACACCACTTAGCTGTAAGTTCCACAATGCCAGGGATTTCTCCTTCCAAATGAATTCAGAACAATGCAGAATAAAACAAGACAATGATTTTCACATAAAATCATATTTCAAATACTCTGTCCATATTCCAGATGCTTTTATATTGTAACCTACCGTATTCCTAGTATAGGTTCTTACCTCTCCTCTCCCTGAGCTGCCAGTGAACAGCACATTCTACTCCAGTGCACACAGCCATTCTGACAGACACCCGTTTCCCTTCTCTACACCCACTGCACATTTATACAAAATATATTTTAATTAACCTTGAAGATTATCTTTATGCTCAAATTATTAGCATTCCTAAAGTAATATCTGTGGGTTTCAGCATTAAGTACCTATAAAATTTAACCTCAAATCATACCTCCTTCTCCTGTCTGCTGTTTATCCAAAGGAGCATGCAAAACAATGAAAACAAAAGAGTATCATATGAAGGACTCAAAAGACCGAGGAAAGATGTAAGGGCCATTTTATCATTTATGTGTTGCATGATGTTTTGACTCTATTAAGTACAACTCAGTACCAGAAAAAATGACTGAAATATCATTAACTGTATTAAAACAGATTATATTTGAGTTACTGAAAGGAGAGTGCACTGCTGGTGGGACTTAAATGGATTGCCTGACTCATTCAGGCTGAAGGTTAATCCTTAGGGGTTTCAAAAACCAAACATAAGAATGAGCAAAAAATCCCCACGACACCACTTAAGAATATTTCATTAATTATATGCACTTCTACATGCTCCCAAACCTGAAGCAAACACTTTACAGAGAAAAATAGGGTGACAGTTTATTTTATAAAGGCTATCTATATGCCATGCACGCAGGATTATGCAGAGACACTCAGCTAGCTCTAGGACCAGCAGGAGCAGAGCTGTGCCCAGCCTTATACCTAACAGTCCTTCTGATGTCTGAACTGGGGGGCACAGACATACCAGACCCTCTACCATGCCACGGTATTGCAGAGTCTGGCTCATGCAACACAAGCTATAAAGGAATAGCGCAGGGAAGCAAGAGATGAGGACAGAATGGGTGTAACGAAAGACAAGTGTTGCAGCAATTAGATGACACATAGGAGATATCATCCAGGTCTCATCTCAAATCAGGATGTAGCTGGAACGTGGCATTTAATATCCGCATAGCCACGTAATATGGAAAATCCTTTCTCCTCTGCTCCCCTCTCCGCTCTCTTCTCAATGTGCACCAGTTTCCTTCCAAATGAAGCCTGAGAAGAAGCTGTGCGGTATTTAATGAGATCCACTAACAGAAAAGGCTAGGAGATAAGGACTGTTGGAGTGCACAAACATCCCAAGATCAGCATTATCGGGTGATGGCACTCGTCCTGCAGGCATCCAGAACTTAGCTTCATCTACTTCAATCTCCTATTGCACAGCAGCAAGTGGGAGCCTGAACAGGAAAGTGCTTGGATGTTCTTAATGAACACCTCTGTCCTCACCCTTCTCCAAGCTCATGCCCTGAAACACAAATAAATGCATCGCTTTTATCCTCCCCAAGCGAATATTCATTGAATGTCCTCTGGAATTTTATTAAGCTTTTTAGATATAATATACTGCAGTGATGACTCCCATAAATAATTTATGAAGTAAAATAGGTTTCCTTTTGCTAATTTTAAATTATTTATTTTGTAATTCTACTACCACGTTACTTATTTTTAAGTATTATTTTAAAGGATAAGTGAAATTTTATACACATATATACACTTCTGCTGACCACGTTGCAGATTTCCAGCCTGTAGAAGGCACATTATTTGATTTTTCTTTTTCATTGTTCTTTGTTCATCTCAGCGTCATGCTCCAGACCACTCAATGTTTTAGAAAAGCAAGACTTCTGAACTAATTTTATTCTTTGCATGTTCTTAGAAACTATTTACAGTACCAAATCCTTTTGTCACTACCCTGTAAGTAAATATATTGATATTAATGGAAATACAAACATAAATTATTAGTTCTTAGAACAGTACCAATAGCTAAATATTTAAACACACTGTGTGACTGCATAGTGAAATCTGATTTTTTGGAAACGGTCTTCTAGAGTGACATGCTTCACTTATTTCAGTGAGCACTAACACAAGTCTGTTTAAAGACCAATGAAAAAGATTTCTGAAGCTGCAAGTCAGACTAGTGTCAGAGAACAAAACCGAAAAATGGCTCATAGCTAATAACTGTAAAGATAAAGTATGAAGCAAAATAGCTTTAGCTGTGTTAAGCATACTGTACAAAGACTCTCAATATCCCACTTGTTCTCATCTCAGAGGCATCTTATCTCTAGAACTGTGTATTTGGTGAATTCAGTAATTACATTACTTGAAACGGAAATATGAATGGTGAACTGAAAAAAGATTTAGAGTTGTTCTGCAACTGACAGAAATGAAACACGATTTCCTACAGATTTGAATCCCAGCTCACTCACACCCCTTAACTAAAATAATTTCAGCCTCTCTTCTCACCACATATACTTTCTGACATCTCTTCTGGGCAGGAGACAGCACCTGCTGTGCTTAGCCTGGAGGTATGTATATATTGATTGCTGCCAAAGAGAATATATAACAGCTTTCCACTCGGTAGGACACTGATTTGGATTTTTCCTCTTTACTTAGCTACAGATATATAGAAACTTGTAAGAACTTAATTATCTTCAAGATTGGCATACTTCCTTCCCATGTTGCAGGAGCTAGAAAGGCAGTTCAAACTACAAAGCAGACTGACAGACAGAAAGTGACTGCATAATCCTTGTTTCCTTAGGAAACAAGCTAAAATGTTACACTGAATTAAAGCTACATTGCATTAATGGTGCTGGCAACACAACATCTATGAAAATTTTAACAGCTTATCAAATTTATTGATGTATGTAACATAAATACCTGGCTCAATCTAATTAAAATATATTAAAAGTGTATTTTATAATGAATGTTCAGCTCTGGGGCCCCCAGCACAAGAAGGACATGGAAGTATTAGAATGAGTCCAGAGGAGGGCCACAAAGATGATCAAGGGGCTGGAGCACCTCTGCTATGAAGACAGGCTGGGGAAGTTGGGGTTGTTCAGCCTGGAGAAGAGAAGGCTCCAGAGAGACCTTAGAGCGGCCTTCCAGTGCCTAAAGGGCGTCTCCAGGAAAGCTGGGGAGAGACTCTTTGTCAGGGGGTGTAGCGATAGGACAAGGAGTAATGGCTTTAAACTAAAAGAATAGAAGTTCAGATTAGATATAAGGAAGAAATCCATTACTTAGAGAGTGGTGAGGTGCTGAAAAAGTTTGCCCGGAGAAGCTGTGGATGCCCCATCCCTGGAGGTGCTCAAGGCCAGGCTGGATGGGGCTTAGAGCAACCTGGTCTGGTGGGAGGTGTCCCTGCACATGGCACAGGGTTGGAGCTGGGTGGGCTTTAAGGTCCCTTCCAGCCCAAACCATTCTATGATTCTGTGCTTCTGTGTTTTGAATTATATATATAACTTACAAATGATAGTTTTTTATATATAATACATGTACGTGTATGTAACTATACACAAAGCATGAAATAAAACTCAAAAATGTTTGAATTGTATTTATATATATATATATATATATACACACATAAATAACTCTAGACCCTCATCTAAATAGAAACCAGTCTATGTGGGTGATTAAATTCTTATCCTTTTGGGAGCTTCTAATGTTCACATGCTTCTGGGACTCAGCAGTTTGAATAAAAATTGAGTGTTGCTTCTACATAGATATATATGGGCGCAACAGAGAACAGAGAACATCAGTAGCTCACAAGCCAGCTAAGAGACCCATGTTATTAGTTGCTCTGTAGTCTCTCCATGGGTTTCACTACTTTCTTAAATTTTATCATGAATATAAACAAGTTAAGTTTTAGTCTGTATGGAAAGAGAAGGCCAAACAGAATTCCTGTCTTACCCATCCTAAGATAAGGATGTTATCTCTTTCATGTGTTCCCCAAGGGTGTACTGCTTTGGTCTTAAATCACAAATGTCTGAAATTTTCACAGTTAAAATCCAGAGTTGCATAAATATTTTCCTCCTATAACCCATTTGAAAGCTTGTTCCGTCCTTAGTTATACCCCTGAGGAATAACTGGCCCAGGGTTTGACCTCAGCACTTTGGACGGACAACTCTTCTTGTCTACTTTGGCACACCGTCAGGGAAAACCTCTCTCCAAAAGCCCTCCGACACTACCCTCCTCCCGGCACCTCTCATGGGGAATTTCCATGTTCCCTGGCCCAGTCCCACTCTGAAAGGCATCATTCAAAGTCAAGGAATATTGCTGGGAATGAGCTGCTTGTTTTTCCCATAAAGTCACTCACTATGTGATTGCTCCTGTCACAATTTCCCAGATGCAGTTTGGCTATTACATGCAAATTCCTTTCATGAAACGAATGCACAAAGCTAAATTAAAGTCTCCTGTCAAAACAGAGGTTGTGATAAAAATGATGCTCACAGAACCAACACCAACTTTACGCTCCCAACCTGCAAAAACATCACTTACTTTAAAAAGTATATTTTCCCATCGTTTTATAGAGCAAAAGAGGAAGATAGCTCAGAAACACACAGGTTGTTTCTCACACCTTAAATACGATTCTCCAAACAATTTTTGAAAGAACTGGTTATCTGTAGTGAAGTAACTCACCAAATCACCTAAGTCAATGTGGTACTTTAATACTTGATTTTATTTTATTTTTTTTTTGACAGTAGGCCTGAAATCTCAGTGACATATCTTCTACTCCTCAGGGACTTCTCCACACAAGGAGAAGTGTTTGAACCAGTACTGACTGGCTGAATTTTACTACAGAAACTGATAAAAGGAATTTCATGAAGCCCAGATAGAAAAGTGCACACACATACACATCTACACAGAATATACACAACACATGGGCGCAGCTAGAAAATGGGAGCACAGTTCAATAGCTTAAGCTATAGGTGTACTCCAACTATAGGCCACAGCTTTTGTGTAAGTTTAAACTTCATAATATATTTAAATAACAAATAAAGCTGAATCCCCTAAACACAATAAAATGAAACATACAACACTTTTCCAGCGTATGTTTTCTATTACTCTTTAAATTAAGATTAAATATTTTATTGACTCAAACACGCATTGTGGCTACAGAAGAATATTTTCATTTAGAGGAATATTTTCATCCTCAAGTTCTGTCACAAAACAGAAGGAGGAACATTTTTACAATGCAATATGGACTGTGTCAATTTGCTGCCATTTTCTCTTCTTCCTATGCTGACCAAGTCAAGAGATGTGGTAAATAGTGGGCCTGCCATCGCCACTGCTTTGCTCAAGTCATTTTTACACAGGAAGATTGCTCACTGGTTATAGGATTAATGAGCTAGGCACATTTTGCTAGGGTTATGAACAGGCTGGTAGGAATTCATAAAAACTGTAAGAGGCAGACATGGTGAAAGAGCTTCTAGAGCTTTCCTAAAAGAAGGCATCTTTTTTTTTTTTTCCTTCTTAAGCAAGCCTAAGAAGCTAGCTGGAAAGACAATAAAGATCCTGGCTAAAATCCTGTTTCTAATGTGAGGTTAATGACCGCTGGATTTCAGTGGACCTAATTACTCCAGAAGGAAGGAAATAGTGAGAGAGAAAAAAATGAACTAAGAAAAATGGGGGCTATAGAAAGGAGGAGCAAGAAGAAAAAATCCCCAAGAGAAAAATGGAGACAGGAAACGCTTGTACCATCTAGATGTCTACCCCTGAAAGCAGTATACATAAATATCCTGCACCATTTCATACTTTGAGTATCTATTTTTGACAGTTTTAAAAATAAATTTAAGTTTCGAAATGAAGTTGTCTCTAGTAAAAACAAGCTGTCCCTGCATGCCACTGACCCTTATGCCTCTGCAGTGAAAAGACAACTGCTAACAACATTTCTTTGGCTAAGCAGATTTCCTTTGCCACTGCTGAGATGAGAAGTGTGTCCAGCTCTAGACTTAGAGTTTCTGGTGATGCTGGACTCAAATCTATTAAGAACATCAGAAGATCCAACTAACGCAAGCCTCACCTGTAGATGAAAAAAAAAAACACCTTTCTGATTCATTAACTAGCAGTTCACCTGACTGCTGCCAAAACACACTCAGCTCTTTTCCCATCAGCTACCAAGACAGTTCTTCCCACCATGAGCACAGCACAGAGCAGACAGCAGATGGCCTCTCTCCTGATGGGTATCCAGAAGCTGAACTTGTAACATTATTTTTCCAACTAATATTAGATTTTTCTGGGTTACTTCATTAGTAGCACAGTGATCCCTAATCTAATTTGCAGCAGTGACCACTGAAATCTTCATCTCTGGGGTGCCCAGTACAAGAAGAACATAGAAGTATTCGAACGAGTCCAGAGGAGGGCCACAAGGATGATCAGAGGGCTGGAGCACCTCTCCTGTGGGGACAGGCTGAGAGAGGTGGGGTTGTTCAGCCTGGAGAAGAGAAGGCTCCAGGGAGACCTTACAGCATGGGGCCTACAGGACAGATGGGGAGGGACTCTGTGTCAGGGAGTTTGGTGACAAGACAAGGGGAAATGGTTTTAAACTAAAATAGGGTTGATTTAGATTAGAATTAGGAAGAAATTCTTTACTCAGAGGGTGGTGAGGCACTGGCACAGTGTAGAAGAGCACTTGTAACAATAACTGTTTTACTTCAACAGGTGGGCCTTAGTGAATCATTTATAATACATATTTGGATCAAATTTTAACCAGTTATCAGGAAATATGTTTCTGCTAACCTTTTTTAATTTTAGGAAGGTATTATATTTTAAGAATTAGCACAAAATCTGATTCATAAAATGGAGAACTGTATCCCAAAAAGTCCTGAAAGAAACTGAATAAGGATGAGGAAATTAGCTGAACATATGCTTTTGGTGTGAAGTTTTAGCACAACTAGTGACTGCCATACCTGGAGACGCAAGTAGGAGAATTACATACTAATATATAATTATCCTAAGAATTATATGGAAGCTGTCTTTGTATTTGGTATAATTAGGACCAGTACATGACATTAGTGAAGTCATTACTAGTATTCTGCACTTGGTCCTTGGATCAACACCTCAAGAGGATGCTAAAGACTAAAGAATATTTAGAGACATTAGATAGTCACATTCTTGAAACTTGCTTCAGGCAAGATATCAAAAACTTCAGCCTATCTGGTTTATACAAAAAGATGCTAAGATAGAACAGCATGTTCCACAAGCACCTGCTGACAAAAACAGTTTTCATATTATCAATAATGTTTTAATGCTTTTGCTTTATTTTGTTTTTTAAATACATATTTTATTTTAACACAGATTGGGATTTATCTAACATCATTTTTAAAAGTCCATAGTGTAAACTTTAATCTCTGATCTCTTCATCTAGAGTCCTTCTATAGTTAATGAGCATTTTTAGTAGTGCAAGAATCAACAACTGGAGCATCTTAATGAGATGTCATTAAAAAAAAAAAAAAACAAACACAAACATGCAGTTCAAATCAAAGTCTGTATCTGCAGAAATTACTGGGGAAAGTATTATGGTTTGTGTTGTTTAGGGATTTTTTTTGTGCATGCTTTAAAATCCACAAGTAACTACTGTTTTGCATAATTCTAGGAAACTCTAGGAAGCAATTTTGCACAGTTAGTCTCTTTTTAATGAAAAACACACATACCTAAGATGTTCGAGTCCCGCAAGACCTTTTGGTACATGCCACATATACCCCACAAGATGTGGAGCACAACCTACTACTAAAGTATTATGGACACAGCTAGAAAAAGGATAAAGGGAAACAGCTGTAGTTCAACAAAACCAAAACCTTCTGGATTATTCTAAAGGAATAGCTTCTGTGGGTTTGCTCCTTTCCAGCTACATAACTAACTAATTTATGCTTTGTGCTCCAAATCCCTGCATCAGAAGAAAAAGCAGATGGGAAAATTAAGACAAATGAATACCTTAATGCAACAGGGAAAACATCTTTATTATAGACATTTAATGTGGTAATGCATAATATCCTGATCTTTGGCTACAGATACAGTGAAAGAGCTGACACTACCCATTTGTAAGATTAGTAAGGATCTATCATCTTGGGTCTGATTTTGTTCCCCTGTTGCAGGAGACAGCACCTGGATGCCCCTCAATGTTGACAGAAAGAATAACTTCTCTGGTGTCTGTATTTTCAGCCATATGAATCTCTTATTTATTTGGAAACATTAGCAACACATAGAGATAACTGCCTTAAATTCTTGTCTTAATTCAAATAAGTTTCAACACATCTCCGATGTAAGTGCCCAACACAGATCCTTCTTTCCTCAAGAATAAGATGTTATATCTGTTAAGCAACCCCAGCATTAACACCAGAAGTTGACTAAACAAACATTTGGATCATCTTTCTTCAGCTGGCTCTGCCTAGGGAGCACAGAGAGATGAGAGGTGAACAAGGGAAGCTTCTGATCATCTGCAGAGATCCATCTCCTAATCTACAATAAATTATGTTTATCCGACAAGCACTTCCCCTGAGCAAGACACCAGCTTAATTTCCCGTCACAAATGAAGGGCTATAGATTATTTCAGGGACTTGCATGCACAGTCTGTCATTACAGGTACTTTGTTTCCTCTGAGGTATCAGTTTTTGTAACCCAGCCTAGAAAAGACTTCTCTGCACTCCCCTGATTAAGACATGTATGCTTGAATCTCTGTAGTTACTGCTGCTTTGATAATGATTCTATCCAATACTTCTCTATAGCTACGTCTATGGTTCAATATCATTCCTACTAAAATCAAAGGGATTCATTGCCAGTGGCAGTGGCACTCAGGAGGTGCCTTTCAGTAGCATGTCAGTCATATTTTAAACCCAAGGGGTCAACCCTGAATTGCAACAGTACTGAGGCATGTTAAGAAACTGGAGTGGAAACCACGTTAAAACACCTACTTATCTGCAGACACAAACATTTTAAGCAGATTGACTGTACAAGGCCCATAGTGCTACCTACTTTACAATAAAATGAAGACAGAAATTGAAGACAGAAATACATTTGTATGAAGTGATCTTAGTTGGAAATATCTTGTCTTTTCCAGTCCCTATTGTATCAACCAACAGATGAAATGACAACACTAGATGAAATTTTTTGAACAGAAACATGGCAAGATAAATTATGTGGAGTATCGAAATGTTTCAATGGATAGCACAGATTCACAAGAGTTTCAGTAGACACTGCTATGCATAGTGCCGTTTGCTGAAAATGAGCTGTTAAAAAAAATCTGTTAGTTTTCTTGAAAAAAAAAAAAAAGAAGGCACAATTAACTACACTGTTGGAAAAGTTGGTACAGATCCAAAACAGCTCACAGGTGAAGACCTTCCATGAAGACAGTGCTATACATTTATATTTCTGCCAGTTGCAGTAGAAGAATATTCTCTTTTCAGAGGCTGCTCAGTGAGGAGTAGCAGGCCACTTCAACAATGCAATTCAAGGGTAAGAATGTAGAGCAGCAGGAGCTGAAGCAGTTGAGTAATTCATCACTCTTCAGAGGAGTAAGACACGATTGCACTCTCTGTACTGGCTGGCACAAACTCTTCAACAACAATCTACTATGTGGAAAACAGACTGGCCTTTGTACTTTGTTTGTGCCTTACTAAGAGCATCGCTCTTCAAATAATTCAGTAATATAAATGTAATGCTTACTATATAAAAGCCAGCTGCACAGATATAGAAATTAATGTATAATAAGCAGAATGTATCCTGTGAAGGCCTTCCCAGGAAAATGTTGATTCAAACTGCTTCTACTCATTTGAGCATATTCAAATTGAATTCTGCAAGATTGTTGAGAAGTGTTTAGTGTGAAGCAATGATTACATCCACACACAGATCTAACTCTTTCACACTTCTTGGACATTACACTGCTTGATTTTAAAAGAAAGATACCATACTGCACCATAGAAATACAGGTATAGTGGAAGAATTCCGTCTGGATATTTCATTAGCTTATAGCATCCTTCAAAAAAGCTCTGTTGGGTGAGATTCTACAGCTGATGCAGTAATTAAGGAAACACAGCACAGCCCCATAACTCCTGCTGAATACCCACCAGACAGCGTACTTGCCTCTCAACCTTCCCTTCGAACAGATGAGGGCCAACCTGCCCGGTCGTATCACGGAGTCACATCTCTGCCTCAGCCCGCGGCCAAGGTGCTTGTCAGGCACCTCGCGCTGCCTGCAGCCAGCCAGTGAGCCCCACCAGACAGCAATCCGCTGCCACGGCTCAGCACAGCTCCGCAATTCTCTGGGTCTGAGCCTGGCACAGACGCCTGGCAAGTCCTACAGGAGGCTGTCTGATCCCATCAGGTCACAGAGCAAAAGGCAGGCTGCGATGAGGGAGCATTGCGGCCGCGCTGCCCTCCCCCAGCCTCTCTGCTGCCTTACGTGACAGGCTCTGTCGAAAGCTGGCCACCTGAGCGGTATGCTTACCACACGGCCTGCTCCCTCTCTGCAGGCCGAGGGAAGAGCCCTGCAAGAGACCAGCCTCATAATCCCAGCTGCTTCCTTCCCTGGGGAAAAGCACCCAAAGGGACCCGCACACCAGACATTACACCTGACCTGGAGGAATGCTGCAGCAACCCAGGCCCGCACCATGACCTGAGGGACCGGCGGGCAGGTGCCCTGAGGTGAAGGATCCCCCATTTCCACCTCCAGTGAAGTGCAGGATCCTTCATTTCCACCTCCCCCTCCTCTATAAGGACTTTCATCCTTCATTTTGCTTCTTTTTCAGCCACAGAATAAAAGTAATATTCATCTATACTGATGGCAGTTATAAATTAGAAACAGCAGGAGACAGCAGCCATTCTGAATGAAGACAAAAAGCACCAGGTATATCCAGCTGCTCCTGGGATCACAAGCTCGTTCGTTCAGAACAATAAGCACAGGAATGGTTGTGCTTTAATAACAGAATAACAGCATGCACCAAGCCAATTACGGGGTTGCTAGTAAGGAAGGTCTGACGACACATACATGGAAAAACTGAGCACATGCGACACTGCAACAAAGCTGGCCACACCTTTCTCAAACAGAGGAGAGAGATTTGATGGACCTCATCTCAGATGAAAAACAGGATTCAGGAATGAAGGATTTGTTCCTCGAACACCTGCCCCATGGACAACATAGACAAAGATAGAATGAGGTGTATTTATAAGTGCAGAGGGCAGAACTGCTATGAAAGTCTGCTTGCCATGTGTCACCCACACTAATTTGTTCATTATACTACAGTTAACTGAAGCAGTATGTGAAATAGAAAAGCAAGGAGATATTGAAACAGAAAAACAAGGTTAATTATATTTAAAAAAAAAAAAAAGCAATGCATCATAAGAAGAATTAGTGTTATTTGTGTATATTGCATAGATCCGCTGTGTTCAGTACTATACAAATGTCCAACAGAAACATCTGTCAATATATTACCAAGGTTCAGACTCCCAAAAGGATAAGGGTTGGAGGTATATACCTTCAGGATTCATCAAAGCACTACCCTACGCTCATGTTTTCTTTGTCCAGCAGCATAACCTACTGACGTTAGAGAAGGTAAAAGATGCCAAAGGTAAAAATGTCAGCGCTAAACAACTTTAAGCCAACAAAGCGTGTTTTGCGGTTAGGAGCCATGACTTCCTCTGGTCCTGTCCCATTACAGGAGAGTGGATTTCACTTCAAGCATGTTCTGAAATCTGTTTCCAAATTTGTATTAAAACGTCTCTTGTTTATGTTCTTACTTGAATGATACTTCTAGGAATATTACATTAACTTAATACAACCTTTAAGTGAACTATAGGGGAAAAAAATCACACCTGCCTACCCCTAATGAAAATCTAAGCACACTCCTCTGCCCTGCTGAGCTGCCACTGTTATTTCAGTGTCTGTCTTACCAGAGTAGCTTCATCAGAGACAAGTAATGTTGCTTACTGCAGCGTAACATGATTTTATAGGTAGCCCAAGGTTATTCTTCCTTCATATAGTGAGCTTATCACTGAGCTATGGGTTTCCTATTGCCCAGAGATATCTACATACAGACTGGTCAGGAGGGGCTTTATCCTGCTGTAATCTGGTCACCAGGTACCAACTTACATTTTTCAAACATATTTTTTAGAGCCCAGTAGGTCATTTCTGAATAATCAACTGAAGTACAGATCAGGTTCTATGCTTCTGTGGTATATATACAAAATGTTCTTTGGTGTGGCTTTCATGGTAGATCCCATCTCTACTCCAACATTCAAGAAGGAAATTATAGATATACATATTAAATATCAGTTCAAACTAGAGAAGTCTTTGAATCAAAAAACCTTGCATGCAGACCTGATGTCAAAATGTTGTATCTCGATATAGCTAACATTTAAAAATTAATCACATTAAGGTCAAAAATACTGTTTCTGCATATTACTCCAGCATAAATTTCTGAATTAGCGGTGTTTTTACCACATTTTTCACTGCATCAAGATTAATAAACAATGAGGTTAATAAAAAGATCCTCTCTTTCACTTCATTACTTAAACTTAATCCGATATGGATGCTGGGAAAAAAAAAAAAAAAAAGAGAAGCCACCAACCTCTAATAAGGCGGAGTCTGTTCCAGTGCAGATCCAGAAGCAGTATCTAGGATTGAAGAAAGACAGAGTTCAGTCTGGTTGCTTGATACTTAACTTAATTTTTCAATTTGCTCGTTATGTTATAATTTGTTATGCATACTTCCATAACATGCTCTTCCAATCAGCTTTTCCCAGATGTTTTCTGGCATTCATAAACATATGGGTTTCAGTTAGTCACTGTCTTGCATAAAGCTAAGACATATTAATAAAATCCTAGCAAAATTAAACTTTAAAAGAGACTTACCCTATTTAAAACTTGCATGGTTTTATTTTTCCTGATTACTTGGTAGACAAGCTATTACAGATTGCCTTTGAAAATAAATTAAGATGCACATTTAGCTATTTTTTAAAGTCAATAACCGTTAACACAAAAAACTAGATCTGAAAGCTTTCTCCTGCAGTAAAGCATTGAGATGTCAGCTCAGATACATTATCAGTTATGCTATCACCAAACTCCTGCTTTCTCTAACACATTTCATTCTTCTGTTTATAGTATGCTTTCTGATCCCTCCCTATACTTGTCTCCACCCAGTAAATTTTGCTGCCCTTCCAGAATAGTTCAAAAATCTTTACTCAAATTGTGTTTTGATTTCTTCAAACACTCTCTGATTCACAGCTGCAGATACCATCCACCTACTTCCAAATCTGCAGTTCTTCTTTTAGCAGTTTGGGTGTAATATCCCTGAAATGTTTGGATTGCTGGATCCAAGGTGGTAACTACACAACACTGGCACTACTTGCAAATTTTCAACTGCTTCCAAGATCTAGCACAACCTAAACAAATAAATGCAGAGTACTCACTTCAGAAGTTGGCTACATAAACTAACAGATTTACAGCTCACCCCCATGCCTGCGTTTCCTTTTATAACTGTAGTTCATTGCAACTGTGAAGATTTCTACATTGTGCTAACTGCCAAATGGACAATAATTTAGGTTGGTAAACGTGAGGTAAGGAATCTTTTAGATATATAAGGCCCAATTGCTAACTCCAGGGGTGACAGATGATCCAACCAGCACCCAGGCTCCAAAGCTGTACTACTTTGTAGTTAGCTTCTTCAAAGCAGACTCGAAACTCAGTTTGTTTCTAGCATACTCTGATTTATTGCAACACAAAATCCAATCTGTCTTCATTTTCCCAAGGACACTTTACCAAATTAGAAATGTAATAATTTCTCTGAAGGCTTCATTAAGTGGTGCAATTCCACTTCTTTCCATGTACCACATGTCTGTGTAAACTGACACAACATTCCCATGGCCTCAGCAACACTCTCATTAAATGGCGTGTTATCTCTAAAAGTTTAATGTCACAAGCATTCCACTATGCTGAGAGAAGAAGAAAAATAATTATTGCACTCCCAGGTTCATTCCTTTAACCTCTTATAAAATAAGTAGGTGTTCATGTTCAAATATTGTGTTTTAATCCTTCTGCTGCTGCTGACCTGGACAGAATAGCAGAATAATCCCACCTATAAAGAACATTTCTATTATTTCTACTTCCTTGTAAACTATTCATGAGAGTCCATGGATAAAAATAAACTAATCTTACAGAACCACATACACAAAAGGACTTACTCTGTCATAACTAAATTTTATTCTCCAATCACTCCCTTGCTAAGTACATATTTGCATGTACTTAATCTTAATAACTTTGAAAACTGATTTCCAAGCAACACATTTATCTTGAGTAGGAAGTTTCTGGGGTAACAAGTACAGTACATTATCAGGATAATACAATATATTCTATCCTTCTTCCAGCACTTAACAGGAAGGTTTAAATGTTTGCTTTGTAATTTATTATCTGCGATGGAAAATAAACTAAAACACAGAAAGAACAACCTCAAGGTTCTGAACAGTTTTATAAAATTACAAGCATTTAAAGAATGCCAGCTGAGCCCCCTTGGTTAAGAACATATTTTTCTGGAGTAAGGGTTTGAGAATTATTCCCTACCACATTCAATGAAACACCCTTACATTAAAATACATTATTCACAGAATCCCAGAATGGCCGAGGCTGGCAGGACCTTCTGGAGCCCACCTGCCCCAGCCCCTGCCCAAGCAGGGACACCCAGAGCAGGCTGCCCAGGGCCATGTCCAGGGGGCTTTGGAAGATCTCCAAGGAGGAGACCCCACGGCCTCTCTGGGCAGCCTGTGCCAGTGCTCAGGCACCCTCCCAGCACAGAAGTGATGCCTGGTGTTCAGGGGGAGCCTCCTGTGCTCCATTTTGTGCCCATTGCCTCTTGTCCTGCCACTGGGCACCACTGAAAAGAGCCTGTCTCCGTGCTCTTTGCACCCTCCCTTCAGGTATCAATATACACTGATAAGATCCCCCCCAAGCCTCCTCTTCTCCAGGCTAAACAGCTCTCAGCCTGTCCCTGTAGGAGTGGGGCTCCAGTCCTTTGATCATCTTGGTGGTCCTACCTTGGACTCTCTCCAGGATGTCCACGTCTCTTGTACTGGGGGACCCAAAACTGGATGTGGTACTCCAGGTGCAGCTTCACCAATGCTGAGCAGAGGGGAAGGATCACTGCCCTCAGCCTGCTGGTGATACTTTGCCTAATGCAGCCAGGTATTCCTGGCTGTTGGCCTTCTAAGTGTCAAGTGCACATTGCTAACTCATGTTTAACTCGGTGCCCACCAGGACTGCAAGGTTCTTTTCTGCAGAGCTGGTTTCCAGCTGGGCGTCCCCCAGCTTGTCTTGGTGCACTTCTTCTTGTTCAGCTCCATGAGGTCCTTGTCAGCCCACCTCTCCAGCCCTCTGGGTGGCTGCATGGCTCTCTGGCAAACCAGCCACTCCCCCCAGTTTTGTTTCTCCCCATATTCTTCCTGTAACTTTCTATACATTATTTTCAAAGATCCACTTGTGTTATACTAAATTCTGTACTTTTTGATAATAGCTTTAGGTTCATTTCCTTCAACTGAAAATTACCACTGCTGTACACCAGAAGAAGAAAAAGCAACGTGAAAGAAATCAGCAGACATTAATTTAATCTTTAACAGAGCAACACTTAGTTAGAAGTAAACTGTGATAAATGTTACACTTTCTTTCCCTTTCATCAGTAATTCTGGATATTACTAATCCATCATTTGTGAGTATTTCACCTCTATGTTTTACCTTTGGTAAGCATTGCATTATGGAAAAACTTGTCAAACCTTCAGGCAGCTGCTAAAATAAAACAAACTGCAGATATGAGACAACTAAAAATGCATTTTCCACGGGTGAAATGTAGGACTACAGAAAAAAATCTAAGCTATAGAAATGTGTAATGTTGATTAACAACAAAACAGAGTATCTAGAGTGGTGCTGTTACTGGGGGGAAAGAAATATCCCAGGGTAGTCTGGGAAACTGCCAATTAAATGTTTGTCCTTGCAAGTTTAGAACAGAACATAAAACTTCCTCATTTATGTAAGAGGAGGATCATCACAATTTTTAAGCTAGTTTGGTGAAGAATACAGAACACATGGGCACAGGGCAAGAGGAGGGATCTACCTAGCTCAGTATATTGACTTGAATAATGGCAACTACTTGATGCTTATAAACAGAATATAGGGAATAGGATGAATGATTCTTCCTCTGCTCTACTCTTTATGACTTAAGTGTGAATGAAAGAAAAGAAAAAAAAAAACCATCATTAAAAACACATCATTAAAACACATCAAGTACTGTGTCCAGTTTTGGGCCCCTCACTATAAGAAGGGCATTGAGATGCTCAAGTGTGTGCAGAGAAGAGCAACAAAGCTGGTGAGAGGACTAAAAAGCAAGTGTTATGAGGGGTGCCCAAGGGGATTGGGGTTGTTTAGGCTGGAGAAGACTGAGGAGAGATCTCATTGCTCTCTACAACTCTGTGAAAGGAGGCTGCAGCGAGGAGTGCGTTGGTCTCTTTTCTCAGGTACAAATGATAGGGCACAAGGAAACAGTCTCAAGTTGTACCACGGGAGGCTTAGGCTAGATATCAGGAAGAATTTCTTCATTGAGAGGGTGTTCAAGCATTGGAACAGGCTGCCCAGGGAGGCGGTGGAGTCCCAATCCCTGGAGGTATTTAAGAGACATGTATACTAAGGGACATGGCTTAGTGATGGGACTTGGTAGGCCAGGTTGGTGGTTGGACTTGATGATCTTGAAGGTCTTTTTCCAACATAAATGATTCTATAATCCTATGATATATTTTTTTTTTTCAAATTTTATCCCACTTCTGTTCACAGTGGTTGGTAAAAGATAGTGAAGTAATTTGCTTGAATCTCCACACATCTAAATTTATGAAAAAACACTCAGCATTTTAGATCATCTTGGCAGATCTAAATTCACTTCTTCAGCCTAAATCACAGTGGGAGGCAAGAGAGAGAAGTGCGATGCAGACAGATTACTGCTGAACTCAGTAATGTCTAAGCCATGATTAGCTCTCAAAAAAATCCACTTTCAGTCTTCACTAATCAGTAGGACCAATCGGTTCAGCACAAGGCATTTGATGTGCACACCAACGGGTCATTATAAATTAACCTCCACTCAAAAAAAAAAAAAAAAGCTTTTTTTGTAATACTTAATAAGCTTTTGATGACTCCATTGCAGAGGACACTATCTGAGAATTATGTCATTCAAAACATCACCCATGAAAAAGAAACACAAAAAATATCTTTACCTAACTGACATGAATTTATTGTTTGTACCTGCTTATTTATCTGAATCTACTTAGGAATGGTTGCTAGATGAAAATACAGCATGTACAGTCCTGCAAAAATACAAAATGTAATGCTTTTTGTGTATGTCAAAGCACTTGGATATTCCAAGTGTATAAAGAGATATAAAGTTGTTATCTGTCTAGAGTTATCAAGTTCCAATTGAAAGACAGTAAATTATTTGTAACTCTTAAAAATGTCTTTATTATCAACTGTTAGAGAAAGCACTCCTAAACACACAAACTGCATTCAGGTTTAAGCTCTGACTCAGAATGGCAAAGACTTCTGACATTTTTCTAGTACCTTTTGTCACAGCTGTTAGTGATAATTTGCTTCCTTTCCATAAAGCCTTCCTCTGCTTTTTCACCTAATCCTTTTAAGTATCTGCTTTCATGTTCTGACACACACGGCCTTTCCAACAAAGTCCTTCACAAAAAAATCACCTGAAATCTGCAAAAAAAAAAAAAGATTATGTAGCTTAACTATTTCCGTAATCTGTTATTACAATAGCTAGAAACTTCAACTTGCTCTTATCACTTTTACCCTAAGAAAATTGAAATATAAGAAGTGAAGCAAACAAATGCTCAAAAAATACCGTGAACAAGAAGTTGTGTTAAAAAAATACATAAAAGTCTTTCCATATCTTTAAAAGATATATATATTGTACTGTTTATGCAATTCTAAAAGAAAAAAAAAAAAGAAAAAAAAACCAGAAGCCTGAATTCTTTGACCTACAGAGACAAGAAGAAAGAACTTAGTTTCATAGTTCCAGCAAGAATATAGTTGCAGTATAAAGCAGGAGATACAACCAACACAACAATGGTACAAAATACTGGATCAGAGATCCAGCATTGTGGCATGAAAAGAGAAACTGAGCTTAATTTAAGAAACCTCCCTTTTTTGTCCTCTTATATTACAGCTTGGGTAATAGCATCAAAGATACACCTAAAGCATCATAGATGCTACATTAGAAAGATGCCAGTCAAAACTACACATAAATTCATCTCACATTGTTGGAAAATTATAAATTAAATGGTCGGTTAAATGGTTGCTTTAGATGCTAATTGAATTTTACATCACCTGTCTAACTTGAGTTCCCATCCTTCAAGCAATTTGTAATGCAAGCCCAGAGCTTATTCCTTTTTTAAATTCTCTCATTTCCTTTCTCTTTCATTTATTTATTTATTTTTTTAATAATTCAGATGTCAGGAAATTGCTTTAGCACAAACTTTCTACATTATATATAAATATATATATATATATATATGTATAAATACAGAACACACAGATCCCTCCTATCTATGATCTTTCCCGGTAATGCTACATAAGTCAAAAACCAAAAGCAGTTTTTTTCCCATCAGGCTGAGCACCTACAAACCTCTACCAGCACACTCTGTCCTGGTCCAACACAGTCTCCAGAAGCAGGACAGACAGACGGCAATCTGGAAGTGCTTGGGCTGGAGACTGGGAGACTGAATGACCCACTGAGGCACACCTTGCCCAGACCGTCACCCCGAGCACTTGTCCACCTTATCCCTCCGCCCTCTCCAGCCTTGCTTTTGGGGAGCTTCTCTGACTTAGCACAGGGAAGCAGTGGGTGAAGAACAGCACTGCACTGAGCTGCAGAAGCCAGAGCCCAAGCACCTTGGAAACAACACTTCTGGCTATTCATTGCTACGACACAGGCAACCACAGCTGATGCTTTCTAACTCCTAAGTGCCTTGCTCTGCTGCTTAAATTACCTTCTTCTAACACGGTACTTTTGCAAGTAATTTCTCATGTGCTAATTTTTTTTATCCGAATTTAGCTTTTTCCTAAAGACTAGTGAGTCTTTCAGTTGTACTTATAATGGTAGCACACACACCTGTCATAACAATGAAAATGACCTTTTGCAATACTGCTCCATGGAGGCTGCGCAACTTAAAACACATTTTCAGAATTTGCTGAGGAACAATACAAACGAGAAAATAAGAACTATCTTTTGGCCCTGCCAAAGGAAATCAGCCTACAAATTACTTCACTGATGGCAGGATTTCTTGTGTGGGGGTCTTCTTTGGAACAAGCAAGCATCATTTCCTTCAGGAAAACAGACAAGTTGGAGAGGTGAGCAAGACGGTAAATTTGATCAAACTCTTTCCACAGACCTCATTCAGCCTCATTCAGAAGTTCTAGAAACTTCTGTTTCTTAGAAATTTTCTTCTAACATTAAATATCCATGTGGTCTTCTAAAATGTCTGAAATGGCATTTTGATAATTATTCACACAAGTATGATGTTCAGTCTCTCATACTGGATGCCCCATTCACTTATAATAAATGTGAGCATAAATCAATTAACTTCATCAGTTTAAAAAAAGGAACTATAGCTTTAATTCCTGAAAGCTTCAAAAAACAGTTCCTCAAACTTAACAGTTGTATAAGAGGCCTCTTTTGATGGGTATGATTTCAAACTTTCATGTAGTTACTATTAAAGAGAGCAACTTTACGAACCAACACTGAGAAAGCATAAAACAACAAAATTTAAAAGGAAAAACATGCAAATACATCAAGGATGAGCTTAACAAATCTAGAAATATGACCTGACAAACAAAATATGATTTATTGAACCAATTGTTCATGTAAATCTTCAGAGAGCTTATTTTAACAAAGACTTTGTTATAATGATGATCACTGAAGTTTTAGCGTATATTTTATTATCTCACTGGGGAAAATTTGCATGAGCAAAGGAATGGACTGCTTGCTTTGGTAAGCATTTTCCAGTTACCATTCCTATAGCATGCATCTCTAACAAGCAAAAACAGTACAGTGGATATATTGATGGAAATAACAGTAAAAGTGAACAAACGACATTTAAATTGCCAGCCATCTTTCGACTCTGGAAACCAGGGTGTTACTTTTAATCTCTACTCCAGGAAGAGCTTTTCATCAGTGTCATGGAGCAATGGGAAAAATCCGGTTATAAGTTTAGTTTCTCTCACCTACTGTTTGTGATTCAGGCATGCACCTGCATCTGAGGGTACGCACCTTGCCTTTCCCCAGGCCATCTGTACCACTCACAGATGGTACCACTGTTTGATGTGAATTTACTATGGATGTGCTCTAGTTTAAATAGATCCTTAAGATGATAGAGAACGCTTGGTACTGGCTCCTTGTCAGGCAACATAAAACACAGGCAATCACCAGGAGACACTCCTTCAACTCCTCTGGTGCTTTTGCCTTTCCTGGCTGTTCAGTCTATCCCAGCTGTATGGAGCAGAAGGGAGGTTGTTCAAACCCTCTTACAAAAGTGACTGCAGTATGCCTGCTGGGCAGGAAGACCTCACTATCATCTCCTTCAGGAAAAGTCCCACCAGATTTCCTTATGCAGTGCTGTTAACTAAGCTCATTTACTGGATGCCAGGCATGGACTGATCTAAAAATAAATAACACAGTGCATTCACATGAAAGCCTGTACTGGTATTAAAAAAATCAGTTATCAGATGCAACCTCAATATTTAGAAAGCTCTTTCATTCCAAATTTCCTTCCCATTTCTAAGGCTTATGAAAACAAAACCTGAATTTTTGTGTGAACTACTAACTGTAGGATCATGGCAAATCACAAAACTGTATATAGCCCTAGAATAAAACCAAAGTGTAGCACGGTACAGGTAGAAGAAAATACCACAGACATCACCTTGTAAATACAAATCACAATATAAATGAATGAGTCAAGTAAAGCCAGTTTTAATGGTAACAAACAGAAAAGGAAGTGTAATGTGGAAAGAGGAATCAATGAAGAATGTGCAAGCCAACTGCGGTAGGAAAATCTACAAAAAGAACTGCAAGTGGAGTTATGAGGAGGCAGTAAGGGACTACCTCTACTTGCATGAAATTGTTCCTCATGCCACAGTACCACTGACTCCCCTCAGCCTCACCCCCTAGCTCTCCTTGGGAGCACGGACACCCCTAGCCTGGGGGCCCAGGCCTCTGAAAGAAGGGTGGGCCTAGCACCGCAGAAGGGAACATCTACCAGAAAATCTGTCTTAGCTGCTTAATAACCATAATCACAGAGATGGAACAATGTAAATGCGGTACTGTGACTAGAAAGTTAAGACTTCAGTTAGGCTAAAACTAAATTTGGAGCTCAATATCCAACAGTTTCCTTTTGCCTGTAACAGAAGCGTAACACCTGCAGCCCCAGGCCTGGCACCAGATGCCTGCATGGACCAGAGCTACTGGAACAGACAAGAAAAACATTTCCAGCTGCCACCACTGAGTTAAGGGAAAGAGATTTTTCACAATTGCTTTGGTTAATCACATCAACATCTCATCATCTTCTACTAGCTGCAGGCTGCTTCATTAGATAGGGAGGCCTGTGACCAGGGGAAGCGTGATTTGGGAGCAATAGAGATCCAAGCTCTTGATTTCTTACAGGCGAGTCCATTGTGAAGCCAGGCTGCAAACAAGACAACTCACAGGGCAAAAGAGGATGCGATTAATCTGCTAGAAGCCTCTGTAACACTTGATCCCCATTTATTCTGGATTTAGCTCATGGAAAAAAAAAAAAACTGCCGTTGGCCATAGCTGGAGGCATTGCTTTCACGAGGAATTAAAATTGAACATTACTAGTTATGCATTCACAGTGGAGGTGCATCAAAAAGCGAACAGACAGATATGGTTCCTGCCCTAGAAATTACAAACAAAGGCTTTATCCTGAGAAGATATACATGGAAGGAACACTATTCACACAAGTAATCCTGCAGGACTGGGATCTTATTTAGTCTTTAGAGACTGAGCCTGTAAGAACAGCACACAGATAAAACCTCCACTTTCAAAAGCAAGTCATTCACTTTATATTACTAATTTAGCTGTAGTGTTGCTACGAGAATTACTTATTACGATAATATTAAAATATTATAATTGTTAAAATAATATACACAATTTGCATTTGAACAGTATATTGACTAGTCCAGAAATATAGCAGGAGATGCTCTTCATGTCTTAGAGAAATCTGTAATTCACCAGTCCACAGGCAATGACGTTATCCAGCAGGGAGTATGACATTCAGTTCAAAACCTCCCTGTACAATTTAAACCATTCTTGAAATGAGAGGGAAATCGATTCTGTCAAGGTCAAAAAGATCTTCCTCTTGCAATCTAAGCATACCTATTCAGTTGATACAAACTTTAAAGTTAAAAAAAAAAAAAAAAAAAGGCTAAAAAAGGGAAAGACAAGGATGCTTGCCATTCTACAAAGCAATTTGAAGAATATCTTCAAGTTGGTTGTTCTGGAAACCACATAATAAAATAACTATTAGCAATATAAGTCACAATCCTACCATACGCCGTAGCACTAGAAAACGTAAAAAGTCTCTTTGCAACTGCCTGTTTTGTTATATGTAGTATTCTTGAAAATGTCTTAGAGACATCAGGTTAGCAGCACTCTGAACTGCAACCTTCCCCAATTTCTGCATTACTTTAGTGCAGAGCAAACATCAAAAAACAAAAAAGTCGTCCATTTCACAGCTACCCTCACCACCTGCATAACAACAAATTGAGCAATTAAACAAGCTTCTCTAATAAAGATTGGGATATTGAAATAGCAACCAATATTTTGAAGGAGTAAGTAAATTTTATTCCGCACTGAACATGAAAAGTTTCCCTGTATGCCATTCATTAGCATTTCCATGCTCTGACTTCACTGACATTTGTGTGTCTTTAAAAAGCCAGTTCAATGAAGGACAAAACAGATCACGACTAAATTTCAGTGATCCAAGGAGCATGTTCATACTGTAAACAGATTTTGCCTATAAACCATGTACTATACTTTGAGTGTTAGATACAGCAAATTGTGTACTACAATACTAGTACTACCTCCTCTAGCGATATTTAGGTTTGGTCACAATCCTAAATGACTTGGACTTGTGTGAACAAGTGGATTTCATTCACATAAGTAGTAACAGCTAGACAAGAGACATTATCTTGCATACTAGGTCATTATAGCTATATACCAATGAAAAATTAGGTGGTATTTCAGTGAGGTGTCAGTATTTTAGTTAACGGTGGTATTACAGAAGTCATTAAAAAGGATGTTCTTCAACACTGACCAGAGCAATTGCTAACTTGGTTAAGGCTAGATATGAAAATTGCTTTCCTATTTCAAACAAAACATTTTAGAGAGATTAAAAAAAAAAAAATCAAGTGTTTACTGATTGATTCCCATGTATTTTAGCACTACTGTACGTGCTCAGAAAGATAATTTGACAGTTTGAATGAAATGCTACAATAGAAGAATTTGCTAAAACAAAAATATCAGATCAGAAAGTTTTGCCAGAGTGGACCAAGCTTAAGTGATATATCAAGGACATCTGAGTTCTGGTTTGTCAGGGGCCTGTAAAATATTCCTGTCAGTAAAAGAAAGAAATCATCTTTTACCCTCGAGAACAATGTCAGCAAGCATATTCAACCCACTCAGGCAAAGTAATGATAAAAGCCCTTTTCACCTCTGGACATACATACCTTCAATCTGCCACCATAGAATTTAATGATTAAAATGTTCCAAAAACTGCCAAAAGGTTCACATTTAATTATCACTGGAATCAATAGAAAGAAAGATTGCAGAAAATTACTAGTTCTACATAATTTAAGTTTTTTGATTGCTGACTTCTAGGCTACATAGGCAGACTACATTACTTTCTAAACCCTAATTCATCTGATGTAGGAAGAGTAATTCATTTCTACTCCAGAGGACATAAAACTGTCACTACTTCAAAGTATGTTCCACAGCCCTGGATTTACTGGGGAGAGCAAGGAGTTGCATCTGCCCTTGTTTCTATCATGTAGAACACCAATTAAACGAATGATGTGATTCTTCATTACAGGATTTTCAGCTAGTCAGTACATGCTTAAGAACTACAAAGGGATCTGGATTTAGCCATACTTATGAAACCAGAAAGCACATTATATCTGCTCCTTGGGAACAGCCAAACAAGTTTTAGCCATGCCTTGGGTATAAATGGGGTAGGATTGCTTTAAACTTTCTGTCAGGTAGCAGGATGATAAATAACTTATTCAGTCCAAGAGCTGTAACTGGAGGATGAAATGAAAAATCACTAATAATTCTGCAATCAAGGTGCTAATTTGTTTCTCTGACAAAATCAGATGACATATGCAAAATACCACTATCACAAGTATCAAGCTTCAGGAACAAACATACTACTATTCAACTGGTATACAATAAAATAACTATAAAAAAGTATTTGGTTATTAGTCTTTATTTATTGTGCATGGCACTGAACAGAGCCTCTAAAAGGATGATACACTAAAGGCATTTCATTTTTATTTGTGAAATACTGAAAAGACATTTATCATCTTTATTAAGAAAAAGCACCTGGACAAGAAAAACGTACACTTATGGCTATACTGGCAAATAAATACATTTTTATATCCGACTTGTATTTCCATATTGCTTAACAATTCAGCTTTGTGTAGTGCACTTGGCAATTTTTCTTTGCAGTTCTTTAAATGCCTGCAGAGTGACATAAGCTGCTGCACAAACAGACAACTGAAGAAACCTTATGTATACATCTCCTGTAACTTTACGTGCCTCTGTTCAAAAGTTACCAGGAAACGCTGACGAACTCACACCGGACAATGTCATAAGTCTCTTTTCCTTAAATATAGGTTAAAAAATATGCAGAATTATTTTTTCATTAAATATGTGTCCAGAAAACTAGATACCCTTAGCATGCAGTGGGCTTTCTTTGCCATGCCATTAATATAAATATCACATTTACAAATAGACAGTGCATATCAGCTTCTCCTGGGTTAATATGACCAATTTACCACATTTTTTTCACTTATCTGAGATGAATCAATTAGTGAAAATACTATTTTCATGCAAAATTAGTCCACTGAGAACTGAACTAAACCATCAGTTCCTGTCACATGAATTACCATCTTTAAATGTCAGATATTCATCCTGTTAAGATACTGATCACTTGGGTTGGATTCAATCTGAACTAATATTAAAACCAGTCCTGTTCCATTACATGCTCCCTGATCAAACTGGCCTTCCACAGAGGCAATTTTTGATGTTTAAAAAAAAAAAAAAACCACCAACAAACGTACAAAACAAAAATATTTCCACTAAGTCTAAAATGTCATAAATAATAAATGCTTGTTTGCTTTATTTCCTTACAGCCCAATTTATGAGATACCAACTCTGTTCCACATTGAATGATTTAATTTAATGATTTTATCTTGGTGCCTAGTGAACCAAAATCTCTGTAAAGCCAGTAGGTATCATTTCACATGGTTTGGCAGAATCGGCATTCTAGACCAAGAAAATGCTAACTCTGCTTACCATGGCATCCCAAACAGTCCATCTCCTCATATTTCTTTTAAGCCTACATCCTCTGCTTAAAACACAAAAAGTTATAGGAAACAAATCCATATATTAGGCATGTAGCCAAATCAAACTTATGCAGTAGTCTGACCTCCTGGATCCATTAGAGGATGTATTACACTACCAAGGAGTCATTTCCATTCTGAACAATACAATAAAAGCATCAAAATATGTATCTTAATGGTGTGGTAAATAGATGTGGATTTATGCTTAGCTTAGTAATAACAAGATAAGATCCAGAATAACCTCCCAGTTCTCTGGCAAAAAGACTGGCCCATCTCCCAGGATGAACTAGATAATGCTATACACCTTTAGACTTGCTTACCTCACAGGAAGAATAGGGTTTAGTGCAGATAAACAGAAATTAAAAGCCCAAGGTGGAGAGAAAACATCTTTTCTTTTGTATAGCTCACAGACACCATTACGATTTCCCCAAAATGGAGGGGAGTGAGAAGGATGCCAATGTAAGCACTATGAAGTTAGCTATAGGACTGTAAATGTGGGAGGCTAACTGTGCTGATGTTCTGATCATGTTTCCCATTTCCATGGCTCATAACAAACGTATTTCTTTAGTGGCAAAAATAAGTGAGGAAAAAAAAAAGAATAAAAAATGTAAAGTTTTGGGTAACCTCAACTGACAGGGAAGAGAAGCGAGAGAATTCCTCAGGGATATAGAGAGGCTCATAGCATGGAACACAAGATTAGGATTGTTGATAAAACTCTGAGAGCCTTCCTGGTTGGCATTATGTATATTATGTCGGATTCCTGAGAGTCAAGTGAGACTGGGACTCCTCTAAGCTGCACTGATTCCCTCCTACCTCCGTGGAGGTCAAACCTCACTTACTCTCCTTGATGGGGAGAAAACCAAATTCCTGGCCCCTATTCTTCTTCCAAGCCTTTTCGATTGATATCCAAGTGCCCTTCTATAGCTCTAAAAACAAATACATTGCTTGAAAGTCTTCTGGTACTTTAATAGCATCAGAAATCAAAATTAGGAAAAATAAATGCTGGTTTCATTATGTGATGCTATTTATAAGTTACAAGGTTCTTGTCTGCTTGTCTAGTTATTTCTAGAAAGCCTGTGCCAGTAAAGAAATCACTTCCATCTGGCCCCTGGTAAGAGCTTGCAGAATAACTAGGCAAATTCTGCTCTGACTGAAGCCTCTGACAAAATTTTCACTAATCAAACTGGACACAGCATCATGTACTAATTGTATTTCTGATCTCTGACCTCAGCAGTGACTACCTAGCTTTCCCCTTATTTTACGAACCCAGAGAAGGCCACTCATCTTCCCGTACCCCAAAGAACTACAAGAACAGATGCAGATGGATTAGGAAAATTGTGTCCTCCTGAGAGCGGTGCTCTGAACCTTGCCATCACCAGCATAGGCCCTTGAAAGCTGAGAGCAGAGGTTTGTTCTGCACTGCAAAGCTGATGGATTATATGATGTGCAACATCTATACTTGATTTATCACGATGACAGATTTACCATATAGGAAAGTTATCATTTCACTTTTACCACCAAAAGACAACATATCTCCCTTTACACCACTGTCAAACTCCAATTTTGTTGGTACTCAAGGCTGAGTTATACCTCATGACTGGCTCAACCATGCCTGGTAAACTTTAATGCCTCCTGGATGGATTATGAAATCTGGCATTGGAGCTGCTCAAGCTTGTAGCCAAAAACACCCTCAGAAAAGAAAATCGTAAGTGGTTCATTAAGCGGACTTCTAGTCTTCTCGAGCTTGTTGGACTTTGGTACGTCTATATGTCCCAAAAACTAATTTCCTTAAAGTGTTACCACATATTAATCATACCAAAGCCCCTTTGCACCACTAATACACTGGAAAAATCTTTGTAGTCAGGAAATTGTTCTTCCTGCAAATGAAAACTGGTTCTCTCATTTCATTTTAGACCCTTCATTACTATGCCATAAATTAATTTCTTACGTTGTTGTTTACTCTTTACATTTGGTTTTGAATCCTCCAAAATAAATCAGGTGATGAAAAAACAAAATCTCATATGAGTTTTGCAGTGCTTTGTATAATAGCCTTTGGCAAGTCAGCACTTGCCTAGGAAGTGCAGGGGAACTTAGTACCAAATCCCTTGCAAAAAATATCCTTCCAAGAATTAGCTTCAAGAAGTAGCAACTTTTTGACAGTCAGTAAATTCAAGTTTTATGCAATGAATTAATCCTGTATGTTACACATTTACTGTATCAACTACTCCATGGAGTGTCCTATAGAAGTAATTTCCTGTAATAAAAATGTAACCATCTGCAGTGGGAGAATGGACCACTAATGAAGATGATGGGAATTTTATGTGGATGAGAATTTCTAGAAGATTAAAATGGTTTATGAAGTAGTAAGAAAGTGCCTGCTACAAAACCAACACAGCAAGATCTCTACAGGCTGTTTGTATGCCTTTGCTTACTTATTTTAGGGTTCTTTAAGGGTTCATAGTTTTCTTTCCTTGTTTACTCCTTGTAGTTATGTATTTTTTATCTTAAAAAAAAAAAAAGGTCAATTTATACTGTTCAAAGGTTTACATTTGAATTCATTAACAAAGATTACAGAGAAGGCTGTTGAGGATTTCTCGGTTCCCCAAGAAAAGCTGGTTTCCATTTTTCTGCATGGTCCAATCTGCTTGTTCTTTTTTTGTTGTTCCTTTTTTTTTCTTTATCAAGGAAACCCAACAATCAAACCCAGAAGGCCTTGTTTTTCCTCAAACTAATTTCTGCTGAGCTTTCTCTTTTTCAATGCCTGGAAAATTAGGGAGGGAAATAATTCCCCAACTCCCATCACTATCCAGTGTGGTTTAAGAGAATTGTGACCAGAAACTTATTTTGCTAGACCACAGTGCTCCTTAGCAAGAAAACTACATTTCTGATATTCCCATAATTAAATAATTCCCATGAAAGCTACACTTAGAAGAAAACAAATAGGAGAAAAAACTTGCTGAGATTCAGATGGACATGGTGACAGATTCATTGCTAAAAGTAGGGCAAATTCAAACTGGGAATGCTTTTAATAGAATTTTTTCACAGTTAAGTCTATTCAAATAAGTGGGACTCAATGACAGCTGGGAACCAGCAAAAATCAGAAACCAACTAAATGCTACATTCAGTTTTAATTGACACATCATACACATTTAATTGACAAATTTGGAGCTCAGTTCTGGATATGGGATGTCATCCAAGAAAGACATTAGCATTTCATGAATTCCCATCCTTTTAAGGTTAGAATCCTGTTTTGATTAGCTCTGCTGCTTTTGTATCCTTAAGAAGGAAATCCTAAATTTCTGATCTTCAAACTATAAACATTGTTACCTCTTTGATTCTAAAATATGTCTAATCTTTCAAAATCAAAGCTATTTCAAAATTATGTTTTTACTTTCAGATGAGGAAACACAATAAGCAAACTGTTACCTGGCTAGGAAACAGATATGCTAAGGTTAGATATTTTAGTTTGATACGTTAGACCAGCTCAAGCAGCAGACAGGGTCCAGGCTTTCTACTTCCTACAGTTGTAATGTCAAGTAACAAAAGCAGTTTCAACATTTTGTATAACCCTAGGAAAATGAAAGACTGAAGGAATTCCTGGAAACAAAACAGGCGAAGTACTTGCTAAATTCCAAAAAATGTCAACGTTTGCATCCTTATTAGCAAATCAGCAGATGCTTTCTCTTACCTGTATGGAGACATCTAAGTGGTTCTGCTGGAGTTATCCTTATTAGTCTAGTTGGATCAGTGATGAGTCAAAATTAATTTGTCCTGATACAGCTAGCTTTGATAGTATGTCCACATGTTACCTCCTGGCCTGCCCATCCACTTAAAAATGATTATGGGTCTCTATTGCATGGATTATTTCCTTTCATGCTTCCCTAGAAAACACTCAGTTGATCACAACACTGTATTATTTGGCCTGAATAATTGGCTACAATGCTAGGTGGCCCCTGAGCACCTCAAAGCAAGCCATTGCTGCTACAGATAAAATCATCACTTTGCTCTTAGCTTTCTAACCCCAAATTCTGCCCCCAGTCAGCATTTCTTATGCTTACCATGACTAATTTGGAACTGATTAAGGAAAATATCTGAGTACACTTCTAAGTCACTTTACTCTCAGAAAATCTACATCCTTTTTTCCCTCACCTCAAGCACTGTTTATACCAAAGTCTGTCTTAAAAGTCCCCCTTGAGAGACCATAGTTGTAGATGGGAGCTGGACTGTTTTGCATTCTTGACAGATCTACCTAAACATCTAAAAGCATCCATAAACACTAAGGACTAAGATAAGGCTTTGCAACAGATCTTCAGTTGCATGCACCTCTGAAACTAGCAAGCTACTGATGTCTGAAAAGAAAGTTTTTATATCCCCAAATGTCTTTTGACATACTTCTCTATGTATGTTCTCGAATGCTCTTGAAGAAAGATTTCTACTTCTAACTGCAGTGTTTAACTAGCATAGCTGCTGCCCTAACCCTTCAAAAAGTCATACATTTTTCCCTAAAAAACATACAAGTTTCCCCTGTTTTATACCAATTGCTGTCATAACATTTCCCAATACATGCAAAATTATTTCTCAAACCTTTTAATTACAATCTCTTGGCCATCCCAAACAGTCTGCCTTTTAACTCCTCCCCAAGTTTAACATCTTTTTTTTTTTTTTTTGCCTTTTGCTATTATTTACTTTGCAAGAAAAACCATCTGCTATGTATCTTCCAACTGAAAGAGAGGAAGCCATTACACCATTCTTCTCAGTTACTAACCATAGGACTTTGAATACTTTTGATTTCTTTCCTGAGTAGAAGAAGAAACAGTACCAATAAAAAGTCAATAAAAACTACTTGTAACTGTAATTTCTACTTACTCTGTGGATCCTTACTTATTTTCACATAAAATCATCTTGTGGTATGTTGGCTGTATGTTTTGCTTGTGTTTATGTAGGCCTTCAAAGCAAACTGATGCCAGGTACCCTGGCATTACTGAGTGCCAAGAGAAAGAAGCAGAACCTGGGGAGAAGAAGAGCAGTACCTTCCAACAGCATAAAAATGATAAAGGATCTGAAAATATCTCCTATCACTTTGCAACGTCTCTTAATGCAAATGGAAAAACAGATGCTTACTTGTCATGAGAGACTATGTAATTTGCCCTCGGTGTTTTCTACAGGAATGATTGTTCTGCATCTTCTTTGACTGCTGCATCAATTTGGAAACTGCTGAAGAAAAGCTTCCTATTTTAGACTGTATGACATTACTGTGCAAAAACACCCATGAATGCTGGGAATAAACAGTAATGAGAATACAGCCAGCATAGCACAACGTTAATTGTTGAAAAGAACTGCTGATATTCCAAATAGGAACACATCATCTGTCTCCAAATTCTGACAGACAAGAGTTGAAAACTGCATTTCTGATGTAAAGAAAAAAAAGCTAAAGTTTCATTTAGTTTCTCTTTCAACAGCTGCTTTTCCAAACCCTCCCCAAGTGAAGTATTCCCAGGACTCTACGGGATAAAGAGCCCATAAGCACAGCCCCGCTTGCAGCAGATGTTGGCAGCATAATACCTCCCCTCACATAAAGACTTTTATTTATGTAGAAGCTTAATAATTCAGTAACAACTTCAGTGAACAACATGAAGAGAATGGCTTATGAAGATTCTGGGATGGCTGCTACATTTCTAAAGCCTTTCTGGTTTGTGGGGAGGAGGGAGGGCCCCTCACAGCACACAGGCACAGCGTGGTGGATGTGCGGCAGGAGCTCTGCGTGACTCTGGTCACTGGAGAAACAGCACAGGTACCTCTCCAGGGGCAGGATTACCATCACTTTTGCAGTCAGCTTTACTAACAGACACACGTAAAGGATGCCATGATGCTGAATCACACTTGAGGGATGAAAGTCCTTCTTCCACCACTTCCTTTTCACATCAAAATGGGAACAAACTAGCGTTTAAACTATTTTTTACTGTTCTCTAGAGCAGCGAGTGCTATGCCAGCACTCCTACAGCTATCTTGTGCTTCCACAATGGCAGGCTTTTCTTACAGGACTACATTTGATACCATTGCCCAAACTAGCCCTGACTAAATATGCATTATGGACACCAACAGGCTGATTCCCGGGGCTGGTTCTGGTGGCTGCACTACAGTTTTATTACAGTAAAACCATACCAAAGCATGTAAGAATGAAAATGCAAACAAAATACTCTATTTTTGTTTTCTTCGACATTAAATACCTTGAAATTACACAGTGAAAATGATGCTTAGCTGTTACTGCTGATGACTGCACACACAAAAATGAAATCCACTGGACCATGCTGACATTTTCTCAAAACAGAGTAGCAAGTTTGAGAGAGGCAAGGAGGAAAGGAGCTTATTGCTCAGCTTATTGCTCATCACACCATCAGTTTCTCACATACAGTGACCTCTATAACCTGCTGGGCTCCACAGGCTGCCAGGGGCTCTAAGATTTACCTTCATATGTTCTTTAATAGCAAATGCAATTTAAGAGTTTGACCTGTATGCATATTTTCATCTCAAAATGGAGAAAAATGCATTTCCTCTACTTTTGTTTTTATTTTCCTATACTGAGGTTTAAAATGCTAAGCTCTGTTTTAACATGTCATTTTTTTTCCTTATGCTTTCAATTAAATCTTCAATATACAGTTTATTTGAATACATACTTTCCTATAATGAGATTCTACATGATAACATGACAGTTATCCGCATTTTCTGTCAAAAATATACTAAGGGAGGCGAGGGGGGGGGGAGCATCTGACCTGCATCACTCTTGTTATTTATTAATATGCTTTTACATCTGGTTGTTCATCAAAGTGAAGATTATACTTCACATTCAAACAATCTAAAAATAATAACTGTCAGATTGGTTACAAAAGGATTTTTAAAAGAAAAAAGGACAGTGAATTGAATTTACGTGAAGATTAAATGAAGGAAAGTCCACGTTGCCTGTACCAGCTATACACAACTATACACACCTGGAGGATACTATTGAGGCCAGAGCACTAGCTGTCCAGCTTAAAGGGTGCACAACGTCTGCTTGGCACATTGTAAGGTGTACAAGATACTTTAAGCATCTTCATCACTGAAGAGACAGGAGCCACAGCCAACTCAATCTGTGGATTCTGAAAATCTACAGGAAACTTTTCAGTTTGCTCAATTTAGGACACAACAAAACTTTCCCCAGGCCTGCTCAGCACTGACTTCCATCTGCAGGACTGTGAAGATATGGGACTGAAACCATAGCTGGTGCTTCGTCTCCTCACTGTGGAGCAAGCTGCAGTGCGAATGCAGGGTGAAATTTGTTACACGACTTCATTCCAGATGTGAAAACTGCTCCAGATCACGGCATATGGCAACAAACATTTGTTTACACAAGAATATCTATATATTTCATGTACTGCACCCAATACACTTTGCAGTCATTTTTAGGATACACGTTGCTGACAGAGTTGTCAGCATTCTGACTCGTGGAAAATACCAGTATCTTATTGAACTTGGCAATGTAGAAATGGTCTTTTGAAAAGGACATTGCCAAGCTATTTGACATGACCACAAGGATACATAATGCAGTTGAAAACATCTGCTCTATTTTACATCTTCTAGGTAGATTTTTGAAATATATCTGCCTCCTATCTACTTACAAAACCTACTTTGATTTTTGTACTTATTTTCTGCATTATCAGCTGCATTTATTTTTGTACGTTTCTCTAGAAATGAGTGATTCTGGCCTTCATCATGTGGAGTTAGAAAGGCATGTTGATAATAGTGCATCCACTTAAAGATATCTATTTTTTTAAATTAATTCTACAGACTGCAAAATTAAAGGACAGGGAAAATGTTGATCTGTACGTGATTAATTTTGTATTCTATTGAACAAAAAGTAGCAGAACAGAGATATAGGCAGCATGAATCAAGACTGCATTTACAATTATTCCTTCTCTGCCACAAGAAATGTTTTCTTCAGATTTGTTGTTTTTTTCAGTTTTGTTCCATCCCCCCCCGAATTATTTTCCCTCCCCTCCCTTTCCTTTTATACATTCATGGCTCTAGTATGTCATCTCTTAGGACATTCAGAATATGCTGCAGTAAGATCTAGCATCACATTTGCCAACACACACTCTGCTTCCACACCACAGCCCCTTCTACCTCCTCTGCTACCATCCTACAAGCGCAGCAGGTCAGGAATAATTTTCACATCTCTTACTACGGTGCCTACAACAGAGACTATTGTAAGATGTAGCTCAGATGACTGATAAATCATTTACCACAGCATCCAAGCTCCTTTATCACACTGGAACAGAGAAGAGTGGCTGTGCCACCCAGACTGGGTATGCCCACTGATTGCCTGCCCAACACAAACAGCCTACCTCAACAGTTTCTTCGTGTAGGAGCCAGGATCCAGCAGCGCCTAAGGAATAAATGAACATGTCACGACACAGCACACTGCTAGTGCTGGTGCCCCTGGCACCCCACAGGCTGCTGCAGCTCTGTGAGGGGCTCTCAGGGCAGATGTATGGATACAATAGCTCCAGATGCAGGTGTCACGCCAAGCCAACCTATGCACGCAGTTTCTCAAAGGGGCTGATTTCCTCCGACAGAGGATAGCTCCATGGCAGCATCTCATGGGTTACACTGCAGCATCTGGGCAATCCCTCATCTCTGGGTGGATATCCAGCCAGTATATACAGAATCTAAATACACAACGGGCTATGCAATAGTTGGTTTTAAATCTTAATTTTGGCTTCAAATAAGAAATAATCAACACATCTCTCTTCCTCTCTCTGTCTTACACCATTGTGATCCTCAGGCATATAAAGGCAGTGAAGTATAAAGAACTGAAATAAAAAAAAAACACTCCTGAAGTTACACAGTGAGACTGAGGGAACAGCACTGGGAATAGCCCTGTCTCTTCATCCCCAGCCCACTGCCTGACTCACCCGACAGCACTCACTGTGACACTTCGGCCACGCGGGGACCAGCTATGCCCTGAGGTACACCAGCTGTATTACAAGGATGATATCAAAATGCTTTTGATGGTGGTTTTATACAAATAGACAAAAAATGGGAATAAAGAAAGAAGAAAACCATATAAAGCAACAGGAAAAACAAGAAAATGATCCCATACCTAAACGTGAAGAATCTCTCTTAATGAGCAAAGCTAATTGTATTAAGTCAATTCTTTCAAGACTGCCACTGACTGCTTCCACTTCCCTACCAATATGACATTGTTGTAAAGACTGTACTATTGGGTATTATCTACCATTTCCATTTTAGTCTTGCTTTTTTTTTTCCTTTCCTTTTTTTTTTTTAATTTCTATCACTCTTTACTATTAGTAGGGGAAAAAAGCTCATTTAAAATCATACTTCACAGCTTTCAGATTTATTCCAGTTATGCCTTGAAATGGACAATTTCTCACTGCGTGGCAGCCTATATTTTCCATATAGAGAATTTGGGCTATATTTGGTGTTTCACTCTTCTTCCTGAACACACAGAAGAAAGGAGATGGAAACATGAGAAACAAAAAAAGCACATAAACATGTTGGTGTATATTTCTGTAAACAACCCTCTTCCTTGAAAAGCAACTAGATGTCAGGTCCTTGAACGAGGTTAATACACACTGTGAATGACTCAAAATAAGCAGGAAACTGCAGCCTGCAAATGGAGATGACACCACAGTATCTCGCGAGGCTTTGACATGTCAAAACAAAATTAAAAAAAAAAAAAGCAATAAAACAAATGAGAAGGAAGACATCAGACAAATTAACATAGCAGCCCAGCACTGCTCAGTTGCAAGAATCTTGTGCCTGTAGTGCTGCAATATTTTAATTTTATGTAGCATGTATGTGGTACTTCTGAAGTCTACATATCAAATCAAAGGCTACGTTTTCAAAAGGAAACAAACCTCATCCAAATTATGCGATGATCAGTCATCACCAAGAGTGTGCTAAACATGAATAAAAAAATATACATATATGCATACACACACTGTTTAAAACCAAAGTTATTTCATTTTTTGTCATGTATTTTTCCTTTTCATATGAAACTTTAAATGTGATATTTGGTTATTGCTGTCCAAAAGAAAATCCAGGACATCTTAACTGAAGCATTTCTTAAGCTCTTTGAGAATTCAGGTCTCAGACCTTCTCAGTCATCCCTGTGTGTCTGGTATTTGATTGTTTGCTAGTCTTAGCATTCACAAAAACCACCAGTCTGGAACATGACTTGCAGCCAAACATATTCTCTGACAACACCTGTAACCATAAAGCCCAATGACTTAGTTGGCTAGAAAAAAATGTGAATATTCTCTTCCACTTTAATATGGCCTGAAAGGTCTTTACAATAATCCACAGGTTATTGGAGACCTCAGGGTAGCATAAATGGTAATTTATGGTGAGAAGCTACAACCACAAGCAATTTCTCTTTCTCTTTCTGAATAGCTAAAGCCTTTCATTCAGTAGGCTTTCCTTTGTAATTGCTGGTGCAGTCAGTTATTTGGTGATAAAGATTTTGATGGCATCCAACTGAGGCCAGAATCACCAGGTTTCCATTGGCAGTAGAACAGGGAAACCACTTCCCTCCACCTAGTGCTGGTGCCTGAGAAATGACCTGGGGAAACCAGCAAGTGTTAGAATAGACTACTGTTAAATGCAAAGCCTCCAGTATCTTCAAAACGCAATCGGATATATTTTATTTTTGTAAAATGATGGGGTTTTCACATATTTGTGTACAGGAGAGATTACTTCCTCAGGCACACAAATACTGAAACCTGAGCAAACACAAAGCCTGACCACAGACTGCAGAACGTATTTGTTTCAATCTACAGCAAGATCAGAATAGCAGATTTTACAGATCTCTAAGGCACCTTTTTTACATGAGAGTGGATTATTTCCATCAGTGCTATCTCTCTCATCAGAAAGGGAAGAACACAGGGTCTCTTGCTGTACGTGCTTTTGAAGTATCCCACTGCACTTCTTGGTCCACATTTCCAGCGCCATTGTCACAGCGAGGGCAAAACTAGCTGTCAGGAAAGGCCAACCCAAGTGTTATGTAGCCTGCTGCACTGCCAGTCTCAAATGCTGAATCTTCTGCTTTCAGGGCATCTGTTTAGTTAGGATCCCAAACCAAAAACTGGGTATAAATAAAGAGCAATAATATGAAACCATACAGGTGGCTCACAAGAATGCAACAGTAACTACAGAGAACTTTTCCATTTTGTCTTGAAGAGACAAAACCTATAGGAAATCTGAAACTAAGCCATATTTTTATGTGCAAAGAGAATTGATCAGAGACATAAAAACAAGACAGCAAAACAGTATTTTTTTCTCCATTATGGGAATTGTATCACCCAAAATAAATACCTTCTTCATGTCCACCAGCTGCATGTAGGAGTTATTTCCAAGGCTGACAACTGCCTGCACTATTTATGTAATTTAGAAGTCTGAAGTATTTAGGCTATTAAAATCCAGCATGTGTTGGAGATCTGTTTTTTGCTTGAAGAGATCCAAAGCATAGACTAGACCAAGATGATTTCTTTCCTTTTTTTTTTCCTAACACTGATGGAAAAATATGATTTTATTGTATTTCTACCAACTGATTGTTCTACTGAAAATGACAACTCAGGAAGCACTGGAAGTAACAGTTTGATATTAAGACAAAATAATAGTAAGAAAAGTCTTTCCAAATAAACACATTGTAGATTTCTTATTTTGCCTGATCTTCCTTAGTCACGTGTCATTGTTGTTATGCTTTTCTATACTTTTTTTCTGTGAATACAGTATTTATTTTCAAACTGAAACAATCCCAAAAAAGTCATGCAACGTTAGATTCTAACTGAACTTTTTAAGTGCAGATCTGCTAAATAAGAATATTACCACTTGCATATTCAGAAGAAAAAAAAATATGCAATCTTCCCATAATTGTCATTTTTAATTTTAAAAATTGTATTTCAGTATTGCTACTTGGATAAGAGTGAAATTAATATTTGCAATGAATGTTTAAACTACCATTGTGCCAGAAAATACTACAGCTTTATTATGAACTTTTCTGTATAATCCTATTAAAATTTCTGCCATTTTTTTTGTTTGTTTGTTTTCAAATCTGACCATTTATCTAGCAACTTTGGAGAAGAAGAGAATACAAAGAGGGGGAACTTCTTCTTCTTTCCTTATCTATTTTTCTGTCTAACCTCACTGTGTGTAGAGAACCTGTCCTTATCTTCTACAGTAAAAAGAGGGTAAACAGTAAATTCAATGCAAAACACTTGCTTTCCTGCCTACCACCCAACGCGAATTTTAATTGTTAAATACATGTGAACTTTCCCCTCTGACTTCAGTAAGGTTAAGGAATGCATCTCCAAACGTATCTATGTAGATACAGATACATCTATATAGATATAGATGCTGTAGGTAGAGGTATGCACATACACATTGTGCTTTTCTGCACTTCTAAGGAGGTGAAGAGCAATAACTGTTGAAAGCATAGGCAACTTAGATGATAACATCTCAACTCTCAAATCATTTACAGATACTGATGCAGTATTTGGGACTAGCAGTTCCGCCGTTTTAGTGGGAAACACCTCTTAAGGCACTCTTTCAAAATTGAAGAAACTTAAATAAAACTGTAATACACATCTCAAAGGTCAGAGCTCTAGGCTTGGAAGACACAAGGAAGAAATAGCTACAGCATTCAATATAAAAAATAACTAGGAATGCCTCTAATGCTAGGCACTTTTGCAAACTCTTGAACAGAATCTCTAAACTCAACAATTTCCATTTTGAATCCACACATTTAAAAGCAAAGCTTAAATTTGGTTTAGTGAGAGCAGCCTTACTTGAACCTGGTGAGCTGCACACTGCCCTCATTTAAACGTAAGAACGCTCAACATGTCTAATATTTTTTTGTGCATGCACATGCAAATTATTAAAACTTGTATGAGATTAAAATGCCTTCATGGTTAATCGACACACATTATCTAATGTTTATTTCTATAATTCCATTCCTTCTCCTCCCTTCTCATTTTGCATTCTGAAGGAGAGAAGGGCAGTTTTTCAGCTGACCTAATGAAAACTCTGCCACGACAAATGAGAAACCAACCTGTGTGCAGTGGAGTCCAGCTGGAGAGAATGCTAATTCTCTGCCTCAATACTGCCTTCAAAGAGATTATTCAAGCCTCTCTCTGACATGGAACACAGTGATCAGCCAGCAAATGCTAGAGATGAAAATAACCTTTATCTGTTTTAACAAAAAGGTGAACTAAAAAAAGCAGTCACTCATGCCCTGAATGTTTACTATTAGCAATGAACAAAGTGACTTTATTTAGTGCTTATTCAATACCTTTCATTGATAGATTGCTTGCTGCACATTCTGGAATTATTAAATCAGTATAATTCATCTATAAGAGGCCAATGGAGGAATAAAATAAGCAATCAGAAACCAGTGTTTAAAAAAAAAAAAAAAAAACCTGTTATTGAAATCCAGCAAATACCCAAGAAATATTGGAAATACAATTAAGCTGTAATTTTGCACATAAAAACTACATTCACCAAAGCTCTGAAGTTACTGGATGTAACTGGATGGAGTGATTTAGAGAATTCAGATACCAAATATCTCAAGAGCCTGAGGATAACTCAGATGAAAAGAATTAGCACAGTCCCGGTATCAAAGATGTGTGGATGAAACAGTCAGTAAACGTATCAAAAGAGTAAAGTTAACAAAAAACCTGTTAAAATGATGAATCATACCACTGGAGGAATGTCCTAAGATTTCTGACTTTCACCTGCAGTAAAACAACATATCAAAGCGATGCAGAGGAAGTAACCCATACTACCATGAATACATTTAGCTCAAAAAACAAATGTTAACTTTTGCTCATGACCAGTATTCTAAACATATCTTAAACAACTGCCATAGAGAAGTCAATATATTTTGTCTTGGTCTAACTACATCAAAAAAAAAAAAAAAAGGTCTTAATAAGAACAGGCAGATAATAACATCATCATGCAGTAGAAATATTTATAAATAAAATCATGACTACAGTCCTCTGCGTGAAGCAGAATAACATCTAGTAGTAATTAAACCTGGCAGTACCTTGCATGACATAATGGTATTAATATCGAGCTTTTATGTAGTGCTTTCCATCAGCAATATCAAAGCACTTTGGAAAACGAGAAGCATCAGTATTTCCATTTCACGTATTGGGAAGTCAGACAAAAATGATCTGATGGGGTTAAGAACAGGAAAAGATGAACGCCATCTCCAAGCACTGAAGATTTTCTGTAGTCACAGGCAATTTTTCATCAGATTTCAAAAGCTGTTGGTCTCTCATAAGCAACAAAAAGTTATATCTAATTCAAAAAACAACAAAGAGAATTGAAGTATAAAAGATAACCTGACTGTCAGAAACAAAACCTTGTATAAATACAGGTTTTATATTTACACACCCACATACACGTGTATTCTGGTAGGTGCACTGCAGTGTCCTTAAGAAGAAAAAAAGAAAAAAGAAAAAAAAAAAACTCAAAGTGAAAGACACTTAGCCTGGGAAGAAAGTAGGGGAAGAAAGAAATACAGATACAGAGCTTCATCAGAATTGTGACCTGTAAATTAACAAAAGCCAAACCCTCTCAAATGCGATTTATTAATGAGTAATGCTTCAAATTTCCTGTTGATTAACAGAAAAAAAAAAAAAAAAAACGAATTGTAAAGCAGACAGAAAGAAGCAAAAAGCAATGGTGGAGCAGAACTGCAAGCAATGTGTCGCCTTCCTTCAGTATCATTACCCAAACAAGATGGATCTGAAAGGGTCTCCTGAAGGTCAGCAATTTGGGCCTGTTTCACACCATCTACTGGCAAAAATGGAGACTGCAGCATTTGGAGGCATGATGGGGCTTTCCAACGTGTAGTTAAAGCTGCAGGTTTTCCTCCACAAATAATTTGTTCCACTTAAACTTCAACCCTCCTGATCAACAGCTTATGTCTTTTGATCCCTAGTCCATATTTGAGAAACTTCACATGTAATTTTTGGTTCACTATAACTACATAGGAAGACCACACAGCTATACTTTTCTCTGTAGATTGCAGCGACCACGTGTGCTAAGTCTTTTCATCAAGCAGTCATTACAAATCTGTTGCCAGAACTGCAAATTTAAACCAGTCTCTGCCCCCTTCCGAGAACTGAATCTTAAAGCAGGAAACTCCTGTGACAACCCTACTAGGAACAATAGTTTTTTCAAATGTCTAAAATTGCTGAAGCCATTTAAGTGTCTGACAGGAAAAAAGCATGTTTCTAGCATTGCACAGTACACATTTCAAGGGCAGAACTGAAAACAACATTTAGGGATTGTGCAGATAAAGCAGTCAAAAAAAAAAAAGACTTTATGAAGTCTTCCTACTGATAGCAAAGGATTTGGAAAAACTGCATAGTCCTTACTCCTAATTTTGATAAATCAAACTCCAGAAACTACACATTTCTTATGGTCTCAGTAACAGGCTGTACCAAATGGTTTAGGAGACCATCAGCCTCTCTCATCAGTCAAATAGAGGAAGCAAACTCCATCGCTAAGTTTTATTTAACATCCTGTCCTTGTGTTGGTAATAGAAGATGAAATATACATTTATCCAATGAATATTGCTTAATATGTGTTACATTTGTGATGTACTGTGCCTGGGCTGCGCTTGGAAGATACAAAATATATGTGCAAAGATAGCATAGGAGAATGCACAGATTCATGATGAGGAGTAAGGAGGAGGCTGTGCTTGGAAGATACAAAATATATGTGCAAAGATAGCACGAGAGAATGTACAACTCATTACTGATACATTGCTGGGACCTACTCTCCAATCCAAGGCCATTACTTGCTAACTAGAGTCTTAGTTCTTCAACAGTTCTACCCTCCATCTCTTCACCCTCACTACTGCAAATGTCAGGCAGTATTACTAGTCATTATTTATTACACGCTATTCTTTCCTTCAGTGCTATTTGTGTCACTCAGTTTTGCCAGTTCACTGTACACCAGTTTCAAAGGTGAACATTTTTATTCATAATTTTTAATCTTTTGATTTGTAGTTTTCTGTGACTATTCCTTCTATTACAGTTATGAGAAGCAAGAGATAAAAACACTACCCTTTCTATTGCTATTTGTTATCTTCATAGCTTTACATTAGCATTATATCATCTCTGCCCTGCTTAAATAGTCTGAAGAGGTATTGAACCAAGTGCTTTGGTAGCTATTAAATCTTTGTTTTATATTACTCATGGCTCATTGTCAAGGTATGAATACAGGGCCAGTGAACCTTCCTGCACCTAGATGAAAAACTGAAGGCTACAAGACATAAAGCACAGTAGGAAGGTGAAAATTCTTTTCTAGGTACAAGATTTACATTTTGGATGCACTTAGCTGGATGCACAATGTGGTTCTAGGACGTTATGGAATGCTGCCATCAAAATCCTGTTTGTTTGCTATCCCCCACAGCAGTTTGGCCACAACATACACAACACTGGAGAAATACCTGAACCATCTCCTGTGCTGCCACTATGCCAACACTACACCATGGGGAGGTCCCTTCCCCTCTGAACACTCTCAGTGGCTGTGTAAAACTCACCTACTTCTATTCTAACACATAAAGACCACGATTTTGCTGTGGACAAGCATCTTCAAAGATGTAACGAGAGATGTGCTCCTGCAAAGACATTTTTACTACAGCAAGGAAATTTAGCATTGGGTACAGAAACAGATCAAAATGACTTGGACCTAGTTTTAAGAAACAGTAAATAAGACTGATCGTGGTAAGCAGCAGTGAAAAGAAGCAATAGTTTTACTGTCTAATGGACTCCTGAGTAACTAATTTGGAGAGGAGACTGAAAAACAGCCAGCATAATTGGAAGAGGGAGGTAACTCTCACTTGTGATCCAGTAAGAGAAGTGTAGGAGGTTTCATGAAAACATCCAGTAAGTCCAAAGTTGCTTTGGGCAGAGATGGCAGAGAGCCCACAGGGGAGGGGGTAAATCTCAGTAGAAACACACAAAAGCAGTGATATGCTGAAATCCTGTTCCCATTATTATCTCCTGCATTATTTACAGTATCATACGAAAAAGCAATCACAGCAGTTATCACGCCCACAGACAGCCTTGGTGGCTGCTAATTATACATGCAGATTTTTTCCATCGTGTACCTCAGCATTCACCAGTAATTAGCACATCATCTGTCTACAAATATGAATGGAGTCATAGAGATGAATCATTCGAGTGATTTCTTAGGATCAGTATTATCCAATTAATGCCATTTAAACATTTGATCTAAATGTCTAAATGTAGACATCTAAGTGTCTTCGTTAGGCTACAACTTCCACTTGTACTGTAATGGGTGAAGCAGTCCCACCATGCCAAGCACCAATGCAGAATACTGGTGATCCAGCTCTCTGTGTTACTTTCCATCTGGCACTCTATCGTTGAGTGTACTTGTAATTCCCTCTGTGCACAAATTTGACTCTATAATAAAAGCATTAAGGGCACCTGACTGGCATCAAAAGTGCTCAGGACTGTTCCTGCTGTTCTCGGCGAGCCTGTGAAGGTGATGGCAACTTCGTGCAAGTTCACTTCTTCCTCCTCTGGAATGCAGGGTTTGCCCTATTCTGAATGCCTGTCAAGCAGCATGAATCATCGACTGACTTCTTGACTTCTGGCTGAGAGCAAGGGCTATTTCCATTAAATCAGACTGTGATTGTATAAAAGAGGTAAGAAATTAAAGCAGGATTAAATGTTGAAAAGTTAGAGTCACCCTGTGTTCTCCTGTCATCTCTATAATTTAGCTCACAGATCTGAACCCCCCTCTCCACACAGAATACATTTGCCTAACAGTCAGAACTTCTCACAGTTTATATTCTATCCTCTTTAAGCGTGAAATTTGCTATGGGAACTTTACGGTATTACCTAGAAATTAATCTGCAGTGCCACGTTGCAGTACTATATACTCCCATACAAAGAATGAATACACTCTTTGTTTGAGGAGACAGAGCAGGGGCTCGTATATTCTTTTAAAGGGACTATTTTTGACATAATGTCTTCAAAACATCATCAGTCATCCTCCTCCCCCTCACCACCCTCACAACTTAGCTTACACCACAGCAGGTAGGGAACGCCTCTGAAAAGCTAAAAAAAACACATTTACTTCCATTGGGCTTACAAACAGGTCCTCCAGTTCTCGGCCCTATATGAAAAGATACATACCCCCTCCTTAGACTGTATCTTAAGAAGAAACAACTGAGATAATCCAGGATTTTGCCACAGGTCTGTTATTATATGGATTTACGAGACATTCATTCCCAGGACACATCAGTGAGACTGAATTCTTCAGAGGGTTTGGGTGAAGTAATTCTTGAGTCAAGACTCATCCCACCTAAGTGTTCACAGAGGGGTCCAAGCTACAAGCACAACTGCTCCATCCACGTAGGCTTCCCATGTAAGCCATGGAGAGAGAGAAGCGCCTTCAGCCTGTGATTCACACAACAGGTATGTGTCTAGCTGCTGGGAATGGGAACATTTGAGGACGGAACAAAATCAGTGTAGGAACCTGGGAAAACATTAGTCTAAAAGAGAAAATGTCCACTGTGTTAGAAACCTCCAACTAAAGTGGTCAATGCCACAGATTTTCTGGCGTTTTGGACTCGAGTATCTAAGGTCAGCCAAAGCTCTGTCTTAGGCAAAGCTCTTATTTGGATCTTTCTTTACCTATTTTTAAAGACAATTTAAAAGAATAAGAAATAAAATAACATTAAAATTAACCAGTTTATTACCCTGATATGCAGATAAAAATTCCTAACACCACCTGCGCTAAGCCTTTAAAGTTTTGAGGATAAATATCAAAACTGGAACATCTTATTCTGCCTGCTATACATGGTCTCTTTACTACTAAATTAGTTTTTATTATTCCACAAAAACATTTGCAAAATGCAACCACCACTTTTGAATTGTTCTTTAGAAGTTATGAATAATGACAGATACTTAATGCCATAATAACTTAGGGTCACAGGCCATTAAAGTGGAATCTGAGAATTTCAGAGTATAATTTTAAGAGAAAGTAAAGCTTTAACAGTTCATCAGTTAGGACTTTTAACAATAAAATAATTGTTTCTGGCAACCTGCAGCCTCCTTGAATTTTTGTTAAGTCAACTATCTACAGAAATGCTGTTAAGTATTAAAAATTATAGGCAAAATATACTCTTATTCAACCATAAGATAATAACCTCCTCTATGCTGAACAATATATGTAATGCTGACAAATGATGACTTGCTCAAAGATTCTAGAGTAGAAATCCATGAATAGCTCCTAAGCATGAATTATTAATCCTTTTTTTTTTCAGTTCATAAATCATTCTGATTACACACTTGTGGACTGAAACACTAGAATGCACACTCCACATCAGTTCATTATTTTTTCTCAAAACATGACAAATACCTACCTAGCAGTAATATCTAGGTAGCCACTAATCAAAATATTAATTTTAATTAGCTCAGCTAGGATACACTGTGCTCAGTGCAAGAAAAGAGGGGTGCTTTCAGGAAATTCTCTCTAGAACAGAGTGATAGCTCAACAGGCAGAATTTACCTTCTTCTTTAAACTGTTCCTTGGGAATTTGTTAACAAATTTATTTTTCCTGACACCTGTTGATCAGTTGAATGAGTTGAATGAGATTTATAAAGTCAAAATTAGAATCCGTTGAGATAGTAATCATTAAAACTATGCAAGAATCAGGACTGAAAGGGTGAGACACAACAAGGCTCTTATCCAAATTTTGCTGTCTCAATGTTGGGTTAGTCATTCAAATTAGTTATCTGTATTATTTTTATACGCACTGATCAAAACTTGGAGGAATGTCTCCCCTCTGGGGGAGCCTCCTTCTCATCATCAGCTACAGAGAAAGCACAGACCAATAGTTTAAATGGACACAGAGCTCTGGACGACTACGGTTAGCAAGAGGACACCTCATCTATGCTTAAACTTCTGGATGAGTCATTGGTGGCCACAAGCATCTCAGTTTTTTCCTGATCCCTTTTTCTTTTTAACTGCACCAGTTCAGTGATCCAGGTCATTGTGAGAGCTTCCAAATGCTAATACCAACAAGAGGCAGAGGACAAGAAGACCCAGCTCAGAGTAAGGAGGATGCCAGATCTTCTATTTTAGTGGCAGGGCAGATTTACAGCAGAATAAAGAAAATCGTTTCTCACAGTACAAAGGATGCCCTTCTCTCAGTGTGTTCTTATAGCAGAAATCCTTTTTGACTGTGCAAATAGAGAGCTCACTGAGTAATATTTCCACTTGGAAAATTCTCCTTCTTAGTGTGATTTCTAGCAGTTAACTTCTCTGATGTTTATTTTAGCTAATTTACTAATATCACAAAACAGTACTGCATGCCAAATCATAATCAGCAAACTCCCACGATTTAACTTGATTGTTATGTAGGTTGATTCCACAAGGTAATGGCTACTGCATGGTGAAATTCAGCCACAGCCACTGGAAGCTTTGAGTAGCCACTGAATGAATTTCAAATCAATGATACGCATGCTTACACCCTTGTTACTCTTACACTACGTTACTGTTTTCCAGTCAAAAAGAAGTCGATATTTTAACTCTACCGTTCAAGAAATCGCCAATATTAGATACATGGAACATAGATCTTGGAGCTTTAAGCAGGCAAATCTATAAAAAATGACACTGAAGAAGAGAGAAGACCAAACTGAATTAACAGCACCACTGAATACACAGCCTTATGCGGTTACAACAGGTACAATGAAATTCTGCGAAGTTTTTTCCTCTGTCATTTCAGAAATAAAAGGCAGAATATGATTTGAAATATTTAATGATACTCTAAAGAAATTATGAAATCTGAACTGCTTATAAACAGCAACAAAACTGGTGCAAAAAGCAACTGGCACAGGGCTATCAGCAACGCAACAGAAGCGAAAGGTGCCAACAAGAAGATTCCTCACGAACCGCAGCTGAATAGGAACTGGCAACATCCCAAGCATGTATTAAACAGCTTAAAGTACAATCCCTGACCCTGTTCTGAGCCAGTATTTTAAATGGTTATGCCCTGTGGGGTGAGGAAAAAGGATACGTGGCAGGGAAAGCTGGTAACAGCCTAGACAGTGCTATGAAAGCTTGAAAAGGTTTGTGCAACTGCCCTAACAGTGAGCTTAGCTGATAAATAATATTTACTTGGCTGGTGAACAGAATGTTTTCAATGCAAAGACTGAAAATGATACAAAAGACATTGGTGGTACAGTCCAAATACAGCTCTTAAAGACACACAACTGAAAACACCATTGCTTACCTCTATAGTGTCTACACATAATTATTTTACGTAAAAGTAATTAACCAGTTGAAAATACACTGCACCAAGACACTAACTGGCAGGTGGTACATAATCCAGTACGTAATGAACTGATCCAAATGTACATAAAGGAGAATCACAGCCCGGATTTATGCTGCTAGCCAGCTTGGCCCTCCCGAGTGGCTCTTCAGCGGTGGGTACTTAGCATTACGCTGCCAACTCATCCTGGATAAAGAAGCTCCTGTGACAAATCCCCCGACAAAGCAGGTTACGTTGCTGATCAGAGCTGAACGTGGCCAGTCCCAGGAAGATGTGGGACCGCAAGCACCGTGTGGACTGGCTGACTGCAGCCAGTGCAGGTGTTGTACACCAGAGCTCCAGCAGCGGCCCATGGCCTCAGCATTGCCCACGGTGGCAAGCAGGACAGCAGGGCCAGCTGGAAAGATGGACACTGGAAGCCACAGCCAGGAAAACTGACTCCCTCTGAACCCTTCACATCAGGCAGGCTCTGTTGTTAGTCTTTAAAAACTGGGCAAACGTAGTTCCCACCAGTCTGCCACCTCCAAGTAGAAAAATGAGCCATCAGAGAGGGAGTATGAAGACTTTGCTGGATCTGCACAGTAAACAATGTCTTTTCCTCCCACTTGAAGCAGAAAAAACAGAGAAAAGGATGACCAGAATGGTGATGGAGCCAACATCCTCAGAAAGGCTGCTGAGGTGGCTTTACAGCCCTAGTTTCAGATGCTTAGCAAGCATGATGGCATCAGTTACACTTAGGTTGTGTTTTAAAATAGCAAGAGCCTAAGGAACCCCTAAGGAACCACTAGGATCAGGGGAATGGCAGTCTATGCCATACCACTGCCGAGCAATACAATTTCTTCAAGGAATGCTCTGTCTCTAAAGGAGATCCAAAAATAAAGATCCTCTAGGCTCAGTATCCTGATCCTCAACTGAAGTGAGGAAAAGCAAGCAATAAACAGAGGATAGCTTCCATAACAAAGAGAGCTCAATAACATACATACAGGTGCTGGTGTAATCCTCCAGTTCCTCAGTTACAGCACTTAATTCTCTTCCTCTTCTGCTCTCCATTTGGTCAAAAGCTTCCTAGGCTAGAAAGGCAAAGAAAGCAATTCCCCACCTTCCCAGGGGCACAGCCTCTCCTCCCACAACCCGTGGTTCCTTTCCCACAGAAACACAACTAACTACCCACCTCCTTCTCAGGGACCAAAAAGGTCATGCACCAGCCCAGTCCCCAAAGATCCCATGCTGCTTTCCATCACTGGAGTCTAGGCTTATCTTTTCAGCTCTACACGAGGATTTACTACCTTCCTGCACAAATAAAATAAAGAGTATATTCATCCTACTCCAAAGTGACAAAGGGCAACCAAGAGTGCCAGAGGAGCACAGAGATACACGCACATCTCCTGTGCTAGCGAGCAGCTATATGTCAGGGATGATCAAACTGCAGAGAAGCTGCTACTTTTACTCCCAATTTAACCTTCTCCATTTCATTCTGAGGCTTTCCTTAATTAATGGTTTTCTTAAAGTCAGAGATTCTGGAATCTTTTATGCCATCATGTGGGCGAGAAAATGTAGCATAGCAAAAATCTGGTTGCACACAAGCTGATTGCTGGGGAGAAAGGTCATTACACCAAGCCCTCACAGCACTAAACAAGCATACTCTATTTCCTTCATTTGGTAAGACTGTAAATGTGTTAATAATATATGAAAAAGTATTGATTAATTTTCACAATTGATCAATTACTAAAATATCTGCAACAACTGAGTACTCAATCTCCATAGCATCTGCTGTACTTAAAAAATAGCAATACAATACACTTCACTCACCACAAGCTGAGTGGTTGTGGGCTGGAAGCTTAATTAGTTAAATGGTAAATTACCTAATTTTAGCTGTTACTTCCAGAAGAGATAAGCTACATATGAATGATTTTTCCACTCCTGTGCCTACTGCTAAAATAAGAGTGACTGTAGTTTGGGAAAGTCTATATCCTTTTCACATCCTTTACCAAGCCCTGTGACACAAAACAAAAAAACAAACAGGGTAGAAAAATCATTTTCTTATAAAAAACATTCATTTGTCAATTGATTAGGATTTTATATTGAGTAAAATCATAATTTAAAATTACAGTAGGCTGTTTTTAGACTGTAATTAACTCACAATAAATCCTAATGACCTTATTGAACATATAGTGATGACATTGTATCTTTGGATCACAAACTGAATTGTAAAGATTCGTAACACTATCTAATAATTTCTTTGAGCAGAGACAACACATTTCAGAGAGAATGTTATCCTACCATTAACCTCTTTTCTTAATACATGGACAAAAATAGATGATAGCAGCTCATATTAAACAATAGCACAAAAATATGTGTTTTAGTGTACTCTTTTAGCTTCCATTAGTAAACAAAAAAGCAAAAACACTTCTACAGTGTTTTATGTACATTTGTATGTAATATTTAATCCAATGCGTCTGATATTAGCCTCAGTTTCACCCAGAGGTGTGTGCTTTTTGTTCATTCAACACAAGAACCCAATGATGAGGAAAAACGTAATATTTGGTCATAACCCACTTATTACTTTTAAACAAATTCCTACTGCTAAATATTTTTACCAGATAGCACACATGCTCTAATGCTTACATTTTTAGACAAAGAGCCCTAACTCGTTATTTGATCTTGTTTTTTCAAGTTTCAAATAGAAAATTCCAAAAAGCAGAGTAAGGAAAAAAAAAAAAAAGAATTAGAATTGCAAAAATAACATTTTAACTTAAACTCTTTCAGCAGCAAAACAATACACTATGTAAGTGAAAAATCAAGTCGAATCTCAAAGAACTCTTAATTAAATCCTCTGAACTATCTGTATTTACTTAAAAATTAGATCATTTGCCCGAAACTCTGGATCATCACTGCAGTAAGACAAGTTGAATTTATGTACCAATAAAATCACCTACAGAGAAGAGATAAAAAGCAAAGAGTTTAAGGGTTCTGAAAAGACTGTTTTTCATATCTAATTCTTCTCAATATTTCCTTTAAAATGAGAAATTAACTTATCAATAAAGTACTTCTAATAAAGCACTGTATTTTTGCGCATATTGAATTTCTTGTAATATGCAAGAATGTACTTTCAAAATGCAGCACATTACAGTAGATTCAATATGCATTTACCACAAAGCACTCTGTAGAAACTAAATAGTTAAAAACTTTTACAAGAAAACTTGCAAAGTTTTGCATGCAAAGAAATTACTAGGAAAATTTTACAATTTTGATTTCTATTTCCCTTACGCGTAAAATAAAAAATAAGCATGAAGTACATTAAAATGGAACCTGAAGCACCTGCAACCTCCTATGCACACGCAAAAGCAGCAGGGAAGTGTTTCAACTGGTCACACAGAAAAATATCGGAAAATCTTTTTTTTTTTTTTTTCCCAAATCCTATTTTAAACCTCAAGACCCATACAGCGTAAAGAAAGCCGGTGAGCAATGATCATTGGCAAAGTGGCTATTTCTTATTACTGACACCACTAGTTATGCGGCATTTTGCATTAACCGAAAACTTCAGCCAAAAGCCTGGAGAGGAAAGCCCACACAAGGAGAAGAGCAGCAACGAAACTTCAGACTGTGGGGAAAGACCATGCCAGTGTCACACTGCCCGAGCCTCCCCCATCAGGTCCGGGACTATTCCAGCAATAGCAAGGCATCTGGAAACACTACACAAAGCAAGATGAGATCAAACATTTAGCATGCTTGGACTTAAAGATGAAAAGTTACGTTTTCCTGCTGAGCTCTCTGCAAAGCGAGCCGAAAGCAGTTTTCACCCCTGAAGTTGGTCAAGCGGAATTCTCTCCTTTACACCATGTTCCTCTGAATCAGCGGAGTAAATTCAGGACAAGCTCAGCAGCACTACAGCATGGACCAATAAACATAAAACAAAGCCAGCACCGGCCCCAGCAGCTCATCATTCCCTAACATGTGACTACGAGGAACATAGTGATATCTTTGTTCTCGCTCTGAAGCGGTTATCACAGAAGATTCAACACGGAAAACTCAGCTAAAAGCACGTGTAAGTATAAAACTTCATGGGGTTTAGGTGAACAGAGGTTTCAAAGTTTGGAGCTTCTAATTTAGGGACTTTGTACAGTATCAAAAAGAATAAAGTTCAAACTGCTTCATTGTTCTGACTCACTGGGATGATACTGAATGATACAGAACTTTCTTTGAAAAGGGCAGAAATGAAGATAAACATTTACTTGACTTATGATAATATCAGTTCAGAAGATAGGAAAAGCGCAACTGCTCATTTACACTGCTATGATGTCAAAAGGAAGAGGGTTTATAGACTGCCTTTTATTTGGAAAACGCATTTAAAATTTGAAATGAAAAAACTGGATGCAGGAGATTTGTGATGTCAGAGTAGCAAAGTGTCCCAACACTGTTCTGCCTCGGTCATCACTAGGGCTGACGTACAAAGAAAGCATAACCTGTCTCTAGCCCAGCTCTTTATTTCAGCAGGAATAGCACCAGACCAGAGGGATGGTGAAAGATGTCCCATACACATCTATAAGCACAACACAGCAGCCCAATGAGCTGGACTCTCCTCCACCGGGCCCCATGGGGTGACAAGGGGCTGTGGTGATTCACACCAGTAAATCTAGCTGGCCGCTACAGTTCTTCTCCTCTATGAAGCAATGGGAAGCTGGGCTTTCTGTCAAATACCAGCTGAAAATATTTGAGGATGTGGTCTCTGCTGTTTATACCTCATAGTTACAGAATTAGCCTCAGATTCGTTATTCTGAATACAAAAAAAAAAAAAAATCATTAAAAAAAAAAGTGTTATCTAATGCTTTCAGATATATTTTATCTACTGATCATTCTTCATCTTGCTTGTGCACTGGAATTGAACTTAGCAATTTTCAACAGTACAAACAGTTTTCAGAGCAGAAAAAAAAGACTATATTACATTTTTAATGCTGAAATAGATCTGGTATGCAATATTAGTATGTAAAAATCTATACTCCATTTACATCTATTTTCAGCATACCATTCCAGAAACATTTCTTCATATGGCCACACTATTGATGTTTGTTTTTCATTTCATGTATCCATATTGAATGTTTCCTGAATGTTCAAAGTAAATTAAACACATTTATTTTTCTGTACTTAAAATTTTTACTTTGATTGTGCTGCTATAGGCATTCTGAGAAAAGTTCTTGTTTTCTTTTCTTTTTTTTTATGGGTGGGGGAATTAAGAAAAATATAGCAACATTTATAAAATATAGCAAAATAGGAAATATAGCAAAGTGAATACCTACTATATTCCACAACAGAGCTAAGAGCACAATCTATTCTATCTATAAGTTCTTTCTAGCAAGACAAGTTTGGAATGACCTTCAACATATGTAGAGACGCCCCCACACTACCGACAGGGTACTTCCAGCCTGCTCAGTGTGCCTTCCCTGCTGCATGCCATGCCCAGCACTGCACCACTGGCACTTTGGAAGCCTTTCTGAATACTCTCACCCCAACAAAAAGTCTGAATAAATGGAACAAATTAAGCGTTAGGGACTGACCGCGGCCCCCATTCCCCGTTCCCCTGCACCGCCCAGGTGGAGGAGTTAGAGGAGGGTGGATGGGGGGAGGTGGTTTTAGTTTGGTTTTGGTTCTCACTGCTCTAGTCTGTTAGTAATAGGCAATAAATTATATAAGTCTCCCTATGCTGAGTCTTCTCTGTCTGGGATGGCAATTGTTGACTGATCTCTGTCCTTATCTCAACCCATATCTTCTCCTCCTGTTCTTTTGAGGAGAGGAAGTACAAAAGTGGTGTGATGGAGTTCAGCTGGCTACCAGTGTGAAACCACCACACCTAGTCTTTAATGTCTAGCTTTTTTTAAGTACCTGGATCTGACCTGGGCACCTTAGACTCACTTCATGTTCAGAGGAGAGAACTAGGTTAAATAGATCTTTATGGTAAAATGTCTGTTTCTCCCTTACGAGAGGTTAACTCAGAATTATTGATTATTGGCAGAAATATCTAACTTTTAGATGCCTAAATTAATTCAGATGAATTTCAGCAAAATATATAAGAATGCATTCTGATGTATCCTGAAAATGTCCCAAACTTCCTCTCACTTCACAAGACCTGAGAATGTCACTGCACAGGAGCTGGCTGCCATGAGCAGTGGAAAGTTAGCAGTGACGGCTTCATACTGTGAACACTGTCCTGATTTTCTGATTCCAAGCTCCTAATGAAAAGAAAATCCTTTGCACTTGGGATTCAGCTGATGCAACTCTTTCTGTTAAAAGGAAGATGAAATCAAGCTAAGTGAACTAATTATGGAAAGTAATCTCTGTATAATTCTTGATAGTAACCTTTTCTTACTTTCCCAGTTAGACATAGTAAAGATACTTCACAACATTTCCAAGGAACTAACAAAAGTAGTTTCCAAACTCTTTACAGAGAGATTCTCAAGAGATTACATTTAATGAGCAAGGCTATGTCTAGAAGGAAAAGGAATACACATAAAAGGAAAGCAAGCAAGCTCTTATATTCGTTCTGAAGGTACTTGACAGTGTAGTTCTCTAGCAATCAAGCATATGAAAAGATTTAATAGGCTTGGAAAGTTGGAGGTCAATGAATACTACAGAAGGCATTCTTACTCAGTCAAGTGAAATCATTACACTGCAACATAAGAGAAACTTGATTAGGATTCATGTACCTTATTTAGTAATTCTTACGGCACGGATGCTTTTCCTAGCTCATTAGATTACTGAATTAGGTACTTCAACTCTAAAAGAGTCTAATGTTCCTCCAAGAACTCAAGCGGAATTTATGAATTCACCTGATAGTATTTTGAAAACTTTTCAAGAGCTACAACTGTTAGCTGTAACATGACGTCAAGAAGAAAACTTTAAAGAACATGTTAGAGGCTTTGTCTAGCTATTGTGAAATTATTAACTTGTATTCAGATTTTTAGAGCTACATAGTACAAACTGATTGTACTATGCTGAGGACAGTGCATACTGTCACTGGTTGTTTAACCACTGGAAAATAGCCAGTAGAAAGAAAAATGGGAAATTGTTTTAATCAAGTAGCTTTCTCAGAGGAAAATTTGCTTTCCATATGACTCTTGAGCAGCACCTCTATCTAACACTTCGTCTGTATTCTTCTGTAGCCTCTTACACCTAAGGATCTCAGAGCTTTTTGCCAATATTTATGACACTTCATGGCAACCTTGGAAGGAAAGAAAACAAGCATATCACTGTGTGGTAAACAAACAACAGAAATGTTGTAAACTAAGACATTACAATGGACTTAAAATACTTTAGTCAAGAAAAATATATGGGTTGTTTGTCGTTTTTTCTTTTTCTATATAGTGGGAGAAAAAAAGTGTCATTTAAAAATTTTGCTATTTCCTTTATATATATATGTTTATATATGTGCACACATATACATACACATGTAATATATTGCAGGAAGCCACATATGCCGTGGCCAAAGAAAGAGATGTTCAGTGATACAGAATGCAGTTAACTTTTAAGGACAGTTAATGGTAACTCATACTTTCAGCTTTCTGCAGATATCAAAACAAAGCATTTATAATTAGGACATGTGCTTGACATGATTTTGTGACCAAAAAAAGGCCATAGTAATAGCTTAGTCTGATCCCCTGTAAAATACCTGTCATGAACCATTCATTACCAGTAATTATTGTACCAAGTTGAATCACAGACTCACAGAATGGTTTGGGTTGGAAGGCACCTTAAAGGCCACGCAGTTCCAAATCCCCAGCCACCTCCCACCAGACCAGGTTGCTCAAATCCCCATCTAACTTGGCCTTGAACACTTCCAGGGACCACCTTCTTATTAAATAATTACATAAAAACACAGCTTTTATGAAAGAGGCCATCTTGGTTAAGGTTAACCTAAGAATAAATAACTCTCACCTTTAAAAAAGTTTTTACTATATTTTTAATGTAATTATTTGCATTACCAAATGTCATCATTTTGGTCCAGATCTATCTTTGTCTGCCTAATTAAAGGGCTCTCTAGCAGTAGTTCTCTCTTCCAGTGCAGGTATTTACAATCATTAGAGTCACCTATGAACTTCTCTCTACAAACTAAACAAACAGAACTCCTTAAATCTATTACTGCAAGGCATGTTTGTTAGACCATGAAGCATTCCTGTAATGAACTTGGTGCTTTCAACTCTTTTCACTGCAAGAAAGGGAAGGAACAGCAAACCACCAGTTCTTCCAATCTCCAGTTCTTTTGCCTTTTCTAAAAGCTATACACATCTTGAATATGTGACAGAACTGAAACAAAATACCCACATCATTTTTTGATATCGTTAACATTTACTATTACATATAATGCATATATTATTAACTCACAGAACTTTTGTCTGGGTTACAGAAGCAGCCAACGTGTACCGTTCATGTTGTCACAGAAAAATATATCACTTTTATAGTAAGTGTTTTTGCCTAGAAGAGATTCCTAAAAGGATTTCCCAGCTGTCGTCCTTATTTAAGGGCTAGGAAAAACAAAGTGCAATTACGTGCCTCTCCTTCCAGTCGCACTTAACTTCTTTCATTTCTGAATTAAATTCCTAATTTCTGAAATTATTCAGGAGCTGGACACAGACATGTGAGATGCACGATTTTAAAATTCTCCTTTACATTTTAAAGCAAAGACCAAGAGACTAGGAAAAAAAAAAAAAGCAAAATTTCCATCATTTACAAGTAAAACACCCATGAGTATAGAAATTAAGGCATTAACTAACCTGCAATCAGTAAATACTTACACAAGCTGTAACTTTGGCAAGTGCCTATGTGGAAAATGAATTAGAGGCAAAAGAACACATCATAATAAGAAAAGACACCTGGCATCTATCAAGGGATATTTGTATGCAAGGAAATATAAATATTCCCTCAGAATATAAGGAAGAACTTTAAAATAAAAGTCTTTTTTTATTATTTTTTAAATAGTCCTTAATAAATGTACTGAGGGTACTTCAACCAAAAGCTGTGACTTCTAATTGCCTTTGTTTTCTCAAACATTATTTTATATTGGAATAAGCTTATTGACAGTTTTAGGAATCCAGCAGTAATTATGGCTATTATTGCTGTTCGCAATTTTTTCTAACATATTTTAATATTAATCACTATGCAGAAACAAATACTTGTTCCTTTCTTGGTAATTTTTGTGATTATTAACACCAACCCAGCAACTCTTGACTCTGAGAAGAAAATAAAGCCACTAATGTAAAACACATCTCTGATTTGGGTGAGACAGGATTACTTACAGGATCAGCTACTAACAGCAGGAATCAATCCCCCAAACGAGAAAAAAATTGATTAAGATGCATCTCATGGGATTTTTTTCTTCACCCATCTGAGTGATATAGATATCAGGATTAGCACATTTGTTTTAGAGGTTAATTCCTATACAACCAAACAAGGAAGACAGCAATGGAAATGAACAGAGAGAATTTCCAGTCCAGCACGTCTCCTTGCTTCTAGTGACCTGAAATTCTTACACTGATAACAGCCTGCTGTCAGCTCATTAAACAACCGTATGCAAATCTTGCCATCTGCATTAAATGGAGCTATGTGATTCTTGTCAAAGGTACAGGATATACGTGGAATAGTCATTTGAGAATCTTCCAGCTTCAGTCCAAATATTTTCAGTTAAAACTGTCTTACCCCATTTTCTGTTCAAAATATTGAACAAACTTCACCTCAACTATATTTCAAATAATCTCAGGATAGTTTTAAATACTGTTAAAACTTCCAAAGGAATGGTCTGCATACTTTAATTACACTTGAAAAAGAATATTGATGGAGTACCTTGTGAAATCAGTGATCAAAGGAACTCAGAGAGTAGTGTGAGTCTATGAATTATATTTCTGCAATGAAAAGATACAGGTGCCAGGCAAACTGCTTAACCAGATCATCAAAAAATTCTTAAGATGCAATAATTGACTAACAGGCATTTCACTGGCCCAACGCCATCAGGTAGACTGGTGATTTCATAAAGGAACCACTGACCTGTGAAAATTATTCTCTGCTTGCAATTATGAAGCACCTCAACTAATTTTTTTTCCCCTATCTGTGAAATCTAGTGTGAATTATTTACCCAAGGTCTGGGTGAAAGGAGAGTATCAAGAGGTTGTTCACAGCCTCCTTCAGCTGCCTGTCTACACAGAATCAGGGCTAAGTAAGAAAATCTAGAAGCTACATACCTTTGCAATTGCAAAACTCAACTTGAAGCCTCACGGGTTACTCTGCTTTTACTACTAATTTTTTTGCAAATAACAGATTTGACTTCCAGTTACACTGAATATGTCGTTTTACACAAGTGCACAAGCACGCACACACAATCTGCCTTTTAAATCAAATTATTTTATTATTTTTGACGAAAAATATCAAATCATTCATCTGATTTTCTTGGGATTAACTTTCAGCACTTATTACAAAAAACTGTCAAACAAATGCTGTGACGTTTTGATTAACATCCCACATTTTGATTAACATCCCATGAATATATACTCCCTAACACACACTCTTCTCATTTAACATTGCCCATTTAATGGTTTAACTTTTGCAATTATTGCTACTAATTATATTACATTACTGCTACATTATATTACATTTCAATACAAAACACATCACAGCACTTCTCTGTCAAGGTAATCCTAAGGTTCTTTGATTTAATAGATTTATGAAGCATTAAATGCCATTGACAGAGCTCTTTAGTTAAAGAAAGAGGATCGCGTTTTCACAGGATTAGCAAACTTTAAATTGTATAAAATCAACAAAAGCATTAGTCATGTTCCTCTACCTATCTTATTCTTTTCTAATACTGTCATGTGATGAAATTCATAATTCACCATTCATTCTCATGAGAAACATGATTCACACTTTTGTGAGCACATTAAGTCATCATAATATTTACTTTATAAATGTTGCTTTATTAATAAGCACTTAGCAGTATGTTTGTATGGAGCCCAAATTAAATCACTTTCGCAGCTGTCGGTCATGTGCCATGCAATTCTACAGTACTAGAAAAATTCATAATCACTTTGCTGATTGTGAGCAAAACTACAATGGATAGTATTATCATTGCTGGCAAACAAATGTCACAGAGCCCTCAGAGAGCCACGCTGTGCTGTGACGGCTGTGTGCAGAACCCTGGAAGTCCTATTTCTGGAAGGGTTAACTACTGCTCCCATGTCTGTTGTTGTATAAAGTATCCTACTAAAGACTGAAGGCCACATAAAAAATGAGATAATTGGCAATTAAAGTGTTGGGAGATTCTAAGTGGTTCAGTTGCTATTGGGCTTGATCCAAGACAGAAAGAAATCACTGAAAGCCTACCCATGACGATGCAGGCTGTAAATAAAGGTCTTAAAATAAATCCTATTCAACTCTAGGCCTGAAGTTATGTTCTAAATTTTACACATTCATAACTATTAAGAGTGATGAATTGCTATCATTTATCAGTTTTATTTTTAGCACATATCCCTCTGAAATGCTTAATTAGGTAATCTAATGTTCCACTTTACTATGGCATTTATCTCTGCAGAGACACCAATAAATGGTACACAAATAAAAATCCTACCAAGGCTAAAGTAGTTCATGATACTTCTGAATTCAAAATACACAATAAACATCAACCAGTTCACAAAAGAAGCCAATATTGACATTCCAACAATAAACCAGGGCATCAAATACAGCTGGTGAAGAAATTAACAGGAACTAATACACCAAAAATATCCATCATTGTTGCTCGTGGAGCTTCCTATCCTCTTTGCATTTCCCATCTTTTCTCATTCTACTTCCAATATCTGTTTTAAGCAAGTGGCTTTAACTTAGGGGTCATCAGGGATGCACACTCCACGTCCCACTGCTTTAACCTGTTTTAAATGCTAGCACTTTCACTTAGGACAAACATTATGTTCTGGAACGACTTCCCCAGGACCAAACAGGACTTTTTTTCTGTAATATCAGTTACATTTAGCCTTCCTGAGTAGTCTGCATTCAAACATATTGGTCAAGGTCATTGCTTTAGAGAATCTTTTTACCCTAAGAAAGTGGAAAAGTTAGTGTGACCTACTTTAAAATACTTGTATGCTGATATTGCTTTCAAATGAACATCTAATTCATAAGATTAATGACACAGCTGAACAGTTAATGGGATATGGGAATTATTTACCCTGAACTGAATGTGGGGAAAAAAAAAAAAAAAACAACCACACCCCATATTCCACAGACATGCAAACGAGAGGTGTGCATTATTGGGTAAATAAGGAGAGGCATGCATGAACTAATGAAACAGCCTGGAACCCCATTTTTTCAAGCTGTTCATTTGCAGCTTCAGAGTATTTTTTCTTCAGCATAATTCTCCAGACTAAAGAGATTTGTCTCCTCCATCTATTAGTGCACCATCAAAATCCATATGTGACACTGTCCTAGTTACTGGAGTTCTTATCCTGAAGATGAAGACAAAACAAAATCCTAAGTTTACAGCAAAAACAACATTCAGTTTTGCCTGACGGATCTTTCACAACAAACCAATGCTTTGATCTTACGGTACTGTTTCTAAAATTACTTATATGATTTATGCAAAATTATAATTATAGCATATTTACACTATCTAGGTCCACTGTTGACAGTAGCATCAGTATGGCAGCATAGGAAAAATTGTTGGTTAATTGCTCAAGAATTTGCCCGGAATCTCAGGAACACTTTGCCACCATTGAGCCCCACTCTCTTAGCTTGCCTTCTTAGCAATTAACCCAATTAAGTTAGTATAAATTTAGTTCATGCATGTTTACAAATGCAAATAGTAATGCTTCTGATGGTGGAATAGGTATCTGTTGTTATGTACCTATGTTGTTCTATGTTGCTGTGGGATCTAGGTTGCTTTGAAACTCTTTCCCAATACAGGGATGGCAACTTGATGTATCAACAGCAGATCACCACCTATGCTCTCTAGGAGCTACACACACAGAGGATAATAAGCCCCAGGCAACAAGTGACTGACTTTGAAATAAATTACTAAATAGAGAACTAGGTGAAGAAAAAGAAGAACAAGAAACTGAAGTGGAATTAAATGACAGAGTACAACCTTATTTTACCCACAAATGTATTCAAAAAAACTATGACCAGCGTGTGGGCAATGAGCTACATTTCACCCAAGTTGGAGAATATGAAGGATGCTCCATGCAGTCTGGGACTGTGCTGAGAAAAGATATGTGGTCCATGCAGATCAGAAGGTGGCTACTCCCTTTCCTCACAGTTTGGATTATTACAAACACCAAGCTTACACAAGGATCCCCTTTGAGGGTCTGGGCTTTCGCCATCAATCCCACTGAATCTAAACACTAAAAGTAACAAGATCAGTACAGTTGTGTTTACCCATACACACTACGCCTACCCTGTCAGCCTCTGAGTCTGCTCTCTTGTATCAATTATCACTCCTTTTTCTTAAAAAGAACTGCTCTTGGAGTGTTCTCTTGTATGCACTGCAGTTACTCCTCCATCCTAACTCTAACACTCATCTCAGCATGTCAGTGTGACTATCTGTGTGACCTGGGTTTTGAGTTTGATGCATACTTTGATATCACACTTATATTTCATGGCTCTGAAAACGAGTTTGGCAGTGCCACTAAGTAATTAAAAAGGTGGTTATATCAGAAGCACAGGTACAAGTCAAAAAAAACTTCTTCATCAAGAAGCCTTCCTCCCTGTGAATCAGACACAGAGTTCCACATTCACAGGACGACTGGCCTTGGGAAAGATGAAGTGCTGGCATAGTGTCAAGCCATGGTGAGTCACCACAGCTTTCTTCAGCTTCACAAGAAGATCTTAAAGAGGAACATGATTAGCAGGTTGTTGGCACAGATGAACCCACACTTGCCTGGTCATAAGCATTTTATCTGGAATCAGAGAAAGTAAAACTCTGCTTCAGCCCTTAACTTGGAGCAGTCACAGGTGGCCTAATATATTCTAAATGTCTTTGTAAGTCAGTGACGCCAAATTGATGCCAGTTTTGGAATAACACAGGACCCAGTTACCAGTGAAAGTTTTCCAGAGTAAAAGATGAGAAACACTAATATAAAATACCGTTCATAGGGATGGGAAAGGAACACTGGTAGAATAAGATTTTCAGACCTTCAAACAAGCCTGTCACATTTCCTATAGCTCTGGCTAATCAATAAAATATTCAGCAGTTGCTTAACCTTAGCATGTCCTTCAGGCCACCCTACATTATTATGGCTGTCTACACTAGGAAATTAAAGATGCCCTGAACTGTATTACTTGACACAGAAGTAAACTACTATTGAATAGTCCATATCCACATCATCACAATCCTTTATACGCTAGGGCAGAATGGCCATATTCAAACTGTCTCCTTGAAAACAGTTCCAGGAAAATATTAATTCCTGAACTATGATCAGCATTGTTTCTGGGTGTCCCAGCCCAGAGCCCTTCTAACAAGTTAGAAGGACAGGCAGCTGAGCTCGTGAGCCCAAGAATATTCCTTGTCACTCTTTGGTTGTTAGTACAGAGGCGATGCAAGTGTCCCTAATATCAGCTCGAGCAAGAGGTATGAACACTGAATGTTATTCCTACAAATTTACATACTGTTTGGAACCAGTATTTTAAAAATTGTGCAGTTTACAGCTTCTGATTCTAACCAAATACTGGTAGCACCTAGAGTTTAAATATCTAGATGCTATTTGTGAAAATTACACTTTTTCCATTCAAAAATACATTTTTTCTATGGTTATTCAGTCCTTTTTCTAATCTCATCTGCAACATTCAAATGCTCATCTTGCTGTGAAGCAGAGACAATTTCTTATGGCACACACAATTTCAGATTCACATCAAGTGTAACCATACAGAGAAGCTTCTCCTGACCTATAAAGCCCATTATAATTTTAAACATCACCTCTCCAATGTGTTCTCAGCATACAGATGCTGAGTTTGTGGAACAGCCCCCTTGCCTCCATACACTTGGGAAGGGAGATGCACTTGCTGACAGTGCTGAGATTGTCTTAACGCTATAGAGTACGTGGAAAGAAAAAGCAGGCAAGTTTCATATGAGCAATATGAACATATACGCACAGAGTGACAATATGAATTCTAAGCTCATATGAGAAAGAAGCTGACATTTGAATTACTGACTGCAATGTCTTTACATATTAAGAACATTATCAAATAAGAACTACACATCTAGATCCAACAACTAGATCTAGATGCCAACAGCATCCTGGCTTGTATCAGGAATAGTGTAGCCAGCAGGACCAGGGAGGTGATTGTGCCCCTGTACTCTGCTCTGGTGAGGCTGCACCTCAAGTGCTGTGTTCAGCTTTGGGCCCCTCAGTACAAGAAGGACATTGAGGCCCTGGAGCGTGTCCAGAGAAGGGCTGCGAAGCTGGTGAAGGGCCTGGAGCACAAGTTGTGTGAGGAGCGGCTGAGGGAACTGGGGGTGTTTAGTCTGGAGAAGAGGAGGCTCAGGGGAGACCTTACTGCTCTCTGCAACTGCCTGAAAGGAAGCTGTGGGGAGCTGGGCGTTGGCCTCTTCTCACAGATAACTAGTGACAGGACTAGAGGGAATGGCCTCAAGTTGTGCCAGGGGAGGTTCAGGTTGGAAATGAGGAGACATTTCTTCTCAGAAAGAGCAGTCAGGCATTGGAACGGGTTGCCCAGGGAGGTGGTGGAGTCACCATCCCTGCGGGTGTTCAAGGAAAGGTTGGACATGGTGCTTAGGGACATGGTTCAGTGGGTGACTTTGATGGTAAGGTGATGGCTGGACCAGATGATCTTGGAGCTCTTTTCCAACCTTAATAATTCTATGATTCTATGCCCACACCAAAGCCACTGTGCTTCGTGTACCCAATTTTCGAAAGAATTGTCCTCAAGGTGCAAGAAAAGTCATTCCCTGGTTCCAGATTACCTTCTCTGTCAGCATTAACTTTCATCCACACTGCCACATCTTTACAAGAAGATGAATTCTGATTATAAAATGTCACTTCAAACATAACAGCCCTTTTGGTCTTCCTAAGGGAAAAAAAAAAAAAAAAAGTAGCATGGATGTTAGAAAGTAGAATCACTATAAGAATTAAAGACTTATTCATGCTATAATAAGTATAGTATGGGTCAAACTATACCTTCAGTTACCAGCAAAGCAAAATAAAATAACAGAAAATTCTTGAGTACTTTCCTCAAACTGAAAATGGTTTCCAAACCATTAAGATTCACTCACTACAGTCTTGTTGGAGAGGAGAAATGGGGAAAGACATGAAAAAGATCAGTATTGTGCTCCTAGCATTGTGAAGTTATACCACACTGGGGAAAAAAATAGTACAGTATTTACTTTTATTAAAGACAAACCAATTGACAGTGCATAATTCCACTTTAACATGGCATTTTTCTAAACAAAGTTTAATGCTGTCTTGGATGGAGGAATATGACATTCCAACACTGTGCTGTGACTCATCTACCTGACCAGAAATCATTAGAGTAATTTGTCTCCATATATATGCAGCACATTGAGTCAATTATGATCAATTTATATGCATCTCCTGCTTTACAGCTCCATTTGAATGGTCTTTTTGAGCATTCTAGTCTTTTTCTATTAGAAATGTCACTGGGGGAATGAAAGGGGGAAAAAAAGTAGTAATATTCCCTGGATGTTGGGCCAGTATTTGAAGCATTGACTGTATGAAATTAAACTACAAAATGTACATTATGCTACAACAGAAGAACAACTTTGCTCGATAAAATCTTGAACAGGTAAGAGAACTCCATGAAACCAAACCACTTATTTAAATAGGTACCTCTTTTTCTGCATTAAAGATTTGGCCCAAATCTTACCTATAATGGACCTGAAAGCACTAGTGGCCCAGTGATTACAGAATCAATGGTCCTCCTAAATGATAATTCAAAAAAAAAAAAAAAAAAAGGTTGCAGAGCATTTACATGTAACCGAGATACTAATTTATATAATCGCTAAGTTCTCCATTTCCACGGTAACCATTAGAGAAGAGTTTTCACACTGAAGGAATTCTTCCATCGTAGCAGTACTGCCCCTACTGGACCATGTCACCCAACCTCCTACACGCTTTCCCACTGCCTTCCAGAGCCTGAATGGCCAGCGGGGCAAGAGGCAGGTCCAGGCTATCTACCAACACCCACCGGCAGACCAAAAACAAACAAAAAAACAGATCTCTATTCTGTTTTGTTGATCTCAGACTACACATTTCCCGAGGAAAATGTGAAATATTTGGTTCATCAGATACTCTGCGAGAAAGGCTGAGTGACAGGGCTACTTATTAAAGATAGCTGCGATGCTTGCAGATGGAAAAGCAATATTTAACAAACCTGCACAGTCTGCACTCTTCCATTTTCTGAGGGAGATTAACTGTTTCATTATGAAATAGAGATCATAACAAAATCATAACTATTTTTGATTGAAGAGGAAAAAAATGTATATCAGCAACATGAGTTTTTAACCCATAATCCTATTATTCTGTTTAAAAAGAAAGAAAATGATATTAAAGGATTCTTTTCCACAGCTATTCAGAACAGCTCTGAGCTGTTCTGGTATCACGCTGACGGTCTTAGAGTTTCATTGCAAAGCATGTGAATTTGTGAGGGGGAAAACTTAATCTCCTGCCATCTATGCATGCTAAAATATTGAATTTCTGTTCTTTAGTGTCCTGCAACCACTATGTTACTATTACTGATTGATATAATTTCAAGCACAACACTCTGAAAAAAATAATCATTTTATAATATGCATAAAATGGTAAATTAGATACACCAACTTACAATTAAAGATGGTAATTGGTAACGGCAGTTCGCAAATACTAGCACTACTTATTATAGGTACTTATCTACCAAGTATCACCAAAAAATCTCATCACACAGTTCTCCTGGTGAAACTATCAGTTATATCCATGAGAGAAAAAAAAAAAAAAAAGGGGGCAAAAAAACCCCATAACTACAAGAACACAAAATAACATCGTTCCCACACTGCCTTAGATTGGTTTATAGCAGGTGAATTAAGCCATCCATGTTTGTTTACTCTCTATACTGGAATACAAGATTAGCAGCATATTAATATGCAAAATTAATAGACAAAAAAAGAAAAAAACTTATAATTCCTCTTTTTTTTTTCCCTTATTCAAACATCAAGCTTCCATCATTGTCTTTTTGATTCTAAGATCACTTTGGAGGATGAGATAGAACAATAGCTGGTATCACTGTCTGTTGAGAAAACTCTCCTGTTGCTAGGTGAAAATTCATCTGCTCATGTAACGTGATTGCTACCTGCATCAGCAGATGGAGAATGTCAAACCAAAATACTTAAAAGTTATCAATTATAAAAATGGGAATGACTGAAAAAATAAATAGTGGATAATACATATTCATGTTTGTTTATTTACAATGAGCAGATGAATGATTAACATCTTTTTTTCACCTATAAATTCAGCATGTGAAAGCATATTTGTCAAAAACTGTTCTATATTACCTTCCACTTTTGTCTTAGCAATGACAGTGAAGCAATAAACTATCCCTATGATGAGGATGGAAATAATGGTTTGTTTGTTCAGCCAACTAACTTTTTATGAATCTATTGTTTGATAATGTTGTGGTGCTTCTCGCTAAATCCCATGGGCAACCACAAACAATGTCTCTAAATGAAGTTTAATTTCTGAGTGCTCAGTAGGACAGGAATGTATTTCTAAGGAGCTGAAATAGCATCTCTTTTATTAAAAAGCATAGGTTGGATAAATTTCTGATTCTTTCATGCAAAAAATTAAAAGGAACATAGAATTGGATGTTTTATTTTTATAACATTATATGCATCCATTTTGATTCAATAGGAAATGTTTTGTGCCTCAGAACCCGGAATTTGTCAGTTATTCGGATCACTCACTTAAATTTATTTGTGTCAATAAAAATAATTTAAGCATTCTGGGAAGATGGTTTTTTGTTGTTGTAAGAGGTATCCCACTGAGAAGCAAAAGGAGGTATTTGATTAAAAGATGTAATAAGTGACAGTTATTTTAAATGATTTCTAATGTGGTCTTCCTAGAATTTACTGATCCATTAAAAAGGCTATCTCTTTCAAAAAATAAATTCTTCAGACAGAAATACACTAAAATCAATTCTACATCTACACAGGGGAAAAAAAAATCAAAGGCAAAACCTTCTTCTGTTTGAATCACACACAAATGCAAATAGAAATGCCATCACCACCTCTTCTCTCATGAAATCCAATCATGCAAATATTTAATCAGGGACTTGTCAGACTCCACCTCATGACAGTATCAGCACCAGCAAATAATGAATGCCCTGAAGTTTCAATATGCATTGTCTTTTCTATTACTCCTTTTAGTGATAAACTCAGAATGTAAAAAAAGACCTCCTTCTTCCATCTTACAGTTTTCATCTACTATCTCTAATGATAACCTGAAGAATATTTTCCAGGGCCTGAATCAGAGAGCAAAAATGAACATAATTACCAACTCTGAACAGTCAAAGCAGAATATCAGTCCCTGAGAGAAGAACGTCCTTGCACATATTGTGCAGGACAACCGTCTGTCCAAACGTGTCAATAGAGAATGCTTGTATTTCATCTCTTACCAAAATCTTAAAGCAGAACATAAAACTTATTCAAAATTAAATACGAGTATTTTAAGATTACCAGCCTATTGAATTAGGGGAAAAAAAAAAATAATAGCATTACCTATCAATTGAAACAGAAATAGATCTTGCACACAATGAAATTCAGTAGAGTTCTTGCTCCTTTGCATTTACGTTAACTATTCATTTTGCTTACACCGATTAATAGCTTTAAGCAATGAAATAAAAATCAATAAATAAATTAAGACTAAAATCCAGCATATCAATGAAAACAGCATACTCACAGTCCTCTGTCCAAACATCTAAGGGCGTTACTGGGCATAATCACTCTTATGAGGACACAGAAACCCGTACCAAATGGGTTCACAGAAGATAAAACACTATGCCCATGAAGATAACAAATACAAGTGGTGTCTTTGGGGGATTATCTGCATGGCTGTGAGCTATACTAAGCTACAGAGGCAGCTGAAAGGAGATAAATGGCACTGGCAAATAGTTTAAGGAATTTGCTTCTAAAGGACCATTGAGATTTTCACTGTTCAGACAATAGTTGTGGGGTCAGTGTGTTCTTCCCATCTCTCCTGAGTGCATTTTCTTTTTTTCCAGCCAAGGACTCAGAGTTCTTCCAAACAAAATGGTGCAATCAGGTACGTACATTAAAATAGGAAAGAAGAAACAAACAAACAAACAAAAAATTAACTTCAAGGAGGTAGGCATTTTCAGGAAAAAAAAAGGATTGCAAGGTCAAGTCTGTTCACACACACTCAAAAACCCAAGACATTCAAAAGCAGAAAAAAATCACCTCTGGCAGAGGGACACCTAAATGCTAGTCCTTCGTTGTCACCTTCCTCTTCTACTCGCCCTTATGTAAGGTATTACTTTGAGTAACTGATCACTATAGGAGTTTTAGAAATCCTGCCCTAACCCACAGCTATTTAATAAAGCCAAAATATTGTAGGGTGACTCATTTGACTTTTTAAGTGGGAGACAACTTTAAAATTTTTCCGGAGCTCTTCCACTGAAAGTATGTAATTTCTCTCTGCTTCTCTCAGCAACAGATGAAATCACCTGTGATATCATTCCTTCCGTTGAACTATCCACATAATTCAATACTCAAACTAGAACTCAGAGAGCCCTGAAATAGGTATTCAAACCTGCACAGAAAACACTTCAATTTATCCTCCCCAAATCCCAGTCACTTATAAACAACATATTAGATTCTATTCCAAACGAACAAATCTGAGCATGGAATTTGAAAACACATTGGTGGATCTTTGGGTAAATTCAATTTCTGAATCTTTATGATAACAAAAATAATAATAATAATAATAATAATAATTAGGATTAATAACAGTACTCACACGAAAACTTAGAGGAAAGCAGAATGACTACATTAAACTGAGGAACTGCTTTATCAGAAATTGAAGCTCATAAAAACTGAAAAACTACCCAAAAGGTAAATGCTACCGGAAACTCTCTTCCCTCCCCCCTTCCAAATACCCAGTGCTTTTTGCACATTGTCCTAATGAAGTTTAGTGGAACACGGGTGCAGGTACTCTCTGCTATCTGACAGATGCTACTCTTTCCTTTACTGACACCAAGCAGTAACAATGTAAAAATGACTGAAACACTTTAAAGTATGGTCTCTACTCACAGTATTTTGAATAAATGTTAATTTTTTACCTATTTAGAAATCCAGGAACTGTTACAAACAAAGCAGCTGTCACAAAATAACAACCTTGTTTTTTTTTAATGTCACAGCAGTCTTAGTTAACAATTTCTGATAGTGTTACATGGCCCTTTGGTAGCCTATAGGATCATAAACTCAATTTTACTTATTACAAACTCAAATATTTGAATCACAAATTCAAATATTTATATACATGTCAATAATAACAGTGGTGACACATTCAGATCACTTTATTACATTGCCATAAAATCATTCAGAACAAAAATGGAAGGAAACAACAAGATATTAATTTCCCACAAGAATGCAGGTTTTAGTTAATTTTATTTAGAACTAATTGTCTAATTTACTTGCAGACTCTTATAAAATTGTCTCAAGATCCAGATAGAGATATAAATGTGCTCTTTGAAAATAGAGTTAAACGATTCCTACAGAACGTGAATTAGCTTTTTCAGCACTGACTGCAATACACAATTCACTAGAAAATATAGAATGTCTCCATAATTACTGAGCTATCCATCACCTAAAATTGACAACCCCATATAGTGAATCCATCAAGAGAACACTCCACAGCCAATATGCTCGAAGGTACATATTAGTGCCAAATGAAATGTTCAGGTAATTAAGAGTCTTGAAATGAAATTAAAGCATAACTGTTGCAATCTATACCTAAAGGATATATGAAATGCTGAACACCCACACAGAAATAACCTACCTGACTTGTACAATGGTAAATCCAAACAGTTTGCCGTCTAATGCCAACATTCACAAGAGATTCAATTTTTTTTCAGAGGTGAAAAGCACGGCCCAGATTTATTCACATGCTGAAGCAATCAAGCTGCCCTTAGCAAATATCAGAAATGAAATGCATTAAATCAGAAGCAGCAATTAAACCTTTTTCTTCAAATATATTGTTATTCCATTTACCACAAACTCAACATTTGAAACAAAGCTAGGGAAATGGCTTTTGCAAAGCGATAAAGTCAAATTTAATTTGTATCCTCATTCTGCGTAGCTACCCATGGAAAGCAACATGGTACTACAAAAGAAAATGTAGAGATCATCTAATGGGGTACAACCATTGCATGTTCTGTATAATCTAATGCCAACACTGCTTGAGAATCTACAATTTTATGTATTAAAAGTAGTTGATAGACCAGTAAGGGTACAGTATTTAGAGAACAGTTTATTGAAGAACAGTAATTGTAGTGCTCTTCTGTTTCCAGATCAGAACTTTTTGTCTTACTTGCAGTGAACGAACAGTACTTTGAGAGCTGTCCAATTAATGGCAACTAAAAAGATGAATTAATTTACTTTTTTTTTTTTGTGGGCAAAATAAGATGTTATGTAAATTACTTCTCATCTTCAAGGTTCTCTGCAGATCAGGCTCATTAAAATTAGCTTTTATGTCAGTGCCACTCCCTTGACGTCAGTTAAATTATTCCCAATGCACACTTCCACATGTGATTAATGTCAGACATAATAACTTGCTAATCACAATAGAAAACCATACAGTTATCTCCTGTTCCTTTCTAGGAATTATAAGAAAGCCTGCAGAGGTTGCAGTGTACTTTAAGCTATGGAAAACCACTGCACCAAAGTTCTTTTTCAGTAGCAGCTGGAAAATTTCACCATAACCCAAGTTTCGAGGGCAGAATTCTGAATTAAACAAGTTTGGTAAGATGCAATAAAAATTACTAATATTTGTGATTGAGAAAGAGGAAGGGTAATCTTGAAATAAAGATGACTACTATAGAAATAGCTCACCTGGAAATACATACATTTGCTGTTGCCATTTGACTTCTAGATTAAGAAGTTGGGGAAAATTGTCATGAAATGCACTTGATGTGACAAGTTTTTCATTACTGTTTTTATAAGAATTGGAAATTTGGATTGAACTTGGTCCCAATGGAACAAATACCAAAACCTCAATAGAAGTACAGCAGAATACAAAATGAAAACTGAAAATTCAAACTGGTTGCAGTGACCTGTAATGTGATCTGTGAACAGACTCCAATTGCGAACGAAAAACTAAGACTGAAAGAAGGCTGAGGAAAATGTTTCATAAGTCAGTCATTTCCACTTTACAGTTTCACATTACAATACTAGTTGTCCTAAAGTCGTATTATCGTTAAAGCCCTGCTGGTGCGAGCTGCTAAAAATGGACTCTACGGGTGCGGATGAACCAGTCACCAGAACACAGCACGCATTGAGGGAAACATCTGAAAGCATACCACACGCTGATAAGCTCCGGAGACTCGTGGTGCTGCTACACCTGCAAGAAATGGAAGAAGCCCCAGAGCCTGCTGAGCACACGTGCAGCCAGCAGCCACGCCAGCTCTGACGAAGGGCTGCGCGAGCCAGGCCACACCTGGGGTGACAGCTGTGGCTCTGCACCCACTCAGGGCTGTGAGGGACACGTGAGTGTGTGCTGCGAGTGTGGGGCTGTGAGGGCAGGGGGAGGCAATAAGCAAGTGTACCCTGGGGGGCACTTATCTGCTTTTACTAATCATTTGATCCTGTTCATAATAAAGGCTTAATTAATAAAAGCTGTTCTAAGAGGTTTTCCTTGTCATCTGCCTCTCCCTGATGTGCTCCCCTACCAGGGAAAAGGGACTTTACAACCAAGTTTGGATTCCCCAAATGAGATCAGGACCCTACCTCTACCTCCTACACACCCAGACATGCATTACAATACCTGCAGAAAAAGGTCTTCTTTTTCAGCACATGGTTTTGTTCTTCGTACAGTTTAAGTCATCTTAGGTAGCACACTCAAAAAATTATTCTATTAAGACTTAGAAGAAAAGACGCTACAAACACCAAGACATTTTCAGCTCGGATCTTGTACGAAGGAACTCCTCTAGGTTCATGGACTGCCAGATTTCTGCAAATTCTGTAATTCTGGCTTGAAGTGCAGTGTGATTTATACCCACAAACACTTTAAATGATCTTCAATAACTGTTAATAGCAAAACATACTTCTTAATGCCTTTCAGCAACTCACCCTTAACTCCAGTATTGCTCCATAATTAAAAAAATAATAATAATAAAAATAAAGTAACACGTTGCATAAGCCTCGTAGTTAACATCTGAAGACTGAACTGGCAAGGTTCCTAAACAAGTAATGCACTGACAAAGAAATCGTGTTCCATTAGAATTTCCTAAAAGGTTTCAAATATAAATATTATACAAAGAACATTCATCTGTCCAAAGAATCCTATATTTCTTGAAAGAAAATTCCTTGTACCATGAATTTAAAGAAGGAGGTGTTGTGTTTCATGAGGAACACACCAAGATATTCCTATGCTTTTCACACGTGCCTTGATGTTTCTAGCTGTACCGGCTTCAGTTTCAGGTCATTCATCAGATCGCTGCATCTTCTTACTTGACCTCATTATTACTGTTCATACAAAGTGTTTGTGCACCAGGCTGCTTGTGAGACACAAAGAGCTGCTCCAATGAAAATTAATTTATAAGCATATTCCTAACGTATCATCTTAAAGATGGAATAAGTTGAAACAGAATCTCAGGAGAAGACTCATTCCTCTAATTTGGAAAAAAGAGAACTTTTTTTTTTTCCTGATTTTCTAGCAAGCAAGGAATCATTTTCAGATGCACTGTATAGACGTGTTGTTTTTAATGGAGGGAAAAAAGGAACCACTCTCTGCATAACTGAAAGTTGAAAACTTTTTTTCTTTGACAGGATTAAGTTTTGCTGCTCATTCCACACATATACACCTAAAGTCTTTCCAACTGGCATCCACTTTAACTTTCAGAAATTCTTTGACTGGTTTTCAAAACTATTGGTGATACTGAGCTGTCAACCCATAGTTGGTTCAGCAAAATGCAAGCTTTTCTGAGGACAAGTACATCTTCCTCATGCTGCTTATATGTATGCACTTCCTTTGACAAGACTGGATAATTGCTGATTTTCTCTGGAAAAGGAAAAGAACTTGTCTTAAAAGACTATATTGTAGCACGAGAGAAGGAGGCAATTTCCTTACCCAACTTCTATGCCAATTACCAAGCTGTGCAGCTTACAACTCTCACTTATTGGAAGCTAGCACCTGCCAACTGTCACCACGTCAACAGAGGAAAAAAGAGACACAATAATGTATATACACACACTTTTGCAGTCAGAATTAACACAAGAAAGCACTATTTGCAATTGTCTGTAAAACCATAAGAGAATGTTTCTAAAAGTCTGACAAGGAGCATCTCTGCTTTTATATCACATTGAAGTCAGCAAAGATTTATGCCCAAAACTCTGGGTGAGCAATAGAAGAAACTGATCTACAATGGATTCCTTCATTGCTTTCAGCTGTCTTCTAAGGCAGCCTTCTAGGTCTGACTAACAGAAAAACAAGAATACAGATGTTTCTACTCATCTACATGCAATAATGCAAAACTGCAACTAAAAAGCTCATCATTGTGAATGTCCATATCCTCCCACGAACCAAGTGAAATATAAATTAATTGTCAGACCATGATTCCTCCCTCAGAAGTGGTTTAATGATATACAGTAAGTCACAAATGCATGCCAAAACATGTTTAGTATACCAAATAGGAAAGATAATCTTTATTTGGAAACATAATGTAACAGTATACGAAGAGCAATAAAAGGGTTTAAAATATAATAGCAACAACTCTACTACAAACGTTTAGAAAACAAAGCACCTTGTGCAGGCAAAAGTGAAAGGTTTTACCAAAAACATAGTCCATACTTTGAGAATATTAACTCATCAAACAGCTTCTGCTTGGCCTGAATTAAAGCTTCAGATTATTTTTATTGAATCTTCACATAATGGTTAGAAATAATCATCCTGCTATATTAATTTGCATAATTGATTTGATTATATGCTCTTGTACTTAATACAGGAAAATCTGCCTCTATCCAGTATCACAGTCTTCTTCATCTTTCATTGTTTATTTCTTCCAATATTTTGAGAGATGACAGGCTTACAGTTCAAATTATGAATTGGGTATCAGGTTTCCACATTACTTGCTGGGATCAGGTGAAACCTGATCTTGGGCTGGCAAACCTTCCAGGATGCTGTTGTTCTGAAGTTCCCATTTCACCTAACAGTCAGCGTGCCCACACACAGGCTTCCAGAAATGGCCAGGTCCTCCAGTTCTTGGGTGTCTGCAGTCACTGAGCTTTGCCCTTGACGTGAACAGAAACCTTGAAAGCCACCTGCCAGCAAGCAGACAGACAACTTCACGGGTAATTGTGCTCCGAGTCAGAGGGATTTGGAAGGGCCTAGCACGGCAACTGCAGCACGACAAGAACAGGCCACACTCCTGCGGTTTTGAAATCAGCTGCAGACGTCTGTTAAACTTGTGAGCAGTCCTAATCCAGTCCAGGGGAAAAGCAGACTATTTATTTCAAATTAAACTCATGCAGATATCTTTAGAGTGAGGTGCAGGACAGGCCAGGCCAATTAAGAAGCACGTATTAGCACTTGCTACCTCTTCCCTCCTCTGACCCAGCTTCTCATCACTCTGACCCTAGGAGATCAACCAGGAGAGACCAAGAGGCTCTCTTGGGACCACCAAGAGCACTCCCAGGGAAGATGAGAGAACCACCCAGGCCAAAAGCCAGGCCTGCCAAGTTTGAATGGGCCATGGATTCAGAGACAAGCATGAGAACAATATTATTTTTCAGAAAGATTAAGTAATGTTTTTAAATATTCCCCCAAATTCACCCATTGGCTTTTTTTCTTTTTTTCCTCACACATGCTAAAGGGATTCCCAGGGAAAAGTCTCAAATGAGAATGACGCGGATGGTAAAGTTCAAAGGCCTAATCCTAACAGCTAATAAAAGCCCTCTTTTAAATGCCCCTCTATTTAATTCTGAAAAGCACTTACTGAATTTTGTGTTCTGACTGAAAAGACTTTTTTTTTTTTTATGTATGACAGAAGAGTGACAAGCAACAACTGGGCACAAGCTGATTCTCCTGGGACAGGCAAGAACTTAGTCCCAGATTCACCAGAATGCTGCCTGTGATTTATGAAGCTAAATGGGAACTACCTTCCTGGTGAAACAAAATTTCCAAAACGAAGCTTATTACCTACTCAGGTAATCATACTTCCCTTCAACAGATTTTCATTTAAATTATTTTATTATTTCAGATTACAGTGTCTCCAAGTCTAACAGCCAAATAACTGCTGTTTGGCTGGTTTCACACCCCATTCCATAGCATAGTATCTACCTAGCACCCACACAATAAACATTTCCCCTTTTATAAAAAGACCTCTATAAAAAGAGATTAGTAACACGTTAACCAGGGAAATTCCTGAAAGTCAGGCCAAGAATATCCTAAATGTTCAGAGTGCTTTATTTCAGACACTCACAAGGAAGTGTCAAAATAATTCTGCCTAGAGGAGTAGTGAACAGCAAGGTATAGGCACCAAACTGCTGAAGTAAAAATTTCATTTCAAGGTGGTGCATATCCTTCACTGTACTTACATCAATCCACCAGCAGCAAAACCTTTCTTCATACTGGTCTGGTAGAAGAATGCCTGTAAATTGACTAGTTCAGTAATATAAAATGCTGTAGGTGCACAGATACTAAATAATAACACAAAAGTAACTTGTGACCAGTTCTCATTGCTTTATGCAACGTTACAATTCTTTTGACAGTGAACAAAAAGGCAAATATATTGCTTCCCCATTTTCCTTTCTTCTCTTGTCACTTCAGTACCACTAAACATTAGCATAGATGCAGAAAAGAGTGCTTGGTGTAAAAACAAATAAACAAACAAACAAAAAAAACATGCACAGGGGAAACCTCAGCGACTCTTTGCAAGCTTTATCTATTCATTGTCAGTATAAATAGTGTCAGCTAGCAACATTGCCAAGGATAAAATCTTCTACAAAATGTTCAGCAGGCCAGCGAAGCACCCTACATGAATGTAAATAAAATTGAGAACATAAATATATGGTAATACACTTAAAAGCAGTTATTTCAGAGTTGTTCTGGCTTAATAAATAAATAAATAAATAAAATCCTAACCCCCTGTGTCTCCAGTACATGCACAGGCAAGGTCTGAACGACACTTAGCTGTTGTAACTACAGATACAAACATCACATTTGAGTGGAGTTAATCACTCTGAAGAAAAAAGAAAAAAAAAGTCTTTATATCTTTTGAAGGCTTTAAATAAGATCTCATAGAAATAGGACAAAACAGGTTTTATGGTTCAGCCACATTTAAGACTGGGTCAGCTGGTTGGTAGAGAACCCACAGAACCTATTACAATACGGGAATGTGAGCGGAAATGGGAACAGCTGTGCTTTATTACAAACCTGCGGCTGTTTTTACTACAAAACTCTCTTTATGCCTGTACGTTTCTGTAGGACTTCATGTCATTCTGAGCAGCAGATTCACAGCTGCCATTTCCACAGCAAAATACTTGGTTTAGTCAGATTTATCTTTTCCTGTATCTGATCTGCACAACCAAGTGCAAATTAATCTTTCTTCTCAGGCATACCACTTTCCTCTAGGCCCCAAAATCATGCTCTGAAAGCCTAATAACGAAACTGACAAATCACTGTTAATGAAAATGCAATAAAGTCTTTTTCATTCAAAACCCTTTAGTCTTCTTGAGTATTCTTAACTAATATAACACAGATACTTGAGATTATCTGTTTCTCTTTCTTTAATTTGGAGGTATTTATTAGAGATAACTTTCTTCTTCAGGCCACTATCTCCAGACAAATAGAAGTGCATTGGAAAAAAACAAATCTATATAGATATGTTTGTGCTAATATAACGGTGACTGGGTAAAGCTAGATCAATGTATCAAATGTGAAAGTTACATATTTTTTCCATTATGCAATTTTTATCAATATTAATTTTTTGTTTATGCTTTCCAGATTCTCATTTTGCAAAACCCAACTGCTGAGAAGGAGGTTAATTCTTCATCTAAACTACTAATTCTATGCTTACACAGATAAACAGTTTATAATAAGGCAGGAATATTGACAGAAACAGGTTGTGATGTAAACCATCTGACATATATTGTAATTTTTCAGTTAATGCATCAATAAGTTTTGCAAAAACGTGCTCTTCAATAGGGCTGATGAACATCAAGAAATGAAAGAAGCAATGAACTATGATAATGAACCAAGGAACTGAGAATCTTGTTCAGCATTTCCTCCATAACTCTGAGCATAAGCCTTTTCTCGTATATTGACTTAAAAGAAAATAAAATAAAAATACTGTATCCATCTGGCAAGACCTGAGGCAAAATGAAAATGGAAGATGTTTAAACAACCAAGTGTAACTGAGCTGTCACCCCAGTTATTTAGAAGAGTAGTCAGCATTGGCACTTCTTGCCTTGGCAGCTATTTACTGGTATTTTTGCAATAGCAGGCACATTTCTTACATGCTATGTAGAGAGTCAAGAAAGAAATGAAAGTAATCAAAAAATGCATACAGATTTTTTATGCTCAGCTAACGTTGAACTTGTGCATCAAGCATTTTCTTTAGTTTACGGCTTTCAAAAACAAACTATAGCAGTCAAGCTGCTGGCTACTTTTGCCATTGTGACAGCCTCGTTAAACCTTTTCTGAGATACCACTGCAACACCTCAAGTTAACGGTGGATACTTTTTCAAAACATAACACGTTAAAAAAAATTAGAAGTCAGAAAAAGTCAGAGGGAAAAAGTATAGTAAAGATAAAGAGCAAAGAGAGGCAGAGTTCAAAAAATGACAAGAACACGGGGAAAATAGTGTTTCAGAACGCCTGCCTTCCCAAAATCTATTTCAACAGCAGCTGGTGTCCGTTGGAGTTCCTTTACAATAAAAATCTGAAGTGGGAACTGTTCAATATTCCAAAGTTGATTTTCATAAAAGAAATGAACTGTAGACAGCTGATGAAAGGGAAGCCTGGCCTCTTGCTATAGTTCAAAAGAGTGATGCACTTATTCTTCTCAAGAAGAGATTCAGAAAACAAACCAAAATGTACATTTCTAGCTGCTCTCTCATCTATCTAAATCATTATTTTCCTTTTGCTTTGCTCAAAATTGTTCATAGTGAAAAATGCTATACTTCAGCTATACTTTAGCTAAAAGTATTACTAGCAATAGCAGTCTTCTAACTCCTAGAAACAACTTCTAACCCTTCTAACTCCTTATCAACAAATTATCCTACTGGACACTTTATGAATTTCATTAATAATGGTTGGTAAAGGAAGATACAGAGTTGATATTCAACATTTCAAGATATTTTACTTCTTTCCAACTTTATTTTAGATTTTACCAGTGAGTAGATGGCAAAATAAATGACTGCCTCTATCAAAACAAAGCCAGCTTTAGTTCTTGTTTCAAAGAACTCATACTGGTTTGAAAAACTTCAAAACTTATCTCAAATGAAATCTTTGTTAAGACATATAAAGCTGTTTATCTTTTAGCACACAAGAAAAAATTATTTTTTTCTCCTAAGCTGTGATTAGGCTTGAAGATGAAAAGCCTAAAGAATTGTCACAGAGAAAAACAAAACTACGTGTGAAAAAGGTGAATATATACTGAATATACGTTAGTTTTAGCATCAAGACGGTCTGAAAAAAATAGTGCGCATATTACTATATCACATATTGCTTAAATTATAAATAGGCACTCCAACAAATCATTGGGTTTACAGAACACAGAAGTTAAAAACGACTTCTTTCCCAGCTGTGGTTAAGTCCTGAATTCCCACACTGCTCTGCCCATACAAGCTTTTAGGAAGATTCTGCATGTATGAAACCATTTTTATACATTCTCTCACATGAATTACAATATTCAGTTTGTGATGCAAACCACAACTCCTCCATGTTCCCCATTTCAGACACTACGCTTCTAAATTACTGCAAATGTTATTTTCATAACATCAAAAGGACTAGCTTATGTAAACAAAATACTATGGTGCAGTGGTAACTCCACTAGTCACAGTTTTATTCAGATCTCAATTCACCAAGAGCCTTACATCTTATTTTTCTAAGTATCTCTAAAAGAGCAGTAACTGTAGAAAATTAACATCAAATAAAAATAGTTATTAAAAATGAATAATAACAATAAAAAAAAACACCTAAGTATAATCACAAACCAACTCCAACTCATCAGACATTTCATTTGCCAGCCCAGAAACCCACAAAACTTAGCAGGGTGAGTAGAGTAGAGCAGAGCAAAATAACTTCCTAAAAAAATACAGTATATGATACAGACAGAATTGCTGATGTATCTTTATAATTAGGACTATTTAATTTAATTTCTAATGTTTACTGTTACTTACAACTTTGGTAAAGTAAGCATCCTGTCTGTCATCTTTGCTTTCTGTTAATGCTTATATACAAGCACAACACATGCTATAAATTTCATTGAAAAATGTGTTGAGAAGTTCAATTTTAAAAAGGAACAATGGAGAAAAAAAAACAATCAATTATCTTCTTTCTTTCTTTATATCAAAGATTCTAGAACACTTCAAAAAACTTTAGTATGTTTTGAAGCCATCAACGTAGGCATTGAATTAATGCATTTTTTCCTGCATCTCTAAAAATGGCCCAAAAATTAACCAACTTCTAGGAGGAAAGTACTGTGTAGAAGAACACAAGAAACACTTTGAGCTACAAAGAAGAGTAAAAGTTGAGACCAATACCTGGTAAAAGTGCTGAAAAGGTGCCTGCAGACTAAAGACACTAGACTGGATTGATTTAGGAAATCAAGAAAAGGAAGCTTTGGAGAATAAAGAAACATAAGCTGAAAGAATGTTGACGAGAAAAAAGCAAGGAGAGAAGGGACTGGCTGAGAAAAAAAAAAAAAAGTCAACATATTTGGAACAGTCAAGACCAGCAGTAAGTAACAATTGCGATTTTGACTGGCTCCAGAAGGATAATGAGACTACTACTAGGAAACATGTATAAAGGATGACATGAGAAGGACTATGCTTGCAGAGGACTCGCAAAAGAGTCTTCATGCGCTATTAAAGATTCTCTCTAAAGCTCATAACTGAATGAAGGACTCCAGTTTTTCACCCCTTCTCCACAATTACAAATACCTGTAGAAACCTGTGACAAATTAACCCATTCTGCTTTATTACTGGTGCATTTAAGGGGAACTGCACTTTCATAATGCTATAATTCTTAGCTAAGAGTCTTTGCTCTTAGAAGAGCAAAATAGGAGATCCAAGTTCTCCTATCCTGTTGATAATCATTGTGGTCCAATACAGTAAGACAAGAAGAAATTTACTTTGAAAGCTGAAAATTTTCTAGGTTTTCTTGTTTTGTTTTTATTATTATTTATTATTTTTTATTTGCTTACATTTTTCTCATTTTTAAGAAACATGAAAGAATATTATGAATATTACTCAATCACTCAAAAAGTCATAAAGTGACAAACATGTTGCTTGTGCAACCTTAACTCATTTCCTTTGAGTGTGAACACTTTAATACAATATTTAAATAAACACATACAGTTTCTTCAAAGTTACCTTGCCTCAACCAGTGCACAGGATAAACATGCACAGAAGATGAAATAGGACCGAATGTAGGCAGGACTCTTGTTACCTGTTGAAGAGACAGGTATGTGTGTAGTGAATGCAAAGGGAGAAAAGGAGAGAGGCTATACTGCCATAAATGCACTGGCAGTTAAAGTCCACCATGTTGTAGTCTCCTCCATCCCTCTTACCATCACACACACAATTTAAACCAAGATTCCCCCAGTTTGTAATTAACTGCGATTTCCCTTTTTCCCATCTGCCCTGCAGACACATTCAAATAGGTGTGGAGCACTCAGGACTGTTACTAAACACAGTGGCCCTTGTAACTTGAGCAAATACAGAAATACTGCTATTTAAAATGGTGGAAGTTTCAAATCAGGCACCAAAAATGAGTGAATGCTTTTAACCTAACCCTCTCTGTGTTCATCATTTGTAAAGGTCTTGTCTCACCTTAGGTAGTATTTGATAAAGTAGAAACTGTCTGTGAGGCATTCTGATCACATAATGATAAGCACTTTAGCAAAGCCCATACACATGTTATCAGTTCTGTCTTCAAAGCAGAGTTGAGATATGTGAAGAAGAAAATAAATCATGGGCTCACGTATCGATCAAGGAGAAAGAAAAACAAAAGCAAAATACTGAGTTGTGTTAAGTGAGCTCCATCCATCCTGTGCACTGAATGAGGCAGGGTTCCTGCAGAAAAAAAACAGTATGTGACCATGTAGTTAAGACTGTATCAGAGAGACATGCCCAAAAAGCTGCTATTAAATTATTTGTTTTGTTGTTAATAATGTAGGGTTTCTTCTTCAGAAGGTATGTAAGATCCTTGATTTGAGGTCCTGTGAAACCAAGTTCTTGCATAACCATGCAGCTGCGTTGAGGTTGTAGCACTTTTCGGTGTCTGTCTGAAGTAAAACTGAAAATCTCTTGCTGGTTTACAAAAGCACTGTAGAGAATTCAACATGGGAAAGGTCAGAAGTCTTTTGCTTAACTACTTATTTTTACCTTTTGCACAATTTAGGGATGGATAAGGTATATGCTGTTCCTCTGTCAACTATCAAGAAACACAAATACAAGATTTAAGCAACTGATGCTGATAGATGATATGTATTCAGAGACTAACAAATAAACATACAAAAGCTCTGTACTACCAACAGGCTTCTGCAGCATTACGGAAACTTCTTATTAGAGAACCTGTGGTCATTTGTTATTTATACAAAATGGGCCAAAGCTCACTTCGGCATAGAGATTTGTACAGGAGAGACATGAAAAAGCTACTAATGATAAAAACGGAGAATTATTTAAACTTCGAGTCATCTCAGCATGCTTTCCATTGTGCTTACGCAGTCTCAGGTCCTCTTATTCATTATTTTTACTGTTTTAAGAGTAATTTCATACAACAGACTGACGCGAAGTAACGTGTATCTCTGCACAGGTGGCTGCATTTTGGGGTTGTTTATTGCCCAAGCTGTACACACCTGTAATTACATAAGGGATTGTCGTCCAAACCCTAAGGCTCCCGTTAAATATCTTTACAGCCCTTAATATAATAACCGATAAAACTGTTCTTCCTCCATGGGTCGTGGTTTATTTTCATTACCGCATGGCGCAGAGGTAGTTACCTGGGCAGGTGGGTATCCCAGCATGATGGGGGGGGCGTTTTGGGGGACAGGCTGGGGCTCAGGAGGGTGTCCCTCGGGGGTCCGGGACCCCGGGGCTGCAGCTCGGCCCCCGGGGGGACATTTTGGGGAGCCCAGCACCGGCAGCACCCGCGAGCAGCGCTCCCGGCCCCGCCGCCGGCTGCGGCATCGCTGCCATTTGCAGCGAAGTGACACAGAAAAGGCGCAGCGCGAGCGTTTTGCAAGGAGAACCGCGCAATTAAGCAGCACGTTATCATCATTTTTTTTTTTTTTTTTACTGCAGGAAGGCGCAACGAGGGAAAAAAAAAAAAAAAAAAAAAAAACACGTTAACCCACCGCACACACCCAGACGAGGCGGCTGCCGCCAGCCCTGAGACACGACCCCTGCAGCAGCAGCAGCAGCAGCAGGGCTGGAGCGGAGCCTCCCTGCGGCACCCCGCGGCTGCGGCACCCCCGCACCCCGCCAGGTGACAGCCCTGGGGAGCCCCCCCCGCGGCATCGCTCCCGGCCCCGCCGGCCGGGCCGTGCCCTACCTGACAGCCGGGACGTCGCCCGGGGGCGTCCCGGGGGGCTGCGCTCGGCTCGGCCCGGCCCGGCTCGGCCCGGCTCGGCTCGGCTCGGAGCCCGCCTGACAGCCGCCGCCCCCCCAGCCGGGGCCGAGCCGGGCGCGGGGAGCGGCGGCGGCTGATTGGCCGCGGGTGATGTCACTCGGGCGGGAGCGCGCGGGGGGGGCGCCCCCCCCTCACCTCAGTCGTGTCCCCCCCCCCCCCCGCGTCCCTCTCACGGCCACCCGTGTCCCCCGCTCACACACCCGTGTCACCTCCTCACGCACCCGTGTCCCCCTCACCCCCCCAACCCGTGTGTCCCCCCCAACCTGCCCACCTCTCCCCCCACACACCACCTCCAAGCCATGAAATGGCGCGGTTTTGCTGGACCTCCTCTGTCTTAATATCTATTTCTTTTTATGGCAGAGGCTGGGTGTTTCTGAAGGGGCTGCCTGTCCCCACAGCCCCCCTGAGTTGCTGCAGAAATCAGAGTTGCCTGCCTCAGGGAAAGTGCGAGGACACGAGGGTGCTCTGTCCCAAAAATAAGTGCGGGGCTTGCTGCATGGTGGAGGAGAGCAAGTGGGGGCGGAGGGCAAACACGACCCACTGAGATGGGGAAGCGGCGAATTTTGTGACAACCCTGCAGGAAGGGCTCGGGAGGGATGTTACAGAGAACCTGCAGCAGCAGGAGGCACAAGTTCCAGGGTGCATGAAACAGCTTCTGGAGGGAACCGGGGCTGAAACTGGCCCCTTGTGTATCTGCAGAGAGTGGCAGGTAACACCCTGTCTATAGCTGAGAGAGCACAAGCAGCAGCTGACTGCGATATCCCACCCATCTGGCAATAAGTACCAGAGAGTGGACAAATCCAGCCCGAGCACCCCACTGCTCCATGAACAACCCTTTCTGTTGGGACGGACACCAGAGGGCATCCGTTCTGCCCTAGGAGAAACCAGGTCTCTGCAGCAGAGGGGCATATGGAGTAGGTTTTTTGTGCAGCTTGAGGTAAGGAGGTGCCAGAGAAATTAAGGCAGGACCGCTTCACTCATAGCCATCATCTCAGCTAGTTACTGCATGTCTGAAAGGATTTGAACTCAATCCCCTAAAGCAGAAGATACCACTGACCTTATGGCTTTGCAGTCTGCAGATTACAGCAAACATCGTTATGACAATTAAAATGAGATCACGCTATCACAAACACAGGGGGCAGAAGCTTGTTGTTCAAGGAACAAAACGATAGATCAGAAAAAAAAAAAAAAGATTCTCATTTAATCATTCCAGCGTCAGAGATTTAGGCCTGGTCTTTAAATCCTGTGTCTTAATCCAGTGCTGAGCACTGGATGCGTACACAAATGTGCAAAGAGGAGGAGAGCTATCACTGGGGGTGTGCTCTGAAAGCAACAGGGACAGTGGTAAAATTTCCATGCCAAAGAGCAACCAGGGTGGTACAAAGGTGCAGAAAAAATGGGAAATAAAGAAGGGAAACAGGTTGAATTATACGTATTGGCAAACAGCATATAGTAACAGAACAGAAGGCATTTAAAATATTAATAAGCTTGAAACTGGCAGAGATTTGATCTGAACCGCGGATTTTAGATGCCTTAGCTGCTTCCTTACGATGAGGACCATAAAACCGTTTCAGCCCCTGGCACAGTTTAGAGGAGTCTCAGGACTGCTCCGAACGGTGCTTGGTTCCAAAAGTGCCTCAGGGTGCATTTTGCAGCTAGGAGCACTAAAACACCAAAGTCAACTTTAGGATGAAGATTTGCTGAAAGGCGCGCCAGGCTGCTCCGCATGTCCTCGGAGATGTACGACACAGGCAGCTCCGTACTGCCGCAGTGCATTTAATATTTACCATATCCTCTGAAGGACATTATTTCACAATGCTCAGTAAATTTAGTTTCCGATATCACTGCCAGAAGTTAAGATGGCTGTCGTACACATTTTGAGCCAGGGTAATTTTTTGCTTAAATATACCAGTGGGTGTCTCTGCACTGCACAGAACATCCCTGCCTCTCCCCTCGCTCGATTCCAACATCCCTCACTAGCGCCAGGCACTCAGCAACGCAAAGCAGGAACAGAAAACATGTGAAAAGCAGAAACATTGTGGATTCAGTACCCGGTGCATTTGTAATCATCATCTGCCAGTTGCTCTGTTTCTACAATAAGTTTATATCTGTAGCTCGTACACGTACCTTCATCCCTGGGTGGCCGATTCCTGAGAGGAGTTTGCTTCCTGAAAAGAGGCAGAAGTCATTTAGGATCCAACCATCCGCAAGACAGAGGCATAGATGGAGCCAGCAGCTCCCACGGAGGAACAGCAGTCACTGACCTCACTTCATGTATCCTGCAGCAAACATTCATGGCATTCACCACAAGAGGAAGGGGTGGCGGGGGGAATACGAAGCAAGGACAACAGCTTTCCGTTATTACAATAAAAGGGAGACACAGGCCAGCATGAGCTTTGTGCACCCCTACCCAGTCTCAGCAATCTTTTAGAGGATTAATAAGATTAGAATGTCCTGTTGTTTTGCTAATGGCTGTTTATTTCAAAAAGGGCTTTTCTTGTAAACATACAAAAATGACCATATGCTGCTCCACGCTGCAGTGCTGCCTTGGACTACCACTAAAAGAAAAAAAAAAAAATCATGTTCCTACTGGCAATTTTGCAAAAAGGAACAATTAATTTGCCCTTTGGCTATGCTGCTGTGGGGCAGTTAAAGGTAGTGCATTAAAATGTCTTAAGAGTGGTCTCTTAGAAATACCTTGCCACAGCTACGAAGGCTAACAGTGTAATACATCCAAAAATCCATGGTTATTCCCTTTTTTTTTTTTTTCCTTATTGAATTTCAGATGTGTATTTGCAGATATAATTTGAACTCTGACCACATCTAAGCCTATCGCCCATAAAGCTGATCATGCAAGTTCCTTTTCATTGCTCCCAAATGGTGCAAAGAATTTCCCATGGTATTAAAAATTTTGAAATGAAAGTAAAAACTTTAGTCAGCCACCACTGAGCTGAACAATACTCCTGTTGAATTCCAAACTCTCCAAAGTGAATGAAGGATGTCAGTAAGATAATTTTATTTATAGGCTTTAAAATATAGCATATGGCAAGACCTACAGTTCAAGATAGCTTCTGTATCTATTTTCAATGCCTTTGGCTTTAATCATTCAGGCTATTATGTCCTGTGCTTGATCTCTTTTGTGATTCAAATGTTTCTGGAAAATGATTCAGACAGTTTTGAGGATGTGGAAGGGCAAAATTAGGTAATTTTAATGAGAAACAACTAATCTAACCATGTCTTTCAATGGGAATACTGTCCCTATATCCCTCCACAGGAGGGATAGGGATTTGAGATCTGTCAAAAAAAAAAAAAAGCTACCTTGGAGCTCGGACAGAATTTTTGATACAAACAAAAATATTTTTATCTAATGAAGAACTGGAACAGGAGGGAAATTGAGAGGATGACATGAGAGTACAGTTACACTCTTGATCACTGACTGGTACTGTGAGCTCTAGATGCCTTTCCTTTTGGACTTCAGGTTACTCTGCAGTACGCTGGGGGTTGGTTGAGAACCAGTCACAATGGATTGGGGGCATATAAAATGAGCTGTTCCTCTCAACAAGCAGATCTCCACTTTCCCTTGAATCTAGCTCCATGGATTACTGTGTTTAACTTCTCCATAACATTGTTTCTCTATAAGCTCTTACCAGGATTTCAAGTTTGTAGCACTGGAGACAGTGAATTGTGTCCCTTCAGAGAAGCAGAAGTTGCCCCAAGTCTTGCCAGAGTCAAAAATACAATCTCTCATCAGCCCATATTCCATTGATGCATGTGCCTAGACGCATATTGCTGCTTATACTCACGTACTACAGCATTTCTACAATAAAACAAAGGAGAATAACAAAATTAATTAAAAAAAAAAAAAGTGGTCCTATATTGGCTGTTTCTCATACAAGATAATACCTATTAATGCCAACAGTTACTAATTTAGCCCTAGTGAGAGACAATCATGAATATAAAATTCGTAGGTTACTGACAGCCCTACACATTCAGAAGAGATTTCAATTTTCCTCAGGTATACATACATCTGCAGACATAAATACTATGAAAAAAAGATAGTAGTAATTACTGAAGTTGCAAGTCAAACACTTTAAGAATTAGCGTTACCTTAGTTTTATCACCCTTCTCTTATGCTTTACCCGAGTCTTCACATGAACCCAGTATTTTTTTCTACAAATTCCTGTCTCATTCAGTACACAAGGTGAATATATACAACATCTGTTTCATATTTTTTTCTGTTTTTTGCCAATGAAAACTTATCTTGCAATAACACAAGTAGGAAATATTGCTGTTCTTTCAGCAACATTTTTAGGGAATTATGTAACACATATCTGTATGTTACTTTTTACTTGTTTTTTTTGTAATAAAGTATTAATTGGATATGAAAATAAAATATTAATTTACTTCAAAGGAGAATCGTTGTGCAGTAGGGTTCCACATACCTGTAAAGGCTGAAAGATGCTCCAGATTTCTGAAGATTATTGAACTATTCTTTGATGATATTTTCAGAAGCTCTTTTAGAAGGAGCATTTCTGGTGGGAGAAGACTCTCAATCACAGTAGGTATTTGGATATTAGCTACTTTGCCCTTGCTGTTAGATACTTCCCACTAAGGTGTGGCAGACACCTCTTGAACTTTCAGTGTATTTATTTTACTCTCACTAGCCTGCTAGTCATCACATATCAGCAACATAGGGTTTAACCTCCACGGTTTCCTAAATCTAACCTGAAATCAGTCAGACAGGACAAAGTACAGAAGCAGAAGCAGGCAGTCCCTGATTATGGGATAAAAAGGTTAGTGCTAAAAATCATATGGCTACTCTCATCTGTGCTGTTGGTTGCCATCAAGGTCAGTGATTACTGGCTTCCTTGTCATTACTGCCCTTGTCTTCAGCTGGGGAATATTGGCATGTCCATGTTGGGGCTGGTGCGTTGCAGTGCTTGCAAAGCCCCCGTGAGAAGATGCAAAGTTGTTATAAAAAAACAACTACAATATCAGGTTGGTGGTTAAAGACCAGGTTCACTGCCTGCTAGCACAACCCTGACATATTTGCCTGATGATCATCAGTAGAGGAGTTAGGCTGTATCAGAACAATGTACTGGTGTTAAGGTGTTTAGAGTAGCATCAAAATACATCTATTAAGACTACCATAATCATCAGTTAGTTTTTATTCCTATTTCATGAGCAGAATAATGCAATTTAATCATAACTCTCTAGCTATATCTTTATTTTCTTAGTATCCTCTCCTAGGTGACCTAATCTGAGGTTCATCACTTGTCCTATACCTAGTACAATTTTTCCTTCCTTCTGTCCTGATAAGAGTGTATGTTGTGAGAATGCCTTAGCATGCTTTTATGTGATCAATATACCTTCTCCAAAGCTCATGCTCAAGTCCTACAGCTACAGCCTAAGTCACGCAGGTATTTGCCGCATACCTACTAGTGCTAATGGCAATGCTAAAATCCTCCAATCTCCATAGGTGAAATCTGTATGTTTGCCTAGGTGAAATCTGTATGTTTGCCTAACCTTAACTGTGTGTGGATATAGATAAACATAGATCAGACACAGGCACACACACATACATACATGTGTACCCCTATGGACAAATTAATTTAGAACAAATTTACAGATTTCATTAAAAAAAAAAAAAAAAAAAAAGTTCTGTGTTCTAATTTTCATCCAATACAGTCTTTAATATTCTCAGCAATGTGCAGCTAAACCTAATTTAAAGAATTCTCATGAGACTGACATAAATTGGTTGCCCAGCAGTTGAGATCATCTAGAAAAGGCTAATCTTTAAACTACAAAGACCAGGAACCTCCACATCAAAAGATTATACATTTTTCACTCGGGCTTTTTCAAGCAAGATGTTAAAGGACACAAAAGTAAAGAAATAAAGACAGGGAGATGTAATAACATGCATACTTTAAAAGGCTCATCTATTTTTTAAAATTTCTTCACCCTCTTTACTATTTTTAATACATTTACAAATAATTTTGCTGAATTTATTTTAATTAATTAACTTAGTTCAAAAAAAAAAAAAGCATTAATTGAAAACTTGAAGAGATAGAAATAACTAATAATGAGAAAACATTGTAGGTAATCAACTAATTCCTGTGCTTCAAAACCACTTCTTTTACTTGTTGTCCAGGGTGAATATCACTAACTCAACTTTTGAACATTCTGGTTCTCTGTTCCAGCATTTGAAATATTATTGGGCTTTAGAGTCCATTTGCTCATATATATATAAATACATACATATATATGCATATATATATCTGACTTAACTACTAACACATTTTGAACAGGATTTATGAACTACTGTGCCAAATCAGACAAGCCATCCATCCGGGAGTAGCTCATGCTCTTTGTTAATAGCTTCATTTTATTGAACATCAACAAATTAAAACTTTGAAGCAAGCTTTTTTATGCATGTGACTTTTGTGTTTTGTGGGAGATGGAAGCCTTCGGAGGGCAGTTTACCTCCTCTTGTCCCAAATTCAAATTATTTTAGGACAGGATACTCGCCCTCTGGAAGTTCCCATTTCTTTCCCATGATGAAATTTAATTGCTTAGCTGAGATGACTTCCCTAGAGTTAGATGAGTTGTTGGTTACACCTACTGAGTGGCTGAGATATTAAATTTCCTCTACATTTCACTAGAATATTTTTATATGTCACGATATTAAAAAAGTTGCACTTATAAAGACAGAATTTAGGGGGTCAATGGTACCCTAAGTATCATCATTTATTAAAAGCAATTATTAAGTTTAGTAAGAAGGACAGTTTTATACGAAAGTCATGTATTGTAGCTGTAAATTAACTTAATATATATTCCTGTTACCTGTAGACATCTATGAAAGGTAACTTTTTAATCCCATGAGAAATGTTTGCTGTGAATTAGAAGAGATTACCATTGAGAAAGATACTGAAATGTTCTTAAAAACTTTGATTATGCGAAAATTTAATTGACATTTATAAAGCTTTCTGAAACTACTATCGTAATAGTTGTGGTCTGTTTTGCATGACATGCTCCAAATTTTCACGTTTCATATATTTTAATCTTAGGAAACATGTTAAAATATTTCCCCGTTTTCAGTGGTAGAAGATGGAGCTGCCAGGGTTTCCACCAGGAAAAATGACACAACTGTCATGAGCCAGCATTATGCCCTTGTAACAAAGAGGCATCTGGGGCTGCATTAGGAGAAGTGTTGCCTTGTACGAGAGTGTCCCTTTAGAAGTCCTAAATTCAACGTAATCTGCTTCCAGGATAACCTGTTAAACTTATCCCAAAGAAAATTCTGCCTCAACTGCTGTAGAATTAGTGTGGAACTAATTCAAGACTGAGATATTTCATGGAGTGAAACATGGGGACAACAGCCTAGTTTTATAAGGTCCAGTCTGCTCGGTGCATAAAGCATGCCAAATTCATATCTGAGATTCTCTCCACCACTACCTGGTTTTGTGCTTACATGCTGCTGCTTGCATGCTTTTATTCTTGATTAATAGTTAACACTGACAGACCAAAGCCAATAAAAACACAACAGAAATGAAAATTCTAAGACAAATTCAGTGTTATCTTTATAATATTTCATTTAATTTCACCACAGCTGTAAAAATAAGTGAAGTCAGATGTTACAGCTCCTGTGAGGTTAGTATTTGTTTCTTGGTGGTTTGATGCTTTTTCCGTTTAACAGATGCTGTACCTCGGGGGGGGTGGGGGGGGGGAAATGACAATTACAGTTTATAATTAATGCCTATTTAGTTTTTAGTTCCTAACATTTTAGTGACTAAACACAACAATAATTACACTGCAGTGCATGCAATTCCTCCGTTAAAAGGCTAGTTTAGAAAAAGAAATTTCTAAATTAATTTCAGCCTAATATCCATCCGCGTTTTTCCATCCAGTGACACTCTGTTGGAAAATACAGAAAGAGTTCTATACCGTGACCAGAACTTGAAGGTCTCAGTCTTGGATGAGTGACATAATTTTTTCTTCTTCATATCTCTCCCATTAAATCTTCATTTATTTCTGCAGAGCTTTGGTTAGAGACTCTTAATCCTGCTGGGATTTAAGTACTGAATGTAACTGGGGTTAACTTACTGAATGTAACTAGATTTGATAAAATATGTACTTCCTAGAGAAAACTTAAAAGCCAAGGAATGTAGATTATTTGGATTCAGTAAGAAGGTATGAGTTTTGAGGACATGGGTCTAGGGCATCTCTGGTCCTTGCACCTAACTCTGAAATGAGTCAGGTGGCACTTAAGTCCTTTTGTTAAACTACCTGTCTGCTTCTCTGTAGATATGTCAAGAACAAATTGTATCAGGCCAGGCTAATCTCTTACACAACAACCTAGCAGATAAAAGGCAGCAGATGTCAAATACTAGGAATTTTAAAGGTTTCATGTAATAGACCTAGAGCAAATTGGGAAAGATGGCTTAGATAAAAATGCTGTTGTCAAACTAAAAAAAAAAAAAAAAAAAAAAAAAAAGGTTGGAAAGGCATATTTTGGGTAATTGGCACTGACTCAGGGTCAAAATGGAGGGTTGCACTGGGAGATGTTTATCAAGGGCCTGTCCTGGAATGGTATAGTTCAATATATATGAACTACTGTCTATGCTGTTGACAGGGTGAAAGAAGAGACCAAATGGCCTACTCAATTCCGAGATAGTCTAGATGGAAGAGAGCTAGCTTGCCAGTGGATGAGTTTTAGTTCAAAAAGGAGTCTTGACAAGTGGAGATTCAGTCTGAGAAAGGTACCATACACTGACAAATGCAAACTAGTACATATGCAGAGAAGGAAATTGATGGGCTGTGATGGTGTACTCACCTCCCCAACCTCCCTGCTTAAGCAAAGGATCCAGCCTAAGCAGATAACCATCACTGGCAGTCAGGAAGGATGTATCTGGTTGTGATGGCTCTATCCTGCATTTGGGGGAGAGAGAAGACAAATAGCTAAGGGCTAATTTGAGCAATGCACACACACATACACAGAAACCACAGGGATGGCCAAGTTTGGAAGAAAGTCCAACAGGAGCCAAACTTAGAAGAAACTAATATCTGTATGCAAATGTTATCATAAGTTAATCATTTTACGCCATAAATAGTGAGCAGCCCAGGAGCCCTTTGAGATCTCCTGAAACGACAGCAGGCTGCACACTGGGACTTCCCCTTGGGCAGGGACCCTCCCAGGGTTACCTCTGGAGATTGAGAAGACCCATATCACTACAGGTAAGCTGACTGGGAAAGAAACAGCATGTTAATGTGCTGTAATGGTGCTTTGTGATCACACTTTATAATCTCAGCTAAGTAGCGTAAAGGATTCATGTAATGCATATAATCCTTTAGACATAAACCGTTGACCAAGTCTGGGACTGGGAGTGGATTCATTCACACTTAGGCTCCTTACCTCCTCAGTTTAAGGGGTTTAGAAAGAATGAGGGTCCACTCTGAACCTTGCAACACAACAGGAGGGTTTCCTTGATGTAACGTCGCCTAACCCAGCTTCTTATGTAGTGTCTGTGTAGTATATAATGTCTTTTAGTCTTTGAGTATTGTATAGAATCTCTTATATAGTGTGTAATTGAGTGTATCTTCCAATTATAATCAGGTGTGCTTTGCCATCACTGAACTTGGTTAAACTTTACTATCAGTAAATCGTATTGCTGTTTCTCTTTCGAGAGTGATATGCATGTCATTCCTTTCTCCCTCCATGACACTGGCTCAGGAGCTGTCCTGTAGGAAGAGATTAATATAGATTACCCAGGACAATTCCCAAGTGTTGTATTTCTGCAAGAACAACAAACTTCAACCCGTCACTTAAAAAGAACAGGATAAAGCTGCAGAATGCATGAGCTGGTCCATGCACCTTACTCAGGTCTGGCAAAGCCTTGCTACAATATTGTGTCCAGTTTTGGACATGACGGCAGAAGGATGTGGAGCAAAGTTGGACAGAAATGAGACGCATGCTGAGAAAAGTCACAGTGCCATATGGAAAAATTGGACAAAGCAAGGTTGTGTAGCCTAGAGGGAAGGGAACTAGACGGTCACATGATAGCAATCAAGTAAATAAAGAGAAAGAGGTTCATCTGCTCTTCAAGTCCACAGCAGAGAAGACAAAAAATAATGGTTGTAAATTATAACAAGCAAGCGACAGCTTAGGTACTTGTGGTTTGAAGTCTCCAAATTGGAAACTTTTTTAAAGCAAGAATAATCTCACTGAAGATGATCTTACCTCAGGAATTTGGCTGCACTAGGTGATCTCTTTAAAGCCCCTTCAGTCCTGTGATTGGTTTATTGACATATAAATCCCAGCTAGACTGGTTTCATGTAGTAAAGGCCTCAAATAATAGCAAAACTTATTCTTGAATGTCTTCAGTATTTTTTTTAGGTTATCCAGACCATAACAATGTTGTTTTCTGAAGCTGTAAAAATTATTGTGCCTGTATTATTCTGCATTAACTGAATGATAATGCAAATACTTGCTGCTTCCAGTAAGAAAGTATTGCAATATAGGCAGTAGTTTCTTCATTTATTGCTCTTCCTGGGACCTGTTCGGCTGTAGCATAATTTGCCAGTTATGAAACAGAGGGAACTACTGAAAATTGAAAGGCAGTGGCCAGATTCATCTCACCTTCCCATGCCTCCAATATGAACATATACAACTACACCACTCATGCTGATCTCCATTCATAGTGAACAGAGAAAACCAGGCAATTTTAGGATGCAATTTATTTGACTTACTTTAGATGTCTATATTAAGGTGAGATGAACAGAAGTGCTTCTTTCTTTCCACTGATTAGACACAGGCAGGCTGGATGAATAGCTCAAATGGGGAAATCTGCATGGCAAATAACCTTATCTTCTCAGATAAACTCTACCTGGTGTGTCAGCTTCAGAGTGCACCAGTATCCACATCAGAGTACGAGATACACAACAGTGTTGACAGCTTTTTGAAATAGAAGGTAGAAGGGGGAAGACTTCACCACATCTCTCAATTAATTCCTATAACTGTTAACAGCAGATAAAACTAGGTGGTGGGAAAGAAGCACGATCATGCAAATTACACTAAAAATAGAGAATTATTATGTAAAATCAGGGCCAATATCTTTTAGCTGAAGAGCCTATTGATTAAAACTGCTTTGTACATGACTGCAGTGCACTGATGCTTATTTTAGATTAGAACTACCACTACCACTGAAAAGCTCAGTATTTCTTCCCTTAGGCACTCCAGATGAAATGAAAGATCAGGTTCATTCTATGTCTAGGGTTACATACTCATGATCAGATTATTGTAGTTTCATTCATTTAAAAAAAAAAATCTCCAAAAAGATTTAAAAGGTAGGAGCACTTCATCTCACTTGCCTCACTTGCAGCTAAAAAATGGTAGCCTTTCCTATTCCAGTATATTCAGTAAAACTGTATTTTGTAGTTGAAAATGAGTAGAATTCATGCTCTAGCCCCATTCTTTGGGTTTTTCTTCTTTTCTTCTGGCCTCGACAACTGTGTTAAGTAAAATAAAATTGAAATCTTACTGAATATATACATGGTATTACCAGTGCCTCCTTAGAAGGACCTGGCATCCTGACTGGTTCAGTAGTCCCTGGTTCTTCCACCTCGCCTCTCCCTCCTCTTCTTACCTCCTCCCTCTTCAGCATTTTCCCCAGTTTATTTCAGCCTCCTTATATCTATTATAGTTTTCTGTTCTGGGATTGCCTATGACAGTCAGACCCCATGCAAATGGCTGCAGTGCATGAACCCAATTAGCAGAAACATTTAATTTTTAGTTTCTACTGTGAAAGTTTCTTTCCATAGAGCCATCACCCTCAGACAATCACTTGCAGGAGAAAAATAGAAGAAAACTCTTAGCTCTGGGGTTTCTAGAGACAAAGTTTTCCCAAGTGCATAAACGATCTATTTTTGTTTGATTATTTGAAGATCCTGAATGCAGAAGCAGGTCAATACTTCCAAAGACCATCCACTAGACATGTTCTCCCTTGACCCCGAAAATATACACAGCATCAGACTGCGTTTCTTTAAGCTTTCCACGAAATCCATTGTTTACACACTAGTTTGTATATAAAACAGAACAAGTACCCTGATGAAGCAACTAGGGATTACAAGATTTCTGAGAATTCAATGCTACTCAGATACATTGAAGCTCTGAAAAATCAAGCTCAGGAACATTTCTCTGAATAGCAGGGATTATGCAGCAGTCCCTAGAGCTTCGTTATGAGCATGTTTTTAAATAGCCCAATGGGACTTGTGGTGAGGCAAAAAAAGACTGTGTAAATGGAAAAGAGTTATTAGTTAATTCCGCTCCTTTTATAACAACTACAAAACATCCCTGTCCTCAACCATGACATTTTTGAATCCCCAACAAAAGTTTCCATAGATCTTCCAAGGAAAACCCAATATTCTTGCTCAAGGGGGGAAAAAATCTTATAAACATGACGCCATGTAAAAAAATATTAAACACTTTTGCACTGTGGAGTGTTTGTAAATATGGTGTGCAACTCTGTTGCATTTGGGCTGGACAATTACATGCGTATATTCACTGAACATCATCAGCTTATTTTAAACAATAATACACTGAGTGTGTATTGCTGAAATGCATCACAAATAAACATGTTAGCTTTCCCTAAAGTAAACTGCTAAGCACTGAAATTCATAAATTCCTAGAAAAATTTATTATTTCTAAGTCACCTTCCTGTCATTGTCACCCAGAGACAGATTGAAAAAACCTTTACAAAGGCCTGCCATCACTGACGCAGTCAAAGAAACAAGGAGAAGTTTGCTGGATCAAGCTCTTAATTTCTTCTTTAGCATTTTGAATATCAGAGCAAAAATGTTTCATCAATATTTTATGTGCATATTTACGTATTTTCTGGTGACCTCCACATAACTGGTGTATTCCAGATTGCATTCCTTGAAATTGTATTATAAATAAACCATATAGACACAAAAAGCTAAGTGCCCAGGTGGGTAAATAAGCAGATTCAGGAATTCTACATGGTTATCACTCTCTGGAGTTCACCCTGGATGAAGATGAATCTCCTTGCTATGGTGTAAATTGTCTTCTACAAAGAAACAGGTCCTCCATGGCAGAGAATACAAATAGCTATGAGATATTCATAATGCGGTAGAAATATGTTTGCAAAACAAAACAAATAAAAGATCAGAGAAAAGAATGAATGCAAATCAGAAAGGGATGCAGTAGTAGGTGCTGTGTGTACGTCACAACTGCACTGAAGGCTTTTAAATTTGCGAGGCTAGGTTTCAGATGCCAGCAGTGACACCATCATGCTGTTAAGCGATAGTTTTCAACAGACACAATATGACCCCAAAAGTTGCAGCTGTACTCCAGAAAGGCTCCTTCCAGACCTGAATCCAGTAAACTCTAAAAGATGGAATTGCCTGCAGTGACTGCATAGCAAATGAGATTTTGAATGCCATATATAAAACAACCAAAAAAAAAACGTGCATTGGGTCAAAAAAAAAAGGTCCAATAAAATAAGGGTTTGTCAACAATCTTTTCTGATCCCTATACTGATAGCAAAGCTAGAAAAAAAAAAATGGAGCAAAGTAAGGTAAGAATTTTCAGCTTGCAGCTGCTAAACCCCATCTGCACACACCTCATATGGCAGCCCACATGCTACTCCTGCTGCTTTCCAGAGGACGCACCTGGCGATCTGACCTTTCAGGGAGATAACAGGGAGGGAATGCCTTGTTTCCTGCTTGACCAAGAGGCAGGTAAAAATGCTGGAAATTGCCTAAGGCAATCATGGTACCCCAAACAGAAATGAGCAGCCTCAATGTGGCTCTGCTACTGGAACTGAGAAAAGTAAATCCAATCGCTGCAGCATACTGCTCCCTGTGCAGTAACACTTACCCTTTTTACAGGTGTGGCTAGTGGACTGACTTTGTTAGAAATGTCAACTTACACTTTCCATTAGGAAATTTTGTTCACAATTTTTGAAACTCTTTTTCTTTTTTTTTTTCCAGGTATATGGATTGACATTTTCCATGCCCAAATGCCCAGAATGCAGACTTTGATGAATCCCTAACATGCTGATGTTTCTCTTTAAGAAACATGAGGACTCCACCGCTTAGACAAGGACTTGTCATTTAACGGGAAGGTAGTTTTTGCACTGTTAATCCTGTCCTGTTGCCTCAAACTCAGGCAAACTGGCTGCCCAAGTGAATAAAGACAGCTGATGTTTTACACGTTGCAAGTGCAATGTGTCAGGATGCAATAAGCGTGAATGAGACTTTCAGAATATATTCAGGCAAATAAACTAAATGTGCCTGATCCCTGGTACAGAGACCAGCTGGCCTGGCATTGCTCATGTCATTATTATATTATGTTGCTCCTTACAGCAGGGGGATTTCATTGCAACTGTCTGCTAGGAAAGGTCCCTGGCTGGGCTAATTTCCAAGCTGTGCCAGTGAATAGTCTGTGAGAATGTTAGCTGGCCAAGGTCAAAACTGTCATCACCTTTAATTTATTAGTATAGCTTTAACCGCACAGTTCCTCATCCCATGTGCTATCTTCATGTACAAATGCACTTCATACTCTCACTGTTCCTAACACAACTGAGCTGCGTGAGCTGTACTGACCATACAGGTTGGCCTAGACTTGCCAGTGGAAAGCTGAACTTTCCTTGAAATGTCTCCTTTTGCCCAACCTTAGAAAACCCTTCTCCCCACTTGAGGTCCTGGCATTGTGCTAGAAGCAGCCTGATTTGGTGCCTGCTGAATTTGGTGTGCTGAGCAAGGTGGTGATGGACCAGAGAAAGCAAAGGAAAACATGGGAGCACCATGTCTGGAGCTGCTGGAGAGATGAGGAATATCCAGGTAGGGGAGCCCGCATGAGATGGACACAACTGGTTGAGGTCCAGTGAGCTGCATTCCCTATTAACTAGCACCGACCCATCCCCAGAGTATCTCCATGATGCTACTCTGCATGCTCAGTGAGACATCATCGTAGTGGAAAACATAATCTGTGGCCATATTATCAATTACAATAACAATTATATAATTCAAATATTGTAATTAATGCCTACTATAATACATGACTAAAAAGAGCAAATTAAGGTTAAACAGAAAGGCTTGATTTTACCACCTTGTAGCTTTTAATGTTTGTCTTTCCAACATATTAGGGTACTTTTAAAACAGAGCTTCTGATTTATTTGTCATTTAAGATAAAATGTATGCAAATGTATTTATCCTTTCTCTGTACAGGGATGCCATGAACATCTTGGGCACTATGGCAAGCAAAAAATCTCTAGAAAATGTCATTTAGAAATAGAAAACTTATCTAACAATATTTTCAGTTAAATAAACAGCTTTGCTTCTCTGTAAGATTCCAATAGACCATTCTTTGTGCAGAATTTTTGGATGATGGAATATGTGTACCTGTTAACATTACCAAATCATAGCCACAGTAATGAGCAGTGTTTTGCTTTAACATTGAAAAAACAGTCAAATGGTCAAAAAAACAATTTTATGATCAAATCAGTTCAAAACTTTGCGAAGTTTTAAATATGGAAATACAAGAGATGATCTCTAATGTGCTCAGAAAATACAAATGACATTCGGACCTCTTTAAAATGTTGACTAAATCAGATGTACTATAAACCAATTAATATAATCTAACCTTCTTTTTGCAGCAGGGATATATGAAATATTCACAGATAATAGGTCAGACGTGGAGACTTAAAAGGAAACAACCTTTTAATACAGAGCTTACATTAAGTTTAATGTATTCATCTGACCCCGTATTCTAGTTACAAGATTTGGCAGCACAATATGTGCTCATTCTGTCACACCAGTACAAAATCCACTTGTTTGACATCGGTCATTAATGTATCTTAAAAAAAAAAAAAAAAAAAAAGCTAACACAAGATTAAAAATCGGATCAAAATCAGGATGATTACATTTTTTGTCACATCTGTCATACAGTAATTATTTCGGTGTCTTATAATGCAAGTGACCAAGCCCATAAGAAATGGACTATCCATGCACGTATCATGAGGCAAATCCAGACACTTCCTGACTAATAAAATCTGTTCTTTCATCTCCCAAGAACATGCTGCACACTCTCCATTACTCCACGTACTCTTTGGTATGTTTTAGAGCCGATGAAATTGCAATGCCACTGTGAGGACATGCTTTCACATCACTAGCAGCAGGCTCCACTGCTGTCTCCTGACCTGTATTCTCCTTGAACCATTTGGACACGTTGGCCCATGTGCAGTTTGGGCAGACAGCAGACTAACATGAGTTTGGCTGGCAGTCCAATGGTTTATGATGTTTGGATTCATAGATGGCGAGTACTGGGATTTTGGAAGTGTGCTTGTTTTGAGGATGGACAAAAATGGCCACAATTAGGATTAAAATTGAAAATGAACTGTGACCACGTGCTTGTTAAGGGATCAGTTAGACAAATTGTGTGGTATTGCACGACTGTTTATTTGTGAGAAATGCTCCCAATAAATATCAGCTGTAACTAGTACAATTGATAATCATTAAACAATTTATATCAACATTTAAAAGCAGAGTTAGTTGTTGTTGTCTTTTTTTTTTTTTAACTGTCCATCCTTTTTTTCAGGAGATGATGGGGTTTTTTTTTGAGTCAAGACCCTGATACAAGCGCTATTCATGACCCTACTGTCCCATCTCTCCATGTCCTTTTAAATGTGGCCCAGGCCATATGTACATGGGTTTGCCCGTTGTTAGGTGCCTCTTCAGAACCTCTTAAAATCTGGGCCCTAAACCCAGACCGATCTGAAGTATCAATCCTTTTTACCCAAAAGGATGAGGGATAGCTCTGCAGGTGCAGGTTCATGGGGGCTTGGAAGGTTAGCATTCACTGCATGTTCTGGATTACATGAGCACAGAGAGAAACTGCATCCCTGATTTCAGGTTGCCTACCAGGGCAATCTGAATGTGCACAGGGACATCTTGGACACAGTCCAGATTTCAGACCATCTATTGGGTCCACATAGCTCAGCTAAACATAGACGGGATGATGGGGTCACAGTGAATTCAGAGCTTTAATGAAAGGGAACTGATATTCTCAGCAACAGGGCCTGTATCTCACCATCTGTACCATTGTACAGTATTGCAATATTTTTAAGTCCAAAAAAGAGAATGATTTTGGGTTGTAGTTCTCTTTGTTTCCACACAAAGAGACAACAACAAAGACATATCTGGAAATAGAGCATTTCTAAACCGTCTCCTTGGTGGTTTTTTTTTTTTTTTCCCCTGAAGTTGTGTAGGAAGCTCAATAGCCATTAAGTATTCATGAACAGCTCTGCAGGTCGGTAAAGAAAAGGAGACAAAATTGGTTCGGCAACAGATCAAGAAAGGTGCCTGCACACAGAAATGATTTCCATGCAATTCTGGGATCTAATGTGTGTTTTTCCAGCTTTTCTTATGTACAAAGCCTTCTGTTAGGGTAATATTTAGTCCAGCACAACACATTCCCTTCATCTATGGAGTTAGCAAGCTGGGGGACAGAAGCTCTTCAGGCTGTAGAAGTTGCATTTAATAGGATTCACAGAAGAGATTTAGGGAGGTAATCATCCCTATAGCTTCTCAAGTCAAATTTTTATCCCCAAAAGCTACTAAATTTTTTAAGCATGTATTTTTGGCCGTAGTCTCCAGAAAATATCTCCCCTTGGAGCACACTGAATTGTGTAGGCTGTATTACCTAAATGAGCTTCTTTGCCATCTCTGCAACACCTAAATGCTAGCGAGACATATAATGAGATATTCCCTTCTTCATCTCACCAGTCTAACCAAGTCATAAACCTCCACTTAACAAAACCAGAAGAGGACAGATTTTCGGCATAGGGCCTGGGACACAGTCACATGCAGCTCTGCAGTGCCTAGATGCCAGGGTCCAGAGCTGCAAATGACTGGGCTAGGTGCCCAAAGAGTCCTATCCAAACCGGAGGGGAGCTCATGTGTCCACACCATGATTCAAAACAAATGGCACCCTCACCCTCTGCCAGCCAAAGGAAGCACCATGGATGGCAGGATGTTTGATACTCTGTATGTATATCTATAACCACATACATATCCATACAGAGGAAAAATGGTGGGGAAATGCAAAGCAAGCCAAGGATTACTCTGCACATGTTTATCCTTCCCTGCGTTCCCCCTGCCTTGGGTTCAGTGTCATTTAAACAAGCAGAACAGGAGGAATGTTGTCCACAGTTTGGACAATTTGGAAGGAGATATTTGATACCTTTTGTCCCAGTGGTTGGGCTCAGAGCCCTGTACTAGGAGATGGCCAAGACTGATCTGAACCACTCCATCTTGCTGCTGGCGGAAGGCAGACTAGCTGAGATTTCTCATCATCTGATGGTTGCTGAAGCTCACTGAAAAGGATTATGGCTGACACGAGGCAGACATGGGAGAGCTGAGTTCCCACCACTATTTTCACCAAATCCAACAAAGCTGAGGGCAGCCCAGTTGTGATTGCTCTATTCCTTCCATCTCTTATCCCTGTTCATCCCTTCCAGAGGCAAAACTCCCTAGTGTCTCCTCAGCACAGAAGGGCACACGATGTTCTGAAAACACTCAGGAGCAAAGTAAATCCACATGCTAACAACAAGTTCCAGTCCTGGCTCCATTATATATATATATATATATATATATATATATATATATATATATATATATATCAGGGTTTTAACTGTTTCAGTAATCGGAATTATTGTACAACCCAAGCATTGTGTTCCTCAAGCCTTTCTATGTGTTCTTACAGTTTTCCAACTACCAACTGCTTGACCGTGTTTTGTCAAACATTTTCTGTGCTCCCTGGCTGGAAGCAGTTTGAGCCTTGTAGGCTAAGTACAGGGTCAAGGCTGTCAGGACTGATAAGGACTGTGAACACACATCAAAAAAGACCTGGAAAGTATTGACATGTAATACGAGATTTTGAGTGATTATGGAAAGCCAACATTAAAGGGACATCTGGAAGAAGAGACTTATTGAAGATGGGACCATGGCTGTGTGGGTCTCCCACCTACCCAGTATCCTGTGTGTAGCAACTGTGGCTGTGCTGTCAGACAGGAAGTCAGAAATCCAAACAGATGGATAAAAATCGTGAATTAAATACCACAACAAGTAACTGGGCCTTTTCAGATGTACTTTAATCATCTGATTATTCCCAACACTGAAAAGTACTTCAATTATTATCTCATCTCTGCCTAGTCAGAGTAGTTACCCCATGCACCAACAAAAGCAGGCCAGCTACCCTATCTGAAAATAAGACACATCTTGGCTCTGAAGAACCTCTCTTCCTGCAACACTTCTTCTTATACCTGAAGAAAAAGATATGTAAATTGAGATTGCCAAGGTTGCCTATGAACCTGGATGCTAAACTTGTCCTCCTTCATATAAGAATTTAGGAAACAGGATATTTCATAGCAATTTTGGATGAGACTCTTTTAAATGTTTTCGATTTATTTAATTTGCTGTGCGATATTGATAATATGAAAGATATGCAATATCACATACAGCAATAACGGAAAAAAATAATTACACAGGTGGATTACTAAAGACTTATTTGATCATATTTTTATAATATTAACATGCTAGATCAGAATTTCTGGTCATGTTTGTCAGACAAATGCCAAAATATTGAGATCACACAGTCACTGGGAGTTACTTCTGCACATCTGCAAAAGCTGCACTCATTTACTTTCTAACTTGTGTCTACGAACAGGTTTAAATGGGCAGCCTAAAATAATTAAACAATGAACTGCTTCTTCAGTGGTGAGAATCTCTTCAACTACAGACGTTCAGTAGCTCCTGGTGCCATTAGATCAAAAGCCTGATCCAGTTCCTAGCTTTGTGGGGGAACTTGCTCATATTAGCCTCCTTTCTCACTTGACCAGTGTTGAGCTTTCAGACCTGCACAACTCCTACAATGTTTGAAAACATCTGATAATGCAGAACTGCATTCCTTAAACATTTGTCATTCTGGTGAAGAAAAAAAAAGTTAACATAAATAAATTTCTATAATTACAGTTAAAAGCATTGCTTTCTCATGATTCTAAAAGATATTTTTAGCTGTCTTCACAAGCTGAATTCATTTTATATAATTGCCTCAGATCCTGTTGTTCAGCTGCTAAAAATCATTATCCCGGCTGGCCCCTAGCAGTCTTTCCCCACATCTGTCCAACCAGTCCTGACCACATACATGTGCAAAAGGCTGTCCCGTGCTCCAGGGGATGTTGGAAATGAAGGAAGATATCAATAGCCAGTTCAGGCTAATGAAAACACATCTCTGCAGGGGCTGAGCAAGCTGATGGTTGGTTGTTAATTATATGGGGCAAGTTCAATTGCATTTCCCTGCAATAGGTTTTATCTGACTATGATATCTACTTGGTTTGTATAGCCACTTAATTACATTGCATCCTTCATACTTACAAAATGCAGAAACTGTTATTAAGTAGATAATTCTGAAATATGCTTATCTCATTTTTAAATGTTTATGTGCTGTTTTTATCATATAAACTCATAAAGAAATGTCATTATATATTTATAAGATAGAAAAACTGAAGTAAATACCATTTTGATATCTAATTTCTTTGTTGCAAAAGAGCAGTTACCAGCATGCCCCAAGTTTCTCCCCCTTTTTATCCTTTATAGTTCTATCAAAAGAGCCTTCTATGGCTGCTGTGCTGAGCTCCTCTACCCAGCTCTTTCCTTGCTTGCATTTGGTTTGATTCAGCCTTCCTTTTGAACTGTCTCTGCTTTACAAGTTTTTCGGAAGAAGAAATATCGTGTCATCCAACTTAAAGTCTCTTCTGCTTTCCGTGCAGCAGCCAGTATCTTTTTTCTTGATAACCCATCCTATCTGATATTTTTTGTTCCCTCTTTAGTATCTACTTCTCCTTTGTGACTCATCTTCTCTTTTACACTTCAGTTCTGTTTTCTTCCTGTGACTACTTGGTTTATCTGGTTACTCAGAGTCAGCCAGAGCTTCCAGCCTGGCAACTTGCAGATCCAGCCCTTTGCTTGTCTCTCTCTATTTAGATTTGTATCTCAGCCTACCTCTCTGCCTTGTCTTGGACAAAGTTCCAGCATCTCTATCATCTTTCTTTTCATGATCTTTTTTCTTTCACACAATTCAAAACTTTACTCCACCCCCCCAAACATTTCCATAACTTGGCAGTTGTATTTGAGCTTTCCTTCTTATTTTATCTCTGTCCAAATATTTCTAGTTCTTCTGTCATATTTTTCTGTCTGTCTCTCTCTGTCACTTATGGAAGAAAAGTCATCTCTTTTTTTTTTTTTTTTTAAAGTATCTGGAGTTTTGAGGTGTTTTGTTAATATATTTTCCACATTTTTGTAACATGAAATTTTGAAGGGTCAGTAAAGAACGTCCAAATTTTTTTTAGTTTCCAAAGCAGAGGAAAAGACTACCAGTCAAGGAGTAAAGGACATCTACAATAATACATACACTTTGAAATTAGAGCCACAAGAAACACCCTTGTCCATAATACATGGTCTGGATCCAGCCAGTCCATAAACAAAGATATATGATTCAGCTGTAGGTCCATCTTCCTTGAAATTATTTTATATTGCTGTGAAAACGTTCCAGTTAGGCAGCTAGCCGTGTCATCATAGCTCAAAGCTCTGACCCACTGGGGTTATGTAGGATCTGCTCAGAACTAGAGTCTGAATAACATTTTCTTCTCCTCTTCTAAGACCTCTAAACAGCATCCAAATCTGATTCACAGTGGCTGTATTCAGTGCCTGGAAAAATAGCTCCCATTCATTATCATCCCTCCTTGGTCTCTCCAGTACTCATTAGTTTGCCAAATGCCATCAGTGTTTTTAGTCGTAGTTTTCATTTATCTTTGTGTCTGGCTGGCTCAGTTTCTTTCTGTGTTCTCTTAGGAATTATAATGTAAAAATATATGAGTTAGCTTGAAATACCTTTCTAAACTGGCATGACCAGCAGGAGGCTGGCGCATGTACTTGCTCGTATCCTACAGCCATTCATCAAGGTGCAGCACCATAGAACAGTATCACTAGTAACTGTGGAGCCAGTGTGGGAGAGGGCTATGTGACCTCACCTCTTGGAGGTGTCAAAGCACAGCAAAACTGGTCTCTGAAGGAACCACAGGGTCAGGATTCAGCTTTTTGTTCAGTAGTTGTGTTGGCAATTGGAAGTTTTATGAAATGCTGTTTGTTGTCCATAATTCACTGATTTCTGATGGGACCTGTAGGTTCCCGCTTGATACCTAAAATGCTAGGGGGTGAAATATCACTGTCAATATAATCTTCAGAATGTTTATATTATATCCAGGTGCATTTGTAGCTATTTAATCTTCTTGGAAATACTGTCAGGCTGTTTTTTAGGCATGATTTATGCCCTTTCTATTGGAGTGAAACTTATTTCACTGGAGTAATCATGGTTTCCAGTCTATCTTTTATCAATGACATAAATTCACTCACCAGCCAAATGCTCCATTATCACAGGAGCATCATGTTGGTGTGGTATTACCTTCCCCTGAAGGAGGCTGGATTGCTTTTATTACTTCCTACTTGAACAACTGCTAACCTCTTTCCTGGAGTTCTTCTAATGGGATGGCTATACTTCTGACATGACTGATTCAAGTTGCCCTTGCCAAGATTTAACAGACTAAAATATCTGTCTCGCTTTCTTCAAGGACAGAGATTTGATTTCCTATAGAATCTCTGATTCAAAAACAAGAGTTGTTGTTTTGTGCAGTTTCCCATTTGTCCTTTTTTTGATGAACTTGCCCACTTTATGAGCTTCCTGATGAAACTCATAGATTTAGATTGCTAATTATTACTACCTACAGCCAAGATCTATAATTCTTTACAGCCTGTAAATACCACTGATTTCAGTACCTATTCATAATCTAAACTATCTAGAATTTGTTGTTAAATTCATGTTTTGCTATATCAATTTTCTAGAGTGTGACTTCTTAACTAGTTTACTAACCAGAGCTGCTAAATCACCTGCTTAGTCTTAAATCTAATGTTCAGAATAAAACAAATTTCTTTAAACCAATTCCTGAGCTTTATGTGTACAATGTTATGAGCGCAATGCCTGACAGTATGTGGGACCTCCTTACACACTGTCGACATCTGTGTGAGAGTTCTGTTTCCAGTCTACCAGGTACCACTACCAGTTGCTTTGCAACAGGACTTCTTTGGCAAAGCGTGAAGAAAAGGAATTAGTTGTGGGGAAGGACAGAAGTGTAAAGTGAGAATAAAAGATAAAAGGAGAAATATGGTGAGAACCTGGTTGTGATGTGACATAGGTGAAAATATGGTGTAAATTGTGAACGTTAGGAGGTGGCAGATAATTGTGTGTATGTGGGTGAATGTCCAAAACTGAACTTCTGAACTGTAAAGCAGAAGTCTGCTACTGGCTTGCTACAACCAGTATGAGCTGGTTGCACGTTGTGTTAACAGCTGGACTACATAAAAGCTGCATGCCTTTTATAAAGACACATGAGAAAGAACCACCAGTTAGGGGGGCAAATTATGCATTGTGTTTCTGCACACAGACTGTATTGGCTCTGGGTGATCCCAGAAGTGACACCAGAAAGAAGATCTTGGCTGGAGGAAAAATCCTGGAAGTAGGTAATTATCCTGGAGATCAAGTACGTGGATGGAGACAAATGCTGGTGATGCCCAAGACTTGTAGCTGTGAGCAGCAGCACACCAGGAACCAACCCAACTTTCTGCCCAACCTTTCTGGACCAGCAGTGATCTCCCTGTGGGTCCAAGGAGTCAAGATCAGCATAAAACTAAGGGGTGCATGTGAAAGCAAGGCAGTCAAGTAGCACAAAAGCTCAACTCTTGCTGGTTCTTAAATAAACCTCGCTACCCAGATCCATCATCGTTTGCTGTTTACCCTGTCTTATCTGTGGCATGCTGGAACCTTGAATAAGAAAGGTATTTACCTATTTGGTCATTTAGAGTTTTAAAGTCCCTTTAGTTTTTGGAAAACTATTTTCATTTAATTTCTTTACAAACAACTTTGATTAGATTGACTAAATTTTTAATATTACTTATCACACTAGGATCTCCCAAAGCCTCTTTGTACTGTTGTAACATAAATAACAGCAACCACAACAACTAATTCTTTCTGATGTTGGATCTGATCTCACAGAAAAAAATCAAAGTTGTTAAAGAGCATGAAAAAGAAACATATTGAATTATTTTAAGATCACTTTTCAAAGTTGCCTGGAGTCTGACAGTGAAGATTTCTCATTAAAAAATAAGAAGTGTTAGGACCTGGCTATTTCAAATCAGTCTAGTCCTACTCACTTCTATGGGAGCTGAAAAGGCACCACAATAGAAACTGAACCCATAGGAAAAAAAATCAGCAAAGTTTATGGTGAGAATAGTGAGAATCCAATTTTATGTCTACTCATTTCACTGCCACATAAATTTCAAGGTCTAACTGGGATCAGTTTATGGTTAAGATTATTAACCGCAGGAAATCACTCATTTTGAAACTGAGCATAAATATGTAGTCTGCCACCTATAACTTGGCTATCCAAAGTGTTTGCAGAATTTTTCTCAGCTTCTCTTGTGCTCAGAGCTGGTGTCAGAAGCAGTGTGGGTCAAGGGCGCAGAGGGACTGTGCTTTTAATTGCACCCATTCTTGGATTCAGTGGCAAAACTGTGCTTTCAGATACTAGGTCCATTAACAATGACCACATTTTTAAATGGAGAGTGTGACTTATTTGATTATCCATTTAGTTGGAACATGATTGCTGAATACCCTCTAGAATAAAGAATTAAAATCAACCCAATTCTCCCCGGATGTCTTATTAACTACCATTCAATAAAAGAGTGGCAATTACTTGGCTCCAAAATTGTTTTTTCCCCCTCCAACAAAAACATTTTAAGGCATCTCACAAACGTACATGTGGCAGTGGGCAGGAAGTCTCATTTTAGGTTTGGGCAATCAGCCATCCATCTCTGCTTTTTGTTCCCTCAAGGTTAATTCTTCTTTCATCATGTTTTTGTGGCAAGAAAGTTTTTCTAGATAGATTTATTCTTGCCTATTCACACAAACCCAATGTGGAGATCTTGCAGATTAATTTCTTCCACAGCAATTACATCTGTGGTAGAAAAGTCTCAGCAGGGTCACTTACATTTTCCTTATCTCTTTGCTTTTTTTTTTCTGTTACCTAATTTCCCACCGACCTTGTTCCTCCTGCACCTTTTACTTTGGCAGCTACCCTGAATTCCATTGAGGCATCAGTGATTGAATGAATGTCTACATGAAACATACTTTATATCTAGCATAACTACATCATATATACCAGACAGCCTACATGCATTCATGTCCTCTGACCTATGTGCTTTTTCCTGTTCATTGCTTCTGTTAATTCATGTCTTTCGAAAATTAAATATTTTGCTTACATGGAATACTCATGCTTGGTACCATTGGACAGATGTTCATGATCTCCTTGAAAAACACTTTAAATAAACACATTTCGTTATAGAATCATTGAATAGCCCAGGTTGGAAGGAGCTCAAAAGATCATTAGATTCAACCTTCCATGGGAAAAGGGAGCTCATCTAGCATGTTGTCTAATTATGTCTATATTTAATAGTGGTGATTTTTTGTGTCTCAAGCAAATAAAGGAATTTAACTGCATATTGTCTTAAGAAGATCATGCCATACAAGACAGAGAGGAGAGAGAGAAGAGAAGAAAGAAAAAAAAGAAAAAAAAAGAAAAGAGGAGAGGAGAGGAGCAGTCTTTCAGCCTTTGGCAACATAATTTGAGGTAAAATTCATTTATGATTACGAACAGAGCAAAAGCTGAGCACAACATTAGATACACCAACAACATGAGATCAATTAATGTCATTAGCATCTCCTGTATCTGGTCTTTAGCTGTGGAGAGTCTCCACTATCTCAGAGAAAAGCAGAACATCCTCCTTGATTACCACTTGTGATTATATCTTACACTCCCATGAGCTCTGTGGGATCTCCCATCTCACCTTCTGTTAAGCATGGTCACCAATTTGGCCAGAAAATACAGTAGGGTGTCTTTGGACTATTTTATTTAAAGTAAGTATTATTTGAGGGTTGTCCTGCTCCCTCAGCCTTCTCCATCTTTTCAGGATGGCACATTTGTAGTAGACTACTCTGTGACTGCCCTTTGTGGGCTCTGCTCTTTGATGGCCAGGTGGCACCTGTGGAGGCTCAGCCACCCTTTCCCCTTCCCAGGTGTAAAGCTTCAAAGTGCTGGGTACCTTGGCTGTGCAGTGCACTGAGCGCGTGGAGATGGTGCTGACAGGCTGCACAAGGCAGAGCCGGAGCTGCTGGAGTCCTGTCCTCACTGCCTTTTGGGAGCCAGGTACCTCTGAGGTCCCACAAACCCCTAACACAACCCTTCAAAACAGCCCAGTAATGAGCTAACAGTGATGCCTGTGAGCCCGGCCTCTAATTAGCAGTGTAGACAAACCCACTGAGACAATTGTGGAGTCAACAACACTACAAAGAAATTCTTGGTAAAGAAATATTTGAGGAATTCAAATGAGATAAAACCACACACATGTTTGCATTAGGACTTGGAAAACTTCAGTTGTTTGCAAAATTCAGCATTAGGAAAACTAACACATTTTGGAGTTACATTAAGTCTTGGATGGGAACCAAGAAGAGGCTTCAGCAGTTGTCTAAGCTTTCTGAGAAATTATGACTAAAAATATCAGGGTATGTTTTAGTGTAAGCATATATACATTCTGCAGGCTGTTGCAGCACACCTGTTGTTGTAGGGGTGCAAATGGTAATTGAAATATCACATTACTATCACCTGGTCACATGCAGCTAGGCTATTTGACATTTACTTTAATCAATTTATATTTCAAAGTTATCTGTGGTTTTGTTCAAGAACACAGCTCCTCAAATTTGATTTGGGATATCACTTCAAGGTTAGGCATGTGTAAAGCTTATAAGGATCTTAGGTGAAAAAATCAATAGTGCACAGTTTAATGAAGTTGACAACACCACCTGCAAGGATGATGCATGGACCTGCACCAGAATTGAAGCAGAAAGCCTGGGGTTATTGAATGTGGACATGAAACTTTCAATGACCATATTAATCCAGCCAACCTATTAAAAATACCTCATTTTCGTTTTGCTGCCCACTGTTTGCTAGGAACAACGAGACATGGAGAGACGTAAATATCACTTCTGTGCAGAGATGTGTGATTCACAGACTATAACCGAGGCCAACCTGCTGCCTCTCAGGAATACACACTGATTTTGTGCTTCCTATACAACAAAACATTTCTCAGGATTTAGCCGTCTGGGTGTTTTAAGCAGTGAGAATAAAATAATAATCCCACATGATTTTGTTTTATGTAAAATAATGTTGCATTTGTTTCTGAAGGTTATTTTGCAGGTGATGATATACTGCAATGTGAACTTGCTTAAAAAAATCCTTGTGGCCATCTAAATTACTGGTCATTCGTGCATGTCTAAAATGTCTCTATCAGAATATAGAAAGCCAAAAGTAAATAGAATAGCACTGTTTAAGTGTGTTGCTGAGCAGCATGTGAGGTTACAGCGCAACCAAGTAGCACGCTGTAAATCATCATCAGTGTGTCACCAGGTCAGTAACAGCTCCTAATGGATGCCAGCACAGTATAGTCAGGGGATTTTCAGTTCTTAGTTTGATTATCTGCCCTACCAGTAGCTAACATGTCAAGCATTTACTTCACATAACAATCAGAATTAGTAGAAAAGCACAATATCTAGTGACTTGACTCTTTTCCAAAAGTCAGCATTTAGCTGAGGGGTCAAAAGTTACCACTGTGGAAACACATAAGCAATGCTGAGAGTGATCCCTGGCTCTATCCACCAGAGTATGCCCTACCTAGACAGCCATGGGGCCAGGAGTGTCCCTGTCACCCACTCTTTGCCATTCGCTCAGTCACTTCTAATCATTCCCAGAAAAGAGTAGGTATGTAGGCCCACAGTTCTGGCTAAGTCCTGCTTTGGCCAGGACCAGAGTGGCTGGACACTTGTCATGGCAAAAGCTTGACCACCAGCAGCAGCATGGCAGTGGCCCAGGAGGACGAGAGCACACCTGGACAGGGCACTAGGTGCCCCTGGTTCCCTCTGTCTTCTGATCAGGCAGGTTGTTCCCATGCTGGAAATAGTACCAACAGCTAATTCAATGGAAATAAACACAAGACTTTCTTTAATTATGATAGGGAGTATCCTGGAAAATGATCTGGTTTTGCCCATCTGCAGGCAGTGAAGATTAAAACATGATAACTGATAGCCTTGATAAATCTTCGTGCATGCAGTGATGATGCACTCCTCTGCCTTGTGCAGGGAAAAGGGTGATCCTTCTGACTTACTGGTGGGTGCTTTCAGGGTATCTTTGAGCTGGTATCTAATAACACACTGGTCTATTATTTGAATTTGCTGGCCTGAGTAAAAGGTGTTTGGAAATAATGTTTGCAGGGATAATTCTAGACTAGTCAGGTCTTTATAAAGATACTCAACTACTTTAAATGTGTGATGAAATATTTGTTAAAATCAGGTTAAATCACATGGATGCAGCAGCCCTGTTTTTCAGGAACCGTTTCCAGTGTGTGGCCAGCTTGGGAGTGAGAGATTTACCTAGCACTTTCATAGGATGGAAAAGAAAATGGACTTTAAGTATTAGACTCTATTTAACATTTTCCCCTTGCTATAACTGTTTCCCCTTTGAGTGTGCTGCCGGTTGTGGGATTCAGCACTGGATGAGACTGTGCCACTGCAAATCACCCCGCAGCACCCAGAGATGCTCAGAGAAGAAATGTCTTCCCTGGGCTTAGGACAGAGAAGCAAGGGAAGAGAAGACATGATTGTTGCTGTGAGGCTGAGACGTGAATTAATGACAACATTTTTAGCAAGGTTGTCATTTCTGCTCCTATAGGCTTCACATTGCATTATCTTCAGTAGAAACCAACCCCCATCCCCTCTCTCCCCCAAATTTACCATCTTCATTTGACTTAAAATAAAGCAATCCATATGTTGCATACGTTAGCCTACATTTTGTCAGCTGAAGTAGTTGAACATTTCAGATTCAATACCTGTGTGTTTTTATATCAGTTCAGGTCTCACACAGAAAGCTTGCTTGAAATTAAAAACTAAGTCAAGAGGAAAGACTACTTCTAAATGCAGGACTAGGCTGCATTAATTGTTGTATATGATTTTTGACAGACATTTTCTTATGGTATACAGCAATTTTTCTCTGAACATCTTGCTGAAAAACTCATCACCCGGTGATGATGGATATGAATAATTTGTGAAACCTATCCTACTGGATGTATTAAGAAAAAATAAATGCCTGACAGCAAACAAAAAACAGAACCAAACCTGCAGACAAGCTTTAAATGGGTGACAAGGCAAATTCGTCTTGATATCTTTTACAAGGAACATCAAATTGCAGCCATTAAAAACAGTAAATCTTATCTACAATTAAGAAGGATGTTGCAATGATTCTCCTCAAGCTTTTGTGTGTAGAATTAAGATCTATACTTTGAGAGTCACCCTCTTGAAAACATGGACTATGCCTCTCCAGAGGTCCTTCTACTCTATTTTCATTATTACAGATCTTTAGTTACCAACTGATTTGCAATAATCACACCAAAATTTAACTACATAATTAAAGCTGTTTGCTTTGTTGTTATTATTATTATTTGCAGCAGAACATTTTTCAGTTGCAGCCTGAAATACGTAATTCAGAAAGAAAGATCACTCTCCTGCCATGTGGCTGTCTCTAACATGTAAGCTGGCTGGGGCTGTAGTGTCCCTGCTGGAGGCTGCTGTCATTAGTGGAGAAACCCTGACACTTTATTAGATGGTTATTCACTTAAAAACAAAAAATTCATTATGAAAACCTCTGCCCAAAGACCTGCATAAAATGCCACAAGCAGAGGTCTCAGCTGGTGTAAATTGATGCAGCCTCGATGGCTTTGGCAGGGCAGTGGTTGTCTGCTCCAGCTGAGAAATCTGTCCCAGCTCCAGTGTCAGCAGCTCCACTCTCACCACCATCAGCGAGAAGAAACCATTTGCCAGATTTTCTTCATTATTAATCATTGACCTGTGGCTATGTTCCCCTCTCTAACCTCAAACTTCTTGTACTGATGTTTTCATGGGAGGCTAACACACAGTGCTTTTTCTATTTTGTTTGATTTGGATGTTTAAATGGTGTTTTCAACACCTTATCTTCTGAGCATCCCAGGTTTCTTGTTTTATTCCACAGGCTCACTCTATGCAGCAGATGTCCTGCTACAAAGCCATGCATGTCCTGCAGGTTCCTCCTCCCACCTCTGGGTGCCGTTGCACAGACATCGGGGTGCTCACCCCGAGGAGCAGCACACCGTCCTCCTGACGTGAGCGGCCCTGATGTGCTGAGATGGCTTCTGTGGGCACAATCCCCCTGAAGATGATGCTGTCTGACAACGTGAATCCAGTCCTGGTTTCTTCATCTAATTTTGGACAAATGGGGCTTCCAATGTTGTGATGCCAAAAACGTGCAATTGTTTGGGTAGGGGCGATACCAAACATGAATAGAGGCTGGGCAGAGAGTGGATGGAGAGTAGCCTTACAGGGAAGGGCTTGGGGGTATCGGTGGATGAAAAACTGAACATGAGCTGGTAATGTGCACTTGCAGTCCAGAAAGCCAGACATCAATAAGCGTGGCCAGCAGGTCGAGGGAGGTGATTCTCCCCCTCTGCTCTGCTCTCGTGAGACCCCACCTGCAGTGCTGCGTTCAGCTCTGGGGCCCCCAGAACAAGAAGGACATGGAAAGATTAGAACGAGTCCAGAGGAGGGCCCTGAGGAGGATCAGAGGTCTGGAACACCTCTCCTGTGAAGACAGGATAGGGAAGCTGGGGTTGTTCAGCCTGGAGAAGAGAAGGCTCCGGGAAGACCTTAGACTTCCAGCGCCTAAAGGGGGCCTGCAGGAAAGCTGTCAGGGAGTGTGGTGATAGGACAAGGGGGTATGGTTTTAAACTAAAAGAGGTGAGATTTAGATTAGGTGTTAGGAGGAAATTCTTCACTCGGGGGTGGTGAGGCACTGAAACAGGCTGCCCAGAGCAGCTGTGGATGCCCCATCCCTGGAGGTGCTCAAGGCCAGGCTGGATGGGGCTTTGGGCAGCCTGGTCTGGTGGGAGGTGTCCCTGCCCATGGCAGGGGGTTGGAGCTGGGTGGGCTTTAAGGTCCCTGCCAACCCAAACCATTCTATGGTTCTGTGGTTGCCTGGGAGGTAATCTGCTGTCCTGATCTGTAGGGTTAATCGCTGTGACTGACGGGCATACCTGAAGAGGGATGGCTTGCACAAGTGTCAGGAAGAATGAGCCCAGCACCGAGTCTGCTCCCTGCCACAGTGACACCAGCCCAGCTGAGCACAATCTGCTGTGTGAGGAGTTCACCTCACCTGCATGTATCAAGACCTTAAGCCTTTCTTCTTTGACATGGAGATTAAGGGCAACCCTGACAAACTCAAACCTGATAAGCATCCTATCTCATCGAGACAAGCTACTGGCCTACAGATTACCCAGTGTGGGCTTGTCATGGGTAAGTGTCCCTTTTGCTTTCGTAAATTCAGCCAAGAGCAGCACTCTGCCCTTTCAAATGACTCACAGGAATCTGAGCTAACTGGCTACAAATAAGCCAAATCTTTTTGAAAACCTTTACTATCTTATAGCTGCCAAGCACTGGTGCCTACGTATACTGACTTGGGAGTTGACAAAAGAGAAAGGTGTTTGTCTGATTTCTGATTCTGCCTCCACCCTAAAAAAATGTTATTTCTGTCTGCCTTTGGGACAGGAATGGATGCTGAATTTCAGACTAAGCATCCCTGTCCCACTGTTCTTACCAACTTACTTTACAAAGAGCAATTCTGCCCAACATGTCCCAGTAATTTATGATCGCGATAACAAATGGGCACATTAGAATAAGATCATTAATATCGTTGCTTACACAGCACCAAATCAACCTGCAGATACAATACAGACTCAATGTCAAGGGGATCTGATTTAGTTCTTTTTCCCCCATCTTCCTGCTGTGTCTCACACACACACACAGCTTGTGCTTCCTCATCTTCAAATATGCATATACACAAGAGAAAAGCCTCTTGTATGCACTAGGGAGTTCCTGCAAAATGACAAGCTCAACCCTATAATGCTTTTTAAAGTCTGACTCAACTCAGTGAGTGATCTTCTGTTTGCCGCTCAAGGTTTGTCTGTGCTAGAGTTACATGTGCCTATAGTGGGGAAAATAAGGAGGAAAAAAAAATCTGTAGTGGTCTCATCCTGCACTGAGGCCTGAATTTGTGTCTGGGAGACCACATGGTGTCCTCTGGCTATGTCTGTAAGAGCAGAATAAGCAGCATCTGGAAAAATTTCTAACCATTACATCTCAATCACCCATGCTGTTGTTAAAACAGTGCCTTGCATGGGTCTACCCTGGCCAACAAGCACTCTATTAAATGATTCACAGACAACATTTGAGAACTATTGTGGACCAGAGACCAGAGACCTTGTAGACTGTTCCTGACTACTTCAGTTGGTCTTGAGACATCCAGCTTTCCAGAGCAGTTGCTGCTTTCATAGCCACAGGTAATTAAATGAATAGCATCCTGCACCTAATATCCTATGCAGCTCAACGTGACTGGAGCAGCATGGCAACACATGATCCTCCATTCAGCTCTTTGCTTTTATGGTCCCATGGGGTTTTCATGGGCCGAAAAGGCAAACCCCTTGTTCCCTCTGTAAACCAGCAGCACCCTACGCAGGGGAAAGGCCGAAGCTGGCAATAGTACTCAGTGAATCAATTAAAAAACTTTTGCTTTTAGACTGCTGAAAGGGTGGTGGCAGTGGTTTTACTTCTTTCAAGTAAAAAAAAATATTCTGAATAGCGTATCCTTTTTTTTTTTTTTCAAAACGGGAAAATTATTATGAACTTGTGTCTTATAGCTAGTATTTTATAGATGCACATTATATATACATATATGCTTTCACATGTGATATGAACTTTGATGCATCGTTTTGGATAGCTGTTTTCCATGGGCTTCTGCTAACGAACAACTGTGACTTCCCCCTAGTGGTCAATTGCTATTTTTAAAGCTTAAAAACTGGGCTATTGCATTAAACAAAATTCGTTTTAGAAAAATTCAAAAACCTCCCTTTTGATAAAGTTTATGGTCATTGCCTAATTTTAATAAAACAACAGAGTCTGGTTTCTTACTAAAGCCAAAAAAAAATTGCACCAAGAGTTCAGTGTTGTAACACAGCCAGCAACAAACAATAACCTCAGTGGGATCAAAGTTCTGACCTGATCATTGGCTCACTGATTGATTGATTGAGTTATATATTTACGCATAAAACTACGGTTTGTCATCACCTACCAACTTAAATGTACAGTATTCCCTTAGAAGTAGTCTAAATGCTTTTTCTAGTGCTTCCTTATGTTGTGTTTGTACCCAGAAGCTGCCAGATGACCTAGCAAAGGACATTTTTCTCTCTTTAATGAAAATCAAAATATTCCAGCTGATGTCCACTTCACCTCCATTCACTCTGTCCTCTGACTTGGACAGAAATTGTTTCAATTAACTGCCCTCTTCCCACCTTTTTTCCTTTTTTTTTTTTTTCTTAAGAAGTTATTCAAAAACATTGATGCTGGCATTCCAAGTTTGGAGTCTTCACTACATGGCTTCTTTGTATCATCCTTATCTAAAGGGCTTGGAAAATTCCCTCTTTCCACATCTTATTAGAACAATACCAGTCAAATTCCCAAGCTAAGGGAAAGCGGTCTCTTCAGCCGGCCTTGTCCTATATTTACAAAAAGCAGTTGCTTCCCAGGCAACATCCCAGCTTGCTTCAAAAAGTAAAGAAAGTTAAGCAATTGCTTTGTATGTTTGTTTGTCTGTTAGATAAACATCTAACATCTAACATCTGTTAGAGTACTTCTCCCATCCAAAACGTGCAAACTTATTGGCAGTTTTCAATTAAATATGAGAAAAGCCTCAAAGATTGATAAGTTCTTGTAAGTATCTTGAAACAATATATGCATAAATAGAAACACAAAACTAGATAAACAAAAAAAAATTTTCATGCTGGCATGTCCACAAGGACTCCCTCACTACAGCCCATATATTCCAGACCATCTATTTGGAATGTATTTGGAATACCACAATTAGGAAAACTTAATTTGTCCCCTTAGTCCTATGAAGACTCAAAGTCCTTGAGATCTTTGCAAACACAGAGTAATGGCAGAGCAATGTACACAAATGGCTGCTATCATCTGTCAGATGAGCTGCTGGATTTCAAGATCAAAGCATCCCTTTTTAGAGGCCTTTGGACTGGGAAATAGGGCAGCATCCTTTGGAAAATATGGATCAAGTATAGTTCGTTGTTGGAAGTAAATATAGTTTGTTCCTTAATACAGCATGAGTGAGTAATTTCTCAGAAGTCAGGCACTGGAGTTAGGATTAGATCTGAAACCCTGGTACGTGTAATTGTACAACTTGAAAAACTGGGGACCAGGCATTTTTCCTCCTCTTCACTAATATCCAAAACATAACAGAAATCCAGGCAGAATTAACTCCTATTTACAGATTCAGTTTATATATATATATTTCTTTTTTATTTTTATTTATTTTTTATTTTTTTCCCCAGCATATGGGGAAAGACCATCTTTTGAACTTCTTTATTCTACTTGGGTACCTCAGGGTCAGGGAGGACAAGAGGCTGGAGGGGACCTGCTGACAGAAGCTGTCCCCTGCCCTGCCTCATTTCTCAGCATGTAACATATGCAATCCCATTACTAGCAAGCTTGCTCTAATTTTATCCTGAAGTGCTTCCCCAGGGGACAAAGCCAGTGCTGCCAAATGCACAGTTGGGCACACTGCTCCAGCCCTCAAACGAAGGGTTCATTTTTATAGATACTAAACAGGATTTGAATTTGTTACTGGGTCACCTACATTTGAGTACAGTAAGAAACTTTGCATATATTTTTGTTGCCAAAAGTTGTGAGACCACAAGGATCAGAATTTGTTTGCTTACAGTCACGATGTATCACATCTACTGTCAGTCAACATCCTGTTGACATGCACTTATCTTGACAGCTTGGTCTAAAGTTTCCACTTCATGTGCACAAAGAGCAGCAAGAGAAAACATGAATCCCCTCAGAGATTAAAAATGATGACCAGATGGATTTAATTTGCACCCCAGAAAGCATTATTTGGGGGTAGACCCCTACAGTAGCATATTCATTTATTTCCATCTTCCCATGACATCAGGCACTGCTTCTGCCAGCTCTCTGAAGTGTTCTTTCCTAAGACAGTGGAAGAGGGAAGGCCAGGAGAGGAAGGGAGACAGAAACACACAACAAAGGACAATTACTTTCCAATTACACACAACAAAGGACAATTCTCAACATCTCAACATCTTTCTGCTTTTATCCCTAATCCTTCTTTCAGAGAAAACAACAACAAAAAGCCCACTTCCATACTGTAGAAAATATTGCTTCATTTATTATTTCTCTAGATTGTCTCAAAATGGGCCAGACAGCATATCAAGGGAATTTAGTTCACTTTGCCACTTTGCCTCTGCTATGTGGATTCACAAGGAAATTCTATTTTCCTAGGAACAATGTGAGAATAGCAGATTGCAAGAAAAACTACTGGTGGGGTATCCTCTTTAATTCCCTCTGGATTTATACTATCACTTCAGTGAGAACAAACCCAAAAGCAAAAGTAAATCACTAAAAGGAAAATGTAGCAACTGTATGTATTAACACACTTCGGGAAACAGGAACAGACGAACAGAAGTGTGTCTCCAAAAATGGTTATCACGTCCCGACAAAGCCTAGGGAACTCAGATCCCTCTTTCCAGGAATTTAATCAAAATACAAGCAGTTGTATTTCATATCTCCCAGTCAATGTACAATGCTGGAAAAACCAATAGATGCCGGTACAGAGAAACAGACAGACCAATGTCTGAGGGTGCCAGAGTTTTGACCACACAGGTGACAGAAGTGGGAATAGCCAAGGGGGTCCAGTATACAGGTGGCTCAGAGGGTGGACAGAATGGCTCCTGATTCAGTGACAAAATCCCTCTTTCGAGCATCACAGACAAACATCAACCTTCTGAAGTATTTCCTGAAGCATCCACACCTCTTGGAATCCATGACTCTCCTGCGGCCTTCTCTGTGGAGCAACTGCCCTCCTGCCTGGTGCGTTTCCATTCATACAAAGAATAGACAAAGTGTGAAAACAGCATTGCAATGGATTTTGTGTACTGTGAAAGGTGTTAAACTTGCCTCGCTTCATGTACTGTTAAATATCCTGTTTAGAAATGAATACTCAGAATTTTGCATGTCCTCTAGGACACAAAATACTGATTTGGGATCCTTTATGAGGGCCCTTAATTTAGAATGAATGTTCTTGTTTTCTCTTATTCACTCTTACAGGCATGGACACGATTGCAGAAATATGACTAAATAAAGCATCCATGGAAGTAAAGTGTAAACAGCAGCAGATTTCAATGGGAAATGGTCAGACGAATTCATATCTTTTTCAAATGGCGGTATGTAAAGATAGGCAATAGTCCATAAATAATTTGGTTGCGGTACATAAAGTCCTTTAGCAACGTGGGAACAGCTTCTGATAGAGTTGTTTCATGCTTTTTCCAATTTGAATCCTTAATTACATGGTGAATCAGATCTGACTTTTACCACTAGTATAAACAGAACAAACAGTGAAATTTTAAAACCACATTTATTTTTAATACAAAATCTGTTGCACTATTACAGAAGTGAGCCTGTATGTTTACCCCCACATGCACAGATAATTCAGCATCTACAATTAAATAAAATTATACTTCTCTTTTACCAAAACCATCGGTAAAATCTTATTAAGAAATGTTCTCTTTGTGCTTTGTAGTCAATGTTTGTATAATTCATTTCTTATTTCGGTTCCCATTAAGAAAACTGATCGATGAAAAGCTCAAAGGTGCGGAAGAAGCTTATTACAGCTAGCGTACATTTATGATCACTTCGGTTGTGCTTTACCTACAATATATACATGAAAGCTGCGACGTGTACTATGGTCTGATGTAATGCACTGGCAAAAGCTCTGAATGGTTCAATTAGGAATCTGCAGTAAAAAAGCAGAACAGTTCACTATTTTGTTTTCACAGCAAAAAAAATAATATATATTTAAGTAGATGCTTTAAAATACCATGCACACCATTGGCTATAGTACTTCTTACACAGTACAACATAAGCTTTCCTGTTTTATTTGTTTGTAACACCTAGAAGCATATAGCACCTACGCTTTAAGTGTATTTACAAATTCAACAAAATATCTACATATAAAAAGCTTACTTAAAATTAAACTTGATGCAAGTTATGAAAAACCAATTTATTGGCAAATGAAACTGAGCATTCCTTCAACCATAGGTTGTTATAAAAATTTATATTTGGAGGTAAACACTTGATTGATATAGTATGTGAGAAAATAATTTTGTAACTGATAATGGTAATCCTTTACCACTAAACCATACGAGCACTTGTCAGATTGAATTCTGCGGTCATGAGTGGTAACCCCACACTGCTTCGGGGTGTAGATAATTCCAAAGCTGCCACACTGAGCAGGAGAGGACACAGAGGGAAATGCACTCTTGTTGATGTAGTTGGCTAGCTTGTGTTTTAACTGTTTATTTTACAAGAGCTTAGACCTTGCTGTGTTAGTAAATAATTTAATTCTAGTTGTGTTTGTCATGTTTGTGGTTTTTTTTTTGCTTTTTTTTTCCTAAATAAATCTTCTAAGGCCATGAAAACATGTTGTGCTGTAACTGTCTAGGAAGTGTTTATTTTATTAAAGGAAAAAAAAATCATACTCTCCTTTGTGTAATTTTAAACATTTTAAACCTTCCATTTTTAGCACAACAGTTTCATAACACTTTATTTATTTATTTATTTTACATTTTTATTTTATTTGGCAATGATAGTTGTCCACTAATCACAGTTTACTGCAGCAACTGACTTCATAGTACAGTGCATTATGGAATGCATATTGTATAAAGGCACTGAATGTATTTTGCCCTGTGTTTTCTGGAATATTTTCTGTCATTTTAAAATTTTTCTTTCAGTGACTGTACAAATTCCAAAATGCATTGCAATGCGTATCTTTTATGCCCTAAAATCAATCCAATGTGTTTTGATGTAAAAATAGAACACTGTACTGTTGTAATACTTGATAGATTAAAAAGGCTATAAAGTAATAGGAGCAAAGAGCAGATAATAGGGTCTCATTAAGCATCAGCAAATGCAAGTGTCATACTTAAATCATTTAGCAATTATATACTGTACATACTGTTCCTAACTGTCTTGCAAAAAGACATATGATAGCTAGACATTAAGTCACCAATTTCACAACAATGTCCACAAAGACATTGAAGTTCTATATAATACTACTATAACACTCTGACAATGAAAACGGAATTCATATCCAGGGATTCAGCCGAGGATTGCATAACAAACTGTCCAACCATGTTTTTATAGTGTACACAAGATTGTGAATTGTGTAGCATCTTTTTCATGCATTATACCATATTTTCAACAGAAAACAAAATTAGAAGTCAATGTTATTTTTTAGTGTCAGTTCCTTTTAAAAAAAGTAAGGAAACCCAAGTTTCGAACAAAATTTGAATTTCGCATTTTGATTCATACTAACGTACCACTTGATGTGTCATCACACTGAGTAATTGTATTGACTGGCATGTTCTCATAGCATAAACATTTTGAGGTGAGGAGCTTCATTACCTGCATGTTCATAGTATGAGAAGGAGGACGTACAAGTGCTTTAAACAAACAGAGGACACAAGGGGATCGAGTTCTTTGATTACACAAATGAATTCATGGCATTTACAGGAGAAGGAGCCTCAGAACTTTCATTTCCTTCTGCAGGTTCTTTCTCTTTTTTACCACTGTATTGTCCAATAAAGGAGCCATCCTCATTGAACTGACCATTTACACCTTCTCCATAGTCAACTAAACTATCATCACTGTCTTCTTTTTTCACAGTTCTGTCTGAAGGTGTCCGGCTTCCTTTTTTTAGAGGTTTATGGTCCTCTGCATCACTGGAGACACAAACAAACAAACAAAATGAATTAACGGATGTACGATTCATTAAGGCAAAATCAGACATGCATGCAGAGTTTATAAAAAGCATGTGTGCAGCCCTGTAATCCTTTAGTAAACCCACATCACATTGGAGAGACAAGTCAATATGATGCAGTTGACATGAATACATGGTGTAGTAATGGTTTAAACAGCGAATGTCCTCAGTGGAGGGCGGGGTTTTTGTGGTTTTCTTTTTTTTTTTTCATCGTGCATGACTTATGCAAGGGCATAAGACTTGTGCCCTTGGCTTGGAAGCAATTTAGATGCAACTGCAAGCATTAAAAAGTGGGTTGTAAAGTTACAAAAAAATAATTTATTTGTTCCTCAGAGTAACAAGCTTATGATGTGCTGTGAAGTTAGTCTGTTAAACTTATTTTCTTTGACTCCTTCAACACGAATGAAGAATGAACTTAGTTAAATGGGATATACTGGTTTTCTTTACTAGTACAAAGAAAATAAAATGCTGCATTTCAAATAATTTGTTACATAATGCAGGCCAGACTTGCAATTTTCAGCCTTACCTTTCAAGAGACCTATATATTCCATTAAAAGGGTGCAGAAGAAACAAATGAAAATAGCCTAAGAAGAAAAGCAAAGTCCATATCCTGATAGTGATCAGTATTTTATCAATAATAAGTTGCTTTTAAAATTGCTAAAACATTTACTCTACAGAGGTAAAGCAACAATTCAGCTTACAGTAGCCAGAACTGAGCAGTTAAGAGCATGGTCAGTTTTTTTCATTACTTATCAGATCAACCTCTCTATCTTAATCCATAACTAATAACATGTTCTGGCATTGATGATGATGATCTGGAGCACAACAGAAAAGAAGAAAAGAAAGAAAGGCAGCGAAGAAGGATCCCTTTAGCAAAGCACTGCAGCCTCTCCCTCGTTGGTGGAAAAGCTGCAATGCCATCAGCAATCCAGAACAAATTTGTAGCTGTGGTAAGCCTGTATTTTATGAAATAGATCTAATTGGTCTATTTCTGAATACTTAACACTGCACTTCAGTTTCAAGGTGAAGATTTCAGCAGTAGCTCCAAACCATTTATAAAAACCATAAAAAACACTACAGGCATCTGCACTTATGGGTACAATTGTCTTAAACGAAACGCAGGACTTTATATAGGTACCAAAAAGCAAATGATTATTATTATTTACTTCCAATTCATGGAAAATATAAAGAAATGTACAGAATATCAAGTAAATAAAAATATATTTACAATATTCACATTATTAGATGGAATCAAAGCAATAAAGTATGTACAAGGTCACACAGGTTATACTGTTAGCTAATAAATGCCCTATGGAGAAGCATTTCACTGTTGCAAAAAAACATTACATCAATTTTCCACCAAGCTGGTACTCCTCATCTCCTCATCCTTTTTTGGCTTTGGAAGATTTCAAGTTTTCACATCTTAAAAGAAGTATGCCTCTACTATGCATATAATTTTAAAAAAATGCATACCAGAGATTTTACTTTTCTATGCATACACAGAAGTAGTAGAAACATCTATCTTTCTAACACGTAAGAAAAACGTCATGTTAAAATTAAAATGCACAAAGGCCAAAACTCTAAACTTGATCATATTGGCTTAACTTTGTTTTTAGTTATTGCTGTGTACATGGCATGAGGATAAATATCACTGATCTTCTGTGTCCACTGATAATGCAAACATTTATGTTATTAACAGTTAAATGAATTCTAGTCGAAAATGTCAATCATCTAGCAGCAAAGTGCAAATGTTTATGACACTGCAAACATGAGTAGATTACAAAGACATCACTCATTTGGAGATTGTTTTGGAAGGAACCTGTATGAAAAAGGCTGAAGAAAGAACAGAGTATTTAAAAATTGCATGAGTCTCCTTGTCAGATAGCAATGTACTTTCTTCATTGCCCACATTTGAGGGCATTAGAGTCATTAAAATAGGCTATACAAAAGCAGTGAAGACCAAACCCTCACTTTGAAATAGTATCGGGTCCCTATCCCCAAGAAAAATGACCTGAAGTGTTTAATGACCTTGCGGTAAGAGCATTTAGTGAAGAACATTGCTTCATAATTGCTTACACTGTAATATGTAGGAATGAAAAATTTAAAAATGCATTTGTACCCTATTCCAACTAGTCAAGAAACTCTGTGCAAATGTTCTAAAGTGTGATCTTATCTAGCATAATTCACTAGGCTGGAAATGCACAGTAAATAAATAATACACCACTACCGTATGAAAAAATATCCACATTTCAGACATTTTTGTGTTTAATCCAATAAAAAAGTTCAATTTTAATTTATAACCTAGATAAATCTGGGTAGGGGAACTTTTGGTTTTTGTTGCTCTTAGGGTTTTTCGTTTGTATTTTTGTAAACAAAATGTATTTATACGCCAAACAATAAAGAAATACTTACACAGATGGATGCACTGTGTCTTTGTTTTTTCTATGTTTTAGTAACGATGCAGATTCTACTGTCTGTATAATTAAAAACAAACAAACAAAACTGCAGATTCACCCAGGAGTGCACGTGCATGGAAGTGGGCACTGGTATAAGAGCACAGTTACAGCAGATGCAAAACTAAATCTGCACCTGAGTATTCACTCCGTTTTTTCACCATAAAAGTCCAGAAAGAAGTTCTGCCAAAACTCTGGCAGTGAAAAAAAGAAAAGGGATTACCCAAGGTGCTTTCCACTCCTTGCTCAGGAAAAGGAAACACATTGCATAGTACCTTGATTCAAGTTGGATTCTAAACTCTCGTAGTAGATTAATACAATGTTTTGGTTGGAAAGGAAAGAAACAGAGGATAAAAGAGAAAAGAGGAGAGAGAGAAAAAAAGTGAAGGCATCAATATTTTGGACAGCACGTTTGTAACCCTGGGGGTGCAAAATAAGGAAGGGACCCTGGTGCTCTGGGGAAATGAATGAGTTTTGTGTGTGCTGCCAAGAAGCAATCTACAAAAGCCACTGAGTTGTCCCATTATGAATACTGATGCCCAAAGAACTATAAAACACTTTATGCTTTAGAACATATAATATTATATTGCAAAAACATGTTAAAGTCAGAAGTTTTGATACAGTATCTGCAAGATTTGCTAATATTGTTTCTGATTGTCCATAAAACTATTCCAAAATTCAAACAGAATAGATCAAGATCTATTAAAATGTATCTTTCAGTTTTTGTTTGCGATTTTGCTTGCTGACTTTTAAACTTATCTAGTGTAATACCCTGAAATGAAAAATAAGGTACAAATTGGGTTAACTAAAATTACAGTTGGAAAATATAAGAAGTATTTTGAAATGTGTCATGTATGCAGTGCCTTCAATTAAGAGTGAGACAGTAAGTACTGAAAAGGAACAAAACAAGAGGTGAGAACGTGTAAGAATTTTATATTTAGATCAGATGACCATGACAGTTAAGCTCAGGGATACTTTTATGATTTGTTTTCTTAGAAATAATTTCCATGCCACTACCTTTTTAAGGATGAGAGTTTGTTAATAAAGACGCACCAGTCATTTTCGTATGTACTAATATGTACCAGGCATTTCTTGCTCCTTCAATAAGGACAGTGCATTTAGTATTAAAGCAGACTCTAAAAGCTTTAAATATTTTTCATAAATGATTGCTAATATATGAATACATGTATCTTTTCCCTTCATTTAATGAAACATACAGCAAACTTGCAGCTAATGATTAAGAGAGATGAAGAAGTATGGAGGTAACAATAATGACGTGTAAATGCAAAGTACAAACTTATTTTTTAAAAAAGTACTTCCATTTCACAAGCTCATCAGTTATTGAAAGAAATATGTACCTTGAAATCTCCTTTCTTCTTTCAATTTTTCAATTTTTCTTCCTTAGATATGGGTACATGCAGCAACCAGTCAGAATGGGGAGGACAGTATTACGATGCCTCTGCAGTCCAGCAGGCAACTAGTTCCCACTAAACTTTGCCACATTCATGAACATGCAAAACAACTCAATATATGGTTAGCAATATACTACTTTTCCTCGTAACACAACTGTCAGATGAAAGGCAACACAAAACAAACAAAATGGGTAAAGCATTCTGGGCTATTTTCTGGGCAGAAAGAGGATGCTGAGGATGGAATTTGTTGGTAGTAAATTTCTTTTTCTGTGCCTTCAGGTCAACAGCCCAAAGACGTTTAAGTATAAGCAGCCACATACAGCCTCAGAAGGGTTACAGGACCTTGCACTGTGGCTTTCCTGTAGACTCCAGGAGAACTTCTTCCCCAATACCTAACGGATTTCTGCTCACACTCTTAAATTGATTGGGATCCCGAGGACTGTACAGGTAAAGAATTCTTTCCCTATGCACTTAAGCACCTGTATCAAATCAGATTTCAAAATTTTTTACTATTTCCAATCTAGCTAAGACAAAATAACTTATTTTTCTGAGTAGGTTTTCTTTAGCATGTCTAATATTTGATCTTCAATCTTGGCAGAATCTGCAAAAAACAGGAGATTAAGCTCTGGCTTTAAATGGTAGCATGTTGAAAAAGCTGTTGTTAGCCAAAGAATCTGACCTACTCCTAGTAAATATCTTAAAGAAAAATCTGCTCGAGATAAATTTAAGCAAACCTTCCACCTTTGCTATTTCTGGAGGAAAAATGTTCAAACGGGAATCAAACCAATGATTAAAAAAAAACAGGTGACAAGAGATGCTCAAGAATTAAAATAAGAACCATCAAAGAAAGCATGTGTGTGTGAATGAGGACACAGTAAGATCACTGCCAAATCCAATCAGACTATTCAGAGACTAAAATCCTCCAGGCAGTCTGCTGACATCACAGCTTGTGCTAGAAGGGATTGACCTTAGAATTATTGTGGTGAGGCAAAAATCATTGCTAGGTACCCCTGGAAACAAACCTAGGCTGCAATAAATCTTCATAAGTACAGCATAAAAAAAAATACTGTTGTAGTTACATACTACATCCTCATTGTTAATTAACCTAGAAAAAGAAAGAAGACTAATAGATTATCTGACAGTCAACGAACTCTCCACCAATCATTTCCAGAAAGTCTTTCATAGCATAGCTAGGAATGTCTTGGAAAAATAGTTTGTGACAAAATGTTGAAGACAAGAAGCAAAAGAATTCAACAAAATGTGTGAACATACTGTGTAACCATAGTAGCAGTCCTGCTACTGTAGATGCCTTGATCTTTGATCTTCCTAAGGAGATTTTACGGAGTACAAGAGGACAAATACACTTGGATATCATGTAAGAGACATGAAAAGCTATACTTTCATAATTCCTGTAAAGCTAACTTAGAAATGCATGCTTGCATCCTCCTCCCAACCCTCCCCTGAATCCACAGGTCTGTAGATGACATAAATTCTTAATTTCTCTTACTTCATGGCCCAGGATGGAAACTTAGGCTGATTTCTATATCTGCGCTGACCAGAACAGGAGCTCTGTATAGTCTTTATTTTAAATTTAAATATAAACATAAAATTTCACTATTAGTTGTATGTCTTGTAGTTTCTTGGTGTAGGCATTGACTGTCCACAATTCAGTGTCTTCTCTAACTGAGGAAACCACTGGGGCTGTAGTGAAATCAGCTTGCTATAAAAACAACTTCTAGAGGCACTGTTTTCCCTTGCTATGTAAAGATGCAGTAAAGCCACCAGTTACACAAATAGCGCATACCCAGTCATTCATTCTGTGGTTCCTGAAACACCTAGGTTTTTTAGAGCATTATTTTCTCTTTAGATTGCAGAAAAATCTGGATGTTGACAGTTTCTGCAGAGACCTTCTCTTAGAAGAAAAAACCCAGTGGAAGAGTGCAAAACTTCAAAGTCCAAGCAACCCCAGAATACTGAGAAGCCTACAAACTGAGTGTGACAAAAAACTTCCCTAAATCTGAGACCTATGACTTCTCTAGAAATCATAATTAATCATTAAGATTTAAGTCATTTAATCAGTTAAATCTTATTTTGAAACAACAAATTTTCTAACTATCGGAATTAGCAATTAAGCATTGTCTAGAAATATTGAAGTTTACTCAGTATAAATTTCTAAATCCTTCACTCTTCCCAGTTTCTGAGAAAAGAAGCCAGTCTATGTTCTTAGAAAGTTCCTTTTGATGGTCTGGTGTCTCTCTGAAAATGAGATGTACTTTCATAGTTGGCATGGAATGAATGTGAGAACTTATACTTTCTTTTCTCTCCTTTAAACTTTGGAGGAGAATGGAAGTAACTCAGAGACTTGCGAGGATAAGAAAATGAAGAGCTTCGAAGAGAGCTTTTTTTTTTCCGCTGTTGTGAGGAACGTTTGTGTTCTGCAAAGTCCTTCATGATCTGGACCAAGGATTCACCAAATAGCTTGCCACCTGTGTATGGTAAAGACAGTAGTTGACATTTGAGATCTAGTGATGAGGTCCAAGGACGTAGCCATATAGCTCTCCAGGCTACTGTGAGGCATGCCATATTTTTAACTGTGAGTCTGAGAGAATCCTCAGCTGCATCATGGATAAAATTAGCTGCAAGTTTACATAGCCTACGTTTCCTTCGTATAGCACCAGGTGGGACCCGTTTTATTTTGATTCTGGCTCGTTCTTCCTCCAGCCATATGAGTAACGCTCTAGAAGCATAAGTGCAGTAGATAGATACTCCAAGCTGGGCTGCAACCAGCTTGAAAGATCTTTTAATTGCTTCCTCAATCTTTCTATCTGTAGAATCTTTAGGAAGAGCATCCCCATTAGCAGGCATTGAAAGCACAGAATCACCAGTAACCAATGCCCTGTCTACCTTAGGCAAAGTCCCCCACAAAGCAGCTTTATCCACTGGAAGAGGATACAGCTTACGTAGGACTGCTGGGGCTTCATGTTTTGCCTCAGGATTACCCCATATCCTACAGACAAGATTTTCCACTGCTGAATGGATAGGAAGTGCATTATCTCCCTTGTCTTCTTCAGATAAGATAGGCAGTTCTTCTGCAGGGCATTCACATTTGGAAGTTTTCAGCATTAACGCTCTTTTAATGTGCTTGAACAGATAATTCTGATTCTCCATGTCAAACCTACGCACAGCATCTGGTCCTTCTTGGTCTTCTGTAGGGGATTCAGATGACATTTCCCCATCTTCAGGGGATGATTCAACCTCCAAAGCCTTGTCAGCCTCAGCTTTCTCCTTCACAGAAGCTGTTTGGTCTTTTAAACTGTCCATAGGGTCAGTCTCAAAAGTCTGGGAACTGGTCCCAGCTGCTAGTAGAGGAACCACTGGAACTTCTGTAATTGGTACCCTGGGGTGCTTTACTGAGTGGGACCTAGCCTGTGCCACAGAAGTTATACTTTGTCTGGCTGCTGTCAGCGCGTCCTTTAAGACAGTAGCTAGCTCAGGCAAAAATACAGATTTCATTAATGAATTCTTTTCAGATTCAGAGAAATGAGTAGTAGAAGGTCTTACCTTCCTGTGGTAGGAGCTCTGAGTGTCTTCTGAATCTGAGCTGTAGTCTGGGGTCTGGCTGAACCAGTGCTGGAGAGCAGAATGCTGCCTTGCCACTGAGCCACGAACTGAGTTGCAGCTGAGGGGTTGCTGGAAAGGGGGTGGCTGTCCTGCCTGAAAATCTGAGCCCTCCTCCGAACCCATTATCTGTTGCTCAGAAGCATGATGTCTAGAGCCATGCCTGTACTTCCATTCGTCTGACCTCTTCTCCTCTTGGCAGAGGGAAGCAGAGACAGAACTAACCCCTGTGAGCTCTGAAGACTGCCTAGCCCTCCTCCTGGTGTAGGAGGTCTCTGATTTGGTGCTGGAGTATTGATCCCCTGACCTTTTGAAGAAGTTGGATCTGTCAGATCTCACAGACTTTGCTTTGGTAAAGACAGGGTCTGCTTCAGGAGAATTGGCACAGCTACCTTTTCTTTTCTTTTCCTTGTCCATTTTCTTTCCTGTCCAAGCAGACATGGACCTGAAGTGATGAAAAAAGTTCAAAATACTCGAATTTCTAGACCTTTCAAAAATTACTTTTTTGTTCAAGGGAAACCCTATAACCTTTTTCCTCAAAGAAGCACTGCATCATGGCCAGTGCCATGTGAGGCAGACAAACTGGGAATTGAGTGACTGCAGGGATGTTGGGCTGCAGAGAGGGTGCCAAGATATCTTCTGTAATCTGACTGGTTGCTGCTGCTGCCCTTTCTCTAAGGAAAAAAAAGGAAAGCCCAATATAGACTAATTACACAGAAATACATTTTAGAAAGGAGTTTTTGCATAGTAAATAGGATGAGCATATGAACAAGTCTGAAAGCTAGGCATGCAACTGTCCATTTTTACCACGTAAGAGGCTGATAGATGCATTATAGAATAATTTAATAAAGAACTAAGTGGTTCTTTAGACTAACTCAAGCCACTTAAATATGGCAACATAAATTCAAACCTTGCTATAGGTCACACATGAAAGCAGACTTGAATAGTCTTAGTCTGGATCTGAGAACAAACATATTCAAGTAAGATCATTTGTACAATTCTGTACAAAGGTCAGTTTCTGCTCCTGAAAGTTCCAAGTACAGAAAAGCAGAGGAGCTATTAAAGGAGAATGCAAACCGGACTGGCTAGGAAAATTTATGCAGTACTTATTTACATCTGCTTCCAAACACTACTTCACACTATTTATTTTATCAGCCAAAGTTCATTAATAAATACACACATAATGCTGTGACAAAGTGTTACAAGAAAGTGATTAAGGTAAGAACAGAGTTGAATTTTTTTATTATTATATTTTTTTAATCCAGGAAGAATGAACAGAAACTGCTCTTTGGCATTCAGAATTGGAAATCTATTCCAGTTAGATCCAGACGCACATTTCCCTTATAAGAGGAAGCTACAACAGCAGAGTGAATCCTTCTTGAAAAAAGTGTTTTTGCTTTGTACATTTGTAAACTGCACATCTTCAAAATAATAAAGGGTGTTTACAATATTTTTTACACAGGGATACACTGTGAAATGCATTATAACACCCAAGTAAAATATAACAGCATGGATATACTTAGAAACTAAGAACATTATTTCCTGTACTAATTAAAAAACATCAATCAAAATACTGGTGGTTTTTTTCTTCTTCTTTTTAAAAAAACAGACAACAACAAAAAAAACTATACTCCTAATTATTATGTGAACAGACTTAGCAAAGTGTGTGCTTTTTGTGATGTCAGGAGATTCAGCTAGCCTACATTTAAAATAAAGGAATAAAAGCTGTGTCACGTGCTTTGAAGCTTCTTTCCTGATTTTTTGCACTGAAATACATGAAACCGAGATCTGCTTTTTCCTTTAGGACATTCCCTCACCTCCATGTTCAACACTGCTTCCTTGTTACTGGATTAGGTGTTAGTATTGGGTGCCATCTTAAATGCATTCATTTTCCAGTCAATGGAACACAAGATTTTCGTTATTAAATTTCAATTAGAAATTTATTTTCAGAAACCATAAGGTGAGATATGCCCTAACTGAAAGGACTTGCCTTGGTGGCTTACTCTAGACTCTCAATTCATAAATTGTGTGTGTTTCATTTTTTTTCTAATAGTGTAGTTGAAATGCTGTCTATAGTTCTACAAAACACTGGATGCAGAATCTTTCTCAACACTGAAAAAAAGTTAGTTGTGAATTAGTAAGTGTGACATATAAAGGACGTGTGATATGAACAGTGAACATGACAAACCACATCAGCTGCTCACCTGTATTCACCAAATGTTCCATCATCTTCCTTCATAGGCTGTATTTCTGGGTCAGCATGTGCATCCTCCTTTTCCTTCACTAAAATATTTGAAATAGTAATTTTTACCATTAAACTGAAATGCTAGAAACCTCAAGACCCTAATTTCTCAAATTGATCGCATTTGGCAGGAATGTGGTTTGAATAAAAATCATTTTTTGAGCTAGGGCCTTAGATTGTTACATGTTTTCTTTTAAATAAAAAAATTGTTTTTTAGTTATAGAATCTTATTCAAGTACAAAATACTGCATTGGTAAAACTTTTTCTTCCTTCCTTTCATTTCCAACTAAAGATTTGCTAAAAATCTTAGTAAAAATGCTTTCTCTACTTATGTTATTAGTAGAGCTACTGTTTACTGAAATCTGAACAATTTAGTTTTACTTATGCATGCTCCATATTGCCTCTCGATATTACTCCCATACTGATTGATAACATTGAACCAAATTCACTTATGTTCACTGTTAGCTTCTGTCTGCTTCCATGTCATGCACTAACAATGCAGTAAAGGTATTGCAACAGTCTCCAGGGAATTTCAAATAGCATTTAAAATATATTAATATTGGAAAAAAGTAGGTTTGGTCTGTTCCTTCTTTTCTATAGCATGATAAAAAGCAAGACAAAAACACCTAGACTGGAAGCTAAACTTAACACAAGCGTATCTCTTGCACATCCCTGTTACAGGCTTAGTAATCTTGTCGTCATTCTCTGGTAAGAATGGAGGAATCTTGCATTAGTCTTTGCGTGTAACCTGTCCCTATACAAGTACGTAGCACTGTGTTCTTAGACACAGAAACCTGCTAGTACCTGAGGAAACAGATGTTTATAGAAGACATATATTTCTATAAATTAAGATTGTTGACAGAATAAAATAATATACTAGCTTCAAAAAAAAAATCTTCATTATCGTTCTTCCTTTTTCTTTTTTCCTTTCTGGCATTGTGGCTATTCAAATCCTTTCCTTGTTTATCAGATAGTTACATAACCCAATATACAATCTCTTATCTTTTATTCTGGTAATTTCCACACTTAATTTGTACATCATTAGTTTATACACTCTTATTTAAGATGATATGAATCATTCCTGACAGTAATCTATAATAATGATAATGTGTAACACCTTGAAATCTGTCTGTTATAATTTCATACTGAAATAATTTACCACTTTTTTATGACAATTGGTAATCTCAAGATGACATGCTAAAATTAAGACAAAAAAAGAATTATTAACTGTGCTTTCCATTTGTCACTTCATTGGTGGAACACTGCATTTCCACTGACGCAGGAAATACAATTAGCTCCAGAGTCACTGCTATAAACATGAGTACATGCTCACTGTGGAAATCTTATCACATACAGTAAAGGTCTGCCGTATCTAGTCATTGGGTATATCCATGTAAGTGTGTTTATGTATATATCTGTGTGCATAAAAGAGTTAATACCTTCCAGGCGATAAATCTGCAGAAGCACAGAAAAGAAGGGCATAGCAAAGACCTCCACAAAGTAATGACATCCTTAGCATCCAACTGTCTCCTACACTTTTACTGTTTTACCATCTTCTGGATGGTGGCTCACTCCAAGTTCTCTCAAATTATCCTTTGATGCCCTCTTGAAGTCCATTTATATTCACTCATACCTCACTCCTGCTCTCAGATCCTGTCACTACTATTGTAGGCAAACTCGATGTCACTCAATGTCTGTTTTCTACAGAGTTTTAGTCTACAGAGCTGCTCCATAGGCACAGATATTAGATGGGGGAGAGATATATATGAAACATATATACACACATGGATACATAACAAATTTATGTCTTCTATAATGTCCCAGGGGATACAAGAGGTACATTGTATAGTTCTAATTTTTTAGTTACAAATTATAAAATATATTTGGCCATTGCTAGTCTAATACTAGAAAAAAAAAAAAAAAAAAAAAGAAGAAAATGAAAAGCTCTTATGAATAAAAACTTACAAAACAAAACAAAACAAACAAAAAAAAACCAACAGCCTAACTGGAGGATGATATCTTGAAATTTAGATGCAAAAATACTGAGTCTGAAGAAGACACAGATTCTGAAAAGGAGGATAAAATATTTGAAACAAAATACTGTATTAAGGGATCTATCCTATGAAATGCTGCACTCCCAGGACATCTAAGTAACACGGCAGCTATGATATGGTATATGTTTCCATACCTTTTCCAATTAAATTCTAACTCAGCTCATTTCAGTGGGTTACAACACATTTGCATTAGACTTCAGAGAATGGGACATGCAGTACTGGTAGTACAACCAAGTACCTCAATCAAAGCTCAACCTTCTCTAAAGTGATCATGTAGTCATTTGACCTTCCAGGGATGAAGGAGATGCTCTTCATATGCTTAAAAGGATTGAAGTTTTCTACCAATGGGCAAATTACTCCCAACAAGCCTACCAAATGATAGGACTGATCTCCTATATACACAATGTAAATGCTAGCCAGCAGCAAATGTAATTTCTCCAGTAAACCTGAGATCTGTCTTAAATGGATTACTAGTAGACAATTTTTACTCTAGTTGTTATATACCATACCTGGATATTTGCCACCCTTATTCCTCCTGATGAAGCAAACAATCAGTAAAATCAAGATAAGAAGAGCAACAGCACACATAAGACCAATGAACCATCCTTGAGTAGCAATGTCAACCTGCCGACTTGCCATTGCTAGAGAACAGAAGAAGAAAAAATGTTATGAGATGCTTTCCTGAACTAAAATGTTATATTAATTAAAATAAATAATACAGTACACAACATTTATTAATTAAAGAATAACATTCATTGTGAAAATTAGTATTAAGGAAAACAGTGATACTGTGAATATTTTCATTATTTAAAATGTTTCCAAGTACAAGCACACAGAACTTACTTTTGAAAATACAAGAATTCTGCCAACTTACTTCAACATTTTGACTTAAGAACTATTTTGCAAAACACGTATACATACTATATTGCTCTTCACAAATCTCAAAACTATTCTCAACCATTTTACATTAATTAAATGACTGAAATGAAATTGCAAATTATAATTCACACAAACACTTAGATTGCATTATCAAAATGAATAAAAAGCCAGTACTCATTAGCTAATGCACACCCATTAGTCTGAAACAGAGAAACAGATGGGTCATTCAAGGCCCTAACATTCAATTCCAACTACAAATCAACAATGAAGCATCCTTTAAAGCCTTATTAAGCATAATGTTTTCTTCCTCTCATCAGACCTGTACCTCATCCTACAATTTATCATGTTTGCCATAATTTAGCATTAGTGAGGACTTAACACAAGGCAATTGGGAAGCCTTTCCTTGGCACTGTTTCTCTCCAATTGCCAACTCCAGCTGGAAAATGATGTAAATGATAGGCAAACTACACAGGAAACACTACAGCCACTAGTGAGGGCAGGAATTGTCTGTGTGGTTTGGTGGCTGGAACCCTCCTTCTAGTCTCTAACATAGTATTTGGAAACACTACAGGCAACTGGCCTTAGGATTTGCTGCTGGGAGAAAGTGGGAAAGGTGATAGGAGTTGGGAACGTGGGCTATAGAAGAAGACATGAAGGGGAAGAAGGAGGACATCCATTGAACCCTTGCTTCCATTGAACTGGAGGACACAATGCATAAATAACAGAGAAATGTGAAAGGCCCAGAGCCCCCAAAAGATTTCCACCTCTCCTTTGAGAAGATATGTCTTTAAGGGAAGGCTCATAAAAGGACATCACAGACAACCTGTTGTTTTTTTCAGTGGAGCATTGACTGTCCAAGCTCATTGAGCTTGGATTGTCAGGGTGATACAGCACCAACTCTCTTCTCCTTACAAGACACAGAGAATGCCAGCTGGGAAGAGTCCTGTGCTGGTGCTGTCCTTTGAGCAATGCCGCAGCCTTCCTTGGCAGACAGCTAGCTGACAAGAGACTGCACTGGACTGGCAAGCATGCTAACAACAAAATGTAACAATATTCTGTTATAGACCAGAATTCAAGCCCATGTCTCAATGTTATTTATTAGTTAAGACAGAGGCTGACACAGCTAGCTTGACAACATCCGTGCTATATGGTCCTAGATTCCTGAGGGTCTTCCACCGACTGTATGAAAACTGTAAGTACCTCTGAGTACTATATAAACCATTTTTGCATTGAAATGTCTAAGTTATATGCATGTATACAGCCTTTATATAAATATACATATTTATACTTTATATACTGTATATAAATATATAAACAAAAGTGGCAATCTTAAAAAACAAAATCACAAAGGTAATCTTCCTCTGAATTGTAAATCAAATTAATATAAATTTTGTTTCCATATTAAGGTTAAAATTATTTTGAGTTTTGTACATATGCATTTGTAATAAGGCATTAAAGGTTGTATAATAAATACTGTAGCAAAATGCAAAAGCACATTTAACATTCAAACGTAGTAAGAAATAGCAACAAGCAAAACAACTCATGCATAAAAATATGCTGGATAGATGGGAAAGAGTAAAGGTGAAAACTTACTTATGCAGCTTCCTTAACTTATTGCATATCCAGTAGGAAAATGTTTCTAGACCTCAGTGCAACTTTAAAAATGGCACAGAATTTCCTGTGTACTCTGAGCAAATTATCTGCCTCAGGCAGAAAGACATTTATTTACTCTTGTTGAACTGCTAATGCAGAAGCCAATGCAACATACCATACTGGTATGCCCAAAAGATGAAAACACGCAGTATTAAGATGTTCTACAGGAATGCTTGCTAAAGAAAAAATTAAGGCAAAAGCCTCATTATTCCAAACATTGCAGTTTCTTTCCTAATTGTAAGCACTGGAAAGCATTCTATATTCCAATAATTTTCCCTTTGCCCACTTCATTTTTTTGCAATGTTTAAAAACTTTAATCTAGACTCAAGACAGTATGCCATACCATTTTTTTTTTTCTAAGAAATATGCTATATCGTTAGATTAAGAATCATGAGCAATATTGTACATGGAGCATTTCCTTGATCAAAAAGCATAAAAGAGAGTCTTTAAATTCTCTTTAAATTCCCTTCTTCCTTAACTGCTCAAAGATATCAGCCAAGGTTCATTCGCAGTTATGTACAGGATTCCTTATTTATTGGTTCCGTATTTTTTGTTCAGAGAGATGCTTTTGGGAAGATTTCCATTCTGCTTGTTTTGAATTATACTACGATCTTGATCCTTTCTTTACTGCTGCTTTAGGCTTTGGGTTTTTGTGTATTTGCATAAAATTGTACCTATTGGCATTTATACCATTTGCTTTCTCCGGCATAAATAACCTCTCTGCTTAGCCCATATACGTTTGCCTAGCACTGTTATTCAGCACCATGTTTTCAAAATTTTGCTGCAACATGATAAATTGTCAACAGAAATGGAACAAAACAAGGCAAAAAATTATGATTTTAGAAAGCACTCACTTTCCAACTGGTATATTCATAATTTACTTTGTTGTCCGATAAATATTACATATTGTTCAAGCATATTTTCATATTTAACTACTTTCTTAAATCATAACATTCTGGAGTTGGTGAAGCTCCTGCTAAACAACTATGCATGGACCAAAATGCTTGGAATGAGCAGAAGTGGCTATCATATACAAACAGATAATAACGGCTGACCAAAGGCATGCTGTGATGGCAACAACATAATCAGCATAACATCAAAAAAAACTTCCAGCAATGCTCTTCCTTTGAGTTAAATGAACGAGCATTACTGATTTGCTTATGAAAAAATGACTGCTGCACCTTTCTTTAAATGACTGAAAATATATAGATACAGAACTTAAACAGCCTTACTGATTCACAGGACAATTTGTGAAATCAACATATTTACATAACCAATATAATAATAGGAAAAGAAACGTAAGTAGAAATCTCTTAACAGTGGTATATATAGATTACATGAGTCTTCAGATTCAATCTGCACTTCTGATTACACATACATTTTAGCTCCAATTTTTTTGTATTAAATAGGATGATATGCAGATTGTTAGCTTTAAAAATATATACTTGACTCTATTAAAGTAGATGTTATTTAAATATAGAAGTCTAGTTACATTAATTAGAAATAAATTAAATAGGTCATCTTCAGTGCACAGCACACAGATGGAGTGTGAGCAGTATCTTGCCCCTAACATAAACAACAGACAAGTAGAGTCAATTGAAGGGATGAAAACATTCATAATCTACATAATAAATATGCTAGCATATCTAGGAGTTTAAAAAATAATTCAACATTGTTCTAAAAAAAAAAAAAAGAACATACAAAGATGCTAGCTACAACATCTTTTAGCTAGAAGCAGTTCAACGTTTCAGCATGTGGTCTATTGCAATTCTGACTATGATACAGAATTGGTACGGCATGCCTCACCTGGACCTGTCTCAAACACATCCTCTGAACTCCTAAAACCAGACAGGCCCTCAGCACCAACCCGGACTTTATATGCTGTTCCTGGTGTTAAACCCTTTAACACAAAGAAGCTTCGAGAACCATTTACAATTTCTTTTTTCCAATCTTCTTTGCCTACAAAAATTTTAGGAAAACAACATATTGGAATTTTAATTGTCTACGTGTTACTGAAAGTTTATAGACAGAATACTATCAACAGTTAATTGACTAAACTATGGATTGGCTGAAAAAACAGCAACTATTCTTTCAGAAAATAATAAAACCATATAGAATTATGACTGCAAATAATATATTGCATGCAATATATTGAAGAATACACTATACATTAATTATGAAACTATTTTAAACATTTGTTCCATTGTACTGTAGAAATACTATTTTCATTTATTTTCTTTAAAGACTTACTGAAATTGCAATTATAAAATACATTAAAATAGATTTTAATCATTTAATTAGACTATACTTCTATAGTTTCATTTAATATTTACCTTAGTCAAGAAATTCTATTTTGCAATCTGAACAGATCATATTTCCTGATCATTATCTTCTTTTTCTAGGACAGATGCTTCTTTGACTAATATCCAGAAAAACTGATTTATATTCCAATTTTCAGATTTATCATCTTTAGTCATAACTTCAGAAGGATAAAGTATTTAAATATCATGGTTTTATTAGCTATCTATGTGTGTTATAATTATTACTTGTATTATCAAAGATTAAAACCTATTTTTATGCCAAGAAAAGTATGCAAGTTGGTCAATACCTTGTTTTAAGGTTTAATTTAACAAAGAAAATTGTTTTTGCTGACTGTTTTGTTTTATTTTCCTGATTTGGATATAATTTAGGAGAACTGTTAAATCCCATTTTAATGTATGTAATCATATTTTTACATATGTAATCAATACATCACAACAACTTCTAGCGATCTACATTTTTAGAAGTTCATGTTCACAATAATTTATAAGATAATACAAAGGAACAAAGGCTGATTTTCTATCTAAGCATCAAAAAGCTGCTACACATTGATGTTTACTATAATGAAAATTATTTGATCTCCAGATCAAGTTAAAAAATGATTTTTCCAAACATTTAAAAGCTATCATTAACACTGGGTCAACTTAGGACCATGTTTAAAAATGTTTGAAAATATATCTGAACACTTAGTATAATTTAATGAAATGACTTCTTACTGCCTGCTACACCATATTCAACATAAAAGTTCGCATGATCTGGTCCCTCATACTCCCAACTGATATTGGCATAGGTCTCAGCAGCAGCTGTTGTAACATTTCTGATCCTTGGATAAAGTGGTTGCACTGAATACACAATAGAAAAACAAAGCAGAATATGAAATTGTGACTTCATACATAAAAAAAAAAAAAGGAAGGTACTATGCTAATTTAGATCACATACAGGGAAAGTATAGTACATTTGTCATTGTTTCCATTACAGGAAATTAGTGACTAAATTAGCATGCTTGGTAATTGAATCCTAAGCAGTTACTACACCATGAAATTAGAAAGTAAAATATATGCACTCTAGTGAGCATGCCCTATAACACTGAAACTGCCAAATACTTAAAAATGCTTAATTGCCAAAATCCCAGAAAACATTGTTTCTATTCATCCAGAAGTAAAATGAAGACAGCGGAGAAATGAGAACATTGTCCAGGTAATGGGAAATGGTAGGAGAGAACAGAGGGATGAAGGTAGCACACACCTCCCTTTATTCCACATGTCACTGAATGGACTGTAAACGCCTCAACTGCAAGCCCTTTATAGGATTGTGTCTCTATTGCATTGATAATGATAAAAAAGGAACACAATACCCTTATAGAAAGTTGGACGGACAGTATGCATGACTGGGGAGGTTGCAAAAAGGGTTTCTGAATATCCTGCACCATCAGAGGTAGTGGGAAAGAAAAAATAAACAGTAAAAACACTTCACATCAAAAAGTATCATTTAAATAATGCAGTAAAACCTTACCTGTTAAATGAATAACGCATGCACACTCTACATTCATGCAATTAGTTTTACTTGTTAAAATATGAAAGGGCTAAATGATACACACATATTTGAAAACGAACAGAAGTACATTTTTACTGAGACCTTTACTTTTACAGGACATTTCTGAAATCAGCTTCATTTCCATTATGGATTCATTGCCCCTTTAAACATTTCCATAACATTTCCAATGCTATGGAAAGCCAATATCAAAATATTCTGGTGTGAAGCACTCAAATCACTGGAAAGCACAGAAAAAAAAATAAAACAATACCATGGATTTTAAGATACTGGGTCCTATTATCATTCTCATCAGACATAAGTACTTGGCACAGATATGCACAAAGCCCACTATGAAAATTAGTCCTTTTCTCTTCAGCATCTTGTAATTAGCTCATATGAGCTTTGCTCATATCTTAATTTTTGTTCTCCAATTACATCTGTTACAAATAGACAAAACTTCAGCATGTTTGTTTGCCTAATATTAATAAAAATAAATGTTAATATTTCAGTGCAGATACAAAGTTTCTGAATGAAATTAGTTTTGAATGAAAATGCCTTTGTTTGCCACTGACATTTTGATCCTGATAAAACATCAAAAATACTTCCAAAAGCATCATGGAACACCAGAGGTGACATCTTAGTCTCAGGAAAGACGAATAACAGAATTCCAGTGATTTTGTTTATACCAGAAAATAAAATGTGCAGAGGCCTGTTCTCAAGGCGAGAAGTGCTGCAGAGATTTTATTTGCACACTTATTTCCTCCTCAGAACAGGATAGGCTTGTCCATACAGCTGACTGCAAGTAGTTCCAATTTAGATTCAAAGAAAAAATGGCTTGCTTTGGCATAGTAAAATAAATAAATCTGTATAGACAGAATAAATGAGTACTGTGACTAGAAATCCATAGCTCCTGAGAGTCGTTTTAAAATAGACCTAAATGATGTGAAGTCCATCAATTCTTCTGAAAATGTATTCTTGTTACAAATTTTCACAATATCAGGCTTTTAATCTCCGTATTTGTATCATTCTTTTCTTAATTCTACTTCACTAGTAGAATTCTCATTCAACTCATTCAACTTCAGTCTGTATTAAACCAATTACTCCTATATTTGATGTCTTTGTAGGTTGTTGTGCTTATGTATTTATACATTACTTCTTTCACTAACCAAAAATTAGGAACATATTTATTTAAGGAATAAAGAATATATTTATTCTCTAGAATCAACTTAAAATCAAAAAGAACAAGATTTTTAAAAGCAATCTAGGTTACTAAATCAACAACAAAACCACTAAGAAATATTAGAGCCAGGACTCTGGTATGGAAAATCTGGTCTGTAATCATACCCACTACAGTAACGCAAGGGGATTACATTCTGCTCCTCTGTGCCACTTTAAGGTAGCAAGAAGAAAGAATAGCAAGCTTTAAATTTAGAAAGGTGCAGAGTCTGAGACTGTGGATAGGATATATAAACTTCTTTCCTCATTTGCACATAGGAACAGGTGTAAATTACAATCAGCATCTTAGTATTTGTTCTTTGCCAAGAAAGCTACTGGTTAGTATTCTAAATATAATTTATTCTGTTTTGTTTCATTAAATCGTATTTTCTCACACCCATATTTTCCTGGAGTTTGCTATTCTACCATAGATGTCTAATAAGCAGCAGAACTGTATGGCTGACATTTGTCACTGATGTTATAGTCAGAAGAAACTATAGGCAATAATCTGTTTCTCCTGCAAAGACATGCCACAGAACTACATCTGGCTTCTCCCTCCTGATGCCTGGGCACTCGTGGATGAAGTAGAGTCTCACCCTGTGTGAAAGACTCCAGATGACAGCCAGTTTGTCTATCACTAGACTAATTAGATAATTACCTTTCCTGTAAAATGTGCATCTTTTCTTGTGTTCTTGTGTTTGTTTGTTTTTTTTTCTTTGTTTGTTTTGCCTTTTTTTTTTAAATCTTTGATTTTGATTTCTAGTTTCTGCTGTGATTAAACGGCTGTTTACTAGATTAAAGACCTAGTATTGAGTAAATTGCTTTCTGTTCATATGATTGCACATAACAGTGAAATTGGCTCAGAAAATTATCTTCATTCTTTTGGTCTTTTAGTTTCTAAATCCTCTCAAGTGACTGACTAATGCTGACATTTCCCAGACGTCCTCTTTTCTGATTTTTACCAATGGTTGCTTGTATAGTTTGATCATTGTGTAGTATTAGGTCAGATTTAAGTTCTGTTTTTTTCTTATTGAACACAGTGCACCAACAAATTCATTCAGTAGCATATTTATTTTCAAAATTATTACTTCTGTTATTCTTCCTCTTTTTCACTACTAGTTGTTCTAATAATTCCAGCAGGCCTGGAAATTGTTAGTTAAGTCTTTCAAATATGCCATACTTGCAAAATGGATACACACGTAGGTAAAATAAAAGATGGCTGATGGATTCTAAGGTGATGAAAGCCTGATGTCAAGGTAGGTACAAGATTCAGAGCTTATCTCCAATCTACCCAGACTCTTGTCTTCTAAATCACCACACCTCTAATTATAATTAACCTCTTGGTACTTCAATATGCTTCCTAGCACTGTTCACAAATGCAAAATGTGTAATTGTCAGCTGGAAGAAACTCTCAGAGCATGCAAGTGGCAGTTGGTGAAAAGAGCAGGGCTAGAAAGCTCTGTCTCTGGGAGAAGTGCTTTTTGAGCAGAGGAACACCATATTCTTGTGATTTACAACCACCACATTTAATGCTGTGCACCACCACTGACATAAGAGTCACTTCAAAAATGATGGGATTGGACTGTTAATTAAGTTATGCTTTTCATACAGACTGACTCTTAATTCAGCTACCTCCAGTAAATTAAGCCATTTTAACCATGCTGTGCAATGCAAAGTTTTGCTGACATCTCTGAGTACTGTAGTGAGATATGGTATTAAAGCATTTGCCAATTGTTGAGAAAGAGGCCTAGGCTCAAAGCAGTATTTTCCTTTCTTTTCAAATTAATTTCAATATTGTTTTTTGTTGCTGTCATTGTTCTGTTTGGTTGTTTTTTTTGTTGGTGGTGGTTGGGTTTGTTTTTTTGTTTGTTTGCTTTTTTTTGGTTTGTTTTTTTGGTAGAAGAGTATTTAATCCTCAAATTTTTCAAGAACACAGCTCCTGCAAATAACACAGTTGTACTTGGGCTGCAGACTCAACAGAATTCAGTAATTTGTGACATAAGCTATGAAAGTATCTTAACAACAGAATAGATACTCTTTCTCAAGATTTAGTGTAGCAGAACAGTAAATTAAATAATCTCAAAAGTGATTAAACTTTACGAAGTTTCAGGGGATTCACCAGATCTCCAGCAAGAACTGGCAGCTATGTGATAAACACACATCTGATGACTCATGTCAAATGGAAGAAAAATGTAAAGCAACGTATCACAGAGAACTAGGTATACGACAAATTAGGGGTTTGCTTTAATTTGCTTTTTGACCCAAAACTTTTACAGTAGGAAATTCAAGCCTTAGTATAACAATAGGAGTGAATTTCATTTCTGGCATTGTGAGATGGGCATTAGTCACCTCTGAGATTATCTAAGCCATTGCAAGAGTCTTCCTATAGTTCAAGAAATACAGAAGATCATGTACAAATGCAAGAAATAGTTTCACTGATAAACATTTAGCATGGCATAGATTTTGTGTGAAGTCTAAAAAGCGGAATGTATTTGCAGGAAGTTTTACATTGAAATGATCATCATTTTCTCACGCATCCAAAGCATCAACATTTTTCATGGTAGACTTAAAAGAGGACAAAATAGTAGGGTTTTTTTAGCAGGCTGTACTGAAAGAACCACATAGACGTATCACGGAGAAGTCCACAGAGAGAGAGTGGCTTAAGGATCGGTACAAAAATACTATAATTAACTAGAAGAGAAAAAGCAGCTTGAACTTGTTAGAGAAAAATATGGAGATGTGATGTGAAATGATTCAAAAAGGGAGGTAAAACAGATGGTGGGCAGGGAAAATGGTTTAAACAACAGCATTTTGTATGGAACAAAGAATTGAGATGATCCTATTTTTTACAAATAGATCAGAGATATGAACTCAGCTGAGAATGACTTCTAGCCTTGAGTGAAGAACTATACATTGGAGATTCAGTCAGAAAAAAAGAAAGGTTTTAGACTCAGAGACTAGACTGCTAGTATTTTTCCATTGCAACAAAAGTATTTCCATCAGTTCTTGAGATGAGAAGTTCATATGAAGAACGCAGAAGTACTGCATTGACAGCAAGTGTTATTTTCAATTAAAGCTCCCAATCTTACTAGCTTTGCAGGTCAGATCTGCCAGTTATCAGCGTCTGTGTGCATAAAGACTACAAGAACTTGCTTTTAAATTAGAAATGTGGACTATATCAAAAAGAAACAGAAAAGTGAAACACGAAGGCTTGCTAAATATAGAGACATATATAATTACATGGCATGACTCCCTCCACTTCCACTTACAACAAAGACCGTTATGAGCCCCTGTGACTGTTGATGTTAATCAGCAACTTTCACTTCTACCACTGGTCTAATCTGTATTATTTTCTTTCCTCTATAGTCTATTTATTTAAAAATCCTCATGAAAGAGGGTAGGAAAGACTTGACTCCAGTGATCACCAGAGTCAGTTTCCAGCTGCTTCTATAATTACTTTATAGGTCATCAGGTTCTTAATCCCTAATTTCTTCTCACACCTCTGTTACCCCATGTCTGTTGGTAGATGTAGACGCTGATGTCAATACCCAGATGCCAATAGCAATGCATGCGGCTTATCAAATACTTTATTCTTTATCTAATTCTTTATCTTGATTAAATATATCATGCATAGTACCACAGTAATTAGAAATGAAAAAAATATAGTGCAAGTCAAATTGGATTATAAACAGTATAACAGGGTAGCTTGCCCATCCACAATAAAACCATTTCTATCATGATTTACTCATGTGGGGTTGTGCAACATTGACATGAATCTCCCAGTTAAATTTCATCAGAGGAGAACGAAACCTCAGGTCTTGTAATCAGCCAAAATCCATTGCATTTTGGCCATCTGATGCCATGACACCGGTTGCCGAAAGAACATTTTGATTAGTATGGGTCTCTTTTGCTGTGAGACAATAATTTCCTCTTTATACTGTCCCTCATTTGTTGCAGCATTCTGTCCTTCTATGTTCTCTTCAGTGAGGATATGTCTATTTTTACTAAAGGAATAAGGGAAAAAAAAATCTTTATCCAAATTTCTTATCCTTGATCTTACTTTCATCTAAAGTTACTATTAAAAGAGAAAAGGCAAAAAGGCTTGTTTCCTTACTGATTGATCTAGAAAATACTGGGTATCTCTGAAACACCTACTTGACACCAGTGCAGTCATTATGATCAGACAAAGTCAACTGGGATGAATATTAAACTTGTTAAGTGTGTCAGTAAGCAGTCTTTGGTTGCTTTCCCTGTTTTTTAAAGTAATGAAAGACTACAGTACAATGAAGGGTCCACGCCTGCACAGATAGACTGCAAAAGTCACATGGTGCCAAAGGACCACAAGTATATATTTCAGGACAGCAAATATATTTCAGGTCTACAATAAAAACATTAAGACACTATAAGATCCTTAGGATTACACTAGCATTATTTCCCTCAGCACTTTAACATACAGTTTTACTCTGAGAAGTGAAATGTATCTCAAGTTGTACACCTCTCCCAGGTTTAGATGCTTTCAATTCCTCCAAGACCTTGTGTCCAGTGTTTCTGATTGACCAGCTATAGGCCTTCGCAAGCAGCTAGCCAGTAGAAAACATACTACCAAAATTTTACTGCATTTTATTCTTCCTGAATCTGACATCTACTGTCTTGTTAACTTCCAAGATATTCATCTAAAATTGAAAAAGAAAGGATATATGCATTTTTCTGATAACTCCTGCCCTTCAAAATGAAACACTGGGCTGTTGCTTTTGATGGATCAGAACACAGTTGAGAATATCTAAATTTCACATCCTCCTCAGTTTGGCTTTGGGTCCACATTAATGAGAACTGTATCTACTCACAGGCCCTTCTGCAGGAGAGAGGAGGAGTAAAAATTCACTGCTGGGCATGACTTCTTCTTGAGTGGGCTGAGTATTTCTATCTCCCAAATCCACCCGCTCATGGGACCAAGTATTTTGGCACTTGCTAATATGATCCTCTTTTTCCTTTCTTATAGTCCCGGATCAGTAGTGAAATAGTTAATCATGTTAATGCAAGTAACCACTGAGAACATTCATCTCAGAGCTCCAGCAACTCAGATGTCATAGCAGATGTCATGGCTTTAGCTCCGTCCTGTTTGCAGTTCCAAAGTTTTCTTTGCAATTGTAAGAGCTAGATGCAACAGGAATATGTGAAAACTTTGAAACCATAAACGGCATGGAACCAAACGAAGACATCTGCTTAAGTTTTCAGAGAATCTGAGATGACAGCTCTGAAATGTGAGCTGCTCCAGCTGATCTTACAAATAAGAAGCTTACTGCTAGCCCCAGACTGTGATACTGCTATAATTAGACTGCAGTTTCACCCAGAGAATCCATTTTTCCTTGCATGAGTTTTTATACTCAGCTATAAATAATGAGAACTTAATTTACATTTCTGCTGCTACGTCCAGGACTACAAGCCAGTTCTGTTGTTCCAATCTGTGCTGACTTCCCAGCTACAACTTGACTAAAACACAGTAATAAAGACTTGGCATTAAAATAAACCCAGAACTCCATACACTTACCAGAAATGCGTTTGATATTAAAATGCACTTATATATACAATATATACATGCACAAAGGCATGCTTACACGGTCTGACTTCTCTACCAGTCTAAGTGGGTGAAAAGAATGCATGGCTATTATTATAGCCATATAATTATCAAAACACCTGATCATCAAGTGGAAAGAAAATATATGTGAAACAATTTATGTTGTCTCTTCCAAGTTTGTAAAAAATAATGGATACTGTCATGTAGTGATTTTGACATGGGATTTTTATGGCCTGAGAATCTGAAACTCAGATGCTGGTAAGTGTTAATGACACCTCTGTGATAAAATCACACATGGGTATAGAGACACCTTTCTGACTCAGCTCTCTGAAAGTCCTCAGGATAATCTTTGCTTCTGGCAAATCAAAATTCATAAAAACTGTGCGAAGAATACATTGTTCGACAGAAGAACTTCATTATAAAGAACCTAATATTACTGAATGCAAGAGTAAGGTTCACAATATGCTCCACTCACTGAAATATCTTCAAGTGATCACTCACAAGATTTGCGAACCTAAGAGAGCAGGAAGTCATCTGCCTCTATATTCCATCTGATACTTGAACTGAGAAGTATACAGAGGGTATTGTCAGTCATCTGTCTTCTATGCACAGTTGGTTGCAAATGAAATAAATGTGATCAAATGGGTAGCATTAATCAGCAGTGAGAACAAAAGCGCACCTACTTTTTTGAAAGAAAAAACGCGCATGGCACAGGCAGTAAAAAATCTTTGTGAAACTGCTGCTTTTTCTACTCCAGCTCATCAGTGCTAGTGCACCTGGACCCTGAATATTTATGACAGTGAGATACATCTGTTAAATGTTCAGAAATAATTAGACTTTACTGAAGCAAAGCTAATGAATTCCCCAGGAACTCTGTGGCAAAATAAACAGATGAAAGGTATTAATAAGCATTCTGTATTCCTTTTTTTTTTTTTTTAAACAGAAATGTTTTCTTCCAGCACTGATTAATACTTTGTATAGTAATGTGTAGTCCAAGATTTTCTGTCCTTACCACTGCAATTTCCCCATTTGCAACACTGCAAAATCCACACATTAACAAATCATGCAGTTTTATTTTACCTTTGCCTGCACCTACAGCAGGACGAGGAATACCGGCTTTAATGGAGGAAAACAAGAATAGGAACACTATATAATTAGATACAATGCCAAAGGGAACATACATATAAATAATTTCATTTTAAACCAGAAAAGCATGCAGACTAGATAAAATGTATTAATTCAAATAAATTAGAAACAATCCAGTTATGCTGAACACTGACAGACTATTACAAGACAAAAATTAATATACATGCATTTAATAAATTTTTTGGTCATGCTTTTTAAGACTCACAGTTGAAAATAAATGTCATTTATATGAAACCTTAATACATTATTAGAAAAATTGCATTGCATACCAACTCATCTATAGCAACTGAAATAAAACTGTAATTTCAGTAATCATAAAAATATATTAAAAGATGGTATCAAGATAGACCTTTAATATTAAGACTTGCAAAATCATAAAAGGCTTTCCCCCATATTTCCCTTTTGTTTGAAATTACTCTTATTTGTTGAGCTTTCATACTTAAATAAATAGCATCTTCAACAAAAGAACTGCCAATATCCTATATCTAGAATTGTTACAAATGTAAAAATCAATAGTGACAGGATCAAACACTATAATAAGGTTATTTAAATATACAATGTCACCAGTTACTTGGGGTCACAAATTAGATTTTTTTTTTCTGCAGCTTTTTTGAAGATGTATTTTTTTGCCAGCTCTGTGGGAAAAGTTTAGACCTCACAGAAGCTGTTGCATACTTCAAGAGAGAAATAATTTCCTCAGTGAGGCATAAAGCTGCATCATTTCAGTGTTATTCTCTGTGACCAGAGCAGGTGACTGGAACGGAATAGCTTAAGGGAGGAAGACCACTTAAAATGTAAAGTTAGATGAAATTTTGAAGCCAAGAAAAGCCAACGAATTAGGTCTTGTGAGTTTATATCAAAAGGATAGAGTTTACGCTTATTTTGGGGCTTCCACTACAGTAGAAAAACTTTGCACATCTTTTCCTAAAAACTATTTAAAATATTTTAATAGTATATAATACAGTTGAAAAAGCCCTTGAGAATTTTTTACCAGGGACTATTTCCTTAATGGAAGGAAGTAGTAGTAATATTTTTAATAAAACTGGTAGTCTTTTTTTAAACTCAGTGGGTTTTCTTTATACATACCCATCTTACCTTCATCCATAATTGTTACTGCCTCCTCGGTTATCTGACTTCCTGATCCAACTGATGTTTGTGCGTTAAAGTAAAACTTGTATCGTGTGCTGTAATTTAAGTTTTTTAATATCAAGCTGCTCTCGTTGGCAGGTATTCTTATCTCTACCAAGGGACCTAATTCATGTGTGTTGTTAACTGTTATTACAAGAAAAAAAAACAAAACAAAACAAACAAAACCACAGTTACTTAGGAAAATTGCCTATGTTGTCATTATGTTAAAACAGACTTTGTTTTTCTGTATTTGTTTGTCTGCTGTATTGTTCATTTCTAGTCACTTAAATGATAAACTACTGTTTCCAAAGAAAATCACCTTTATATAAAAAGGAGAGGGACAAAAATTCAGAGGGGAGATAAGGAACACCTACAAGTTTCTTAAGCTCAAGTTCCATTCTCATAAGTAAAGCATCTGAATCTAAGACACTAATTCTACATCAAACCAACTGAATGTACACACTTTTGAAACTTTGATCATTCAGCTCTCTGAATCTCTGAACTAACTGCTTCGGAATAAATTCACTATACTTAGGAATAAAAATACTGAAATGACTTCTATCTAACACCAAGGAACAGTGGAATCTTGTAAGTGGAAGAAAACAAACTGCCTTCATCTGTTCCATGCACATGCACCTCCTAATTGCCAGTGCCATTGCTGATCAATTTCTGGGCAGTAGCATGTGGATCCTAAGGAAGTGACTGGTTGAATGGAAATAATGAGCAGTTTAATTCAAAGCTAGTATAACTCTGGCATGAATGAATGGCACAGAGATGATATTTTCATTTTAGAATGAAAACTGAAGAAGCAGACAACAATATAATTGGATGTATTTTGATCTACTGCTAATGATATTTTCTCTGCAGTCAGCATATAGGATTTATAAGTGCCTCTAACTTGGCTGACAATTAGGGTTTGAAGAACCAAAAGTAATGGAAAAATGCTAATCTTGCACTTGAGCAAGTGGAATTTTCTAAATAGGGTCAGATATATTGTCTAAATATGCTAATCTTTTGCAAACTTGACATCTACAATGCAATCATATCTTTTGTACATTACAAATTTAGCATTTTTCTCAATAAATGAGTTACTATTCAGCAAACATATTGTAAAAGGTGTATATATTCATAATTAACTTACTTGGTTGAAACTTCAGTATGTATGATATCAAAACACCATTTGGATGGGTAGGTGAACCCCACTCCAGAGTCAGAGAGTCCAATGTTGGGTTAGTAATCTTCAAAAAGGATGGTGAGCTAGGAACTTTTAAGAAGAATATATGGTAAATACAAAGTAGATGAACTTAAAACACCTCATGAATTACTAAGGATATTACCATATTGAGCCAGATTATTATTTTATGATGTCCAAGATGCAAATTCAGCAATTGCATCCTTAGTATACTCATTTTGAATACAACACATTTAACTTAATTCCTAAGTTTCTCATTTCATACCTCCTTCAGGGGTCTTAAATACTTTGTCTGGGCTTGCTGGTCCTTCTCCTTTACCATTAACAACTCTAACATTCAGCTTGTAAGAACTATAGGGCTCCAGCCCTGGCAACATTCCAAAAGTCTTGTTTCCCCTGAAAGTCAAGATCTTTTTCTCTATATGCCGCTTGCTCCTTCTGGATAGACTCTGTACTTTCCAGTAGTAAACCTAAAGAAAAAAGAAAATCTATAGTGAGCATTGAGGTGGTGAGGCTGATTTTGATAGTGAGGCTGATTTGATAGTGAGGCTGGTTTTGCGAACTCTTAAGCTTTTCCATGAGTATCCATAAATTATTGGTAGGAATAACTGCAATTTTAATTAGCTCAGGTGAGAAGCAGCATAGAGGTTTCCTGCTTGTCTAGAAACAGTCATGTCTACACGACTGGGTGAGGACTACCTACCATCTGCCAGTTCTGCTCATGCTCAAAGCCACTCTGACACAAGTTCTGGTTTGGAACTGCATTTGTGTCTGACGATCCTCATGTTAGCATCTGAGAGGGAAGATCATTTAAACCATCTATATTTGCAGTAATATGTCTACACAGCTTCCAAAGCAAGCTTGGCACCTTATTATAGATGCCTTTCACCTGACTACACAAGATATATTCCCTGTGATGTGGAGGCCAAATAGATTTTTAAATGGGAAAAAAAAAATCTAGGCTGGAAAAACACACAAATCATGAAAGGCCTCTGAGGATACAGTCCTGCACTGTTCTCCACATATGGTCATAAGAGAAGTATTCCTCCGTTTATGTGATAAAAAGATCAGAGCACAAAGCTGATTCTGATGTCCATTTTCCTGATTTTCTTTCTAAGAAATTACAGAGCCTCACAGGTAATTACTGGCATCTCCTTGACTGCACTGTGTCTCTACCACAATTTCTGGAAAGGCGTTAACAGTTGTCCCTACAAAGACTTGTGTTAATCCTCTGACTGTCACATTCAAATGCATCATTGTTCATTTTACACGGCAAAATTTTCATGCATGTATAATCAGACATTAAAACTGATAAAGCAATGTAAATAGCTAAAACTCTGCTTCTGTTTATGCCAACTGTAAAACACCTACTTAAGAAAGCTGGGATTTCATGTGTGAATTCAAAAAAGGGAATTGTTAGGACTTACAAAGCCCAACTAGGTTGCTTATAAAGAAATACACTAACACCAGCTTCCTATTGCTAACTGTGTATCACTTCACTCTAATTGCTAAGTGCTGCTATGTTTTACATTGCTTGAGTTAATGTTTTTTAACACTGTCAGCTGTCATCCTGTAACTCTCATCCTACCAAATAGTGTAGAAAGCCATTTATAAGTTAAGAAAAACTTGAATTGATGGTACTATTTGTATTGAAACTCATCGGGTATAGTTCATTTCAAAAGCACATTATTATAGTTGGGTCATCACTTGTCCATAGCCAGGCTGAAACAGAAGGGGAGCTTTAATAAGCTGGGTTTGATAAGCAGCAATCTCGAAGAGGAATATGACAGTAAAAGAAATTGCATTACATTTTTCACTTATTGAAAAACCACTGACGCTATATGAATAACAAGAAAAAATGTTAGTAACAGCGAAAACAATTTTTTTAAAGTTTCTTCTTAGGTTTGAAATGCTTCATAGTACCAAAGTATATCCAGTAATAGCTAATTAATATAAAAACAAAATATTAGTGATATGGGGTATAAACTGTTACTAGTTAGATGTCTTCCTGCTTTGTTTGTACATTTGTCTCCATAGTACGGATCTGTAGAGAAATAGAATCATAGAATCATAGAATATCCCGAGTTGGAAGGGACCCATAAGGATCATCAAGTCCAACTCCTGGTACCGCACAGGTCTGCCCAAAAGTTTAGACCATGTGACTAAGTGCACAGTCCGATCTCTTCTTAAATTCAGACAGGCTTGGCGCAGTGATTACTTCACTGGGGAGCCTGTTCCAGTGTGCAACCACCCTCTCGGTGAAGAACCTCTACCTGATGTCCAGCCTAAACTTCCCCTGCCTCAGCTTAACATCATTCCCACGGGTCCTGTCACTGGTGATAACAGAGAATAGGTCACCTGCCTCTCTGTTCCCCCTCGCGAGGAAGTTGTAGACTGCGATGAGGTCCCCCCTCAGCCTCCTCTTCTCCAGGCTGAACAGGCCCAGGGACCTCAGCCGCTCCTCATACGTCTTACCCTCTAGGCCCTTCACCATCTTCGTCGCCCTCCTCTGTACACTCTCCAACAGTTTAATGTCCTTTTTGTACTGTGGTGCCCAGAACTGCACACAGTACTCGAGGTGAGGCCGCACCAGCGCAGAGTAGAGCGGGACAATCACTTCCCTCGACCGACTAGCGATGCCGTGCTTGATGCACCCTTTCCTTTACTAAGAAACGCACTCTTAATGCAACACTGCATATTGGGCTACCATCTGAAATAATTTTGTTACTTAGCAAAGCCTGAGTTTGCTAGCAGAGTTTTGCTGATGTGTCTAAAATGGGATAGTCATGTTCTATGTCAGTAAGACACTTAAAGCATATTCTGCACCCATGAAAAGTTTTCAGCTTGACTTCAGAGAAAGCTTTATAACAATAACTATCCACTAGGTCTTAGGATGTGTCATTCCTTGTCTAGTTTTAGCTTGATTTAGCTGTATCTGCAAAAATTATTTAAGAAAGTTCTGCTGCATCTGCAACTTATTCAAGGATATACCGTTTTCTCATTTGTCCTAGCTGCAACAGCAAAAATATTCAGTGGTCAGGTTAGTTGTTAATCCTGCAGTCTTGAGCTTGTTTTATTTACGATTATTGCCTAACTTATTTTAGCTTCAAAATTGCTTAGCTTTGTGTAATTGTGTGGTTCTTCTCCCCACCCAATACCCCTCCCCCCCATTTTTTTAAAAAAGCTTAAAAAAATGTACAATATATAGCGAAGACTATCAGACTAAACAAGTTATCATGGCATGACTAACTCATTAGGTAACTGGAGAGGCAAGAGTGCAACCCATTACCAAATACAGGAGAGAAAATAAACCTGGGATGATGATAACTCTGTAACTATGTCTTGTAGGGTGAGAATACTGGATGCACTGGAAGACATTTTTGTCTACTGTTTTTTTGTATTAATACTGATCTTTTACAGAAATTGGTGATTTGGGTTATGATTGCTAGCATTGTGGTAACAAGATTAATAGCAAACACTAACTTCACTAAATTCTAATTGTCACATCATGGTTTTTGGTTGCCCATTTGCTTGTGAAATACCAGGTTGAAATGAGACTATAATCTACCAGATAGTGATATGAACAATTAGTAAGTCCTGCTCCTCAGCCAGGTTTATTACCTAGGGCAAAGCACCAGACCAACTACAAATATTTATGTTAGCTCATTAATAGAACTAGTTTAAGTCTCTCCAGCCAGTGGTATTTTGTGCCGGATAAGTCACATCCACATACCACGAACTCAACAAGCTGTAACACACAGAAGTTAGGATTTAATGCTCTTGAATGCTAGCCCTCCATTTTACAAGTATTACATGCATTTCTTTTCCTCAAAACATTTTCCTCCTTTCATTTTTTCAAATATTTCTTTTCCTTCTTTCATGTGAAAAGAAGTAGTTCAAGTTAGTCTGTCTTACAAAGTAACCTAGTTCAGGCTGTGCAACTAGTCGGTTCTGTTAGAACATTTTTTTCCTATACTTGCAAAGGAGTAGAGAATAATTACTTGTTACTTTCTTCTATTGTTGCACAGGAGGTCAATGTATCCTCTCACTCCACCCTCCCCTGCCCAACTAGTCTACCGTGCTTCTGCAGTTCCAAGTTTCTTCTGATGTGCTTCTAGTGCAACCTCTGAAGCAACTTTTGTGAAAAGATTTTCCCTGATCTGCCAAGGATACCAGTTGCCCCAGTTTCCTACCTTGAAGTCCTTCTATCTCCCATTCTCTATTAATTGCAGTCTTTTTTTTCCAACACAGCCTTCTCAGTTATCACCAAAGCCAGTGCATTACCTTATATTAAGCTTCCTTCAGTTATATGCGTACTCCGTATCTTCCGCCTTTTCCACTCTCTCTAAACTGAGCTTTTTCCTGGCCTCTAAAAAGACACAACTCCAAGCCAGCAATTGGCTAGTTAGTCAGAATTACGTGACTAATCATATGGTAGAAGATGAGTAATTGAAAAAAAGTTATTCAATAGCATTAGACCTAAAAGAGACTCCTACAGAAACTATTTCTCCTCATCCTCTAGGTATCCTTCTGGGAAAAAAAAATAAAATCTGTAAAACTATTATATATTTTTAAAACCTATGTAATGTGTGTAAACTTAATTGCAAGCAGATCCAATTTTTCTTCAAGGACAATGTCACATGAGACTAATACTAAAAGGCTGGAACCTTGCTGAAATTTAAATGAGTCATTTCAATGCTGTTGCTCTTGTCAGCAAAACTTGTGAGCTCACTGAAAAGCAAGAATCCTCTTACACATCATTTACTTCAATCCAGATACAATCTCATATAGGAAGAGTGATCTGTTTTATTAAATGAGGGATAGAATGCTTTTGACTGTACTTACTTTGTACCCTTGAAGATGTCCTCGGACACTTTTTAGTGGAACTGGGTCCCAGTGCACCTTTGCCAATGTGCTGTTAATAACATGGACCTGCACGTTGCCAGGTGCAACCATTGGCACTGCGTGGAAAAGATGTAACAAGTACCTAGTTAGAATCAGACACCACGTGAACATTTTTGGAACTACTCTTTGCATTCCTTTCAAGAAGTAGGTTAAAAAGCTGATACTGTTAAAAAGCTGACCTCAACACTAATAGTACAGAGTTTTATGAACCCTTATTATCCCCACCTTACTTCATTTTAATTTTAAAAATATCTAGTATACCCCCTTTTTAATACTTTAATATTTTGAATTCCCATTTAGGTTACACATTTAGTCACTTTTAATTAGTACCACTGAGTCAAGCTAGGAAACTTACAGTCTTCCCCTGAATGTCCAATCACCTCTGATGGTTCTGGTGCATATCCCAGGTCATTTAAAGCCTGTACTTTTATTTCATAGGGAACAAAAGTTGGTGTACCAGACACAATATATTTAGACACATTTGCAACTACAACAGATGTCCATTCATCATCAACATCTTTCTGACGCCAGCTGACTTTGTACTGAAGTCCTGGTCCATTAGACTGAAAACCTTTCAAAGACTGAAATAAAAAGAGTAAATCAAACTGTTTTTTCAATATTCTTAAGCATCTCAAAAAATTCTGAAGTCATAAAGTTATCAATTTACAATTTTACTGAAAATTTATCACTGTGTTCTATGACAGAGATGCAGCAATGTTGAAATTTCCAAGCTATGCAATTTATTTCTTACAGCTCAGTCAGCTCAGTTGCTTTTCATTTATTAGTAAAAGTTACATTGAGTCCTGTGAATAAGAGACTGGCTAATTATCATACAACCATTCATTGGGATTTCTATATACATATTTTGTTTTCAACTATTTTTTTAGAAGTGGAAGAAGGAGAAGTAGATTTTCACCAGCTCCCTAATAAACTGTTTTCCCTAGAGAATGTTTCTTGCCTAGGATGGGAAACTGGTTTTACATGGCTCTCCTGAGTTCCTGTCATGATGCTAAGGGCATAATAGAGACATAAAAGTTTTTTAGTGGAAGAGCGCACAATAATTCAGCTTATCACAGAAGCTGAGGGTAGAATTAATCTACATTAGACTTTGTCCTAAAAATAGCAATCTACTTGAGATAAATCAAAATTTACATATTTAAGTTTTTCTACATCGGCAGCGAAACATGCTGTATTACCAAATTAATGGATTATCTTAGAGAAATCAATAAGGAAAACAAGGCACCTTGAAAAAAGATTTTTCTTTGATAGCATGCAGCTTTTCCTTGACAGTGAAGAATAGGAAATGTCTACATTTTTATTCTCTTTCAAGAATATAGTAAACACACAGTACATATATTATTTCACAGGGTATTCTCAGGAAGATCATTGTTATTTCTCTAAAAACAAAAACATTCTACAAAAATGCTACTCACAGAGCTGAAAACAAGCAAGTGAAACCTCCCAAATCCCCAAACTTACCTCCCATGTTATTACCAAATTATCAGGTTCTGAACCTATCCCTTGTACATTAGAAGGATTTTCATCAGGGTCTAAAAACAAAATATTTACACATGAACAAGAATGACTGCTACTTCCATTACAAGCAAATTCGATGCTATTCATAGCATAAATCAATTACTGGTAAGCAGGAATACTTATTTACTTGCAGATTTTGTCAGGTACTGCTCAGATGGTTCACTTGGCTGACTTCTACCAATTTCATTGACAGCTATCACACGGAACGAGTAGTTGACATATGGAGACAACTTCAACTGTACTGTTGTCTGAGATCCAGGAACTTCCGTCTGGTAATGCCATACCCCTGGCTCATGCAGTCCATCTTCATATTCAATCACAAAGCCTGCAAACAGAAATTGAATCCAATTTTACGTCAAAACTTGCAACACCTTCCTAGATCAGTGTAGTCGTTTTTGAACGAGCTAATCAAAACTGAGCAATCCAACTAACGTTTTTAAAAATCATGGAAACTGATGTACATAGGACATATGTATACAAGGCGGTTCTGAAAGGTACTACATAGATAGAAATGTAAGAGAAACACTCTTTCATTATTTCGTATTCTTACTAATGCAGTTGTCAGGCAACACATTATTACAAGAGCTCTCTGTCAGGTGCTGGATTTTAATATAACAGGAACCCTTGAACTATCACAACAAGAAAGTGAGATAAGATTGGAATTTTGATATAAAAGGAGTGTATGGCAGACAAATACGTTGCTCCTAGTTGTATCAAGCTGACAATAAAGCAGTGCCTGTACAATATTAAATGAGAGTATTCCATTTTCCCCAGTGAAACTGTCTTAGTGAAAAACTATTTAAAGTCAAGAACCAATACTTAAAGAAGATTTTTGAGTGCGCTTTTCGGTATCTTCAAATTAAGCCACAGAATTCATGTACAGAAGCTAAATTACTAGAGGGTTCTCTGTGTGAATGTTATTATGATTGCAGTCAAGACCCTGCGGTGTACACAACCTCAGTTATAAACAGATTTGTAGAACTCCAAAAAGAAAATCATATTCATTACCAGAAACAAAAGGACCATTTATCTTCAGCTGTCAAACAGCCAAAAGAGAGATTCTAGTGTGTGAATCATATTACCTGTGTAAAAGGATCTCTTATAATGATGTGTAATCTTTGAGTCTTTTTTTTTTTAAGTGATAGCAGCAGCATTAACAGGCTTACTTACAATGCAAATGTCTTATAATGTCTTATTTTGCAAGCTCTTAGTGGACAACACGTGAATTTAAATTGTATTGTAATTAAACCCAGCATTATTTATTTGGAAGAGTTCAATTTCCAATATCAGACTGTATGTGGTAGAAAAACTGATACAAGCCACCAGCTAGTATCATCTCTTTTGAGACGGTGTGAATGCCTTTCAATGGAAAAGCCAGACTTTTGTCATTTGGTCTGGAAAACAATCAATGCACTGACATAAGAGTATAGGAATAAGCTATAACTTAAATGCAATTCAACTATTTATATTAATCTAAAAAAAAAAAAGCCAAACAAAAAACAAATATACTCCCCCCCCCCTCCAAACAATCAAACAAAAAAAACCACAACCCTCTGGTCTGTATTTTCATGAAGAATACGCTTCTGTCACTGGTAGTCATGGATAATCCCCCTAAAGATACTGGTACTGATGCTATTCAAGTTCATGGGAAGTACTAAAGAGTTAATGAAAATGTTAATAGATTTCTCCTTAAGAAGCACATACAAGTGACTTCCTACTCGTTCTACTAATGAACAAGTCTGCTCTCTACTTATTCATAAGACTGGACATAATCATACAGAGCTCACACCGGTATCATCTTCTGTGTTAACTAGCACAGGTTTTTGGAATAAAAGCCCAGCTCTTTAGGGCATTAAATAAGTCTTTCAGCTTGGCAGTGCAGTAGAGGATAATCAATGAATTTTTATTATGTAAATAAATGGCAATTCACAGAATCATTAAGGTTGGAAAAGACCTTCAAATTGTAGCAAGTGAATATGCCATTCTTCCATGCTGCACACAAAACTTATATCAGAACTTTTTGGGATCTAAGAAGAGTTAAGGGAATTCTGTTACAATAGATACAGACAAACATACTTGTAATAGGACTGTTATTTTCATCTCCTGGTATCCATGAGAGTTCAATACTTCTTTCTAGCTGACCTGTCAATTCCAAGTCAAATGGTGGATTTGGCCGAGCTGTAAATCAAATGAACACAAAGCAAATAATCACAATGGAATATGGAGTTTCATCTTTGAAAAAATCCTTACATTCTAATCAAAAGAATTCCACAAACATAGCAGTGCAGATCTACTCACTTATGTAAGCATGATTTAATGACTATTAGCATGCAGTTGTTACAAAACAGATACAAAATGGAGAAGAACTGATATATCTGGAAACTTCCATATATTAACAAGAACCTATATTTGATTTTATCTCCATCTGATTGTGATATAAAATTTCATACAAAAATGTAATGAAAAGTAAAGAAATATGAAATGCATGTTTAGTTTATCTATGGATTAATATTCTATTGTAACTAGAAATATTTAATAAGATGGAAAATAAAGAACTCACATCAAAGAAGCTTTTCTAGAATCATTACAAATATTTTGCATGTGAATTCAAAACAAGTATAGTGTAAATGGAAACTAATTGTGAGTTTCTAAGCCATTTATTTTTGTTGTACTTTTTAGAAAACCTGAAACATCAAACAATCTGGTAATATACATCCACACAATGCATGAAGATGTAAATATCCATTTCAAATTGCTGAATTTGTTACATGAATTGTTACACAAACATTAAGACTAATGAGTAAGTTCACTTAAGAATGCATAAGCATTTTCTCAAAACTTGATAGGACTTACATAAATGTTCTCATCGATCATATTTAAAAGTGTTTTGGGCATATTATATAGCATTTAAAAACCCAAATTCAGAAAAAAAATGCTATCAAATTAATGGGTGCATGATGTCCAGTTTAAGACTGTACATGACTGACAGATTTTGAGAGTATTTTAACTTTAATTTCACAATCCTTATCAGCAGTTTCATCAATCATTAACAAAACTGGGCAATAAGATTCTACCAGTTTTATGAGTGAGGTAAAATGAAGACAAACTATGAAATAAAGTACTTCACGCCTAGAAAATTGGTATCAAAAGCAAAGGAAAAGCATATCACAATTTAGTTGGTGCAAATTCTTTGATAGTGAATTAGCTTTCAAAGAACTGATGGATTTATCTTTTAAACCTTTCATTTACTATTATAACTGATTTGCATTACAATGTTCATGATAAGAAAAACATTATCAAGCTACAACCTGAATTAAAAATAATTTATATCTTAAAATCGTTTATTCTCTAAAATACAAAGCACCCTGCACTGTGAAATTCCAAAGTCCAGTCTCCCAGTAATGAAGCAGTTGGTAAAATGGGATGAAACCACAAAACAAACACACATACACACACAAAAACACAGAAAAAAAAAGGGGGGGGGGGGGGGGGCGGGAAGAAGATGTTGCACTTTCCAATAGGCAAATGAGAAGTATATCTGGCAGATGATGTAGTAAGGGAACTTTGTATTAGTTTACCGTAAATGATAGCTGGAGTTGGGGGAGCAGCTGAAAAGAACATTAATATAGAGGATTTAATCAGTTAGTAGCCAAAGGCACAGAATATAGTAAGTAGTTATAGACTGTAAAAATTAGAGAGAAAGAAAAGTTAACTTACAGTAAATAGTTGAGTTTAAATAATACATTGATAATTTTTCACTAAAAAGTGATAAAAGTATTCTACAATAATTTATCTTTTTTTTTTTAATATGAATGGATCAAGAAAACAAACATAAAAAAAAAAAAAACTTTAAACAAGTACTAGATGCTTATAAGTACTATATGTCATTCCTGGATAGGCATAAGATCACAACACAATTTTAAAACACAAGCATACTTGACTTTCAGCTTGAACTGGTCCAACTTCACCAGGTAAGAATAATATGGGACATCTACTTAGGACCTTCTTACAAACTGGGAGAAGGAGCACAGTAACATATTTCACAATAATCTGAACTCATAGAAAGTTAACAAGGTGAAGGAATTTAATAAGAAAGTCACTGAGAAGTCAAACAATCAAGCATGCTCAGTCTTTCTGAAGAGTAATTCAGCTGCAAAAGAGTTTCCTGAAATAACATGTTCAAATATTCTGCAATATGCAATTTACTGTGTTAGCTCAGGTGTGATACAAATAGAAACCTATACCGTGAAACTGAATGTGTCCTGAAGCTGTTGGACCCTTTTGTAAGTAGATGATTCAAAGGCAAACTTTCAGATAAGATTATTATATTTTCAAAACTGAAACACATACATAATCTGGTGAAATTCCTTTTTTCCTGTCCTAGCAACCAAAATTATGTTTGTGCTTTTCATTTTAAATCTAATGCTGTTTTTATACTTAACAGAAATTAAACACAGTATTGCTATCATAAAGTTTTAGAGTATTCTTACCAACAACAGTAAGCACAGCACTTGCTGAAACACTGTCCAGAGTAGTATTAACTATGCAAGTATATGTTCCATCATCTTTATCAGTTACATTCATAATGGTCAAGTTGTCTTTACCAACTAGAAACCTGTAAATACAATAGGTTCAGCCACTGAATCAATAACTGGTACTGTTATAAGACACTGTTATATTGTCAAATCCCATATACTTGTATATTTCAGCAAATATCTAGACAACAGTGTAGGCTATGGGACCATGTCAGCCTTTTCTACATTGCTCTTAACCATCTTCCCACAGTAACTGCCTATTCTTCTAATGCATTTTTATTTCCAAATATACTTAAATTACTTTTAATTATCTGTGATCTACAGCAAAATTGCCTTCCCTTTATTATTATCCCTTTAGTTTCTTATGCCAATTATCTTATCCTTACAATTTATATACATGATTAATGTACACATTTAAAATAATTTACATCTCATTTTATTCTGAATTATATCTTAATATTTTCACTACACTAGGCAAGTCTTTTAGTCATCAAATATGGGGTAGTGATGATATTTATCAGTCTTGTTTGGAAATTGTCAATAGGTCATTATGTGACTTTCAAAAGAACAGGAAAAGGAGCACATGGAGGAAATGAGAAAATAAAAAATAAAGACAAAATAGTTTGGCTATACCTCTCATCATCTGGCAGTTCATCATTGTCCTTCAACCATATAACTGTTGGTATTAAGGTAGAATCATGTTTTATTATACACTCAAATGAAACGTGGCCATATCTCTGAATCACTTTGTATTCTGGCTGTTTAATTATCATCGTTGGGTCTGAAATTTAAAATTACTATTAGATGTTTATAAAGTCTTAAATTCTATATTAATCTGTGATTAAAGAGTGATTAATTTCTTACCTTTAACTTCCAATTGTACTTCATTTTGTATCTTTCCTAATTCATTCCTTGCAACGCATGTGTATGTGCCAGTACTATCCTTCTGAGCCACTGGAATTTCCAAGGTTCCATTATCATGGAAAACATATTCATTTCCCCGCAAGATGCTGCCTTTCACTCCCTTAAACCTTTATGCGAAAGGTAGTTATTATTATCCAACACCATACTTAAATTCTATAATATTTTATTATCAGGAAATACAAACTTGGACTGCTACATTAGCAAATACATCACATAATGACAGCATCACATAATTAAATTTAAACTCGATTCCATATGGGTATCTTAAATGTTACTACATCAAGTAGAATTAATATTGTATAAGCATACTGAAATTATCTTAAGTTTAAAGATATACTGTTTTTAAATTGTAAGCAGTCGCAAATGTTTGTTTCCACAGATGCAACTGCTTCTTTTTACGTAATTTAAACACAATAACTGTAACTTACCATTCAATCTCAGGTTTAGGTGAACCAAAATAAGCACAGTCTATTAATGCAGGACTATCTAAGATGACTTGATACAGTTTGTTAGCAGGAGTTAGAATTCTTGGTGGCTCGGCTGAAAAGACAAAGATGTCTGGATATAGATACAAGGATACAAATACAAAATATGAAGGCAACAAGTAGGGCCTAAAGAGTATCCATTAACATCCTTCTCTGAAGTGGTTTCTGGTCTCAGCTTAAGTCCAATTTTGTTTTACTACTATTAGCCTGAGGAAACATTAATGTAGCAGAATTTTCACTTAAAAAATAAATGTTTCTTCCCTACTTACAAGTAACAGGGATTGATACCAAAGCCAGTGATTTAATTTGGAAAATTTAAATCAGAACATACTTCACGATGAGAAACTCATGGGAACAGACTGAACTACATAATTCGTAAAAAACCTTCAGGCAGAAAGAAGGTAAGATCTATTTGGTGAAACACCTCCATTTTTGAACAGAATCATGGACTCATAATGAGGTTCTCTCTTTTAAAAGGCTGCCACTCAATAGAAGGATCTGCCAATTCCTGCAGGAGTGTCCTCAGGGGCCATTCTGCCTTGGATTTTGCTACTAACTTTGTTAAATTCAGTGGGAAGATCGAGAGGTCACAATTATCACACAACTTGAAACGTACCCTTGGAGGCTTTCAAGGCAAATGCATAATCATGTCCCTTCACAATAGCAATTTAAAGATTATCTTTTCTATGATGGGGTTTATCTGAGTCTTTTCCAGGGATTATCTGAATCCAGGATCACTGCAGAAGTAGAATTTGTTCTATACTACAGTTTTCAGATGGAACAAACATGTAACTTATCCAAAACAGCAACAATCAATGAAAGTGTACTGAAACATACTAACTTAAGGAATATTAATTCCTTCCTTATTTGTTATGTTTATGTTTGTTATGATTTACATTAAAAAATAAATAAAAAGAGAGAAAATTTCTGCCAAGTTTCCTCCAGCTTCCAGATCCAACTTTCTTACCTATGAGTACTGAAAGGGAAATTCAGGAATACCCTACAAAAACAACCCCAAGATATCTATACCCTGGGCTTTTACAAGGCTCAGAAAATATGTATATTCCCACATATTAAAGACTTCAACCAAGGCTTTGGCATGCAATTTGTATAGTAGCAGGAGACAACTAAATAACCAAGAAGACTGAAAAATGTAAAAATGTGTTTCTTACCCAGAACATTCACAAATGCATTTGCTAGCAAGTATCCGTACTCATTAGAAGCATTGCACTGATAGACAGCACTTGATCTTTCTTGCACAGCTGAGAAAATAATGGTATCGCCATCTACCTTTCTGCTAGGATCTTCTGGGGCAACTGTTGGTATAAAGAAAAAAAGTTATTTTCTTAAACTACCATTGCATAACATGTTTTATACTTCTGAAAAGAAAAAACAAAACGGAAGACCAATATGCCCTTTGTTCTACTTTCACGCATGACTGTTCACTGGGAAAAATGTGAATTCCAGTATGATTAAAGAAGTAATTCCAGTCCTACACACATTTAATTCAAGAATGTTGAGTTCTCATTTTTGAAGGTTTTTGTATAGTTAGGTTTTTGTCGTTGTTTTTTCCCCCCGAAAAAAGTGAAGTTAAGATCATATTTTGCATGCAATAAAGATGAAAAATACTGACTTGACAAGATTCACAGAAATACAAACAATATCTACGAAAACAAATATTTCTGAACATCAAAATAAACTTGTTAGAATGACATTGAAACTTTACAGCCTCTATGATTTAAAGGTTTCAGCTTGTTGAATCAGTTTTTATACACAGAAACAATTTTCCAAATATAAAATCAGCCTTAGTCAGTTGCAAACTATTTCAAAGTAAAACACAAGGAATTCTATTGTACAAAATCAATAGTCTTCTCAGTAGCTGTGTTAGCAGTTCAGTAGGTGGCACTCTTTCCCTGATGTAAGTATTATACGGTGCCATTTCTTCAACTAATCTGTAGTAGCATGAACTGTCAAACATCTCCCGCAACCCAGAATAATTCTGAATGTAGCTGAAAATAAAATTCTGAGATACTTCTGAAGAATAATAGCTGTCAGTTATCATACAACTGGATGAAGTTATAGAGGTACAACATAGAAAATAACAGCTTGTAACACTGAACTGCATAAAAATGCACAAATTATACTTTCATTTTAAAAATGTTAAAGTAGAAATATATTAACATATTATTAATTAAACATATTGGTAAGCTTATTGTTATATTAATACGAAAAATAAATGCATATATGAATAAATGAAACATTGTAGTGTGGTTGCATCATCAAAATTGGAGCTTGAGAAAATAAGCATACTTGTTCAAGACATTTTCATATAAAATTATTTCTAATTTCTTTGTATTCATAGAGAAGATCAGTTAAATAAATTAACATACATTTTCTGTAAGTGACAAAACCTTTTGATTCTGACAATATCTCAGTACTCAACTGTACAGAAAACAGAGTAATTTCTCCTACATATTCTCAGGTCTAGTGAAATATCTATTACTGAATTCTCTAAGAGAGAAGAAACTAGATGACAGGGACCACAGCTCCGAGCTCCTGCGTAAAGACATTTCCATCTTGGGTGAACTCTGAGGCCACTTTGTATATAAACTAATTACATCAATTTCCAGATTCCTCAAGAACAATTCTCAACTCCTATCTTTAATCATGTGGAGTTAAGATCTATACAACAAATTAAAATTTTTTGAAATCAAGAAAAAGGTACGACAAGAATTGTAAATGCTTAACTATTCTCTGGGCTACTGCATTGCTGGCACTTATTTTTCTCCTTCTTGGCTTTGCTTCCTATTGTGTTCGGTGTTACACTTTTCTTCATGTTCCCATGTGAATGACATTTTCATTAAAAGATTCATGGGCTGAAAATAGACAGAGAAGGTGAGTAGCCCAGCAGGCAGGCCAGTCATCTGTGAGAAGCGGTCTGTTTCTGCACACACATCACAGTTAAATGGAAAATACATGGTACTGCCCTCCCAGGAGGCAGAGGTCTGCCCACAGCTGCTCTGCCCCATGCTCTGTGCATCCCTCCACTCATCCCCTCTGAATCCTGAACCGTTTTTTCAGCACCCGGGTGCCTGTTTTAAGAAAAAAGCTGTGGATCCTAGGAGAAAAATAAAAACAAGAACAAAAACTGAAGGAATTATCAAGTTTTTTGTCTGGTCTGTCTACCTGCATGCTGAAGAGCATCGTGTTGAGACTGGCGTCTACTCAACATACTGTCTTGTGACACACCTCATTCTCCCACACAACACAAACACTACCCACAGGTCTTTGTCCACATACTACACTGCCTCTTGCAGGGCCAGGCCCTAAAAGTCAGATGCTGCATCACCCATCTGCTTTACTGCTGCACTCAGACAGGGCTTGTTGGCTTTTACGAGGTCTCTGGTCACCTTACACAATGGCTGTGCGGAAAGGAGAAAATGCTTTTGACGCGTTTGATGGATCTAAATTTGGCACAGACGGGCAAAATAACAAAGAATTACATAATACTTAGAATGGGTGTGCACAACTGGGATTATGAACGACGAGGATTTGCTATAAAAGTTCTGCTGTTGTAATGGAGAGTTGAGCATGTGTTCTGTAACAGCATCATTCAGCTGCAAAATCGAGTCTTAACTTATGAACATGCTTACATCTTTTCTGATTGCATTTTTTCACATTATTTTTCCATCACTTTGTATAACGAGACAGCTTCTTGACTATACAGCTACATACAGCCTATTTCTGTACAGACAAGGTATAGCCTCTAGGAGATACGTTTGTCACAGCCAGCTATTGGCACTCTGAACAACGTTTGTTCATCCGAACGCATATTCTCATTCTGTTTTATAAGCTTTTGACAGCCCGAGCAATTACTTCTGTTAGCATGTTTAGAGAACCACTATGGCACTCTTTTTTTCTTTCCTGGAAAAAAGGACAGAATGAAATGTGCTGTCTTAACAGAAGCAGTTAAAATGCACGATTATGCTTAAAATGGGAAGAAAATTTCCAGATTTTGTTGAGATTTGTTTACCCTTTTCTATTGAAGCACTTCATTTTCCTGATCAGTTCTACTTACTGGTCAATGTTTATTTGTGCGCTTTCCGGAAGCTAAACAAATGAAGATCAGAACAACTGTCAACTGCAGTTTGCAATATAACATCATCATTCCAAATGAATGATACAGACTGAAGAACTCTAAGAATGTATTTTTTTTCCAGAAAATTATTAAATCATGAAATGTATTTACTGATTTTACAATTCTTTAGCTCAAATCTTTAAGTTCTTTGTGAAACCGGAACATACAATCCATCACTTGGAGGGGTTTTGTTTGTTTTGTTTTGTTTTGTTTTTAAGCTTAAACATATAAAAAAAAAAAAAGAGGGTGGTAAGGCCCTGGAACAGGTTGCCCAAGGAGGTTATGCAGTCTCTGTCACAGAGATAATCAAAATCTGAGTGGACGCAGCCAAGAGCAACCTGATGCTGATAACACCTTGCTTTGAGGAGGCAGGTTGGACTAGATGGCCTCTAGTTCCTTCCAATTAAATTCTATGATGCTGTGATTTTAAAATGAAATATTTTAATTTTAAAAACATAGGTTGACAATAAGGCATCGCTCACTGAGAAGGAGGTATATACTTGTGATTGCTCTTCTGTAATTTACTGTTGTTCACAAAAAGGTTAATGTGAAATTGAGAATTCCTGAAATATGAGTTTGTTATACTGGTACCACATTCTGAAATACAACAGCATACGAGATCTAGCTGACATCAGATGTTCTCAGCTCTGCTAATTCAGAGTCTAAGTCCCACAGGGCACAGAATTAAGAATATTTTTCTTGTTGCCTGAGAAGCATGATGTAACCTAAGGTAATATATATTTTTTTCCCAGAGGCATGTGTAGATTACAACCTTAGTTTGCAGGATATATGCACTAACTGCTTCTATTCTATAGTGAAAATGTTGATGTCGTCTTCAGATGTCGTAGTAGAGATTCCCTCTAGCTGAAAACAAGCTGGAGAAGAAAGAAACTAACTTATTTGCTTGATTTTCCTGTATCAATGAGAACACATACACCTTTGGCAGGTGTAAGAGCTAATTTTATCCAGATCAGTAAAATGTCACATAAAAACACAGTAGAAACAGAGAATTTCTCTTTAGAAAAGAGTAGAAATATTCATGACTGTCTTTAGATACCTGCACTTTTTTAGCAAATCAAAGTTATGAATAAAAAGTAATTATAATTACTATGCATTTACAGTCACTACATATGATTGTTGAAAAGCCTTTCAGATAGCAATTTTTATTTATTTTTTAATTCATGGATAAGATGGTTTCAGAGTAGAGAACTATGCAGGAAATGCACAAATTGATAGCAATGTAAGAACAGAAATTGTTGTTTAAGTGTTATAGTTCATAGCCACTCTTTAATCTCTTTAGTAAAGCTGACTTTTCATTTTGCATCAGTAGCAGAATATTAATTTCTCAGAGAATCTGAGACAATTATTTGATTTAGATTATTATAGTGAACATTTGTTGTTGCAGTTCTACTCATACTATAATTGTGTCCTCAAGTTTATGCACAAATAATAGTGAATGTAAATGGGGCCTGAGAACACTACTGGCTCATAAGACACGATTTTCAACAACCCTAACCTCAGAGATTGCTTTGAAGGCCCTGTTATTATGAAAAAAAAATACTAAGAAAGCAAAGAGAGAAGGCTAGGGTTTTTTTTCTGATATGGATTTAGACACATGGTCCTTGTATAACGATGCCTTTCAGGTTCTGACAGGATCACAGGATCTCTTGTATTACAGCAAATTTGCTAAAAGTAACCCACCATTCTTCTTTACCTGCTTATTCCTCCAAAAAGTCATGTTCACAAGTAATTTATGAATAAAGTAACTGTTCTCAAAATGAGGAAGGTCTATCTTAACTACAACTGAGTGACTGAAATGGCAGTTTTGAAGAATTATTTGTAAAATGTTAGACATTCATGTTCTGATGTATTACCTATAACAACAGGAGAATGTCACAGAACCAGGACTTAACATTAACAACCAACCAAACAAGAAAACTGGGAGGAACTTCCAGTGTGTAGTCACCAAGCTGTACTGATAAGAAGTCATGTCCCTTATGCAGGTACCTCCCAGTTGTTTATAAATTATATGGTCTCTGAATGAGCATCCAGTTAACACACTTTTGGCTACAGCCGACTAGCCTCATAACATTTGAGAATCCGAATCAGGGGACATTATGCAGGACAGACCTGTTCTATCTGATCTCTCATCATTCCGCCTAAATACTCTATTAGGCATTTAGCGAATATTATGCAAGTAGAATCCCTTAATTCTTCTCCTGGGGTGGGGCAGATGGCAAAGGAAGGAGAAGAAAGGAATCTTAACCAATATTTTGCCTTACTTGCCTTAACTTTCACGGTCACGTAGAGCTATAGATGTATTTCTGCAGAGATGCATATAGTTCCAATAGTATGTGCAGAAAAGTTGTGGGTTCTGACACAGCAGAGGCATGGGCTATACTTTCACAGTTGAGTACAAACTGGACAAAAACTGATAGCAAAATAGCAAGACTGGGCAGTGTCATCAGACAGACTTGAAAACCTGTAAGGTCATACTGACACTGAAACTAAGCAAGAAAAACAAGAAACAACTAACACAGTTTTGCCGTAACTTACACCCTACAGTCAACTGTCAAAGACTTAATTCTGGAAGAGATGGAAAGTGGAAGACGTGCTTTTTTCCTTTTCCTAACATCTCCCTTGCTCCTCAGAAAAATATTTTCCTGTGATCACTGCAATCCTTGTTCCAGGGCAAGATTTTTTAATTTTGGCAGTACTGTTAACTCCAAAGGGGTGGCAACCTGGCCACAACTGTCCTTTGAGTATCTTACACAGAATAAATAAAACTGATTATCAGAGGTTCTCCTGTCTGCCACAGCTCCTAGGCCAGATGCACAGTTCCAGCAGAATCGGTGGACGCCTGCCTGCCCTGGCACTTCCCTCCTCTGTGAGGCTCAGCTCCTCGGGGTGTCAGAGACCCGGCAGATCTCATCCCACCCTCCCATGGCCACGATGAACAGCTTGTGTGTATGCTCACAGAGAACACAACGGACGACAAATCTGTGAACCAGGGATTACCAAGGCCTTTCATGAAGGAGATCTAAGGGCTAATGTTTCTCCCTTAACTTCAGTGTGATTAATAACGGAGACTAACTAAAAACTGAGATTCAATGTGAGACGTAATATAAACAAGTGAAGCACGTGTTGAAAGAAGATAAACAGCGCCTTTCAGTGCACTACTAAGTCTAAATCTAAGTGTGTGTATTTAATATTTAATAGCTCATCATGAACTATGAACTACTGAACCAATAAATTAGTCTTTTGTGCAGTATTTGCAATGCCTTTCTGAAGCCCAATTATGAAAGTGCTTCCCCTTCCCAATTAATCCGGGTTGTTACTTTTTTAGAAGTTGAGATACTTTATGCATGGTTTCCCTTTTGTAAAACCATGCTGAATATCTGAGCAGCAAAACACAACGGATTATGCAGCAGTATAAATAATGCAGACCTTGAGCGTTAATTGAAGCGCAAGGCAAGGCAGAATCGTGGCCTGAACTTTCAATTGCTACTTGCAAAAGTAATTCTAATTGACCTCAGTGGGACTACGCATGTGGGTTCAAATTACTCCTGTGAGTAAACACTGCAAGGTTCGCTCCTTATCGCTCCAGCATGCCTGAAACAGCCTGCTTTAAATTGGAAGCGAGTTTTTCTTCAGAGCATTATTGTTGAAGAAAAACAATGAAAAGATTTCAAAGAAGCTTAAAATCTTCCTTTAAAAGTATTGCTTTACACTGGATAATATAATCTAGAACAAAATTTACACCACTGCACTTGTTTTCATAGGTGCTTAACATACATTAATCTTTTTATTATTATTATTATTTTGATATGAAGCTGATCTTCATCTTTCCCTTTCTGTTATTTAAGCCTCACCCTTTGACTGAGATATGGCTGGATGGTTCTTTCTTCAACATTCCCCTTCCTTGTCTGACTCTATTATGGAAAAACAAAACCGGAAGAATTAAGCATCTCCCAGTTGTGGTTTCCAATAGAAAATTAAAGTATTGCAAACAGATTACAGGGCCACAGGAGGCACATTGTGGGATATATGATGACAGCAGGGCTTTGAAATTCAAATGCAGCTCTTTTTCTTTGAAATCCTGCCATGGGTGTAGCTCTCTCAGCACTGCCCTGAAGCTGAAACAGCTGCTTTAGTTTCCTTTTACAGTGATTTACTAATCATTCAGCTGGAAGAAGAGGGACTCAATTCTGTCATTTGGTAGTAAGCGAACAAAAGAGCACACTGTACTTGGTAGTTTCCAGACCAGTTTTTGGTAACTCAGAATAATACAAAATCACAAGAATCTTAAGAACTGTACTTTCTGTGATCGCGATGATTTTCTCTCTTGGATCCCCTGACAATTTCAGTGTACTCGAGCATCCAGTGAACTTGCACTTAAATATTTAAGGTGGCAAAACTTCAGTCTTCTTCAGCAGTGAAAGTGACCTTTTACATAAAACTGAGCTACCCAGTTATTATTTGCTGTGTTCTTTTGTCTTTTTTTTTCCTTCTACTGAGTTTGAGTGGGTAATTTTTTTAAAACCTTTTATTTTTTTTCTGAGTTCCTTTCAATAAGCTCTGTATACTAATTCCTCAGGGCCATCCAGACAATGTATGCTGCCCTCATATTTGGGAAGTTTGGTGGTATCCTGCATCTGCCTCTAAAAACTTTATATTTCTTAGTGTTTTACTGCTATCCTGCAAAAATGCAGAACACAGTTGCTTTTCTGGAAAATGTAGTTTGTCATTTGAATAGCCAGTCATACAGCTTTGACAAAGAAGCAGTGCAAGGCAAAGGTGGATCTCATAACCAGCTGCAAAAAAATTTATTTGTCAGGAAGGATGAAGAGTTAAACTACCAGAATAGCAAGAAAAAAATCTCAACAAAACAAAACAAAAAACAAGACTAATGGCAACTATATAAAGAATAGTAAGTATGTTGAGACAACCTAAAAGCCAGAAAGGTAACTACAGGATGGGTATAAAACCTCAAGCATAAAGCAGACTTCATGATATATGTACACACAGCATATGCAATACAAAATTACGTTGTTATTTTCCTGTTTTCCTTGAATACTTACTACTTTTTGGTGAGGTGACAAACACCCCTCTGAAACGGTGCTTAATGTCAGCTTACATAACTTACTTAACCAGTGGAAACTTCTTGTTTTATATCTCAGGCTAAAGATCTCAACTTATTTTTAATTAGGATTCCTGGAACAGGTTCTTTGCTAAATATTTTTGTTTCAATCCTTTCCCTTACTTCACCCTTTCAGTTTAAAAAATAAAAAAATAAATAAAGTGTACATACAGAGTATACTCTGCTGGCTTGTATGTGGAAAATTAGAAGAACTTCTATAGAATGCTTTCTGTAAATACTTTACCCTTAAATTATCCCTGAAATTGCACATTTTCCCCCTCCAGTTCCGTTTCAGCTCTCTTGTATCCCAAATGTTTTGAATATATCTAATGTAGGTTCTTGCTTGCCTGTTGCTATTTCCTAGATTCTCACTGTAGAGAATTCTCCTCCATGTCCCAAACTCTGTGACACTTACTTTGATTAACATACTTAAATGTTTCCTGGAACTCCCGAAAGTTACAGTCATACATTCCACAGGCCAGACCAGACACATATTTTAGAATCGATTATCTCTCACAAGGCAATAGGGTAGATTGTTTTTATAGTACTGTTTCATGAAAGGGGAAGGATAAATGTAGAAGAACCAGGTGTGATGTGATGTAGAGGCCACGCTGAGTACAAAAACAACCGACAACATGCTGCAGCATTCTCCAGCAAGTTCTACCCAAGCAAACTTGTGCTTTATGCAGCAGCTACCTTGTGTCTGTCATACAGCATCGCCAGTCATTGCACTGCAACAATTCAGTGACTCAGTCAATGGCTCTGGGTAGCTTTTCTTACCACCAATTCTGGGTTGCTTTTCTTACCCATACACAGAGAAACAGCTGTTTCACTGCCTCAGGGGTTCCTTTTCTTTGACACCTACTTGGTACAAGCTGTTTTCCAGGCAGCTGCTGACGCACCAAGTCAGCTTTGCTGCTGCTTTTTAGTGCTGAAGCCTGGAAGGCTCCAACATCCTCTAAGCTGCGTATCCTGCAAAAGTGCTCTGAACATCCACAGAAGTGACGACTTGACCTTTTATGTCACCTTTTCAATTCTTAGAAAAAACTAGTACTGCTCTGGAGCAGAGAGACCCAGCAAACATGACTGCCACAGCAACACAATGGCAGAAATTATACCTCAATAATATCCCTCAAAAGGGCACGGCACAGCTTTGTTCCTATGGCTCTGCCTCTGTAAGGATGCTACCAGGAGAGCACCAGACAGGATAACCAGGTATACGTTCACAAATAGCACAAATGTGCTCTCAAGCACTTTAAAGGCACATTTTGTTGTTCCATCTTGAGTAACCACTGTATTTTTACCACCTAATTTATAATTTATTATAACCTGTCAGTCAAAAACTATACAAATGCATGCTCTTCATTTATATATATATATATCTTTTAAAATGATATTGCTCTTATTTCCTTATTCGTCATCCTTTGAGGTAATTAAAAATCTTACTTGCTATGGGAACACCATTTGCTAACCAGCTTATGCTAGGTTTTGGGTTGCCATTAGCTCTGCAGATCAATGTCCCATCTTCTCCAGGAGATAAGACCAAGTTTCTGGGTGCGGTTATCCAGTATGGAGCAGCTGGGGTTAGGAAGAGAAACACAGCAATCATTTTCCAAAATTACCATGATTACAGAAAATCATGAGGCATGGTCATGGTAACCACAAAATAATTCAAACAAGGTATGTATAGGTATAGACATACAGTTGCGTGGTCACATTTTATTTTTGTATACATTATATCCAATGATTAACTGGTAAATTACACTTTGGCTAAACTGAGCTATTGGCTACCTCCTGCATTGAATGGGGGGGAGCTTTTTACTTTGAAATTCTAAGACAGTTGAAAATGCACAGAGATTGAAATGGACAGAATACTGTCCTTACCAAAAGATCTTCATCTATGTCACCATCTTTTTTTTTTCTTTTTTTTTCCAATAAATAACGAGAAATAACATATGTTGTCACATTTTGCAATTAAACTTCAGATTTTGGATTGACGAATAGAAGCAAACAGAAAACTATTGAAAAGAAGGTTGAATATGACCATAAAGCGGTACTGGACTACAGTAATATAAATAGGTTTTCAGTATGCAAAGGGAGCACTACACTTGATTATTTAAATGACTAATTAGCTGTCATCCCTTTTTTTGTTTGTTTCATGATACTCAAAATATTCTTACAGTTTCTGTTTGGACAAACACACTGCAAGTGTTTTTAAAACTAGTAAGACAACAGCACGGGTAAAAGACTCAGGAAACAGAAAAACAGAAATGTTCATTAAGGGAGAAAAAAAGAGCATAAGATGAATAGAAAAATAGGGAAGAGAAAAAATCTGGGCTATATGAATGGAGAGCAGAAAAGGCAGAAAATAAAAAGGAGATGAAGACAAGGGATGGGGAGAAAGACAAAGAACAAGGGAAAGACAGTCTAATGACAATCAAAGGTCTAAAGTAAATGTATTACAGGTACAAGCTAAGAAATTATTTTACTGTTGTTACAGTAAAGTCTCAATTTAGCCTGTTACTTGACAAAGCAACATAATAAATAGAGAAACCGAAGTTAGAGATAGTCAAGTTTGTCTGTCTGATGGCAGAATTCAGTTGGTTTAGTGATCCTCAGTTATTTTTTAATATTGTCATTCATTCTTTCAGTTGTAATTTATTATCCTGGTAAGCATACTTCAGTCGTGCATTCTGGACACTGACAGTATTAAATTAATGACTATTTTAATACTACCTTTCACAGTTACTGAAATGACATGATGAGTAGAACCTAATATATTTCTTGCTATACATTTGTAGTTCCCAGAGTCAGCTTCAGAAACATCTATAATCTTGAGAGTTTTCTTAAAATTTTCAAAAAATGTTCTATTGGCTGGCAGTTCGCCACCTTCTTTAATCCAGCGAATTACCGGTGTGGGTCTGGAAAAGCAAAAGTACAGATCAAATTAACGGACCACTGAAAAGGAAGATGAGAGTTCTATATGTTAATGTTTTGAACATAAATTTTACACCAATTATTTTAAGAGCCTTTACTCAGATTTTGGGGCATGTCCAGCAAATGTGCAGGATATGCCAGCATTTGTTTCTAGGAAATGACAAGCTTCACTAACACTGTCAATGGCCATCTGTTCACAGGTTTAATAATTATGGAATACATTTGTCTGCTGATTAATCTAAAAACCTCAATGGTTAATAAATGAATACAAGAGTATTTCAAATCTTACTGTATTTATACTTTCAAATTGATGCTCATGATGGTTTAAAAGGTAACTTCTAGATAATGATAAGATTACAACTGTCCTTCATTTGAGCAAAATTGTAATGCTTCATGCACATCATAAATATTATAGCAGATCTGTAGAAGACAGAAATTTTTCCTATGACAAATCAAGAAAAAAATGACAGTGCTGAGTCAAGTATAGCTACTTGTAACTGTATCCTGGTTGTGTCCCATGTTGGCTACTGAGGTTGAAAGTTGTCCAAACTCATGCAGACATACCTTTAAAATTACAGCAAATTAAAAGGTGTTGCTTTCTGAGTAGAATGTTCTCCCTCAAATATTAATGATTCAGGGCAAATATTCATTTAGCAATCTAATATGAGAACAGGGACACCTAGCAAAGTTTATTTTTAATTATGGTATCAGTAATTAGGAGTAGTTGCTTTAAATAAAAACCGAATCTGGCCTTCTGTTGAGAACTATGTAAGCTTCCCTCATTGAATTATTTAAATAGAAAAATACATGACATTTAAAGACACAAATACATATAATGGATAATATTTTATTTTTTTCCTGTTTTTATCCAGATATTTTCCTAGAGTTTGGACCTCTGATTATTTTTATTGCAGGGTTGTTGAAAAGCGTATTCTACTCCCACACACAACTGTGATTATGCTAGTGATGTTGATGCAAGGACACCTGAACAGACCACAGCTGAGGCAGAAACAGTGCACTGACCTTTGTATCAAGCTGTGTCAAGCTGTGCATGAGCGTGCCCTGTGGAGCTTATACAAGTGCATACATCTGCATGATGCCGCGCTGCATCATTTGCAATTACTGGCTTACCTCACTGCTACTTCAGAGTGCTCTGCCTTCTATGCTTTTGTGCATTGTCAACATGTTTATAGCTCCTGAAATAAATAGGTACTAAAGATTTTCTACTTTCACACTAGCCAATCTATTCTCTTTCTTCCTGAGAATGAAATTGATTTAAGATCAAACTAGTTCATGAAGTTAAATTGCTCTTTAGTCATTTTCTACTTGCACAATTAGCAACAAAGGCAAACACGCATTATGTGGAAGAAACAAGTACCAATTAAACCCAATTACAATGAGAAGTTGGATGTAAGTAGCTGAAGGTATGTTCTAACAAATCCCACCTAGATGATGCACTAAGTAATTATTAGCATATGTGAGCAGCTTTTTCAGATTATACCAGCAGATTCTTATCTATTTTTATACTATTTGAGAGCTTAATGGTTATATAGTTAGGAAAAAAACAGAGACTTATTTCCCAAGTGCAATTCTGCAGGCATGTGTCCAAGGTTATCTTACAACATTTCTTGCTTGTGTCCTGGAAACAGAGGCCTTCTCATATGTTTAATACATAAGAAAAATAGTTATGTTCACAGTCAGTTTTAAAATATGCTGATTTCCAAAATGGTGGACTTCCTTCAAAGTCCTCTTTCCATTTTACATTTCTATTTCTTTAAAATACTTAAGCTTACATAGCAGTAATGTTTTAGGCATCTCTGAAATGTTTCCCTCTAATTCTGCATTTTTATTTAGAAAAGCACGGTCTAAAAAGTAACTCACAATCCTGCTGCAATGCACTCCAACAAAAGGACATTTCCTCTGAGTTCCACTTTGTTACTTGTGGTACCGGTTGGTGTTAGAAGAATTGGTGGCCTCTCTGTAACCGGCTTGGCTGGAACAAGAAAAAATAAAATAATTAATTTCTGTATTTTATTCTAATGTTAATCAAATTCATACATCCATTCTCACATTTTGGACAGAGATTTTGATGCACACAGGCCACTTAATTAAAAATTATCATGTTACACACCTACATAGTTCAACAAATTAAGCTTTTGACAGACATAACGTAATTATATCTCAACTTGTTTAATGCTAATTTTGAACACATACCTGAAAATATTTGTTATTGAAGAGGGGAGCATTTGATATACAGTTCTTACATATGCAACTATCTATGGATCCATACTGAGTATAAGGTTACTTAGGTGAGTGAGTGAAAGTCTGAATGTTACCAAAAGTTTCTGGGCTTCCGTCAAAACACAAATAAAGCAAAATTATTAAATTCAAAAATATAATCCAGGGTGTCACATGGTATGCTCCACTTTGAAGTATGTTTTGTTCAATATTTTCTAGACTATGTGAGACATCTCTGGAAATTTAACCTTGTCTTCTCCTCTCACTAAATACTTAAATTTATTTCAAACTGTTCCCCAGTCTGGTAATAATGAACCATTGATTACCAACAAGTTTACTGCAGTAAACAGACAGCTGTAAGACCTATTTCTGACATTATATTCTGTCAGTTTCTGAAGTCTACTATGATATTTCATGTGCCTTCATGGATATTAGAATAATAGCAGGCATCCTGTAAATGTTCTTTTATAGCAATTTTAAAATATAGGATCAACTTGCTCTAAAGCACAATAGTAATCTGAATCATTACAGTAAACTTTTTTTTTTTTAATGTGGGCAGAAACAATAAACTACTTTATTAGTTAATGGGATTTATTGATAGATTGACATAAACAGAACACAATTTTAATACAGTATGTACCATGAACTCCTTAAAAACTAGTACCTGAACAACTCAAAGTTGGGAGAAAAGGGCGGTCTAGTGTGAAGAACACAGTCAACAGTTACAGGCAATTAGTAGTCTACCTAGTTTCAGCATTGTCTCATTTTGCAAGACTATGAAAATCCACAGAATTATCTCTGGTATTTCTGAGTTGTAAGCTGAATGTTTTCCTTATTAACTGTAGTTAATACATCATTTTGTATTCAATTACATATTTCTTGTTTGTTCTTAAATGAGATCTTATTTTTATGCAGAGAATTAAAATATTCTGTGCCCCGATATACTCCAGATTATAGGAAATTATGATTTAATATATACAAAGACTAGCTTGACAAGGAGAAAGAGAAATCAGAACAAATATGTATTTTCTAACTATCTCACACAACATTAGGTGGGGAGTCTAGATGCTCAACTGCTATGGTATGAATCTTACCCCAAAGTCAGCCTTGCTAAACACACATACACCTGCTTAGGAGAATTTCATTCACAATATACAAAAGACCATTCAACATATATTAATGAAAAGTCTCAAACAACAAACAAACAAAACACACCTTTCCCCTACAAGGTTATTTATACAGATAGTATTAAAATGTTTAGATTTTAATTAATTCAGTTCAGCTCAGCATTCATGAAATAGATTAAAAATGAATGGTACATTCAAGGAATTATTAAATATGAAATGCATTTGTTAAATGCTTAATTGTTATTTATTATGCAGCACGTGATATTGAATAGTCCTAGTGATAATGAACATATCAAACTACTAGTAAAATTGGAGGAAAAATATAAACAAGCTACACAGTATAGGAGCAAATCAACAACTGGTAAAATCTGCATCAGTGTGAAAGGACTCTTATTTTAAGAGTTGGTATTTTTATGAAGCATATGTTACAGTAACATTAAAACATTAACTATTTGAAAGGATCACACTGTGCTGTCCCTTTCTAAAGCATGTATTATCACCAGTACTAATAGATACCTTTTATTAGAAATCAAAAAGGGAGCTAAAGGTTAAGTAGCCATGGAGGTAAAGTTAGTTAACTAAACGCTACTGTGAAACAGGGAGTATCAGTGGGGACCAGTATAACTCACCACCATAAATATCAGTGTCACTCAAATTAGCAGCTATAGTGTCATTCAATGAATCCACTGAAATAAACAGAATATCATGAAGAATGCATAAAAGAGGGATAAATCAAAGTATTGGGAATCAAAAGGTGATGATATGGCCACGGTGAGTTAATCAAATGATTGATTAATTTATTTCAATAGTTACAGCAACAATATATTGATATTCTTGATCATGAAAACCATTTAAAAAGTTATTTTTTACACTGTATTTTCAATAATCCAAATCCTAGAAAACATTTTTTGCAAGAGACAAAACCTACTAAGGGGGAAAAAAGACAGCTTTTAAAACGGATTATATAGAAAGAAAACTGGAGATTACGTTTTAAAGAGCAATGCAATTTCTTATTCAGAATTAAAACAACACAATTCCCTAGCATACAACTACTAAAGTTGGGCAAACCACCTGAGATTTCTGGATGAATACTATGCAAGTATGTAAGTATATAATTCGGTAATGCAATACCTACTTGAAAAGACTTTTACAGAAATGGGTTGTTTCTGCTGTATAGTTTGCGTATGATTAAATCTTGCATAGCAGATATAGTCCTCACGGGTGTCTTCTGGTTGTACATTAGAAAAGTAAAGGTCTCCATTTAGACCTTGGGAAACTCTTTCACTCTGAGGCAGCCTTTGGAAAGCTGAGGAAAAATAAGAAAACATTTATCTCAACTATCATACATATTCCATTGTTATGATTTGCAGACTCCACATTTATTCCATTATATCTTTTGTAGGTTTGTAAATACGTAGACCTTCAGAAGTTTCTTGTAGAGCTCCCTTATCCTGCCATTCTTCCTCAGTGTTAATCTACGACTTACATTAAGTTCTTTATCTGCTTTTGACTTCATGCTTTTTGGCAGCATATCTGCTTGTTTATTCATTTCTACAGAACTGGAATTTTTTTGTAGTCTTGGTAAGTAATTATCAACTATGTAGAAAAACTGTGAAAAGTGAACTAAGTCAAAAGAAACTCACCATTATCCATCCAAAATATTATAGGTGGTGGTAAGCCAACTGGGGGTCTGCAGTGTAGTACTAGAGAATCACCTTCTCGAACCTGGTTTGGTTCTAGTTTTTCTTTAGTCCACAAAGGGGATCCTATAGAAAGTAATTAAAAAACTTAGACCTTCCTGAAATAATATGTTCTAATAAAACTTATGAGAATGACAAATTTTAAGCTGAGAAGCTTGAAAAACTGTTCTGAGATTAAAATCACATAAAAAGCTGTAGAAGCAGTTTATCATTAATTAAAATTTTTGAGCTTTATCATCTTTTTGGTTTCAATCTGTTCTGAATTAAAGCTATTATAAAAACTATGGAATACAACCATCAGAAAGATAGTTGGAATTGCCCTCAACCATTCTGTGCCTTAGTTTTAAACGGTTTATCCCAATTGTAACGTCATAAATACAACCCAATTTTAAACATCTCAGGTCATCCAGATGTACTGACAAAAACTAGGAAAGCGTTTTGGTTATTAAATATTCTAAGAAAGTTTGGGGGACGTGCAATATATTATCAAATCTGAATATCAGAAATTACACTTTCAATCACTTTAATGATGTATTTTTTTAAAGGGAAAAGAAGAAAATGAAGCAAAACATCCATAAGAAAAACAAATACATCTCTTTCACATTTTAGTTGGAGTTTCACTTACTAGAAGGCCTTATAACAATATTGTTTGAAATGGCTGCTCCTCGTTCATTTCTTGCTGTACACTGGTATACTCCTTCATATGCTTCTGCCTTCCCACCATTCATAATATTTATGACAAGGGTTCCTGAATTTGGTTTCATTGTAACCTGTTCATCTTTATCTATATCAAAATGAGTTCCATTGCGTGTCCAGGAGAAGCTAAATAACAAAAGCGAAAAGAGAAGTTGCTTCTTCAGTTGCCATTTGTATACTATATGGAGAAAACGATGAAAAAAGTCATTTTCAATAATACACGGCATTTATTCTTTAGCAGGTAAGTAACAATTGTTCCCAAACTAAATTAATCAATAAAGTAAATAGCAAATTAAGAAATACTTTTTTTAATATAAGAAATCTGCCAATAGTTTAAGATAAAAGGCTTGGCTGAACTTGTTAGTGGAATCCTTTTCAAAGTCAGTATTTTTATTTTAAAAATTACAATAAAAGATGCAGATGTTAATCATATATGGAAAAAACTGATTTATTTTCTACTAAAGGTAATATAGTAACATCTGCTAGAACAGATATTCCTAAAGGTGCATTAGCATTTCCACTTTAAAACCTATTGTTGAAAGGTTTTATAAACCTGCCTTTAAAAACTTGCTTAGGGCTGAAATGCATCATCTTGGGTCCCAGCAGGAAATGATTTCTCATAATTGGTTTGGCCATTTTAAAGTTCAGCACATGAATTAAAGACTGTAGTGAGTTTGATTTCTTTTCGCTATTCTAACACAAAGAATTATGATTCATTAAATGAAATGTTGCAGTCTGATAGTCCATAAATCTAGTAGTTTTATACTGGTGTTAAAAGAACTAGCCACTAGAAATGAAGACTATTTGAACTCATTTAAAAATTGTAAAAAGCCAAGATTTGCAGCATTCATCTTATACTACCGTAAACACCAATTCTTTATTTTTTAGTTAAATTTTTAAATTTTCGATTAAGATTTGTTAATGGTCAAAAGCACAGTTATACAGAGCTAAACCAATGCCTGTGAAGTTTTGAGCACTCGGTTCTGAATGCTGTGAACAGCAGGTTTTGTACTTGTTACCCTTCTGCTTCATAAACTTTGACAGAAACACAAATACTGTATATGCTTACAGGTTAGAATGCTACCTGGAAGTATCAATATATATGGTACTGGCAAAGCTCCGATTTTAAGTGACTTAGATTATGCCCTGACCTCCTGCAGCTGGACAGCAGGACCAGACATGCTATTTGCACTTTGTGGTGTGAGAGAGCCGAAGAACTGGACCTGACCAGCTGCCTCGCACTGCAGTGGCAGTATTTTTGGGAGGACCTGTGTGCACAGTGAATGAATAGTGAACCTCTTTCTGAGGGCTTTGCAGGTAAAGCCGCAGAATGTGGGGTTTCTGTAGTCCTCAGCTACCAGTAACGGTGTGAAGAGTGTGTGGAACTGTAATGTAGCTTCACATAAGAGGTGACAAACCCCTGAACTTGAGATACATAAAAGTCAGAACCTTTGCTGCTCAAGTGCTAAATAGCAGAACATCCGTAAACCTTTATGCCAGCTTTGTGCCATGTCATTATGCCTGTCAAATTAAAATGCTCATAAAAAGAGCAACATTATGATACTCCTATTATTAACAAAACACTGAAAAGGGTGACAGTATCACAGAAAATCTCCATCTTCACCATTCCGCTTCTGCTTCACCATTCAGCATGATAATGACCATGATCCTAAGGCAACCAGAAAGAATAATGTAGAAAAACATCAGTTATTCATACGAAGTATATTTAATGAGCTCGGTATGTGTCTGAGGAGCAATTATAGACTGACATTGCTAATAAATTGTAGCGTAACTCTACTGAGAACACAGCGATGCACATTTCTGTTTACAGTCTCGGAAATCAGAAGCAGTTACTGGCAATGACAGAATGCACCACTGCTACTGAGATTCCAGTGCAGGTATTCAGCAAAAATATTTGGAAGCTCCTCATTTCAAGACACTGAGGCAGGGTTTTAAAACAGAAGATGATAAGGAATCCAAACTATACACAGCATTGCCATTTTTGCTAAAAACAAAACTCAAGGCTTGCAAATACACCTGGTAAATCAAGGCTGCTGATCATTTAGCCATAGACTGATACACTATACTGGACTCCCAACAAAATGCTTACGCATTTCAAGGTGAACCTCATAAAACTGAGCGTTTTAAAAAATGTTGACTATGAATTTACTAACGTTACTCTGAATTTTTTCAATGTGCATTCTTCTTAGACACTATGCCTAAATCGGAAATGTGCTGCCATTTAGTAGGGCATGCCTTTTAGTGCTTTCCGTAGACACTTACCTATCTGCTCCTTTACCAATCTAGTATTATTTTGTTGCTAGAGCTTTGAGGAGAAAAAAAATACTACAGTTACTTGCTGACTACAGGAAAGTTTAAATCTCAAGGATAAGCATAGTCAAATATATATATATATATATATGTCACTTTCTGGCAGCTGTTTAAATTTCAGCAGGAGTGCATGCATGTTTCTGTGTGTGCAAGCATACACATAAGAAAATACATGTTAGTTTACAAAATTTACATTATTTTCTCCTGGTTTTCCTATGTTATTAGGCCGACATAAGCAAAATAAGATGCTACTGACCTAGGAGGTGGTTTTCCTTTTGCTTCACACTGTATTACAATATTCTCTCGAGGGTCAACAATATAATCTTTTGGAGACTGCTGAGTTATCGTTGGAGGCTGGGACACTTCATTGTGGAATATAAGAAACAGACAGGAATTTAACAATATCTTCAAAGCATCAGCAAGACAGTTATGTAAATGGAGAAAGCAGAACTACAATAAGCAGCAAAATCATCAACAAAAGACTGGGATTAAAGTATCCTTTGTATTTGGAGGCTGAACCCCTCTACTCCTGTAGATCAGTGTAGCTATACAACTTAAAAGTGAGCTATGTCAGTTTACAGTGGAGGAAAATCTTAGTCAAGAAGCTTATTGGATATCATTTCTATACAGCAGATTTCAATAGACCTTCATGAAGCCAAAGGACACTTGAATTCTAAGTCCAACATATCTCAGATGAACAGTTGTGAGATATAAACCCACACAGAACATTTTTAACACACAGAAGGAAAAATATATATTACTTTTTATTTCTACAGATTTGACGTACTTCCATATTCTCCATGGTTGTAAACTTTTCAGAAATTTTTCATGCTCAACATACTGAATTAATCTACAAAGCATGCTTTTAGGAGCTACTTTTCAGGAGTAAAAAATGTTAGAAGTAAAAGATGACAAAAATAGTAACTAAGAGTTTCCAAATAGAGCAAATATATAGGAAAAGTCTAGTACCGATTCTCCTAAAATAAAAATAACAAAAATATAATTAATCTTGTGAATTGCCCCAGGAGAAACAAACATTTAAATTTGATTTATCAAGCATTCTGGAATTATTAGCATAAAATAGAATTTATTTGCCTGATAAAGTGGATGGTGCCTACCTATTTAAAGTAATTTATAATCTATTGCATTATCTATGCACATTTTTCATAAATAAATCCTGTTTATGAAAATAAGATAATGAGAAATGTGTCTTCCTCAGCATTATCAATCTGTTTATAGTTTAGTGTCAACTAAAGGAATCAGTTTAATAACATCCTTGTGAAAATGCCTGTGCAAATATTGTAAACTGTCCAGCAATACACTCTGCTACTACTTTGGGGTCACTCCTAGCCAAAGTATTTCAATCATTAGTTATCTGTGTTCCCACGTCTCACTCTAGCTAGTTAAAATTGTAAAATTGGGATTTTTAGTTTAAGTCTTCCCTACCATTATACATGAAGTAAGGATTCTGAAGGAAGAGGTAGTGGTCTATAAAGCACTCCCCTCGAGAAATGGCCAGAAAAAAAATTAATATCATGGCATCGTAATGAGATATCACAGCTAAGCAGGAAAGAACAGGCAATGCAGAGCTAGCTTTTGCTCTTCTTCCTCACTGCAGAAAGGAGAGGGATTAAAAAATGAAAGCAACATTGCTACATGATGAGGACGTTTTGTGTATTTAGAGAAGCGGTGATAGTCCTTCTCCCTCTCAGAGGCAGTTCACAGGGTCAGTACAAATCAGATGCTTCCTTGGGAAAAGCAAGCATACTCTGAAAAGGGACATGACATGAGCAATGTACCACATACAGTATATTCCTCGCATGCACATCAATGACCTGAAGGCTATGTACTGAACTTAAAACTCATTAAATTAACCATGATACTAGAGCTGTGTTAGAAGATCCCATAAAAGATTAGGCATATTTAAATAACTGTATACACTCTTTTTAAGGACATAAAAATATAACCAACTCAGACATGTAAAATAGCATATATTTTACATGTGCTACATATATTCCAATGAATTTTTTATCAAGTATATTTACTCCTGAAAGTATTAGTTAAAAAAAAAAAACACTGCTCATGCTGATATTAAGAATTTTAATGTTCAGATAGCATACAATCAAAAATCATATCACTCATTTGATCAAAATACCAGAAAGTTTTATGTACAGTAGCATTTTCTGAACACTGCATGCACAAAGCATCTAGCCACAGCAAAACAAATTAAAAAAAAAAAAAGACAGAATCACACATTTTGGACTGCATACTCAATTTGCAACACAATCAGTATTAATTTTCAGCAGCACACAGTCTAGTTTTTGTGGACAGGAACTTACATTCTTCTAGAAGTTTTGCTTTTATTCCCCCATCAGAATCAGCAGGTGATTGGAAAATGGAGATTAAAGAGAAACATTTGTTAGTTAAAAGAAAATTAGCATTTTTGAGAGGGAAGATAAGTATGTCTGAAAAGTGCATTGGACACCATGAAAAAGAAAACTGCTAGTATTGTAACCTGGGCCACGATGCCTTAAATTCCAGCAACGATTTCTGTGGTGTCAGAAATTACTACAATTATCTCAAAGTTCATGGCATAAGGACCTTTTCTAAAGTGTTGGTTTTTTAAGGGCAAGTGTGGTATGTGATTTTGGCCTTCCAAGGACACAAACCACTGATACTGAGGAAAGAGGAAATTAGAATTAATGGAGTGCATTGCCCTCATGCTGAAATCAAAATCAATCTCCCCATATGACCAAACGGAAGAACAAAGAGAAAGCTTCAGGCTAGAATTACTCTTACAGAAACAAAAGCATTTAATTCTACTCAACAGACACGCAATCCCTTTTAGTTTGAAAAATAACTACAAGGAAAAAGTCATTTTGGTTTTTACATCTTCATTGCTTCAGATATTTTGCATATATCTCTCTTCATCATTAATATTTCAGAGCAAGTAAACTGCTTTTGGTCAGCTACACTGTCAGTCGTCGCTTACCTACAGCAAGACACTGAACATCATAAAAACTGCTAACCCGGATGAAACCTAAGGTCCAAATAATCAAGTATTTTCTTACCACCGGGTTTCTGTGGTGGGTGTGTGGGGAAGACCCACAGAAAACACAACACAGGCTTTCTCTTGTGGTGCTCTCCCAGATGCCATTCTAACCATTATTTATGAAAACAGTAACATAATTACAGACATAATTTCAGTTAATATAATCTTTGGCTAAAAATTGAAGTATGTGACTTTATCAGATCTAACACAGCTATTAAATATTATGTAGTACAGATCATGTTAATTGAGAGTTAATGTGATACATCTAAAAGGACTACTCATTTTTGTCTGCTAATGCATTCCTGGTTAATTTAAGCTGAAGTGCTGCTCTGCACAGGAGATATTAGAATGGTGCACAATTTACATTAGTTTCTAAACTACAAGGTGTTAAAACGATATTTCTAGCCTGCAGAAATATTCGTGGAGAACAATTAAGTTTAGAAAATTAAGACTTTTGTTCATCATACTTGTAAAGCTCTCTATAAACCACAATTTAACGTTCTAAAGGCATTCACAGCGCTACAAGTCTCTTGTCATTTATATATATTGATCTTGTCACAGAAATAAAGGTCATTGGCTTGAGAGGCTTGGAAATATGTATGGGGGGGAAACACACTGAAGCAGTCGCACTTCATGTCAATGATTATTAAAGAAAAACATGCATTTATGGAAGGGAGGAAGTTATCAAAAACACAGGGGTAAGGAAAGCCATGAGGATCAGAATCCTAGGTGAATTTACTGATGTATTAATTCATCAATTTAATGCCAGCCCTGATGTACTTTTCTCTGGCAATTAATCTAACAAATGAATAGTCAATGTGAGGTGCAACATGGTTCGCTGAATTCTGAAAATGTGATCATGCTTATATGAAGAACAAAATAAAAACCTGAAGCATGAATAAATTCATAGAATTAGCTATTAGGGCTATAAAACACAGCAGTAACCATTGCTTACTTTTCAGCTACCTCTGTTTTCCCACTATCACAGTCTAGAATAAGACACAAAAATTTCATATCCTGGGATTTCACCCCTTCTAGATGTTTCCTGACTGGTTAACTCTAGAGTTCCCTACTCAGCACACATGCTCTTATGTAAAAGTTAGGTATTTAATTCTTTTCAGGCACTGTTTAGGAAAGCTAAGAGCCTAACTTACTCTTCTGGATCAAAAAGCAAGATGCTAATTTCCACGGTGTGGGTATTTGAATATTTTACTGGATCTCATATCATCTCCTGGAAACCTCTTATATGAAGATAAGTGCGATTGTTTCACAGCAAATAGGAACTGTCCTGTTTTTTGTTTGTTTGTTTGTTTTTGTTTAGTTTTGTTTTGTTTTTAGCAAATTCACACATAATCGCAGAATGGCTATGGTTGGAAGGGACCTCTGGAGGCCATCTGGTCCAACCCCTCTGCTCAAGCAGGGATACCCAGAGCAGGTTGCCCAGGAGCATGGCTTTTGAAGATTCCCTAGGAGGGAGAATCCGCAATTTCTTTGGGCAGCCTGTTCCAGTGCTCTCTGTCACCTGTTCAGTAAAGAAGTGCTTCCTGATGTTCAGACAGAACCTCTTGTGCTCCAGTTTTGTGCCCAGTGCCTCTTGTTCTGGTACTGGGCACCACTGAAAAGCGCAGGGCTCCATCCTCTTTGCACCGTCTCTTTAGGTCAATTGAAATTGCCAATCTGATCTTAGTTTCACAGGTAATTAGCGTTTAGCTGGGCTTCTCTGCCCTTCCTCATTTTGATCGACTAAAGCGTTCAATAAAGACACACTACAGTGGTATATCTGAGAATCCTCTGTTAACTTTTCTCCAGTGAATCATGTAAGATATTTTATATGCAGTTTTTGAAAACCTTCAGTAAATATTCATAATCATAATGTCCTGACTGAAGTGAGCAAAAACACTCCATGTTCAGTTCCATGTTGGAGCTATCTTCATCCTCCTATACTGAAATTATTTAACTAATCTTCCATTATTCTGCAGTTATTTAGCAAGTTAATACTTACAGTCAAGAGGTACATCCAATGCAGAAATCATTTGGCACAGAAAGAAAACCAATGAAGCTTTGCTTGCAGATATGCTCTTCTTTTTCATCATGATTTTAGGCTGTGTTGAGTAAGTCACACTTGAATGAAGTCCAACTTCATCAGATTAGGTAGCTTGGAACAGTTATGTACATACAAACAAGAAACCTGGCAGATAAAATAAGAGAACAATAACATGTAGATACTACGGAGAGTTGAATGATCTTACGTTAGTTAACATGAAATACCATCAGTCTACTTATTATATCCATGGATCCTGGCTACACCATGTGCTCTACTGAAATCCAAGCAGACATCCAGAAGTTCCTTGGACACCTAGATCAGAATACTTGCAGGAATTCCAAAGGAAGACAGTGAACGCTGATAACTTTGTTGAGTGGAAATACAAATGCCTTTTCTAAGAAGAATAAATCTTCAGCCCTAGTTCAAAAACAGCATATATTAGAGATAATAGTCACCTGAAATAGATTTTGGTAATTAAAACTCTGAATGCCCACCTCGTCTCTCTTTCAAATACCCTGAAAAAAGTCTTTGAAGGAGTTATTTTAGGTGTCTACTCTAATTAAAACATCTCTGGCCACAGATTTGCAGATTTGCATAGTAAACTATGGGATCTAAATGAAGCTTTGAGTTAGACAACTTAGTTCTCCCATTTTTGAGCTTTTTCTAATAGACAGTTGTAGACTGAATGCAGACTATGGATTGCCATGCTGAGGTGCTGGCTTATCCACTGTATAGGTACCTAGGCTCCTACCCCTGGATTTCTGATTCCAGCCAAAATAGGTAACGTAAAAACACTTGTCATATCTAGCCTGAATGCCAAAATGTAATGAACTATCAGCACACTACGAAACTTTCTTCTTTCTTATGTGAGAAGGTAGCAGAAATGAAAATCTAGGGAAATCTTCTTTTCTGAAGTGGACTAGGTCTTCCTCCTCAATCAAGCGTGAGCGACCATATTAAATCAAGGTAGAAGAATGATTCTGACTCCCTTCTTATTTTCACTGCATTCAGGACCATGTGCTAACTTTAAAAAAAAAAAAAAAAAAACGTAAAAAGTTGAAGGATTAAAAACTAGTTTAGCTGCTGGTGAGCCCCATCATCATCGCTGGCGACCTACAAAGTGCTGTAAGAATACAGCCTTAGAAATCCAAATGTTGCTTACCCAACAGCAGTAATTGGACATCAGCTGAGAAAGTGCTTTTCATATGCCAGACTGACCAGAAAGTTCACAGGGATCAGCATGAACTTATCTTGAAGAGAGCATTTCCCAAGCTAGGCATAAAAATGGAAACCACAATGCTATCAAGTCTACAAGAAGCAAAAGGTGCAGAGAAGCTGCTGCCTTACAAGTACTATTTTAATTCCTAAAGCTGATTTATTGATTCCTGAAGTTACTTAAACCAGTCTATGCAAAGAATTTGCCTTAATCTTCAGTTTACAGAAAAAAAAATGGTGTCTGAATTGCTGCCATAAATGGGCTTTCTCATTGTATGGTCTTCTGGTCAGAGACTGGAACTGGAAACCAGCACTGAGGTATAGAGCCCAACCTCTACTGACCTAGCACGTCAAACTCTCTGATTCTTACTGTTACACGAGTGTTTGTTTTGAGATCCAAACATCCCAGCAGGTCAAACTCCTAGACCCACATTGCTCCCTCGAGCTCTCGGGAACTGCTGACTAGGGCACCATGTGAGAGGGCAAATTGCTTGTTCACATTCAAAGCTATCTACACTATGGGACATCATAACAAAACAACTAAGCATTTGTCATGGCTGATGGAGTTATAAGAAGACTCATCAGAAGCAAGAACACCTAAGTTCTAGCCCTTGCATAATTATTTATACAAACTGGAATTGCATGAGCAGAGAAGGTGGTGAGCCTAACTCCAAACTACCAAGTAAGTGGTTGAAGTGTACCACAGGGAGGCATGACAAGTGGATTCAGACTCTCCTACAAAAATAAACCAAACCCTCTCACAATTCCAATGAGCACCCTAAAATGCTGGAGCTTTTAAATGGGGAAGGGGAGAAATGCTTCTGCCATCCCATTTTGGCACATAAGCTAGCTGGTGAGTTTCCTCTGTTCCCTCTGCAGTCAATAAGCTGAAGAAAGGCTTCTCTTGAGAATGATGCAGAGCACTCCAGGACGTTCCCTGCGCTGAAGTGCTCTCCAGAAGAGCTGATTTCATCCCACTGACTACAGCTGTCTGCTTTTCTTTGGCTGAACTAGGTTTTCGCAAACCACCCTCCTGATCTTTATGTAACCACTTCGTTACCTCACTGCAAGTTCAGCTCTGAACTATGCATCTGTATTTACAAGCTGCTCTCTCTGTACAAGGTGTTTGACCCAGGATTTAGAGGACACTCTTTGTGCTGTTTGACAAGTGGACCAAGACTTTTACTGTTTCTTCTCCAAGCAAAATGTCAGTTCTCTTTAAGAAACTCTGAGAATCTGATTATTCACTTTAATGTCTCGTTCTTTCGTTGTGTAAATTGACTACTGCAGTAATTTGAGAGTATTTTAGAATTAGCTGCATTCCCTTTGAACAAGTACAAATGAATACGTGAGCAGTGGTGAATCAGGCATGTGCAATTGAAATGATTGTGAAAATAATACCCTTGAGAAAATGCCTCACCTCATCCACCACTGCTATTGCGACATTCCAGTACGGCACCTCTTGAGTCCACTGCTGCGATGCCTGGGTGTGACGCAGGATTCAGCAGGCGGCGGGAATTGCAAAGCTGAGCCTGCACACCGCCTTGTCATTCTGCACAGAGGCAACGTGCCCGGATGATTTGTGACAGAACATATTCAGCTGAGAATGATTTTAGGTTCGTCAGCACAACTGCACGCTCTCGTTGAACGTATTCCTGATTACATCTGACATAATTCAGTACGAATGCAACAGCTGCTGACTGGAACTAAACGCTGTTTTGACATAATATTATCTGATACAAAGTACGGCCAGACCTCTAAATGCAGATCAATGTAAATGCTTCCATTTCAAAACCTGAAATATTTATACAGCAGACTGTATTTTCCTCAAGCTAATTTACCTAATAATTTTCATAGAACTCAGATATTTTGTCTTTCCTTTTTCACAGGAACACACAGATTTTGACAGCTCATACGGGATTCTATTCAGTGATTTGTATAAAATAAGATTCCCTGTGCTTACATACCACTTACGTACATAAAATATCAGTTATGCCTCCTATGCTTCATGCTGAGATGCTCATTGTTAGCAAAAGCATGGACTACAGGTTGAAGCTATGGTGTAGCCAACAGTAGTCAAGGTAAATACGAACACATAAGCAAAGTATAATAATATTTCATCACAAAGTTTAATATCAGATCTCAAAGGGACAGCTTTTTATGTACCAGAAAGGAGCTGGCATCAAGTGAGACACATCTAATTCCCCAACACCCCCCTTTAAAAAAAAAAAAAAATTAAAAGGACATGATTACTTTTCAAGGGGGGGCTACAGAAAGACAATGACTGGGAGCGTGAAAGCACCCATAAGCCTGAGGTAGTACATTTGGCAGCAGCACAAAACACAGCTTGGTGCCAGTGACCTCTTTGCTGTGACTCACACGTCTGGACACTTTTGATCAGAAAAAAAAAAAGGACAGAATGACAAAAAGATGCTCTGAAAACACTGAAGGAGCTAGGAAAAACAGCAGTCATATGGAAGGGAGGCAGGATCTCAGTCTTCTTTTCATACTGTAAATGAAATGGGCTGGGAACCTTCTCCTTAGTTAAGAGCAAATGAGACATCCCAGCTTACATCCCTTCCCCTCCGAAGGAAGCCTCCATACCACCTACACCATGGCAGCAGTCACTGAACCGTGCAATGCCCTGAATCACACCCAGGCATCGGCTGGCAGAGTGCAATGGTTGGCTCATATCAAAATCTGCCCCAGTGGTAACAACTGAACAGTGCATGATCATGAAATGCACACAGTATGCTGCACTTTACAACAGTATACTGCTACTGATTAGTGCTAATTACTGATTAGGATAATAATACAGACACACTCTCAGTGGACATCTTAAAGTTAAGGCACAGCTGACAGAGGGAACATCCTTCTCCTGTAGCTCCAACAGGGGTGGAACATCCTTACGTCGTCTTTAACAAGAGCACGCTGCATCCTTGATTCCCTCGTAACCACAGCCACAATATTCCTTCAAGAGGATGTAAGATGTGCAAGGGAGTGTATTTACTGAAATTCCACCTAGTGCAATGAACGTATTTTTTAAAAATAATATTAATCTACAGAGTTTTGATGCAACAACTGATTATGTATTTTTCTATTCAATTAGATTATACTAAGACACAAAGATCTGTATGAACGTCATTTCCTCTGCTTCATTGGTCTAACACCTGCATTTTTTCTCACAGAGAGTATACAGCAAAAATAAACACTTTTCAAGGGAAACTGTTTCAAGGCCACCTTGTATAAAGCTCCACAGAAATGTGAACAACAATTTCAGATTAGGTAAATGGATTTAATGATAATGTGGATAATACACACATTTTATTTACATAATGTTTTTAATGGAAAAAAGCACAAAGAAGTGCTTGCTTTTGATAACTGCAATTCCCTCACCAAAGCCCTACCTTTGTAGGGCTTATGTATTTTATACAACTATGCTAACCAGTGAAGTAACAACAGTATGACTTACTATCTTATCTTACCTCCTGTTCACCAAGCTTATGCCCATTATTTCCCCTGCTCCTTCACCTTCCCTTTCTCCTCCACCTCCCAGTTCTCCTCCAGGCTAATTACAACAGCTCTTGAGAATTCTGAATATCCTTGGGATGTTCAAACCAGCATGTTCCTATTGTTAAAACTCCTAAATGTGTTTCAGGTTTTGTTTAAAGTTAAACAACTGTTTAAGAATACCCCTCAGAGATCTGCTCCAGTGCTGAATAGTTGTGGGTGGCAGGGAGTGTGGGATAGTATGGGCAGGCACCCAGGACAGTGGACACCTCCAACGTTTTGGAGCTTCACCCCTGAACAAGTGCAGAATCCCGAAAAACTAGTAAAATGTTCGGTTAAACCACAACATTGATAGCTTCCTTCTTCTTACATGGATTGCTGGCATCTAACAGTATTTAAAAACAAAAATCTGTCTCGCTCAGTCATCTCAATCTGGCTTAATGATTGCCTTGTCTTCAGGGTTATTGCTGTTCTGCCAAACTTCAGACCACCTGCTAATTTCAAAGCGTAAAATTACAGCTGATAGAGTCAGCAGAGAAAATGTTACATGTGATTGGCCTTTGCATTGCTCCTCATGAGAACACTACAAGAAAACCATTTATTCATTGATGCGCCTTTATTGACAATCATATATTAAGACCTGCTAGCCAGTTTGCTGTTCATTCAAGTCTGGTCTGTTTCATTATACAGCTCAATTTCTGCACTTATTAATCAGTTTCATATCACAGTAAGTGAATGCTTTTCAAAGTCTATTACATCAACAGCATTGTCTTACCAAACTTGTAGTTTTATCAAATATTAAAAGATTAAAATCAAGTTTTCATCAATTATTTGTTTTACAAGCCCTACTTTCCATAAGACTATGTTGAGTAGAATTAATTTCACTCACAGCCTTTAATTCCCTATCAGCTGAATCCTCAATCAGCTTTTTCCATATGTTCACTGTGATTTATATCAGGCTATATTTACCCTGCTCAATCTGCTTGTCTACTCTGAATCTGGGCATAACACCAGCTTTCTTCCAGTCTCAAGGAATGCATTAAAAATTAAAACCTGTGAACTAGAAATTTCCCCCACTATCTCTTTCAGAATTCAGAGGCAGACCCACCAAACTGATTAAAAATACATATCTCCAATACTTACTGTTTAATAACTATTAATGGCTACTAACGACTACAGAAGTTCTCCATCCTAGCATGATGTGTGCTTTTTCTTCAAATTTATCATGTTGCTTGTAATAGTTTAAATTAACAGTAAAAGAATAAAATGTTTGTGAAGTAGCTCACAACACAGTGCTATTCCTGTTTCTTTTCTTAAGACTCGTTCCTATAAAAAAAAACATAGTATTTGCCTACTTATGTCTCCCATGGCAATAGCCAACACATCTGCCATTCAAACAGAAGCTCTTTCACACACGTACCAGAGCTGATTACGCACCCACACAGCCCCAGCACAACAGGATCCAATTGCCTCTAGGGGAACTTCAGCACCAGCTGCTGAGCCAGCACCACACCAGCTCCATTTTCCACCCATTTCGCATCGCCGCTGAGCTGTGCTTGCTCCACGTGGGCTGAGGCTCTCCCAGCTGACACAGCCTCGCACGAGGTTGAATCCTCTGGCCCGGGCAGGATTGAAAAGGGTCCAGAGTTTAGGAAATGGCAATTCCTCAGCTTTGATCTTTTCCACATTGACAAGGCATACGCCATTTGGATCTTGATTTGTTTACTTGTTGGTTTGGGTTGTTGTTGCTGTTATTATTATTTTCTTCTCTCCAAGTACTTCTCCCTTTTTCTTCTGGGAGTCTTTAGTATTATTATTCCCTGAACACAACAGCATTTCATAGCTGCTAGCTGCATCTCACTGGCAGACCACTGTGATGCACTGGGATGTGATATGCACTGGGATACAGCTAGAAGAGCGAGGGTGTAGGCGCTTACAAATTCCACTCATCGAAGTCTTATTTCAAGTGTCTGTTCTAGAAGTGCAAGTGTCACATCCTAGAAGTACCCACAAATGCAGAGTAAAAAAAAACTAAGCACAAAGTTCAGATGTCTGACTAAGGGCTGTGGGTAACCATGTAAAATCAGTCACTATCCACAGCCTCAAATCTTGTCTCGAGAGCAGCCACTTAGATTTGTTTTTAAATTAAAAAAAAAAAAATGGAGCAGGGCAGAGCTGTCCTTTTACAGTTGTCTTGTGTATTCCCTGAGGACCTATGCTGGATTTAGCCCTTGCAAGGGTTTAAACAGAGGAGCATTTGTTTTCTAGATCCTGCTCAGATTAAATTATAAACTGCTTTGACTGGGGCGATTACACACATGGCGGAGCAAAGCCGCGGATACCTCTCCAACAGGGAGGTAAACCTAGTAAGCCCTGGATGTTTAGAAGCCTGCAGAGTCAAATCAGCAGCTGAATGGCATCTTTGGATTGCAAATTTAAACTCAGACAGCTCATTTTTGCTTGGGTACTTTCTAGTGTCCCAAATACTCTACTGGATTCAGTTTTTTTCATCTTCCTTTTTACCTCCCCATTTACAACAGAAGATGGAGCAGAGCATAAAAATCATGTTTGGATGACATTTATTACAGTAGTCCTTTAGAGTCATTACAGACTGCGCAAACATGCTTAATCTCTTCTCCATGTATGCATACTGTGCTCTTTCAAAAACTTGGTTAAAGTGCTTGAATTGAGTTCAGCTTTGCAAATCTGCTGAAGGCTGTGGGAATACACCAGAGGGAGTGAAAACATAAGTCACAGAGTTGTAGAAAAAGCATAGTTTTGCTTGAAGTGCCTCACTAGACATGGTGATTAAGGAGAGTAAAAAATTCAGCTTGATTATTGAATTTTTCAGTGAGTTAGAAATCATTCAGAGTGAGTGCAAGAAAACAAATTAAGAAAACCCATTTTTACAGCCGCCTGGATGTTAAAAACAGGTACCCACATGACAGTACTGTGAGGACAGCTCTTTGGACCATGCTTTAACATCTTTAAAGGCACAAATAACCTAGTTTTGCTCATTAAATCCACTTTCAGATGGTCTAATTCAGACTGAATTTCAACCAGACAAAGGCTTCCAAGTAGCCCATTTCTCTCCCTCTGAAAGTCTTGCAACAGAGAAAAGAAATGCTTGTGAGAAGAACGTCTATGAATCATCAGACTGCTGTTATAGTAATACTGTAGTGTGCAAACAGAAGCGGAAGGAAAACTGCAGAGTGGGCAGAAGGAAAATGCACCATCATCCTGAGCGAAGGCTCTGAACTCGGTGTCTACAGCGCGTTCCTTGTAAATATGCAAAAGGGATGCTCAGCTGAAATGCTCCCTGAAATGTTAATTTCTTTGCCCAGGAGATATGATGAAGGGTTTCTTTCCTTTTTTTTTTTTTTTTCTTTTTTTTTTTTAACCCAGTAGAAGCCAGAGCAGGGGCTTCAAAGAGCTTGCTGATGAGAAGCTAACACATGCTGTATTACTCTGCTTAATTACCTTGTTTATGTCCCCATAGCTCACCTCAAAAGCACAATCTGTCTAGAAGCGTTCCTGCAATCCTGGAGATATTCTTGTGAAAAGCTTACTGTGCAAAAGAGCAGAATCTGATTCAAAGATAGGGAAACTCCTCCCCCTGGGAAGTAGAGCAGAAACCACTAACATTAGCGTGAAACGCCAGAATAGTTATGCTAGGGAGGAGGTCACTCGGAGCAGGGACAGTGCCAGAAACTGAGGACTAAGGCATTCTGTCAGATCGAAAACCCTAACAAGTACACGAACAAAGGAGGGTAAACAGCACGGAGGGAACAAACTGTTCAAGCTCCAACCAGCTCCCTGGGTAGATTTTTGGGAGATGGGGGCTGGGGACTGCCCGCCTGTACGTCATATCTATTGAACAGGCAAAAGTTAGCACTCTTGCTGTTTTAATTTTAATTAGCTCTATTAAAGGAGTTACAATGACATCTTTTAGCTTGGAATCTCTGCACACCATTAGAAACTAGAATTAATATTTTACCACGAGCTCAGATCCAAACACTTCAAAGCTTTAGAAATACGCCTGCCTTTCTCTTGGAAAATGCTGGTAACATTCACGGTGACGACAGCTTCGTGGATCAGGTCTGTCCCTGCTCTACACAGCACTCATTCATGCTGCTACTCTTCCTAGCAGAAAGATGTGAGACCTCAAAAAACAAGCGACTCCCCAAAACGTGCAGGTATTGCCAGCGTTGTCCACATCTCACAACCAGGTCACCATTGTCAGGTGTGACGCCGAGGATCATTTACGCAGGGATGACTACTGTCCTAGCAATGGTCAAAGAAAACTAGCCAATTTTACAATTTTCGGACAATTTACAATTTTACAATTTACACAGAGAGGCAGGGATGGTCACCACCACAGGGGCAAACTCCTCCTTGCTACACAGCCAGGATTTCTTCCATTCATAACCAACAGGGCACACCCTGGCCCCGATGCATTGTCTTCTGTCTGCAAATATTAACAGTAATGTCAGTCCTCCATTAGGTGGCAGATTGGCCCAGAGAGAGGCCGGGGTAGACGCTTCTCTGAGCTTGGAGCTGAGGGAGAAGAGGGTGAAGGAGCGGGACAGGCAGCTGGCAGCAAAACACAGCAGTGGGATTGGTGATAGCAAATGAATAGCATGGTCTGTGGCTTGCTAGGTGGAGGGGAAGGCAAAAAGGAACGGAAATATACATATATTTAAAGGCATTAAGGTTGAAACTACATGTTAAAGCTTCATACGTGGGGTCAGATGTAGATAAATAGATGTAGATAAATATATTTCAGATTTCATACAAAGAAACAGAAGAACTCTAAGTGAAAAAACAATCTTGCTGTAATTACAGAATATTGAAAAGAACCAATACCTGGAGGCTCCAGACAAGTTGTGGATCTCCCCGGATCCATCACAAGGCAAATGCCAGGACATCTGTGTACTACACAGAGAGATGGGAGCACAGATCCGCATCAAAGGGACTCTTCCAGAGCCCTGCCCTTTGACTCGGAAACACAAATTATGGGTATCCTCCTCATCACACTGCTTTTATTTCAGTCAATGCTACAGCCAGCCTGACACACAAGTGAAGGATTTTAGTTCAGGGCAGGAGAAGCGCCTTGGATGAAATGATGGGAAACAAAGGTGAAATTGAGGATGAGCCAACATTTCACCTGCTGTTATTTCCAACTGGCGTCAACTGTTGACAACAACTACCAAGTCTACTCCTTTCATTAGTATTTATTTATCCAAATACACAAATGGATAGACTCAATGTTATTTTATTTCAGTGGGACAACTTGGAATAACAGATACAATGTACTAAAATTAGTATTTTTTAGGATTAACCCCACATTTTGCTGGTGGTATCCAATCTGATCTGCCCCTGGTTTCATCTGAACTTGACCTGAATAAAACTCTGAAGATTTCTTCTATAATCTTTACTGCAGCTGATTCTCTTCCTTAGCCATCTTCTTGTATCTGCATTATCAAAGACATTAAAAAAAAAAAAAAAAAAGTAATTCCAAAATATGAATGAAGGACTTATTTTTATGTGTTTCACGTTTATGTTAACGTGGTAAAATTTCTCTGCTATTACAAGGGTAAAGAATTAATATGGCTTTTTAATTTAATGTATTTTTGATTTTAATGTATCAAAAATAAAACCCTGCAGCTTAATTCTCACAATAAATCTCCCACTTCTAATAGAGTTTTTAAAATACCATTATAAAACTGAAAACTTCTAAATGAGAAGTGCTAACCTACATCCCCATGCTGGTGCCCCTTCACTTAAAATGTATTTTAGATGTTAAAAATATTTTGACTTTCTGTTTACAAGAATCAGGGAAGGCACTTAACACCACTGAAATAACATCATTTTAGGTGCAGCTTAACAAAGCAGCAATAGGACAAAACTAATAACTAGAGCCTGAGTGAGCTATTATATACAAATCATTAATTCAAACCTTTAGGGTAAAAAAAGCTCATTATTCACCAAGAAGTTAATCCGGTTTGTTGCCTAACTCAGAAATAGCTTTCCTCGCATTTTTTATGTGTGTACGCTATTCATTAATGAAACAAAAAAACTTACCCAGGACTTCATATCTATTATGTAAGTAAACATTGCACTTTGATGTAAAAATCTACAATGTTCAGAGGTTCATTTGAATTTCACATACACATTACCACTGAGGAGATAAAAGAAATTTCTTTTATAATGCCATGTTTACTACAGTTTCCTTTGGCTTGTTACAACTAATTTATCCTTTAAATCAGGATCTCAAATCCAAACAACACTCACTGCAAGAATAGTAATATTTTTCATTTAAATTTCATTTAAATCAAGTTCAGTGCAGTTCTGCGCTGTCACATCAATGACTGAAGGAAAACTATTTTTCCATTCAATGCATTCTTTCAAATTCTCTGTTTTTCTGTCACACGAATACTGTTCTAAGGACAAATAGTATCATCCCACAAAATTAAAAATAAATATTGAATTAAAGAAAGAAAGATTCTTCAAGGTAAAAATAGCACTGCAAGAGGAAAACATATTACGAAATCCCAAAATCACTACCAAAAAATATCTGAAATTCTGTTGATATTACTGCAAAAGTACGTTACTACAAAAAGTAAAATCTTATACTTGTAATCGTTACTTTTCACTGTTAATAGTAGGTAAATTGATGTGTATTATTTTTTCCACACTAGAATGAATATATTTAATCAATGAAAAATAAAATAGCTTGTTAACATATCTACATATATAAAATCTACATAATTCAATGAGGCATCAAAAGAAACATCTGTGTTTTCTGACAATACATCTATGCGCAGAAACAAGGCTGCATGATTTTACCCACCACAGAATTCTTATTCTCAGGAAAACACAGTTTTGTAATTATGCATCCATTTTATTTCCACAAAATATCTTTTTTTTTTTCTTAAGCCAGGTTATTTGCTAAGTTTCTAGACGTGCACAGAAAATAAAAAACAGATTTCCTTTTAGTAATATGGGCACACTCCATAGTAATTTCTCATAGCACAAGTATTAAAAATTATTTAAACAAATTCTGCCAGTTCTAATTTTTGCACAGTTGTAATATCTAATGTGTATTTTTCATTGCAAAAAAAAGGGCAAAATATGAACATTTCAGATGGATAAACTTCAAGAAACTATAAACAGGAAAACAAGACATTTAAAAAGTGAAAATACACAATTTTCCTAATTAGCTTGGATTACATCAATCGGCTGTGCTTTATAGCTTTTATAAATTATCTTAGTCTGTGAGGGAATTTTCAGTCAGTCCAGTTATAGATAGAATAACAGTATATCAAGGCAGCTTGTCAATCAGACCCCTCTCATGGCACATCTTGAAATTTTGATCTTTCAAAGAAAATACAAAGAACTGCTCACCCGCCTCTCAAGTAACACCTGCAGGTGATACAGCTGTATTAGCATAATACTGTCCTGGATTTCAACATGTAAAGAATACAAAATTGTTATAAATCAACATTAAAGGCTAAAATGATTTTCTCAGCCATGCTAATTTATATTGAGAGAGATGCTGTTGTCCACAGATTTTTAATTTTACATTAAATTGCCTTACTGCTTATACACCAGAGAAACCATAATATAACTAAGACCAGAAAGTACTCTTTAATCTTCAATATAAAATTAAATTTTGCTGGTTTTTCAATTTATCCAGAGACTTAGCACCACTTAAAACAGTGCTTTGTTCTATTCATTTTAATCAAATGTTATTTTAATTGGGTCTGCAAGGACATGTAGGAACTACTGCACCGTTGGGAGGAATCTAAGTTTTGATCTGCTGTTCTTAAATCTCTCACATCAGCCTGGGTTTTATTCTCACCTTTAACTTCCCTTCAGGCGTTATTCCCTAGGGTTCTATGACTCCAACTCCCAGTTCAGATTTGCTCAGAAGAATATCGTGTCTATCTCAGAGCAAGAGCTGTGGAAAGCAGAACTCGTGGGGACTTTTGTAGTTTTTGTATGGTCTGTGGGAAAGAGTTAAAGGCTTACACGGGGCTCTTGGGAAACACTTCACAGGGCAGATGGATGGGGCAAGAGGAAGGCAACCCTACTCAGCATGTAGTTTCATGACGTTTACGAGGGTTGCTGTTGTGCACACCCACTACAAGAGCGGAGTATCTCCTTGCGAAAAGAAGCAACAAACCAAGGCAGGACCTTAAGACAAGCAGTTGGGAACGTATGTCTTGTCTCCCGCTCCCAGCCTGATCTCTCCTAAGCTCCTTTCCTTCTCGAAGGCAGACACATGCCGCCTTTTCTTTCTTCCTGAAGGCTGTAAGCTAGCTGGACACCACCAGACTGGAGGAAGAGCTGTTTACCATGCTGCTGAGAGAGTAGCCATCTACAAAGAAGGGTCCTGGGAAATAAAGTCCATCAAGGAACAAATCAATCAGACTTTAAATGAGAACACTCTATACCCCATATGGAGGTAAAGGCTTTGAGATATGGCTTTTCTCAGTAATAAAATACTAAATTAATAATAAAATACCCTCTTAGAGAGGGATGTTTCAACAGCTGAGACAAGCTGATAATAGCTTGTGATTCCTCTAGGAGCAATCCTCTCACAATCTGTATTCCTTTCTTCTTTTGTAGTACATTAACTCAAGCTGTTTCACTACAAAGATTTGGTAGTTCACCATTTTCTATCCTAAACCACATGATAAATTAGTTTATAATTATTCTACAATTAAGTTGGGTTCAATTTGTCCAGACAACATATAGACTGAAACTAACAGATTCGTTCATCATCAGAGTAAAATTTGAAGCAGAAAATCAACTTACATCTCTAAGTGCATGAAAACACTGTCTTTAATATCAATACATTAAAATATTAAAAGAAATTGAGGTTGTGTTTGGTTTGTTTGTCGTTGCTGGTTTTTTGTTTTGTTTTTCTTTTTTGCTTAGCTTCTGTGTGATTTTCTTTGTCTTCTCATTTGAGATCCTGAAATAAACTTCTCACACTGTTTTAGATGGAATTGGATCAAGCTCATGGAAGGGGTTATGTCAAGTTGGTTTCTGTAGAACATTCACTGGACACAATGACAAAGAAAACCCTTGCAGCCAGAAGGAAACAGCATAAAACAGGCATCAACATGCTTTATGCTTTTTCCTTCTCCCAGAAGGAAAAAGCATAAAACAGGCATCAACATGTTTAGGGCACATCAACAGGGCGTAGGAATACTTCTCCTATAACCCTAAATAGCAGAAAAGGAAGAGTCTGTGTCTCTGTTAAGATGCACGTCTTAAGGCTTTTATTTATTTATTTATTTATTGTTAACCAAGTGTGGAACACAAGGACAACTGACCTATTTGCACCCATTATTATTTATTAAAAAATGTTTCAGGCTTTTTAGTGCATCATAGGGAATCTCTGAAATTACACATCCCATTTTTAACTTCATAGTTGGATCTTTAACAGCAGCTTGATACTGTGGAAAGGGATTGTCTGGAAGCACCCCGTACAAAACCGTACAGATGATAAAGATGAAGTAAGACCTTTTCCCATTCTCTTTTAATCTTGATAGTGGGTTCCCAGCATTAGGCTGGGTCCAATAAATTATGTGTGTTTTGACACATAATGCTTGCTGCTGGGTAGCTGCCGTGCCAGATAATAAAATTTCTGCTTAATTAAACCGCATTCCTTTCTTCTTCAACAGCTTAAACTCTTGGCTGTTTTTAATACTGCAAGATATATTCACATGAGTATATGCTGGGAAAAGTGTGATATACCTGTTGTTTAAAATCAAAAACCAGTATTTCCAGACATAAAGCCAACAGTTGGCATGACTGAGACACTCAGAACTTCAAACATATGCTTTCTCACATGTTTAATAAGAGAAAGTTTACCTAAGTCACTGCACTGGTTTAGCAGAGATACTGAATGTCATGGGGAAAATGGAAAGAGGAAGAAAAGACTCAAAGATTTAAAACGGATAGAAGAATAGTTTAAATGTTGTTTAAAACTGAACCAATTCTAATGTATTTGAGAAAAGGTACCTGTACCAAAAAAAGCACCTAATGAAATCTCAGTCAAGAAAACAAATACAATTAAACCTAAAATAACTTGACCACTAAGTGAAAATGAAGTTGTCCATACAATTCTCTTTGATATTATAAAAGCATACAGGTCCAGAATATAAAACTAGTTTCTCCCAGCAATTGAATCTGCAGTTTCCTGATCATTAAAGTACATCACTTCAACAAGGGTACATTTCAGGACTCAGTCTTTCACATATCCTATGGACTTGTAGGTATGAAATGGGAGGTTCACGTAAACTAGAACAACTACTTTCTTAAAAGTCATCCTCCTCTGCTTTGCTGCATTACAGAGTTAGCTAATCTCCACAAAATAAATCAGAAACTGGGGGGAAGGGAGAGGGGAAATAAGGGCTATCCACTCAATGATTACACTCCCTTTTTTGTAAGAGTGGGCCTTACAGTTGTCTCCAGCATTGCCTTTCTCTTGAGTGAAAATGTTGATACTTAATTAGGGAGGATTTTCACGCTAGGCTTGCTCTAATTTGATAACAAATAGTTTCCAAGAAGATATGGAGGTGCTGAGCTCTTCTTCGGTGCCTCACTGCAACTTCCTGCCCTCTCTCCTTACATTTGACTTAGGAATTGTAGCATCCTCAAGTTTGTTGACCCAAGAGAAGAGAAACCTAGGTAAGAAAAAATCCGGTTCTGACCTGACAGAGATCACCCAAAAAGGTCTACCTTTTTGGGTGACATCTTCTTTTGGATGTCATCTTTTGAATGACAACCTGAAATTATACGAAGTGAAACATCATGTGAAACTATAGCCTCAGCCTAAGCCTTCGTGGAACCAAGCTGGGCCTTACTGAAGTATCCCCATCACTCAAAGTTGACTCTGTTTCTCCCCACTGAAGCACTGGTGAAGAATACTCTTCAACGCCAAGAAAAACAACTTCAGAGCAGAGCCAAAGAAACTTCTAAAAGCATTGTCAATGCAGCAGAATAAGAGAAATGTTGCTTTTGGCATGAACACTGCCCAGGAGGCATCTTGGTGTGTAGGTTATTCCAAAAAAAAAAGATTTTTTTAAAAAAAGTATTTCATTTATATATAAGCATCTGAAGTGACATTATTTCAAAAGTAAATCCGAAGCTGCTTTTGTGCCTTTATAGCCTTTTTGTGCAGCACCCTGACTTAGAAGCTGACTTCCTTGGTTTCTGCCAGGGCCACTTTCTAGGTAGTGACACTTAACAACCTCTGTCAAAGCTTCTTCCTCCCTTTCAGCATAGTGCTGTCTTCAATCGATTTGAAAATTTGCAGGAATACTTTCCTTTTTTTTTTCTTTTTTTTTTTTTTTGAGTGGTCAGATATTTTGAGTGGAAAGAGGCTTAGCTCTTTCTCACAAACAAAAAGCAGTATCTAAGGCTGTCAGCATCAAGCAGCTTTAACAGAAGGCAATAAATAAGCTTTTTTGTGTACTCTAAAGGTAGTGAGCTACTCTAAATGTGAAACAACTAACAGTAGTGTTACTAACAATTATAGAAAGATGTTGATAGACACCAGATTTTTTGCAGGAAATGCTCTACTAACCCAGTTGTAATTTTAAAGACGCTGTGCTCAGAAATTCATGATTAAATTCTTTACACATGCTTTTATTTCATACAGAATTCAGTGAAAAAGATATTAACCTTTCTTGATGAAAGAAAGTGCACTTTATGAACAGAGGTGAATGCACTCCTTTGGTAGTGAGAGTAGGTAGAGTCTTTCCATTTGCCACTTGACTGAGATTAAGTGCTGTGGTAGGCAGACACAAAAGGACCTTTCTAGTTCCCAGAGAGCTTGTCCATCCCTCTTCCAGCCTCTCACGACTTGCTTTAAAGGAAATTATATAACAAGTGGGGATAAAAGAATTTCTGAATAATCCGCAGAACCCATTTTTATTATATTTTGCCAGGCAGCATATTTAATTTCTTCTCGCATTTTGCCACTAGTTTATGTCAGTATAAATTCTCTGTATAAAGTCAGTGTAAAAACCCTAGTATAATTTTTAACATGAGAAGGATGTATCTTCTTTCAAAATACTTTTTCCTTGTTAATTCATGGCTGTTTTGGTGGCATTTCAAAACCTAATGAATACACTGACAGATGACTGGGTGACACCTTTCAAAGAACTGTTTTCACTTTCTGTGGCTAAACATTTGACAGTTTTCTTGCAGAAATGTGTTTCCTGAATAACACTTCATAGAAATTCACCAAAAAGGAACTACAAACTTGTAAAAGCCAAAACCACATGAACTGCAATTATTTTAGCAACTAAGTGGCCATCAATATTTGTATATCCAGTCTTTGTTTTCTTGTTCTAGCACTGTACACTGTCATTATCTGTTCTTTCAGCAGTATTAAAAGGCTTTAGAAACTGCTGATACTCAGCCATTTACTCTTTAGTAAAGCCAGAGAGCTTTAAAACATTACCAGACCTCGGCACGTATCAAAAGACACTTAAGCTACCGCAAAACAGGGCTCCTGACACCAGACAGATGACATTACTGAGCCATTACAGTGCTCACATCTGCTAATTTTTAGAAGATCCACGAGACTTCATGAATCCCAAAACAAAAGCCTCTGGGGAACAAATGTGAGATGACATATTCTTCATTATGCATTATGTAACAACGTTTCTGCTTCAGAATCCACAAATTGTAGAGATTAATCATTTAATAAAAGCCTGAAAGTGCTGGTGCCTTTCCAAATATAATAGTTTGTCTATTTCACAAAGGGCTTAAATGGGTTGGAAAAAAAAAGTATAATTTTTTTTTTTTTGGACGATCTTCATACTACAAATTTTAGATTTCATCTCTTGCAACAAAAAGGGTATGCAATCCCTGGTGTTTAATTAGAAGTCTGAAATCCCCTGCTACATTCTACCATTCTTATAGGGATCCCAAATGAATGCAAAGTGATGCTATAAGCATTTCTTTCCCTCTGGTGACAGTGCCCATACAGACCAATGTAGTACTCTACTCATCAATCTATAAGGTCAATGAGATTTTAGGTCAGCTCTACTTAAAACTGATGTTGCTCTTCTTACAACTGCCATTTAAGTTTGGTGCCAAACCTTTTAGTTTTCCATCCTTAGACTTATAATGCTAGCTTGTGTTCCCCAAATCCACATGACAAAACCAGAGCCATTATCCCCAACTCTTCAGCAACTTATATTGGCTTCTGGTCCACCACTGCAGGTTTGTGCCAAATTAAATTTAACCTCAACACTGGCAAACTACGGGTAGTGTAAGGTTACAGACAAAAGTCTTCTTCCAGGCAGCTCAATAAAGGACTTGTCAAGACTTAGGCAGATAAATGATCAAATGAGCAATTTAGATGGCTCTCACAGGACGGCAGCACCCACCGGCAGGGAGAAAGGCAGGCAGGCTGATCGGCAGTAAGATCTGCTGGCTCAGCTGTTTGAAGCACTTCCCTACACCCATCTGCTACATGATTAGTTGAGAAGTCACCATGTTATAAAGCAACAGTTACACCAACACAGCATGGTGCGCTCCTTCAGTCATTTCCCAATGTGAATGAATGGCAAAGAATTGTTGTACCTGAAAAAGCAATGGTGTTGTAACTGCTGTTTAGTGACAAACTCCAAGTAAGGGCCAGGTGTGTTTGCTATGTGAGGCATCACAGAAGGTTTCTCCTGTCCTGCCATAGCCACTCACCTTTCAAATAAATATAGTTGAATAAAGCATAGGCATCTTTGCTTGGGTCTTTGTGGGTCTTCCTCTTACATAGACTAGCACAGATACAATGAGCTTGACAAAATCAACTAAGGAAGTATATTAAATCATGTAAAGCTTATTCCATCAGTTTTCATACACCCACCAGAATGCAATGGCGTGATGAGAATGCAATCTCACCACAGACAGTCCATAATAACGGACGATATCCTAACTAAAGTAAGGACAACAGCAATTCTGCTGCTGAGTTCAATTAGAGGGGATCACACCCAAACATGCTTCTCAAATCAAATAAGGGAACTACTGGGTACAAGAATCAAAGAGCTGCAGACCCCGCTGCAGCAGAGCGAGTGCCTCCGGGGAACAAAACGGAGGTCACACCATACTGATGTGCTTTAAGCTCAGGAGAGCAACCCATTTTCCTGACTTCTGCGAGAAGAGAGCAGGGTGCAAGAGAGTACCTGCTAGCAAAGGTGCCGTGCACACCCTGTCTCACCCACCCCTGGGAAGAGACCGTCACACACAGGGCACCTCACAGGCAGCTGCTGGGCTGAACAGGCAAGTAGGGCAGCCACATGAGTAACAGAGATAAACGCTGCCATTTGTCAAGGTACGAATGCACACACCACACCTATATCAACCTTACAGTCTGGTTGTGTCCTAAGTCTGTGTTCTTTGTAACTCTTCTCTCCTATGCTCACTTCTCTGTGCGATATCCCTTCCTGAAGGTGCCCTGCAGCCCTAAATGCAAGGTCGACAGCCCACAGAGGAGTCCTCCACTGAGGTTGCTATGATTGTTGTCACAATCTGCAACTCAGTGTTTGTAGCATTTGATTACTTACACTCTCTGAGGGAAGAAAACATTGTTTTTGAACGGTTAAGTCATTCTACCAGCTGAAAGCTACGCAAATCTGGGGATATTCAATGACAAATGTGATGATAAACAAGCTCAGCATTTCAAATACTGTATACACAAGTCACAGGATCCTACTTGAACACTTAGGACTAAAACGAGAAACAACTGACACAGGTTTCCCAGCACTGAACACAGTTAAGGACGTATGCACAGTTAAGGACGTTCGCATAGTTGGTCTGGGCATCTACGTCTCCCATTACAATGAACACGAAAGAGGCAGATGTTTGTGCACAGTACTCACAACAGTCTCAGTGAGGAAATACCTAGCACAACCAACAGAAACTACTGGGGAAAAAAATAATAGTTCTTTCTCCTGGGACTTTTAAGTACAGCTATATCAGCATGAAACCAGAAACCAGAGCTGAAAACCTCTTGTACAGTATGAGACCATGGTATGACTGAGCATGGAAGAAGGAAGTTGCAACACTGTACACAGTAGTATATAGAATCATTAGCGTTGGAAAAGACCTCCATGATCATCTGGTTCAACCATCCCCCTATCACCAATGTCACCCATTAAACCATGTCCCTAAGCACCATGTCCAGCCTTTCCTTGAACACCCCCAGGGACGGTGACTCCACCACCTCCCTGGGCAACCCGTTCCAATGCCTGACTGCTCTTTCTGAGAAGAAATGTCTCCTCATTTCTAACCTAAACCTCCCCTGGCACAACTTGAGGCCATTCCCTCTAGTCCTATCACTACTTATCTGCAAGAAGAGGCCAACCCCAACTCCCCACAACTTCCTTTTAGGTAGTTGTACTTGCAAGCAATGCAATGATGAAGTAAGAGGAAACCTATATTCCAGGCTTTTTTTCTGTCCAGGTTTAAGCTAGTAAAGGGCCATAATCACAAGACTCTAAGGAATTTATATCTCTCCTGAAGCTGGGCCATTAAGCAATCAAGGAAACCCAAGTAACTGCATCTATAGATTATAAACCGTAAATAACAACAGGATAGTATCTTCCAAAATCTAGATATCCCCTTGTGTAGGGCTTCCCTGGAATAGCAGGCCCATACTCTGATGCACTACTTGATGCCTTCTGGAAGCTACTGCTGATGCTCAGCTCAGCCCTATTCAGCAAACAGTACATCCTGCTACAGCATGTTTGTGAGAAAGAATAAAATTCAGCATTCATCTTGGGTCTTTCAAGTAAAACAGTTACAAAACAAAAAATACCTTTATTCACTTTGATATAGCACAATAAAAATTCAGAGGTTTAAGGAAGCTTTTGTTGTGGTTATCCCCTTTTTATATACTACAGGAGGGCTCTCATACCAAAATGCAATTACATAGAATTCTCTCCCACTCCACCAGCCCTTCCAGTTCCACAAGAGATAAGGCTTTAAATTAACAAATAGATCTCATTTCAGTTTCAAGATGCATTATCTAAATGTTGCAGTAATGCTGGGAAAAGGCAAGGATGGTGATGGCTGTTTAAGTCAGTATAGCACAGTTGTTTGTGGTAAACCTTTAGTATGATTGTTTCTATAGAACATATAAAATATATTTTATAGAATATATAGGCTAAACCCTTCCCAGTTTTATTTCCTACTTACCTGTGCTCCAGCAACCTCACATAGGCTACCAGCATGATTTTTGCATCAAGCTTTTAAAATCTTTTTCATAGCTTACTTATGGGAAACCAGTGAGCAAGTGTAAAACACCATGAAAGGACAACTTGGGTTTTGGAAATAATAGGTGTGGATCTAGTTTCTTTACAGTTTAAGCATGAGTTACTAACCACTTTTCAGTAGCAGTGCCAAAAAATGAGTCAAACAAAACACCCAATCAGCTTTCTAAACTTGTGTTAATTTTCAACTGACTAAACAAAGCAAACTCTTGTAGTGAGCAAACTGATTTTACAGCTTAAAAAGCTTAGCTTTTAAGTTAAAAACTGATAGCAGCATAATCTATGAAAATGCTGAGAATCACAACTGTATTTCACATTAGATATTGTTTTGGGGGAACTGTGTAAAGAAAGAAACAAGGTTCAGTTATTAACTTAGAAAAATAATTTTACGGCTCCCTTAGAATCCCACCTCCACTTTTAACATCTGCAGGCTGCAGGAATATTTTGTTTCTTTCCAGCATTTTTTATATATTAACAGAATTCACGAACATTTCACTAACCAAGGATCTGATGTGGTGCATCTAGAACTTATACTTTCCAACATTCTTCAACCATCTCATTGTTATTGCAAGCATTTGCATAGAATCACAGAATGGTTTGGGTTGGAAGGGACCTTAAAGACCACCCAGCTCCAACCCCCTGCCATGGGTAGGGATACCTTCCACCAGACTGGGTTGCCCAAAGCCCCATCCAGCCTGGCCTTGAACACCTCCAGGGATAGGGCATCCACAGGTTGTCTGGGTGTTCTGGTGCCTCACCACCCTCAGAGTGAAGAATTTCTTCCTCATATCTAACCTAAATCTACCCTTTTTCAGTTTACATCCATTACTCCTTGTCCTATCACTACACTCACTGACATAGAGTCCCTCCCCAGCTTTCCTGCAGGCCCCCTTTAGGCACTGGAAGGCCTCTGTAAGGTCTCCCTGAAGCCTTCTCTTCTCCAGGCTGAACAACCCCGACTCCCTCAGCCTGTCCCCATAGGAGAGGTGCTCCAGCCCTCTGATCATACTCATCCAAAGAACAAAAGAAACGGTGTGAACTCCCAAAGACACCGAGATACTATATTTACTCTTTCAATAGGAAATACTGTGCATCTAATGCCACCCTTTAAGTACGTCAGTGGTTTGGAAGAATAGTTGTTCTACGTTATTCCGTATCACCATCCATGATACAGCTCTACTGCAGTTTTACAAGTGCTCGAAGGACATTAACTGGCAGACACACACTGTCCTTCTGCAGTCTGCTTTTCTAGATGTGAAGAAGCTTCAATTCCTTCAAAAGCTGTGTGGCCTTAGCGCTACTATTTCAGTTAGAGGACTGGAGAAACTTGCCTGAACAAACTTCCTGAACAAAAGTAGGAAAATACAACAGCTGATGGCAGGTTATTTGAAAAAATACCTACAGGGCTTAAATCATCCTTGCAACATTTTTCCTCTCTTTTCTCTGGCTGGAAAACATCCATTCCTGCCAGCCAAACACCCATTTTTCCTTTGAAGTACTTCCTGAGAATTTAATTGCCTATTAAATTGCTAACAAAACTTTCAAGTTGCAGACCAGCCCTGAGAGACTCCCGACGGAAGGAACAAACAGCCTCTAAGCCCTACACATCTTTCCACGGTCAGTGGGGAGGGCAGAGCTGCTCTGCTGGCCTCCAGCCATAGAATCAAATTTTGTCTGGACGAGGCTCACCAAGATAAACGCAGACCTATACAGGAGGTGGCAGTTCTCACTGAATGCAGTCTGAAGTTATGTCTGAGCAATGCTTTTGAGAAGTGAGATGTTAAGTCATATAAATTGTGGACCTAGCTACATAAGCACTGCAACTCAAATTTGAAAATGTTTCGTATTTGAAAATGTGTTTCTTACACAATTCAAATATCTACCTTATTTAACCTTTATTACATAGTTCTTTCATTCTTGGCAGGTTCTCTAAATTGACTGCTTACCACCAAGTTGTCAAGGTTCAAATGATGACAACATAAGAAATACAGTGGAGAGGAGCATCCAGTTAATAACATATATATATATATATGTTACTAAGTTATAACTAGTTACTAGTTTAGTAACTAGCTTTTTATTACCTGAAAGAATTTTAGATTCTCATTTCTGTAACTTCTCAAAATGACTAGTTTTCCATAATAAAGTAAAAGGACTCAAAATTCTTGCAAGGCAGGAAATACAAAGCCAAACTGCGCACTTTCTTTTCAAAGAAAATGCCAAATAGTTGTAGCAACTACCCTAAAAGTGCTGACGTTATTGCATAATACTGTAAACTATGCACTTCATGCAATTCAGGAAAATCTATTATCTGTGTGAATTGAAATAATACAGAATTGTAGCAGTGCCTATGGTGGTATGAATAATTTATTTTCTGAAGTTCAGAAACAACTCTACAAAAAAAAAGTTCATGTTAGAATACAGACTGTTAATCACACTTGACACATTTTTTGGAATATTCTAGTAAATACTTTTTAGATTGCCAATTCAGAAAAATCAAGATTTGTAAACACCAGATACTCAATTCAGGGTGTTGGAACACAAAGGGCTAACTGTTATTTCATTTTTAATCAAAGACAAGCTTTTTGCAAACAAACTCATACTTTTACAAACACAAAGATATTGCTTCAAATTTTATATTTCAGAATCTTCATGTGATTTATTATTTTACTGCTTTCCCACTTCACTGAGAAGCTTCTTCCATTGAATGCTTTGTAACCTTTGTAGCTACTTGGGTATGTCCTAGCAACACAACAGCTAGAAAAGCACAGAAAAAAATAGAGCAGCAGGCGAGTAGCAGACATTAAAAGATCTACAAATATGGTAAATAATTTAGGAGAAACAATGGAAATGGAAAATACTTTAGAAGCTCCAATCTATGCCTCTGTATTCCCCAGATCTTTGTCTCTGAATTCTCCATCAGTTTTTTACAATGCTGAAATATATGTACATTTGTAGGATAAAGAAGGGGAACAGAAATCAAGGGGTCTTAAATCACAGCCTGAAAAAAAAGTATCATTTACCTTAGAAGCCATGACTCTATTAAAGTTGACCCATGCTACTCTGCAAATGAGTTCTGGCATGGTATGTAGATCTGTAGGTTTCAGATAAACAAGAAGTGGTAATGTGTTCAGTGTAGATGGTTCGGATTTCCATGCAAGACGAGTCTAACAGAGATTTTTCTTAATGAACTTTATGCCTGAAAAAACGGGACAGATGCCAAAGGTTTTTTACATCATTTTGCTGTGAACAAGACATATTTCACCACGTGGGCATATCATATTTTAGAAAGTAGACTAAGTTGTGAGAACCCTAGTGAAACTAAACTGTTAGAAGTTGGGCCTGACTTGCTTGCAGAGGCACATGTGGAGTCATCTGGAGGGAAAAAGGCAGGGGAAAAGCAGTTCAGGGCACCCCAACAGTGCTCCTTCAGGTTGCCAAAAGGAGCAAGAGATACTAAAGCTGCTTTTCTTCCGAGCCTCCTGCGCCTCTTGATTGCAAATAGGCCAGATTGCTTAATGGCGGAAGAGAAGAGCCCCATGGACAACTGTCCTGAGATAAGGCACCAGCCTCCTCTTCCTCCTATGAAGACAGTAGGCATAGGCAAGAAATTAATTCTGGGTGATGTACATACAGCATCACGCTGGGAGAAGTGCAGGGCATGAGGAATAAATATACGAATGCTGTTACTCAACATTTCTGTACATTTCAGAAGGCTCATTCTACCAAGGAGCAGCTAAGGCTCAGGAAATGTAAAACATTTGGATCTTAGTGAATGGAACAATATATATATATACATATATATATATATATTATTTTTTATTATTATTAGTTTTCCCTGGGGATAGTACAACAAAATATTGTCCAGGATTTTTAAGACTGTAGCAAAGTCAGAAACTAAACCTCACTCAAAGGAATAATTACTTCAGCAGTCAATAATCTTCTGTCCATTTTATGCCTTCCCCTGGTGTTACTACCTGCTTCTGATATAGTGGAACTAACAAGGAGATTTTGGGGGAGGAAGAAAAACAAGGGGGAAGTGAGTTACAAGCCTCTACTTGCCTTTTATTCTTTCTATGTTAAGCACAGATCTAGATTTGTTAGCCCTAGCTTCTTAGAAAAAAATCCATACATTCCAGATACCTCTTCATCTACTAACAAATTTTAGCAATGATAACATGAACATCTTGTTTCAGAGATCAACATGCAGCTCAACCAATAGCACAAAAATAATCTGAAGTTTTAAAGCTTTTAGAATGTGATTTCCTTGAAATAAATAGAAAAAAAAAAAACAGTGTTACACTGTCAGCCACCTAAATATTTGTAGATATTTAGACATAATACACTCCTGTTGCAAAAAATATTCAGATAATTAAGGCGCTATCTGCAGTGCTCTGCAAAAGGACATCATACTTCAACAAAGGCTGAAGCCCTCCAGATACTAAAATGTACATTTGCTGCCTTTACTCATTATCCATTACATTTTATTGATGCATAAATCTTTCCAGCTCATCCACTAATAATGCCTGTTCATTACATTTACTAACTATTCTATAAACCTGTAATAAAACCAAGAAACTTAATCTTCTTTTATTATTTTAGATAGTGATAAAAAAATAGTGACTTAGAAAACAGTTTATCCCTCTCCATATTGAGCTGTTATCCTTTGTCCTTTATATCCTGCTGTAATCCATTCCAGTGGTCTTTTCCTAATTGATTTTGTAAGCTCATCTTCTGTGTCGTACAGTATCACAAGTTTTTCTGAAATCTGAATTAATTACATCCTTTGTTTCAGATTCTTTGTTACTTCTTTCTCCTGGAAATATGAGCATGAGCTTATGCACTGACAAACCACTCTATAACAAATTCAACATTGTACATTGTCAAGCCTTCCCTGTGACAGACCAAGGGAAAAAGACGTATTCAGAGTTTTCTTTCTGCAGTCTCCTTCAGTACTATGTCAGACCCTTTCTCTTGTTAATATGTTCCATAAAATATTTACTAATACAAACTTTAAACAAAGAAGATATATAAACAAATAGATTTTAAACAAGTAACTGCAATGTTGCCTAACAGTACCTTAGTGTTTTTATAAACTATCAAGTCAGGGCTTCCCCTGGTGTTACTTTTGCACATTCCCAATACCAAGCCCTAAAATCAAAGAGGAATCAAAACAGGGAAGAGGGTGTGAAAGCATCACTGCCTTGCGGCTGATGGACAAAAAAGAAAAGCACGTGGATGAATGTTTTGCAGGACTCTAAGCCTCACAAATAAGAGGTCCTGTTGAATATAAACCTGGTCAAGGCATGATAACAAAAAGATTAAGTCTGCACACTTGTTTTTGCCTTTGGCTGCACCATCAAATCCTGCCTTTAGGTGTGACTGCTTTTTGTTATGCTTAATGTAACTCTGGAATTCTAGGATTTATGCCTAGACAGACTATAAATTTATGAGTTAATTTGATTTGCTTTTATTCTTGTATTTCAATAATAATTTTAATGTATTTTACTCCCATCTCCGTTACAGGAAAAACTAACCCAGGGTGGCTGTAGGGGTGGCCTCTATGTGCAGAGCCCAGCAGCTGCCCCATGTTAGATAAGGGCCAGTTTTAGCCAGCTCCAAAGGGATCTGCCACTACCCAGAGCCGAGTCAATAAGAGATGTTGTTTGTGCATCTGGGAGAGCAGATTGGTGAAAGGAGAAAAAATAATGCAGTGCAACAACAGCTGGGAGAGAGGAGTGAGAAAACATAAGAGAACCAGCCCTGCAGCCCCCAAGGTCAGTGCAGCAGGAGGGCAGGAGGTGCTCCAGGCACACAGCACAAGTTCCCCTGCGGCCTGTGGAGAGGCCCCTGGTGGAGCAGGCTGTCCCCCTGCAGCCCACGGGTCCCACACGGAGCAGATCTCCACGCTGCAGCCCGTGGAGGAGCCCCCGGTGGAGCAGGTGGAGGTGGCCTGGAGGAGGCCGCGGCCCATGGAGAGCCCCCGCAGGAGCAGGCCCCGGGCCGGAGCTGCAGCCCGTGGAGAGGAGCCCACGCAGGAGCAGGGGGTCTGGGGGGAGCTGCCGCCCGTGGGGGACCCGTGCTGGAGCAGTTTGCTCCTGGGGGATGGACCCCGTGATACGGAGCCACGTGGGAGCAGTTCTTGAAGAGAACCTGAAGAGCCTGCCCACAGGCTCATTTCGGGAAGGACGGCATCCCGTGGGAGGGACCCCACGTGGAGCAGGGGCAGAGAGGGACCATGAAGGAGCGGCGGAGACGAAGGGTTAGGGACTGACCGCAGCCCCTATTCCCCGTTCCCCTGCGCTGCTTGGGGGTAGGTAGTGGAAGAGAGTGGATGGGAGGAAGGTGTTTCTAGTTTGGTTTAATTTCTCACTGTTCTAGTCTGCTAGCGATAGGCAATAAGATATAATAATCTCCCTATACTGAGTCTTTTTTGCCCGTGATGATACTTGTTGAGTGATCTCAGTGTACTTATCTCAACCCTTGAGCCCTTCCCATCTTTTTTTTTTTTTTTTCTCTCCCTTTTCCTTTGAGGAGCGGGAGTTAGAGAGCAGTTGCAATGGAGCTCAGCTCCCCAGCAGGGTAAAACCACCATAGTAGTCTACCAAATTTGTTTCTACAATAGATGCTCCTTTAAAATTTCATGTAAATGTCTTCTGCACTTTCTATTTAAAGCTAATAAGCAGTATTAAACTATTTAATTTTTACTTTCATATTTCTTGTTTCAGCCTACATCTTTTGCTCTAGTCTCTTAAGTTTCCACTATTTCCCCTCATGCAAGGTAGTAGTACTAAACTAAACAACCAGCCCTTGCTCAATAACTAAATAATATAACATTTTTATGTTTATATATATGTGCAGCATGAAGTCCCAATCACAACAGAAGACAGAGTTTCACACATCCATGTGCCAATCACAGCAAGAGGAGGGAGCAGGAACAAAAAAGCATAGTCAGCAGATTGAAGAAAAGTATGCAGCTGCTCTACTAATTCATGAGGTATTTATTCATCTTGAAAACTGTGTCTGGTTTTGGGTCCCTCAATTGCAAAACACTGAGGAACTTAAAGAGTCCAGTGGACAGCTGCTTTGATGTTCAAAGATATGCTCAGAAAACTGAGTTTGTTTTAACTGGAAAAAAAGAAGGCCAAGGAGGAACCTAATCAGTCTTCCACTACAAAAGCAAGGTTGCAGAAAATGCACACTTTTTCAAGGTGCACTATAACAGGCCAAGAAACAGCACTCACAAGTTGAAATGAGAAAAAGTTCAATCAGACTTGAACAAAAAATTCTCCAAGGAGAGCAGTTAAGCACATGACTAAGTTGCCTAAGGAGGCTGCAGAATCTCCACCTTTGGATGTATCTAAAATAAATGGGACTAAGCACTGAACAATCTGCACCAACTCCAAAGTCTACCTTGCTTTGCACAAGAGGTTGGACTAGATGACTGCCAAACCCACCAGAAGACCTTAAAACCTAAATTGTCCTATGATTTTATTAATTGCATAGACTGAAGAGTCTTTAAAGATCAGATAATGTATATTTGCCAGACAGAGTGGCTGTGATAAGTAAAAGCACCTGTATAAGTTTCACTTAAGCTTCCACTGAGGAATTGTAAAAATGTTATTGACCACATTATTAAGCCTCAATCAAGTTGCCACTTAAAAGTTGCAAGGACACACTTAAAAAAATTATTCAGCTGGAACTTAAATTCATTTATTTTAAATACTGGTCTACTTAATCATTTGCTTTATTCTGTCAGGTCAGTAAAAATGGTTATCCTTTCATTACCTCTACCCTATTCCCCCTGCATTTTTCTTTACAAAATGGATATGCAAAACATATTTACTGAGAAACCCTAAGATGGAATCTAGTTTCTCTTCTATAATCCAAACAAGATCAGCTACAGGGGGTGTCATTAGACACTGGAGAAAATTCAACTGAAAAAAGAAAACAGCATTTATGCTAAAGACAGTACTTTATCTTGGCTTCTAGTTATATCTGCTGACATACTTATAACAGAAGATGTTTGATTGTACCAATTTTAAAACACTGGCTTTACCAACAATTAAAATGGTTTAAAATGTTCCTCTTAATGATGCGGAAAGGAATTCCCAAGTTGCAAATAAATAAATTTTGGGTGAAATATTTCCAAGCTCATGAAGGTGTGAGGTGTAGGGGTTTTTTTTGTTTGTCTGTTTTTTGCTTTTTTTACTACTATTGGAGCTTGTCCAAGCATTCAATAAGAGCATCTGATATGTAGCTTTCTTTCCCAGTTTGTACACTCAACAGTATATTTTTAAATAAAATTTTAGAATTAGAGCACTCCTAAGAGCTAGCATTGAAAGACAGAAAAGGTGCAGTCATGGATCTCTGGAAAGCAAAGGTTGGATATCATTTGGACATGCTAACAGATCATTCAGGCACAAAAGAACCTGAAAAACAGGTGGCTCTGATTGAACATCAGGAAACACTTTTTGACTCTGAGGGTGACTGAGCACTGGAAAAGCTTGCCTGTGGTAGTGGTGGAATCCCAATCCTTGGAGATGCTCAAAAGGCATCTGGAACATGGTTCTGGGAAGTCTGCTCTATGTGTCCATGCTTGAGCAAGGAGGTTGGACAAGATGACCTCAACCATTTTGAGATTCCGTAATCATGCATTTTGTTACAAGAGGAAAAACATTTGGAAATAAATAAAGCTAACTGAAAAGTTATTTTAATCATGTGTATAAATACTTCACCCTGATAAAAGGATCCTGTATGGTAACTCACAGGTTGAGTTCCTGTATGTCTTTACTGAGAGTTTTAGCTTTTTTCATTACTTTTATTTTTTTAGTATCAAGAAGCAAAAACAACAAAACATTTCTCTTAAAGCTGGGCACTTCATACTAGCAATAGTATATTGTAAAATAGATCACCAACAGTGGGAATGGGCGAAACAATTTTCAAAGGAGCAGTAATATTCTAACTTGACTAAGCAAACTGGAAAGAAGAACAGATGAAAGCAGCTGCAAAATACATAGGTTGAAGTTCCACAAACAAAACCTTATGCAGCGATTCACTGACTTCCTATTCCCCCTCCTTTCTACATACTGCTACCTTCCCTGCTCTTTGCACTTACACACCAACTCTACACACAGGTAGACAGATGAGACAATTGTCAGAATTCAAGTTGCCTACAAAATTTTTCTTCCTTTAATTGGATCAATTCCCATTGATTAAACAACCATACTGTTAATTTATCTGAGGTATCCAAGCACCTGAAATGAAATGTAGTAAATCCAGGTCTTAATATTTGTGTTTGCTGCTTTCTATGTTTAACAGTCACTCTTCGTGGGATTTCAGTGAATGCATATGCAGCACAGAACAAGAATTCTGCATTCAAATATATTCTCAAGATCCTTCACCATTACTTCTCTCGCAGGAAGCTGGAAGCTCAGAAAACTTCTTGGAGCAAAAATAGAACAAAGACACATCCCAATTAAAATTATTTTTAAAATGTTGTAGAGTGTTCATTTATGAATTTGGTTGTTCTCGTGATTGCCACAGGAATCACCTCAAATTTGCAAGAATGTATGTATCGTAAAAGAAATACTCAGTATTTGTTCAACAAAGCTTTGATTGATACTGGGGCCAGTACTGTTAAACATCTTTGTTTAAAGCTTTAAAGCTTTTTTAAACCTTTGTTTAAAGTTACTTTGACCAGTACCATGGGGCAGAGAGCACCTTTAGCAAGTACACTGTTGATACAAGACCAGGAGGAGAGGTAATACACCGACTGATTGCACTGCCATGCAGAGGGACTTCAACAGGCTGAACAAAAGCCCAACAGGTAGCTCATGAGGTTCAACACAAGGAAATACAAAGTCCTCCACCTGGCGAGAACAACCCCAGGCAGCAGCACAGGCTGGGGCTGACCAGCTGGAAAGCAGCTTGGCAGAGAAGCACCTGGGGGTCTTCGTGGAGTCTAGGTTGACCATGAGACAGCAGGTGCCCTTGAAGCAGAGAAGACCAACAGTATCCTGTGTTGCATTAGAAAAAATGTTGCCAGCAGGTGAAAATAAGACATCTTTCCCCTCTCCTCAGCACTGGTGAAAGATTTGGAGTACTGTGTCCACTCACGGGCTCCACAGTACAAGTGAGATGCAGGCATACTGAAGCGAATCCAGTGAAGAACCACAAAAACAATTAAGGGATTGGAGCATCTGATCTCTGAGGTGATACTGAAAAAGCTGGGACTCTAGCCTGAAGAAGAGGATGCTTGAAGATATCTTGTATAATGTATTTATACCATATGCATAAATATCTGATGGGGGTGGGGGTAAAGAACATTTCTCAGTGGTGCTCGGAGGCAGGACAAGAGGCAACGGGTACTAATTAAAACAGATGAACTTCCATCTGAACACAAGAAAGCTCTTTCCTACTTTGAGGGCAGTCAAACATTTGAACCAATTGTCCAAACAGCAAGCTGCTCTAGTTGACTGTGCAGCAAAGGTGGCGTTGGACTAGATTATCTCTACGCATCCCTTCCAAGCCCAAGTATTCTATACTTCTTTGAGGAAGAGATGGAATGGGAGCAACTACTTCTGAGTAACATGGACTTAGAGTCAGTTGTCTTCTTTGCTCAGACCATGCCTTCACTAAGTTGAAATAGTTCCCTTGCACATCAGTTGCCTATATCTGATTGCATTCTATGAAGACAAGTTGTTTATTAGACTTAGGAATAGCCTCACTGTACAAATATAGCTAAACCATTTTTTTTTCTTTCCCATACATCCCTGATGCACAAGACTCTAGCTCTAACCAGTATGAGAACTGTGTAAATACAGACAATGTACAAACACAATGTATTCGTTTTCACCAATCAAACCACTTTATTATAGTCTACTACATCATATATTTCTATCAGCATACATCCATCTCCTCAATGGATTTTTTTGCCTTCCCTCCAGTCAGTGCTCAAGCAGTAATGGTATTTTAATCAAAACAGTTTAGAAGGGAATCATCCTTCTTCTTTCCTACTGCCTGTTCTCTTTCAAGAACGTATTGACAGCTTTGCTTTACGATTGTAGGAAAATTGAGGGGAACCAAGAGAAAGTCACATAGAAAAGCTAGAACATCTCCCTCATGAGAAGCAGGCACCTGTGCACTGACCCAATTAGACATTCAAACACTTGTCACTTTGGAGCTGGCTGGTTGTCACTCATCCAAGTAGCCCCAGGGGGCCTATTGTATGGTGGCATTCCCTGACAGAAGAACTGGAGCTACGGAGGCAATGAGGGCACAGGGATAGGGTGCCAGGATCCTGGTGAGTGAAAGCAGCTAGCAGGAAAGCCAAAGAACCTTAGAGCTTCCTTAACTTGGTTACCATCCAAAAAGCCTTTCAGAATCTTCAATGGTTATCTTTTTTTCAGAGCAGTCTAGTTTCAAAACCTTACAGTAACAGTCCTCGTTATGCAAAGCTACGTTTAACTCTTGAGTGACTAACACAAGAACCGTTTCAGAAGAGATCCCTGAAAGATTAAAATATCTTTGTTAGAGGGAAAGGATGGACTAAGTTTTACTTTCAGAAACACCACCAGCATATAGTTCAGAAGTCAAAACATTTCAGTGTCTATCTCCTCCCTTCTCTGTTTTAAGCCTATTATTGACACTTCCAGACGTCCCTTCTGCTTGAACACATAAATGAGGGATAAACCATTGTGGAGCCATCCATGCCTACACACTATAGAAGAGAAGAGGTCTGTTTTAGCAGACTGTATACAATACTGTATTCAAGACCCCAAAATCAGATTTTTTGTTCAAAAGATTCAGATATTAAAACACAGATGACTATTCAGCAGCTACTTCTGACTTTGAGTAAGGCTATCTCTGTTCTTATACTGAAAGTTATTCAATTGAAATACAAGAGCATAGAGGGGTTGGAGGGCAATTAAAAAAAAAAAAAAAAAAAAGCTTATTTCAAAACTTCCAAAACAGGCATTTTAACCTTGGGATCTAAACCATGAGACTGAAGAGTTCAGAATGTCTCTGCCACCAAATCTGTGATCTATGATAGAAGAAAAAACTCTTTTGGTACAGAAATATTTTAAGTCCCTTCTCAATTCTGTTTTTCAGACTCATTTGTTTATTAGTTAACTTGTCCCGACACCTGTCCTCTCCAGCAAGGATCATCAGAGATGATTAAGCCTTCCTTTAATTATATGAATCTACGAAATACTTTTAGCTGCTCTCCTAGTTAGTGTATTTGATTTGAGCTATTCAGGTAAAAGCTGTGATGATATTGTAAAGTTTATATTAATCACAAGCTGTTAACCTAAACAAATGTGGAAATGCAGCTAAATGCAGAATGCATTATATGACTATCCCAATAGTACTTAAAAGAAGGTATAGAAAGAAGAAACTTAATAAAGAAAAACTTAATGCCAGTAGCATTTTTTCTCTATATTTAGCATGGGAAATAATATCTTACCTTTGTACAAATAACTTCTGAGAAAGATGGTCTATATATTTACTTTTCCTTCTTTCGTATTTGTTGTATGGCAGATCTTTACCTTACTGTCTTGCCTGCAAAAAAACGATATAGAACCTGAAGTCTTCATACAGGCTGATAATTACACTCACTATTAAACTACAACAAATACTTCAGAAATGTCTTCATATAGCTGCAATGCTAAATCAGGTATGGTTTAAGTGGTGTTGAGAAGGATGACATTTTACTAGGAACTAATTTATATATGTTGGGCTTAAGGAAAAATAAGAGGCATCAGCAACAAAAGAAGCATCATAGGTTTCAAAATTATACTTTGCATTTAGCTCTCCAAAATAATATAGCTAGACCCATACAATCAAACCAGGCCACCCATAAAGGCATCCAGGTTTTCTGTAGCGTCTGAAAAACAGTCAGTGCCTCCCAAAGCTTGACCAAGCCACTGGAAAACCCTAACCACATCTTTTTGAAGTTCAGTAACTTAAGGCACACTGGGGTACCTCTCCCCCTTCAAGACCAAATCCTGCAGTGCTCTTTGGCATACAGATGCACAAGCTTCTACGAAGACATCAGCTGGGAGAGGTCAGAGCAGCACTGACAGCAAGCCCCTACTGCTGGAAAAGCTTTTGGTCACAGCGCGTGCCTGGAAAGCGAGCGACCGGTGTTTATAGCCTATTCATAAACTGCCTGATCTCATGCTTTCTAGGAGAATATCCTAAATCCTAATTGAGGGATGAGACAGACAACCCCTCCCCCTCCAGCCAACCCCCCGCATTAAAAGCACAATACAAGGAAAGAGGAAACAGCAGGTGAGGGCTTGTCTTCAATTCAGCTGTGACCTTCCTCATTTATTCATGAGAACTGTGCATGCACTACCTCTCTCAAGTCTTTGTTACTTTAACACCCTATTTTAGACATATTTGAGGCTTCATTGAGAAGGAGGTTGTTTATTTTTCCACAGTTAAGCACACGTGGAGTTGAACGAGTGAGTATGGTTTAAGTAGGATCACAAATTTTGACAGTGAGCTACAAAAAATTTGGAACTGAGGATTCCCATGACAGTCGTCTGGCTTTATAGTACATGTTGCTCACCTGCAGATGCTGCTCTGCTTGCCACCTACAGTCTTTATTTCAGTGAACCAGTGATGAAGTGAAGAACCAGAAGCACCGGACTAGCATTGCTGCTAGTGACTTGACTGCAAGACACGTTATTTTATTTAGTGTACATAAAAGTATAAATTTTATCTGTAAAAAAGCTTATTGTTTTCTCTTATCTGCAGATGAGCACCATCTTGTAAGATAAAACAGGAGAGACTGCAAACTTTGTGATCCAGTAAGACTGGTTTAATTTGATAACACTGTCAAAAGTTTCTTTCAGAGTATTTTAAAGAGAGTTTTTATTACTAAATTGTTCTGTAACCTGGCAAAATCCTAACTGTTGAACAAAACTCTGAACTGTTTCTTCCAGTAGCAAAGTGCACTCTTCTCATAAATTGCTCTTTACCCCGCTCTTTCAAATCATATTGTTGCTCTTACATAATAAAGCACTGGAAAGAAAATATTATCTTTGTCATATTGGAAGTTTGGCATCTATCATTTATTTCACCGGGGTGAAATTCACTTTGTTGCCTTCATCTTTGCTCAGGCACTCAAACCCCTCCCTACCCATATTCTCCAGGGGGAGCAGCTGCTTGCACCCCAACTGGACCTTTATAAGCCAAAGGCAACAGTGAACTTGCTTTCAGAACTGCTACAAGCATGCGGCTCCTAACTGACCAAAATGCTCAAGTATGACACTAATCACACATATTCTGCTCCTACATGAAGATAAGATTCATCTACCCTACCAATCACGTTGCTTCCTGGCTGGTTTGGCCACCAACTCACTCCCCCAGGGGAAACCCAAGGACATCTCAGGGAACTCTCCAGCCCAAGGGCCACTTCTAAAGGGTCGTGCTGTCAGGACTGCCTAAGTTCGGAGTCTCCACTTGATACAGTCCCTGCAAGGCACTGCATGCTCAGACACCCCCGTGCCCCCACGCAGCACTCAGCAGCACACACCACACGTGTAACACCATGCTGCAGACTCATCCCTTTGGTGGGCTGCCATACAGCTCTCCTGCTTGAGACGCTCTGAACTGCAAACACAAACTAGCTGTGTATTAGGGCCACAGGGACGTCACAGTACCTAGATGAAATTCAGATCACATTGGGCGAACATGGCCAGCATGTTTTATAAGAGACGTGCCAGTTAGCCTACCGCGATGACGGGAGTTTATCCCTGTCTGGCTGTTAGTACCAGTAAAAAAAAGCTGCAGCCTCAAGGGCTAGGTCTGAAAGTTAGGTGTGATGTTACATCCAGGATGGTTTGTGTACGAGACTTCACATACAGGAGAGAAAAAAAAAAAAGGAAAAAAAAAGGCTCTACAGTGCCACAGACCAATGTTAACACAGTGGATAATCCTTCCCAGAGTCCTAACACACATCAAAAGAAGGGGTGAAAAAAACAATCAGTTTCCTTTACTCCTCTGAGGTAAATATTGTTACTTAATGATATATATTGTTTGGGACATGCATTACAGTTTTCAGTGTTTTAGTGAGTGAAGAGAAACTGTATTACAGGCATAGTCAAACTGTTTTCAGCTGTTGTGTATGAAATGGTCAGAATATCAGTCTCTTGGGATGTCTGGACTACACTCATTCTGCTCCAAAAATAAATATTTGCTATAGTTCTTTTTTGGCATCCATGGCTGTAACCTATTTACAGTCCAGGATCACATTCTTTTGCTGTGATGTGATTCATTTTCTCTGAGAAGGGAGCTTAACAAAAGCTCCTAACTCCAGTGAACTCATAAGCATGAGGAGTTCTCTAAAAGGTGCACAGAGGAGCACCTGAATATCCAAAAGTCAGCTCAGATGTAATGAAGTACAGAAGCAATCTCAGATTACAAATATATTTTATGATTTTTTTCTTGCCTGACAGTTAAGCTAAAACTTTGAATTGTTATTCACAGTGCTAACTGCATGAAGATGATATTTTGAATGGCTTGGTGGCATCATCTTACGGGATTCAACAGGTGAAGTCCCATTTATTTCATTCTAGCCAGGAACCTCTCATCTCTGAACATGTAAACAAATAACCAGATGTCTGCTTTCCAAAGTAAGAGGAGCATTTGTACCCTTACAGAACAATCATAAGTGAGGGAGTTAGCATGAATTTAAAAAAAAAAAAAAGTAGGCAGAAAAGATGTTTTAAAAACATTCTAAACCGGGTTGTTCTATAACGAAGTCTACAGATTTGGTGAAATATGTTTTTTAATGTATTAGATGCATTTGGGGTAATATCATTGCTCATTTTCTATTTATGAAACTGGCTACTGGGATGTTGTAGAAATATAAAACAATTTTTATTTCTACACACCAGATCATTATGTTTTTTGTGTATTCATTCATTTAAAAACTTGTGAACTAAAATTTACGCAGTGTTGTTGCTTTAAAAACATTTAATAGTGTTGACAGACTCTAGGAAAGTACAATTTAGAATAAAAAAGTGTGCATTGTAATACAAAACTATGCAAAAAAGTTAAAAAGTAAAAAAAAAAGTAATATCAAAATGCCACTTTTATTTTATAATCAGATTGGCCAAATGGTTTTAGATAAAATGTACTCAATATATTCATTAAAAAAGTTAAAATGTTCTAATGTTATTAATCTAACCTTAGAAAGCTGTAAAACGAGACAATATGTAGTTTTCTCCTAAAACTAATACTATACACGCTATGTATATAATACAGTTTCCTTTTACTTAGACAATACTTAAAGATATTTAATGAAACACATTTTAACGGGGACCTGGAAAAATATTTGCTTTATGACATATAAAATATAGTTAGTGCATTTAAGCACAGTTTCATGCAATTCAATACTGCAGAGCCCCAGTATTCACCCTCCTGTCATTTCTTCTTTCAGAATTAAGGAGTGATGAGGAGCCCTCAGAAGAGGAGAAACTACCCTGGTGGTTGATAAGGGCGGTGATCCATCTTTCTGTCATATCTATCTTATTCCTGGCAGTGCTCAACCCCAGATGATTCTGACAAAGTAATAATGGAAAAAAATATATATGCTGGAAATACCCCAAAAATAACTGTTCAGTTTTTCATTCTTCAGACACACATCCTCACAAATACATACTCTAATGCAAGCAGTTCAGCCTAGTTTTTACTAATATCCTTTAGAGCAACATACTCATTTTATATAAACGAGTTCATTATATTACAGTCATTAAAACAGAATTTACATTCGATCTAATCTTTAATATGTTGCAAAGCCACAACCTTCCTTCATGGATATAAATTATACTGTATTGATTTCAACACCTAGACTGCTAACCAAAGTTAAATGTTTCAGTAAGTTACACAGGATAGGTCTACTCTCCTCTTCAGAGGTATAAGCTCCATTTCCCCATGCTCCCGCTACTCAAATAAATCAAGCTAACCGATACCAAGGTACACAAATCTCAGCTGCGTAAGTGATCAAGAAGAATCTGAATAGAAAAGGGAGATCAGCCATTACCTTGTGCATATAGCCATATAGTCCTCTTCCTGTTTTGCTTTTTTTTTCCCTTTTGTTTTGTTAGCAGGAGATAAGAATTTGTAGCATGCTCCCCTCCACGTTGTAATCTTGACAAGAGTCGGCTGCTAAGCCCCGCTGTCGCAGCGCTGTGCAGAAGCACGCACAAAAAGCCCTTTCCAGCAGCCAATGGCTTTGTCCTCGACCTCCCAAGCTTCTGTGTGATCAGCACAGGCTTTGTGGCCATACAATGGGGGTTAAACATTTCCCCGTATTTATTTAAAAGCAGAGCTAAATCTGCTTAGCTGCATGAGCCTTTTAGTAAAATGATGCTCAGTGTAGCTGGGTATTTTTCTGTTTGTTTAAGAGTAAATGGCTTCTTCTATCTACAGAATATAAATATACATATGTATTCCTTTTCAGTGTCCACAGTGTTTAAACAATGCAGCCAGTAAAATCAAAGATTTGGATCCAGACCCTACCTTATCCAGAATTTCCCCCTAAATAACTACCACTGAGCTGCCTAGTTCCATTTTTCCTTTACGTTCTTTAGACCAGGTGACTTGCCAAGTGGGCAGCCCTCTGCTCTCTGTTGATAGCACCTGAGAGGCAGACCCTTGCAAAAGCTACTACTTATGTTGACAGGTGAAATTCCATGAGGAAGAAAATATAGGCATTCCAGGAAATAAATGAAAACATTTTACAAGAAGGCCACCGATTTTGGACATCACATCAGTCTCTGAACTGCCTTTGCTTTTCCAGAAACTACCTTGAAGCAACACTGGTACAAAACTGGCTTTTTCCAATTCCTAAAGAAGTAAACCGTATTAAAACCTTTCGTTTCTGCTCTGCAAAGCCTGACTTTTTGTTCATTTGTTTGTTTTTAAGTCCAGCTAAAATGTTTCTAATTTTAAGGGGGTTGCAGTTATTCCTACGTAGCAGCCGCGAATCCCGTCAGCATTTATTAGCACCGGCATTAGCTCCGAACAATAACTTCATCTGCTCCTTTGAAACCTATTCAGCTTTCAAGGCTTGCTTAGAACAATGCTGTTCTTCACAAAAGCACGATACAGAAGCATCTCCATCAAAGCACGTTGCCAGTGAGGTTCAGTAATGACTGCAGCCACCTGACCTCCTCAGCTTAACGAAACAGAACCAGGGCATCTTCATTCAGCTCACACTTCCCACATGTGCCTTGCTTCTGGAGATGCAAAGACCTAAGCTAAGAAGGCAAATAGCTTAGAAAAACAGAAGTTATAGTTACAGGCAATTTGGTTTTGATTTGAAGGTTTATCATCAAATAATATAGTGTTTATTAGGCAACACTGTTCAAAGTTTGTTTAGGGGTAATTGGCTTCTCTGCTGCTTGAAGTTATTGCTTTTTAATTGCACATTTACAACTGTATATTCTAATGACAACAGCTGGCATGAAACTGTAAATAATCAGGTATTTACCACACCACAAACATGCTACAGTATTAATCTATTATTTGCATTTACTAACATTTAACTCTAATAAAAGCTTAATTCTCAAAAATCATTATTTCCATAGCTTTGATCATTCCTTCCAAAATGAAGTCCTCGCATGAAAAAGACAACTTTTGCCACTGCAGTAGCTCAGCTACTTGTTCCCCTTTGCCTTTGACAGTATACTTCATCAAGAAACTAGCTAAAATATAACTGATTGAACAGACTTTTTCTGTTTAACTAGGTTTAAGCAGAAGTTATTTTCTGAATTTTAGAGCTGAATGATGAAGGGGCAGGTCCAATTTTGTTGTCTGATTGACCAAGCCTAATCAGAATTATTTCTGCACACTGCTTCACTACAGCTGTAGAGCCATTAAACACTAAATGCTCCGGAGGCCCATTCCCTTTCAGCCTCCTACTGCGACTCGCACTTTTCAGACAGTAGCTACTCAGTGGGCTACTCAAAACATTCAAAAAATGGGGATGCTACATTTAATGGAAGGCTTAAAACCCACAGCAAGATCTGTCACTTGACTTGTCAGTATGGCAGCTATCATAATAAAACAGTCTTTGTGATGGAGACTTAAAAAGAACCCTGTGAACTGGGTCTCTTACTTCACAATACATTTTTATTAGGAAAAGTTTTTCAATCATAGCAGCTAGTTTTTCTTCAAGAGAAATAATCATATCTGTCTCTAAAAATGCTCACTAAGATATGCACACTTTTTAGTACCTGTAATATTACCCATAGCATCTTGTTTTACACCTTATTATCACCTATTATCATTTACACGTTATTAGCCTACGAAAGCCTTTATACTGATATAGCCATTAGGACTGTCTTCCTGCACAATTTACAAAATAAAATAGAATATTAATATTAACAAATACTAACTAAAAATGTTAACAAAACCACTTTTTTTTTTTTTTACCTACTGAACTGTTTAAGCTGAAAATACCTGTGATGTGCACATACAGTGCACAATTCCTTGCTTTGAAACCTGCTGGTAAGAAAAATAAAATTCATTTTCTGAAAAACATCTAGCAATTACCTGATGATACTGATTTTTCATCCATCTCCTTTTTCATGGATTTTTGGTTTTCTGTCCTGAATAGCCTCAACACTTCATAGACTTCTGAAAATACTCAGGAAAAACCACCAATCATTTAAACTTCCTAAGGCTACAGTCATACTTCACCAAAATTTAACTAGTGTTAATACTCAGCTGAGATCTCCAAGTAGCTCAGTAGTTAACTTTGCTTCAGAGTTTAAAAGGTGTGAGATCTAAAACTCTAAAAGACAGTGTAACTCAAAAGTATCCAGGGATGGCATACGATCCCAAAATACTAAAAACACCGGCAGTTACACCCACCAAGGCCACTGTAAAATATTCGAAGAAGAAAAGAAGTGGTAGATTTGAATCATCTAACATGAAACAACAACCTAGCCTAAAGACAGTTGAAGCATGCTGACATAACATATCTACCCAGGCATTTTAAGACATAAAAAGACTATTAACTGTAGATCCTTCTTCCCAAAAGGCATTCCAAATATTTGGGATGGGAGATGAATATTGTGACAAATACGCATTAAGTGCTATTATGAAGTGTAAATCGTGAAGATCAAGACCCTCCAAAAACACAGCAGAGCAAACTATGTTTTCACAATGTTCAACATAAGTGAACAACAAACTATAAGGCCGATTGTTTTGTGTCAGAACTGAGACATTATAAAAAAGTATTAGGAAATATGTAGGAAATACAGACACTAGAAATATACTGAAAAATATTAACGTTATTTTTCTCTTATTTAAATAACGTTATTAAATATGTTATGACAAACTTGTAAAGATTGCCTGATAGTTTATGAAGGGATATGAAAAGGAAGATGCCATCTTATGTAACAAAATTAATTTAAAATATCATAACTTCTACTAATTTCAGCTTTTACAACTAAGATCTCATGGACTTATTAAACACACTGCTGTCACTTCATAAATAATAATTTATTCCTTTTATTTTTTCCTTCAAACATACAAAAGGATGTTATGGCATACGTAGCCAGTCATTACTTACTGCAATCAGAAACAAGTGAGCAGAGCAGGTTAAGTAATTCTAAATTAGGCCCAAATAACCCATTACTTTCGTTCCAAAACCACCTTTGCATTTATGTCCTGTTTATCATTCCTGAATTCTTTCTCTCCTTTCTCCATTTACTTAATGCTTATTGTACAAGCCAAACTTGTCAGCTACAGAAAAATAACTTATCAAATGCTTTAGTGATGTAGACTCTTACTAGTTTGATTACTGGGCTGCATCAAAAGAAGCATGGCCAGCAAGTCACAGCAGGTGATTCTCCCCCTCTGCTCTGCTCTTGTGAGACCCCACCTGCAGTGCTGCATTCAGCTCTGGGGCCCCCAGCACAAGGAGGACATGGAAGTATTAGAACGAGTCCAGAGGAGGGCCATGAGGATGATCAGAGGCCTGGAGCACCTCTCTCCTAGGGGAACAGGCTGAGGGAGTTGGGGTTGTTCAGCCTGGAGAAGAGAAGGCTTCAGGGAGACCTTACAGCGGCCTTCCAGTACGTAAAGGAGGCCTACTGGAAAGCTGGGGATGGACTCTCTTGTCAGGGAGTGGAGTGATAGGTAATGCTTTTAAGCTAAAAGAGGGCACGTTTAGATTAGATATAAGGAGGAAATTCTTTACTCTGAGGGCGGTGAGGCACTGTCACAGGTTGCCCAGAGAAGCTGTGGATGCCCCATCCCTGGGGGAGGTGTTCAAGGCCACGCTGGATGGGGCTTTGGTCTAGTGGGAGGTGTCCCTGCCTATGGTGGGGAGGGGTTGGAACTGGGTGGTCTGTAAGGTCCCTTCCAACCCCAACCATTTTATGGTTTTATGATTTCACTGAATCTCTAACAGAGAGAGACCTTGCTCCCAGACATAAAACATGAGCTGTTTAGCACAAAGAGTTGCTGTCAAGGAGATTTCCCAGAAGTGACTCCAGACTGAGAAGAGTCCTCTTCAAACAACTCAAGGTTCAACCACTTTATTATTTTAGCAGCTATAGCACATACCACTTAGTATTGTGAGAGATGCAAAATTAAGTGTGTTTCTTTTTCTGCTTTCATACTACATTTGATGAAAAAGTTATATAACAAGATTCACAGCATCAACTTAAATTATTCTAAGGTTTTCTCCAGTAGCATTCTCTATCCTTTGTCATGAGGGGAAAAAAATGCTTTACCTTTCCTCTTTGTGCACAAGGATCATCCTTGACCAGTGGATGCCTGAGGTTGTTTAAATACATGGGACATGCAGTCACAGTACATGTGTAGACAAATATGCACCTCCTAACCACAGGATGAGGGGATTTATCAGCAGCCACAAAACCAACCACAGCTTCCACAACAGAACAGATTTGCTGATGCTGCAGAGTTACTTCTGTTGTAACAAACTAAAGCCCTCCTAAACACATCTAGTGCTTAAGTGAATTCACAGCAACAACACAAAAATTGATTGAATTGAATCAAGTCAGAGGGAGAATGCAAAGAGGATTTAAAAAAAAGGGAGATTACAGCCACAGAAGGAGGTTAGAATCTTGATTCTTGGAAGGAAAATTATATAAAAATTATATATATGTATAAAGAATCAAGATTTTGGAAATTCTGGAATATACAGTCTTCAGTCCATGCTCAAGGGGAAGGAAAAAAAAAGGAAATATAGCAAGTCTTCTTTGGTTGCAGAAAACCTTTTGGGATGCTTGAGCTGTCCAAGAGTTACCTGGAAACACCCAAATACAGTAGTGCCTTAAATTTGGCCTGAGGCTCTCTACCTGTCTCCCCTTGTATCAAAGGGTACACTTAATAAATATTCTGTAGGTTGTGAAATTACTTGGTGTAACCACTAACATCTCTGAACTTGTGTTGCATGAATATAAAGTACATATTGTAAAAAATGAAATATTTACTGAAAGAGTAACAAGCAGCAGCCACAAAAGTGGCTTCTTCACTTCAGCGATACCAAATGAGACAGGGACTATTAGTTTTTCCTTAAAGACTGTAAATCCACATGGCAAGAGAGGTGAATTGAATAATAAAAAAAAAATCACACGCCCCAAAAATTGTTTCAGCAAGAAAATGCAGTATGCAAATACTAGCAATGAAGAAAAAAGCAGTAGGATGTATAAGATACATAAAAGTACAGAAAAGGAGAGTTAAAAGTACAGAAGAGGGTTTGATTCATTAAGAGATAAAATTGTTAAAACATTTTAATATGAATTATTAAAATAATTAACAGATTCATTACAGCCAACTTCCCACACATCCAAACTCTCAGCAGGCTCAGTTTTTGATCTGCATGCACTACATCACATCATTTTGTGTTCTGTACAGTAACAGATGAAATATGGACACAAAAATGAGCTTTATCAGTGTTTAAAAACTCCAGAGAAGTTGTTCCCTTTATAATTTTTTCCTTACTTCACACATTTGTCAAATGACTTCTTACAGTCTAAAAAAAAAGTCTAGAAGTCTCCATAGGAATCTGATCTTTGCAGAAATCTGTTCTGATGGCATCAAACAACCCAGCTGTTTATGTCACAAAAATAAAAGTGGAAATCTGCAACAAAACTCAGTAAAGCATTGTCTTATTAAATACATATGCAGAAGTAGAAAATTAACTACTTACAAGTTTTGCTTTGACATTTATTACACCATTAAAGTGATGTTCTTCACAGAACAGCAAGACAAAGGCAATCACCATTTTCCCATCTCAAAGGAGGGTAGGCTATCATAAGGATTTCTTATTTTGTATTTTAAAGCCTGCCCCAGGTGACAAGCAGCAGACGCACCGCTCTCCTTTCACAGCAGCTCAAGAAGGAAGGCGTTTGGCGTGATTCTTGCTCCTCGGAGGCTGGAGCTGTACGATTTGCCTCCTGTACAGCAAAGCTGATTTGGATCCGTCTCAGCGAGAACGAGAAAGAGCCGGAGCAGCTGGAGAAGTAGCCCCACTGGCCACCACCAGGGACCACCAGCTTGCTGGATGAGCTCCTGAAGCCAGGCCGCCACCCCGCAGGAACACGGCCTCCTCCTTCCGTCAGGAGCGCTTGACGTGGGCCCACAGCCACTGCTGGGGGGGTCCGTACGTTTACTTTGCCTTTTGTTTGGAGGAGGAGGAATCTCATTTACATATCATTTCTATATTTAAGTATAATCCATTTTAAGCACTTTCTGACTAGCAGATTGTACGCCATATATAGGATTGTAAATCAGCTACCTGCCCTACAAACTCAGCACAGTTCTCCATACACAGGATGGGCTTTGCTGCACAAGAGAGCCTGCAGCCCTGGCTTCCAGGCAGCTGCGGCCTGGAAATCAATGTATTTCCAGTAGGTTGACGAGATAACAAATGTAGTATGCTCCCCTTCAAAAGGGCAGACATGCATGTAACAAATGCAGCCTTAAGGCTCAACATTTGATGAGGATACAAAATATACAGTAATCAAATGATTTTACCAGTGGGGTTGGGTTGGTTTTTTTTCTTCCCTTTCTGGGACTTGTAAGGGCACGACTAAAATTGATGTGTAACTTTAGTCAATATACTAACATCAGTGGCTATTTTGTCACACAAAGAAAATCATGGTACAGAAGGGATGTCTGAATAGCTCATTAAGCTTTATCATCCACTCATCGCATGGTCCCCTAATTTACTTTTCTACCTGCATTGAACAACCCTTCCCATTAATAAAGATCCAAGTTCCAATGAGTTATGCCAGCCTTTCCTTCCAACAATCCTCATATATTTCTCTAATATTGACTGGAAAAGTCAGCCTTTGATCACAGTTATTTTAGTTATACTCCTGTGGTTTTTGTATATAAATGTATTTAATCCATCTTTCCTGAAGTTATACCCTGGTAGACAGGGATGTCACCCCATTATCAGACCTGGCTACTGCTAGGCTCGTGGCATGGGACCCATATTTTACCCTACTATTTGAATACACACAATTTAGCACTCCTTTTTAATCAGGGCTTTTTCTGCCTCCTGAAGTCAAGGAAAAATCTCATCCAAAATGGATGAAAAACTAAATTATGTTCTCGAAAATGGATTAATCCTCTTCAGTAATCAGGAAGATAATGACATTGTTAGTGAGTACATATTACCTTTCTTGCTGACAAAGGGTTTTGATTTACTCACCTTAATGCATTGTATCTAGTATATGTCAAGACAGACAATGCTATTTCATATCTTCACAGACCAGATTTTAAGGAGAAATTAAGAAGTAGGGAAAATGCATATTGTATGGAGGAAAAGGGTGAAAATTCACAGTAATGCTTAATGCTCATATAGACACTTTTTTTTTTTAATTAAAAACACAGATATCTAATAATTACAACATACTTGAGTTGATTTATTCAGCTTGTTTTTAGGCAGCACCATCAGTGGTTTTCACCAGCAGAAGCAGTGGATCTGAAGAATAAAGGAATATATTGGTTCAGGAGCTGTGTTGGAAAAAAATGCTATTTTACTGCAACCCCCAAAAGCCTTACTGGAGTTCTGCAAGAAGTATTAGGAAACTATCTTAGCAAGTATAGCCTATTCCAAATTATGTTTTCAGTTCTTTGAGACTAATTAATTTTGTACTGATTTTAAATAAAACACATGATTATTCAGGTAGGCTACCTCTTGACTTGGTGAATAAGCTTTTAGTAATTCTTTTAAATCCAGAAGTTCTACAAATACATTTTTTTACCTTGCTAAGTTCTTTTTTTTTTTTTTGGGGGGGGGGGGGGGTAGGGTGCTGAAAATATACTTAAACCTAAACCCAACTACTATGAGTATCAATTCTTTCTTTTTTCCTTTGAAAACAGTAAAAATTGTTGTGTAGAGCATAAAAGCAACAAATACCTAAAGGATGATTAAGTAAAAGCAAAGATCAGGATCTTGAAGTCATGCTACAGTAATCTAGTAAATAATACCAAAAGTCTACTTCATTCCAATGTTGCTATGGCACTGTTTTCCAAGTGGAAATCAAATTCTTTTTCCACTGTTGCCACGGTGTTGTGGTCTAGGATAATCCATCATCACAGACAGTGTTCGTATGCATACACAGTTCCCCCTTACCGGAAAAATAATAATACTGGGCAAGTACGACAAACAGCAAGTGATTTTAAAAATATACTTTTACTCTCAAAATGCTACGAACAGCAAGAGATGAAGTGTATTTTTTTGATAAAGCCAAAACCAATGCAGGAACTGGCATTCAAACAGTCTCAAGAAAGAAAAAAGGGGAAAAAACAGTGTCTGCAGGTTCCTTAAAGGACTTATACGCATATATCGATTAACACAGCGAGCTACCAACACACTTTGAAGTTCTGAGATAGCTTTTAAAACACACAGCAAGATAAAGCTGCTGTGTTATTAAATATTTAATGTTATTTTGACTTTAAACACTGACAAGGTGTCTATTTTATCAAAATAAAACATTAAAGAGCATTTGAACTTTTTTTTTCCGGTAGATTCAAGTTTTTGCGTTGAACGCTTTAACTTTCAACTTCCAGTTTCCTGAGGACATTTGAAGAGTTCTGCCTTCCTGACAGTTCAACACTACCAATTCCAGCAAGATATCTTTAGAAAAGAAGATATCACTCAAAACATAATTTGTAAAAACAAACCTGGGAAAATACTGACACCTTTTAGGTTACTTTTTTTTTCATAAATTCAGAAGGTAGTTTTGGTTTTATGTTTAAACTGATCCTCACACTGGGAGTTTTGTTATAAAAAAAAAATTATTTGTCTGTCATTACAAAGACCCTGACCTTCTCAATGCAACCAGATAAACGATGCTGATTAATTTAAATGACAAATAGAATAACGGTGTCTGTCAGTTGGTGAAAAAAAGTAAATATTCCTTCATCCTGCCTGTGCTATTAGGACACTTAAAAATCAGATGCGCACAATAAGATATTAAATGTAAGTCCAACTAACTTAATTTATTCACAAAATTAAAATTAAAAATTCTCAATAATCTAGATTAAGTACAAGACTTTTACAACAAGCCTTTTTGCTGATAGCTTCAATACACCATTTAACATGGCAGTCAACTAGCAGCTCTTATTTTACACATCATATTAAGAGCTGAAATGACTTAGGGCTACGAAGCAGCAGCAGATGATATACTCCAGTATGACAATTATACAAGCTACAAAAGACAAAAAGAAGTAGGTGACAGCAGCATGGTAGCAGTCACTCTTTACACTGTTCTGCACAGTCCTACCAGGCTTATTTGCTTCTGGCCTCCCTACTGGTACTCAGCACCCTGCCCCAGTCTGATACCCCTGATCCTGAGTTCCCAATCCACTGTCCAGACCAGGTTAAGTATCACTATCAGCCAGAATCACAAGGTATAAAACCTGCTTTAAGAAAAAAAAAAAAAGCAAACACTAATGTATCTGTATCAGGAAGCACTTTCTGCTGAACATCTGACAGTCTAAATTAGTCTCCCATTCAAGAACAACCCCTTGCAGTCACTGAAGTCCCTGCAGAGTACATCCTTTCCCTTTTTACTCATTAGAGGCAAGCAACTAATGCATCTGGATCTGGAACTAATGCAGCTAATTCAGGAACCTGGCTATTGAAACACTGAAAAAAGGAGTGAGGCTGACTAGCTGATAACAAAACAGTCTGCAGCGCTTCCCGTGTAAAGTGGCAGTAAGATATCTGCATTTGCTTGTGCTTTTATTTTCATATGAAGTGTATATATTGATAACACCTGTCAAAGCTACAGGGTATCAAATTAATTTTTACCACCTGTTGAGAAGGTGAGCAATCCACAGAAGCCACCTGGTTTCTCTAACAGGAAGTAGAGCACAAGATGATGAAAATAAACCCTGTGTTCCTCTGCTTGCGGTACCTGGGGATTGCTTTAGCCCCAGGAGGCAGAGAGAGGAACATGAACAAAACCAAACTTTCACAAGAGCTGATTTCTGGCCACAAGGTTGGAAAACCCAACAAGTTTCTGCGAGCTGGCAGGTGACAGAAGCTGCCAAGTCCTATACCTTCCTGAAGGACAGGGGCTTTGTGCACATCAGACCCCACTGGCTGTCGGGAAGAGCCGACCGTGTACCCACAGCCCCTACCACGGGCTGGGGCCGGGGCTTCAGCAGGACTGCAGAACCCCACTCGGGCGGGCAGGAGTGAGAAAAACACCCAGAAGGCTCTCAGTGGATATATGGATGCAGAAAAGTCAAGTCATTCATGCTAGAAGCAATACGGAATTCAGCCCTAGGATAGAGGGGAGCTGCTGCAAGACGTTTCTCCAGGAGATTTCGTTATTTAGCACCGTGGGTGTGCCTGTCAGCTCCTTGCATGCACGCTCCCCCCCATCGCCAATTCCATGTATATTTCATAACAGCATATGGCAGAACAGTGTTATCTTAGAGCCATATAAATAATTAAAATCTAATTTTCCAGCAGCAATTTCATCCTTGCCCCTTATATAAACAGATGATTTATTACGTCAACTTCAGCATGCCTTATCATGTAATGATTACAGTGCCCATGCATTATAAGACCAAAGTTATATCAGACTTGCAAATTTATTCTAATGTTTCAATTGAGTGCTTGATTTTGCAAGCTTTCTGATGGTCTCTCAACAACTTCATAGCATGTTTTCAGAGAAATTTTTGGAGAGAGAATTTCTATCATACGGCATCATTACAAGTGACTTAGTGTAATTACAAGTGTAATTACAAATGACAAATGATGCTACACAGCCTAAAAGCAGACCTGGAAACTTCAGGTCTGCTATGGTAAGCCTCTACACAAGTTATCTGAAAAGAAACCTCAAAACTGATTTCATTTTGTGAAAGAACAACTATAGAGAAGACAAGTTATGCTTCTTCAGTAGATTACACAGCAGGAGGAGCAATGAGCCTGAAATTCTGCAGTCAGCATTTGAAGCTGTGTAAAACACGCTGTCCAGAAGCATATTTCAGCCTAGAGATGGGAGACATACAAAGAGTTCTTCTTGTCCAGCCGTTCCTTAACGTACTGTCACGCTCTCCACAAATCAAGCTTTAGCTTTCTAGTTCCTCAGGGTTTCTCCTGGTATCCCCTCTCTTCCCAGCTTTACTCTCATCTGTTCCACTCTCCTTTTCCCTCCTCCAAATCCACATACATAAATAGGCTTCCAGTCCTTTAGGCTAATCCATTTCTCCCCATCCCTCAGTTTTCCGGAGCTGATCTCTTTGCCAAATTGTTCTCATTGAACACTTGTCATGCTCACACCGGCATGAGCAGGGGCTTAATAAAGCACCGAGCTGCAAGACTGCCCGTATGGCTTGGTAGCTCACTACGCAGCTCTCACAGGTCCCCTCAACCAGCTTTTTTAAAGTAATTCTTCACTCTGGGGCTGTTTGCATTGGACAGCATTAATAAGACTGCTTTAGTTCTGGCTCATTCGACAGAACAGCCCTCCAACACCATCCCAGGCACCCCCTGTACCCTCAAACACGCTCTCACGTGCCTCAGGACACACCACACGCAACCAAAAACATCCCAGTGAGCTGCACCACACTCCTCCCATTAGATCACACATATTTGAACCAAACCCTTCTTGTCTCTTCACAAAAAGACGTCAATTGATGTAAGGCACAGGATGACAGTGTAGGACCCAGGGGAGACCCAGAGCCAAATGCCACACAGCGTGGATGTGGCCAGGCCACCAGAAGATGCAGCCCTTAGTGGTACCAAGTCAGTCACCTGGTGCTGCCCTGCCCAGTGGCCAAGGACCCCTTTCTTGACTAAGTTTTGTCAGCTCCACAGCTCCTCGCAGTCCCTGGACTCTCTGTTTACCATCTTGCCTACTCTCCTTGCTCCTCCACATTACCCACTGTTCATCCCTCAAAATTTCTGTCAAGCAATATTATAACCCAAAGGGAAACACCCTTTCCCCCCCCTAAACCACCAGTTCTTTTGCCAAGCCCCACTCTTGGCCAGCCCCCAGCATGTTATTACTATAATTACAGCAAAGACTTCTCAGGCACCTGCAGGTACAAGCTGGAAAGCACTCAGCATAGATCTATTATTTGTTAGTTATGAGCTGCTGCTCAAAATGGGCAAGCTGAAATTTATTGAAAGATCAGTCAAACAATAACAGGCAAATGCTCAGGAAGATGGCAAAATACTGTTATTTGAAAGAAAAGCAAAGGTTTATTAAAAAAGCTTCCCCTTCTTAAAAGAGCTTCTACTCTGTCATCATCTTCAGAAGAGACTGAATTGCTCTGGCTGAAGTTTTTCAAACAGACGTAGCTTGCAGCAAGCGCTAGTGTCAGCTTTAAAAAGCATACAGCACTAACATTCCCTCCTTTAATAATAAAGGGTGAGACGTGGCCGACCATTGCAAGTTATATTTATTTTGAGCAACTTGATATCTAATCACCGTGTCCCACATGAATTAAAATAACTCAAGATAGGAGTTGAAATAACAAAACACATGAAAACTCATCTCCAGTTTTGAAGAGAGCTCTAATTTTAGAACAGCTTTGTGTAACAGTTTCTTCAGGTATGATTTTCTTCAATGTGTTGAAGTATTACAGCGTGACAGTTGTCCTCACCCGCTGTTAGGAACCACCGGAGGAAAGCCTGCATACAGGCCTGGAGCAGCACAGAGCTTGCTCAGACGGCTCAGTACCATCTGTGCTGGTCAGAGCGAGCAATACTGAACTTCGGTCTCAATGCTTCTACATTCTTAGGAGCCCACCTTGAAGAGCATGTAACTCAGGAACGCAACGAGCATAAGCATCAGGTAACAGATGATCCTTTACCGCATACACACACACCATCCCCTAAAGCCACCGGGGCCCTCAGAGGCTGAAGCTCGCAGCCCCAGCCCCACGCGCGCTGCTCAGAGCCTTGCAGCAGCCCCGCAGCGAGGAGCGGGCTGCCCCAGCTAAAGCAGGGCTCCTCTCCTGGCTGCAGCACAGCAGCGCCGGCAAGAGCAGCTTTGGATTCAAAAGCAGCACGCTAGAAGTAAAATTATCTCCAAGTGCTAGATCGTGACTTGGCATCTAATCGTTACTCAACCTACACGATTCACTAAATAGAGAACTCCCAAGAGGCTGACCTTAACAAAAGCAAGCCTCCGCCATATACCTACAGCACAATATTTTTAAGGAACTCTGCAATACACACTCTTCAGCAAAGCCACGCGAGCCAGGCAGTCGTGCACATACCACGTATGCTCATTTGTCATTAGATTTAATAGATCATAATTAGACACTGGAGTATATGATTCTTTCAATTACGTGATAAACTGATTCCTGCCTTTAAAAATAGGCACTTGAATATTTGGTGATTTAAGCATAGTGAGTATTTAACACATTTTAATATAATGATGGCTTTGAATATACGGAGATTTGTATTTTAAATAAGTGTTGCTGTAATGTTTTCCCCGCAATTGCTGATTTCAATTATATTTTGAGAAAAATAAAAATTTTGCTCAGTGGGAACAGTTCGTAGAGTGAAAATTTCCTACTGCTTTTAGCTTATCTATGTGGGGCCAATGAACCCATTCTAGATAAAGATGCATCTCAACCCAACCAACCACCATTTTTTTATTTTAGAACATTAAACCCCTAAGTAAACACTCAGTGTCCAGGTGCTTTGAAACTGATACTTCAGCTTTCCTGTAGAGCATACAGAAGATTTTTTGCACAACCTAATGTAAAAAAAAAAAAGTTCTCAAGTTTAGAAGCCTGAGTTTTAAAAGCCACAAACCCAATTGCATACAGACCCTCCGCTTTTCTTGGTCAGTCTTCCTTGCTAAGCCTTCTGCCAGTTTGCCTGCTCTGCAGAGACCTTTCTGCAGCTGCCCACTGAGCACACTGCCACCAGGGGAAGGTCATCTCTTCCACACATTTCTCAGATGGTTCTTCTACCAGTTACCTGCAGATCCGCATTTGGACTACATGATAATGGTTGGAGTATTTCATACGAAGTGAATTACCTGTAAATTGCTGCCTGTGCAAGTATATCCACACAGCACACTCTCATAATTAATTGATTGTTAACTATGTAATAAGCAAACAAGATTAAAATATTCTAAATTATTTTAAAAGGCACATATATACACCATTTTCACCACTAAGTATTGAGTGGGTTTTTCAAGCTTTTTTTCTAGCTTTCAGATATAACTGCCAGGCTCTGAATTTGTAAACACATAAAAATAGCCTTACATGCTTAATTATGTTAAAGTAAGCATTTGATTTTATTTATTTCTGAAATAGTTGACAATAATTGTCTTGTTTCCACTCCACAAAAAGATACTAGTGAGACTTCTGGTGAATTGAAAATCATTAATGAACTCTGATTAGTTTACGCTGCTGAAAAAATCACACTGTTAACAGCTCAAAAATAAATGAGGAGAACTTGAAGGTCTGTCACACCTCTCAAATTAATGTAATTACCAGGATAAAGCTATACAGGTCTTAAATCCAAACCATTAGACAGATGTAATCTAAGGAAGTTTCTTAAAATATTTAAGTACTGAAATCAGTTCAGGTTTTTGGTGGTTATTATGGCCCATCTAAAAAAACTATTGGGTAAATACTTTCACCAAATTAGTTATGCTATCTGGTTTAACAAATTATCTGCTGATATAAATATATTTCCTTTAAGAATTTTAAATAATTAGAAAATGAGAAACTGCAAAATCAGTTATTTACAGACAATTAAACAACCAGACAGAAAAGTAATACTGAAACATGGAGAACTAACAATAATCTGCGTTCTTTTAGAATGCAAACTTTTACAAGTGTATTTCATATGATGTTCATTTGAACTCTTTAGTCAAATATTAGTGATTTGAACAGAGGGATTCCCTTATGGTAAAAGTGGGTGTGTGCATATACACATATATGTACACACGCACTCCCCTACTGTATCAGTTCTTGCAATTTTTACTTTTTTATATTAGCATTTTTGAGCAACTTGTGAAGAATACTGGTACCGTCCAGTGTAACCATCCATTCTATGAAAGACTGGGAAGAGAAGGGGGATTTTTATTTTTTCAGTGAAGACTCTACAAGTATTCTGTATAAAAAGGAAACCAAGTATGCTTCTCCTCGCACCTGGACTGAATTCTGCTTTTCATTGTGCTCAAAAATAATTTATAGGTCAGGTAGTAGAAGGCAAGGCAGGTTTAAAGCTCTTTAGAGGTCATATGGGGGAGATGGGAAATTCATTTAAGTTAAACAACATCTGACAATTGACCAAATATCACTGATCACTAGAAAGTATAATGAACTAAATTACAATCCAGTTGCACATGGAAGGAATATGATTGAAGATACAGGCAGCTAATGAGGCCTTCCAAAGCATCACATGCTAGCAAGGCATAGACAGATCAAGTCAAATTTAATAGCTATTAAATCAATAGAAAATGTCAGGAAAACAGAATTTTTAATACAGAACAATGAATACATCTCAAATAATGATTAACTGGGAATCATTATCTGAAATGGAAGTTATTGTCCCCATGCTCCTTCACACTAAAAATGCTGCAACCAGCACTCAGATGTCAGTGCTTTTCTTCCCTGCACCAAAAAAAAAAAATTAAATTACAATATTTCACAATGCATTACTTTTCAAAAACCTAAGAAGAGTACAGCAATAAAATACATACACACAAACCTGGGCTCAAACAGTGATGTGTTTTGAAATCCTGCCAGTTAAAAACATCAATCTTTGTGTCCAGGTTACATTAAGAAAGACACTAAATGTGTTCCAAAAGCTACATTTACAACATGCATCATCTGTCTGGTGATACACAAAAATCTTTCCAAGGTCTTTACTCTTAGTACAAGAACCTTAAATGAGGCAATGCATTTACCATGAAAACAGAAAGCAGCAGACACTCGCAAGAACTTTCTCAAGCTGGTTTAATAATTTAAGTGAAATCTGCACTAACAAAGACTTGACATATTCTCACAACAGTGTTTGTACCTGCAGGGAAACAAAGTTCTCTACATCCTAATATTAGACTCAGAAAAGCCTCTCTTGATATCATCCAATTTCACTACAATGTGAACCACCCTGTACACACCCTCGCTGTTTACAGCCCGCTGCCGTGCCACACTGCCTTGCTGTCCTCAGAATGATGAAGGATGCTCCAACAAACAGAGGTCACCACTGCTTTCTATAAGTCACCTTGAACCTCATCAATTATTTTAACAAGGGTACTTCAGATACACATATATATATTTGCCTGCCTTGCACAGAAAACAGGAAAGATATGCAACAGCAACATTATGCCTTAGAATTCAATCCAGGACAATGATGACTATTCAGTATTACAGGCTGAAGGCTACAAAATTATTTAGCTTTCCCTAAAGAAGAGCATATGAGTTGCAGCAGAGGGAAAGAAAGTTTATTCATTCACGGCTATTTACTGAACAAATTAGGATGCCTATCAGGAACACTTATGCACAAAATGCAGAGGTTACACAGAAGCATGGAGGGAAAAATGAAAGAAAGTCATAGGAATCATTGCTGAGCCTGACACACAAGTTCTGCTTTTCCATTTCTTCCCATGCTTCAATGAACTTGAAAGTTTAAAATTATTATGGGGCAAAAATGGATGCCCCATACCTGGAGGTGTTCAAGGCCAGGCTAGAGGGGGTCTTGGCCAACATGATCTAGTGGGTGGCATCCCTGACCATGGTGGGGGGAGGGGGAGGTGATGGTACTGAGTGGTCTTTGAGGTCCCTTCTAACCCAAGCTATTCTATGATTCTATGAAAAAGGCACGCCCTGAAACACCGTACCTTTTTCTCTATGTTAAGTGTTCCAATAATCAACCTTCAGCTACAAATACATATTTTGATGTTCCAACTGCCTTTCTCCATCTGAAGGGGATGGTAGGAAATTTGGCGTCCGAAAACAGTAGAGACAGCAATACCCATGCATACTAACGCCGTCACATTCCTGGCCCAACATTCACACCTCCCTGACAGAGTATAGTCCATCCTGCTCCCATACCCAGGGCACTGGTCTAAGCCACAGGAAGCCTTTATTCCGTCTCAGAGTGCTTTCAATTCCTCCTCTTGTAGCTAGGTCACTGCATGATCTAAAAAGCAGCAATTTATTATTCCAGAAGATGTCAGATGCTCCAGCCTGGGACAGCAAACAGGGCTGAAGTACGCGTCTTGGAGAACAGACCACACAATTGAGCCCCCCTGACTTATTTCCATCAAATTGATATCAACAGGAAAGACACAAACAGTGCAGGGTTCACAATACCCATTACTCCAGTACTCTCCTTCCTCGCCAGAGAAACTTCCCTGTTGACAGAGAACATGGTCCTGTTCGCTTTATCTTTCCCCTGCCCTTGCTCCTTACGAGCCATCTGTGCTCGCCTTCATTCTTCGTGTTAAAAGCCAGGCATGCTCAGCAGTGTGGAAACAGGTCCCGATTTCAACAGCACCAGAAGAGACAAGCTGGCCTCTCCTGAGGCCTATGCTGCTGCTTCCAGCCCCAGAGGTAGCGTGGTACAGGGATGTCCAAAATTATCACAGCATGCGTTTACACCGAGCTGCTTTACATATAACCAGCTTTTCAGATACCCTGAGAGGAACAGCAAACTAACTCTGCTTCTCTGTGCTAGCCGCGGGCTAGTGAGTCCCGCCAGGCCCAAGGGGCTGCGAGCAGTTGGACAAGGTCTCTGAGCCTTGTGGTGGGACCTCAGGCTACTGGAAAGAGTCTACAGGCACACATAGAACCCCAAAATCCAGGAGGGCTTGTCAGCTTGCACATACAATGCATAAGGATGGCTTGGATCCAATAGTGAACCTCAGCCAAACCACTCCAGGACCTGCAGAGGTCTCCATGGGAAGGTAAGTAACTGACTGATAGATTGGGGAAAGCCCTAAAACCTGATCAGTTTAGGTCACTAATCAGGAAAGGTCACTGTATCTGTGCCAGAACTCCCAGAGATGGGGGCATTCAGTCGCCACCTGAAACAAGGAGGAAGATGGGGGCAAAGAGTGAGACAAAGTGCTGAGGATACTGCTCAGAGCAGCATTCAAGGGCCAACCATGGAGAAGAGTAGGACAGTTAAATTACTAACCATCTGGATAATATGGCAGCAGATAAAACTCACTGCAGCAAGACCAGACAAATGCACACTGGGACACAGCCCATGAGCAGATTTGCTAACAAGTTCCAAGCAGACTGTTACCAAAAATAAGATCTTGGCAATGTAACAGCTCTTCAGAAACATCTGCTCAATCATCAAGCAACCAAAAAAACAAGCCAGAAGTTGGGAATGTGGTAGGAATAAGGGCGGGAGATGAGGAATAGATTATTACCTGATGGTATAAGTCCATAGTACAATTGCTGCCCAAGCAACAAGCAAAATTCTCCTCTGCCCTGCTCAGAACAAGGTAACTAACCACTAGAACTAGTTCAGAACTGACCGGCAGGGATGGATATAACCACTAAATGATTTCTGAAAAGGAAACAGCAATTTGAACTTTATCTTCAGGCCAACAAAGAGATGGCTACAGTGGCGAGGACTAGCAGGCATAAGATAAGAGAAGGCATAAAGTGATTAAGAATTGACTGTTAGTAAGCTTTAGCATATGAAATAGTGAACATCAAATGAAAGTCACACACTAGGCAAACAAATACAGAATCTGAACCAAAGCCTACAATGAGTCACTTATCACACAAAGTGTAATGAAGACAGGTATCTCACCAGTATCTCACTGGAAAAGGAACAGAGAAGGACTTTTTTTTTTTTTTACTTGATAGCCTTGTGGTGATACTAGATTTAAGCAGGAATAGTGGATGATATTCTCCATTGGGTGGCTCACTACCCATCTCAAATTCACAGGAATTCACTCTGTTGCCTTACACTGCAGACGGAGCCCCACCTGAGCACATGAAGCTGAGGGAACCTGGTCCTGTGCAGCTAAAGATCAAGTGAGGCCTTCTGAGGAGTTCTTACTGTGGCTTCCTTCTTCCACAGCAGGCCCAGCAACTGCTCACAGACGGTAAATTAGGAGACAGACAAGACATACTTTATCAAACTTAAATATGTGATGCAACACAGGATGTAGGAGACAACCCACTGAGAGCAGGAAAGTCAAAGAAGAAAGGCCACAAGCCTGTTTTCTGGAGCAGAACCAAATGAAAATGTTATTTCCCCATGACTGAACTTTTCCACATCCAGGAAGGCCAGGTTCTGCTCCCCTCTGCTCACAGGTTCTTTCTGGAGAGAATTCTACAGCCATCCCCATCCAATACACTTAAGTTCTATGAGACAACTGGTATGAGTTCATTGAAAGGGATTAATTTGTCATAAATCTACTTAGTCGATCAACAAAAAATTACCATTGTTGCAAGAGTACAAGATTGACCTTAAAGATAAACTAAAGATGCAACATTATTTTTTAACTGCAGCCAAGCAGTCAGTTTTAAAACTGGTAAAAATTGTCTCTAACAAACGTAAGTCAACTATCAAAGAAATTAAGATTTTTAAATCTTCCAAGAACTTGAGATTTTAAAAACATGTTTAAGAAATCAAGTTTTAGTTAGAACAGATAACTGCTTTCAAATATGAAAAAAATAAATTATAATTATCAAGTAGTACCTAGAGGTAACATGAATTTAATAGCTCATCTTCTAATCAAGTTTGTGTTATAAGTTTTGCTGCATTTCATTTTAATCGTATTTTAATGAGATTTGCAATATAGCCTAGTAAGACTGAAATAGGTTACTGTGCTGAGAAGAACTGCCTCGGGGAAAGTGGGAAAAAAAAGATGTGGGACAGATTTATCTTCAGCAGTGTATCACGCTGCCTTGATCTGCCAGGTCTATTCTCTATCATCATGTCTATGATCACAGAGATGGTGCTACAACAGCCTGTTACACATTTAATGAATCCAACCCAGGCAAAGAATACAGGAGGATTTTCCTTTGTGTTTTAATTGCTTATCTCTTTGATAAGAAAGAGGAGGAGGAAAAAACCTCTCACACATTAGGCTGCTGCCCTAGAGACTGCGTGGAATCTACATTTCCTTTCAAACCACATAAACGTGAACCTGAGGATAGAAGTCCAACAAAGTGAAAAAAAGCCATAGGAACCAGGCAATCCTAGACAATTTCAAGCTGCATTAATATAAAAACCATATATTAAACAGTGCCTCATCCACAGTAACTCCTATTTTCCTCACAACTTAGTTGTACGACAGCTTTGTAGAAACCTCCTGTTGATATTAACTAGAATAAGAATCAGCAGCCACAGAAATAATAGGCATGTGTTCTATATGCTTACCTCATTTATAAGGGAATGATTTACTAAGGGAAAAAGCTGTTGCCTCATTAACTAATGTGAAAAGACATTACTGGAGCCAGCTTCATAAAAATGGAAAGAGAAACTGAGCAAATGGGCCTGATAAAGATACAAAGGATGAGCTAGCAAGAAACAGCAGATAAACAATTACCACTGATAATTTTCAGAAAATAGAAATGTGCACAGCTTTCTCTTCTTCTTTCATTCACAAAGGCAATTTTTATCTAAACTTTATTAAAGCAAGGACCGAGGCTTTTATACGAACTATGCATGAACAAATTGATCCCAACCTCTGTCAGACTACAGATACCCATGAGGACAATGCCCAAAACAGGAGATTTTAAGCACATCAGAAACCTTTGACTTAACAGGGATAATAAATATTCTACAGAAGGCTGAAGGTGCTGGAGAACCCAGCTCCAGTTGAAGGCCTAAAGTAGTTTTGCCCACTGGTTGCTTCTTAGGATCTTCCCCCATCACACTGAGGTGACTGGAGAACTGAACTGCATGCACAGCCAATCCCACAAATTAATTGGGGTCGGGGTGTTGAGAGATGTTGGGTTGAATCACTGAGGCCACTGCTTCCTCTGTGGTTGTCCATAGATACTCAGACCTCAAGCATGTTTAGCGCACCAACGCCATCAGTAAAAGCATTGGCTCTCCTGGTTAATAAGGAAATTGTGGTAACAGCAGGTTAAGAGCAAGCACGGCATCTGTTGATAAGATTAATTGAGATATGGTGTTACATAAAGCCTCAGGACAAACAAGTGAGCTGGGGGGGAAGGAAGACCGCATCTACAAATAATAATTTCCTGACAATATTTGTCCAAAAGCAACATCCAATCTCTTAGCTTTACCCTTTTATCTCTAACACAATTTCTCATCTGCAAGAACTCACTGCTAACCTGTATAAGCCATGTAAGCACACTTCCCCAGCCTTTTTCCAGAGGATGCTGACAAGGTCATTGTAATTCAAGCTTTGGGCAATGTTTAAGCATCTTTTCATGTAGTTCAGATGTCTAAACGTACTAAATCAACTGTTTCATATTCTACTGTCAATCTCTTCTTAAATATAAGCTAACCTTTGCCTTTCTAATCTTAACTCCAGATACAGCAAAACTGAAAATCCCTCCACATACTCCACTTTGATTAGGCTACTGCTTTCTCTCTGTGTCTATTCAGATCTATGTCAGTCTACAATAACAAAAGGACGAACTGAAACTGCCATTTGATCTTATCTTCCTGTAGGGAAAGAATTTGCACATTCAGAAGTCAACTCAAATGAAAAGGAATATGGCACATTACTAAGCACAACATGCTCTGTTCTCAATCCCATGACCACTTACACAGAAGTCTATATTATCATACAAATATATGGAAAAAGTTACACTACAAAGGTATGTTCTTGTTCACGTTGTAAGTTTTCTCCTTAAACAGTCTAGTTCACTTCCTGTGGTTTTTCCCCTCTTTTTTCCACTGTGCTTTTCTAGTCTGCAGTTTCTTCTCTCAATACAGCTGAAAACACTTCTCGAGTTCCGCTTCTTCCACACAACTCTTTGAAAGAAATCTTTTGTTATCTTGCCATTACCAGTCACTTATCATCCCTTGAGAGCTATGAGGTTTCATTTTCTGATTGCCTCCAATTGTCTGTTCTTTCTTACTGTCCTGTCCAGTGAAACCCTTACGCTTACAGTGACTAAGTCCAGTATGAGGAGAAAATAAAGAACAAAGATGCCTCTTTGCAATTTACTGGAAACTTGAATCATAAGAGAATAAAAGTACAAAACCAAGAGACTACGTTATACCAAGAATTACTGCCAGTCCGACCACTGACACGCTGCAAAAACAGAAGAGCTTCTACACATGCAACTATTTAAACAGAAGTCTGAATCAGTCGGCTTTCTCAGCATGAATACATAGAAAGACAATGTAGTCACGCTGCCCCGAAGTTACAGCTATTTTGATAAAAGGTCGAAGATAATTTAAAAGTCAAGAATGCTTACTGAGGGCACTGAGTCAAACCATCCTCCATTTCTTTGGTGGGAGGCTCTCCCCATAGCCTAGGCCACTGCTTGCACCAACTCCACGGCCAAGTTTCTAGGTTCTAGGACCTGGTAGCTGCTCACACACCCCAGATGATACACCAACACTCCCCACAGACACCTGGCCTTGCTACTTTGCAAGTTCAATGCACTTTAGTTTTTCTGCTCTTATGATGCAAATGCAAGTAACATTTGATAGAGTGTAGAATGATCTCATCTTCAGCTATAAACCTACGTTAAACCAAACTACTCCCAGCAAGCTACGACAAAGATCTCACCCATGAATTTCCTGCACATTCTTCTATCCATTCCCTGTTCCAAGTTTCAGAAGCTTAGAGCTATTGGTGTGCAGTTCCTCTGCTCGTCTGCATTTTAAAACTCCTAAGCAAGTTAAACTGCAGCAACAAGGACACAGGAAGTATTCACTAGCATTCATTGCTATTGAACACCAGTTGCTAAATGCAGACTAGGCATTAAATAACAGAAGAAAAAGTACAAGGTTAGAGTTCTCATTACTTATTCTGATTATTGTAAGAGGTTTGTAAGAGGTGTAACTAAAATTTTAAACTAGGTACTCATATCATACTATGAAGGGAGTCTGTCCAGAATCTTACAGGGGTAAGTACTCAGGCTTATGCTGCTCAATATATTTTAAATCTTTCTCAAAAAGGACCAAACTTTGAGGCTCCCCATGTTCCTATGTCATTCTGACTATAAAGACAAGGACTGACTGCAAGTAAATGTAGAAAAAAATGCAGTATGAGGTCAACAGACAATAAAATAGCATAAGCAATTCAAACAAAGACTCAGGAGTTCATTGTTAAAAATTCAAGAATGATATACTAGTTTACAGTTAGTGTTTCTAAGAAAGGTCACCACAACCCTCATCGCCATGTGAAAAAAAACAAATCAAGCATTAGGAAAACAGAGAAACATAACATGCTTGTACAGTAGAAATCCATGATACATCTGCACTCTCCATATGTTTTTTGCCTTTCCTCAAAAACCTCTTTTTTCCCCTCAAAATTCAGAAAAAAATAGTCATATTAGAAAAGATAAACCACAGATGATCAAAAACACATGAAAATTTGCCTACAAGACTACAGAGTCCTCGATGGCACAGAGAACCACCGCAACGTCTGTTTTCTGCTTCTTCCAAACCCAGAAATTACGGGGCATCACTGTAATTAGCAGGTAATAGGTTAAAAAAATGAGCAGGAGTTTTTTTTTCCTCTCATGTGAGGATGAAACATCCTAGCCTTTTTGTCTCACAGGACAATTAAAGCACATGCCTGTTGCTATCAGAACTCTCCAGAAGGGATGACCCCAGCTGTGAGCAAGAGGAGGCAACAGCCTTTATCTCCCCTTGCCTTCCTTCTGGACCTCCCTTCCACATATGTTAATCAGCAAGTAATCAGCAAGGAAATTGCCGAAAATTGAGGCTTGGGAGAAAGAAGGCTAAAATAATCACAATTTACATTTTTCCTAAGTGTATTTGGCTTTATTTCACATATTTATGAGTATTGCTTCAATCACCCAACAGCTTCTTTATTTACCAAAATTGAATTTAACACTTTATGCTCAAATTTAGAAGCCATCTTGCTACTTGTTTTAAAATATATTTTAACATCATAATTCAGAGATCATTCCATAAGCTACACTAATATTCAACAAAAATATTTTATTTAGACAGAAGAGGTTTAGAAAAAATATTTTTGAAGGCTATCTTTCAGTCTTGCCTTTTTCCTCATATATAGAATGTTATACTGTGTTACTTCTAGTAAGAGAAATAATCTTAATAGATGACTTCTTCAAAAGACAGGTCTGCAAAACTGGGTTTAAGATGCTGTTACTTTCTCAGTAACATTCACAGAAAACATGATGAACTAGTGAAAACCACCTTCTGCTTTCTCAAAATGATTATGGCAGAAGTCATACTAAAGACACTACCTGCCAAAAAAAAAAAAAAAAGATTTTCTGCTAAATGCTCCCTCTCTTGCAATGCATTTAGCACTGAATTACGCTGAGATACTAGCTTTCCCCAATGTTCCTTATAGAGGGACTGGAGTAAGCAGCAATTTGCAGATCAATTTATAGTAGCTTATTACTGACCATTATCTTGCTTGGGCAGTAACAGCTAAACTCGCTTGTGTGGCGACTTCCTACACGCAAGAGCGAGCAGTGTCACACAGGCGCACACCTCCCATTTCCGACCGACCGCAGCAGTGGCTCTGCTAATCACGCCGGTGAAAGGATGTGCAGGCTGTCAGAAATGGGAACAAAGACCTGTGGCTACAGGAGAAAAGCTCCTGGCTCACTGCGTTTGGATGCATCGCTCACGTTATCCGAAGTAAAACAGCTCGTCAGGAGGTTTTTCACCACCCATTCTCTTTCATTTCACAGTGGAATTAGGTGATATTATCTGTAGCTAATTGCTTGAATTCTTGAACAGACTGAGTAAGCAGTAGACTGGGTCACACTGGTTTAGCAAAGCTTTTGGAAACAAGGCCAGATCATTGACATACTCACAGCCACAGCATAAAACAATCCCATGACCTTTTGTTCAGAGAACCGTAACAGCCTCTTCAAGGAACGATGAAATCCATCCAAGAAGATGAAATTCAGCTCTAGGAGTTCATCTTTCTAGAGCTGCCAGACTACTGGCAGCCATTCAAACGAGCTGATGGGGGTAAGGACATGGTGGAAACCAACAGGTGTCACTCCACAGTTATATCTATTATGTAGACCCCCTCCCTGTGTCAGTCCGAAGAAAGAAAGGGAAAGAATTCCTGACTTGAGGAAGTCAAGCCTCCTCCTTGCATCTGTGCTTCATACTAGGCATGCCTGTGGCACAGGCACTCTGCGGATCACTCGGACCAAAAGACAGCCCACAGGGTTAGGAGGAGTCGAGTTGTACAAAGTAACGAGACAGAAACCAACACGTATAGTTCAATGGATCCATAGGCAACAGAGGAAAGGAGCGTTTCTTTCAGCAGCAGTATTCCCCCACACGAAGCACTCACCACTTGCGTTCTGCTCCTCCATCTCGGCGACATTTCACATGTATTCCCCTAGCATGCAGCTCAGGGCTCACTGCAGAAAAGGCCAAGAACCAGCAGTGGCAGTCAAGGGCTAATGTCATCTCTGACCCTTGGATTCATCACTGGGTTTTGCCTTTGCAGGCAAGAAGGCGAGAGAGGCACTTTGTGTCAAAGATGGAAGTACTCATGAAAAGTTTGGGGCTGTGTTACGCCAGTAGACCTTTTATTCCAAGATCCAGAGTGTCCCATTCATTCATCAAGATTACCCAGACACCAAAACCAACAAGAATCCTTAAGAAAAAGGATTAAGAAAAAGAGAAGAAAAAAATCTAAAAAATCCAAAATTTTCCCTCTCCCCGACATATAAATACATCCTGAAGCAAAATTATTTCACTAATAAATGCTAAATTTGACTATGGGTGAAAGCACTCAAACCAGGAAATGTCAAGCCATATGTACAGATACTAAATATATCTGTGTTTGCCAGATAATGTCATCTTCATCACAAGAGCTAGGAAAACCTCATAATACAAAGGACTCTTCATCTCTATCCCATATGTCACAGGAAAAATGTATGCATACGCAATTGATAGAAAAAGTTTCCAGTTATAATTAGTTCATTAAGAAAGAGGTTACAATCCCATGAGAACATTGGCTTCTTGTATCAAACTACAGAATGGATTAATTCAGGATCAACGTAAATGGTAGTTTTAGCTATCCTTCTAGTGAGGCCTAGAGTAATGCTGGACTTGACAACCTACATTTGCTGATTTAAAAGGGTGACAATGAACATAAGTTTTATTTCAACTGCAGTGAAAACAGCGTGTCTAGAAGGATGCATGTACAAGGACAAAATTCATAGACCTCATTCAGAAAATGAAGAATTCAAAGGAAATAATGATAGAATCTATAGAATAGATCTGTATATTCATATAATAGAATCTGCAGATTCTACGATTATTTCCTTTTAATTCTTCATTTTCAAAAGGAAATTATTATTACATTACAAAAAAGTTTATTTTAATGTTCTAGACATGAATAACTGCTAGAGATAACTTTTGTAGCAAATGAGGTCAGCTTTCCCAAGATGAAAGCAGCACATTTTACTCTCTCTCACTCTATTAAGTGCAGGGTTTCTCCACTCCAGGGATTCTGCAAGATTCACCTTCTAGAGGAAGAGAAGCAAACCAACAAAAAACTTCCCCTATGTATTTATATGTATATAAACACACAAAACCACATAAAATAAATGTTGATTTCCAAGTGATAAGACAAGGGGACATGGCCTCAAGTTGCACCAGAGGACGTTTAGGTTGGATATTAGGAGAACTTTCTTTACCGAAAGGGTTGTTAGGCATTGGAATGGGCAGCCCAGGGAAGTAGTTGAGTCACCATCCCTGGAGGTCTTCAGGAAAAGTGTAGATTTAGAACTTAGTAACATGGTTTAGTAGTGGATTTTAGCACTAGGTTAAAGGTTGGACCATGATCTTAGAGGTCTTTTCCAACCTGAATGGTTCTATGATTTTAAATAATTCCCTGCAACTCAAGCCCTGAGTAGGTACCTAAGTTGTGTGTGAAACAAAGTAACCATTTCCATGTCCGCAAGTATTCAGCACCTATCTTTTCATCTTTTACAAACTCAGTAGGCTCAGCACAGAAGATATTGGCAGTAGTCTGCACAAAGTACTCCACAAAGTTCATTCTCCACCCCATGCAGAGCAGCTGGGGATGCAGTGGGAAGAGGGAAAGAATATAGAAGAACTTATGTTGTATGTATTTCCTGCCACTTCACTTTCTCCCGTGGATTATTTACCACAGGGAGCAGCTTCACTCATGTTAAACAAGTACACCAATGATGATAATCCAGCAAAGAGACGGACATGTTAATATCCATACTGCAGAGCCATGTAACTACTCACTCCCACTTTCAGTTTATATTATAAAGCTTGTTTAAACATCTTAGATGGTCCTAAATCAGGCAGGTTAAGAAGAAATGAACAGCTTGGTCTTATGATGGACCATGAGTTCCTAGGTGTAGTACAGCAAACAAGAAGGGACACAGTCTGGTTAGCCTATATTGCACATAGGCATGAGACATTTCAGAACCATCACTTCAAAATACAACTTTAAGCACTTACTTTAATAGCACTTGTCACACAGTCTACTAAAAGAATTCTGTTTGCTTAAATGCCCTTAAAATAGTGAACAGAAAAGGTCTGTGGCTAGTGTGAGAGCACAGCGGGGACAGGAAGAAAAAAGCAGTTTCTTTTCATTTGGGAGGACTGAGTCACAGAAATACACCCGGCCACCACATGAACAATCCTGTTTCAATGGGAACACACGCACTTCATTCTAACCTAAAGGAAGTGATCGCATCACTACTGCCTGAGGCAAGCTGACAAATGACTTCAGGGATTTCATTCTCCCATTCCAAACTTTTCTTCGTTTCAGCACTTCAGGACCACAATGAACACCATAAGCACAAGAAAATGTTACTCCCACTAGTCCCATACGTTCAAGAGCAGAGATGTGAAATCCATGCGAACCGCAGCTATGCCCTTGATCAGATTGTCATTTAAGAGCCAAGTGCACAATGTCTCCAGGACTAATTCCCATCCACATAAAACTGAGGGGTACAGAGAGCGCTGAGCTTAGCAGGAAGCCATGGGCTTTCCCAGCTGCTTCCTTGGTATTTAAGGAACATCAACCTTCAAACTCCATTTTATTTTTATCTCTTTGAGGTATAACTTGTACGCAATCACTTAAAAGGGGCTTAAGATGCCCTCCAGCCATTTTTTTTTTTTTTTTTTACCTGAAGTTATTACCACCATAAAAACCCTCCAAGTCATCATCCCACTTCTCATCAGGGGTCAGAAATAAGGATGGTCTTCCTCTAGAACTTATTGGTATCTATCTGAATGCCACCTAGAAATACCAGATTGAGAATGCTATGAAAATTTATCTTCTAAAAAGGCAGACCGAGTAGCTCTAGCATTCAAACTTCTCATGGTTTGTAGCATTTGGAAATCATGTTTCAGTACTCCTAGAACAGACCTCCGCAGAAATGAAAACTAAGCCAATGGTAAAAGTACCTAGTTAGTTGTAATAACCGATATGAATACAAGCCACAATACAAGAAAACCTTTATTCTTTAAAATAGAGGGAATTCAGCAATAAAGCTTGCTAAATGCAAACTTTTTTTTTTTGTATACGCATGTGCATGTAATGTTTCACCACTCCTTAAATACTTTTTATCCCCTCTTCAGTTTCTACTTTTCCTTCCATATACAGTAAATACACCTTGTCACACAAGAAATATTGTAAAATGTTTCCTCCCTGGGAAAATACCAGGTAAAGAAAAGGCTTGGAAGAAATCTTGATGCTCAAACTAGAAGATGTCAGCATATTTGAATGAAACTGAATAAAAGCCATAGTGAAACAAAAATTGAAACTTTTTTTTTTAAAGAAAAAAGCAGGCTTCCAGTTAAATCTCTTGGTAGGGAACAGAGCCTGCTGTGTACATCAAAGATTTCAGCTTTCCAAAAGGAAACATTACCTTTGTAAGAGACTTTCTTTCTCCTGTCCATCTAACAGGGAGTGGCACATTTCAGGCATTCAGAGAATAAAGCAATGACAACAATGCAGAGTCACATGAAGCTATTCTGTGCCAGCTGTGTAAGCTTCCTGAAATTTCATTCACTAAAAGGTCAAGAACTTGCAGTACTGTATGTATGAGGCCTTTTATAAATTATTTGGAGTTCAACTGCTAGTAAGATTATCTTTGTGGTTCAGTACAAAACTAACATTTCGCTGATCTGATGTGCAACATGACATTTTGTCTTCACGAGCTTCCTGTACAGCAGAACGTATAGGGTGTTTTGTGTCACTTTAGGAACAAAGTGGCTCGCTCCCTTAGGAAAAAAGTTAAGGGGTATGATGAAGAAAAGCAGTTTCCAGTTTTACCTAAGCAACTCTATTTAGAATCATTAAAAACAACTTAAGAAGCTATCCATCTTGAAAGGTACTGAAAGAATAAATCACTTCAGATTTGAAGTTCATAATTTAAAAGTAAAAGATGAGATGATCTAACCTGAAAATACCAAGGATTTGAAAAATGGTATTCTGCTATACCTAATCCTAAACTGCTCGGTTATAAACAAATAAACATAGCCCAACAAAACGTAGCCTCTGGCTTAAAGACAACCCCATATTAAAGCCATAGGTAATCTGTCTTACATAATGCTATTTGCATTTTGTAATCCTGTTAAAAATACTTGTGACATCAAATCAATGTCTTCTATTCGCACATGCAACAACCAAAGCAGGAGCTGCACTCAAGCAGTAGAATTACTTTCGGCTTTTTCTTTATTTTATGAGAAGTCCTTCTGTAGCATTAGTGATATAGATTAACAGTACTGTCCTATGAACTGAAGTTAAATCTTTTACTACAAATATAGAGAACTATCACTTATACGATGAAATCAAACTAGAGCCTGATGTCCCATTTCGGTGAATTATTCACATCTGAAAATGATGGAAATGGTGTTCTTCCTTCCAATACCTCTGAAACACTTTTCCATTGAAGACAACAGACTTGCTCCAAAACGGATAGTCAATGTATCACTTCTGGAAGTCACCTAGCTTAAACCGTTGCCTCCCGCCCTGCTCAGCACTGGATCAAATTCACACCGAGACAGATAAAATATCCTAATGATTCCTTAATGCTTTTAATTAAATACAGATTCTTCATCGGACAGGAGCTGAAAGCAGATGCCTAAGGGAGAAGGATACCTTTATGACAGTACTCTCCCAGTCTTCGTCAACTGAAAGCTCAGAGGTTTGCTGCATTTTCTACTGCTTTATGCTACTGTTACACTGCCCTGATGAAATGCCAACATTTATATACCTTCGCTTTTTTTTTTTTCCAGAAGCTTTTTCAAGTGGGCATCAAATCCTTTATCTTACTTTTACTATCAAATTGTGGTTTAAAACTATACTCTGCGTAGTGGGCAAGGTCTATGGAATTTAAGTTATAATTGTGGTAAAAGGGATGAAATTCAAGCTTGCATGGAGCCCTAGGTATCAGAACCGTGTCCCCATACATTCCAGTGCATTTGCTCACCAGTGAAGCCCAGGAGCTGCTCAGAGTCAATCCGACCTGTGCGTTGCCCACCTTCACAACGAGGACATGGGCTAATGCCTGTATGACCCTCCTGGTGGCAACTGGGGACAGCCCCGGAGTTTCCCCAGGCAGCTCCTGCTGTGCGCAGACCAACTGAGAGGCGTTACTGCTACGCCTAAACGCCCAGCTAGCGCCCCAGGCTGAGAATCCAACATTCCCAGAGACTCCCCGAGGCAGCCAAAACTGCCCCTGGTTACGCAGCAGTCCCCTGTACAGGAGCAAGAGAGCTGGGAAGTATTCTGTACAGAGCTTCACATAACCAACAGAAACAGGCCACACGTGAACAGCAGCAAATATTTCGTGTAGTCTCCCCTAATCCTGATGAAAGGGCTCCCATCACCATCCAGTAAAGGACCCCTGCACCTTGCTTGAAAGATTAGGTCCCCCAGATGAGCATTACCCTACACAGCAGGACCCAGCAACTTAGTTTTCCCACCTATGGACTAAACACACAGCTGTCTGACAGTGCAACAATATCAGGAAAGCTACTTGGAGACAAAGGATTACATTGTCTTTTTCAAGGAAAATGCTCAAGTCACTTCCCAGCATTTACAGTCACATTAAGCCTACATCATCGCTATCTGTATTGCTTCGCTAATGGTTTCCAGATTAACGTTTTGGCATAATACCTAAAAAGCACAGAATGGCCGAGGTTGGAAGGGACCTTTAAAGATCATCTAGTCCACCCCCCCTGCCAAGCAGGATCACCTAGAGCAAAATATTTGTTTTGTCAAAGTTGCACTGAACTAAATGACAGAAAGTGATCAAAAATCCAGTCCAATCTTCAGATTCATTCTAGTGGAACTACTTCCAATTTATGTATAAGGCAGACCAGAAAAAGGCCTTATGATTACATGAAAATGTCTTTAAGTAATGACACCAGATTGGGGGGGAACACACACATTTCTCTCTTTTTTTTTTTCCCCAAATACTTGAAGTTCATTGCATCACCAATGCTCCTGGCAAATATTTTAAAATGCTATCCAGGCAGTATTTCTCAAGCGAAGGCTGCATCTACCACTTACATTACAATTTCTCAGATCAGTCCAAGTCTAGCCAGCTTCACCACTCTCTTGCTTCAAGTAAAAAAAAAAAAAAAAAAACACAACAGACAAGTCTGCTTTTTATTTTTATATACAAGGTTAAGTGATTCCAACAGTGTTCTTCAGATATGACCTTTATACTGTGGCTGTCTTGAATTACTAGTGATGGATTGCAGAATACCCTACAAGGGAGTTACACCTTGGGAGCCGCTGGGAGCCAAAGCTGACGTGCAACACAATCGTGTTGTGAAGTGTCATTCCCACCTTCTTTCCCCAAGCTTTAGCAGCACAGCTACTTCCCAATTATCCAAGGCAACAGGGGGTCAGATAATCTAGAAAAAAACAGGGATAATACATGTACACATGTCTTACGTTACAGAAAAACATTCAGAGCGATGCCAAACAGGTCATACCGTTACACTGTTGACTATGAGCCAATGTCTTGAATAGTAGTGGTCTAAAAATCAGACAATACTGCATAAAAGTAATTAATCCACTCTCTGGCCTAAGCTTGCTCACAAGAAAGTCAGTTTGGGCATTTCCGCTTATAACCACTTATAGCATGGTTAATACATAACCAGAAAAATGCTTATGTTCCCAAATCCAAATAAATCAACCCTAACAGAAGCCATACCTTGGAGAATAAACAGAAGTACATATAATGGAAAGCCTTTTATTTAAAGCTACGATGTGATGCTACTTCTAACCTTACAAATTGCAGGCGCAACATCAAAACCATTAGCAATTCTCAGGACACTTAACTGGATGTGTAAGAGAAGCTTTTTCCACCCCCACTCCAAAATGTAATAAAGTCAAAACTCATCACCCGTCATCAGATTTGTATCTGTTAACTTAATAATTTGATTACAGGCAGCAGAATGTCATTTGTTCACGATGATGATGATCAAGACAGCGAGGATAATCTGGCCATTCTCCAAACCGTATAATGGTGCCATCTCCCTAAGCCATCTGCGGGATGTTATGTTTTCTTTACAGTGTACTTGTTAGCTTCCCAGTACTGAAGCACTACTCAGACTTAAACTATCAGGGTATAAATACAATTCTTCCACTCCACGTCCTCAGTAAGGTTAAGGACCTAAAATCCAGCTTCTTTACTGCAAAGAAAACTTTTGACGAGTTAGGTACACTACATGTAATGCTTCTGAAAGTGGAGCATAACCACATGTTCCTTCAGAGTGTTTTTCAAACTCTGGTACAGAACAGTAGAACGACAACATGTGACAACATATTTAACAGAGCAAGCTTTTTAAAGAACATTAAAGCCAAGTGCTATAAAACTATACTGCATAGTACTTAATTGTATCTAGGAGCTGTAATCATAAATTACCATCTCATTGTGCCTGGTAGCGTACTAGACAGATAGCCATACAGAAATTTGCAAAATCATTTTATATGAAAACTGAAGCCATCATACAGCAAGCAAGGGTTTTGAAATATGTACTTCAAAGTCTGGCTGTCTAATTATATTTAAGTATGTAAGTCTTCTTAAAAGGAACCTTGAAGTTTTGTTTTACAGTTCTGTACTTACTATTACACAATTGCACTCAAAGTAAGATTTACATACTAATTACTTGCCTATGCCAGAATAACAGGTAATTAAAACAAAGATCTATCTTACGATGGTACAAACACGGATAAAGAAGACATGGGAAATCAAAAATAATGCTCTTCTGGGTGCTACTTAGAGAATTGCAACTGTTTCTTTCTCGACACTGCACAAGTCTTTGTTTGAGGATTACTGTTCAGAAACTGAATTACATTGCGAAGGTTGCGTTAAATTTTGTGTTCTCTCAATAAAGCAATGGATTATTTTTTCCAGTGATATTTAGCATTGGAAAGTTATCAATGGCTGCATTTTGATGGGTAATATTTAATATATTAAAGAGCAATATTTATTAAAATATAAGTTTCACATTCCAAGTCATATTTCAAGGCAAGGCCAACAATATCAAATTAGTTCCCTTTTTACTAGTTACCAAACTAAATGAATATTGAAACTGAGGGAAAAAATCTAAATATAAACAGATAATTCATTAAGAAATGGAAATTCATAATTCCACTAATCTGAATTCTATTTTGAAAAATAAAAAATACTAGCTCAAAATAGTATATTAGTTCACCATAGTGACCACTGTAAGTTACTCCCCATAACCACAGAAAATACCCCTCACTACTGAAAGTAAATATTCAACACCTTCTGTAGACTGCTTTCAGAAACAGACGTCTCATTCCATCCTTTACCATCCAGGATAAGTCGGACAATCTCAGGGATCAGCATTATTCTGCACCTTTCAAGAAACGCGTGCTTCTATTCAGTTGCTGTTCATTTCAGCATTGTCACAATTAAGGTCTTAAATATACATTACACTGAGTTTACAAGACAGACTGTTAAGAGCTTTTATACTTTGTAGCAAAGGTTGTTTTCCTCTTAGTAACCAATATTGTTTTTGTGATCTATTTAACTATTTTCATACATAATTAGGCAACTGAGTCTCATTTCAAGTTAATCATCTTTTCCTATTTGAATGCTAAAACAATGTGATTTTGCCCCTCAATCTGTGTCTGTAACGCACTATTTCCTCCCAATCTCCTTCAGTCTCAAGTTAATATCCATGATTCGTGGTATTTTCTCTAGTTCTGAGCTGTTTTTATCATATGCAGCCTTTTTCCAGTGGCACCTCAGAATAGAATACAACAGTCCAGCTCATGGAGAAATGAGCTCCTTCACCTTACACTACATCTTTCCTTGACTGCTCTTATCCCTTTCTCAAACCATTACCTTGAGACAGAAATCATCTACCATCAAAAACAGCTGTTCCTGCTGTCCCTTATCGACTAGTACTCCTCCATAACCTCTCTAAAGATCCTGGTTTTGCTGAACGAAGCCAGCTCGATGACACTGATATAATTTACCATTGCATGACATCCAGCCGCAGCACAGCTGCGATCAGATATGAGAGGTGGTCAGCCTACAAAACTACACAAAACCACTAGAATAACATAACTGGCTTGGGAGACCAAGTAATGAGTTACAGCCCCAACCACCCAGCTTATTACTAGTATTCATCCCCACCTTCGTGGTCTTCATAACCTCTAAGGCTACTTCATGACCTCTTGGACCTCTACAGCTGATGAGCTAAAGAAAGATGTGCCAGCTACACACCTGGTAGTTCCCGTGTGTGGTTGGCACACCATCTGGCACTCTGGCCTTATCTGAGGTGACTCTTCCACTCATACCACACAAACCACGGACAGCCAAAATGGTACAAACCCGAGCTGCAAGCTGACGAGCAGGAGCTCCAACAGTGAATGCCTTCTGTTGGCCTCCAACGACAGGTCAACAGAAACAACAGCACATATGCTCATAGGAGATAGACAGTACAAGGACTCATCTCCTCCTGTTAATAGCTATTTGCAAGTAACCAAATAGACCTATTGTCTTTGTTTTGTCCCCCCTCACTTCACTATTTTCCAAACCTTTTGTTTTCAGGACCTCTTTATCCTTATCTCCTCCATTCCAGTTCATGTCTTTATATTATCAGTCAAACCTGGAAACTACATATTAGTTTTTAATTAGAAAAACTTTCACAACTAAAATAATAGAAGGCCAGATATTTATTTACTTTAGCTTGCTGTGTGAAACTTCTGTCACAACAATGGTTAATTGTAATGGTTAGCTGTAGGTGTGTCTCCCAAAGTAAGGGGGGAAAAGAAACAGAAATCCTTGGCTGTTAGGATAGTATCTCAGTTTTGCAGATGAGAAAAAAAAAGTGTGTCTACGTTATGTAATTGACATAAAGACTAATCTTTCTACTAATGCTAACACTTGCATTAGTCCTGGCAACCACTTCCAGCAGATTACAACTATTGTGCATGTTGTCACCAACAATGTTCTGTCACTGCATTTAAAGGACAAAAAAAAAGTTACCCCCTGTAGAGTTATCAAGTCACATAACTTTAACAATTTATTGAAAACCCAAATGCAAAAAGTCAACCAATTATTTGGAGCAACTCAGGTTTGCTTTTGGATGTTGCTAGGCTTCTAGTCTAAAGGCCAAAAGAAAAATAGAAGCTAGGACGCATTAGCCAAGTGAACTATGAAGATGCGAGTCTTATAAATCATGTATTCCAGTGATACTCTTGAGTGTTTGGTGCTGTCAATTCTGCTGGTACATTCCTCTGGATGCTGCGAGAAGCCAACTCCCATGTTTCAATGCCAAGCGGAGGAGAAAGTTGTGAAGAAGTACATAAAACTTCAGATCTAATCTGGGGAAAGCTAAAGTTTTGAGGATGATATCTGCAGACTATCTTAGGAAGAACCTTTCCAGAAATCCTGCTGTTAAGGGACATGTGAGTGCAGGAAGTGACAGTGGGGAAATCAGGAATCTGGGGCAGCATTTACAGCTATCTTGATGATGGTTCCTCTCATTGCTGGAGTGAAGCAAGACCCCAAAGAGCCAGGAAAGCTCTTAAGATTTGCTTCTGAAGAATACTGTGACTTTGAAATCATGGGATAAAGACCCTTGCTACTTTCCTTATAAAAACTGTCTAGATTTTAGAAGAAAATAATTCAGTGAAAAGGAACTATCACTGTAACTTGAGAATGCGCAAGGAGAGGTAAAGGCCAACATATGGCATGTTTTAATTAAGCACCCGCATTCCTAGCAGGAAACCTATATGAAAATGACTGAACACCACTTTTCACTAAAAAGTACAGTTCAACATTCCTGAAAAAGGCTACCTTTATTGAAGTACTTAATCGTAGGCCTATGATGTTAATTTTTTTCCATAATACTCTCAGAAGCAAATTTACATGCTCTAAAGGACGTAAGTGCTGTTAATAATAGAAAAAAAAGGAGTAGGAGAACATGCAAATGCTAGGGGGATCTTTGTAATAACGTGAAGGTTAATTAAGACAGAATTAAATTATTCGTTAACTGCATGAAGAAAAAACTATCAAGAAAGGGATGGAATTTTCATTTTCAAATGAAGATGGACATGTTCCTGGAAAATGTACTTGAATTAAAGTTACTGGATTCAATGACATGACGAACTGTTCTTCTGGATTCCATTTCATAAATACACAGCCATGGGTCAGTTTTAAGCAGATATATTTATTTTCATCTTATACTGACAAAGCGTAACATTATTTAACATTTATTATAGATGCATAGATCTTCCTATATTATTTATTCAGTCATTATTTGCCTTGTATTTTCATATGCAGTCTAAGGATTTGTTTTGTGCTCAAAACAATATGTCTGCCCTCTGGTGGTCAAGCTCACCTTCATAACTTCCCCAAATTTTCACTTTTTTCCCCCTCCCAAGTTACAAGTGCATTCTATACAATTGCCATATACAAAGTCTAACGGCTTGTTTAGCTTTTAGTCACCTTGGGCTTCTTTGCTTTCTAATTACGTAACTGCATGAAGTACAACTTTAACATGCAGAAAGCACATAACTTAAGGTGTTGGTTTATCAGCATCTAGAATCAAGTTTAGGCACCAACTTTTAAAACACAAACTACAGGGAAATGGAAAACTTACAAAGTTTCCCTGTAACAACACCTCAAATTTCAATTTTTACTGATATTGTATATTTGGTATTGTCTAGGAGATATTATACCCTGTAATACAATGAAATGACAGCTATGAGACTCCAAGGTCCATAAATATGTGAAACATTTCTGACAGAAAAGATGGGATATTTAAAAGAGGATTTGCACATTAAGGTGTCAGAATTACACTATATGCAATGTCACAGAAGTTTCTGTATCATGCAAGACCAACGTGGACAGAAACATTGTTAGGAATGACAATTCACTGCCTGTCACCTAGTCATTAACACTGCTCTTCTGACAGATACATTAATTCATGTGACAGAGGAGCAGTCATGAAAATTCCTCGTTTACATATTATATATCCAGCAAAAGCTTAGTGAAGACTTTTTACCCAGCTCTAAACCTTTGTCTTCACAGAAGCAGTAAGTGGGATTCTCTCTCCCTCTTTATTCAACACCTTTAACGGCACGAGATAAGGTAAAAACCACACATACAGTCTTCAAGAAAATTCGAAATACATTTTGTATGGAGAACACAAAGCACTGAAATTAGTTTTGTTTGTTGTTTTAGGCACCGAACCAAAAATCTACTCATGAGCAGACAAAAGCAAGTCAAACAATAGATAAGGCACAACCAATTCCGATGTGAAGAGCAGGTTCCTTCACACACCACCAAACATCCTTATGATATTACTTGGACTGGGTTGTTGTAGGAGTGGTAATTTGTCTTCAACAGCTCCTACAATCCAAACCAAACCTATGCTAGTGCAAATGCCATATTATTTTTGCCTAGTAAGTGACCATGGATTCTCTGCAACTACCCCAAGAACATGTTCTCCCCCTTCTACCTTCATTGCCAAGACATGCCCAATCTTTCGGGGTCTCTGAACTTCAGTATAGACCAATAATAATTTAGTAGGGTGGTACACAGAAGCAGGAATCTTTTACCTCAGACAAGAACTCCATATCCTGTCCAACCTGACAGATGACAACGCTCTGGTCTTCATGACTTACAAACCTGATCACTGCAATACTGAAATGGTTCCCCACACACCCCAGAGAAAGCCACAACTACCTCAAAATGGGATAACCGCAAGGCTATGCAACACATCATGGTGCAGACACTGGCACTAGTTTCCTGCCCTGGCTTTTAGTTTTACTCAGAACTTAATATACAATCTGTAACTATGCTGCTATTTTTCCCTGAACTGATTTAGCAACAGCAAACAAACCTAATCACACTGGAACCATTAAGTTATTGGTAACTGAAAAAGGCTCACCATCCATAGCAAAAACAACTCATCACAGCAGCTGGACCCAGAACACAATTACTACTCCAAGACACAAGAAGGACAATAAGTCTCAGTTTATCCCATGCTACATGTAATATTATTATTATCATCTCCATTTTTGTTATTTTCTCTTTTAATGTAGATCTCCCTTGCTGGAAACTCAAGTCCTATAAAATTTTTAAAGAAAGGAAAAGGAATATATATCTCCCTTTTCTGAGCTTCTGTAAAAAAAAAAAAAAATACCATCAGAACAGATTAAAAGCTAGTAAAATAGTTAGCACAGCCTCATCTCATCCCACCTCACCCAAGGCAAGAAACAGATTTTGGTAGTATGTGGCCATGCAACAAAATTACCAAATTCATCCAAGCTAAGAAGAAAAAAGAAGATCTCTTCCATTTTCACAAGAAGAACAGCAACTCAAGGAGGTTAAACTTCTTGCATTCAGTTCATCCAGAGACCATAGCACTGGTCTACAAGCGAGGAGGCTGAGAGGAAGAACCCACAGATATCACCTTACTCAAAGTGGCTCTGACCAAGTCACTAGACCTCATTATCCCACCCAAAGAGTAGCCCATGCCAAGCCCACCTCTCCCTTATATCCCTTGAAAATTGTGATGAGGAACGCACATCAGATACCTCCTGTATTTTCCTTGAGATGTGAACAGCAGCAGGGTAAGCAACCCCACTTTTTAGTCCTTCTACCTCTCGAAGCAGAGAAGATTGTCTATCCTGCTACAAAGGGAAACTTACGGTGTATGAGCCTACTGGTGAAATTAACTTGATCAATCTTGCATTTATAAATATTCTTGAAAAGCCCTTTTAGTAAGTGACAGAAAATATGGCATACTTAATGTTTTCTTTCAAAATGCTTGATTTGATATATTCTAGAAAAAAAAAATCACCAATACTAAGAAAAAAAAAATCTTAGTTTTCTTCTGTTCCCTTCAAGCACTTGATTTCCCTGCTTTTGACATGTTCTTCAAAATGCTTCCCTCCCTCCGGATTGTTTGCACTTCCCACCTCACACCTAGGAGCTATCCCCTGCTTCATCCCACACGCTTTTGTGCGCAAGTTGTACGCATGTCCCCTAGCTATTCTGCTGCTGTCTTTCCTTTAAGACTTCCAGGTTGGTCTACTCCATGGTGTTATTCTCCATCTGCAGAATTGTTCCCCAAACACAGGTGTCGTACAACAGTTGGCTTTTGCACCAACTCTCTGCGACGCCTTTGCATACACATGCACAGAGCCCCAGAGGTTCATGGCACTGAAAGAGCAACTCCTTTATATGAGCTCTCAGAATGAAGATGGACAAATGCAGCAACACTGAGAACAGCAGAAGGGAAGTTAGAGGTGAGACTTATAGTTCAGAAAGACAAAAAATATCCGTACTCATATAAAAACTCGCAGCTCCACATTGAGGTAACAGCCTGTAAAGGACCGTGGCATGTTAATACTTGGGTGGCTGTCCAGGAAAGCTTAATTAGTGGCCAAAGACCACCTCACACCCTCCAGGAAGTCATGGATCATTCCCTTTTCCTCAACCAAGTTGTTAAACAGTAGCAATTACACATTTCAAGCCCCTGGAAATTAAAAGGCCGTATGTACCTAATGGGGCAGACTAAGTGCTGGGGACACCCACGTTCCCACTAGGCGTCATCCAAAGTCCGCAGTCTCACACACAAGGATTTACAGAATTTGGAGACCACATCAATACTAATTCTGTCTGCTCTAATTGAAAATTTAGACAGCCAGCTCCTTTCTAATGTGTCTGTTCTTTAAAGTTATCACGTCTTGTAAGTTGAACTGGCCCTTTTTCCTTGCTTGGCTATTTTCGCGCATCTGAGATGCTCTGCATGAAATGCTGCTTTTTATATAAAGTTTCGTTGCTTAAAGTAGAATGGGAGTACTGTGAGCTCTTACAGAAACATTTTATAATTCAAGCTGTTATGCTTCCATACTGAAAAGTTAACAAGGGGAAAGCTGTAATCGCATTATGAATCGAGCCGTTTCAAAACCGAAACAGTGTAGGAAAACAGTGTATTCACAAAATGAATAGTAAGATACATTTATCCTGATTCATACCGCAAAACAAAAAAAAAATTGAAAGCCTCTTACAACAGTTAATAGAGGATCCAGATGAACATTTCTGTACTTATTCAACATTTACTAGAAGGGAGAAGCTAGAGAGCAATCCAGAGAAGTATTTGCAATGCAATTAGGCTAGACAAGCAAGCCTGAATGTATGCCAGCTGCAGGGGCCTGCCCTTAACTCACAATCAAATGTCTAGTGTGTTGCACACTGTCTAGCATCAGCATCTCCGGTATTAGAAGTCTCATCAGATATGGATTTGTTTACCGAACATCTCAATCGGGCTCTGAGCACATACCTAGCTGCACCTTCTACCAGTCCATACGCCAGTCCATCACCGTCTGTCACTCTCAGCTTCCACAGATAGCAAAATTTCCGTTCAAACAAGCGCGTTCGGCTCTCAAACTAAGCTATCATTCACATTTCAATATGAGACTTGAATTCCTTTTCAGTATTCTTCAACTTTGACCCAGCTCTACCCCCTCCTTCACTGAAAAGGGCAAAGACAACAGCCCAGCAAGTGGGACAGGCAAAACAGACCTCCTTTGTTCACTTTTTTCCTTCCAGTTTTCTATTGAGGTAAATAACTGAAAGCTCAGCCAGCCTTCAGTAGCTCAGAAGAAAGCAATATAGCCAGCTTGCAACTATGTTTTCTTGCTTAACGGGCACTATGACAAAACTTAGGGCTCATCACGTTAACCTTATTAAGGAAGATTAACTCTTCTAAATATTGTCTGTTAAGTAAAAATATTAAGGGAATTCGGAAAATGCATGAAGTTACAGTATCTTTAATACTAAACTGAATAGGCAATAAACATACATACTAATTTAAAATGCAACAAATTATCACTGCGGAGAAAGTATAACTGAATTTTTTGAATGCTATCAGCCCACTCAGGGAGGCAAAATCAAATTCATTGCATATTGCCCAGCAGACAACCTCCTACATCATTCCCTCAGCTTACATTACTGAGATGTACTGTCTCTGTATGGCTTCCCATTTTACCAGCTCTCTTCATGAAGCATAACAGAATTAACATACTCAGTGAAAATTGAATAGCACATTCAGTTTATCGTACTCTTCAGATATAATGGAAGCTAAATAATTACAGTTCAAGGTGATTTGGGACAACTGAATAAAACTAGAGAGAACAGCAATTCTACAGCTGCAAATTACAGATTTGTTTTTTAGGCTGACTGAACCATCTGAGCTGTGCAGCACTCTGTTAACAAAATCTCAAACCCTGAATATACTCAGTATGTTTTATATCCAGATACTATGGAGATGCATTTCACTAGAGCAAAAAAGAATGGGGAGAGTCGTATTACATTTTCCTGACTTGAAATCGGAATCCTCAAACCAATAAAAGCCATCAATTAGAGCCACGCTTCATTAACTCCAAGAAACCGTAATTCAGTTACTAATGCTTCTGCCGTCACCTTTTTGAGCAGCAGAGAGAAAGACCAGAGCACAAGAAGCTATTAGTAGATATGAGTAAATATCCAATGGATTTGTAATTTCGTTTCATGCCTGACAATAAAGCCCATTTTAGGAAGTTGGATTTACATGTTAGAGTTCTTCTTCGCAAATAAGCTCTGTGGTATATGTGATAAATATTATGCTTTTGGTGAGAAGATGAGGAATGATAACTAAGGATCAGATTCCGGTGATCTCATTCACCTTAACCATTATTACTTCTGAGTATTTTCACCGTGACCAATAAGACTAATTACAGAACTGAGACACTAATACAAGTAAAATTAATTGTGGATTTATTCTGTGAGTTGTGAAGAGGGTTTTAGTTCCATCATTAAGACCAGCTGGTACACACAGACACATCATCTAATACTGACACACAGCTGTACGGTTTTCCTTGAGCTAAATCTCCTTTGCACAATCCAGAACACACATTCATTCAATGGATGCTGAGTTCTGTCAATATCAAGCCATTTGCTGGTGGTTTTTTTTGTTGTTGTTGTTGTTTGGTTTTACATTCAGTATTCTCAGAACATACTTTCCCACCTCTACACTGATACAGTCTGACAACTAATTTTAAACACCCAGGAGAATTTCAAAGTGCTTCTAAATTCAGATAAATGACTTCTCCACAGACTTTGTTAGCAAGCTCTTTAGCAACTCTGGTGCCTTGCTTTGCAGTTCATGTTAAAAAACAGCCATCACCTAAAGAAACGCCTGAAGTGTATACATACAAGAGTTATCAAACAGATGAGACAAATACTGAAAATACACAGCTTTGTGACTTGCAGGTCCTTTGAGTTGGTGTATAACACTGTAGTTTCTCTTTCCAGCTGACATCCTTTGCCAAAAATACCTGCAAGATGCACGTTTTAGCACAAACACTGCTCTAAAACTCAACCTGAAGCCCAGATGCCTTCTGACGCTGCACAGCGACCCACTCCACACACAGCCCCATACAATGATAAGCCTTGCACTATGACATTGATCATGCTAAATCGCGGAAGACATTGAAATGATAAATATTGCACCTGTTAGAGTCAATGAAGTGTTTTTTTCAGGTTTCATCCACATTTCCCATAGCATACCTAATCATTAAGAATCAGAATGTACTTTAATACTCAGAAACACCGAAACAAACAGACAGGGAACATTAAAGACAAAAGGAAACCCAAGCAGTTAATACCGGCTTCTTGACCGGGAAGGAGGTTGGGCTGAACAAAGAGCGAGGAGGTGGACATTTGGGGATAGAGAAACTCCTTACCACGATCTGCAGACCCCACTGTAGGGTTACAGATCGCATTTCCCATTATTTTATCTAGCTAAATGCCAGCTAAGGAACAGCACTCCTTTTGCAAGGTGTCTGCACAGAACAGCCCTAGTGACGGGGCTGAAGCACGCCCCTCGTGAACTTCACACATTAAACACCTCGGCACCAGGTAGCGTTCACACCCGGGTTTAGAGGCACTTCGGCCTCGGAAACTGACGCACCCACCCCAAAAGTTTACCCTGTTGGGGCTTTTCGAGCGAAAAAGCGAGGGGCATTCGCAGCTCGGGCTCTCGTTGCCATTTTCTGCGCCGGTTCGCAGCGGGCGGCGGCAGCGCAGCCCCCGGCCCCTCGCCTCCCCCCGGCTCGCCGCAGCCAGGTGCGGGGCCGCGCACAGGCGCGGGGGCGAGCCCGGGCGGCCGCTGCGGCTCCGCTTCAGCACAGACAGCTCCCGGCCGGCGGCCGTGCGCGAAATGGCGACCTGCCGGCACCGGGGCGCGGCGGCACGGCACGGCACGGCACGGGATGGACCCGGCGGGGGGACGATGCCGGCGCCCCTCCGCGACGCGATGGGCTGCGGCCACCCGCACCTGCGGCCACCAACAAAGCCCCGCGGCCGCCGCCGCCGCCACGTCCCCGCCAGGTGCCTCCCTCCCCGCGGGCACCCCCCGGCTCCGTCCCCGCCGCAGCGCCGGGCGAGGCGGCGGCACCCCCGGCAGCTCCCTCGCCCGCCGTCGGTTCCCCGACCGTCGGGACGGGCAGCCCAGTACTCACGGGAAGCCGCTGCCCCTCCTCACGGGGACAGGAGTCAAGCGAGACCTCCTCCTCCGGCTGCCCGGCGAGAAGAGCGGCGGTGGCAGCGGCAGCAGGCGCGCTCCCGCGCCTATCACCTCCCCGCGCCCCCGCCCCCGCCGTACCGCGGGGCGCGCTCCCGCGGAGGGAGGGGGGAGGAGCGCGCTTGCGCGCGGCGGGGGCGGGGCCGCGGCGGGGCTGGCCGCGGAGCGGGTCCCTCGCACCTGAGGCGGCGGGCGGCGGCCGCCATCTTGGGCACCGGCTGCCCAAGCGTGGGTGGCGGTGGGGCCGTGGTGTTGGTGACCATTGTTTTAGCCCGGCAGTGCCCCTCTGAAGGGGCTGTCTTAGCTAGTTCCCAAACTAAAGAATATAAATTGTCGTTTGGTGCTCAAGAACTGCCCTCTCGGACTAGGTAGCGCTGCCCCATGTGCGTTTTGCAGGGTTCCTGCAGGAATGGGGGCACCTGGGTGCAGTCGGTTAAGGAGAAGCTGTGTGAGGCTGCTTGGAGATGAGTCTCGGATGGTGACGGTTCCATGTCAGCCTTCCCTTGGCCAAGCATTACACACCTACACCTTGGCTTCCCCTTCACATCCTGCCCTTCATTTCATGTGCAAAGTCAGACAGCTTTTAAATACCACTCTGAGGCTTCTGTAGGCTCAGTGCTGCTCGAAATTAATCAAAGTCTGCATTTAACACCTAAATGTGATTATCTGCCACTGGTGGACTTGCTATCAGCCACTTTAGGGGTACTCTTTTGTGCAAGGTGGCGACTTTGATAGCATTTAATTCTTTATTATGCGCTCCGGGAAGCAGCCCTCAAGGTGAACTCTGCGGTGATAACTTAATAGTGCGAAACGCAATGCCCCAGCTAAGCAAAAAGCCCATATCCCACATCTCCACAGAAACCCAGCTTTGACTCTGGCAAGTTAAAGCTGAACAGCTGACCTACTGGAAAACAACACTCTAGATGAATAACAGATTCTATAAATGATATAGCACATGCATATAAATATCCAAGGGATAAACAGTAACTCAGGCACTACTGCTTCAGACTCTGGAGATATTCAAGCTCCTATCAATCTGATGCCAGGATATTATTGTTTGAGACCTGAATATGTAAAGAAGATTAGATGGATGTGAAGAAAATCCTTTTTATAAAGAGAGGGAAGTAAGTGCTTGAATTTACTGTCTAGCCCTAAATGTTCTTTATTTTTGTTTGCTTACATTTATTCTTACTGTCAAGTTCTCATATTTGCAACTAATTTATTCAACCTTAAATACAAAAACAAACAAACAAAAAAACTATGGTTTAAGTAAACATTATGCAATCTGTAAACAGAGCCTAAAATATTAGGGTATTGCCTTACTTTGCTTCCAAGGTGCTGTGTTTCATAACGAGAATATGTAGCTAGTCCTGGCTTTGAGAAAATGTGGGCATAAAATGCTGAGAGAAGCGTGGTTTCTTATACAGCTGTCGTTTTGCATCCTTGCCAGCTTCCCAGGGGAACATGGCGAGTCAGGAAGTGTACTGAGGAACTTCAGGGGAAAGACCTGAGTTGAAATGTATTTTTTTTTAATATAGAAGCTAAGATTTGGTTCATATTTGGATGGCAGAGGCCATCTATGTTGGATTTTATAAGCACAAACCAACTGGGCTATGGCAGACCACTTGGTGCAAGTTAGACCACAGAAACCAAATCAATGAAGAGGTATCACTGTTGCAGGGAGGAAACAAATCTACGTTGATGTATGATGAAGCTGAAATGTTGCAACTGTAATGATTACACACTTATGATACCCCATAGAATTTGAACTCCATATTTTTTGTATTACTGAGATAAACAAACATATACATTCAGTGGCATAAGCCATAACTTTCCAAATGCTGGCATAGATACTATTATTAGTAAACAAGTAAATTCAAAGGTTTCTGCAGCCTTTTGCAGAGTAGGAGCTACTTCTGCTGGTGACAGCATCTACTGCTGTGGACCTGTGCCATCAACATTGGCAGTAGCACCAAGCAAAAAAGAAACAGGTGGGCTTGTTCCATAAAAATACAAGCAGAAGTTGTGTGGCTGGAGGCATATTACATTTGAGAGTCATTCTCTGCTGCTTTGCATCATCTCTGGAGTCATCATACTACTTGTAGCATTTCTCCTTAGTTTGCCTGCTGCAATTATATTAATGAATGAGCATTTCCAAAGCAGTCTTCATGTTACATTAATAACAACCTTGATTCATTTAGCTTTCTACCGCTATCCTCTATATTAGAAAACATCTACTGAGTTTGTTGTGGTCTCTGATTAGGGAAACAACGATCGGGTGCATGACACAGTCATTTAATCAATACACAAAACAGATACACATACACATGGTTGCAGTACCATGACACAGGAAAAACTATCAAAAACTTGTCTGAGGTAGCTGTCAGTCATGATCTGGACATTCACAAAGTGTTTTTAGGAAGAAGTTAGCAACTAAAATATTCAGAGGGCTGGTAGAGTGGAGGATACTATAGCGTTAGCTGAAAAGAATTCTTTGACATTTTGTTCTTAGACCAGACCTTTTTAAGGGATATGGAAAGACATCTTGCGTTGTTCATCTCACCTAACTTTAGATGTCTACTATGTCAGTGTCTGCATCTGAGCTAGTCACTCTCTCAACTGAGCATAAAGGGAACCAGAAATAGACGCTTCTAGCGTATGATTCATCTAACCTATTTTAGATGTCTACGCTAGGATGAGCTGAGCTGCATCCTAGAAATGTCTGTTTCTCTCCATTGACTGTAACTGGACCAGCGGGTGTCTCGTTGGGCTGTGAATGTCTGCATTTCAAGAGTCTACATTTACTGAGCTGAATGCCACCCATGGGATTCTAACTTGAGTTCTGCCACTGTTCCACTTGGTTTTAGGTTTTACAATGGTGAATGGAGCACAGCGTGGCACATCAAGTACTTTACACAACGTAAAGCGGTGAAAAATACCTGACGGAATGTATTGAAAATCAGGAAAATTTAGGCTAATCTTGTTCCGTAGATTATGGGGCCTTCCCAGTTGTAAGCTGAACAGCTTTTGAAATTATTCTAATATATTTATTGGCATGTCAGGTTTCTTTCGAAGGACCTTCTTATACCATAATAGTAAAATAAATACACTTACTGCTGGACGAATACTTTATTTTTTGGAAGCTAGTGCTTATTTACTATTGTAGCATAAAATGTGAGTATTTCTTAGCAGAAAAGAGACCAAAGGCAACATCAAAAGCTTAAGCAATGATGTCTAATGTTAAAAGTTGCACTGCTTGGTATACGGTAACAAAATCAGCCTTCACAGAGGATGTGTTTTGATGTAAAATATGTTGAGAACTAGGCTAGCAAGAGAATCATACAGAAAAGACATTGCACAATAGTGGACTGATATGTTGTCAAGAATTGAAAAATAATACTTCATTTTAGGCTTCAGAACTATTTTCTCAAAGGACGATTCGTGACTACGAATTGTACTGCCCTGCTTGATACATAAGCTATCATTTAGTCTTCTCTCACAAGAAATGCATAGTTCTTCTAGCATCTAGGAAGGCCAGCAGGCTACGTAAAGACCCGGTTATTGACAGCCATACCAAAATGCTGTGTTTTTAATCTTGCCTTCTTAGGACTTCAGATATTCCAAGCTGCTGTGAAAATTCACTGCTGCCAAGCTGCTGCCAGAAATTCACAGGGCTGAAACTTCCTTCAGGAATTTGATGTTTGAATGCAAAATGGAAGGAGAGGATCACGTTCTTTGAGGAGCAGATGGAGAGAAGGAGCTGCCAGTGCTATCACCTGTCCCATCTTCCATTAGCTTGATCTTTACAGTGCTGAGGAATGAAGCAGGAAGTCTAGGTTCAGTTGTCTCATTTGATTCATTTCTCACACACCATGGACAGTTGTAATTACAGGATGATATTAACACCTTGGTTTTGTGTGCAGCTTAATCAGTCAGATGAAAGTGCTTTGAAAATGCTTAAGAGAGGAATTTGGGGTTGTAAAAATTGAGATGAACACCCAAAAATGCCAAAATATGCAGGCCACAGTACTTTTTTGGCCATGCTCAAAAGATGATCTCAAGGGACATAAAGGACCTTTGGAACTTGTCAGGAACTTGAGAGAAAAAGGATTACATAAAATACATATTTAATGTGATCTGTAGCTTGCTACAGAAACTACAGCCATTTTTGACAGATGTATGATGAAATGGCAACGTGATGAAATGGCTCAAATCAATGGGAATTGGATATTGATTTCAACAGGATCAATTTTATCTGGCATATAATCAAAGGAAGGAAGTCCTTCACACAACAGACTAAACTTTATGAAAACACCAAACATGGTTTGAGTGAATGATGGGTGTTCCCATTTTTCCTTTAGATTGGCTGAGTCTGTGAAAAATCTTTTACAAGCCTAATTCATGGTGCACGATTCTTGAAAAGCTGCTTCCACAAAGATCCAAAGTCTACAGACACCAGGCAGCTTATCTGAGGGACTTCTGAAGGGCTGAATACTAAGGAGCTCCATGTTCAAAACCAGGAGCTTAGAGTTAAGCTTGACCTTGTGATTTAACCTGTTCCATCCTTCTGCTAGATGTCTCACGGGTTAAGAGAGTTCAGTGGGGAGTTCTCCACTGTGGAAATGAGCTAGGAATTAATTCCAAAGTTCTGGAAAATGGTTAATAACGACTATTAGAGCTATAGCTATAGCTGCTCTGATGAAACTTGATTCCAATCCACCAAATGTTCACGTACTTTATTTTGCATATACATAATGTGAATAAACTTAATAATTTGCACACACAAACACACACACACAGAGAAATACAAGCATGTATTTAAACCTTTTCAGGTGACAGAAAAAGAGCAAGGCTCGTGAAAGAGTAAAGTCTGCTCCGTTTCCCAACACATTAAATTTGAATTTTGGACACATGTAGTAAGGCTTAGAATGAAGGAAAGGTTTTGCCTAAGAAACTGAAAAGAAAGGGAAAATCTTCGGTGAAAAATTACATCAATTAAGTTTTTGAAGTTATCCTTTAGTCTTGAACTAGAAAAATGCCCAAATAGCTTTTCTAGTCTTGCTTTCTTAAGATACACCTTGTTCTCTAAGTCTTTTGGATCTTCTGAGGATGAGATTGCTTTTAAATTACAAACATGCTGTTGCCCTAAAGGCTTATGTTTGGATTCCTTGAAGCAACTTAAGTGAGAAAATCTCTGGATAAATTTGCTGGCTCTACAAGGTTCCCAGAGGAGAGACATCAGTGAATTGCAGTTCATGGTCCTTGTCGCTTTCTGAAAGCAGATGATAGTGAACAATCAGCATTTTTTTTTTCTGAATAACCAAACAGATTTCCAAGATTCTCTTGCATTGGTCATCAGATCAGGATAACTGTATTTTTAAAGGTCCAGAAAACTATAATTACTTGAGCTGAAAGGTTTCTCACTTTGTGTTTGTTAGTCCAAAATACAAAAGGAAAAATGAAAAAAAATCTGCCCCTGAAGATGTGCTGTTCACACAGGCCAAGCACCCAGGATGGGTGGAGAAGCAACACTTGCACAGCCCGTCACCTCAGTAACAATCTCGACTGTAATGCTGTGAGTATTCTCAGCTTTAACTGCGGGTAAGGTTGGTTAATACTTCATAGGGCCTGTCATAGTCCAAGCACCAAATGGTGTTTAGAAGATGTGATGATCACTGCTAATGCTAATTGCAATTGCTAATCACAAGCCCTTTGGGATGCCTAGAAGAGGAGGTAAGGTCCCCTGGAATGTTCTGGTGCAGAGCAGTTGTATTAACCTCCAGGTAGGAGCTAGGAATTCAGAAGAGTTCAAGGAATCTGTCCCAGACAGATGAATTACTTTGAAGGACACAGAAACAAACTTACTCAAAATATTTAACATGGAACACAACCAATGAATTAAAACCAATGCATTCAAGTATCGCAAGAAGTATATACACATTTAACAAAGGAAAAGAGATTTAAAATGGAAAGGTGCTGAGATGTTCAGAATGCTGACATCTTGGTGGAAATAATTCTACCCATGCTTTGGAAATTAAGTTGAGGTGCAGTCAGGCTGCAAAGGTCCTGTTGCATGTGCAGTTGGGAACCTCAGCATAAACAGGAGGAATACGTTTCTTTCATCCTCTCATTCCTAACAGAGAGTTACACTAATACATAAACAGCAAGCATAGCTATTTAATTATACAATTCTGTCATTAGCAGATGAGCTTCTGGCCTGTATTTTTATATTTTGCTTGATCATTTTCAGTTTACGTTATACCAGCATAGCACTTCTTGGTAAAGCAACCAAATGCTCCAGTATGTCTTCTTCTGCTTGATCTCCCCTAGACCCCTGCCCTTTGCAGCACAGTCTCTGAGCTTCTGTATTTTTCCATTCTATTCTGGGAAGAGCACGTTTCTTTCACCAACTGAAAGAACATGACACGATTTCTGAGAAGAATACTGGAAGTGAGTCTTCTCTGCCTCACTCTTTATTTATGAGAGATACTAGAAGAGCTAGTATCACATCGAGCAATCATCGTGAAGTTTGGGTATCTCCCAGCTATGTGCTGCTTCTCACTAAAATAAATGAAAAACCTTACCTAATGACACATGATCCTTGGTGTTCGCACTTTCCTCCTACTGGAAACGAGCCCTCTTCCAGTGCGCGTTTCTAAGATTGTCAGTCTTCCATTCTGTAACTACCCGTGCTCCTTCCAAAGTGCTCGGGCAGGACTTAAGCTTAAAGGATAATCATTCACCTCCTGTGGTGCCTGCTCACCTGCTTGCTGTGATGCGGACTGCTTCTGGACTCCAGCAGGTTCCTCAGCTCAGGGTTCCCTTGAATATTTTGAAAACTTGCAGAAAGAAATGACTATAATTACAAACTCTATGCTCTCAGATCAGATGAAGTGACAGAGCACAGACTATGCAATATTTGGGCACCAACAGTGATGCGAGGAAATTTTCTTGTTTTACCCAAACTCTCTAATACCAAATGAATTTTTCACTTCCTTAATAATAAAGGCAGATTGGGAGCAAACCTAAAAAGGTAAAAAACGCACTTTTGTTGCTCCTTGGTGCCGTAAATCCCAACCGGTGACAAGCAATATGGCCCAGGCTGGCACTAGCTTTCATTGGTCTGGCAGGTGACTCTGCAGCTGAAGGCAAGGTGGGTCAGCCAACCTTTGGAGAGGTGATGGAAACCTCTGGATGGAAACCTCTGGAGCACCGGCTCCCTGACTTCTTCATCTAACAGTCCCTAGAATGGAGCCAGGAGAATGCCTGTACTCCTTATTTTTAACTGGGTATGGAATACATACAGGATTTGTCTATATGTGTGCACACACCTGTTTACTGTTTTCCACTGCCGTGTATCACAGAAACGGCTTTAGTCTGAGTCTCCTTGCCTGTTTAGATATGCTACGTAACCATTTCATTTAGCACATTCAATAATAATTTCCACATTTGATATATGAATGTCTGCAATCAATACACAAATGAAATTGTGGCTTACTGTTTCAGCCAGTGCTTTCAAGCCAGACAGATTCACATCAGCTAGGTTTCTCTTCAGAAAATTCCTATATATATTACCTGCAATATCAAAGTGTTTTTTTTTTTTTTCTGCTGATCTTCCATTAGTTTCTGAAGTTAGTTTTTATTGTGATTAGGGAGAAACCTTTTACCACATCCAAAAACAATCCCTTGGCACAATCAATGATCTGTTCTTTTAGCAATATAATAATGATTTTCTCAGTTCTCCAGTCATCTGTTGTTCTGAGAAGCACTTGAGCTCAGCTCAAAGTTTTAGAAATGCTGTACTGACATTCTTGAGCAGGAGAGACAAGGCTAATGCTTTTTGTTGTTGTTGTTGTTGTAACACTTTTATCATTCTTTGTTTTATGGCACAAATTCAAGAAGTAACATGAAGAGAGCTATCTTAGGAAAGTACACTCTTGTCTAGAAATAAACAGAGAAATGGATGAGCACAAAGGCTGTTCTATAAGCCATTTAACTATTGTCTATAACAGCAGCATTAGGTTTAAAAATTAGGCATGTGGTCATTAATGAAAGCGCTTTAAAATACACAGCATTAGAGGTACAGGAATGTCAGAGGTCAAACCAGACATCCCCCGGAGCAAAGCTAAAAAAGAAAAAAAAAAAAAGAAGGAGCTCTGTAGAATGGGGAACAATGATATCGAAAAAATAATAATCTTTCCTGGTTTCCTGGGAATGAGAAAGAGAAGATCTTGAAGCAGAACTCTAGTAGGAACTCATACAGGAATGCTCTCATACATTTTGTCCCTATGGGACTAAACCTACACCCTGATTCACAACCAATGTTGTTCTAGACCTTCAAAGCAAGATGAGAGCGCACCTTCAACAAGGCAAGATGATTTGTCTGAGCAATCCCATGAGATCCCAGACACCTTTGCAGAGATGAGGAGGAGCAGATGCGGCTGAGTGCACAGCTGACTACTTGCCACCATGTGCCATGACATCTTGTTTTCGTAACGATAGAGACATATACGTTGAGATTAGACACACAGCTCTGACACATGGACCTGCATAGAAGCTCAAAGATGTAAGATACTCACGGTGAACCTTCTGTGATCTGATTTTGTGACCTTCAGAGTAGGTGATTGCAGAAAAGAGGCTAACACTAAAATACAGACTAGCAGGTATTGTTTAATGCAAGCTAAATGAAGGCTGCAGCGGTGTATCTCTACAAAGCTATTTGAGCATGTCTGCATCAGATCAGAAAATGAGCAATATTCAGTCATTTTCTAATCTGCTGTTTACTGTTGTGGAGAAGGGATTTATGAGATGCAGTGTGTTTGCTTTTACAAATAAAGTCTGACAGGATGACTTACCTTCTGAAGAAACTCTTTATTCTTGTTTCGTTTGAGGTAACCGGGAAAGAAAAGCTGTCCAGGAACTGTCACGATAAACAAAGTACTTACTTCTTAGCTGCGTTTTAGAAAGCTCTAAGAGCACCTAATTAGAAGTTCTGTTTGCTGCTTCATGCAGGCTCTATCTGCTTTGCAGTTTCAGAGGCCTTCTCTGCAATGAGGAGCACAAGTTGTCTTCTCTTAGCGTGCCTCTGGCAGCAGCCATAAACAGACTTGTGGTTCTGGAGAATGACCCAGCTGATGTCCTGGGACCATGCTCTTCTCGGAACAGGACTTTTACACCACCTTGCAGGACACCTCCTCTTGTAGTCCACAGTGCTTTGAGACTGCCAGCACATACTCCATGCCACCACCTCTATGGTGCATGCTTCTGCCCACACAGATAGCCCCTCTCTGTATAAACATGGCAGCACTGGCACGTTTTGGGACCAGTTATGTTTTTCCATTACTAAGGGGACAGTGCCCTCTCATGCTATAGAAAATTTGGTTACGTTTGGAATAGCAGCCTGCTTATCCCCCTGTCACTCCTAGATGACAACCGAAAGTCATACAAGGGGCTTGTTGGTTTAGCAGAGCAGCATCATGCTTATCTTTTGGCTTGCTCAGGAAACACGCTCCCTTTCTCAGCACACCTGAAAACATTCTCTAACATCCCCCAGCCCAACACTAAATCTAGCTGGGGAACATAGCTGTCTCATTGTGGAGTAGGCAGAAGGTTGGCATGGGAGTCTTCTACTCCTGAACTGCCCAGGGCAGAAAGCAGAAGGCTCATCACCAGCTCCATGTGAAGAATTAACTCTCTGCCCCTTTGATGAACAGCCTTACATGTTGGGCATTTGATGCCAGGGGATGAGCTCTGTTAGGGGTGCTCCTGGTAGAATAAGGTTACCAGGACAAGGTACCTACTGCCAGCTGGAGGTTGATTTGTTCTGGGGACTCTGCACTCCTGCAGTGTTTTTGCGATGGAGAACTGACCATGGGGACCTTCTGCAAAGGGATCTCCTCACGCTGCCAGTCTTTCACATTGCCTTTAGAGTTTGGCAGTCGAAGCTCCACCGGAAACCAGATATTTCAAAGTAGCCTGGGGACCTGAGAAATTGTCCTTTCTGGTACTTATAGTGGCTTTTAGCTGCCTCTGGGCTGTTGTGACCATGGGGCATTGTTTTCTGAGGCCTGGCTGCAAGAGCTGCTTCTTTACAAGTAGCTATTGTGAGCAAGGAAAGCAAAGGCATTGTGTCCTGAACAGTAATGATCTCAGTCTTCTTCCTCATTATCTCCAGAAGGAAGAGAATAATATTTTTCTGCATGGCTTGCTTTTTAAAAGGACTGACTACTAATATGAAGTAGCTACAACTCTAATGTAAGGGAATAGCTGCTGAATAACTGATTGCTGCCTGAGCACGGCCACCGCAGCCCCCCGTCCGTTCCCGGAGTGACCCCGCAGCACAAACTGCATGGAAGTGGTGCTGCTTTCTGGGTCTGCCACGGCGAGAGTACATTGCAGCAAACTCCCACCGGTTGCTGACAAAAGATGGTAGCAGCCCCCCAGTTTTGCTCTAACACATGCTGGGTATTTTCAGTTCGGGAAACTATTCTCTTTTTGAATAATGTTTGTTTTAAGTTGAAATACGATGAGCCTGCTGAATTGGTTTGAAGAGAGATGACATTTACCTGAGAAGCTGCAGTGAGCTGAGCCCTGCATAATAGATGAGGGAAAGCTTTCCTTTCCTCAAAGACCAATTGAAGTATACAGGCTAGATGTAAAGTGCATAGAAACAGCAAACACTCTGGAAATATTTCATCTTGCTTTTTTCTTTACTTTCTCCAACATACACCGCGATATATATATATATGTGTGTATATGAACCCACACAATATACAGCTGTTCAGAGCACATTCGCTTCCTGCTAATCTCATCTGAGCTTTCCTTACTGATCTGTAGCTCTTCCAAGGATTTATGACATATCTAGAGTAAATTCATTAAAACACAGTCTACTAAAGAAATTTTATTGTCTTTCCTGCTGTATTTATACCCAGCGATTTTTCAAAGCTTTGTTCAATTTGCTTGGTGAGAGCTTTAGGTCAAGTATGCAATAAGAAATAAATCAGCTAGAATGGACAAAGTGCTCGGGTTTTGAAGTTATGACATGCTTATGTCTTAGTAAACTCTGCAAAATAATCCTTTAGGGCCAGATTTAGTAGTAGCATGGTTTTGTTCTGTGACTCTACATTTAAATAAAGCTTGATATACCTGCCTTTCCTTGTAGGGGGAAAGAAATACTCCCTACCTGGTTTTTAAGCTCTCCAACATTTGTGAATTATTTTTTTTCTCTACGATGTCTGTCATCTTGTTTTATTATTAAGAGTACTGGAAATGTATTCAAATGAGGTGTACATACAGAACATATTTCCAGGCAGGACAGGACATATTTCTGATTTCTACAGAGCAGCCAGCAAGGAAGCACGAAGCAACAGCAGTTTTTCTGAGATTATGCCTGAGAGTGGACACAGAGCAAGTTTTTAAGAAATTACTTTGTGGAGTTTGCTATCAAAATTTTGAGGCATTCTGAAAGCATGCTAACAAACAATACTTACTGTGATGATTGTTATCTCATTCCATAATGAAATAACAGTGTGAGCACAAAAAGCTGTTCCCTTTTCAATTTACAAGGTTTTGAAAACCAAGAAAGCTCTTAATTGTTAAAATCAAAAGTTTGCTGAGCTCACGCATTGCATTTTAATGGTCTCAGTTATCTGTTTAGTTTGCTTTTATGGTTTAATATGAAAATACTGTATTACAGCTTCTTCCTGAAAGATAAGGATTTGGGGTTATTGGTGTGTATTTTTTTATGCTACTGCAACTATATGGTGAGATAGCCACAGATGATAGTCTTACGAGAAACTGCTTAAATTAAATGAAATCGTGAATAAAAAGCAAAATTGCATTACTACTAAAGATTAAACATACGTTACCAGGGATATAAGTAGGGAGCTGTTACAGAGCTTGTTATATTTTTATATTGTTACGCTGAAATCTTATGTTAGCGGTTTCCCCTTAGTGAAGTCTGCCAACTTAATTAAAATAACTAATATGATTGTCTTCATTAAAGCTATTAAAATCTTGGAGAAAAAAAAAAAAAAGTCTTTTATTATACAAGTAGCTGCAAAGAGTGAAGGCCATCAGCCAAGTTTTGGGCCAGGTGGCACACAAGGACTGAAAGGTGCGTACCTGGAGATACACGACTGCAAGCGCGGGAATGAGGAGGCTGGGGGCGAGGAGGCTGAACTGCAAACAGGTAGGACGTGATTCTAGGATATGATTTCAGTTGCATTTAATTAGCCAAGATGTTTATTTCTGACATTTTAAAAAAAACTCTCAGGGGACAGCAGCCCCCTGAGATCACACCTCAGTGATGTGGCCTTTTGGTGGGTCTGGGGCGAGGAAAGAGCCTGCTCACCTTGCTTCTGCAGTGTATAAGGAGGAGGGACTTGGCACGCTTATTTTTCTTTGTAAATGATGTGATTACACAAAGAATATACTTTATTGTTGGCATTGAACTGTCCTTCAAATGGAGCAGTTCTGCAGGGTCTGAAAATTTGACTTTTGGGGCCAAATGGCAGAAGTGAAAAAAAAAGAGTAGTTTTTTTATTATTATTATTACTGTTTTTTTTGCTTTGTGCCTTATCTGGTTGAATGTGAAAGGCTCCAGGCTTATATCACAGCTGTGCCTGGGAGTCCAGCCCTCAGCAAGAACAGGAAGCGTTAACACAGCCCCTCCTGCAGAAGATTAAGCTTATATTTAATACTGGTCAGTATTTTGTTTTGAGAACAGTCTTTTAATGGAAGAAAATCGGGACTATTTGTTGACCCAGCAGCATGTAAGTGTTCTAATCTCTGATGAAAAAATAATGATGCTAATCAGTAATAAGCACTTGCCAGATTTTTCCTTCACCTGTCATGTGCCTTGTATTACTTCAGCCTCTGTCAGCTCCCTTTACCAGAGAGGCAAGGAAAGCAGGATAAATGAAATGCTCTGTAAATGATGGATCAAAGATAAGACATAATCCTCACCTATTAGGCCTAAGGAGAAGGAGCTGCTGAGGGGCCTTTTCTGAGACAGAGTAGTTTGGAGGCATATAGGGTGCAGAACATCCAGAATTACTTCTTTCTATTAGGCAGCGTTGCTTCTTCTAAAATTAATTGCCTTTTCAATGTCTAGGCATTAAACTGCTTTTGCACAAGGGAATATAGCCCAGGACAACTGCTAGAAGAGGCCGAAGGAAGCATGGCTACCTCCATCAGCTTTGCTACTGCTGTGCTGTAAGCGCATCCACAGGATCCAGAGAATGGGTGCACAATGGAGCCAGAGGGAGGTGATTCCTCCCCTTGCTCCCCCTTTTTTCTGGGCTTTACAGGGTAGCAGGGTACAGGTATACAGCACACCTTTCCCCTCACGCACACTTCCATAAACCTACGGATTCTGCTGTATATGAGGCGTTAATGAGCTCTTTCCTACTGCAAGGGTTAAAAGGGCTTCTGGTGGCCTTGGAGCCCACAGCCCTTCCAATATTGCATTATAGAACCCCATCCATGAATTGTTTTTAAAACTTACACTAATACAGTGTCTTTTGCCCCGTTAATTATTTGCATAACTCTGCAAAATTCTGCACTTGGAACTTTTTTGTTTTCTGTCTAAATTTAATTCTGATCAGTTTAGACACCCTTGGTTTTATGCAAGCGTTGTCCCTTAGTTTATTAGCTCTTCCTTCTTGAAGTATTTTTGAACAAGAGCATATATCCTCTTCCCAGTTCTTGTTTTCTGTGACGAAACAAACCATGCTCTCTTCATCTTCCCTTTGGCAGCCCTTCTTTGCATCTGTTTTAGTCTGAATATCTCTTTCTCTAACAGCAGTGACCAAAACTATAATTATATTCAACTGCTGCTGTCTGCGCCCTGTGCAAAAGAATTGGTATCTTCAGATTGCTACTGGAATTGCCACTGGCAGGAAATACCTTAAAATCAATGCCTCACATTACAACATTTAAAAGTTTTATTTTCTTTCCTTTGGTAATGAATCATCTTTCAATTGAGATCTCCTTCTGCATAGATAATTAGAAACTAAGACATGGCGTAGGGGTGTTTTCTTTCTGATATTGCACAAAGGGAGATTATTTTATGTCTTTACCTTTTCATTTCCTGGTCTGGTCTCTTTCTTCCTGCCCTTTAAAATCAGATCAAGGACACTATGTCAATTTTGCAAAGATTTGACATTATCACTTTCTAAATTAAAATGTATGAACTTCCTGATTTTTTTTCCAGCGTGCAAAGCTGGCAAATTCAGTTGTGAACATTCATCTGGGCAGACAAACTTTGCTGTCTTCTCTGACAATGAGTAACCTGGTATGGTTATCTACTATCTTGTGATTTTTAATTTTCTTAATTTTAGATTCAAAATTCACATCGATGCCTCATTTTTCAGGTTCACTCCCATCTTCCTGCCCATGGAATTCTCCATGGTGCATCGATACACATCGATACACATTGATACACATACTTATTTTTGTAGCTGTGAATTCGCTGACTCAATTTCAGTTTGGAAGCTGGATAAATGCACATCATTCCCACAGGTACTTCTTCAAAGCAGGATTCCTTTAACTTGATTTTCTGCATTATATTATTATTCCTTCCATTGTTGTTGTATTCGTATTCTTCAGGGGCACTTTTTTCATTCTAGCCTGTTTTCTCCTTGAATTCATGCTGCCCTGAACTCCCATTGTTCAAAATATTCATGATCCCTCCTAGATTCACCTGTTAATTATCATGTTCTTCAGTCCATTGATTATTTAGAATATGCTAGTATTTGACCCACAACTAAACCATCTGCTCTCCATCAATAACCCACCCCCCCCTCAATTTAAAAGATTTTTTCCTTGTCTAGCCAGTTCCAATTTCCCTATTTCATTTTCTTCTGTTTTACAGTATCACGTGGGATTCCACACCTAATGCCTCAATAAACTTCCTGAAAATAATTTTACTTTATACTCTCTGCTATAGGAACACATCCATGATAGTTAGGAATCCTTGCAAGCTGCTAACGTTTTTAAAGTAACTTAAAACTAATTACAGTTAGACTGATAAATCTGTTGTGCCTGCGCATTTTAAAGTGGTTTTGAAGGGAGCACAAACTCCTAATTAGTGCCTGATAGCGCAGCACTGGCAATGCTGAGGATCAAAGAGTTTAGTTTGAAAGGATTTGATACATGCATCCTGTGAATTTATACACACAGTGGCCTAAAACAGTCTGAATTAATTATTCTGTAGCTCAACTCAATTCTATGTGTATTTATAAAAAAAACCCCACACCTAGGAAAAAGTAGTTACAGCAATAAAGAATAGAGGAAAAAGGGCTTCCAACAAAAAAAAAGAGTATAATTTGAAAATCCAGATCTTGCTCTGAAATAAACACCTCCTTCCCTTTCCTCAAGACAGCAATATGTACAAAAATTAGCAGGTTTTGGCTTTTAAAATGAACCAGAATCTTTTCATAGAATGAACCTCATTTAAACACAGGTGTTTCTTGCTCTTAATATTTAGCCTCAACCTCATCAACTTAAGAGCTATGATTTTTTTTTTACACATAGTCACAAGAATGAACCCGTGTTTCATGTGAGATTTATGCACTATTGATGCTTTATATGCACGTGCTCCATCTCAAACATGTACATAGCTCCGGACCCAACTTCCCTTACTGCACACCAGAGATGAAAATCGAGCTTTACAGAGGTCTAAGATGAAGCTTGTGCTCTTCTCATGTCCTTGCTTGTGGGCTGACACTGGGATTTAGCAGCGAGAAAGCAATCAGTTGCAAGTAGCGTTTTGCCTTCACTCCTGTGAGCTGATTAAATGCATTTATGTATATCCATTTGGAAAGGACACCTCAAATAACACGGAGACGAAGTAGACGTCTTAGCAAGTACACTGTAATTTCTTAAATATGGGATCTCAAAAGTCAGCCAAATAGCTGCACTCATCAGACTACTATGTGTTTAATGTATTCTTCTGAAAGGCTGATGAGAAAAGCCAAGGCTCTGCGCCAACTGATTGTTTTGTTTGTTTGTTTGTTTTTTAAACAGAGCTGTGTAGTGGAAGCTTAAAAGACAGTTCATAAATTAGAAAAAATAACCCAATATTTAAATGAAGCTAATTTGAGATATTCTGTACCTATTGGAAAGACTGGAAGTCAGTCTTCCAAGTTTAAGTTCTTTAATCAACTTCTAGTAATGTTAAAGTTTTCCATGCAAAGAGCACTCAGAGAACTTTTGAATGAAGAAAAACTCCTGCATTACGGCAAACAGAAGTTATATTCCACCTGCAAAGTCATTTCATATTAAGAGACTAGATTAGCATATGCACTTACCCAGGTGTCTCAACACTAGTAACTTGCAGATTTTATTCCTGTAAAAATTAAATGAAATTTTATCACTCTGTTCACTAGAGGTGTTTTTAAATAAGTGCTTATCCCAAAAAGCTATGACTGGAAACTTATGAATTCATAATAGCGTTGTTAATATCCCTATGGATGATGCTGTGACTTTCCTCTTTGCCAGGGGAGGAAGAAGTGTATTATGTATGTTGTTACTGGACAAGATCCTGCGTTGTCTATTATGATTTAGGATACGAGCAACACATCTCGATGCTATGCAAAGTGCCTTGATCAAAATAATGTTGACTTTTTTATGCTTAAGTGATCTCTTACCAACTGGAGAAGGTTGATCTCATTTTCTTTTACTCAGCTCTTAGTAATTGGATTGAAGAAAGGAAGCTGTATAAAGTACAGTTGTAGCAAGATCATAAAACTTCAGCTTTGTAACTTTTTTCTTTTTCCCTTCTCCCTTCCTCACAGACTGAATGACAAAGGCTTATTTAACCCTTATGCGCCTGTTTGTTTGCATTGTGAACTTTTAAAAAGAAATTGAAGGCTACAGCACCTTTTTGCTAATGGCACTTACTACATTTGTTGACCAAACCAAGTCATAAAATTGAGGGAACACTAGAAAATAATGGGTATGAGTACAAAAAAAAAAAAAAATCAGAAAAGCACAGGTAAGAGTACTCACATTAAAAAAAAAAAAAAAAAAAGGAAAAAAAAAAAGGAATAGTCCAAATCAAATGTTTTCCTGCAAAGTCACAGAATACTATGCAACAGCTGCTGAGATACCAAAGGATCTCAGATCTCAGTTGTCTTCTTCCAAGTCCCTTCCTTAAAGGTAGCCTAAATCACATTTTTGATGATTTAAGAAGACAAGTACAGAAGGTGACTATCAAAGTGTTATTTTTACTAACTAATGCAATGGCACTTGATTACTCCTGAAAACCAAATGGACAAATGCACTGCTTTTTGAGGAAACTGGACATTTTATGTAGTAAATAGTTTAATGTAGCTGTATACTAATAGGCAAAAACTGAGAAACCAGTCAAGCAGTCTTACTGATGGGTAAATGTCCCAACGTGTGACAGCAGCTAACTCAAATTTCACTGCAGTCATATTAAATCATAGAATTATTAAGATTGAAAAAGACCTCCAAGATCATCTGGTCCAACCATCCCTCAACCACCAATATTACCCAATAAGCCATGTCCCTAAGCACCATGTCCAGCCTTTCCTTGAACACCCCCAGGGACAGTGACTCCACCACCTCCCTGGGCAACCTGTTCCAATGCCTGACTGCTCTTTCTGAGAAGAAATGTCTCCTCATTTCCAACCTGAACCTCCCCTGGTGCAACTTGAGGCTATTCCCCCTGGTCTTATCACTAGTTATCTGTGAGAAGAGGCCGACCCCCAGCTCCCCACAGCTTCCTTTCAGGTAGTTGTAGAGAGCAATAAGGCCTCCCCTGAGCCTCCTCTTCTCCAGACTAAACACCCCCAGTGCCCTCAGCCGCTCCTCACAGGACTTGTGTTCCAGGCCCTTCACCAGCTTCGTAGCCCTTCTCTGGACATGCTCCAGGGCCTCGGTGTCCTTCTTGTAGTGAGGGGCCCAAAGCTGAACACAGCACTCGAGGTGAAGCCTCACCAGAGCAGAGTACAGGGGCACGATCACCTCCCTGGTCCTGCTGGCTACACTATTCCTGACACAAGCCAGGATGCTGTTGGCCTTCTTGGCCACCTGGGCACACTGCTGGCTCATGTTCAGGTGAGTGTCAACCAACACCCCCAGATCCTTTTCCTCTGCACAGCTTTCCAGCCACTCTGCCCCAAGCCTGTAGCGCTGCATGGGGCTGTTGTGACCAAAGTGCAGGACCCGGCACTTAGCCATGTTGAACCTCATCCCACTGGCCTCTGCCCATCGACCCAACCTGTCCAGGTCCCTCTGCAGGGCCTTCCTACCCTCCAGCATATTGACACTTCCCCCCAACTTGGTGTCATCTGCAAGCTTACTGAGGGTGAGTTACTCAATTCTGGCATCCAAATAATCAATAAAGATAGTAAAGAGGATGGGCCCCAACACCGACCCCTGGGGAAAACCATTGGTGACCGGTCGCCAGCTGGATTTCACTCCGTCCACCACCACTCTGGATCCGACCGTCCAGCCAGTTTTGAACCCAGCAAAGCGTGCACCTGTCCAAGCCATGGGCTGCCAACTTCTCCAGCATACCACGGGAGACTGTCAAAGGCTTTGCAGAAATCTAGGCTGAAATCATCAACAGCCTGTCCCTCAACCACCAGGCAGGTCACCCAGTCATGGAAGTAGATGAGGTTGTTCAGGCAGGACTTGCCTTTCATGAACCCATGCTGGCTAGGCCTGATCCCCCTGTGGATCCCCCACATATGCTGTGTGATTGCACTCAAGATGACCTGTTCCATCCCCTTTCCTGGCACCGAGGTCAGGTTGACAAGCCTGTAGTTCCCCAGGTCCTCCGTAACGACCCTTCTTATAGACAGGTGTTACATTAGCAAGTCTCCAGTCACCTGGGATATCTCCATTTGACCATGACTGCTGATAGATGATGGAAAGCGGCCCAGCAATCACATCTGCCAACTCCCTCTGCACCCTTGGGTGAACTCCATTTGGTCCCATGGCCTTGTGACAGTCCAGGTCGAGTAGCAGGTCTCTGTTTCCACCTGAATCATGGGGGGGTTATTCTGCTCCCCATCCCAGAGTTCCAGGAACACCCTGAGGATAAGTGGTCTGACTAGTAAAGACAGATGTAAAGAAGGCATTAAGAATCTCAGCCTTTTCCTCATTCTCAGAAGTCATGTTACTGTTTCTAAGAACTCACTTGTACCTTCCTGTTGTTGAAAATGTCGCTTTACTGATGTCCAGTATTGCCATTGCTTACCACACCACCGTGCTCGATGTAAGCAGGAAGTTGCAAAGAAATGAGTAGTAAGATTGTAGTACGCTGTAAATAAAACTTTGCAACTTGAACTATTTCTAGAGAATTCACATATGAAAGCTAAAAGATAAAAGGAAATGCATAATTTATTATTTCAGGTATCAACTGCTAAATTTCTCTTGCCTAGAAACCTGTGAAGTTTGGCATCCAGAACTGCAGCTTCTATAACAAGCTTCTCACTCGCATAACATTTTCAAACAGTTCACTAGTTATTTCCTGTATTCTCTGACAGGAATAGCAGCTCAAATGAAATTTGGGGGCTTGGGATTATTTTCAAAATAATGAATGAACCAATGTGAAGTCATTCCAATAAAAACAATAAGCAGCAAGTCCCCAGAATATCAGTTAATTTTGATAATTTAATATGCCATTTATAGTCATCCAAACATCTTACTGAATACGGTTATGTACAAAAACATTGGAAATAATAAAAAAGAACTTTGATGTTATCTTTCAAACATAAAAGTGCAATTAACACAGGAAAAGTGTTTTTAAGATGTTACATTTCTTTATATTAACTGGCTACGTAAGAGCCTCAACAGGTATATTGCCTACTCTAAGGCGAATAAAGATTTTATTTTTTGTTAATTTTGAACAAGCCTGGTAGTTGATGAATAAAGGCTCACTGCCACCATAATTATGGTACATACATTGAAAAATGTATAGCACAATTGTTTTCATAATTTTCAGTTTTTACCAACTTTAACAAAATTAAGTAGAACAACAGTAAGATCCCTAAAGTTCAAAAAATAATTAACACCATAAAACTTTATATCAAGTAAGTGTGCACAAAACAGCCATCCTGAACTGCTTTCACCAGAACGCTGCGGACAGCTTTCCAGAGATGTTATTTACCCACAATAAACATTCTTGCTTTACAGTACTGGATGAGTTTTTTGGAATAGGGTTTACATTTACAATCTTCCATGCATTACATATTCACAATTTGGAAAGAAAGGGAAGGCCTTCATACATGTCAGCCTTTAATCTTATCCAATCATGAAACTTCTGCAAAGTCGATTTTTCTTGTGTTAATATTTTTGCAGCTTTTTTCAGTTTTTCTTCATTTCGTTCTAAATAACGAATTCCATCTGTCTGCAGCTGATTGAGTTTCTCTTTCCGACTTTCATCCAGAGGTATGTCTTCATTCATAAGAGGGTTAAATCTGAAGTAAGTATCTGGTGGTAACAGTGCATCCAGCATGGTGTGAACTTCTGTATTTAAAACAAATGTACGAAACTGTTACATTTACAGGAGAGAGACACAGTCCTACAATCTGAACACCAAGTGCTTTGGAGTGACACAATGATTGTAAGTATGTGCTGCTTTGCTACGTAAACATCTTTCCACAATTGCCTTATCAAAAAAAAAAAACAAAACAACACACACAAAACACAAAAAACCACCTTTCTCACTAGAATTTTGCAGACAACCCTATACATGGTTTTTTTCTCTGGACAATGTTTATCTTGTATTCTAGGACAACCTCAGTTATGATAATCAAGAATGATAATTCTAAGAATCTTAAAAAAAAAAAGTACAGTACAGTACCAATGCACCTTAAGACACTAACCTTCTGTATCAGTTGCACTGCTGATAACATTTGTGAGTTTGGCTTTCAGACTCGTGTATGTGACATTCGTCTTTCCTTCACTTTCGTAACGACCAGTACCCAGCGATATCAGACACTGCAACGGAACATTTGGCCAAAGGCACTTGCACTCGTGAACTGCCAGTGCAGAAGGATTATTTAGAAGCAAACCTCCATCCTGTAAATCAAAAATAAAGGTTTAGCATTATATATAATACATGGTCGTAAAATAAATTACAATGATAAACTAAACTAGAAATAGCATTAATATACAAAACTATTTCAGTGAAATAGGCATTGATTTCCACCTTCCGTGCAATTGTTCTGTTTGTGCTATGCAGCAGGTTTCCTGGGCTTCTGGACTCTCTCAGAGTACCTCTTAGGTTGCTGGTCAGTTCTACTGGTGTGAGTGTTGTATGGAAGAGAGATGTTCAAACAGTAGTATTCACTGGAAAATCTGAATGAAGTCATGAGTTCATCTTCTGAAGATCTTTAAGCTAAGATAGATAAGCTACTGAGAATTTTTTTAACAACCCAGAAGTCTGCATCTGAAAATGTTTATTACTACTATTACAAGGTTATATTCTGTAACAAAATCCAAACCTGCAGATCCTAAAATAAAAAATGACAAGAGCTAAGGATGCTCTATAAGCACAGTAATTACATAGGATGCTATAGCCTGGATTTAAGACTTGGAAAAACGACAGAATGGTTTAGGTTAGAAGGCACCTATTGAGATCATCTAGTCCAACCCCGCTCCTCAAGCAGGGTCAGCTGGAGCACGTTGCTGAGGGCCACGTACAGTTGGGTATTAAATCTCCACAGATGGAAACTCCAAACTTCTCCAGACAACCTGTTCCAGTATTTGACCACTCTCATAGTCTTCTTCTGTTCAGATGGAATTTAATGTATTTTAATTTATGCCATTGCCTCTTGTCCTTTCAGAGGGTACTACTGGGAAGAATAAGGCTCCCTTTAATTTGTACACATGGGTAAGACACCCTACGTAAGCCTTCTCTTCTCTAGGTTGAACGTTCCCAGCTCTCTCTGTCTCTCCTCATGTGCAAGATGCTCCAATCCCTTTGTGGTCCCACACTGAACTTGCTCCTGTATGCACATGTCTCTCTTATACTGGGGAACTGGATACAGTATGCCAGATGCAGCCTCATCAGGATGGCAAGTGAAGATCATCTCCCCTGACCTGCTGGCACCACCGTTCTTAATGCAGCCCAGGATGCTGTTGGCCTCTTTTGCCACAAGAGTGCATTGCTGGCTCACGTTCAGCTTGTCCACTGGGACCCCAAGGTCCCTCTGCACAGCTGCTTTACAACCAGCCAGTGCCACCATGGGTTGGTGCCTGGGGCTATTCCTCCCCATACGCAGGATTGCGTTTCTCCTCTTTGAACTTCATGAGAAGTCTCCAGCCTGCTGAGATCCCTCTGAGCAGAGACACAACCATCTGGTGTACCAGTGACTCCACCCAGGTAACGTATGATCCTCAAGCTTCCTGCAGGTGCACTATGTCCCATCATCGAGGTCATTAATGAAAATGTTAAACCATACTGGCACTAGTACTGACCTCTGGGATACATCTCTAGTGACTTGCTTTCAACTGGCCTTTGTGACACAAACCCCTTGGCCTGGCCATTCAGCTCAACTGCAATCCACCTCACTGTCTACGGTGCTATGGGAAATGATGTCAAAGGCTTTTTTTTTATTGTTAAGGTAAACAATATCCACTGCTCTCCTCTTGTCCACCAAGCTAGTCACCTCATTGTAGAAGGCTATCAGGTTGGTCAATCATGAGATGCCCTTTGTACAGCCATGCTGACTACTCATGAACATGCAGAAGATTTGGGTTTCAAGATTTCTGTAGTAAGTTATAGCAGAGACCAAGATTTTTTTTAGCTATTCAAAAATCAATACAAAAAACCTCAAAATATAGAAGAGAAAGAATATGGACTACTATAAGCATTATGCAAAAGCTCCCTCAACTCCCTACGCCCTATACCTGACAACCATATTACAAGAATAGGAAAAAAAAATGAATCAACTCAGCTCAATAAGAGTTTGGAATAAAAACTGTTTTGGAATCAGTGCACGCTTTACTGAAACTCCTTTTAACTACAGCTGTGCTAGATAAGTAAAAACAGGATTACTGAGCTTTGATTTTTTTTTAATTAAGCTTCCATTTCAAACTACAAAAAGATCTTTGAACTCCTTCTGGACTACTGTCCACTTTGCTCAAAACACTGCTAAAATGAATAGTCTTTTCAGTGCCTATTATCCTTACGTTTAAATTAGATTCCACAAAAAAAAACTAAATACAAGGATGTTTTTGTCCTTGATAAAATTCCCCATGAATCTTAATCTGAAATCTTAATACTGATCTTCGTGGTGCTTATTTTCTTTATATCCTAGATGAAGAAATGCTTACCAGATAATTTCCACTAAGTTTGTCAATATAATTTAATTAAACTTGATTTTTTCCACCATGGGAAAGATTAGTGTTATCAAAATACACGATGTAGTTAATACTAGAAAATTACTGCACTTTTGTCAATTTGACAAATAAAAGACCAAAGGAATGTATACTACACATATCAAATGTGCACTATGATGACACTACCACCTTCATGCAACTACTTCCATACTTCAACATTCTCCAATTTAGGTTTATTGGACTGACAGTAAATATCCACTGACACCTTTAATATAATTTCTAGCATTTATATAGATATATGTAATTTTTGGCAAGTTTTGAGTAGGACTCAATAAGGAAGGGAACTGATTTCTTTTCTTCACCTGCAAACAGATTACAATTGATAATGACCCAATCAATATCGTGTTTCAAATCAGCTTACTCTGTTAAACAAAGGTGTTCATCCTGTTGCTCTTCTGCTTACAATGATCGACTACTGAAGCAGTAAATAATGTTACTATAAACTGGACTTCTGAGGACTCAATGAAGAAAATACTGCAATAATTTATCTCAGAAAGCTCCAGAAAGCTTAGAACAAATTATGTCAAAGAATGAAATCTCGATGTAAAAAATATTGCACAAGTTGTAAAACTGGTTTCAGTGATCTCACATGTATGTGAATTGTAAGGAAAACTGTAAACAAACAAAAAATCCAGGTCTAAGTTTAAAAAATTGACCTTTCTGATTCTGAATAATTGTTTGCTTTCTTAATCTTCATAAAATTGCACAAAAACTCTTCCTTGAGAAATAAATTGACTATCAATATTGAATGACATTGACTATCAATATGAAAGATTACTTTCTTTAAAATTCAAAGAAATCATGACATATCTTTCTTCGTGTTCGTCCTTGGGACACTGGAATACAATTCCAAGTGATTCAGTCTGCAGTTTCGTAGATAAGATACACTGAGATTACAGGGATCTTCACGGATCTTTGCTAAGGAATTCCCCTGCGTTCAGCCTATCAATTTAATTTGAAGAACCACTGAATTTATTTGGTATCTTTATTTTTTTTCAATTCTATTTAATATTTATATAATTTTATACAAAGTGATACAAATTATTTATAACTGACCAATTAGAATGTTTCTATTTTAAGTGCTTAGCTTTTTAAAGATATATTAACCACAGTGCAGTGTAACCAAGAGACTGAATGGCTGCTAGTAGTATGCAACATCCGTTGAATAACACAATAGCTTCCTCTTCCATTATTACTTTCTATGAGCTTTCTTGCCACTTTGAAAAGTTTCATACAATTAAACAGCTGGAGATAAATGATAAAATAAATTGGCCTTGTTTATTTTATCTATAGGTACAGAGATGCCTGTTGGCCAAAATCTGATTCTTGTCTCTATTTCCAGAAGGACGTCATTCAGTTTATGGGTCCATTCCATTTCAAATGCTATACTTTCTTGGTACAATCTCTCGTCTTTAATCCACCTATTTTTCAAGCTCAGATTTAAGTGTTCCACTTAGTAGAAGGGAAGAACTAGGATCTACACAACATGCTTCTGCAGCAGGGAGGAATGACAAACCAAACATGGTAATCCAGAAGGAAGAAGTTTCACCGAGGCATTTAAATGTATTGATGAAGGACATGGACAGAAGGACAACCATGGCTGGGGAATGTACAAACCAAACATTAGTAAAATACTTTGTAGGAAAAACAACAAACTAGGTAGTTGTGATGTGCTATGGGGAAAAAGTATGATATCACTGAAAAGATATGGGAAACTAGGTATCCTAGTGACAAGCTGCACTCAGCACTTCATGTAATGGCAACTTGGATGTGCCTGAGTTTTCACAAATAAAACTATTTACAAAATAATGCGTTTTACAATGTTTGAAAGTATGGCGATTAACAAATGTTGATATTAGCAAGACATGCAAAATGCACTGTGACAGAATGCAGCCTTCAAAGTGTATGAAAATTGTTGTATCCCTCGTGTCCATTATCTATTTTAATTAAACATATTTTCACAACGTTATCTATAATGGAAGAGCAAACATATAATGGATCCATGCTAGGATAGCACAATTCTGCTCTCCCAAAGCCTTCATATAAACAAAATAAAGTAAATAAAAAAGCGTTTTTATACCACATATAGCATCACAAAAATCTTGTTGACATAAAGTGATAGTTCAAATTACACTATAAGCTTCAGATGCGATTCCAGTTCTAGAAAGCAATGCTTTGTGTGGCCCTAAACCTTTTCGCTTCCTAATAAATTCAGTTCCTTTTTGACAGACTAAAGCATTTCCAAGTACTGTGGTGCCCCTTTTATCTACATTACTAGATAAGAGCCATACTACAGCAGTAATCTGTGTACATATAGAAAAAACAATATGAATGGTTTATTAGACATAATACTATATTATCAACACACATTTGCATGCATGAATACTAATGACATATTAGGTTAAAAGCATAACCAGTAGGTCGAGTGAAGTGGTTATTCCCTTTTATTGAGTACTCAGGGGGTCACACTGGGAATATTGTGCCCAGTTTTAGACACCCACTTATGAGATACTGAGAAACTGGAATGCGGAGAGTAAAGAACCACTAAGATGTTTTGGGGGCTGAATATGAAAAGTGAGAAGATTTTGGTTTGCTCAGCCTGGAAAAAGAGAAAGCCAAGAAAGAGTCTAATCAGTCTTTTACTATTGAAAGGGGAGGAACACGCAGCCAGACTCTTTTTAATAAGTGCAGAACAGAGTGCAGATAGAGAAAGCCGTACAATCTCCATTCTTGGATACTTTTGAAATTCAGCTGGGTGAGGCCCTGCCCTGAGAAAGCTGCCCTAACTTTGAAGTGTACCTGCTTTGGAACAGGAGGCTGGACAAAACCACCTCCTGAGGCCTCAACCTCTTTCGATTTTTCCTGAAGTTCTACTCTACTTGAAGAAATAGTACATGAAACATTGTAAAGGCATGTTATTTTAGCTGTAAAATGAACCCATTTTAAAAGCCATTCTTACAAGAAATGGAAATTTGTCAGTACCATCAGAAGTCTTATAAAAACAATATATATGCAAATATGCTTTTTCCACTTGCTGCTCTTAGTTTGGAAATGAACCGAAACTTATAGGAACTCTTTAAATGACTGAAGTGCTGACCGACATCCACAAAAATGTGCAATTATCTGAAGTTCTGACTATGTGCTAGGCAAACAGCCAGAGTAGAGCAGTGCCTCACTGTTTGTTCTCCCATTCTTAGATCGTTTGTCCTTGACTACGTTTCACCGTCTTCTCTCGTTTCATTAGTTCTCAGTGTAATTGCAATCTTTTTCATTTCGCAGACATACATGAGTCACCCCTTTCCTTTGTGTTCTGTGCTGCTGCGGTCAGTGCGCTGGCATCTCCTGTCCACTTCTCCATATTCTGAACTCTGCAAAACCAATCCACACTTAAGGCAACTTCATTTGCTGGCAGCACACTGAGCACAAAGCGCCAGAGTAGGAATGTCACTGCAAGCAAGTGCTGAAGAAGGGTTTATAACTTTCCTAATGACAGTTAACAGTAGAGAAGGCTTTAAAAAAAATCCAGTAAAAATAATTGAGGAATTTAAGAATCAAATCTTAAAACAGAGACATGTATAAACAAGCTTGCTTGTGATAGCAAAGCAATAGTCACTCAGACATTACTTTCAGTCTTTTGCCAAAGGCTTTCCAAGTGGCAAACATACAATTATTATGCTTTACTCAACCTTTTATCAAGTAATTCCTAACTGAAGTTTATGAAATGTTCTCCCCTCCCCATACAGATTTTTCTAGAACTTTCCCAATGCAACTGTAACCTTATTTTTAGGGACTAGTGTTGGTTGGCTAGAGTCTAAAGCTGTAGCTAATATTTTCTACAAGTGTATTTAAAGTTACAAAATAGTCAGGGAAAGCTCCCTTGTCATTTGTCTATCAGATCAAATTATTTAAAGCCCCCCAAATTCTCTTTTTGTAGGCACATGCTCCAATAAATCTCTTTACTGAAGATACATGGCTTACACAGTTCTAGTGATAAAGAAAAGCCTGGTTAAATATTGTCAACTTTTCCTTCTTTATTTCATAATCAGAAGGAAGACACCAGGAGGTCTCAAAAAAGCAAGTGCTGCAGACCACCTGGAGCCTGGTAACACAGAACCTGCCGAAAGTCCTGTCCCATATAAGTAGGTATGGTGAAAGCACACAAAATCACCACTCAGATATTTATCTCAGTGATTTAAAACCAGTTATTAAACTGATGTTAAATAAAAATCGGTTTGAACCACACTTTACTATGGACTTTAACTGAAATTCAGAATACACCATACGCTCAAAAGCTATCATTACATTTCTTAATTGTGTCAGATTCAAGTTGTGCCTTGTAATTGCTCCCTGTAACATCCTGTGTGCTGAAGTTTCACTTAAGTGATGTTAAGCTTTGTGGAGAAAATAATTTAGCATTGGGTGAAGGATATATGACTTAGGAAAGCCAAGTCTGATATTTGGAAGCCGAGTTTGTTGGCTCCATAGTAACCATTTCACCTCACTGCCTATGCAGACATGCTTTGCATTTTAGTTCACTTTTACAGACTTGCTCTGTTGTTTACTTTCATTGTATTTGTGGAAGAAGTGGAGACAGAATTAGTACAAAGCTATCAGAGGCTAAGACAAGACAGGCTGAGATTCTGAACAGACTTTTTTCAAATTTTTTTCAAAAAAGTGTTTTTCAAATTCCACGTTTAAAATCAACATAATCATGAACAGACACGGATTAAGGCTAGGGCTTATCGTTTCAAATGAGGAGTTTGAAGAGTCTGCACTTTTGCAAGTGATTACTTGGTTGAAAAATTAAAATACTTATTCCAAAAACATTTACTAGAGTTTCCATAGATAAAAAGGTATGTCTTGCCGAGTCAACAGCAAATTCAGTATGTTTACAGGAGTAGCAGCAAATGTTCTCAGAGTAGAAAACAGGAGGGTTGTTTGACTACTTGTACAATCTCCCATACCGGTATCTTCAAGATTCAGATCCCAGTCAGTCCTCTCATTGCACTGGGCTCCCAACGCTGGCATGATACTATTTGTATATTCACATAGAGAGCATCATGGCTTGCTCAGCCAAACGTCACTGGGCTACCAAATTACAGTTCTTAATACATACATTGTGAAAAAGGAGAGAGTGTGTATTCAGATTTAACTGGACAATAAGCCAGCTCCCATAGCGTTCAGTACAAGTATACTCTCCTCAGTACAAAAGTTAACGTTTAACAAACCAGGGTAATCATGTAATCTAATATTTCAAACTTTTTTTTGTATTATGGCTTTCCTTTTGTGAGTAATCAGTCAGGGCACTACTAAGGATGACTCCCAGCAAGCACAGGAAATCTTTATGTCCCTGCACAAACTATTTTGACCCTATAAGATATTGTTACAAGCAGTAAAGAGTGCATTAGTAGAACTGTTTCCTCTCTATTGGTAGCAATGGGAGGCAGTGCCAATATTCCTAACACATCTCTAAAAGGTACGGTGTACCAGAACAATTTTGTTTAGCTTCCTTCTAATGGTGGGTCTGATTTAATTTCATGCTTGAAAGATGAGTGAGAAAACTTTTAAAATAAATCAGATTATCTCCTGTACAGCATACAATGACGTACAGCTAGCTCTTTATACAAATGCCTCATGCACTTTATTTAAGAAAAGCCACCCTTGCCTCACAGCCATGCTAACAGAGATGTCACTGGGCCATCTATGTACAATTTATAACGTCTTCTGTGCAATGCTGCTTCCTAACAGAGGCCTTGCTTGGTGACAGAGGTTTAATGCACTCCTCTTACACACCAAATTTTTAACTATTACAGAATGAACAGATGTCATTACTTAAGAAGAGGCAGAGATGTTCCCTTAAGTTTCCTCAAATGTCTTCTGGTCATTACTCTATAAGGCTATCAAATTTTTTTTTTTCCCCAGACCCTAGAAAAACTAATGCTCAAACAACTGCTCCAGTGGCGACTGGGAAACCGATTCCACTTGAACTGGCTAATAGCAAAAGTCTTTAGAAGGTGCTCGTACAGAAAATTAAAATTAAACATATTTGCATTTATATTGTTAAATGGCACTAATATTACTCCTGTCTTTGACAATTAAAAAGAATTTAAAAGCTGTATTTGTACTTCTGCTACATCAGTTGTAAAAAAGAACACCCTACGCTGAGGGATCACATTACATAAAAGATAAAAATATCTAGTAAAGATTGAAAGTTTATTGAAAAGGTTACTGTTCTCCCATACCGTACTTACTTTTCTAAAAATTAGCAGTGCCATAGTATACTGTTTGTATACACACAAATGTCATGCTAAACGTTTCTGAGAGCTACCAGCACTATTGCCATCACTAAACATTTAGTAATGTATCTTAGGTTTTTTTCCCCCTACACTACCCATGTTTGCTCTTGACATTTCTTTAGAATGAATGGTTGGCTGCGGAAGACTAGGTGATTATCTTAAATTATTAACTCATCCCAGCTAGTCATTAATTCACAGAAAGTGACCAGCTGTTCTGAAGACATTATTGAATTAATGTTTTTATGTCAGATAAAGAAAATGTACTTGCATTGTACTGATGAAGATTTATTAGATATTGGCAGACATCATGAAAAAAATATAGTCAGATATTTCATTAAAAGCATAAGCCACGTACCACATTTAATTACACTAATTTAGCAATGTCACTAGGATAGTACGTATTTAAACTGGTTCCCAAACAATGAACAAGAGAGGATTACAGACTGCAACCCAAGAAAAAAAAAATAAGCTGGCCTGTGGTTGAATCCATACTAGCCCTAAACACATACCCCAGCTTGAGAAGCACAGGCAGTGTTCAAGATGAGTTTTGCCTTTCATATTGTAATACCCAACTGAAATTGGGCTTCCCATATATTTTTTTTTTTATTTAACAGAAATCTATGCAAGATATCTGAATCATTTAATATAATTTTATTCTTTATTTGTTGACTCAGACATTAGATTTCATTGCAATTGGAACAAAGCAGGTTGATAACTAAAGGATTTGATCTTAAAATGGACAAAACTTGAGAAAAAAGAACTAATTATTGCAGATAATTGCCATGAAGGGTTGGGATTTGGATATGAACTAGTTAGTATTTGCAGCCCCAACGAGGTAGAGAGGGGAGAAAGAACTGAAGGAAAGGTTCTGCACCCAAACAGAAAAATAACTCTTTTGAATAACAGAATCATATCACACAGAAAACCTGTGGAGAGGGGAAAAAAAAGTACTGAGGGTCAGAAAATGAAAAGGAACGAAAGATTAATTTGTTAGAACTCATAAAAACATTAAGAATTTTTTATGAGTAATCTAAAGACAGAACAGGGAACAACTTAAAAGTGCCTATAACTCGTGCTATGTTGAGTTATTTCAGCTGTTCTTTTCTTCATATGTTTTTATAGAGATAGGCACATTGCAGAGGTTGGACAGTGGTTGCAAGGGTCGCTTTCCTTCCCTGTTCTGTGGAAGTATTATGTTCATTACTAATGAAGAGATGATACCATCCTTTTTTAAATAAAGTTTTTTGCAGCTAAACAACACTTTCCTGAGTCCTGTAGGAATTCATTCTCTAAATTAAACACATGCCTGGATGATGAAATATACCATGGATTTATTGAAGGCTTGATACCAAAATTGAATCAGAATTTTTAGATGAAGAAAGTCTGGATTTATCAAGCACCTTACATACCAGACCACTGGAAAGTGATTAAAGAGACTATAGTGGAGAATAACCAGATGGGACAAGAGTCTATGTGAGTGAGGAACTCTTCGGTTGGGGACTGCTTTCTATCAGAAGTACTAGAAGGCTGGTCTGGGTCTCATCCTCTTCACCGTTTTCTCAGAAGTACGTAACTACTAATCAAGTCTGCTACTACAAAGTTAGAGGCTTTGTAAATACAAAGACTTTGGAATAAATACTGAATGACTCTGATGCCTAGGAAAACCCAAATGAGATGACACATGACAAAAGTGCTCATAAACACAAAGCTGTGATCTTCAGAACTAAGCTGGGTTCAGACCAAGAATGAGAAAGATCAGGGTAGAGCACCATATCACAATCATTTAAACCACCTACACGAGGTAGCTGTTGAAAAGGCAACTGTAATTCTACGCTCTATCTTCCTTTGAAAAAAAGGAATTTAATGACACAGCTAAAACATCATCTAGAATACAGTGTTCCAGCTGATCAAATTTGCTTCTCTGAATTTTGCTTCTAATTTAGAAATGCTAATTTTGAATCTGGTGTATCATTCCGCTTTCCACAGTATGTCTTAGGTCATGCCAAAACACACTGAATAGTCCAGTTTCAAGAAACATTACCCAAACTGCAGCAGGTGCAATGAAGGACTATTAGAATGATCAAGGGAACACAGAGCCTATTTTGCAAGACTGAGACAGCTTGGCATAGACAGACTAGCAAAATAAAAAAAAGGATAAGAGTACTTTCCATATACACATCAGAAGTGTAAATACTACTAAAAGAACAGTAAATTAAACTGGAAAACAGTACTGGCACAAGGAGAACTTGTGTACACTTGCTATGAACAGAGTGAAAACCAGAATTTTTCTGGCCATTAAAAGATGAAGAAATATCTTTCTCTAAATAACCTTCTACTAGGGCAGCAACAGCAAAGACAGCTTTACATGTTTATGAACTACAGTCATCAAACACAGTCCATATACTTGGCGACTATGACAGAGGACTGGATTTGACCCAAGGGAAACTTTTCTTCTATGCTCTTATCTTTTTCCCCTCCTGAGGAAATGCCAACTGAAATAAATCTAAAGGGTTCTGCAGCCCAAAATCTAAAATATGTGTGCTACTAAAACCAGCAATGCATATATATATACCCAGTAAAACAAAAATTGGAAGATAAACAATCTTTGAAGAGATCTCCAAACTGTTTGAGATTTTCAAAATTAGCAATACAGATAATCCTTGCAATGGAAGAGAAACTCAGCACAGGAAATAGAGCTCAGGCTATCCCACTCAACTAATGTAAGGGGACTTGGTATTAACCAACTTCATGCACATTTCTATACATGTTAAAAACTATTAACATCACTGTGGTAAGACCTGCATCCATGACAATCAGAGGGCAGTCTCCCAAACTATGCTATGGAAGGCAAATTAGAGTGCATGGCAAGTGGCAAAGCATGCAGTGATTGCCTGCAATATGCATCAGACTGCCATATATCATAAACAAGCTTTCCTTAAGGGGAGAAGTTATCGTGTATGAAGAATAACACTACCTTATTAGGCTTTCCTTTGCAATGACTATCAGGAGGCTATTTCAGACGGAAATATGCCCCCCTTCAAGTCAGCATTAGATGAATATTCAGCCTGACAAAGTAAAAATTACAAGCGATAAAAGAACTGACAGCAAGTTGTCCGTATGATCTCCTAAGAAACAATGGTCAGCAGCATCAGAACTAGCGAGGAGCACCCTACATTGACTGGACAAATTTCTGAATTGACTCAGCTCTTACTATTCCATTGTACCAGTCTCCTGATTTTACAAGGTTTATGTACAGTGAATATTAGCTGGTAAACTGTGTCAGTAAAGGTATATACACTCAGGAGTCTAAACAAAAATATTTAAATATAATACAACTTCTTTGGAAGTGACTGTCTTTTCTTTAATAAGCCCTCTGAAAATTACATTTACAATAACAAAGTATCACTGAACCATGGTAGAAAAAAATTACAATGCTTCCAAGTTAAATGCCTACACGAAATACCCTCTCAATTTTGTTTCACTAAACAAATCTTCCAAAACCAAGCCACTTAGCAAGTCCCTGCAGGGAATCCTGCAGGGAGTCTGCTCTGCAGAGTAACACTGGCACAGTAAACAGCATTTTCATGAAGGCTGGTAAACCGCATCATCAGCATCCACCCTAAGAACTGATAACCAACCCTACAGAATCTGTAAGAGAAAAAGAATTGCATGTATCCATGTAGCTAACGCATTCCAGTAAATTCCTCTTCCTTAACCAGTAGGAGGTATTACCTCAAAGGCTGTAGGAAAATGTGTATGGCAACAAGTAGACAGAGAAGCAAAGAAATACTTGTTTCTATCATTGTGAGAACAAGATACACCTATTAAACCACAGTCTGTATAAGCTCTGGTGCATACTGATCACCGTGGCATATCCTAAGAATGAAAAGAACTCCAATGTGACCTATATTCTATGTCTTCTTAGAGCCTGGGAAGCACCCTTGAATCTAATTTTAAAAGCTACCATGTAAAACCAATTAGGGCAGGATCCACTAAGTAAATCACTTTTGAAGCCTCTCCCGTAACAAGCTACAAAGATGAAATGGCTTGGCAGATTTACCATCTCATAAAAGGAGGGGAAAAGATGAAAAAATACAGCTTCTTATTTTTCAGACAAGGTGAAACTTGAAATTTTAGTTACATGTTATTGTATTGTGTGCGTGTATATATATATTTATTTATTTGTAGGTCATATTCTCACCATACGTACTGTTACCCTTACACTAAAGCTCCACTAACAGACTAGCTGCCAATTTTTTAACCACTTCAGTATTTGATTTGCTCCAAGGTCAGAAAACATGGTTATTTGAACACTACTGTAAGTCAACACCAGCATTTCATTAAATGGAATTGTATTGCAGCAATGAAATCATGGGAAAGCACCAAGAAAAAGTCGTTTGTGTTAAACTGAGTATATTTTATTTTTAGAAAAATACATGGCTTTGTTAAATTCCTCTCCCTCCTCCTCATTGCCCTTTTAATTAATCCTGCGGTGCAAATTTAGTTTTTGCTGTAAAACCAAGTAAATGAAGTGTGCATAATGATTTTGTTAAATCTTAAAACTGCTCTATTAATTAATTGGCAATTTGCTCAGCATACCACACTGTCTACTGAAGTGACATTATTGAACAGCTAAAAAGGAAATGCTTTTTACACTACAGAAGAAAAGAGGAATCTAAGAAATATCATCCCTCTGTGAGAAGTAGGGAAAAAAATGACTGGTTTTAATGGGACTGGGGAGAGGTTAAGACTCCCTCAATACTTCCTAAGTAGATTTTAATATAAAAAAGCTGACATGTGGCAATACAGTTTCAATACTGTGACATCATGACTTGGTCTCTCTTGACTTGCACGGTTTCTGGAGAAGCATGTTACAGGGATTAAATCCCTTTGAATGCTAATGTGTTCCTCTTTTGAACCACAAAGAATATTAATCCTCCTCCCCTCATCTACCAACAGCTGCACTGTTTTTCCTTCTTGACAGGGTGGAACAAGATAGCATGGCACGATTGACCTGAATGTAAATATTGCTATTTGTTTTCTGAACTGCTTAATTTTGTGGAAATTTGACTAACCTGCCATCAGGTTATCAGCAGGACGAACAAGAAGAGAAGGTTTAGGCACCTAGAAATGTATTTCTTAGCAATTAGATCCAAACAATTATAGAAATAATTAGCTTATTAATAAATTAATGCAGTACAATTCTCTCAAACATTGAGAGTGGCTAACACAGGAAGTCAGACTGGAATGTTCCCAGAGAAAGGCCATGCATGTGCGTACACAAATACGCATGCATGTATAAATATATATAGGTATGGAAATGTCAGTGTTAAAGTGAACAGCCACAGTTCAGCCCAGGCATGATTCCAGCATATATGGCTGGTTATTCAGTCTTAAGGATTTTATGCATCTCAACCCTACACAATTCTTAGGCATCTTCTTCGTGCAGTTTCAGGAAGGACACCAATTTCAACAAAGGCTAGGTAACAAAAGAGATTATGCAGACTGACCATAAAAAAATCCACTAAGTTCCCATTATCAAAATAAGTATTTTCATACATTTGAAGAGTCCTAAGTCAGGTCAACTGCCACAGTACCTTTCATTCAGATATAAACGTACAACTGAGTGATAAATCAATACAAAGCCTGGCTTCCAAATAAAATCCTTTAGAATCCCAAACTTCAAAATAAGAAACAAATCCCATCATATTTACCATTTTGAGTTTTCACAGACATTTACCAGTACTTCTACCTTTCTCTATTCTTTGAAAGACGTAGGAATATCAACATTGCAGAAGTAGATTATATATAGGTTAATAAGGAACTACCATAGTTGATGTTCAGAAGAGATTACATTGATGACTTAATACAAGTTTCCAATCCATTAAAAAATCCACCAAAGTACCATCACCTTTCTGATACATAGTACAGCATTGAATCCTCTGGCATACAATTAATGCGCACTATGCTGATGCACTTTACAAAAGTCATGGTACCATTGAGAATGCCTAACGATTGCATGCTTCCTTTATTTCTGTAGTTCACAAAAAGTATTTCCACATAAACTAAAGAATTTAGCATCACACACAGTCTAGCCAAAGAACTTAACATGACTATAACAATGCACTTTTGCAATAATGATGCATAACAAAAATCTAATAGTTATATGAACTACAACCCAGGATTGAGTTATTAACATACTTTAAAAATTCTAAACCTGAAATATTACTAACAAATCCACTTTGGCTAAATACTGCCTGTATTGGCTAAATACTGACTGTATTTAGGACTCCATTAAAATATATTTATGCATACATACTGTTTTCAATTCATCTTGAGTACTTATTAGAGATAAAACCCTTGGTTACCTTATATTTTCTACTGAGGTACCATTACATCCAAGCACGTAAGTGTAACAGTCTGCTAAAGGCATGGAAGCTCTTCCCCAAGGGCTAAAACAAGGTAATTCAAGGTAGCTTGATTGTGCACTGGTGGAATTGAAATCTGAGATACAAATCAGCACACAAACTGTTATGTTATGTAGCATTTGTAATATAGCACCTTGCTAGCCTGTCCCCCATTAAAAAACAAGCACATCCCATGTGCTAAGAAAAATGCAATCTGAGGAAACAAAGCCAGGAAGGCATGGAAGATGACATCCTTTGGACTCTACAAGAATTCAAAAGCATTAAAATATCATGCTTGGGTGGAAGACAGATCTCTCAGATGATACTAAATAGAAAATTTAGCATATAGTTGTACTACAGTAAGTGGTTTTAATACTGAAAACATACTCAGTTCTCTATAGCTTACAAAGGTCAGCACCTCAAGAAGAATACAAAACCTATAGCCTTGCGAACTCATAGGTGTGAATTCTGTAGAATTAATCTAACCACATCCTAAGCCCTTGTTCTCTAGCAATTAAAATACATCAAGTAGCATTTTAACAAAAGAACATCGAGTTTGTGAAACAGTGTTGATAAGACGATATGGAATGGCTTGGCCAAAGAATCTTGAGTAAGAAAAAGTGAACTAGATGTCATTCTACCTCTGTGTATCTAAGAATACTGTACCTGACCTCTACTAACATTAATCATAACTTCATGTTCTCTGGTCTAGTAAATTGGACATAAAGTGAATACAGATGGTATCAAATATCCACTTTACTGCATTTCACACAAGTCTGGCAATTCAAAAACAATATTAAAACAAGTAATTGTCTAAGCACTCTGTAAAAATTAAACAACATACTATTTAGCTATTCTTCATATAGAAGCACACACAAACTTTGATGTGCTCTCAATTCAAGGGAAGAGGGAGCGAAAGGGTGAGAAGAGGAAGAAAAGTGCCTCACATAGCTTAACCCTGACCCATTCCAGCAGTTAAGGAGCAGCTTGGAACAACTCCAAAGACTCCCTTTCTAGCAGCTCCCTTTCTAGTTCTGCTTGGACAGATGGAAGATAACTATGTTTCGGGGTTTCAAACAGAATATCTGTGTGAGACTCCCTATTTAGCTTTACAAAAATAAAACACAACTTATTTGCTTATTTCAGGCCATATTTGATTAAAATGCTTTGGGGATAACCAGATGTAGCATAAACAAGGGGGGAAAAAAAGAAAGAAAAGGGCTCTAAACAGAGTGGAAAAAGAGAATATGAAGAAAATAGAAGTGCTCTCAATCTGGTTGATGCAGTAGAACTATCCTGCCCTCCATGCAAACCCTTGTCCCACAAGCTGTATAGACTTTTTACAGAGCTGAATGTAATTATCCCACCTCCTTCCAGAGGTTCATTCAACATATAGCTTAACTTTTGAAGTTACTGTTTTCAAACATGGTGTTTAATGAGTATTTAATGTTTTTGGAATGCACACATGAAATTGCCAACATATGAACAGTTTCCATTAATTAACATTTAAAACTAGATAAATTCATCGAATCTGAATAAATTAAGGAAATTACATTACATAGTAAAAAGATGTGTTATATGAAAAGAAACATATTAAGGCCTACAATAAGCTTTCTTGTTATCCTTTCCAAAAGCCTCAGCAACTGCAACAATTTATGTAACAAAAAGAAATTGAGCACTGAAAAAAAAAATATATATATATAAATGACATGTTGGATACCCTCAAACCTTAGTATGATGTATGACTATTAAATATATGCCTCATGCTGCTTATGAGTCTAAAAGCCACGTCCTGCACCATCCTCAAGTATTTTTACCCTCTGATATGGTGATTTAGCTCTCCTACTTTATCAGTCTAGGCAGAAAATACGCAGACTTGCTTTCACTTTCTTAAGAGGGCAGTTGCAGACAAGTTTCAGAGAACTGTTCTCCCAAGCGTGCTGATTTTTTCAGGTTAAATTCTATCTGGTTTGCTTTTGTATCAGCGCTTCTGTTTATTGACTGTTAATATAATGAAATTTTTATTTACATTCCTTATTTATCTGCTAAACTTTGGTACTACTTGTGCACATTATTATGTTAATGAGATTGCAAAGCCTTTTAATGAACACCATGAGAAATTGTGGACGTGATACAGGTACACTTGTTACTGAAAATATGCTAGTACTGCTTTCCATTAGTTAATGCTAATGCCATCATATTAATTAGCATAATAGGAATGTAATAGATGTTTTCTTTAGATTTAAGTGATAGAATCCTACGCTGTCTTTGTTCAAGGTCTGGGGTTCAGTCATCTATCACAGTTCTTTCTGCCACAGACCTGAAATACATCTTTTCTCAAATAAACACTAATATTTTTAAATAAGTTATGTATTGTAAAAACAATTCCTTTAAACTCAGAGTTATGGAACAATCAAGGGGCACTGGAGGGCAAGAACAGAAAGGTTAAAAAAAATCTAGTAAGTAAAGTTCATTTGCCTCGCTCTTCACCACTCAGGGTCACCAACAGGAGCTATAATAAAGTAAGAAATCATTCACTGTTGACAGGAGACATTGCTTTATCCTCTAGGGAATTTCTTTTGCAGTTGTCTTATGATTTTAATCCAACTGCCAGAGCATCTCCTACTTTTTGCTGTTAAGCTCAGAACCAGTGTAGAGCTTCATAAACTATCAGTACAGGGAATTAAAAGTAGCCCATAAACAGAAGTTATTCACTAATAAAAGGAACACTGAAACACACAACATGAATTTTTCACACCTTACGGTATCGTTAGATAGTAAGCCATACCATCTGTTTAGTGAAATAATGCTCAATGAAATACCAGTTGTAAGCAGGAAGTCAGAGGCAATTTACAACCCGTATAAAGTTTCCTTCCAGGCAGAGAAGAAAGGAACAGCAGAAGAACTTAAGTTTGCGTTAATACCACAAAGATTTTTAAGCCAATACCCTTCTACTTCTATAAGGGCTATACAAATCAAAAGTTTCCTTTCTTACTCCTAAACTGCCCTAGATTTTCTTTCTGCTATGAAGGTATTTGCTTAGTTTTGATTCAGAAATTCAGACAACTTTCTTTTCCAGAAATAATGTTGGAAAATATTTACTAAAGGATGAGATTTCAACTTACCTGATGAAGATCATTGCCCAAGACATATTCCTGGAAGTAACCTGGTGCAGCAGATGACGCTCTGATGGCCTGCCAGAGTTTATATTGACAGCCTCCAATATAATGAGACTTAACCCCAGGAAAGTGATTGTAGTTTCTAAAAACAAATGCTTTGAGTGGTGTTCCTCTGTTTACAATGGTGCTTACTGCAGCTACCTAAGGAGTTAGAAGGAGCAAAACTGAATTATATTAGATAATAGTACGATAATGACAATTTCACAAACTATGAAATTCAATCTATAAATTTAATGAGTCTCTGGAATCCTTTGTACGTATTTTATTAACTTTTGTTTATAACACTTATATAAATTTTAAGAACTTAAAGAAACAAGACAATACAACCTCCCTAAAGAGAAAGCTTTTTTAAATCTAACATTGTTTCCACTATTTTGTTTCCACCAAAAAATTTCCACCATTTTGTTTCCATCTATCCACTGATATTCAAACAAAAGCTAGTGTCATATATGCCATTAAAAAAGTTTCACCTTCACAAATAGCAGTTAATGCTAACGCTACAAAACAAACCCAATTCTCTTTATGTGTGCTAGATACACATAAAAAACAATACCTGCATATTTATTTTGTTGAATTATTATTTCAAACTCCAAGTAATTCAAAGTGCTCTAAAAGAACAATCCTAATGAAAGTGAAAAGTGCACTAGAAGTAGGTCTGCACAATTCTCACACAGTAACAAGCAAACAGTAACTTACATATGAAATACATATGTAAGAAACATCAATCAATTTCTTTCTCCTAGGAAACAATTACTTAACACTGCAACCTCTGTTAAAGGATTGCAGGAAAAATCTCTTTCAAAGGGGGAAAAAAACTTTGGAAGACTTTCTTTCAAGGTTTTTTTGTAAGGACATGGAAACATCATTAAGCCACATACATAAGTTTAAGTGAAAGGCCACAACTGTATTTCCATAAAATGCGTGACTGCAAAATTCAGCACATTTTACAGATCTAAATGCATGAGGTGGGAGTACCTATAATTATGGGTGAGCATTAGAATTTGCAAGACCTTTTTGTGATGATGCACCAGACTGCCTGGCCCTGTTTAGAACAATACTCTATAGCAGACAAGTGGGTGTTCAATTCTATTTTGTGTACTGTTTTACAGAGTATTTTTTTGTGTGTGAAACATTACTCAACAGCAGTAGCAGCTGATGCTGTGATATTGCTGTATTCATTTCCATTCTTCAGCTACATAAGTAGATCATTTAATACACAGCAAGTTCACCTTCATGAAAAGGAAAAACAAAAGTATAACTTCTAGATGAAAATGAGAAGGAAAATGTGTGCATGATTTATATTATACCATTTGATGGAGAAAAAAGTTCCCTGTTTTGTCAAAAGAAAAGCCTGGTTCTCATCACTACAGAAAAGAACACTGATAAGTTTTCTATTAAATTTTCCAAACTGATGCTTTATTATTATTATTTTTTTTTAATACCCATATAGCCTGCTTCTTGAAGCGAAAGCGCAACTTGTAAAATGCCAGGCACCTTTTGGAAAAATCCATCTCTTCATGAATTTAACAGCAGCACAGAGCACACAACTGCACATTTTGATTTTACTGGCCCCGTAAAGAGTGCCAGCACTACAAAGTGATTACTGTGAATAACTAGTTTCAACTCTATTTATATTCACTTTTTATTACTGAAGAACATGGAAGGAAGCCAAAGATCCCAGTTCAAAGATAACTTTCAAGTCAACATAGAATAGCTTCTCCCTCAGAAAGTAACATACCACTCCAGCCTTTTCATGTCCTTGTTTTAGGCATGGAGTAGGAACACAATCAGTCAAGCACATGTTTCTATGTTTAGAAAAATGTGAATGTCTTCCATTTAACAGTAAAGCATTGAATATACTGCTATGACACCAAAACACCTGTTAATTACAGATTGTTCTGAAATATGTGCTATTATATTTCCCTTCTTTCTTCACACCCTATCCTTCACCAAAAATACCCATGCTTTCTCATCTTTCACTCTTGTGCTGCTGCTGAATATAACACCCCTCCAACTAAATGGTGCCCTTTAGATGATACGGAAAGGGTACAGAACTCAAGCCCTACAAATGTGAATGGAGAAAACCTGGTAATCCAGATAAACTGAAAAGAGACTCCTTCCTGTTACTACACACAGACACCGCATTTGACATGATCTCCAGATCTCCATCTGATCTCCAGATACTAGAATTTTCTTGTATCCAAAAACAAATTTTGCACAACTTCAAGAGGCTAACCTAAGTATCTCTCTGCTTACAAACCTGAAACATACTCTATCTTACAGTGTTAACTAAAACCATGAGAAATTGCTAAAGACATTTAAGTATCTAATTAATTTTTATTCTTTATAAGCATGGGTTATCTTATACAGATGCTTGCAGAGCTTATTGATACTCTTGCTGTTTATCCAATATTCTTCTAGTGATAATACTCTTACTTGAACTCTTAACAAGTACTTGTGGAGCATACAGTTCACATTGACCTCAGAACACTGTACTTACCTTTGGACATTTGGAATTTCTTGCAGTTTCAATCAAAAGATTTGAGCCCATTTTTTCTCTACAAATAAATGTAAATAATGGAAAGCGCTCCATCAGTTTAGCATGAACAAAAGACATACATTTTTATAAACCCCAACTTCTATAAGAATTTTGTATTTAGAAAAAACAATGCTTGGATTTCACTTTACTAATCAGAATTCCGCAATTAACTTCAAGAGTTAGTGAAGTTAATTTCAGTTAACCAGTACTTCATAACTACTAGGCTGTTGGAAGTAAGTCTGAAGAGTGACTGAAGTCTTGATTCAGTTACTCACTTTTTGCTCCATACTGAAACAAAAAATCAGCAGGATTACTCAACTACTTTATGAGAGGAAAGCAAAGTACTTCACAGCATTAAACAATCCAAAAATCAATAACCTCATTAGGTAGTTTTACAAGAATGAAAGTAACTCTCCTGAACTGTTTTACATTATGCAAATAAAAACTAAGGAAAGGTAAAACTAAGAAAAGAAATGATTTAGAAGAAAGTTGTAATCTAATTCTCCATAATAATAACTCAATATACATTTCCCATTCATTTTTCAGGTGGAATTTTTTCATATTCAGTTTTCAAATCACTAACTAGAAGGTAGCCCTCCTGCATAATGCAGGACACTGGAGGATATCGGCATACTAGTTAATAATCTCATAGCAGCATCTATTTCAACTTCCATTTGCTTAGAGTCAAGATATAAAAGCCTATTGAGTGGGTGCTCATCCATAACAATTCCAAGGAGGCTTTCATTTAAGTCAGCAAGTTTTTTCTCCAGTATTAGATTTTAGTTAACTTTTCAAAAAAAACTCCTAGCTGCTCACTAAATTTCTCCAGTTTTCCCTCAAGATAGTACGAAAGGAAAAAAAAAGTGTATGATGTGAACAGACAAAAGAAGACAGAAAAACTGCAACTATACATCAAGTTCTTCTTGTAAATGCAATTCAATACATTATACAGAGTGATGTACAGATTATACAGTAAGTATAATTTTCTTCACAAAGTAATAAAAATATCTGATTAAAACCATTCTTCAAATTGTAACACAAGGAGTCAATAAGAAACGTTAAAATAAGTTAAAATAATATCTAAGACAATCGATTCCCTGTAACACTGAATAAGAAGTTAAACAAAATTAGTTGTAATTTTCAGAAATGAAGTTTATGCTATACCCCATGAATGAATTCAATATTAGCCTTAGCCTAATGCAACACTAGCTGAATTATTTTCAGCAAGAACACTTCTCCTGGAAGTAATCCCATCAAATGCTAAATGTACGCTGCATATCTGAATATTGGAAATTTATACTCTATTTCAAGCAATGCTGACAAACCTAACTACCATTTACCATGGGAAAAAATACCCTCAGCATAGCTAAGATTTGAATTTAAAACAAAATACAAAATAGTTTTCCCATGCAATTACTTAAAGTTAGATCTGAGCTTCTTATTTCCATAAAGAGATGCTATATGTCCTTTCAATTTCTTTCTTAGTTCTAGGCTGTGAGGAAACCTGCATGAAATCCTACTGTTTCAATGAAGTGTTGTGTAGGTATAGCATCTCCCTTCAACACTGCAGAATTGGGTCAAAAAAGAGTAATTTGTTAATCACTGAATTTTATTTTTAATCTATGAATAATATAATTGCCTTGCTTTTGTCCACTGCCCATGAATAGAGTACTTTACCTCCTTCGTGTTATATGCAGCTACAAAGAATAATAGCATTTTAATTAAAGGCACACAAAATACTTCCACACGAGGTAATCCTCGTCTTTGTAAAAGATTGTCTTTCAGTTGGGCAGGGGAAGAAAAGAGGTATTTATTTGCCTTACCTCTTTTCTGGGAAAAAGAGGAACTTGAGATATCTCAGAAGAAAAAAGACATGATATTGGTATCATTAACATTTAACTTTCCTAAAAATTGTAAACTCACAAAAGTAAAGTGCTTGGAAGCCTATCTTCACTTCAACAAAGCAGCAAGACGTTTAAACCTCAGGCAGCACAGGTCCAGAAGAGAGGCTTTCAATCCCATAAAATGCATTAACCACATTTCCAAAGAAACTTGTTATTATTTATCCAAAGAAGCTTTTTATCATTTTACATTTTGCTCTCAGAGTAAGTTGTTTCTATTCTTTCAGAATCAGTGTCAGCTAAAAATTATAAACAACTGGACCATTGTCATAGCTTTGGCTGGGATGGAGTTAATTTTCTTTGTAGAGGCTCACACAACACTGCTTTGGATTTTTGATGAAAACAGTGGTGATAACACACCAATGTTTTTAATTGTTGCAGAGCAGGGCTTATACAGAGCCAAGGACTTTGCAACTTCTTGTGCTGCACTGCCAGTGAGGACGCTGGGGGTGCACAAGGGACAGAACCAGGACAGCTGACCCAAACTGGCTAAAGGAACGTCCCATACCATGTGGCACCATGCTCAGCAATAAAAGCTGGAGTAAATAAGGAGGAAGACGAGGACATTCAGAGTGATGGTGTTTGTCTTTCCAAGAAACCATTACGTCTGATAAGCCCTGCTTTCCTGGAAGTGGCTGAACACCTGCCTGCTGATGGGAAGCAGCAAATAAATTCCTTCTTTTGCTTCACTCTCTTGTGCAGCTTTTGCTTTACCTAGGAAACTGTTTTTACCTCAACCCATGAGTTCTTGCACTTTTACCTTTCTGAACCTCTCCCCCATCATTCCTGGGGAGACTGAACAAGTGGCTGTGTGGTGCTGAGCTGCCTGCCAGGGTTAAACCACAACAACTATCAACATGAATACCAATGAATAAAAGTCATAGAATTTGTAATAAACATTAGCTAATTTCTTCCAGTGATTCTTTCCCCCATATATCCATTAACACACCTGTATACATATCTCTGAACAAGTATCTTTTCATTGCTAACTCTAACAAATTGGATATTTTTCATTGCAATCCTTACAGCTCTTTTCACTTTTCAAAGGAAGGGGAAGTGGGCCAAAAACCTCAATAGAGCAGCTAAAATTAAAAATCCCTACTACAGCATATTATTTCATTTCTTGCTATGTCTCCTTAAAAAATAAAAAGGCACAGCAGGTGGCTAGTAAAATCTGTAGCAGATCTGCAATGAGTCAGATCAAGCAGAGTTGGCAAACAGACAGGAATATAATCAGAAATCAGTGCACTAAAGCTTACTTTATTCCCCAGAAACAGAAACCATTACATTAAAGGCTTTAAATGTTTTGGTAAATACGAAAACAGATATTTCAAAAGAATGAGAACACAAACTAATCCTTTTTCTTTGTTTTAAGAATTTGCTTACCATGGAAACAATAACAAAAATGAAGGCTCTCAGACTTGCATTAAAAAATCAGGTTAAAAATAATTTATTTTTACTTACTTGAGCATTTTTTCCCAGATATCACTGTCATAAAAGGCATGGCTCCAACCCATTTTGACTGTTCCAACAATTACATTCTGCTTAAAAACGTCTGATCCTAACTTGCGATACAGTTCTTCACAATCATCCAGAGGAATATGGAACAACCCCAACATAAAAGCTAATATAGCTCCTGAAAAGAAATATTTTGAAATGTTAAATATAACATGGAGTAAGATTACAATGATGGATTACCATTAACACAGTTCATAGGTTAGCAGAATATCTATCTTGAAAAGGGAAGATCAATTGACATTTATATCACTAAATTACTGTTCAAATATCATAAACCGTGCTTTAGAAGGACATATAAGAGACAGGAAGCATCTACTTTCATAAAGAGAATTTTGGGAAGTTGATAAATAGCATTTTGTTTTGCAGATTTCACCCTTGCAAAAACACACATGGCTGATAGCAAATTAATTCCACTGCTTTATTTGGAAAGAGAAACGAGTAAGAATAATCTATGCTGTAGTATTTAAAATATTTGGAGCACTGCTTGCTATCTTGCAAACTCCTTGATTGACTGAAGAAAAATTCTAGGAAAATTCTGTAAGACAACAGGAATTTTGACTGTTCTCAAATACATTTGGTGGCAGCCATTTACAATCACTCACTCAGAGAGGCCTTGCAGAGGGATCTAGATAGATAGGAGCATTGGACAATCATCAACAGCATGAAGTTCAACAAAGGAAAATGCTGGGTTCTGCACCTGGGACAGAGCAATGCCAGACACAGGCAAAGGCTGGGAGACGAGCAGCTGGTGAGCAGCTCAGCAGAAAGGGATCTGGGGGTGCTGGTCGACAGCACGCTCAACATGAGCCAGCAGTGTGTCCTAGCTGCCAAGTGGGTAAATCGCGTTTTAGGATGCTTTAAACACAGCACAGCCACCCAGTCCATGAGGTGATTCTCCCTTAAAAGTAGCATTAACATGGCCCCACCCTGAAGATTGCATGCAGTGCTGGTCTCCACAATATAAAAAGTATGTTAAGGGTCTTGAAAGTACCCAGAGGAGAGCACCAAAGCTGGTAAAAGGGCTGCAAGGCATGTCCTGTGAGGAGAGGCTGAAAACACTTGGGTTGTCTACTCTAGAGGCTCAGAGGCAACCTCGTTGCCCAACAACTTCCTGAGGAGAGGAAGTGCAGAGGCAGGTGTTGGTCTTTTTGCCCCCATAACCAACAATGGGATGTGCAGGAATGGCACAAAGCTGCGCCAGAGGAGGTTCAGACTAGGTATTAGGAAAAATTTCTTACCATGAAGGTGGTCAAACACTGGAATGGGCTTCCTAGAGAGGTGGTTGCTGCCCTATGCCTGTCAGTGTTCGAGACATTTGGAGAATGCCCTCAATACTAGGCTTTAACTTTCGGTTAGCTCTGAAGTTTTCAGGCAGTAGGACTGGATCTCTGAAGGTCCCTTCCAAAAGAACTTTTCTATTCATACATACTGCCATCTAGTGTGTGCCTAAAAACGGCATGACCTACCCTTGTAGGAACAAAACAGTTTCCAAAAAGGAAGATTGCAGAATACCATTAAAAAGACTTTTGAAATTTACAATCAATACACTGCTAAAATTCTTAGGTATGTTAAACTGAAAGGGGTGTATACAACCTCTGAATCTAATTGTGCAATGCTGAGATATAACTGAAGCATCAAGAATAAATAGGACTAAGGTCTTTCAAATTTGGAAATGAATGCAATACATTTGAGTAGAGTTAATTTCAAAAGGAATAAGTTCTTGAAATGAATTAAGAATAAAACACACATGCAGAAAGAACTACACAAAGCCATAGATGGCTTTAAAGGACGCACAACTTCCAAGCTTCTGCCCTTCTCACAGACCCCATCTCATGATAGCAGCGTTAATGTATTGACAGTCTCAATTTATTAAAGCATAGCACACATCCTTATTTTAACCTGGGGCTACTTGTCACATTAAAGTTGTGTCAAAAGAAACTTACTCGACTGCAGTATCACAATATTCAACTCAGACCAAACATCTATCAGCAAAGAAAGTTTTCCTAAATCACGCAAATCCTCTGCTACTTTATTTTCTTCTTTAATCTCCAGCACCAATTCTACAATATTATGTATTTACTATTTTCAAGAATAGTTTCAAACTGAAGGGCAAATTTCATGCCAAATACCTCACCACCACCAGAGAAACAGCACCAAAACCCTCACTCTGCATCAGTACACAAGTGGCAGTAGGTATTATCAGAGTCAAGTTGCATGATAAAGGGCTTTGCCGAAACCTGCTGCATGGTAACAAGACACTCACAGGAGAGTAAGCTTAAAATCAAAGATAGAGTCCAGGCCCTATCTGATGGCCTAGTGAAAGAGCAGCTCGCACTCTCAGTCTTGACTGCCAACACTTCAGGGGAGAAAAAACAAAACAAAAAAAAAAATGGGAGGCTAAGGAGCATATCTTGAAGGATGTGGGTAACAGGTCGCTAATAAGACACAAGATAGATAAGAATATAACCTGAAAGAAGAAGTATTTCTTCCTTATTCAGCACTAGTAAGAGTTCAACTGAAATGCTATATGTTGACATGCATGATGTTCAAAAAAAAGTGGACAAACTGAAAAAAATCCACAAAAAAACAACCACGCATCAAGGAAATCTGTCAACAAGGAAAGCCTGAATAAACTGGGTATAGCAAAACCCTTCATATGCATAAGTGGCTAATGCAAAGAGAAAGAAAAACAATGTCCCTGGGGAGTCGAGACAAGAGGAAACATTTGAACTGCAACAGTAGATTGACATTACATTTGGAAGTTTTGTTGTCTAAAGACAGCAGAGCACAAGTTTTCTGAAGACATCTGTTGTGATTCAAAATCTGACAACTGTCGGCAGTGAAACATACTTAGTTGATCCATCCCTTGGGAAATGAGATAGCCTCAGGTCAGTGTCAGCTCTATAATACCATGACTTGACTTATTTATGAGTTTTCCTGAAACTAGATTTCTGTCAGAAAGGTGTTCAAAAAGCATTTCAAAACTGGAAGGAAAATATGAGGAAAAAAAAGAGACTTTAATACAGAGAGATGCCAACTTTGTTCCAGGATGCTCCTAACCTGCAAATCACCAAAGGCTGGGAGAATGCATAGGGGAACCAGCCCCATGTTGTTCTTGTGAATTCTATATTGCACAGGCTTTACATTAACTTTTCCTCCATAAAACAACATTCAGTGGCTATCACTGTTTCATGGGCTTGCGGATTTTCTGGTGCTTCCATACCCAGGGTATTGTGCTCAGCAGTAGGTAAGTGAGCTAAATATGCAGGGCTCGTTACAGCATCATTACTGCAATCTTCCTGTGTGGCTGCCACATTTATACCCCATGACCAACAGCGTAGACAAGTACAGAGAAGCTAACTACAAAGATAGAGTCTGATGTTGAAGTCACAGCAGACTGATTTCTTAACCTCAAAGGCAAAACAGCTAAAGGATTGTAAGAGACGTGAATAGCACAGCAGAAAAAAAAAGAACTGTAGTGCACAAGGGGTATAGCTCTTAATATACTTAATCACTTAACACAGCACTTTTGTAAACCACCATTCATTCAGCTGCAAGCTTCTGCAAATCCAGTTGGTACGTGTACTGTCAACACAAACTGCAGTGGTAACGTACACAGCTAGCACGTGCTGGCAAACGCGCACAACCTTTCCCAGCCAGGTACTGTCACCCATTGCACATTGGACTGGTGCAGACAAAAACTTGCTTGAGGAAACAAAGCTTACCAGAAAGAGTTAAGTATTAGCAGTTACAAACCCCAATATCTGGTGAGAAGGATTAAGAATAAAGTTAGTTCTAATCAGAGTAGTGGAATTGAATTGAGTAAGAACAGCAGGCTTCTCTAGCAAAGATAAAACATGTTTATCATGATTGAAGATGACAGTTTCACTAACGGAACTTTTTTAATACCTTCCAAAAGAAACATCCCTTCACTGCTAAATAAATTTATCAAGAATTTTTTCAGAGACTATCAAAAAAAGTAAACCAGGCAATGACAGCGTGTTTGCAAACAAATTCTGTCTAGTAGACCTAAACATTCAACCCCTTCTCTACTATTTTGAACCTACTAAGCACATCTTTGGAAACATGAACAATGTATTTACGCATAGTGATCTGCATTTAATACATTTCAGAACTGAATTGTACTGGAGAATAAGTCTACTGAAAAAGAGAATTTGGGTTTCAAAAGGAAACTGAGCTAGTGATCATCAGCATACCTCATGTTTTAAAACAGTAATATGCCGCCACCAATCTAGCATAACATCTAAAAAGCAATGATAGTCTTTCTAAAATAAGCTTATGTTTACAGTTTCCTACTTCCAAAGGAGAAGTGACTTATCATTGAGTCACAGAGTAATTAAGGCTGGGAGGGACCTCTAGAGATTGTCCAGTCCAAACTCCTGGTCAAACAGGAGTTTCAATTAGAACAGGTTGCTCAGGACTTGTTCATCCGAGTTTTGAGCGTCTCCAAGGATGGATATTCCAGTCTGTTCAGGCAACTCTTCCCAGTGTCTGACCATCCTTGCAAGGAAAATGCAATTCCAGGTACCTAATAATCGTTTCCTGTACTGCAGCTTGTGCCTGCTGGCTTTTCTCCTACCACTGTGCACCTTCAAGAATAGCCTAGCTTCTCTCTATTTTCACTTCAGCTGAAACAGCAACAAGCCCTCCCTTAGCCTTCTCTTAAGGCTGAACAAACCCAGTTCTTCCAGCCTCTCCTCACACGTCATGTCCTCCATACCCCTAACCATCTAGGTGACCCTGCCAGACTCAACCAGGGTGTCAACGTCTGCCAATGCAAGAGCCAAAACTAAACATAAAGGGGCCAGAGACCTTTAATCTGCTAGGTACATTACAATATGTGATCAGCATTTTTTTTTTTTTTTTTTTTTTTTTGCTACAAGGGCACACTGATGATTCATGTTCGACCTGATCCAACAGGACCAGGTCTTTTACTGCTGAGCTGTTTTCTAGCCAGTCAGCACACACCACGTATATTAGATGAGGTTATTCCACCCCAGATGGATGACTCTGTGCTTGCCTTTGCTGAACCTCAGGCAGTTCCTGTTAAACCATTTCAACCAGCCTATAAAGGCTGATCTGAGCAGCGTCCATCCCTGTATTGACCCTAATATGATATCATCCATGGTTTTAGTACAAATGTACTCTGTGCCATTGTCCAGGTCATTTTAATAAAGATAGGAAAAATTACTGACCCAGTATTAATCTATGAGGAATGTCACCTTATTTTTCTGTAAATCCCATAAACATCTTAAGATATTTGTAACCCTGTGCAAAAAATCGAGGTTTCATATTCACGAAAAAAAGACAAATCAGTTGGAAGTTTTAATTAAAAGCAACAAGCATGTCATGAATCACCCAACGTTTTTGCTCAGAAGAAAAAAAACAACTTTAAAATTACACCTGTACTTTCTCAGCTTACACTCAATGTCAGAAACCTGGCAAATTCTGCAAAAACTACATCTATCTTCAGATGTTCTTGCTGTATTCATAGCAAAATGCCAACTTGTGGATTGACAGTTACCTGTGCTTACACCACAAATGTAGTCAAAAAGATGATGAACTGGCTTTCCAGTAAGTTCTTCTAGTTTCCGTAGCGTTTGAAGTGCAACTAAACCCCTGAAACACAAAAAAACACACACACATATTATGGTAGTTTTATCTTATATAGATTTAATTAAGCATACCTTTGATTAATTAGAACTGATAAGTGCAATAGCAAGAAGCCTGAATATTTCAGGGAATGAAAAAGTATTGGTATCAATACTTTCCAGTCCTATGCTAAAGAACTGCGTATGGCTAAAGCTGCATCAAACCAAGCACCACCTTGCTAACACATCCTGCTGAGATCAGCCCCTCCCTGCTACAAATTATTTACCTTAAAACAAGTTTAAATTTGTATATTTTTCCATAAGCACTTAGAGTTTAAATATTATGATAATCATACATTGTATTAACGTACTAGCCCCATATGTTTAAGATACTGCTATCTAGTGCAAACACCAGGTTTACAGAAAATAATTACACTTAACAAGAAAATCATATAATGGTTGAAGGCAACTATTTCATAATTATTTGCTGGCAGGATGCCAGCATGAAGAAGGCAAATTGAGAATAAAAGTCCTTATAATATCACTGACCTAGAAATATAACAGAAAAATTAGAATTTTATCAATATATATAAGCAAGCATTCACATTTTTATTAAAAAGTAAACACGCAAACATGCATTATACTTCTGCCACAAGCATAATTATAATCAACTGCATTTACTTATTTGCTCAGTGTTGAGATTTAGTTTTACAGCTCATGTGAGCCTGCACTTGTAAGTGAAAGTATGTGACAGAAAACATCCTTGATAGCATGCTGTTATCTGTGAACCATCTTTCTTTCTACTTTGTGGTCCATGATGAACTTTCAGAACCGTCCAAGCTGAAATTTTGCCATATGCTTACTCCTTATTGAATGCAACTGATTTTGATGCAAATATGGAGAAACAAAAAGTTGGTGAAACTATTTCTGCTATGACTTCATACTCCACTCTCTATCAACAAAAATTTATGAATATTTGAAAAGAAAATTTCTTCAAATGTGCCTGAAAACATAGCTTTTAATAAATGTCAGATTTTAAACACTGCATATGCTTTCCCTGCTATTCTTCACAAATTGTGATAGGTGAATAAATTCATGCAAAACTAGAGCACAGGTAACTGAGGACATGTGGTACATCCATTAAACAAAAGCAGGCGTTGGTAGTAGGTAAAGAAATATAAACCAAAAGCACTGCGAGAAGGGCTTTCACCATTACCCTATTCATTCTTTCATGAGACTAGTCCTGCTAAGGTAGATCATCCTCCAGAAGGGTACAAGAAGAGGTTTTGTCTTATTAAGCTGACGTAAACATTAAAGTACAAAATACTACAAGCAATTCCTGCCAATTTTGAATTACGGAGATGAGCAGACTAACTGAAATGACTGTTTAATTTACTCATTTCCAAAAGAAAGGGTCAGTCCAAGAAGCACTTATGTGCGTAGCCAACTTTAAAAGTAATTTCAGAGGCCCAGGACTATTAATCCATGGGAATTTAAGTACAAATGAATACAGAAGTAAGTACCCATCACTTGAATAGTCAAATGCAACAGAACTGTAAATCAGACTTTGCATGTTTAGTCACAAAATTATCAAAGAGAAACTGAAATTCTATTTACAGTTACACTATGAAGAGATATACAAGCATGTATTAAAAAAAGTTTTACCTTGTTCCTCCTCCATCAATAGCAAGGACTCGAATTCCCCAGCCTTTCACAGGGTCTGTATATCCAATTATTGCTAAAGTCTCTCTAACAGCAGCCTGAAGACTTTCGTCATTTGCTTGTCTCAGTCGCAGTAGGCAGGGGATTACTTTTTCCTATAGTTATGATAAAAGATCTTTGTATTTATCAAAATGCTTATACCAAAAGAATTCACACTCATATTCACTAGTTTCACATTTTAGAATTAACGTAGTATATGAGTTACTGGAAAACTTCTTTAAGCCTGTATTTACCCACCTCTATATCTAACAAGGGGAAGAAATGACACCAATATTATGTTGTACACCTCTTTTTGTTAAAAATAACCAGCTCTCTCAACTCAACAATCAAGCTGAAATTAAAATCCTTCTAATAACTATAAAAGCTAAGTTTACTGATATTTTAGGTTTTTAATTATTTAGCCAACAGTTTAGTTTTGTGGACATTAATGTCACATTTCCCAAATAGAAACTCAAGTATTGAGCCCATGAAGTACAGCTAAAAGCACAGATTTTAATGAACAAATATCACACTGTTTCAAAGTAGAAAGTGCCTTCAAAGTATATTAATATCAAAACAAAACTTAAAATTCTTCACACTGACTGATTGCTAAATTTGGAATTATTATCACAAAGATATAAAATATTATAATCAAGATGGGAGTAGTGAGTGCACTCTCTCATAATAAAATATTTCATAACTATTCACGTGCACGTCTGACCAGTGCCCAGCCAGGGTAATTCGCCGGGCCTGAACTCCATCCAGCAATTTTACAATCCCTGTCACCCAACTGTCACATCTTGTGGAAAAACACATGGAACTGACAAACACCTGATTGGGCTAGAACAGCCTACCACCCACCTCCTGTCCTCACTGCATGCAGGAAAGAGAACGAACAGAACTAGATTACGTAAACTTCTTTGATTTCTACACTCCACTCGTGTCCTTTCTATAAAGGGAGCATGCAAAGAAGCATCAAAACTGTTACACATATGTAGATCAACCGTACAGTACATTCCTGTCTGGTCAATTGCGAAAGAGAACACAGTGTACGACCTTCATCTACCACTAGAATAAGCTATATTATCTACCCACATGACAATGCTGCATGCTTCTAAATTAAACATAGCAATCTTAACAGCCTTAGGCTAGACTACTGATAGTTTGCATAATGAATCTGAATGAAAAAGCTAAAAAGATATTCACACCATAATCTTTACAAGAAGAAAATATGCCTAGCCCACAAAAGCACAGAAGTTTTATGTCATTTTATAAGAATACCTCTGTCAGGTATTTATTGCTCATCTAAGCATAAAGATTATCTGCACCTTAATTGCAACTCCTCTGCTCTCTGGAAATTCCAGAAGATGATAAGTCAGTTCTTCAACCCTGCTGATACAGATTCTTCGATTAGAGGATCTTCGTAGGGCTTGAACTAAAGCTCGAGTCCTGTTATCAATACTCACTCGTGCAATGATCTAAAACAGACAAGAGTTATACAAAGAACATAAAGCTACTCTAAGATACGTATACAATTTGTCAAGACTAATTCCAAAAGGTTATTTTAAGATTTCACAGAAGTCCTGGACAGAGTGTTGTACAAGGATTTCTTAAACAGAAGCAGGCCTTGTTTACCAGGAAACAAATAAAGAATTCTTAGAGCAACCAGACACCAAACAAACTGGCGTCAGGATTTCTAACTAGGAGAACTTTCAGGGCAACTCTGAAATGATTGGACCACGAAAGAGTATGATGTTACTGTCACTACAACCAAAAAAACAGCTACAGCTACAATGTATATAATTATGAACTATATATATACACATGTAAAATACACATCTATACAGATGCATTCTTACATAAAACATTAATATGCATAGAAATAAAATATGTAAAAGCAGGAAACAAAGACTTGCCTTTTCTCTCTGAATGGACAGATGCTTTTCCCTGTCTTCTGCAGTCTTACTCTCTTTTGGTTTGTCTTCCTCATCCTTCTCAGACCCTTCTTGCTCTATCGGTTTACTCTTTTCTGGTGCACCAACTTTTGTTTCCGACCTTAACTTGGGCACCAACCCACCGATGTAACTGTCTACAAAAGCTTGTACACTGTTACTGGGATAGGAAAGAAAGTTTGCAATACTTTTCTTAGTGGAAACTGGAAGAGCAGTACTTGTCTTTTCAGCATCCTGAGTCTCTGTTTCAGGAGCTACAGTGGCTGCTGAAGTCACTGTCTTTTCTTCAGTAATTACAGTATTTCCTGATGAACCAAGCTTATTTGTCACTTCACTTTTAGAGTCCTGTAACAAAGCATTCCTCTTCTTCTCTTGATCCATTACGGAATTATTACTGAAGTACCAGTTGATATGGTCAGCTACAAAGTTGTAAGTCTCTCCAAAATTTGTAGATAAGTAGCTTATGTGAAAAAGGTGGGTTTTAGAGGCTGAATCTTCTGAAGTATCTTGATTAGCGCCGCTTGAGTTTTTTAACAGAGACTCCAAGCTTTCATTTGCATCAGTGGATTTCCTGGCAGCTAGGCCTCTGTTGCAATCCTCCTGAGTTCTGGCATCTGTAACTTGTTTACCATTTTCCAGACTGGCACTGAGGTTATTTTCACCTGCATTACTTTTAGTTGTTTTTCCTGGAGTACCTGAGTGTGATTTTAACCGAGCTATCCGCGACACCAGTTCACTGTGAGTGCCAGACACTGCCTTTGAAACAGACTCTATAGTATTCTTAATTCGTGACATGCGACTGTTCACTTTTGTGAGTCCTTTGGAAGAAGAAGTCAACAGTTTAGAAACTCTGTAGTATAAGAAGTCATGGCTGTAAATGTGTTTGTTACACCAAAACGTCCTGCTTCTGGCCCATTTACACTGAGGCTCGCCTGTATGGAAAACTCTAAGATGAATGCCATGATTTATCCTCCAGAAGACTTTAGGTCTATACAAACACAGGTATTTGTTTCTTTGCTTCCACCAAAGACTTTTTGGGTTAATCACAAAGAACAAATATGTATCTAAAGACAAATGAACTGTCATTACTTATAAATAATTACACCTTTCCTACGTTGCTTGTCTACTTCATTCCAGAAAATATATTTCAATAAATAAGTCCCATATCATGGTGTTTGTTACCTGAAAAAAAAAAAAAGAAACAGAAACCAAACAATGGAAACCGCAAACCAGCAACAAGTTAGACTGAAATCTCAGAGTTGTTTAAAGTAGGTACAGCTTATTCATTGCTCCAGTAAAGACAGACAAACATAATTACGTAATCCTGTTGTGATACCAAGTGCTGAGGACATTCAGTACCGTCATTCCAACTATTTAATTTTAACACGATCTTCCTAAAAGGCCCGTTTACGCTCATTTTGAGGAATCATAGAATCATTAAGGTTGGAAAAGACCTTCAGGATGTGACAGCTGTCAAAAACACTTTGTGGCACATAGCAAACTGCTTGCTAGCCCTCCCAATAAGCAGAACGCTGTACCTCCTGCTAAAACCACTTAGTGGCATACAGAAAACTGCTCGCTGGTCCATCCAGCAAGCTACACCTCCTCGGCACCTTACCTCGTGCCAAGAGACAGCCTTCCAAGCGGCGATGACATTACACTGCCATGAAGGACTCCTCCGAGGGTGAACGGGCACCGGTTCTCAGCACGACCCTTCGGTACAAAACCCCAGTTAGGCTGGACGAGGCTTTTACCCCCCGCAGACACCACACGGCCCCCTCAGGACCCCCCTCAGGACCCCCCTCAGGGCCCCCCCTCAGGGCCCCCCCTCAGAGCCCCCCCTCAGAGCCCCCCCTCAGAGCCCCCCCTCAGAGCCCCCCCTCAGAGCCCCCCCTCAGAGCCCCAGCACCCAGGCCGCAGCCCCACACCCTGTTGCCCACCTCAGCCCCAACCCTCACCCACGTTGTCCCGGGCTGCTATACGCACCCGGGGCGAGCAGCGGGGTTTATTTATTTATTTTTTTCACCCCTCCCCTCCCACCGAGGCCGGACCCGCCGGGCTCCTGCCAGGCCCGGCCCCCGTCCCCCGCCGGCCGCCCCCACCGCGCCAGCGCAGGAAGCAGCTGGGCCGCGGCACTGCGCATGCGCCGTGCGCAGCCCGCCGGAAGCGGCTGAGGCCAGAAGGGGCGGGGCGGTGCCAGGAGGGGAAAGGGCAAGGCAAGGTGGGTGGGGGGTGCTGCGCATGCGCGGGGCGGTGACGTGCGGAGCGGAACGGCCGTCATGGGCGGCGGGCATACTGTAACGGGGCTCCGCCGGGGGTGCTCGAAGTTAGTGGCGCTGGTCGGGAAGGGTGGAGGATGTCTGGGGTGGTTCGTGGGATCCTTGCCCTGGTCGTCACAGAGGCGGTGGTTCCTATTGGGGTTTGGATTCCAGTCGCCTGTCTCTGCGCTTACTGATTAAAAAGAGTAAAGTGAATTTCTTTTCCTGGTGTTTTCTTTGCCCGGGGAAATTTATGTTATTTGTGTGTTGTAGTTAGTATCAAAATCAAATGGATTGAATTTCCTCCATCACATCATTTCCAGCTCCTGAATATTGGGTGAATCACAGGATATCCCAAGTTGGAAGGGACCCACAAGGATCATTGAGTCTAACTCCTGGCTCCACACAGGACCACCCAAAAATCAGACCCGGTGTCTGAGAGCACTGTCCAAGTGCTTCTTGAACTCCAGCAGGCTGGTGCTGTGACCAGTCCCCTGGGCAGCCTGTCCCAGTGTCCAGCCACCCTCTGGGTGCAGAACCTTTCCCTAACACCCAGCCTGACCCTCCCCTGTCCCAGCCCCATGCCGTTCCCTCGGGTCCTGTCGCTGTCCCCAGAGAGTAGAGCTCAGCGCCTGCCCCTCTGTTTCCAGGGGCATATAGCACACTGAATAATTTATAGTTCCTTTTTTTGCCCCCTCTCAGATTTTTATGATTCTTAAGAGCAGTACAGAGGCAGTTCTCCCAAAGCACTCCCTCTGTGAAGTGCTCAGTGGCTCTGAGAGCTGTTTGTTGTCCAGGATCCCCATGGCACTGCATACCAGCATGTCACACCCAGTTGCTCAGATCTTCTCTCCAAGGCCTTCTCCAGGTTGCTGCTTTCTGGACTGCATCAATCTTCTGCAGGTGTGGCCTGCACTCCCTTGTCCATAGATGATTACCTATCTGTTTGTATTATTTAGTGATGGCCTACTCCCGGCAAATGTTTTTAAGACTCGTGGGCTATTCTTCAGTTTGTTGTGTGTTTTCACTATATATGGTAAGGTTTGCTTTTAAACCAAATAGAATCATAGAATCATCTAGGTTGGAAAAGACTTAAAGGTCATTGAGTCCAACTCTCAGCCTGACCTACTGAGTCCCATCACTAAACCACATCCCTCAGCACTACATCCACCCATCCAAGGATGGGGGCTCCACCACTTCCCTGCGCAGCCTGTTCCAGTGCTTGACCGCCCTCTCCATGAAGACATTCTTCCTGATACCCAATCTAAACCTCCCCTGGTACAACTTGAGACTGTTTGCTTGCATCCTAACACTTGTCACCTGAGAAAGGAGACTGACACCCTCCTCGCTGCAGCCTGCTTTCAGGTAGTTGTAACGCAGGTAGCAGGTGGCCCATTGGTTTATGTGTTTCTTTAGGTAAAGGCCACTTACTGCTATGAGAACGACACAGTACTGGTAGATTTTGGGCTATGGTACAGGAGTAGTTTCTTTGCCAGTGATGTTAGGCTAAGCAGCCTCCCCTGCTGCACCTGCCCTTCTGCATGCCCCAGGACTCCTCCTTGTTTGGCTGCCTGGTGAACTGGGGTGGATCTTGTAATATGGCTTAAGAAGCAGTTGCCCATCTAAAGCAACAGTCTGAGCTGGCACTTAGTAGGATAAATTACATTCTTACAGCAACAAGGAGTTAGGCAAAACAAGACCAACAACTTCAGTAAGAAGGAAGTTTGGCCACAGGCTGTCCATGCATATCCTGCCTTTCTTTGACTGGCAAATTATGTGGTGAATAATGCGGTCCCTTTTATCTTTACATAGCTTTTCCCTGAACAGTCACCTTTCTCCCATAAGGTCTTTGTAAAATTCCTTTCTGTGCTTGCTCAGGCATTCATTTTACCACAGAGATATGTACAACATGTATTTACCACAGAGATATGTACAACATGTATATACTACCGAGATTCATACCTCTCCTAAGGAAAAGATTCAGGGATTTCATATTTCAAGTCTAATTGCAAACCCAGACATTCTTGCCACACAGGTCTCCCCGAGGATGGCTCGACCTGTCTGATCTGACTTGTTCAGAGGCCTGTAATACATCAGGTTTGCAAAACAACCACACAAATCAGCAAAAAAACTAAGAAAACACTGGACAAGTAGGCATACATTCATGTATTCCCAGGCACAAATTCTGCATCCACACCTTCTCAGACAGTTTTACAGTTTAGTCTTGTCTTTACTGCAGAGGTGACCTTAAGAAGAAATGATTTCAATTAATTTATCTTAAAGATAGACAACTCCACTAAGCTAATTTTGTGAGTTCTCCTAATAGTTAAAAGAGAGTTGATTCATCCCATTTGACTAACTGCCTGCTTTTTAGGTAAGAAAGGTGAATCTATCTGAGGCACTCAGAAGGTGGCTATCTCCAATTACAGTACTTTTCATATAATATGTAAATGAACACATTTATCACATTTTGAGATGTATTTTAATTTTAATAGGATGTACATTAGCTATTTCAAAATTACGCTTGCTTCAATACTTTCTATGAAAAGCCTCAAAGAAGGATTTGTTGTGATTATCAAAATTTTGTTTGCTGATCTCTATTAGATTGCATACCCAGCTTAAGCTTTGTCAGAATGGTCACTTAAAATGTGACAGTTTCCAGTTTAGGATAATACTGAAAGTAGTTTGATTTTAATGAGTGCTGTTACTGTAACTTAATTTAAAAAAAAAGAAAAAAAAAAGGCTTTCAAAATGTTTTCTTAATGTACATGCTCATGCATGTTTTTGTAGGTAAGATGCAAACTGTAAATCAAATTATAACTCAAAAATTGTGGTAAATCTCACTGCTTTAATGAAAGAGGAATTGTTCTTTGGTGTACGTGATTTCTGCCATTTCAAAGCCAGACTATCATCTCCATACTGTGCCCATTTATAACTACACTATACTTTTAAATTTCAGAAATTATTTTTAGCATTTACAATTATATGTGTGTCTTGGACTGCTGCTTGTGAAGAAAGTCATCATGCATTGCATTATGAGGCAGTTGGATAAAAATTGGATATTTACTAGAAGTAATTGTTCCAAAATTTGTCTTTCTAGGGTTCTCTCTTCTGATCTATGATGTATGAAAGTTTTCTATTTCCTTACAGTCTCTTTCACTATAAAAGGTGGAACAGATACACTGAAATTAATAAATCCTGGAATTGTTTACAAAATTAAATTTTACTCTTCATTGTTATTTGACGGGCATTTACATAGGTAACCTGAGACTATGTCTCAAGGATATAAAAAGGGTCTGATTTTTACCCCAGATGGAGCTCTCCCTCTCCCTCTCCCTCTCCCTCTCCCTCTCCCTCTCCCTCTCCCTCTCCCTCTCCCTCTCCCTCTCCCTCTCCCTCTCCCTCTCCCTCTCCCTCTCCCTCTCCCTCTCCCTCTCCCTCTCCCTCTCCCTCTCCCTCTCCCTCTCCCTCTCCCTCTCCTCCATCTTCACCTATCTCCCTCCTCCAGTGCTGCACTTCTTTCTTATTTTGAACAGGTTGAAGCTTCACTGGACCATTCGGTCGACTCTTAACTCTTGGACTGAATTCTCAACTCCGTGACACTCCACACCCTGTGGCATGGATCAGCATCGAAAGTCTGTCCATTACTTTGGACTTTGGACTGCTTTCTGGGCCCACTTCTGGTGGTGATAATCCTCTTCTGAGATTGGCTTCCTCAATTTGGCCTTTGAGGCTGGTATAACCTTGATGTCCTTTCTGGGGTCTGTTTGATGCATTTGGTACTGATGATTTTATGCATATATATGTATGTATATGATCTGTCATAAGTACATTTTTGATAAGTATAACATAAGTATAGGTTATAGTGTATAGCATAACTGTGCTGTTACAGTATATATAAATTTGTAATCCACAAGTGTATTCACTGCCATAGTATTACTGACAAGTTTGTTGCACCTATACTACTAACCTATATTTCCTACTTTATTAGTGATTTTACTACCTCTAATTGCCTCTACCACCCAACTCTTGCTACTATTAAACCTGAACAGAACAACTTCCAGGGGTGAGAATTTAATTCTGAGAACATATTTTTGCACATATATGTATATATATATGCACACTTTCACTGTACATTTGATATAAATGTATTATAAGTACAATTTATAATATATTATAATATTATTATAATATTATAATATATTATAAGTATGTATGCCATTTGAGCATATACAGACTATTTTTTTAATCGCTTGCCTATTGATTATGGATGGCATTCTGGAAATGCAGCACAATCATCTGTAGTCATCAGCACAATCATCTGTAAGACACTCAAACAAACTGAAAAAAAAAAAATCCCAAGGATTTCAAAGCACTAGGACAAATTAACATAAATTGTTAGAGTAGTATTCTGCTAGTAATGGTATCTGAGATAATTGCTTAAATCTAACATCTTCAATTAAGCCTTAGGGAAAATGCTGTTTTCTGTTTTCATCAACGTAGCATGACAGGCAGAACCTGTGTAGTGCTCCCATTTTTTCAGCTTTCTAAATGCAGAACACAGGCATTCTGCTTTTTAACGCTAGATGGCAGACAAAAATGAGAAAACATTTCATTTTTTTCAAAGATCCCATATTGAAAAAGTAATTTGCAACTTGAATGAGCATACACTGAAAGTTCTCAAAATAATAAGAATGAAGACTATCGGACACAGATACTTATGACAGTTTGGACACTTCCTGCAGCCTTTCATTTGGATGGATTTTTTTGGCACAAATACTGCAAAAAATCAAGTGGAACATTTCTACATTATTTTCTTATTGCTTTTTTATCTCAGTTACATCCCTTCAATATTTTTCTCTTGTCAAAGAATGACTAAAAATTCTGGAAACCTTAAGAAGGCTTAAAAAACTCAAACAGAAGAAAATTTTTCAGAGACAACTGTCCTTGCTAGTTAGTCTCATGCTTGTGTAATTGCCGTCAGTATATTCAAAAAGGAGGCAATATAAAACCTAATATAAAACTTAGTATTTTTAATTTTACATCAATTTTCTAAAATAATTAGGCTGCTTTGCTCCTTATTGAATCCCAGAAAGTAATACCGAAGTAGCGTTTATTAAGGAGGAAGTTCAATTTCATAGAAATTGCTGTACTAAACATTATGTCATTTGCCTATCAGCCAATTAATATTTTGGGCTGTTACCCCATTCCTGTCCCAGATGTGTCTTCCAAAAGAAGTGTTTGGCAATTCCTTTAGCAGGAGGATCAGAATCCCTGAGAGCACATCCACGTTCAATCATTTGTCAAAATGTAAATTCATCTAGCTATAGCACCACACTAGTGTGACTGCTTGCAGGCCCTGGGCTGCTGTCTGCACCATGGAGGCAGCATTTGCTCTTTGTGTGTGCACCAGGTTCTATTAGTTAACGCGAGAGTCTCAGATTGCTGTGCAGAAACCTGCTTTGCATTGCCTATTATGCACAGGTGTGTGCTGCATTTGTAGGACTGGTAACCAGTACAGACTTCATGGTGTGCATACACAGTACTGGATCTGTAACAGGTCACACCAAATCAAACCTGATCTTTCCCTCTTTGTGCTGCTGTTGTGGCTGCACAGGTTCCATGCCAGCCTGGCTGCCTTCAGCAATGCATTGTGCAGAGCATGCAACCGAGTAAACGATAATCAGAGAAGACTCAAGTTATTCTCATTGCGTCTTTCTTATAGGGGTTGTTCCAAATGAGAAAAGTAAGTGTACTGGAGCAGAAGGTAAGTGCAAAAGTAAATGTGGCTTTTCTGCCTCATCGTTAGGAAGTCACCTACAAGGATGGCCATAGCTTCTGGTCTTGGTTCATCAGATTCTTCTCATTATACAATAGTTTTTGGTGTAAAATGCACATACAAGACTAAACACGAGCATGGCCTTCCCCTTCCCATGAGAGTGTTTTAGCCACAAGGCTGTAGAGCTATGTCCCTTTCTCATAGAATCATGGAATGGTTTGAGTTGGAAGGGACTGTTAAAGATTATATCTGGTTCCCATGGTTTCTTCTTGGTTCCTTGAATCTTCCATTCTTTTCTGCATAGTCATCTAGTTTCAACAAGAGGTGAAGAAAGCATTTTATGTTCTGCACTGCAAATAAAACAATAAACAAGAAATTATCTTAGGGAATCAGAAGTATGTATTTAAGCCTTTTCAGGCTGAAAATAGCACTGAACCAATTCTCTTGCATCACCCGGGCAAATATTCTGTTCAGAATAGTGTTATACTAGATATTGTCAGTGACCTTATTGCTTTTCCTCTTTTCTCCTATTCCTGCTGTTCCTTCTCTCCCTACCCAGGGATCTTCATTTTCTTACACAGTTTAAAGGAACTGGATGAGTCCCAGTGTGTTCCTTGAAGGAATAGTTGTAAGACACCTTTAGAATTACAGGCTCTGCATTTTCAGTGGGTGAAGATACCAGACTCTTGTTGGGAGTTAAGAACTTAGATTATAGTCTGAATATAGATTTCAGCTATGCATCCTTGTGTTCATTTTCGTACTTTGCTACTTCCAAGCAGTTTCCTGTTTCCCACACAATATAGGGAGTTTGGATCCCTAATCAGGGTTTGTGATTCTATTGGTATATAAAGTTCTTTATAGCTAGCTTTTATTTCCTGTGTCTCCACAGCTCATAGTCACGGTCTCTGGCCTTGACCAGAGCTTTTGTGCATGCTAGAAATCAAGCCGCTAAAAATAAGAATGTAGTAATCAAATAATTATATTGTAATTATGAATAATGCAGGAGATTACTTAGAATTTGTAATTCAGTCCCATGCTAGAGGTCATATTACAAATCCTTTCCAGCCCACTGTGATTACTATAATAGTTGCTCTGTTATTTTTCAGCACTCGAGAACTGATAGAAGTGAATTTCATTACTGCTGCATCTGGTTGAGAGATTGTGTAAGTGTCAGACAACACTCTTGGCATGAATGTAAGAGGTCAAAGCACAGTCTCTTTAGGTACACTGGAATTAATTCACTATCCTCATTGTTTGCTATTGCTGATTCAGTATTGTCTGAATCAGACAATGAGAAACAGACTCACTGCTATTTATTTTATTTTTAATTCAAACATTGAAATAAGTCTGACCTTTGCACCAGGCCATGAAGTACTATACTAGGTTCCATCTTAGCATTTCTCCCTTTGTTCAAAATCTCTGTTTATAACTTCTAATCTGTGGAAGAAGTACTTTGTCATTCTTCTTCAAAACCATTCAATCTCTAAACCAGAGCTCCTTCTCCTGAAGTTACACATTATTTCTCCGTTTTTCTTAGCTCTGTCCAGAGCCTCAGTGAGGCTCCTGTGGGTATCCGTATCTGTCAATTGTTTTCCACAGCACTGGTGGCAGGTGAGCTGGCAGGCCATTTAGTATCTTAATGAAGAATCCAGACTGTCTGGAAAGCAGCAAATGAAAAAGATAGGTTTTGGAAGAAGCCTACGTACCTAATTTATAATGATTTATTTATGTCTCAACTTAAAGTAGCCTGATGAAAGTTGTCGAAATACTAGTAAAAGCTTAGTATCGTACCACTAAACACTATTTATTGAAGTTGCACAAATTTTCACAGCTGCTATGAGAAGAAGGTGTTATTTAGAGAATAATCTACAAGCTGTGGAAAACAATTCTACCACCGCAATTCAATTACGTGGATTAAGGAAACCGGTTATAGTCTTCAGGCCAAGTGGGACTCACTCACTGCTGTCAGTAACAGCTTTGAAATCAGAAACATGCACAAAGGATGAGGTCAGCACTGTGAATAATAAAGTTTAAAGTTTTTTTTGAAACAGGTTAAAAAGTTATTCTCTCGAACATAATGTCCTTAGGGATTAAAAAGAGGCACGTAGTAATTTACGTAGTTAGTGTTACTGTTCTGTGACGAGTACCTACAATATAGGACTTCCACGTCAGAGGAGGTCAATACCTATTGTTTTTTCTTCAGCTTTAATGCCCATGGCAAATTCCTACTGCACTTAGTTTAGGAGAATCTTGCTCCAAAATATTGCCTAAGAGTAATAATAGTAATTTGATGTGTTGCAGTCCAACATTTTGAGGATATAAAGACTTTTTTTTTTGTTATGTAGGTTTTAGTCTTACTGAAGTAACTTTTCCTTCCTTTAAATACACCATTAGCACACTCACCTGAACGCAGTTTTACAGAAAATGAAAGGCATCCAGGTTGTGTATAGGGAAGCAGCTTTTGCACACACATACATATATGAGCACACACATGCACACGTGCACACGAAATATAGGCATGTGCGCAAGTAAGAGCCTAGTCCACTTTGAAGGGTTTGAATTTCAATTTCACTATATAAATAAGTTTAGCAGGACAGAATGTTGTCTCATGTTCACTACCATGTTAATCTGAAAATTTAAGGTAGTTTATAGTATATCTGGATTGAAAATTGATGAGATTTTGGATTGTCCGGACATATTTTATAATAGTCTTTTGGCTTTCCTAAAAGTTCTGCTTCTTGCTCAGAAGTTCTTTTGTCCAAATCAAAGCTTTATTCTTTCTGAGGAATAGAGTTATTGACACTATTCATCATTTTGTGTCTTATCCTGTTGTGACAAGCGTTAGTAGCTGCCTGTGTTGCATAATTGAATATATACTCTCTGCAATATTGTTTTCAGTATATTTTTCTCTGTCTTTAGTCATCACCTTTGATTTCTCTGTTGCATTTGAGGCTGCTTTATTTCCATAGCCCCTCTCTAATAACTTTCTGACCATATAGGGCTGGAGTGAATCATTATGCCTGGTCCAAAGAACTTTGTGTGTTAATGAAACTATTAAAAAACTGGTGGTTTTCTTTGTTTGTTTGTTTGGTTTGGTTTGGTTTGGTTTTTGTTTGTTTGTTTTAAAAAGAAACCAGAACTCTAAGAGGATGTACCAATACAGCAGCAAAACGGTGTACATAATTTTGGTCCAGTAAAGATGACTTACAATGAAGTAGTTTATATGCCAAATCTAGGAATAAACCATGTTTTAATATTGAAAAAATATGAATCTTCCTTGTTCTAAATGCATTAATACTACAGGCTAAATTCTTGAACAGTACTCATATACTTTTCACTCATCTTGTAAGTGAAAGAATCCATGTGCTAGAAATTGTACTACTTCCAAAAGGAGTTACATTTTTTTGCTACTGGTATACATTTACACTACTTAATGCTTTTCCTAGAATGTATTATCTATCACTACAGCAATTGCAGTGCAACACTATGCTAATTCTTTTTATCTCCCCTATAATATATTACTAAGTAAATTTTTTATATAAAAATATATTAAGAAGTCAATATTTCTACTATATTCTTGATAACTGAATCTTTCACTGCACACTCATCTTTTCAATCCTACAGGCTCTAAGGTAGTTGTTTTTTACATTTGGAGGTTTTAAAACAAATAGAATCACATCACCACTTAGAAAATCAGCTTCGATTTCTCCAAAATCCTTTGGCGATGTAGCCAACTATGCAAAAATTTACTTTTCTTAATTAATTGGTCTTTGTGATTTAATGAGTACAGTAGCAATAATCTACTAGCTCTTTAGATCTACAGAATCTCACAGGGAAAAGAGGCAGACCTGTGTTTCTTAAGTCAAAACAGACAACAGTGTTTTCCACTTGATCTTTTCTTAAATAGGAATTTTTTAGAACTTGTTTATGCATTCCAGAATAAAAGAGTGCAATCCTATTATCTTCACAAGTTGTATTTAATAAATAATGTCTGCCATGAGATGAAACAGCTGATGTTTTTTAGAACGCTTTTTTTGTTGTTGTTGCTTTTAACACTGAAATGCACATAATTCTACTTCAGCATATATTTCTTGCCTGGCTTGGCAAAGAATATCTGCAATACATTGAGCAATTCATGCAGTTTTTGGAAGACAAATATTGTTTAGTCTGGCAAAGATTTTTTTCAAGAGTAAACTTATACCAGCCTATAAATGCTTTAAGAGCAGCTACAGAATTAATGGAAAAAAATTCTTCTCAATGGTGGCAGATGATGCAACAGCAGCCAATGTGGGAGTCTCTGAATGAGCATTATGAAATAATTCGTCACCAAGAGCACTGGAAGAAGCTTTCCATAGAGGTAGATTTTCTGTACTTAATGGATTTCAAGACTTGAGTGAAAACTGTGTCTGACCTGAACGAGTGATAGTGCCACTTCAATAGGCAGTTATACTCTGGAGAAAGACCTCAAGATGTCCCTTCCAACCAATGTTTCTGTAATTCTGTGATTTTATGATTAAGGTACTCAGGCTAGTACAATCAGTATTGTTGCCATAGGAGAAATTATGGCTGAGATTTGCCTAATCCTAGCTTTGAAAATATCTTCTTGAAAAACAAAGTGACTTGAAGTCATTACCCAGCTACAGGTACAGAAAAAAATGCTTACCTGACTTACATCTTATATAGCCTCAATAAATTAGGATGGATTACCTGACAGTACCACAGATATAAAGTATCAAATGCTAGAGGAAGGATAATGGAAGGAATGATTGTTTGAATAATGTTGGAATTTTGCAAATCACAGAAGTAACAAAACAGTGGGCTATATATCATTTCAAAGATAAATTTGAGAACTAATACACTGAGGAAAGTACATGAAAAGATGTTAGAAAGTTAAATATTTCCACAGTCCTTACACAATGGTAGGGTAAATCCTATGCTAAATGAATCTTGGGCAATGTCACTAAGGAAACTCAAAGGGTACTCAATACCTATGTTACTTAGCTGAAGGCTTGATATGTTTTTTGTATGTGATGGGAGTTGAGAGACATAGCTCACATGTAATCCGTAGGTCAGAGGAATTAGTTATTCACCTTTACTCAGCACTTTTTATACCGTGTCTGGAATACTGCCACCAGTTTTGGAGTCCCAGTACAGGAAAGATGCTGATGAGCTTGAGTGAGCTTGGCATGGGCCCATGAAGATGGTTGGAGGGCTGGAAGATATAACTTGTTAGGGGAGGCTGCGTGTGCGGGGCTTCTTCTCTGCACAGGAATGAGGGGGAGAGAGGTGATGCTGACTCCTCTCTTGATCTCAGTAAAGCCCAACAGTAATGGATGTGGTCAAAAAGCTGTTTTAGTAAGGTAGGATATTGGGACTGCAGGTAGCAAGTAAATCTTAAATCTTAGTCCCTTCAGATGCTGGGAACCCCTCTTCTGTGTCGTATCAGAGAGATCTTCCCTGAGCACGTTGCACACATCCTGTCTGTGAAGAGGTCCCTCCTTTCTTCCATGCCATGGAGCCTCATATTTTGTGTAGCAAATCATCACATATCTTCTCCTGACAGGCTGGAACATCATCTGCATCATACATTCACCGCTAAAGCACAGGCTTTAAGTGCAGGGCCCAGTAGAGCACATACGGAAAGATTTTCCACAGTGACTATAATTGTTAGAACAGGCTACCCAGGGAGGTTGTGGGGTCTGTGCTCTTGGAGGTTTTCAGGACCTGAGTGGACAAACCCTAAGTGAACTGGTCTGAATTAAGTGTTGACCCTGCTTTGAGCAGGAGGTTGGACAAGAGGCCCAAGAGGCATTCCAGTCTGAAGGACACACTACAGCCGTGTGATTCTGGAGTTGTGAGCAGACACCTCATTTAAGTGCATTAATCTGTGAGTTGAATCCTTCCCTACTAGCTAGCTGACAAACATTAGATGAGAGCCCATACTGAGAAAACCAGCAGAAGTTAATTAAAATGTGTCTTCCCACACTACTGAAAGTAAATAATTTAGGGAAAGAATTTAACTTGGACAGATATGGTTGGGAATGAAGCAAAGCTGGGCAACAGGAGAAGGAACTATCAGAGTAAAAGAACAGCTAAGACTGCTTAAACATTTTCATCTGTTATTCTGTTTTTCTTTTCTCAGAGAGTAATATTCCCAGAGTGGAATCAATTTCAGTATAACATTATCCTAAATGTCAGCTAGCATGGATGAAAAAACTGGAAAGGGCACAATTATAAAGTTATGAAACCATTAACATATATTGAACTAATTATATGCAAGATGGAGTGGAGTCTTACATCACTAGGACAGTTTGTACGAGGAGCACCACCTCCCTTTTTATAAAAATGTCAAAGGCTGACGTGTTGCAGTGTGCTTGCCCTTCAGCCCATGTCCACATACTGGGTCTGACACCCATTACAGCACATGTGCTGCCCAGATGGTGTGTGCTGTGTCCATGTGCACACCTCTGAAGAGCTGTGTGTTCCCAGGGATCTTGTTCTAGGTGTAGGTGATAAAGCACATTTGCTCGAAATACATCTACCCGTACAGTAAGCCCTGTGAAAATCATACAGATTTGATTCGGGTACTATCTTCTGGTTAGTCTTCCGATACTATCCCAGAAGTGACTTGTGTTTCATATTCTAGTCTTTTTACGTATAATTCCTTCATCATCTTTCAGATCACAAAGTGTAAATTTATCTTCCATGCCTGACCCTGGGCTTGGTTTTTGTTCAGCGTGTTTCTGCTTCAACCCACTTAGTCCCAGCACTGCCTGGATGGAGATGTTTACCCTGTCTCCTGCTAGAAGAACAAAGACAACACCTGGCTTTTTGTTAACTCATGGAGTGAGGATGCCAGGGTAAATGATTTCGGAGCACACACCTGAAATTTTGTCTCCATCTGAAGGCAGAGTTGGAGATCAGCCAGCCTGCTCTGCAGCACAGTGTCTGCAACCAGAATAATTGCCAGGGATTCTTGGGCTGTGGCCAACTCAGTTATTCTCCTGGAAGTTAGCAAGTGAAGGGAGTGTGAGGGTAAGTGCAAGAACATTTGTTCACTTACTCTCTTGCCATGCTGTTTTCCGCTAATTGGGATGGATTACAGACCGGGGGGGGGGGGGGGGGGGGAAATAAAAAGAAGCAACCTTAGGAATCCAAGTTTGTTACAAACAGGTTTCTAGTTATGAAAAAGTAATAATAAAAAATCAGGTATATTAGATTAAGTTGTTATGATTCATAGCCTTCACAACACAGTCATAAAGAAAAGCTGTTGTAGACTCAGGCAGCTGCAGCAGTGTTCAGATAAATCTGGGATAAGGACTCTAATAGCTGCTGTCAGTGGCGAAGTTTACCGAAGCTGTTCTGCTTGTCTGTTGTCTGCTCTCACAGTCTTACTCTTGCTTGAGATATTAACATCAGTCCCGTGCTAGGATGGAAGGGGCAAAGAGACGGAGAGAAAAGGGATCTCACTGCCCTTATAAACCTTTGTAGTTCAGCATCCTGTTTATGAATTTTGCCCTACCCCTGTCTGTTGATACGTGAACACATTCAGTTTCAAGATGTCTATTCATCTTTCAGCTGCTTTTATAACATAGTCATGATCACAAAGATAAATCAGTATAGATATATAGCGTACTATACATGCAGTGTGTATACTTTTAACCTTATCAGTTTCCTCTTCAGAAGAACTTCAAATTACCAGTCCCCTGACCTTATCCAAAAGGATATGAGTGCTCTAGCTTCAGACAAGGTTGCAAACCAATATGTGTTATCTTTCATATTGAATTAATTCCTTTTATTAAATCCATCTTTTTGTGATTAAGAGGACAGACTGAGGGAGAACAAATGAAATTAAATCAAAATTGTTATTCTTATCTGCCACTACCAATATGCAAAAGTTACACTGGAAGATTGAAGAACAATGAAATTCTTGTGGTCATGATATGACTTACTACTCAAAGATAAAAAGGATCAGATAGTGAAAAATGACCTCTCAGCCTTTAGCACTAGGAGTATAGAGACCCTAGGAAACCGTTTCCTTGTACAGACCTTTTCCTCAGTTGGATTTCCCACTGAATTTTCACTTATTTTCCTATTAAATTCTCAGTAGACTCACAGTCCCATTAAAAGTAACTTATTTCACATGTGTTATTTTTCATTTTGCTGAGAAAAAAACAAACAAACAAACAAACATCCAAGGCTTGACCCTATTCTTGAAATAAAAAGATTATTTTTAGGGCAGTTAAAAGCCTTTTTTTTTTTTCTTTTCTTTTCTTTCTTTCTTTCTTATTTTTTTTTCTCAGAATAAGGTGACTTAGATACCCCCCCTCCAAAAAATAAAAAAAAAAAAAACTATGGAAAAATGTATCTCTTTGTCTGTGCTGCGTTTAGGATGTGGTCTTGCCCCAGGAGCCCAGAGGAGCGCAGTTACGATGCATCTGAGCTCAGGGGCCCAACTTTCCATCTACGTCCAAACATTCCTTCTGATTAAGCTGAAGCACACACTCCTGGGTTGCGTAAAAAATATCCGAGTGAACTCTCATGAGTAATATCGTTTGAGCATGATTTTGGCCGCAGCTATTTACAAGTTCGGCTTTTGACTGAAGTGAGTAATTTAATTATGTCGAGCCTGTGAAGTTCTCCTTTTATTTATGTATTTCACCCAATTGTGTGGCTCGCGTTGCTATTGGCTCGGGTCCCTGCAGCCTACCAGATGACTCTGGAGTTACATAAGGCTCGACTCGGAGCCTATATAAAGCCTTTTTGCACTCCAGCAAGAGGCAGAATTTTATCGAGACACAGGTCCAGTGCTTTGGTTCGCACAAGCAGGAGGAGATTCGCTCGAAGATATCCTGAAACCTGAACCTGTGCTGGTTTATTCGCCAGCCAGCACTTCACAGCTGTCAACCTGAGTCGCAAGTAGCAGCTACTGTGAGTAGCTTCCGTGCACTATGAAGAATTTTTCATTTCCTATGCAGGATAGCACACATCAGACTGAAAGTCCTTCTACTCACAGATTCCTGAGTTTGACAAATAAGTCAGATCCCGTTGGAAGACCAGAAAGAGATGAGCAATTAGCTCAAGTAGAGATTGCTGTACTGGGGGTGATATTTCTGACAGCGTCTGTGGGCAATTTTATTCTCATTTTGGTGCTGTGGAGAAGAAGAAAGAAGCTCTCTAGGATGTATGTATTCATGCTTCACCTCAGCATAGCTGACTTAGTGGTAGCCTTTTTTCAAGTACTGCCTCAGCTTATATGGGATATTACAGATGTTTTCATAGGGCCAGATTTCTTGTGCAGAATTATCAAGTATCTACAATTGCTGGGCATGTTTGCCTCCACTTACATGATAGTGGTCATGACAGTGGACAGATATCAAGCAGTTTGCTACCCTATGGTCACTTTCCAAAAGAAGAGAGCTCTGTGGAACATTCCCATTTGCACCAGCTGGTCTATATCCTTGATTCTTAGCCTACCACAGGTATTTATCTTTTCTAAGACTGAAATATCTCCAGGTATCTTTGAATGTTGGGCTGAGTTTATTCAACCGTGGGGCCCTAGGGCATACGTGACTTGGATTTTTGTAGTTATATTCTTCATTCCCTCAGCCGTCCTTATCACATGCCAGGTTAAGATCTGCAAAATAATCAAAAGAAATATATATGTGAAAAAACAGAATGAATATGAAGTAACAAATCAGAAGCAAGTCCTGCCATCCCGAGCAAGCAGTGTGAACTGTATTTCAAAGGCTATGATCAAGACTGTAAAAATGACAGTGGTGACAGTTGTTGCATATGTTCTCTGCTGGTCACCTTTCTTCATTGCACAGCTGTGGTCTGTGTGGTTCCCAAGTGTCATTACTGAAGGTAAGATACTCTCCATCCTCATTAATAACTTCATAGCAGGCTAGCACATAGCTTTAGATGTGGACTTTGCTTTTGTGTAAAAGTTATCTGTGATCATTTGGCTATGATTAAAAATAAATTACTGTATTGTTTATCTACTGTATAGACTTAGATACAGAGGACTTCATATATTATGTGTTGAAAACATCATGTAAGTAAGGGTGTGTGTGTTTTGAGTGGTGAATGATTCTGTGATTAACAAACAGCACAGTGAAAGTAATGTTCTGGCAAGGGTTCAGTTCAGACTTTTGGAGGTTTCAGATACTATCGCGGCAGTATTTGGGGCTCTTGCGATGAAAAGAAATGGTTAATTATTCAATGTAATAAAATAAATATTTCTTATTTAATGTATAGAACAGTGGTGTTCTAAGAAATCTGATTTTTTGGATATTGAAATCATGTTGATGAGTATCTGTAGTACACTATAAGACAATTAAAAGTCATGAAACAGCTCTTTATAAAGAAAAAAAAAAAAGCCTAGTAGATGTATCAAAGAACACCATGCTGGAAACAAGATTAATCATGTCAAACTTATACTTGCCTCTTTGTGAAAGGCAGGCTCTCTGGTAGGTGAGTTTATTTAAGTTCACCTATTGAAAACTTAAAGATATTAACCCTAAAATATATAAATAATAGCTGTGTCTGATAAAAAAAAATAAATCTGATCTTTGTTTTAAGAATTCTTTCTATCAGTGTGAATTTGAGTATTACTCTACATATATTTATATCAATATCTGTGTTTGTATGTGTCTGTATAGCAAGTTAGCAATTGCTTTTAAATGTAATGCAGCTACATCAAAAAAGAGCTGTAAAGAACTATTTAACTCTGAAATGCATACAATACAGTATGCTTTATACCTTAGACAGTTAAAAATGGCATTGAAAACATGGGATTTTCCCAGTATTACTGTAACATTAATATATGAGCAAGTACACCATAAAGCAGCAGATTGTGAAAATGTTACTTGCATGAATGCTTAATTTACTCTGTTATCCCTTTAACTACTTCATTCCAGGTTCAGCATTCACCATTATCATGCTTCTCGGCAATTTAAATAGTTGTACCAACCCGTGGATTTACATGTATTTTTGTGGCCACATCCCATATTGCACAAATAAGCAGCTGGAGAACACCTCAGCTCAAGAAGAGTCGGTGATCACAGGAAGCATTCATCTTGTAGACAGAGACCCTGAGGAAAACATTACTTCTGCATAAATGTTGAATGCTTTTTCTTGTTTTGTTACATTTGCCATGTTTGCAGGACATATCAATATTTCACCATCGTATCTTGTTTTGTGGATAAGGAAGCTGGAAAATTGCCTTTTGTTGTATAAATATATTTTTCTGCAGTTCTGTAGCATATGCAGAAGTTTCTGTGTTGTGCAAACTTGAATCAATACTTCCATCACCACTGTGTTATCAAAATGAATTCTTGTAAAGACTGGCAAAGATACATAAAGTATCTCAGATATTTCACGTCAAAAACTACTTCTGTGATTCTGGATTTCTAAGTAGCAATTTTCTATAACTTAACCCAACAAACTGAGACATACTTGGAAAGGAATCTGACATAATTAGACTTGAATATGTTTTTAAATTGAATTGTTTGTCATTGTAACGTGATTGGGGGACAGCTTGACAAATCTTGAGAAATAAGCAGAAAGTCTTTTTTTTTTTTTTTTGCCAGCTGTAATTAATACCTGTTTTTATTAACTCCATATATACATGTATACAATTCTGAGTAGCTTACTGTCCTTTTTAAAAAAGAATTCAGTTTCCTTGTGACACTGACAACCTACTTCAGTGTCTGATGCTGTTGTGAATCACAGAAGGTCAGTAGCACAGTGATGTTCCAGGTTTGTGGCTTCCTATTACAAAGCCATCAACGCGGGATTTGATCTCCCATGCATTTCTTGATGTGCAAGCAGTTAGCTGAAACTCTCCACACATTTTAAAATGTATACATGCCTTAAATAAAAATAAGCACTAGGAGTGTACACTCCCATTTGGCATTCTGCGTATTTTTATGCAGGTTGTATTCAGACCTGTTTGTTCTGGCATGTGATTTATTGACAGAATGTGCTCAGAACCTCTTCAGGTTCTAATTCAATCATTTCACCTTTGTGGTAAAAATAAATCTGCATATCTTTATTTCAAAACGCCATTCGCTTGCTAGTGTGTGGGTGTTTTATGCAGGTAGCTATTTATTCCCCTCCCAATGTCTACAATCTAATCCCAGCAGAATGGAAGGAATATTAGCAAGGCTCTTTCAGGTGTGACCAGAGCTGCATTCACAGAGATTATTGGTGATGCTTGCATATCATCTGCCTACATTATATCAATGCTATATCAGTGCTATTCATGCATCATTTTTATGATTGCTAGCAATCTCAAACTCGTATTTCAATGGAAAAGCAAAAGTTTTTTTTTTAATAACCTTTGAGTTGTACTCAAAGTAATACTGAGTAAATACTGATTGAATTGTGAGAAGCGGCAATGTATAATAATAGTTACACTTCAGGTTAATGTGTGCTGATATGATTGAATATCCTCTCATTTCTATTTCCCACATAGTTAGACCAGAAAGGGGTACCGCTGTTCTTTAAGGTGGAGAAAGCTAGTGTCCCAGTCCAAATGGCTAGAAAAGTCTCTAGCAAGAAGGAAGAGAAAGAGGCTGGGTGAAGATAGTGCCAGAGCCAGACAGGAATGGGATGAATCTGTATAAAGACTCTATTATAATTGAAATTTTAATTTTTTATTCACCATTTTCCTCCCCTCTTTTTAATTAATGTTTAGTAATTCTACCCCTCAACATGTTCCCAGTTAGATCAATTACCAAACTTAAGTGACAATTTCCTTATTTGGGGTACAAATGTCCAAAATGTAATCCGTACTATTGATGGGATATTTGTTGTATTAAACCATTCTCTTTCCAAGACTTTATTTCAAATTAGCTCTCAGTTAGGTTGTCCCTGTTGACTTAATCCAGTGGTTAAAGATATTTTTTTTTTTGGTCTTTCTGCTTCCTTCAATTACAGTTAGTTATATATTAAAAATGCAGTGTTATAGTGAAGTGTAAATATAAATGCTTCAAGGAATGACCTGTGTCCTAGTTCTACTGAATTTGCAGCAAAATACATTGAAAGACTCAAAAGGTTTATATTTTCATGGAAACAGGTATTCAGATTATGTGCAAATAGTCACCCAGATCCAGAACTGACATACATCACAGTACTGTTCACAGACTGCCATGGAGCCATTTCCGTTTACACCAGCTGAGCTGGTCTCTGAGAGTAAAAAAATGTAACTTCTGCTGCTTACATTTCTGTGTCGCTCATATACTTGTTATTGGATTTATAAATAATTTGGTAGAGCTTGATTTCTCAAATAACTAGCTCAATGTCTTCTATAAAACTCTTAGAGCAATATTAGACGTCAATATTTCAGATATCTTGATCATGTACTGAAGGAAATGCCACAAATTCTTTAAAACAATCAGTGAAGGATCACTGTCTGTAATGTTCAAAATAATGATATTTTAGGCCCTCAAATGTTTTATTTCCCATTTTTTTAATTCCCCCCTGTGGTTATTGTACCACAGTGTCAAACTACAGGATATGAACACTTCTACATTTATTCCATCATAATGTATTTGAACAGCAGTTATTCCTGTTTATTTATTCATTCATTCATTCATTTATTTATTTATTTGTTTATAGCAAAGTGGATTGGGCTGCATTTTCCAGATCCTGATCATCATCCACTCCTTGCTTGTTCACCTATACTTGGGGGAAGATAAACTAAAATGAACTGTGCAAGGGAGAACCCCTCAGAAGACCCAGACTGCCCCAATGGCTTGCCCTGCCTTGCCCCAAGGGCATCACTGTGCCCTGACTGACAGCTCTTTTTTTTTTTTTTATTTTTCCCCTGATTAAGTTCTTTGCAGGACTTCCTTTACATTTTAAAGAAGACATTTAAAAATATTATAAACCTTTTTCTTTTGCAAATTTGGCAATTTTTTTCTTGAGAGTTATATTTTGAATATCTTGTGCTCTCATTTGCCTTTGCATTTTGATTCTTTAGCTGGACTGTATCTTTTCTAATTCACTGTCACTTAGATTTCCACTAGGCATCAGTGTCTCATTAAGAGGGATGACTGACACATTCCCGTAGTCTGGCCAGGGTGTTTAATCCATACAGCAGAATCAGAGACTTGAATGTACAAGTCTCTTCAGGCACTATGGAAGCACATGAAAATGAAAAAAATCCAGTTATCAAATGAAAGCATTCCTCACCAATGCTTAGATTCTAATTTCTCCTGTAAATAATTTCTGAAAGAGAAATGCAGAGTTTACAAGTTCACACTCCTAAAGTAAATAACTATGTTGTTGATACAGGCAGTGCTATATAGCTTCTGGGTATCTGTTTTTTATTTTGCTGTTGTTGTTTTGTTTTGTTTTTTAACTTGCCAGGGTTTTGTTACCAATTAGGAAAGGTGCAGTCCAGTAAAATACTCAAGTTCTTTCCTAAAAATGATTGTGTTTTGTTACACAGGTAACAAGAATCCAAGATCTATCAATTACGTGTGCATTTACTACAGGAAAAAAAATAGAAGGAAAATCCAGCATATTTTCCTGTCTTCATGGTATATTTTTATAATTCAGTTATTCTACAGAACCACTGCTGTGTTTTCATTGCCTGTCTCAGTTCAGATACTTGAAAGTGGTGAATACTGAAATCAGAGGTTTTGGACATTAATATTTATCTTTAATTTTGCAATAAAATGATGCTGACAAATTTTAAGGGTGGTGCCAAACCAATGTCCTGCCAATTTCTCTTTGATCGCGTAGTTCTGACAATAGCAACTGATTATCAGGTCAAATAAAGTTCTCCTGTCTCCATGTTACTGGGGGAAGACTGGCAGCATAATGTACAGACCCAAGCTGGAATTGGCAGAGTTTGTTATGTGAGGCAGATGTGGCATGCAGACATGGCTGTACTGTCTAGTTCCCAAACACATGGTTGGGATAAAAGTATCCTGAGGAGCAGGCACAAGTTAGCTATTCTTAGCTGAATAGTATCATGAGCAAAGGCAAAGGAAGAAGATCCAGCTACTCAGTTCTTGAAAACCAATTAGTGTTGGATTATTCAAAATAAAACAAACAAAAAAAATAAGCGAGTAAGCCACTTTCTGTTGTCTTCATAAGCTGGGAACTTGGCCCTGAATAGCCTGGGTATCTACGGGAAGCGTACACGATTGCAAACCAAAGGAATCATACATGCAGTGACACAGGATTGCAAAGGAAAAAACTTCAAATGCAATTGTATGAGAGTAACTGGTCACAAATTTATTTACTACTGTATTGGCTGATCCATACAGATTTGAACTGAAGGCGAATTGCATTGTTAGAAAACCAGAAATAAAACCTGACATAATTTACACCACCACACCAAAACTCCAGCTGCCATCCTAAAACCCTGCTGCCCAGTCCAACGTGTGCCAACCACAGGCTTCTCTGCGCCCTCATGGTCCCAGGCAGGGCCTCGTGATCTGCAGTACTGTGCCTGAACTGTACCTGCCCAAATCTCTTGTAAAGGTGCCTCGGGCTGCTTTCACTTGACCTCTCTGAAACAAAAGGATAAAAGCTGCATCTTATTCTTGGGCTTGTACAAGGCTTCTGCTATTGACACTTGAGGGCTTTCTGAGGATCAGCTCACTAAGAAAGCAAATTCTGGTCATCTTTACAAGCCCTCTGTAAAATCTATATTAATTTGTACTTCATTTTTACAGGAACAAAAGAAATAATGGGCTTTGAGTGAAACTAAGCAAGCCATAACCCCCCTCCCCTCCTGCTTTCTTTTATTGCCAGCACAGCAGACCAAAGCATATGCCTTCTACCATTACGTGACAGCAACTAGCCTATTTTATCACTCAGTCAATAATGAACTTTGGATGTAATGAAACTTTAACGCTTCTTGAATTTCCATCAAGTGTTGGATGGAGTGTTGGATGGAGTCTCTAGAGATGCAGTGCAAACATATCCAAGTGCTATAGCAGTCATCAAATGCTTTTTATATCATGTGTGACACTCTGAAAGAGCTTCAGAATTGGGGATTAATGCTTCTTGTATCCCTTGTTCTATACTCACTAGCACTTATGATTAATATTTAAAATTGTGCATTACTCATATTTGAGCAGCAAATCTGAATTCTGATGCAACAACCCAGGAATCAGTGGGACCTTGTGGAGGAAACATCTCAATACGGTCCTGAAAAAAAGTTTTGGAAAAAAAAAAATTGGTCCTGAAGCTCTATGGAATTTTTGGCTGGGAAAATGGGTGCTACTAGTGACAGGATGCATCACTGTGTATCACAGTAACTATTTTTTCAAGAGAACTGATGTAGTAACAGAGAGAAATAACAGATATGAGAAAGATCTGATATTATTGTAATCATCGGCATCAGCATCATAATTATCATAACTATTATTTAAATGAAATCAGCATATAACCTACCTTCAGTTTTAAACAAAATACAGACTTGGCAGAGTACAACATATTTAGAGCAGTTCTGAAGCTGAGGTAGTATGAAAGACATGATTTCAATCACAAAGGCAACTTTTATCTCTGATGTTGCTACTTTATTTAGACAATAAAGCATGGATATTTTATACTGTTCCAAGATTAATGTTCTAGTCATCAAATTCCATGAAGCTACACAAAGGGAAATTTTGTCACAAAACACTAAATTTTTTTTCCATGTTTTTATACTTGGTCATGTACACGTTAAACCAAAGTTGTTGCTTATAGATGCTGGTCTTGTACTCCTTAGTTTATTTTTGAGTTCAGTTTTTATCTATATCATCACCTTTGAAGGGAGACTAGGAATAAATTATCTGCTAGCTATCACAGTCTACTGGAAGTGTTTGCCCATGTCTCTAAGTGTGTTAATAGATGTCTGGCCTCAAATGATTTAATGCTAAGTGGCTCCAGCTTTTGACTTACTGATGGGAAAAATTGTACTTCATCATAGAGAATACAAGCCTTCTGGCAAGATGTTATGATGTGAACACGCTGCTTATTGATACATTTAATACAAATTCCAGTCTGCTGGTGATGTGATTTATATTCCCAATACTCTGTTGACAAGATTGATACAATCTCATGTTCTGAGGTGGCATGTGTTCAGCTGTAACTATCTGTTCACAAAAAATGTTAGCAAAACCTCAGGAAAGAAATCCACATTTTCTTCTCAGCACCTGGGTATCTTGGAGTTTATTGCATTTGCTGTAGAAGAAAAGATTAAAAACTCCACCGTAACATTTGAGCTTGATATGTTTTTCCATTCCCACAGAGTAGTAATACTGGATTGTATGACACGCACACATAGACTGTATTAAAGGAATGAGATGATGGAAAATCTAACACTTAGAGCTCCAGAAGTGCCTGAATGTCAGTATGCACAGGCTTAATGCACTGCTTAATCACATGGAGCTGCTGTTAGGCTGCTCGGCTGCTGCTCCCGCAGACTCTAGATGGAGCATGCCCAGCATGGAGAATTTCCTGGCTGTTTCTCTCTGATGAGGATGTGTGAGATCAAATAGGAGTAAGATACGGTATAAAAGTCCCCCTCAGCGTGCAGTAAAAGTGCACATGCAAGAATGGTACACAGTGGATGGTGGAAGCATATTGTGTTTATTTAGACTGCTAACAGTGACAACAAAAGATAATCGGAAATGGACCACATGTATTACTAACGAGGATGTCTGCCTGTAGACACACGCACTCAAACAGGCAAAGTGACCACCGATTATTTCAGGGAATGTCCATATTGAAGGCACTAGCACCAGCATAACCTATTGTGCTTTTTTGATGAAACAGTGCACTGAATATCTGACTGGTCATGAACAAAGTAAAGCAAGGGATTAACATGTGGAAAGTTGACCCCTTAGCCCATACAGGGGTCATACTGGGTGCCACGAGCTATTTCACTTCCCTGTCTCCCCCTCCTCTTCATTTTGTGGGACTAAGAAGAGAAGACAACACTTTGTTGCATCTCTGGCTCTGGGTTTGTTATATTCTGGAGATGTAAATATTTTCAGTCAATGACTTACAGAGGCTCCTTTTGCCTTCCTTTTGCCAACACAACACAAGGCAAACATTGTCTAACCACAAAAACATCAGTGTAGATGTTAGTGGATGGAAGCAGTTTAGTGCCTGGCATTCTGAAAATCTAAATGCACACAAATATCCCATATTAAGTAAGAGGAATGTAGTACAAGCACCTCTCTGATATCCTCTCAAAACATGTTTTCAACTGTTACTGTCTGTATCTTTTGACTCCTTTTTGCAACAATGCCACCTTTGTCTGATACTTTTAGTAGGAGCTCCCTAATGATTCTGTGGTAGTAGAGGGCTACAATATGACAGAGATTTTGTTCTGCTGAAAGTGAGGCAGTTAAGCTCATCTTACTCATAGTTTAATCAATGACTGTTGATTTTTGTTTTTAATTACCCTGGAATATCATAAAAAATACATTTTAAGTCACTGAAATGCAGGAACTGAGCTGACTGAAAACCTGACTTTTGTATTAATTCGTTAGATTCAGACTTTCCTTTAATAAAGATTCTTTTCTGTAAATCAAAGCAGATGAGAGGAATATCATAAATGTAAAATGAGGCTAATCCTATTGAATTTTAAGCTGTGTTGAGGCTGATATAATTAATTCATTGATATAGGACAAAGAGTTAACCTGAGACTTTGATCAAAAGAAATACAGTGTTTTATATGCATTATCTATACGATATCTGGAGGTACAAAAGGACTATCCATTGAATGCTATTGAATACTGGTGTATGTTTCTAATGTAAGTTCATCATTCTGTAATTAAAAAAAAAAACACAAGTATGTAAAATAGATATTTACATGTTGATTTAATTTTGTGATTTGATATAAACTGCATAAGTTGTAACATTGCTTTTTTCCATACTTGCCTCCATAGCTAAAATATTGTCTCTGTTCCCAGGTTAACAAATCAGTGAATTACAAGTCTGGACATGCATTTGTGTCCTGGGTGGAAATTTACAGTTGATTCAAACACAAATATGCTAATTGAACTGCATTCAAATTGATTCACATTGTTCATCAACCTCCTGCATCTGTAAGAGAAAGAAATTTTGCAAACAGTATTATTTTTTTTTTCCCGGGAATTTCAAAATTTCTGTTAATACCAAATATTATGGGAATATATTCAGACTGTGCTGTGTAACTAGAAGACAATGTCACAGTGTAATAGAGTAGAAGCTACCTTTTCTTTACCTGCAAAATTAATGCTTTAGCACTGCATACTTTTACATCATTGTTAAATGATGATTTATTTTGTAATAATGAGAACAAGAAAATAGAAATGGAAATACTTCTTCAGATTTTACTCTTAAAATCATTTTAAACTCTGCTAATTTAAATGCTACTCTTCACAGAATGCCTCAGAACTCTAAAAATTAATAAGTTAGTTTTATTAATTCTAGTTATTTCAAAATGTCACACCCCTCTGGTGTAAAAGGGAATGCAAATGATTTAAATGAGTGTTCATTACTGGCACCAACTTTTACAATTGACTGTTCTCCCCCAAGGCATGCTGCATGATTAGAAATTGAATGATCACTGAGAAATTAAAATGCTTACTGTATCATGTGATGGACAAATTAAATTAGAAAACAGGCCTTGCTTAAAAAGTAAAATAAAATAAAATAAAAATTAATATGAACCAAAGTCTGAAACCAAGTACAGACACACAAATTCTGCATTCAACGTAAAAACAAGTTGGAGGGTCTCATAAAGCTTCTTCAAGTCCAAGGCTATTTTACAGTGGACAACTTATTACAAGCCTAAAAATCCAATAAAGTGCAAAAATGATTATTGCTGAATCCTACAAAATCCATATTAACAACAGTTCTATCATATCTCTGTTTTAAAGTGAGGTTTGACAAAAGGGTGTCCATATGAGTACCTGTGGTTTCCTTTGGTGTCTGTGGAGAAAATGGTAATATTTCATTCTGGGTAGTCTTTAAAACAGTATTAACAAACACCTTAATGTGTCACATATGCCTAACTATGTTTATGCAAGTCTTAGAACCACTTCCACGCCAATGTCAACCTAACTCTCATGTGTGCTGCCGGAATTTTGGTTGCTGTGTAATTGAGCAGCACATTTGCAGCCTGTCTTGATACCAAGTAAATACATTTAAGGAAGCATAGACTGTAGAAAACAGTCAGTTACTAAGCAAGTTTTCTGCAACACATATGCTATGGAACAGCAAAATATAGCAGAATAGGTTTGAGGGTCAGTGAACAATGCCAATTTATATGACATAATTACAGAAGCATTTGTGCTATTTTTTTCCTACCCCCTGAGAACATCTACAGCCTGTTTAGTAACTATTAAAGTTTGCAATTTGTTCCTTGACATATGGACAATTCAAATTTTAAGCTGCTTATGTGCTTTTTTTTTTTTTTTTTTTTTTAATCTGTGGTTTGAAATCACTTGTTGCTCCAACAATCTGGCAATTCTTTTGTCCTGAGCCTTTTTTTTTTTTTTTTTTAATGAATTTTGAGAGTGTTCTGTTAGAAATAAGATTGTAAAGACTGAATCACACTCTCAAAGCTAGTGAGTACTTAGTGGGTGATAGCAAACTCCTACTTTTTGGGACTCCTAGTCTGAGGTCTGGCTGAAGACATGAGGATTCAAATAATGCAAGGGTCTAGAGAAAACCTTGTGAGCAGACCTCAGGGGCTGCCCTGATCTCTGGAACACTCTACATCATATGCAGAAGATATTCTTCTGCAAGGGGTATACAACCATATAACTAGATTTCTGGTCCTTACTTGTCTGTTAGTTTGTCTAACAGAGAGAGAATATTAAATAAACCATATCTTCTCTTCATTATCACCGTATTGGTCTTTGTATGAAAAAGACCTTTAAAACAGTCCTTTAAAGTTGATTACACTGTGTGCTATATAACGGATAGATAAACTCTATTCCTTCCATAAAATATTCACTTTCTTATTGAATACTAAACACACCATTATCAGAATGAAATCTGATATTGATAGAGGTTGTGAATCCTTTTCTGTTATGCAACAATCTGAAAGAGTGAATATTTTCCTAACATAGATTGTTGTATTTTCACTATGTACATCAGCTATTGAATACAGAGGCTTCCAGGCTGTGCTTTCAGCAGTCACAGCCCAGATAAAGAAACATGACTCCCGAAGAATAACACTGCACTGAGAATTAATGCTAGCAGGTAAATGAGAGTGCATTTCTTTCTGTTTTCATCAGCTACCCATGGAACAAATAATGCCATGAAGCCTTCCTGTATCTTCAAGTCACATTGCAGTGTGATGTACAATGTGTATTTTAGATGTCCATGGTCGAATGGTTACAGAAAGAGGCCAAGATATATGTAATATTATCAAAACATAGCATTTGAAATGTAAGTCTCTAAAAGAACAGCTTATTTATTAATGCTTAGAGATTAATTACAGGTATAATTTTAAATACAAGTCAAATATACTATATTCTCATTCTTAGAGTTGTGTTTGTCTTCCTGAACTTAAAAACAATGGGACTGAAATAGGTGGGAAAAGAAAGAAGTGAGACAAGAAGGAAAGGAATGAAGTCTTTAAAAGTTTGCTTTAAATAAAGAAAGGCATACAATGATCACGGAAAATAAAAAGGAATGGTACCAAGGACACCAGTGAGTGCATATCCTCAGAAATTTAACCCAGCTTAACAGCTTCAGGTATGAGCTTTCTTACAAATCGCATTGTTTTTTGTATATGTCTATTTGGACAAGCATTTTTGTGAGAAATTTGTCATATAACGAGAATATGAATTCTTCTATAAAATGTTCTTAAATGGAAAATACAGCAAATTTTAAGAGCATGAATCTTGTAAGGTTGTCTCAGTTCTACTTTAAATATTATAACAAGCCAGTCTACATCAAAGTAACCGGGTAGTAAATAAGAATGCCAACACCCTTTTTTTCACTGAGCATGCCATACTTGTTTTATCAAATGTCAATTAAAAGAAAAGAGGCTCCTCAAACTAATAAGGATCCAATTACACATTGAGGATTTGTCTCTGCTCTTTGTTTGAAGAAACTGAACTGTAGAAACTAGTTTCATCCCTGAATTTGATTACAAATGTGCTAGATCACTTTTGGTAACAACACGGTAGATTGCAAGTGGTGTTTGCCCCAGTTCAGCTACGAAGGAGAGCTTCAAAAAGGAAGAATAAGTAATGGTGGAAGTTAGAAGCCAGCTCAGTTAGGTACTGTGAAGGCAGAGAAACCGGGCAGAGGCTGCTGGAAGCCTGGGAGATGTCTGGCGGGCAGAAAATGGAGCTGGGAAGTAGCTTTCTAGCAGCAAAACACCAGTCATACCTGCAATGTGTATTTCTGGGGCTTGGCTGCACGTGGAGTTGAGATGAACTGTCCAAACAAGACAGAACTGAATATTTGCTGTGTTTGTGGTCAAGTAGGTCAAGCATGTGGTTACTTGAGGAAAATAAGAAGGCTTCAGTAAGCATTCATGAGACCATTTGGTTCACATTGGGTGAAAGGTTTCAGCTAAGAAAGTGTATGAAATAGAACTGTGAAATGTCAAAATGATCAGTTTTTCATTCAAATATCAATTTATGAAAAAAGTAAATAGGGATTAATCTGTAAATGGTTTGTTTTCAATTTTATGTTTCAATAAATTCAGAGAATCTACCCGTTTTGAATTGATCTTGATTTAATATTGTTGTCAATGTCCTAGTTTAAAAATTATCCATTTTTTAAACAGCTCACCCTCTGGGAGAATAGTTGGTCCACTGTGTTGCCAAATATGAAAAAGCTGGGTATGCCACAGATTTCAGAAGAATGCTCTGGGATCACTGGGTAGTTTCAGTTCAGCCCTCATACCATCTGTGAAAATGACCACGCAGATAAGTGAGTGCTCAGCAAACATAGATAGTGTTATAAGCCCTCTAAAACTGTATGTCTGTGTCAGTTTTGAGTCCTTCATGCTGTTACATCCAACTAATATTCTGAAGTATATTTCTGCTAGAAATAGTTTTCTTCTGAATATGTATTAAAATCTGCTTTATGTGAAAAAGAGTTATCAGTTAAAACTTCTTGGGCTCAAATGCAAATGAACAGGGAGGTAATAACCAGCCAACATGGTTGTTGCATCCTAAATCTCTCATGGAATAATAATATTTAAAAAACCTTCAGTGTATAAATATTGCCTGTATGCTTTGAAATTTATCATACCAAGTGGCACACAGGCAATATGAAGCGAAGGTTCCAGTACATGTGTACTTCATGGTATAATAAAAAAAGACAATATTCTTCCCACAGGAAATGTCATGTACAGGAGATAGCATAATTCATTAAAAAGGCACTTCCCTGAGAGCTAAATCCTACATTGCAACATTCAATCATTTCCTCTAGAAATTTGTCTAAATATTGCATTTGATGCTGGTTCTTTATGAAGAACATCTATATCTAAAATTAAGAATTTGTACTAACTTTCACTAGGATTAATTTTAAATTAAAAAGGTCTAGGTATTGTATCATAGAGTCATAAAATAACTTAGGTTAGAAGGCACCTCTGGAGGAGATGTAGTCCAATCCCCTGCTCAAAAGAGGTCTAATTAGTTTGGGTTGCTCAGGGACTTGTCCGGCAGACTATGCAGCATAGATTATAAACTTAATCAATCCTATTTTTGGCTCAAAGCCCTACATTTGTAACCAGACAGAACCACTGGCAGAAAATTTAATGAAGCTCATTTATTCTATTTTTCCTAGTTAATTTCTAAGACCATGATACTTGTGCATTATATTTCCTAGACATACTTGAGTTATGCCAATATACAAATAGCCAAGAAGTTGTCTCCTGTACTGGATTTCATCATAGCTTAATCTTTACGTTTGCATCTGAACTACAGTTATGAGATGTAGATGTTGGAATACTGCAGAGTTCTAACAAAAAAACACTGAGTTTGAATAGCAGGACCTTCTTGTTTGCATAAGACTAAATGTTCAATGGATAAAGAAAGGTCATGATATGTTAGAAAGAAATAACTTATTTATTTATTTATTTATTTATTTTTTCCTGTGACAGGGGAGAAGACAGCATTAGAAGCTGATAACGTTTATCACTAATCGTCTGACAGGTAGGCTAGATTTTCACAAATGGTGGAGTCAAAGTAAGATGGCTAAAATCCTTGTGACAACCAAGTGACAGATTATTTCTTGTCCTTGTCCTTGTTTCTTTGACACAGATTTGTGAACAAAGGAAGTGTGATAAATATTTCAAACCTTTATTTCATATAAACATTAAATATTAATGGGGTTGGTGATTTATGTGTTAAGATCTTTCAATTTTAAACCATTTCCTTTTTCTAGTACTTCGAGGAAATGAATGGAAGACTGTAATTTTATGGAGTTTTTAGATTAAAAATACTCAGGGAACTGTTAGAACTTCTTATTTTGACAGTAATGAATCAACAATAATTTTGACCTACCTCTTCATTTATTTTTGTTATTTCTACTGTACCTGTTAGAAAAAAAACACCAAATAGGGATTGCAATGAAGTCTGTTAATAACATTTCTGATTTTTTGGCATAAATAACTCAATGAACTTGATGACTGACCTTTGTACACACCTTAACTATGGGCAAGTCAAAACCAGTGGGTTTCTTTTGCATTTATTGCTGGAGGAAGCTGCTGGACGTGGCTCTGTAGCTGGTTGCTCTTTGCACAGAGTTGTGTCTCGTATCTGTGTGGTAGGGTTCAGCCAAGCATCCTGGGGACAATCCCAGCACCCTGATATTTGGACTAAGGTCATGGAGCACTGCTTTACCTGCATCCGACACTCAGGTTCAAGAGGGAACATCTTCACAGAGGTTTCCCTGAGGCTGATTATGAGGCTACTACATGCAAATAAGGTGTGACCTCACAGCTTGCTTGCTGTGTCAGCAGCTCTTGCAGGGGTACTCACAAAGCCCACCCTTGGCATGATGGCCCGAGCAACAACTGTTGTTGGATGGGAGCCTGAGTGTGCTCTCCCCCACATTGCATGAGAGGGCGTCTGCCCAAACCGACCATGCTGAAGAGGAGGAGAACTATCAGCCAGGGAGGACCAGGGAAGTATGAAGAGTCTTCTAAAACCTCATGAAGTTCAACAAGGCCAAGTGCAAGGTCCTGCATCCTGCACAAGAAGGACATGGAACTATTACAATGAATCCAGAGGAGGGCCATGAGGATGATCAAGGGGCTGGAGCACCTCTCCTATGAAGACAAACTGGGGAGGGACTCTTTGTCAGGGGGTGTAGTAATAGGGCAATGGGTAATGGCTTTAAACTACAAGATGGTTGGTTTAGATTAGATATAAAGAAGTTCTTTACTGTGAGGGTGGTGAGGCACTGTCACAGGTTGCCCAGTGCAGCTGTGGATGCCCCATCCCTGCAGGTGTTCAAGGCCAGGCTGGATGGGGCTTTGGGCAACCCGGTCTGGTGGGAGGTGTCCCTGCCCATAGCAGGGGGCTGGAACTGGGTGGGCTTTAAGGTCCCTTCCAACCCCTTCCAACATTTTATGGTTCTATGTTTCTAAATAAAGGAGCCAGCTTGAAAAGCAGTGTAACCGTGAAGCTTTCTAATAGTGGGAAGAGAGCTCGGAGTGGGAATAGAGTGGTAGTACAAATCCAGTTTGATGTTCTTAAAAGCTGCCTCACCAGCATTGCAAGCTCTGCCTCTGCCTCTTCCCTGTGGATGCAATGAGCAGCCTGTGCCCAGCTACTGGAGTGACAAAGTGGCGTGCACCAAACAGGGAGCTGGGGAATGGTTATATGACCTTGTGGAATGATCTCTCAACGGTTTTGTAATTAGTGGGCTGCAGGGTGCCGCATGTAATGTGGAGCAACAACACCTGCAACAGCAAGGGTATGCAAGTCGGGAAGCCCCTGCTTCCAGGAGAGTCTTGTGCATGTAAAGCACCTGAATGAGGGGATATGGCATTTGTGTGCAGTCAAGTATGTTTGGGTGCTTTTGTGTCGGGGGAAGTAGAGCTTTTAAATTTTATTCATAGAGGGGTGTTCAGAAACTTGTAGGTGTATGTTAACATTTCTAAAGTGACTGATATTGTGATATATCTGTTTTACTTCTGGTATGATTCTGAGTGGTGCTGATACTGAGCTCACAGACTGGTAATTAATTATGTGTAGCCAATAAATCAAAGAACTGCTTTAATCTTGGTTTTGTCTAAACTGTCTTTTCCCTATGGCAGGTGTCTATTAAGACAGCACGGTCACTATATAACAGTTGAGAAGTATTCAGAGGTGATGTGATTTCAGAAGTGATCCTTTTGGAACCTGAGAGCATCTGCTTTCAGCTAATGCTGTACTAATCTTGCCTCCGTGGTGAAGCTGGGAAGGGAAGACTGTGATGGTTACCTGCAGGGCTGCAGTGCCAAGCTCAGGGGCCTCTCTCTCTGTCAGCCAACATTTCTGTAGGAGAATGAGTCTGCTCTGCTTCTTGTTTTCTCTTGTTCCTTCCACCCACAGTTTCTTTAAATTAATATCTTAAAGTCAACATAATTACAATCGGTTTCTTTTGTCTGTCTTTGTATTTGACTGTCATTTACCATATTCTTGTCTTCCTTCTAATCCCCACCCTGAATCTTAGCTGCTAATCCCAGAATGTCTCCAGAAAGCTCTTCTGTCTTTCAGATTTCTTTTATCATTCTGTCGCATTCCTCTCTTCTCTCAATTAATCTACTGCACACATCAGGAAGATGAATACTTCATTTCATGGCTAGTGTTATGTGAAATCTTCACTAGGACTTGTGTGGACACAGATGGGGTCATATTCCAACCAGAAATGTCTTTTATGGTCTGCAGGCTTGACTGAGAGGCAAGGGCAAAACTGGGTGATTGGACAGCTGAAATGGATGGCAAACTTTCCAGTGATATGAAGTCTGTTATATGTGTGTCTTAGACTCCTATATATGCATGTATGTGTGAGGTAAAGTCTGGCTGGATGGGAGCAGCTTTGGCATCTGGTATTTCTGGGATGGCCAGAAAAGAGGTTGGAGAGGCCGAGCATTTAGCTGGTGGGTGGCTGTGTGGTATGGAGTCTGCCTATGCCTGCAATTTGGACCATGGCAGAGATAGGTCTTCTTAGGGACCACTGGCACTGAAAGCATTGTGGATTTTTGCCTATGATGTCCTACAAATCTAAATCAGCTGACCATGAAATTTAGAAAATTTAGAAAATTCAGTCAGTAGAACAAGCAGAGCAGTTTATGAGGCTCATGTCTGGAAAAGTGTATAGGGATAAACTATTTGTTCTTTATATTACAAAAATACATTTACACACTGTCCTGTAAATGGATTATGTGATATTCTACAGAGCAATACAAATAAATCCCGCTCAGGCAAATATACGCTGAGTTGGCTGCTTGCTGAAAGCCAGGGAGTGCACAAACATATACAGACATAGGCATAAACACATATGCTACATTAAATGCTTAAATGTTAGAGAGGTTTTTGGGAATCTACTCAGGGTGGTATTTACAGAGCTTTTTCATCTGTCTGAATATTCAGCTCCTGTTAAAATGGATGGGAACATCTGAACTTGATGAGGAACATCTGTGCTCCTCATCAAGTTCAAGAACTTCATTGCTAATTACTTGCCTCAGTTTCCCTCTTTGAAAGGTGAATAATCATTTTCCTTTCTTCCACCTCTTATATCTTACCGTTGTTTTGGAGCTGGTTTATCTCTACAAGTAGGTACATCAACTAGGACAGTGTGCTCCCTAATCTAAGAAAGAGCTTAAACAGTACAATGAGGTAAATAATGAACAATAACAGTAAACAAATGAAGTCAAAAACTGGTGATTCTGTGCAAAATGTGCTCCTCCTGAAGTAGTTATTCCATAAGGCAAGGTTTTCTTTTGTTGAGAAGAGCAGTTCCTTCCTCTAGCTGCTACTAATATTATATCCCCAGCCTCTCCATTGTGCTGACACTGACTCTGAAGGGAGCTGGTTCAGGAAAATAAATTCAGAAAACTATTTTTTTGCTATTTGTGTCCTACTGGTACTTTTTTTTTTTTTTTCCTTATTTTCTTTTCCTTTTTTTCCTTCTTTTCTTTTCCTTCTTTATATATATATATATATATATATATGTGAGAATGAGGTATGAGAAGAGGCCAGCAGCAGACAAAAAAGGTTCTGGAAGCTGTCATTGAGGGTGTGGAAAAAGGAGGGGGATGCTTGTTTGCGCAGCATTTGGCCCTACACCAGATTCATCTGATATTCAGTTAATATCAGTCATGAACCCACAGAAGTAATTTAATTTTACATGTAATTTGGCAGAACTAGTTTGTCTCCAGAAGAGGTGGGTCCATGACCTTTCACTCATTCCTAGCTGTCTGTATCCTTCCCTGTCTTGTGTTGGATCTAGCATTCATGTTCACAAACTGATCTCATTTTTTAAAAAACACACAGAAATAATGGACACATTTTGGGTGTGTCTGTTAGCTTTCTGTCAGATTAGGTGGTTGATCTGATTTTTCTCATGGTTCTAGGAATATAGTACTGATTTGATGGGAAGCTAGGGAAAGAGTAGTCTGAACAAGACTTCAGTCAACAGAGACTTGTGAAAAAAAGGATTTTCCATGTCCTCTTTATGACTCGGTAACATTCAGGCATGAGGTACAGCTAATACCTCAGTACCGATGTGTACTCATTCATTTTTAGTAGCACACTTCTGTGTCATGTAGAGTGAATTTCATGTGGATTTGGTGCAGAATAATCCTGTGGTTAAGTCTAGATTGGCTGGCCTATAGTTCCACAAATCCTCTTACTGTTTTGTGAAGATAGGTGCCGCAGTTGCCTTTTTCTAGTCATCACTCCGGTCCTTATCTAGCTCAGTTAGGAATTTAAGATTTTCTCCTTTAACCAAGCTGGCCTTCTTGTCTGTCTGCCAATTTTCTTGCAGACTTGGATCAATTGTTCTTACACATTGTGGAGATTGTCTTGGAGGTTAACCTGCTCCCCTGAGCACTTTTGCCTGTGAGAACACCCCCCAAGAGGATGGGTTTAACAATTTCCTGAACAAGCCTAAACCGACTAGTCTAAAATCCAGGCTTTTCAGTCAGAGTTTTTAGAATAATTTAAGTAGAAGGGACCTCTGGAAGTCATCTGGTCCAATCCCACTCCCAAAGTGAGTCTGATATAGCTCAGGTTGCTCAGGACCAAGGACAGAGGTTCCACACATTTTCTGGACCCTCTCTTCTGGTGTTTGACCACCTTCAGGCTCTAAAATCTACTCAGAATTTGCATTGTTTTAATGTGTGTCTCTTGTCTCTCAACTTATCACTGAGCACCTTCAAGAAGAGTCTGGATTTATCTTCCCTGTATCCTCATACTAGGAAATCTGCTACTCACCTTTCTCACGTCCTCAGGATCCACACTGCAGTCCCTGCAGCCAAAGATGCCCACAACTATCACATTCCCAGCCAGTTCTTCCTTGTGTTTTAATAGCAGGTGAAGCAGAGTACCTCCCATGAACAGTACCTGTGTGAAAAAAATCCTTCTCAAAGCATTGCATGAACATCTCCATTCCATGGATTATGAACAGCTGAAAAAGCTGTTTTCTTATTTTAACCAGAAATTGAATGATTAAAGCTTGACAAAGCTTACAACTTGGACAAAGCAATAAACAACCCCAAAGTACACTGTTTATTAACCTGTGGCACTGACATCAACAGCATAGATATACACAATTTGTCAGCATTTAGCAGTAATTTACAACTCCAGTTATAATCTGAATATATTTCCTGTCAGATAGGTATTTACATGAAGAATACTAAAATCTATTTTTGTAATGGACTGACCATCATTACCTCATTAGAAGCTATTGACAGTACACGTCAGATCCCACAAGTTGTTCTTTTTTAATATCATGACACATGGTCTCAAAAAGGACACAGTTCTGCAGTCAGTCATTTAAAGCAACTAACAATCATTTTATTAATGACTATCGTCATTATCATTAGATGGTCCTGCAGAATTTAAAGTCACGATGACATCCACCTGATGATGGTTTTAAAAGTGTTCACAGATAGTCCAGTTTGTTTCAGATGATCTGCTGTTTAGCTGGTTAACTAACACAACGGAAATAACATGAAATTCAAGGCTTCTGCTCTTCATGTAACATGAATGTGCACTGCTGTTGACTTGTTTTCTCACCAGTCTTTAGTGAATCCATGTATGAGACTTAACTCACTAGAAGTTCTGCAGGGAAGCAGTGCAGTGAAATACAGATCTCTGGCAGTCTTTCAGTTCTTATGTCTATTTTTAATTATTTCCCAACTAGAGCGCAGTGGGAAACACAGGACAGAAATATATTTGGTTATATTTAGCCAGGAGATTTACAACTGTTAGGAAACTCCAAATAGTACAGAATGTGACTGAGTGTTCCTCAGCAACACAGGCTACTATGGGCACTTCTGATCTGCATTCAGCTCTTTACAGCAGCTTGTTACAGCTGAACTCAGGGCTCTTATATCACTACATTTAAATGTCTAAATACAGAAAATCTCAAAGATCATCAAAAACACTTGAGGGTGAAGACCATCTTTCCCTCTTTGGATGCTGTGGCATACCATTAGTGTGAAAAGGACTTTCATGAATGTTTTATGTGTACTAATTTCTATTTAAGGATAAACTAGAAAATCAAGAAATGCGCAACTCAAATGGGGCTCTGAAAATTAGCAGCTCTTTCTAGCCTTGTTCTCCTTGTACCTTAGCTTCACATCTATAAAGCAGGGCTTGTAACACTCACTGTCTCATTAGAATTTGTGAGAATACATTTATATGTATGCAGTGGTTAGATATTGGAAAGACAAGTAGCAGACATGAATTCTGTGAGGAATTCCCCTGCTCAATGCAAAGTTTGATTGGCATGCAACAACCAAAGTATTAAGCCTATCATCAAACAATAAGAGAAATTATTTGAATACTGTTTCCCTATGTACTGAATAACACAGTGTTCTGAAAAAATACAGCAGTGATCAAGCATTAAATTTATTCCCTTCTATAGAAATATGGGAGATAGGGGTTTCTATGTTGTCTATCAATATATGTCATGTGGTACCCATTATGATTATCCAAATAAGCATACGGTTGATGCTAGTTCATTTAACCATTTGATTTTCAAGCCCTAACATTCTTAAACTCTAGAGGCTTTGCATGTTTGTGTATGTGCAGAGTGGAATAAAATTTAGGCATTTGAATGTAAGTAAATATATACAGATGGGAAGTTAATTTATGTTTCTTGCCTTGAGATTATTCTTGTCATTAGCAGAATCCTGGCCAAATGTGGCATAGTCTTCAAATGACAATATTCACAGCCTGATGATTTTCTGCCTTTAGTAATGTTTGTGTTTTATCTGAGTTTTATTTTTAATGTTATCAGCAATGGATCTTTCACTCACACTTAGTTCAGTTACTATTGCAATAGCAAAGATTTTCATAGGGTATTTCCATCTCACTAGATTAAAAAAATATCAGATTATGTGCAATGAGCTATTACTCATTGTAACCCCTTTTGGAGATGTTCTTTGTGGTCAAATATGGTCAATTCTTACACAGGAGTAGCCATTTTCACATAGCACAGGGAGATTTTTCAATAAAGTATTCACTGATGCTGACAGGACACAAAAACCTGAGTTTACTTGCAGTTATTTGAAAATGTCTTCCATAGGTGAGTGAAATTAAATGAATGGAACTGGAACTTAAGATCTGTAACAAAGGGGTCAAATGCTTCTGTGGTTATTTTTCACCCTGAACAGATGTATAAATCTTTTCACATTCATGCCTCTCTAGAACAGAGATTTTTCTGGTTTTCTGACATTGCATCTGCCAGTATTTCAGATGTTACTTTGCTTCTGTCATTGCACCATTAATGCATTCATTTATCCACCTGGGTGTCAACACATGGGTGCTATTTACCAGTGACCTTGAAAATGTAGAGTGCTATTATATTTTCTTTTTCAAGTATTTCAGGTGTACCATTTGCAGTGAAATAAATCAATCCCATCTGTCCAAAACTACTGCAATTACAACCTGTATTTCCTATCATTTGTTTGTGGAGATAAAAGCTTAATTATACCTATGTCTCTTAGTTGCACATTTGTCCTGTGTCTGCTTCTGTTTATTTCTAAGATATTTAAGGTACCACTCATGGTCTCCCAGAGACAAAATAAAGTGTATGCTGCCCAAGACAGTCACTTCAGCCAGATATTAAAATTATTTTTGCTTGAAATCTCTCCAATGGAAAGATATGTCACAGCAACTCATTACTGAAGTAGTTCTTGTAACATTAATCTGTTTAATTTGGCTTCTGCTTGTCCCTAGCTCCAAACAGAATATGATTTAGTAAGAGTCCTGTATTATTCCTCTCAGACATGCATTTTGATATCATTTGTCACTGCTGAAGGGGAATGAGAAACTCTTACCGACCTCCTTGGCAGTATTTTCAATTTCTGGACAAAACACATGCATTTGGGGAAGTCTGAGCTCTGTGTCTGGAGAGAGGATATGCTGGGGGCAAAGCACATCTACAGAACAAAGTGAGAACTATAGTCCTTTGATAGAAATGTGGTTGCCTGAAGCAGTCAGTGAGAACTGGAATATGTAAATTTGTAAGTCAGAAAAAATGTCAAGCAATATAAAAGCATTTTCCTGTCAATGGTCTTAGCTTGTTACCAAAGTGAAAAGGCAATACATGACTTTTGACTTCTTATTATGATATGTCTAAATGGAAATGAACGTTTTTTATAGGAAAAGTGCTAGCCTTTTACAGAGAACTGAATTTGTTATGAATAAAATGGCCCCTGAGACTTGAGTGTTGTATGCATTAGCATGGACACATACTGCTGCTGCCAGCAAGAGGAAGGGATCCTTTCTTAAGTTTTGTTGTTAGCTGATTTTCTTCTTTGTTGATCTTTTACAGACTAATACTAGAACTTTTTATTTATTTTTTTATTTATTCCACTGCATTTTACGTGGTAAAAGCTTTTAGGCACTTTCAGTTTATAAAGCTTCTGTACATAAAGTTTGCTTCATGGAGTATTTTATAGAGGGGAATATTCTTTGTGCATTGCAAGTCTCATCTGAACACTCACTGTTTCTGTAACAAGAAGTAGTTCTGTAGGAAAGATGAAACAATTTTACATTTTTTACTGCCAGAATATATGGAAGAAAGCTTAACATTAAACACTAATTTTTCTTTTGAAAGCTAAGTCTGCAGACTCATTTTGACTGTATTTCAGGTGAACTTCTCGATATATTTTGCTGGACTTGACTAATGATAGCCACGCTGATTTCCCAAGTCACCCAAACCTGTCACATCCCAGTGCAATGGTTTATTTAAAAAATGTCTTCTCTCTCTCAGTGTAGGGATACTGGAACTGTGGAAAAACATATATCAAAATAACTTTAGTAAATTGATACATTTTGCTTTCATATACAAACTTGTCATTCTTATAACCCTAACTTTTTTTATTGTGAGTCTGAGATTTCCTGTAGATTCCCTTCGTTCTTTGGCAGCTGCTGCTGAGATTCTTTATAAATATTAATGATTGCTTCTCATAGAGACTTTTAAATCTGCATCACTCCATAGATGTATGGCAGTGAGTTCATTTATTATTACTTTTTTTTTTTTTTTTTTTTTTTTTACCATCAGAGAAGAAAAGGCTTGGTTCAGGTCTGCTTGCTGATTTTTGTTTGTATTCTGGGGCTGTCTTCATGCTATTAAGTGGGACTTTCTCGCAGAAGAAATTGAAAAGCAATTGTGTCTTATTCTGCTTTGAAGAATGTGGTCAACATTGCGGTGCTTTCATACAGGGCCTTAGGTGTCTTGGTATCTCAGCCTTACTAATGCAGTCTTTCTTCCGAGCTGCCATGACATTATTTCTCCAGACTCCCTATGGGTGAATTTTCTCCTTGTCTTTTTCTGGTGCCTTTGGTCTCATGGCCTTGTACTTGCAAACCTCAATGTTGTTACGCTGGATTTGCATGGGTGGTGACAATCACTAGTGTGAGAATTTCACACTTTATTCCTCTTTTCTTCACCTCTTGTTTTGCTGGTTTTAGCTTATAGCAGAGGAAAAGAAAACACAGTGCATGGCAAAGTAGATCTCAGTCATTTAAATACAGGATAAATATTAACCTATAATACTTATGTACAGGAGCTTAACAGCCAATGGATTTGCAGCGCTTACACTTAACTAACATATTCCAATCAGTGCAGACAGCATCATAGACTGGAAAAAGTAACAGTGACTTTGAGCAAATCACAATGGAATGTACTGAGAGGAAAAGCATGATGAAAATGATCATCATCAGCAGCAGCAGCTGCAGTGGTGAGAGCATCCAGAGGAGGACTCTGTGAATGCTCTTCCTTGCTGGCTATGGGGACAGCTTGCCTCTCTCTCCCTCTCCCACTCCTTCTCCTCTTTCTCCCTCTCTTCCTTTCTCTCCCCTTGTCCACTCCTTCCAGCCATGGAACACCCTAATAAATGTTTGTGCATGTGGAACTGTCTTGCCATCATTTGTGCAACACCACCATTCAACAGTAAGGTGCTCCTTAAACATGGATCTCCACAGTCTTAGCCCAGTGTGATGGGCTTTACAACTGAAAGGACATGATGACTTCATAAACAACTGGAGGAGCTGAAAATGTTACATATTTCTTCCTAACTTCAGCTTTTTATTTTTATTTTTATTTTATTTTTTATTTTTTAATACTGAGAGATACCAGGCAGAGTGGGTAAATAGTGGTGCTGCTCCTCATATGCACTGCTGAGTGCAGTTCACACCCTCCAAGTGATGTGACGTGGCTGTATGGCTGCCGAGCTTCACCTGCACCCATTGTGGCAGCTCTTGGCTCCAGGAACAGCTCCTGGAAGGTGTTGCCCAACTAATCCAAAACTTTCTCAGAGAGAGCATAAACATGCCTGATCTATTTCAGTGATCTTAAGTCACTGCTGAAAGTGATTCAAACTAAGTGTGCACGTGTCAGCGAGTGTGCTCTGATGTGGATCCACGCTCTATCCTAGTGCCCTGCTGTAGGAGCTGCAACCTGTAGTCCAGAGACAGAAGTGATTATCTGGGACAACCACTTCTCAGGCAGCTGAAGTTTAATTGAAAGAGTTCCTGTTATCCCTCCCATAAATTGTTACAAGTTGGGGCAGTTTCTATGTATGAGAAGTTAGATCCACCGGAGTGTGGTATAAAGCTCACTAATACCAGGACTTTTACACAGTGCTGAAAGACTAACTGATTTAGGGATCGATCCAGAAAATCCAAGCATTGATCCAGCAACTGTTTCCAGTGTGATAATAAAAGTCAGTTAGACACAAAGTGAAATGTGAAGTAAGTGAAATGCTGCAACTCCTGGGAACATTTTTCCCTTTCTTCCAAAACTTGTTTACTCTGCCCAGCGAGAGAGCCAATGCTATTAAACACAATGTCTAAATAGTACTTTCTTTCTTTTTATTATTATTATTTTTATTTTTTTCTAAAAGATTGGTCCCTTTGGAGGACTTATTTTTGGAAAATAGTGGGATTTTCATGGAGGTTGTGTGCTTAGCTCCTTGACCAAGGCAATTCTGGACATTTGTACAGGCCTGAACCTCAGTCACAGGCAACAAGAGAATATTTAAACTAAGAAGACTCCAATCAGCAAGGGGAACATTTCAAATACGGGTGGAGGGGCATACTCCTCTTTCACATGCTTAAGGCTTTGACATGTAAACCACAATTTGTCCATCTAAAAGTAAGGAGATACCAAACCAGATTCCTGATAGTGTCTATTCCAGCCAGTGGACATATCCAGAAGGCAGTTCATCTCATCTTTAAGTAGGTGTCTTTGAGGTGCTATGCAAAACCTGATTTGGAAATTACTGTTGTTCTAAAGTGATTATAATGTGAAACGGGGATGACTAGTTCAGACTTTTACATCTAAAAATAGTTAAGATGAATCCCACAGACAGTACTTGTTGTTGTTGTTGTTGTTTTCCTCTATTTATATATATATATATATATATTTCATACAAACTTCCCTTCTATTGCACCTGGAGTTGGTCTTTGAACGTAATTCTGAGTAGATATCACAAGGTATGCCAGCATTGACAATGATCTGTGTAAAACAGCAATCAACGAAAATTAAAGGGTAATGAGAGGTTGGTCCTCAGAGATTTGCATCTCCCAATGTCTTCAGGTAAATGATTGCTGTAGTGCTCTGCACAGGTACGTGATTTTTAGAAGCACAGGCTCCAGTGAGCCAGGCCGCCGTTAATATACATATTCAAAAGGAAAAACAGTCATTATTATTATTATTATTATTTATTAGTAGTAGTAGTATTTATACCAAGTGTTCCTGATGTCGAAGCTCTGAGGTGTTTCAATTTTAGCTCCCCAAAACCAGAAGTAGAAAAGTTAATATTAGGATTTTAGCTCCCCAAAAATTAGGTGGTTTAGCCAAGACTTTTGCTCTGGGCTACTACTAACTTACAACCCCATAAGCCTTTGGTAAGTGCCTTCTACTGCATTCCAGGTCCATATCATATCCTGAATACCTCTCATCATAACTTAATTTCTGTAAAGCAAAGAAACATTGAGGGAATTAAAGAATTATTTAATTAGCAAATTCATGTGATGATGGTAGTTGTTTAAAAGGTTAGGTTTTTGCTTTATTTACAGCTCTGACAAACTTGGTGTATTATGATTGATTGCCATGTTCTTCTAACATTTATATTGTTATGACAACTCAGATAGGGAATTACATTAGGAGGAAATTCGCTTATTCAAAAGAAAAAATGATTTCATCACACTGAGTACAAGGGACTAATAAAAATATTTAGACATCAAAGTTACTGTGAGTGTGTCTTTGTGGACATATAGAGCTGCTCAGCATGTGAAGAATATCTCTCATATATATGATATTCTTCTCATTGAAGAGAATTTTAGTTGGTACCAACAACCCTTTTTGCAGCAATATTTTGCTGTATCACATCATCCGGGTAATGAATGCATCATAAAATTGGAGGCATTGGCTTTGCTGCTCAGTTTCAGTTTCGATTTGTTTCAAGGAACATGCTTACAATCAATAAGCCACAAAAGCAGTTGAATGTGACACATTAAACTTTCCTGTTATAAATAAAACAATATCTTTCTGTGACAACAGCAACATCAACAGGTCATGGGACAAAAAATTTCCTGAGTATGTCAAATACATGTGAAGATGGCATCCTGCTGCCTCCACTCTTCGGTCACTATCTGCAATCCACCAAGGGAGCTGGGAAACGTATTTCTAAGAAAACTGAAGTACACTGTCTGACTGAGGGCATGGCAGCCCAGAGAACACACATGTTCTTCTTCAGCACTGTTCCTAATTTAGTGTTGGACTATCCGTGCAGGACTAGAGGAACGAAACTGCAGTCACTTGGTTTAGCCAGACCTAGTCATGGTCAAATGAGACCTCACATGTGATGCTGCCCTCTTTGTTGGCAAATGTACAGCTAAAGGCTGCAACTGATATCTAGTGTCTTCAACCCAAGTAACAGGAGGATTTCTACCGTAAACTTATATTTTAGAGTTACTGAAGTTGTTATTATTGAATTAATTACTCTATCAGTTGTCCTGGAAGGGGATTTTGACATGAGCACCTTGGAGAATACACAGAAAAATACAGATACATTTCTTTCCAGTGCTCTTGTTTTTGACACCTCTGGTGATCACTATCTTGTAGGAGGGTTCTGCTTTTGTAGGGAAATACAGGCAGATTTCTAGCTCAAATAGCTATATGAAGGGCAATTAGTTAACAAGCAGGAGATGCTTTACTTAGGGATCATAGTGCTTTCTGCCTGGGAAGCGTAGCTGTGGGGGAGTGTGAGTGTTGAGAAGCTGGTGAGATCTGTACTATGCTGAGAGTGAAAAGGTCAGTGCCTCGAGTTTTTTATATCTTGTTCCTGGGAAGAGCTGTCTTTTCTGAGCAGAAACCCCAATTAAACCTCCATTTCTGTCATAGATTCCATACAGCCCCTTATGAAAGGGAAAAAAACTACAGTAAGTCACTTCAAAGGATTGGTCATCTCTCCAAATCCTCCAAAACATTGGTTTCTTTTGTGGCTTTTTTTTTTTTTTTTTCCCCCTCTCAGGTTTTCTAGCACTGTGCAAACTGTCTTTTTTTTTTTTTTTTTTCACTTTCCAGGGTAGGACAGACATTCTGCCAAGAGCTGGGCAGTGCCATTCTCTTATTAGTTAGTTTTTTTCCTTCTTCTTCCTTTCCCTTTGATATTACTTTTAAAAGGACTTTTTATGTGTATGTGTCCTGAGGCTGTAATTGTTATTCTCATTTTGAAAATGTCATACCATTTCATTGTGACATTTTCAAAATACAGATTATTTTTTACTTCAGAGCAATAATTTTATTTAACACTGACCTAATTTTGGAGGCCTGCCTGATCAGAGCATGTGAGCTATCTGTATCTGTCATGGAAATAAATTTTGATTGGCCAGATCTGAAAGCAGGATAAGGGCTTACAGGTTTCTTCAAAGTTGGTAGCTTGACAGAGAGAGATCCTTCTGGTGGCCTGATGGAAAGGCAGGAGAATCCATGCCCACAATCACTCTTAAGATACCAATCTATAAGGAACCAGGCTTCATTGATACCACCACTTGTGTATTTTTGGCTTTATTTTCTGTTCTTTTCTGGTTCAGCAGCTAGACCAAAATACCCATTATTTACTCAAAATAATTCAGAGTGACAGTATTAGAAATGCCTTACCAGACCCCATAACTGGGTTTTGTGCAGGTATCCTCTTGAAGTAGTCATTTGTGGTGTTCCTCGTCTTTGCTGCAGGGAAAAACTTTTCTTCTACTCACACAGGGCTGTAGGAATGTATCCACCATCTACTTCCATCAGCAGACTTGGCCCTCCAGCCTATAATAGCCAAGGCCTTGACTTTGTCGGGAATTAAGCGTATGCTCACTTGTACTCAGGGAGACAT